>NC_072423.2:105192500-106392500 GCF_028878055.3 Symphalangus syndactylus | reverse complement strand
AGCTCCCTCTTGTGGGGACATGTATTTGTCGTGGATTTTGGTTGCAAGTGACAGAAACACAATTCCAGCTAGCAAGAAGCACACTTACTGGCTCATGTAATTTGAAATCCAGGGAATGTGCCATTTGGGCGACAGCTGGATTTCAGTACTCAGCAATGAGAGACTGGAGCAGAGTCATTTGGAATTTGAATCCTTCCTTTCAGCTCTCATTTCTGCCTTCTTCCATTCTAACCTTGTCTCACTGGCAAGTGATCTCCTCATAATGGGGAACAGGCCTGGCAGGATTTCTCAGTGGGGGTTCCAGGGGAGGAGAGAGCACCTGTCCCAGTAGCTTGGAGGAAAGTCCAAGAATTAGCCTCGTCTGAGTCGCATGCCCACCACTGATGCCTGAAGAACTAGTGGGTAAGGTCAGCCATCCGAAACCCTGGGGACTAGTCAGGATTATTGTGGCTTTGCCTAGACTGGGTCCCCAAAGGAGGGGGCATCAGTGACCACCGTGGGGAGATAGACAGGCAAACATCATCATGGTACAGTATGTTTCATGCTAAGCTGAGGGAAATAGAAGGGGCTGGGTGATCACTAAGAAGGATCACCAACTCCAACTTCTGGGGTGAGAGGAAAGAGTCCTGGGAAGGAGAATTTTGGTAAGCATTAGCCTGAAAGCCTTGGAGTGATGATGATGTCCATTTCTGCATGGCTTCACACATGGGCCTTCACCAGTTCAATTTATGTCCTAAGGGCGTGTGGTAACTCTCTTGTGTCTCTCAAAAGGACTTTATGAGATGGTGGAAATGTTCTGTATCCTATCTAATATCACTAATGTCACTGGCCACACAGGGGTAGTGAGCACTTGAAGTGTGCCTAGTGAGGCTGAGGAACTGAAATTTAAATGTTATTTAACTTTATTTAAAATTAAAATTAAATGGCCACACGTGGTTAGTAGTCACCATGTTGAATAACATAATGCTGTAGGAAGAGACTTTTGTAGTCTGATACCCAGTTTCCAAGGGACCAGCCTTATCTTTCAGGGCTTGCATTGCAAAAAGGTCTTACTGAACAGATGACTTCATTAGGCTCTATAGTTCTTACTTTATAAAACGGGAACTCTATCCTGAAATCCTGAACCATCAGGCTTTCAATCCCTGTCTCCTCTACTAGAATATTTGCCCCTGGGAGGACAGAGTCATGTGTTTTGTCCATTACTCTTTCACTAGCTGCAAGAATAACACATAGTGGGTGCTCAGTATGTGTTTGTTGAATGAATGAATCACCCATTAGATCAAATTCCACCAGATCTATTGTCTCCCATCACACCAGTGGCAGCTGCCCTCTCTCTTCAGACAGAATAGAGCTATTGCCTCTTTGGGGAGCTGGTCCCCAGCTGCAGTCTGGTAGAGACTTGATGACTCAGCAAGGAGCTGGCATAAATGCAGTACAGAGCCATGGTCCCTTTATGTTCTCATTGATCCCTGTCCTCCAAGTCTTCCTAGTACCTGCCCTTTCCACCCCACTGCCGACCATGTCCTGGACATGCCCATCTGTTGGCTATTTCCTCCTGATGCTTTATGACCATCTCATCTAATGAGTAGTGTTCTCCAGGCTCCCCATCTCCCAGGAGGCAGAGGATCAAAGGGCTGCACAGTCATCCCTTTTCCTGTGAGCCTTGACCAGTTCATCTTTTTGCAGCCCTCTGTGGGACCCATTTTCTACCTGGTTATTGGCTGAGGCCACCAGTGACTGATCTATTCTTCCTGTTCTGGCCAATTCTTAGCTTTATTTAAAATGATATGGCTGGCTGACAGTACCTACCCATGTACTCTTACCTACATAAGGAAAAACTGTGTCTGTACATCACAGGCAGGTCACTGTCTAATCATACACAGGACATCAGTTAGGTTCATGCATGATTATAAGAAGCCCCGGTCCCTTCCCCAACATCAGATGGTCACCTTTCTATAGCCGTACGCAGGGGAGTTTGTTCCTATAGAAGGCTTGGTGATTACAAAGGGCAATGATTGTCTTATCCTCGCACCATGATTTGGCTGCCATAGGAAGGTGAAAGCTGGTTCATAGCCACAGCCACGATGAGGGAGCTGGACAGCTAGGTAAAGAGCTCTCTGTAAGTTTGGACTCGTACATGCTGTTTGCTAGTATCAAGTTTAGGTTCTATGCACAGCATTACTTTTTATTTCTTCCCGTCCATGCCTTCCTCACCAGTTTCAGGTTTAGCAATGGGGAGAGTGTGATTTGATATTAGGGTTTTCTTCCTTGACTAGCTCAACAGGACTGCCCCAATAAAGATGATCGTGGAACACCATAATTTATAATTTTCATAGCAACTGTCTTGCTACATCCTCATTTTCATGGTGTGTAATCTCTCAAGAGATTGGCAAGAGAGATGGCATCTAGTTGAATAAAGGAGCTCTTTTTAGAGAAGTGCATAGGCAGCTTCTCAGAAGACATTTTAAAGCCAAATTTGACTGTAAGCTTGACTCACATTAGAAGCCAGCATGTATTTTTGACCAGATATTTTAGATCTAAAGTTATACTGGAAGGTATGTGTTTAAGCTTTAAATTATGGGCCAAGTACTAAATATTTTTGAGGAAGGAATTGGGTAGAACTTAGGGATAAACCAATATCTGCCACCTCTTGATTTTCCTTCTTTCTGGACTTTTTGCTTTCAAATAGGGAAGACAAATGCCATGTTTCAGTACGATAGGCAGTATCTGTTCAGGTGGAGGTGGTTTTTTGTTTGTTGTTGTTGTTGTTGTTGTTCTCTGTTTGTTTTTTGAGAAGGAGTCTTACTCTATCTCCCAGGCTGGAGTGCAGTGGTGCAATCTTGGCTCCCTGCAACCTCTGCTGCTCAAGTTCAAGCAATTCTCCTGCCTCAGTCTGCCGAGTAGCTGGGATTACAGGTGCCTGCCACCACACCTGGCTAATTGTTGCAGTTTTAGTAGAGATGGGGCTTCGCCATTTTGGCCAGGCTGGTCTTGAACTCTTCACCTCGTGATCCACCTCGGCCTCCCAAAGTGTTGGGATTACAGGCGTGAGCCACTGCGCCTGGCTGGAGATGGTTTGAATGTCATTGGCAGTGCCAGTGAAGTTGTATGGAAAACACTGTGCTTTAAAGACGAGAGAAGGAATGGACGAAGATGCCCTTTACTGAAGTGGAGAGAAAAGGACAACATGGAGCAGAAATAAAACCACAGGGCAAAAAGATATTCAGATTTTTATTGTGCTATTTGTTGTAGTCCTTCATAGTTCCATTACACAGTCTCAAACCTCACTGCCACACGGAATTATGTTGGGAACATGTGGCTTGACCTTCAGTCTTGTATTAGTCTCTGTTCTTTTGGCCCTACTGTTTATTTTCACAAGCTAAAAGAGAACAGGAAATCATAGGTTGTCTTAAATGAAATTAATTTTCCTCCAATGTTAGTTTGTAATACCTGTGGGAGAGAAACCGAGGGATATAGCAGTGTTGCACAATGATTCAAATTCACTCAAATTTGAGCGTTCGAATCTGCAGCAGAGATTTTGACATTATTTTCAGTTTCACATAGGGATTTGGGTACATTCTGGGGACCTTGTCCTCTGAAAGCTGAGGAAGGCTGGCTGGCAATCACTGATGCTGACAGTGAAGCTCAGAAAGCCCCTCTGGAGCAGTCGGGGTGGCAATTTCCTCTGCCTCTGAACTGTAGCATTCCTCTTGCCTCGGGTTTCCCACCCCATCCTACCCGAGTGGGATTCCAAAAGGCATATTGGCACTTCGAGAAATGATGTGGCTCATGGGGGTGCTTCTTGCTTAAGTGATAATTCCTTGGATCTCAAAGATTTAAGATGAGCCAACTGTTACTCCTCTGAGATTTGAAGTTACCTGAATATTTTCAAAATATCTGTGTCGTCCAACAATTATATACTAAAAAGGTGATATATCCTAGGGGAGACAGTGGCACCTGGGGCAGGGTTTTCTGAAGTTTGTTTTTTAAAACACTTTCCTGTGAGATTTTTGGAGGAGGAAGGACTCCATGTTCAAATCATCTTGGTAAATGCTACCACTAGGGTCCCTGTCATAGACATTCAAGATGCACTTGAGCAGGTTAAAGGCCCTTAGCTGTTCCTCCCATCATGTAGAAACCAGTTTTGCTTTGATTCACTTAATGCATGTTAGCATCCTGTAGAACTCCTCACAAAACACACCATGGAAGTGCCTTTGCAGGGAAGAGAGCGAAGGCTTGAGAATTGGGAGAGCCCGTCTTAGTCCTAACTGGACATCTCAGGAAAATCAGAAGATTTTCGCCCAAAAGTCAGGTTTGGGCAAAATGACACCCCCCTCCCCTGCCACAGACTCATTCAGCCCTAACTGAGTCAAAGTATGATGTTTATCGTACCTGCAGGGCGGCTATGCCTGGAACTGCCTTGAGGTACTGTCTTCATCCCTGCCCATTGCTTACCTCATGTCCTGAGCACAAAGGGCCCAGACCTCACAGTTCGTGCTGCCACCCAGGCTCCTCTCCTCTGGCAGGGACGTCCCCTACATACAGCCAACCAACATTCCTTCATTTCCTTGAACTGGACATGTCTTCTCAGCCTCAGGGCCTTTGAACACATTGTTCTCTCTGCCTGGGATGTTCTTCTCTACCCTGTCACCACCCCCTGCTTTTGTTTAACAAACCCTACCCATATATAGTGGGTTCAATAGTGTCCTCCCAAAATTCATGTCCACCAGGAGCCTGAGAATGTGACCTTACTTGGCTATAGGGCCTTTGCAGATGTAAGTAGGTAAGTTGAGATGAGGTTATTATACTGGTTTAGGGTGGCCCTAAATCTAATATGATGGATGCCCTTATATGAGGAAGAGAGGATACGTAGACACAGAGGGAAGGCAGCCATGGGAAGATGGAGGCAGAGATTGGAGTGACACAGCTCTAAATTGACAAACACCAGGCATTACTGGGAGCTACCAGAAGCAAGGAAGAGGCTAGCAAAGAGTCTCCCTTAGAACCTTTAGATGGAGCTTGGCTCTGCTGACACCTTGAGTTTGAACTTCTAGCCTCCAAAACTATGAGACAGTACATTTCTGTTCTGCCACCTACTTTGTAGTTCGTTCGGTCCTCCATACCCATGGATTCTACATCTATGGATTCAATCAACCATGAATGGAAAATATTCAAGAAAAAAATTACAACAATAAAAAATAATACAAATAAAAGCAATACAGTATAACAACTGTTGATGTGTGTTAGGTGTTGTAAGAAATCTAGAGCTGATTTAAAGTATATGGGAAGATGCACATAGGTTATATGCAATTATTATACCACTTTGTATCAGGGACATGAGCATCCACAGACTGAGGGTGGGGATTCTGGAACAAATCCCCCATGGCCACCAAGGGACAAAGGTAATTTGTTACAGCAGCCCTAGCACAGCAATGCATCATCATTCCCACTCTCAGCTCAAAGATATCTTTCTGACGTTAGGGATTAGGGTCGCCTTTATCTACTGACGTGCATCAGGTATTTCTCCTCTATGGCATCTCTGGTACCTATGATTTCTTATCCAGTGTCTGCTTCCCTGCTAGCTGTGAGGCTTCCTGAGGACAGGCAGGAGCCAAGTCCCTCTTTCTCCATCACTGCTTTATGTCCACTGACTGGCAGAGGGCTTGCCAGTTGGATGAAAATTGTGATTAGTAGACAAGATGCTTTGAGGCTGTCCCATCTGATCCACTTTCATACTGGAATTGTATCCTTTGTTGGTTTTCCCAGCAGACTAATTTCACGTCAACTTTTCAAAAAGCACCAAGTGGCTTAGTGTGGTGGCTTGCGCCTGTAATTTTAGCACTTTGAGAGGCTGAGGTGAGCCCAAAAGTTCGAGATCAGCCTGGGCAACATGGTGAAACCCCATCTCTACTAAAAATACAAAAAAAAAAAAAAAAAAAAGCCAGCTGTGGTGGTAGGTGCCTATAATCCCAGTTACTCCGGAGGCTGAGGCAGGAGAGTCACTTGAACCAGTGAGGCTGAGGGTGCAGTGAGCTGAGATCGCACCACCACACTCCAGCTGACAGTGAGACTCCATCTTTGGAAAAAAAAAAAGCACCAAGCTTCAGAGTGCCTGGAATGAGAAACAAGCCCATATGCAAGGAAATGGTTTCAGCCTAAAAGGAAATCATTGAGTGTAATTAATTGGCTCCCACCCAGGCCCTGACCTGAATGTTGGGGCAGTAGAAGATAATAAAATATTTTCTGCTCCCGTGGAGCACACAGTGATAGGGCTGTAATCCGGGGAAGGGTGCCA
Organism: Symphalangus syndactylus; assembly: GCF_028878055.3. NCBI lineage: Eukaryota > Metazoa > Chordata > Mammalia > Primates > Hylobatidae > Symphalangus > Symphalangus syndactylus. The sequence goes on along the minus strand of NC_072423.2, from coordinate 106,386,205 downwards.
GAGCCAGAAAATGTTGGTGGACGATCACCAGTATAGGCAGGGGTGGCTGTGGTCTAAGATCATTCACTACAGTTCAATTCAAGAAACATCCACTGAACACCTCCCATGGGTCAACACATTTAAAAAACAAAAAATAAAAAATTCTCTTTATATCACACTCAAACCAGTTATTTGTGGAATTATAAATTGGAGCATTGCCTGGCCTCACCAGAGATATAACTTCACTGTTTCTCAAGACTGTGCCATCCTAATGGTACCTGGCTTTATGCAAAGCAATGTGTCAGATATTTTTTAAATTAATTGCATTCTTGTCCCTTAGTGTACAACATCATATTAGTTGTATTTTATCTTTATTACCTAATGACCTCCAATTTGGCAGTAGCTTCTTATACTTCCATTTTCTGATTTCTTATGGGGAGTGTTTTTAAATTAGACACATGTGCAGTGGGAAATGTAGGTACAAGAAGGACAAAACCCAATATCTCTTTGGATTACAGACTACTGTCTCAAGGTTATCTGTGTGATAATTTGGGGATGTTATCTTTAGCAGATGCCTATTATTAGCCCAGTGTGGTCCTTTAGAAAGCTGGCCATTGTTAATTGGAAAAAAGAATCTCAATGCCACCAGCTGAGTCAGGATTCTCTCCTGTGAAAATGATATTTCTGTTTTTATTTTCCTGTCTCCAAGGTCTCTGTTGCAAATCCTCCATCCCTGAGCAGAACTGATGGTTGAAAACAGTGATTTTCTATCTTGTTTTTAAGCAGCCAATGCCTTTCTTTTCAAATGATATTTTATTCTTAAAAACTAAGTTGGATATATCCTGACTAGGCTGCAAACCACAAGACTAAGGATGTTGGATCTGATTTTACACATGGGGAAAACTCCCCAGGCTTCAGGAGCTGAAATTCAAACTTTATTATGCAGCATAATGAGAGCCATTTTATTTCATTTCAGTGTGGAAAGCCAGGCCAAAATTTCTGATTTTAAAAACAGGAGTGAGGAGGGAACAGACCTGTGTATATCTTTAGATGGAAACATTGTATCTATGCTTTCAACCCCCCTGCTATAGACATTACATCACCTAGTCCAGGGACAGGGCCAGACCCTTCCCAGAGATCTATGGATGATACCCCCAGGTGCAGCAACTTGCTGGACAGTAAGAAATGACTTTGGCTACCTTTATCCTTAGCCAAGTGAAGGAGCTGGAGTCACATACTCTCTCGATGGACAGCACAGTCCTAAAAACATCTCCACTCTCTGGAGGCCTTTGGAGCAGCTGAGCTAGTGCTGTGTTTGCTATAGGGTTATGGCCCAAAAGCTCCTGCCTGGATTTGGCGATGGAGCATGTGATGAGCTCCGGGGTTGGTCTTTGCATGTGATTTTTCACCCTGTCCATTCAGTCAGCAAAGTAGAGCAGCCTTGAAATGCTATGAATAAATATTTGAAGTTTCTGGGTTTCTCATAACCCCGTTTTTCTTCTAGGGATTAAATGGGAACCAGATGAGAATGGAGTCATTGCCTTCGACTGCAGGAACCGAAAATGGTAGGCAGTGGTCAGACCTGTTCGTTATTTCTCAAAGAGATACCTTGAAGAGAAGTCAGGATTAATTTTTACTTAATTTTTCCCTTGACTTAGGTACATCCAGGCAGCAACTTCTCCGAAAGACGTGGTCATTTTAGTTGACGTCAGTGGCAGCATGAAAGGACTCCGTCTGACTATCGCGAAGCAAACAGTCTCATCCATTTTGGATACACTTGGGGATGATGACTTCTTCAACATAATTGCTGTGAGTGCACCGTTTTGTGCCTTCTTTGCACTTGGGTTCATTTGATCTTTTGGTAGCAACTGGTTAACATTGCTCTCACTGTTAGATCTAGAGCGTCTACCTGCCAGAACATGAGGCCTAGTTAGTCTCATGAAAGTTGACAGAGTCATGGACAGTGGAAGGCAGTGGAAGGGCTTTTGGAAATGCAGTTGAACACACGTTGCCTGTCTTAACCCACCACACAGCCACACCATCTGAGAGAATGGCACACAAGATGTGGTATTCCTGGGGAGCTGACATTTTCAGATTCTTGGAAAACAGACTTAGCAAGATTTTCACCAAACCACTAGAGTTTCTCACATGGAAATTAACTTCCAGCTAGGTTAGCCTGATGATATTGATGATGATAATAATTAATAATAATATAATGGCAATGAAGCAACTAAAATATGGAGAGCAGTTTATGGTTCACAGAACACTTTATTTCAGCTTCTGGAAGAAAAGCGGTATTTATTAAATGCCTGCTTTTAGTAAATGCCTTACTCTTCATATTTTTATTATCTTGGTTTTTCACAGCAAGTCTAGGAGGTAGGGGGTGGTTTGGGCATATTCTCAAATGAAGGTGCTGAGATTGGAAGAGCGTCAGTAACTTGTCCAGGTCACAAGGCTGGCAAATGGGAGATAGGGAACCAAGCCTGAGACCGGGCAGTCGTGTAGCCTGGAAATGACCACTTATTCAGGTCTCTATCTTGTCAATGAAAAGAGTCAAACTCTGCAAAATATTTGAAGAGATTTATTCTGAGCCAAATATGAGTGACCATGGCCTGTGACACAGCCCTCAGGAGGTCCTAAGAGCACGCACCCAAGGTAGTTGGGTATCTGTTCAGCTTGGTTCACTGGTGCAGCGTGGTTTTCTACATTTTAGGGAGACATGAGACTTCAGTCAAATACATTTAAGAAATACATTGGTTTGGTCCGGAAAGGCAGGACAACTTGAAGTAGGGGCTTCCAGCTTACAGGTAGATTTTAAAATTTTCTGGTTGACAATTGGTTGAATTTCTCTAAAGAGCTGGGGGTGAATAGACAGGAATGTCCGGGTTAAGATAAAGGATACTGGAGGCCCAAGTTCTTTTTTGCAGAGGAAGCCTTCACATCCTAGGCTTCAGACAGAATAGGTTGTAAAATATTTCTTATCAGACTTAAAGTCTGTGTTGATGTTCATGCCAGAGAGGTGTAAAGAGGCACGTTTGACCCCCATTTCCCATCACGGCCTGAAACAGTCTCTCAGATGAAATTTTAAAAGAGCCCTGGTCTCCTGTGTAGAGGAGGAAGTCCATTCGGATGGTTGCGGGGGGTCTTAGAATTTTATTTTTGGTTTACAATCTCCAGTTCTTTTTCTTCTTCCCACTGATTATTTGGTATGATTTTCATCATGCCCCTTATGTTCCTCCCACTCTTTCCAAAGGCTTGTCCGAGTGAGCCTGATTTCTTTGAGTACTTGAGCACTTAACTAAGTGTGTGTGTGTGTGTGTGTGTGTGTGTGTGTGGTGGACACGTATTCTTTTGCATGAAAATAACACACATCACATCTATTTGGGAGGTGGAGTAGTTGCTATGGGCAATGGAGGCAGCATGGTGATGCGGGCAGAGCCTGGGTTTTGGAGTTGGGCTGTTTTGAATCCCATTCACCACATATGCTGTGTTTCTTGAGCTAATTACTTTAGTCTGGGCACCAGCTACCTCAGCTGTGAAGTAGGTGTGCTCACCTTGCCCACAGGGTTGCTGTTGGGATCATCTGAGTTGATGCACCAGAGTCAAGCTGGTGCACAGGGCTCCTTAACCAGTGGTGAGATACAAAAGAAGAGAGTGCTCTGAGAATGCTGTTGCTGTGGTCTGCATGGCTCCCCTAAACCCATAAGGAGAGTATGTTGTCATGGGGCCTTATGACTGGGCTGCCTTCTGCATAGGCATGACACCCACTTGTGTTCTCCAGGCAGAGGGCCTGGGCCTCTAAGTGACATGAAGATGGCCAAGGGGATTGCCTGAATTAGTATCCTGCCTATACAGGCCTCTTCTGATCAGACTCTCAGAACAAAAGGTTCTGATTTTAAGAAATCCTAAAGACGAAAGGGAAAAGAAAGAGAATACTGAATTCCTTGGGAACAGGGGTTAGTCTGGTTCATTGATGGATGCATCCCCAGCAACTAGGCAGTGCTTGGCAAATAGCAGGAGTTTAAATATTTGTTGAATGAATAATAACCACACCTGCCTTCCACTCACTGTGTGCAAGTCAGTTGCTAAGTGTCCTGTGTGGATTATCTCATTGAATCCTCACCCCAGCTCTGTGCCATGTGGCGTGGAGACAGGGGCATGAAGCCACGGAAGTGACCTTTTCGAGTTACACAGCCAGAAAAGGTGGCACGGTGAAGGCTCACACATTGTCCGGCTTCACCTTGCAGCCTTTCCTGAGCAGAAGTGAAGAGGATGTAGTTGATCCACTCAGCCATCTTATCATGAAATTATATGGCCTCGAGGCATAGTTCTTTGGAAGAAGACTTTCAGATAGTTAGAACTTTGGGTTTGCTGCCAAGTTACTCTAGTTGCCAGCCTAGTGGTGGGAATGCAAAATGTGGCTTGATCCCCACACATCGTGAAGCATTTACAGATAGGAAGCAGCTAATTTGGGACTATCTTTCTTATTAATCTTTAATTACTCATTACAGAAGTATCAGAAATTCGCATAATAAGAAGAGCTAACTAATTACATCCTGTGTTCTTTATCAGTCAGGATTTATTGTTCTGTTAACAAAACCAATCGATTGAAATAATCTATGTAAGTTCATTAAGATATACAAACAGTGTCAACTCAATAAAGAAGAGAGGGTGATTAAGATAATTAAAAGTAGACATGCCAGTTATTATAGAACAGTTAAGAAAAAAAATTTTTTTACCCCAAATTGTCTCTTTATATAAAACCCATTAAAGATCCCATTAACCCTCACTGTACATCTGTTTGTTAATTTTCAACATAAATAATCAGCTTCAACACTATTTACATAATTATTTCAACAACTAGCAAGACACTCTGAACTTCTTTATTTGAAGTCTTTATAGTAAAATCATGAACTTTGTTCCTCTAATGGATAAGAGAATGGATCAGATATGTTAGTGAATTTATATTAGAAGGCCAAGGTCATAAAAGAACCATTAATTAACAGTAATGTTGATAGATTCATTGCTTTTTAATGTAGGCAACATATGTAATAATTTTAAACAATTCATCAATGTTCTCATTTCTCTTTCATTTGGCACATATTCTAAATGTTTCTGTGTATATGAGCACACAGTCTGTTCACAAAATTCATATTTTACAGAATATTCAGCAACTCTTATTTCAATCAAATGTATTTGAATAACAGAGCATTCCATCACATTTGTTACTCAGAAGTGCTACAGTGAGTGCAGTGCGTGCAGTGCACTGAATGGAATGCATATATTTTTTGCAAGGTTGGATGTGCTTCTATTGAATAAAATCTAGAAGTGAAATTGCTGCACCGAAGGGTGTGCACACAGGCACCTACCAGAATGTCTACCAAGCAGGGCATAATGTTTACACACTTACCAACAGTTTGAGGCTTCTAAATAATAGGAGATTCCTAGCTGGCAGATTTTCATTTGCATTTCCTCGAATTGTCTCTCCCAATCCTAAGTGTGTTCTGCAAATCTTGCCTTGTTGAATTCTTATTTTTTTCCCTCCATCACCTCCTTCTGTTTCTGCCCTGACATAATTGCTCTAGTAATATGGTGTAGGTTTTCCCTCAGTCTGTTTAAAATGGTCACTTGTCTCCTGTGTAGAGGGTGACCCAACTGCAGGTTCTTAAAGTACAGGGGGATGGAATATTTGAAACACCGTCCAGAATGCCCTGCAAATCTGTGTGAGTGCATTGTTATCGTCGGCTGGATTCCATTTACGAAAGAGGACATTATCATTTCATCCTCCATTACACTGTCAGCCTTCCTTTGCTTGCCAGGTAGATGTTTGTGGAGATAGCTCACTGTTTTAGAGGAAAAGTATAGAATACAATATTTTCAGTGCCGGAAGCCCTCGTGTACTGTAGGTTTTTGTTTGTGCAAATCTAACTCATCATTGCCTCTTGATTTTCAGTGCCATAATGGAGGTCGGAGGAAAGAGATTTAAATAGTGGGAAAGACTTCCCTTGGCCACTTAAGTTCGTCTTCTGGTTTTGCAGGTTTTATTAAGTTCATTGTGAACTGCATGTTTAATATTATACTGAAAAGTTTCTGATCTTGATCTGTCCAGAGTATAAACATAAAAAGATAATGTTAAAAATTGTTTTAGCTTTCATGGGCAAGGTATTGCAAGATCTGTCTAAAATGGACAAACTAACTGATTGAATTATGAAGGAATAGTTGAAATATGAGAGTAATTTTGTGCAGTTGAAGTTAAAATTTTAAGGTCAAACCACTGGTGCGTGAAGAGAGATGTCTCTGACAAGAGAAAAGGCATATTTTTCTGATTCACTTTGAAGTCTAACTTCAAGCCATGCATTAAATTAACAATATTATCATAAAAATGAGGGTGCTAATTCTGTCCGATGTTGAAATTTGAAAAATGACTTTACAGAAGCTTAAGCCATGCATTAAATGAACACAGTATTAACTGGGCCAATATTGTTAAATCAATTTAAATGCCTCCTGCAGCCCATATTTGTGCAGACTTGAATTAAGAAGAGCATCATTTGTTAGTTTAAGCAAGAACTTTCTGATGCCCTGGTTTTAATTTGCAGATTTTCTTTAGAACGGTTTCTCCAATGCTTTGCCGCTGTGGATTTGCTTTTTAAAGTAATCGATTCCGTATTAAAAGTATGAGGATAGTATTTTCTTTCAGTGCTCATTTGTTCTGTACTACTAATTGTGTCCAGTTGTGTTTCAAATTACATAAGATGCGTTTGTAATGCAAAAGATCCCTGGGATGGCTTGCGTTGGTCAAAATCATATGCGTTCATCTGCTTCATTACATAATCCCTACACGTTTTCATTCAAAGGTTATTTAATCAAAAGTGCACCAGTAAAACTGCAAAAATATTTAATGGAGTCTCAGCAATTCTGTATTACATGAGCATGGCAGCATTTAATTCTGTGGGTTTTTTTTTTTGCAGAACTTTGGATTCTTTAAAACATGGCCACTTACTTCCTTTACTTTTTGTTTATTTACCTGTTTTTTGAAAGGGGTAGAGATTCTCATTTTTTGTTTCTGTGCCAATTTTGTTTCTGGCTTTGTTCCTAGTCCTTTCCATCAGTGATCTTCTCTGCAATTTTGCCCTTTTGTTTCTTTGTTCTATTGATTCATTCAACAAATAGTACTGAGTGCTCTGCATTAAGCATTGGGGCTAACTTAAGACAAGCTGTCTGCTCTCAGAGACTTAGGTTTTCTGTGTGTGAGCCTTGTATGGGGGCTACCAGGAAGCAGGTCTCACAATACAGTGTGGCCACTGCAGTCTTGGAGAGGGAGTAGTTGGGGGACTGGGTGTCTAGAGCTGGGGCATGTATCACCTGGGGCTCTGTGGCGGCTTATCAGAAGAAGTAATGACCAAGTGGACACTTGAAGATAAGTAGGCTACCCAGGCATAGGCAAACGTGATGAGACAAGGCAGGGAGAAAAGGAGGAAGGAGTCAACAACTGAGGAAGAAAGTGCCATTTGCAGGTGTAAGATTCCCCTACCCCAGCCCCGAAGAAGGAGCTCTTGGTGTGTCTGGATCACATAGGGGGGTGGGTGAATGTGGAGGCGAGTGGATCCCGTGGGTGATGGTGAAATGAATGAGACTGGATGGAGAGAGGCAAGCCAGATCGAACCAGTCTGGTCAGCCAGGTGCAGGAATTGGGACAACCAATGGAGGCAATGGAGACCCACAAAACTGAGTCTCAGCTTCAGGGCAGGGTGTTGAGATGCGCCCTAAAGCCGGTCCCTGCTTAGAGAGGCCTTTCCTCATCCTCTTCTCTAGGCGACTGATAACCTTCTGTTAGGCCTGAAAGCGGAATTGCTTTCATCTGTCAAGTTCGGCTTCTGACATTAGGTGGATTCCTCACTATTATCCAGAGCCCAAAGTCAGTTGTCTTTGGCTGTCTGGCTTTTGGACTGTGATTCACCTGAGCCAGTATATGCTGGGATTCTACACTAATGCAGAAGCTCCTGTGAACCTTGGTGGGAGGGTCTAGCCCATTTGCATCGCTTTTAGATCCTTCTCCAAAACGTTCTGGCCCTTCATTTAATCAAAGTTGCCTTTCCTATTTTAGATCATCATTAAGATTCTCATTGATCACTTTGCTGTGTCTGTAAAAGGGGAGATGTATGGAATGCTCACAGACATTGGGCAAAAGGAAAGAAAAGGCATATGATGATGGGTCCCTTGCCTTCAGAGCGGAGAGTTTGGAGGTTGGTTGAATGGAGACAGAGGGACGAGGCAGGAGGATTGCTCGAGCCCAGGAGTTCGAGACCAACCCGGGCAACATAGGGAGAGCTTGTTGCTACAAATAATAATAAAAAAATTAGCTGGATGTGGTGGCATGTGCCTGTGGTCCGAGCTATTTGGGAAGCTGAGTCAGAAGGACTGCTTGACCCTGGGAGGTGGAGGCTGCAGTGAGCTGTGATCACACCACTGCACTCCAGCCTGGGTGATACCTGAGTGAGACCCACATTTCAAAAACAAACAAAAACAAACAAGAGGAAAAAAGACCTTATGTTCAGATGGAGCAAGAGTAAACATACTCTTTTACTAAGAAAAATAAGAAAAAACGGTTCATTGTCACTCTACAATGATGGTCATGAGCAAACTTAGCCAGTGTTTTATGTCCCCAGCACACAGTAGGTGCTTAGGGTAATATTCAGGGAGCAAATAAAGAAGTGAAGAGTTCTGTGGCAGATGCCTTCCTACATGGGGATTTCCCAGTAAGCTGGCTGCACCATCTTGGCTCCCTGTCTGCCAAAGACCCCGGTCCCTGGGAGGATTCAGAGGTGGCTTAGAGTGGGACAGTGTGTGGCCAGACATCATGGGCTTGTCTTGGGTATGTAGACAGTGACATGTGCCTGATGACACGGCATCTTATCCCCAACAAATGCAGATCCATGATCTCCAGAGAAGGCCAAGGACACATGCCCCTGTTCCAAAGAGTGGGTCACTTTGCCGTCACTGACATCACTCTCTTCCTTCATATCAAGTTCCAGCTCTGGGTTCAGGGTGTCATCTGTTGGCCTTTCCCTCTAGGTAGCACACATCACACTCACATATATATTTTCTTTCTTTTTTGTGCATGTGTGCCTGTGCACCTAGATGCCTTTCTCATTCTTACGTGCCAGGATCTATGTTGACTGTTATTTCATCCTCACAGTGAGCTCACAAAAGAGGTGCAGTTAGAATACCTGTTTCCCCAACACAAAAGCTGAGGCCAAGGTCACCCAGCTAGTGTGTGGCAGAGTCAGGATTTGAACCCAGCCCTGCCTGCCTCAGTTGCTTTAGCTCTACTGTTCTACCCTTGTGAGAATCAGAAAAGGAAAGCCAACCAGGAAGGAAGCAGGGAGAAGAAAGCCAACAGCATCCGAGTCCCCGTATGCTATGTGGCAGCTTCTAAGTTCTTTAAAGGGTGAAAGCTGTTTGTCCATTTCCTTACCGTGTAGTTGGTGGGCTGGACTGGACCCATTTCCAGGGCACCCTAGGCCCACTCCTTTCTCCCTAAGAGACTCTTCCCATTTCCCAGAAATTTGCAAGAAGGACTAACCACTTGGGCAGGAAGGGGAAAGTTTAAGTACGTCTTTAGGGTTCAATCCTGGTAGTGCAGGGGAGTAAAAGCAAATTTTAGAAGGAAATTGCATCTAGCTGGTGATGATGTGTGTTGTATCCTTTTCTTCCTTAGACTGTTGATATCAGATTATTTCATTAGGGATCAAGGAGAGCCATTTTTTTTTTTATTTTTATTCTTTTTTTGAGACGGAGTCTTGCTCTGTCGCCCAGGCTGGAGTGCAGTGACGCGATCTCGGCTCACTGCAAGCTCCGCCTCCCAGGTTCACGCCATTCTCCTGCCTCAGCCTCTCCGAGTAGCTGGGACTACAGGCGCCCGCCACCACACCCGGCTAATTTTTTGTATTTTCAGTGGAGACGGGGTTTCACCGTGGTCTCAATCTCCTGACCTCGTGATCTGCCCGCCTCGGCCTCCCAAAGTGCTGGGATTACAAGCGTGAGCCACCACGCCTGGCCAAGGAGAGCCATTTATAAGGCTGTTGTGTTTTAGGGCAAGAGGTGACCAAATCTTGAGTTGTAAATATATATGGCTCTTCTACATCATCGTTTCACAAAATAGAAATCTAGAGAACATACACAAAAGTGCAGAAGCTGAAAGATTTCCAAATAAAGGGCTGGGAGGAGTCTGGAAGCAGTTCCATGCACAGGGCATCCTTGGAGGCCCCCTCGGGAGGAGCTGTTGGGTAGTGAGAGGAGCGTGCACAGCTGGCAGGCCCCAGTACAGCTGCCTGGTGTGCACATTTCCCTTACATACATGGCTGAGCCCAGCTTCCTCTGGTGATACAGACCAGATTGCTCAGCATAGCTTTATCCTGATGCAGTCAAGGGAAATTAGTCAACTGCAAGCTTGGATGATGCCACTAACAAGCTGGCTGGGATTCTGAAGAGCGGATTCCTCCACTGAGGCCATAGCACACACAGTGATGGCAAGCATGGTTTTGATTACTGCACATGTACCTCCCTGATGAGGGCAAGAACTCCTTCGTCTTCTTGACTTTTAAATCCCCTCTGGAGCCCCCACAAGTATAGACTTTTATATTAGCAAGGCAGTCTCAGATCTGTTGCCTCACTCAATTTTTGCAGGGGCCCCCGGAGGGAGACTGAAGGTGAATTAGTAACTTCTTATGCATAAGATTCTGGGATCAGAGAGGCTTAGCAACTTCCCCAAGGCCACACAGTGAGTACACGGTAGAGGCAGGACTTGGACCCAAGTGACCTGACTACCAGCTCAAACTGTACAACCCCAGGAATCAATTTTGAGAGTGTGTATTAGGTAGAATGTCAATGAAGTGATTCAATTTACCTGGAAAATGGAAGAATGAGAGGAAGTAAAACCACAGTGGGAACCTCAGTTAGGAAAGTTTTGGGCTCTAGTTTGCAGAACAGGTGAGGAAAGGTTGGTTCAGCATACAGGCATCTGATAATGTCATGTAAGAAGCCTGGAGGAGGGTGGCTGCAGCTTTTGCACAGTAGCTCAACATTATCTTCAGGGGCCCACGCTGGCTCCATCGTCCTGCTCTGTCTTCCTTGGGCTTTGCATTCCATTCTTTGTCTTGTAACCTCATAGTTGCAAAATGGCTGCAGCAACTCCACAATAGCATCCCAAGCAGGAAGAAAAGAGTGAGTATAGATGAGTTTTCCCTTAATGGCAGGAAAACGTTTCATTGAAACAGCCCATCAAACTTTCCTTTATGTCATGGTCATTTGACTGCCCCTAGCTGCAAGGCAGGCTATAAAAGGTCGTGTCCAACAAAGGGGAACTGGATGGCTGTGACTGGCTAAGACCCTTTGTGCTTCAGGCCTTAGAAATCGGTGTATTGTCACCCTAAACCAAATGAGTCAGCAAGGGAAGTGAAGGAGAGGGGAATGGCTGTTTTCTTAGCAACTTCCAGGGTCAGTCCAACAGAGATTGAGAGCTTTGGAGGAGTTTTCCTTCATATTGAACTGTGCAGTTGCTTCTTGGATCCTGAGTTGATGTTGTTTGTTGACTAAAAGTCATACTCCTATTTGTCAATGTCTAATGTCATATATTTTTTTCTCCATGCCTCGTTAGAGGATATTTAAGCCCTCAAATCACTGGGATATAATTTTTCAAATGCTTTTTATATGACTAAAAGCAAAGATGAAAGAGAGGGCACAAGCCTGACTGATGGGGAGATCTGGAGGTTTGGGGGCCAGAGAGGATAAGTTGGGGGCATTGAGGACCTGTTGTGAGTGGCTGTGAGGTCAGACTGCCTGGATTTGAATCTGGACTCCACCAACCCTCACTTACTCTCTGGTGTCTTTGGGCAAGTCGATCAGTTTTGCCATGCCTCAGTTTCCCCATCTGTAAAGGGTGAGTGATTGGATGTGCTTGACAAATGATGCTAAGATAACGTGCAGATGAAGTTTACCTGCTGCCTAGATGCAGTAAGTGCTCAGTAACAGTTAATTGCCAAGGTCAGTTTGATCACCACTCCTGCTTGCTTGGTGAGGCTCTCTCCATGGGAAACCTGAGACATCCCAGTTGTTCTTGAGCAGCTTTAGGTCTAGCCCCTCTTCGACCTGTCCCTGCGGTGTATCCAGAGGGATTTCCCAAGCTCATCTCTTTATTCCACTCACTCCCTTGCTCACAGCCCTGCGTGTTCCTCGCTGACTTTAGTTTTAAAGCACAAACTCCCTAGGCCAACTTTGCTCAAGAGTTAGCTGGGTCTGGGAGAGATGGTTCTGTTCTCTTCCCTCAGGAGCTCCAGGCCTCTTTGGCTGCTAAAGTAGATATACCATAAAACTGTCATCAATCAAATGGTCCTCAGGCATCCACTATGGGTCCAGCCCTCTGCTTGCTGCAGAAAATACACTGAAGGACCAGGCATGGGCCCTAATGGTGTGGTCCCACTTTGTGGTGGGGAATCCAGCCAACAGATAATTAGAATTTACAGGGATTGTATGGAAGAGGGACCTAACGCATTGCCTAGCCTGCACCACAGGCTGCTTCCCAGAGGAGGTGGGAATAATCTGACCCAGGAGGTGAACAGGAGTCAGCCAGAGGGAAGAGGTGCCAGAGCGAGAGCTCAAAGCAGGGGTCCCAGCATTGGAAGGCCTGAAGGAAAAGAGGAGACATGTCAGAGGACAGCAGGGGAATAATGTTTTAGGGGAAGGCTGATGAGTAAAGATGCTAGAGTGTCAGCAGGACCAAGGGTCCAGAGCCTCACAAAGCCCTGGGAACATTCATCTGCACAGCAACGGGAGCTGTGAATAGGACTGACAAGAGGCAACACGATCAGATGTGTAAGGACCAGCCTCCCTGCAGGGCAGAGAAGCAAGCTTGCTGAGAGAAATGATGAGAATACTCACATTTTTGCTACCTGGTTGTGAGCTTTGCCCAAAAAAAAAGGAGGGGGGGTCCTATTCTGGATATGCTGGGATTGAAGTGATGGGAGTGCTGGTGTTGACAATGTATGGGAAATTGTGCATGGACAGTGCCCTGATCAGCACTCACATACTCTTGCAGAGTGACCAGGGAACATTAAGGCTTATTTTGTCCCCACTCATGTGTAAGCCACACACGTGTCCCTTGGTTCCGTGAAGCCAAAGACAGTAGCTGGAGCTGTATCCACGCAACTCTGGGATGTTCTTCAGCTCCCACCAGGACCATGGGCTGTCAGTCATGCCCAGGGAACTGCCAGTGTTTGGAGGCAACCCCAAAGAATGGTCAGTTAACAGGGTGCACCCTGAACCCTGCCAGCTACCAGCACATGCTCTGGAAGTTTCTCCTTCAAACAAGAAAAGAATAAAGTCTGTCTGCAGCACAAGTTGTCTGGAGGGACACCCATGAGAGAGTTCACCTTACGTGAATAAATGGAGCCTGTGATTGTGCCGCTTTTTTGTTTGTATGCATACCTCCTTAAATTATTAAGAAGTACCCTTCAATTCCTTAATTAAGTGTTCCTTCTTGACTTTTTTCCTTTGCAGTATAATGAGGAGCTTCACTATGTGGAACCTTGCCTGAATGGAACTTTGGTGCAAGCCGACAGGACAAACAAAGAGGTAGGGGCAGCTCGGGGGAGCATTCCAGTCATGGTACACCCCTGTCTCCCTCATAGTGATTGTTTCACAATAAATCTGTCTTATCAAATACACTGCCCTTTCATTGAGGCCCTTGGAGCTCCCATGTATAGAATATTTATTAAGAGGCACAGAGAAAATCATGGCACTAAAATAATTACGTTGAATTCAAAGGCTTGCTAGTTCTGAAACAGTTGCATTCACTTATTGTCCTTGTGCTCTAATAAACACAACGCTATGGTGTGCTTGATGCTTACGTTGACACTCTTGAGAGAATATGGCTCTTGCTGAGATTTCAAAGAAAATTGAACCCACTTGCTATTTCCCTTTCCTTCTCACGGTTGATTAAATAGTCATTGGGGTAACTGTTGGGGTAACTTGTCTGCTGTTAAAGGTAAGCCTTACAAGGATAGGAATGCTGTCTGCTCACTACTGTATCCTCAATGTGCTGAGCATTGCCTGTTCCATCAATATTGTGGAACAAAAGGACGATATGTTAAAGGAGAATCTTACACAATGGGCTAGAGGTTTTCCCCTCCAGTTTTGGAGTATCCTAGGAAAATTTCTAAAGTAGACTTCTGTAAAATACATCCTGTTTCCCTTTAGCCACCTTTAAATTTGTCAGTACAGCTACCGCAACCACCACTATACCACCCCTACAAGTCCAGTTGAAAATTTCACTTGAAGGTATAGCTGTGGCTGCAGCCATGTCACAGCTTCTGGGACTCACAGCTGCCATTGCCCATGTTGATTTTCTGTACCTGACACACAGAGCTGCTCTTCCCCTGGAGAGCAGACCTGCATGAGGTAGCTGGGGGCAATGGCCAAGGCAGGCTTTTGTGAGGCACACTGTATGTGCTGGAGAGAAACCCCTGGCTTGTATTGTATTGGTGCTATCTTAGATGTAGGTAGTAGAAGCACTTAATTTGGGTATCTTTGAGGAAGTGAACAACAGAGGATTGGGAGAAATTCATTCCAGTTGGAACACAAAGTATAAAGTAAAAAATACACTAGAGTTAATATCTGGGCTTCAGTTTGAGGGGAAAGAAGCACCATGATAAGCTTCATATTTAGGAGGGAGGAATCAAGTACACTGAAGTTCAAAGAACAGGTGTAACCTGAGAATGCTCATTCATGGTAATTGTCTAGGCTAAGGGAAGAAAAGTGACTTAAGTCTATAGCCACATTTTTCTAGAGACTTTCCCGTTGTTTGGCCGTTGTGTAGGTGAAGATCTCATCTCTATTCCAATATTGTAATATTGTAATATCCTCCAGAGCCTCAAATAGGTGTTCCATCCTGGTGCTTGCAATGTTAAACAGAACAGACACTTAAATGATCAAAGCCTTCCTTCAGATTGCTTCCCAGAGGAACAAAGGACGATATGATGTTTGGAAATAGAAAGTTTTATGAATGAAAAAAAATCATTAGAGGAAATGGGCTAAGAAATTATTCTAAATTGCCTTTGAATTTATGGATATTGAAGACTGGAATACTTTTGAATATAAAAACTAATCTGGACTTCTTATTCTGCCGATATAGAGTAACGATATTCTAATGAGGTCCTTACCTTTATAACTAAGAAGCTCTAGACATAACGCAATGAACAAGTATAGGTTGAGTATTCCTTATCTAAAATGGTTGGGACTAGAAATGTTTCTGATTTTTCAGATTTTGGAATATTTGCATTATACTTACTGGTTGAGCATCCCTAATTGGAAAATCTGAAATCCAAAATGCTCCAATGAGCATTTCCTTTGGGTATGACCTTTGAGCACTATATTGGTGCTCAAAAAATTTCAGATTTTGGAGAATTTCATATTTTACATCTTGGATTTTTGGATTAGAAATGCTTAATCTGTATAAGAAGACTTGAAAAGGAGAAAATGAAATGTCTAGGGGCTTTGGGTCTTAAAGACAAAAGGGAAGTTCCCTGATTTTCCTGTTTGAGTCCCATATATCCTGAATAGAGCATTCTAGAATCTTCTCACCTGGACCAACAATAGGCACAGATTAAAAAAAAAAAAAAAGTCCCAGAAAATCTTGTTCCTTCTAGCCAAAGGATCACAGAAAACCTTTGTGACAACATTTTTTCTACTCCAGCTGAATATCAATGGAACAACCAATCCTACATGGTTTCAGTGGGGCCAAATGAGAAGTTGATCTTTTGCCCCACGCATACCCCCTTGTCCCTTCTCCTACCGAGAATGACTGCTAAGAGAAAAGATGAAATCGGATCCAGAGTCTCATAATATAAAATCCAGAATGCAATTAAAATGCCAAGAACTGGGAAAATCGCAACATGAATGAGAAAAAACAATCAACAGAAGCCAGTATTTACATGAATTGGATGTCAGAATTACAAAATTGTTTTAACAAGAAATTAGGAATTCTCTTGTAACAAATGAAACAGTAGAAAATCTCCCAAAGAAATAGAAGTTATAAAATAGAGCCAAATGGAAATTATTGAACTGAAAAATACAACCACTAAATAAAAGCTCACAGATGAGCTCAATAGAGTGAATATGACAGCAGATAAAATCAGTGAATTTCAGTGCAGATCAACAGAAATTACCCAATTTGAACAACAGAGAGAAAATAGACTGGACCAAAATGAACGGTCTCAGGGACTTGAGGGACAATAACAAAAAAATGTAACATTAATTACATCGAAGTCATAGGAGAGGAGAGAGAGAAAGGGACTGAAGAGGTATTTAAAGATGTATTGTCTGGAAACTCCCCCAAACTGGGTGAAAGGCGTAAGCATACATATTCAAGAGGTTATGCAAACTCCAAATAGAATAAACCTATGTAAATCCATGCCAAGACACATCATAAATATAATTAGACAAGAAAAAAATCTTGAAACAGCCAGAGAGAAAGGACACATTGCTTATGTGGAACACCAGTTTGAATTACATAGATTTCCCATATGAAATCATGAAGACCAGAAGTAAGTAACATAGCATTTTTCAAATACTGAAAGAAAAGAACTGCCAACCCGGGATTCTATATCCAGTGAAATATCCATCAGGAATGAAGGAGAAATAAAGGCATTCTCAATGGAAGGAAAACTGTAAAACTGTTGCCTGTAAACCTACCCTTAAATAATGTCGAAAGGGAATTCTCTAAACAGAAAGGAAATAAGAAAATAAAGCTTGGAAATTCAGAAAGGAGAGAAGAACATTGGAATGAGTAAGAAGATTACAATTAGAGTATCCTAATTCTCAGGCAATTCTTAAATTATGTTTGATAGTTGAAGCAAAACTGTAACACCATCTGATGTGATACCCAATGTTTATGGATGGAATACTTAAGACAATTATATTTTAAAAGTGTGAAGGGTAAAGGGACCTAAATAGAAGGTTTCTATACTTCAATGGAAATGGTAAATATTGATATGAGTAGACAGTAATAAATTACATATTTATATCATAATACCTAGAGCAACCACTAAGAAAACAATACAGAGAGTTATTCTTAAAAAGTAACTCATAGGAAGGTAAGAAATGAGAAACAGGAATTAGAAAGAGGACGAATAGGAAAAAAAATAAATTGGCAGACTCAAGTTTTAACATATCATTAATCACCTTATGTATTAGTCTGTTCTCACTCTGCTAATAAAGACATACCTGAGACTGGGTAATTTATAAAGAAAAAGAGGTTTAATGGACCCAAGTTCCACATAGCTGGGGAGGCCTCACAATCATGGCAGAAGGCAAAGAAAGAGCAAAGGCACTTCTTACATGGCGGCAGGCAAGAGAGCATGTGCAGAGGAACTGCCCTTTATAAAAGCATCAGATCTCATGAGATTTGTTCAGTATCATAAGAACAGCATGAGAAAAACCTGCCTTCATGATTCAATTACCTCTCACCAGGTCCCTCCAATGACACATGGGGATTATGGGAGCTCAAATTCAAGATGAGATTTGGGTGGGACACAGCCAAAATATATCACCTGAAATTTAAGTGTTCTTAAGACCACCAACGTAAAGGCCGACATTGTTTGAGTGGGTTAAAAAAACACAGACAAACATGATCCAACTGTATGACCATATGCTGACTATAAGAAACTCACTTGAGGCCGGGCACAGTGGTTCGTGTCTGTAATCCTAGCACTTTGGGAGGCCGAGGTGGGCGGATCATGGGGTCAGGAAATCAAGACCATCCTGGCTAACATGGTGAAATCCCATCTCTACTAAAAATACAAAAAATTAGCTGGGCGTGGTGGCACATGCCTGTAGTCCCAGCTACCTGGGAGGCTGATGCAGGAGAATCGCTTGAACCCAGGAGGCGGAGGTTGCAGTGAGCTGAGATTGCACCACTGCACTCCAGCCTGGGCAATAGAGCGAGATCCATCTCAAAAAAAAAAAAAGAAACTCACTTGAAATACAATGACAGATATGTTGAAAGTAAAAATATTGGAAAAATATGTACCATGCTAACATTAATTTTAAAGTAGGAATGATTATATTAATATCATATAAAGTCTTCAGGGCAAAGAAAATTACTAGAGACAAAGAAAGGATATTTCATAATGATAAAAGGATCACTCGCATAGAAAAACATTACAATCCTAAGTGTGTTTGGACCAAAATACACAATTTCAAAATACACAAAGCAGAAACGGTTAGAGCTGAGGATAGAAATGGACAGATTTACAATTATAGTTGGGACTTGTACTTTCCACAGTCACCAGTTGATAGGCTACAGTACAGAAAGTCAGCAAGGGTATAGAAGAGCTAAACAACACCATCAACCAAGGAGACTGAAATGACATTTATAGAGCACTCTATCTAAATAACAGCAGAATCACGTTCTTCTCAAGCACCCATGAAACATTAAGCAAGATAAAACATATCCTGGGTCATAATAGAAACCTTAAAATTAAATCTTTAAAATTGTAGAATATAATTTTTGATGAAAACGGAATACAACAGGAAATTCGTAACAGAAAGACAGCAGAAAAATCCCCAGACACTTAGAAATTAAGCAGTATACTATTAAAAAAAATACTTGGGTCAAAGAGGAAGTCTTAAAAGAAATTTAAAAAAATATAAATCTGAATGAAAACACAGACTACATATCAAAAGGGGTGGAACAAAGCTATAGCAATGTTAGGGGAGAAATTTATAGCACTATATACTTACATGTTTAAGTTCTCTACTAATTGAAGTTTCTACCTCAAGAAATTAGAAAAAATAGTGCAAAATGAAACTAAAGCAAGCAGAAGGGAGAAAATAATAAAGAGCCAAACTCAACTAAATTGAAATAGGAAAACAGTAGGGAAAAATCAATGACACCAAAAGCTGGTTCTTTAAAAGTAAATGAGTAAAACTGATAAATCTCTACCAAGACTGATAAAAATGAAAAGAGAGGGGCAGGCGCGGTGGCTCAAGCCTGTAATCCCAGCACTTTGGGAGGCCGAGGCAGATGGATCCCCTGAGGTCAAGAGTTGGAGACCATCCTGGCCAACATTGTGAAACCCTGTCTCTACTAAAAATGCAGAAATTAACTGGGTGTGGTGGCACGTGCCTGTAATCCCAGCTACTCAGGAGGTTGAGGCAGGAGAATCGCTTGAACCCGGGAGGCAGAGGTTGCAGTAAGCTGAGATGGTGCCACTGCACTCCACCCTGGCGACAGAGCAAGACTCTGTCTCAAAAAAACAAATTAAAAAAATAAAAATAAATAAAAAGAGAGAAGACAAATCACCAGTATCAGGAATGAAACAAGAGATACCGGTACTGAACCTGCAGTCATTAAAAGGATAATAAAATACTATTATAAACAACTTTACACTCATGAATTAATGACTTAGAAAAAAATCGATCAAATTCTCAAAGCTGCAAACTACCAAAATTCAACCAAGATGAAATAGATAGCTAGACTAATCCTATAACTATTAAAGAAATTGAGTTGATAATTTAAAAGCCCCCTCTCCCTGCCAAAAAATCCATTTTCAGGTCTGGATGCTTTCACTAGAGAATTCTACCAAGCATTTAAAGAAGAATTAATATCAATTTTACACAGTCTCTTCCAGAAAAATAGAAGAGTAAGGAAATCACCCCAGCTCATTTATGAGGCTAGCATTTCCCTGACAAACCAAAGACAGTGCAGAAAAAGAACAATATTTCTCATGAACTTACATGCAAGAATCCTCAACAAAATTTTAGCACATCAAACCCAATGATGTATATAAAAAGTAATATGCCACCTCCAAATAGGATTATTTAGATATGCAAAGCCAATGTAACATCCATGTCAAATCAATCAATGTAATCTACTGTATCAACAAGCTGAAAATGACAACTCATATGATCATATTGACTCAGAAAAAGCATTTGATAAAAAACACCCATTTATAATTTTAAAAATGCAGAACTTCTCAGTGCACTAGGAATGGGAAATAACTTCTCCAAATTGATAGAGACCATCTACAGAAACCTACAGGTAACATCAAACTTAACAGTGAAAGTTTGAAAGCTTTTCCTCTTAAGATCAGGAACAGGTAGGGATGTCCACACTGACATTTGACAAAGTGTAAGTTTTAGTCAAGCCAGGAAAAGAAGTAAAAGGCATATGGGTTACAAAGGAAGAAATAAAACTTCCTATTTTCAGATAACATGATTGTGTACATAGAAAATCTCAAAGAATCTACACACAAAAAAAGTCCTAGAACTAATAAGAGAGGTCAGTAAGGTCACATATACAAGATCAACACAAAAACCAATCCTGTTTCTCTATGTTAATACTGACAATGAACCTATGGTAACTGAAATTTAAAACATAATACAATTTATAATTGTTCCAAAGAAATAAGCCTAACAAAAACATGTATATAGGCTATATTTGCTGAAAATTACAAAATGCTGATGAAGGAAATCAAAGAAGACCTAAATAATTGGAGAGACTTACCATGTTCATGGATGAGAAGTCTCCACAGGGTAAAGGTGTCAATTCTTTTCAAACTGATATGTAGGTTTAATATTTATATATTTAATAGTTATATATATTTATTATTAATATGTAGGTTTAATTTAATATGTATGCATAATAATACCAAACTGTATTTAGGTTTGATACAATTCCTATAGAAATATCTGCAAGATTTCTGTAGAGTATTCTAGAGTTTACCTAAGAAGCCACAGTCCCTAGAATAGTAAGATGATCTTAAAGAAGAATGAAGTAGAAGGAATCAATCTACCCAATCTTAAGGCCTATTATATAGTAATGGTACACAAGAGAATGTGGCATTAGAAGATAAATAGACATATAGGTTAATGGAATAGAATAGAGAACACAGACATATACCCACATAAATACACCCAACTGATTTTAGACAAAGGTGCAGAAACAATTCGATGGAGGAAGTATATCTTTTCAACAAATGGCTCTGGAGCAATTGATCATTCATAGACAAAAACAAAACAAATTAACCTTGACTCAAATCTCACAACTGAAACAACATTTAACTGAAATGGATCAAAGACTTAAATGAAAACTGTACAACCATGACATTTTCTGGAAAAAAAAAAAAAAAAAAAAAGATGCGAGGAGAAAATCTTCAAGATGTAGGGCTAGGCAAAGTGTTCTTAGGCTTTACATCAAAAATATAATTTGTAAAAGGAAAATTTGTTAAATGGATCTCATTAAAATGAAAAAAAAGAACCAAACCTTTTGCTATGTGAAAGACTCTGTTAACAGGATGACAAGATAAGCTACAGATTGAGAGAAGATATTTGCAAACCACATGTCCGGTAAAGAACAAATACATAGAGAATATATAAGTAATTCTCAAAACTCAACAATAAACACAATTGAATTTAAAAATGGGCAAAAGCCATGAATAGACATTTTACTGAAGAGGATATACAGATGGCAAGAAAGTACATGAAAATAGAGTCAGTGTTCTTAGCCACGAAGGAAATGCAAATTAAAACCACAGTTAGATATCACTATACCTATGAGAGTAACTAGAATAAAAAATAAGTAGAATAAAAACACCAAATATTGGTGAGGATGTGGAGAAACAGGATCACTCACACATTGCTGTGGGAATGTAAAATGGCACAGCCACTCTGGAAAACAGTTTGACAGTTTCTTCTAAAACTATGTAACTTCCGTGTTACTCAGCAGTTACATCCTTGGCATTAATCTCAGAGAAATTAAAATTATGTTCACACAAAAGCCTCGTACGGAAATGTTCATAGCACCTTTATTTGTAATAGCCTAGAACTAGAAACAACCCAGATATCCTTCAATGACTGAATGGTTAAACAAAGTGTTCTATATCGCCACTATGGAATATTAATTAGTAATTAAAAAACAACAACAATCTATTGATAGATACATCCAAGAATGTAAATGAATCCTTGAATCTTTAGGGAGTCATGCTGAGTGTAAAAAAAAAGCCAATATCAAAAGAACACATATTTCATGATTCCATTCACATCACTTTCTTGAAATGACAAGTTTAATAGAAGTAGAGAACAGATTAGTGGTTGCCAGGGGTTAGGCATGGGAGTGGGGAGAGGTCAGTGTGATTATAAAAGGGTAACATGAGGGCTCCGTGTGGTGGTGGAACTGTTCTGTGTCTTGATCATATCAATGTCAGTGTCCCTTGTGATGTTATGCCGTATTTTGTAACATGTCATTGAAGAATACCGGGTAAAGAATGTGTGACATTTCTCTTTATTATTATTTTATTTGTAAGACACGGGGTCTTGCTGTGTTGCCTGGGTTGGATTTGAGCTCCTGGGATCAAGTGATCCTGCTGTCTCCACCTCCCAAAGTGCTGGGATTACAGGCGTGAGCCACCACGCTTGGCCTCTTTATTATTTCTTACAGTTACATGTGGATCTATGATTACCTCAAAATAAAAGGTGTAATTAAAAAATAATCTGAAGTAGGTGAGAAATTCTTGAAGAGAAGCTTTATCAAATTAGTGTGAATGGTTGTATAATGCGTGTTAGGTTGCTTTAGTTATATAAAAAAAGTACTCATTTTGGTTCACTTTTTAATGACAGGACATTTTGATATTCTTACCTTATGGGTCTTTTTATTTGGAGAAAAGCTCAGATGACAAAGCATTTATTTTTTTATTAGTATTTGGGGATATGTTTAAATAATGCTGAGCTTCATTGCTTGAAACTTTAAACCAGTTTCCATTTTTACCATAAATTCAGTGTTAGGCCATGTTCATTTAGGACTTATTTAATGGCATGTGGCAGACAGTAGCAAATTCATGAAAAGCAAAATGGAAATTTACATCCCTAGCTTCCCTAGCACCAAATTCCTAGGGTGGAAAAGTCTGCACCCAAAACCTTACCCTGGATGTCAGGAGTCATCCCCTCTCCCCAGCTATCTCCTCTAGGTGTCTTCCGTGAACTCTGATTGGTTCTGCTAAATCAGGTGCCCATTCTAGAGCCATGATTGAATCTCAAGGGGTGGGGCAGCCTAGTCAGCAGCCCAGTTCAGGTGCGTATACCTATGGCTGAGAGGCGGGCCTTTGCTGGGCAGACTTGCCTGGTTTTCCAAAGGAAAATGCTCTGGGCAACCATGCCAGTGCCTATGAGATAGATGTTCCATAAAAGTATGAATGAATGAATGAATTTGAGTAGATAAGCCACCTGGGAGAGGATTGTGGTTGAAAAAAGTTTATTTTTTTTTTCCACATCACTAGAACATCCACAAAACATTGAAAACAAAAGCATCAAACTCATTACATTTTAATATAATCAGGGCCATCAGAATGAGATTGTGGATGAAATTATCTGAGTCCCGGGTTGGCAGTTCTCACTGTCTCATTCTGTCTGAACACCCTGAATGGAGCTTTGAGTCCATTTTCTCACATTCTTTGTGTGATGGGGATGGAGAATTATGACCTTCTGTATAAACCTGTGTAGAACTCGCGGTGTGATCATCGATGCTAGTCTTCTGTCCTGAGTTAAATGAGTCTGACTAGAATGTGCCAGATCCTTTGGGGTGTTTCATTCTTTAATCAAAATATTCATGTGCATGCTGACAAGTTCTTATGACAGCCAAATACCCAAGATTCTTTCCTGCCCATACCTTTCATCTTAGGACTGTTTCCCTGGTGGCCACTGCAATGTTACTTCAAGTTAATGAAAGGGCGTGAAGGGGCTTCTAGAAGGTGACAGCTGAGATTATGATGTTGTGCACTGACAGCCAATTCTGGTTTCACAATACTCAGGTGACCCCCTGAGAAGTCAGAAGTAGATCATTTAAATTCTAACAGCCTTTGATAAACTCCATTTAAAAATGTTGAAGGGGTAGTGAGAGGATCTCCATGAGTCTTAGAGGAAAGCTTAGGGTGAAAGTGCTGGCCTTGATCAAACTGAGTTGTCCTGGAAAATAGATTTCCTGAGACTTTGCTTGAAATAGCCCACAGCACACCATCCCTGAAAAGGGGGTCTTAGAATTCTGTTAGGTTTTTGGTTTGGTCTTTTAAAGCTATTGTTTACTGTCTGGAGAGAGTTTTGCTTTGCTGTTTTATGTACCAAATAACTGACTTTTTTTTTCCTTTAAGGAAAAAGAAACCATGACAAATTGGGTGAGCCTGGAGTTCAAATATAGAATTTAAATGAGTAAACTCTCATCCTAATCCACTACAGACCTTCTGAACCATTCATCAGACCTTAAAATGAACCTCCTGTGGTCTCTCTTGGGGGAGTGTAGGCGAAGGGAGTGAGGAAGGAGAATGATATGGTTTTTCTCTGGTTTTATAATGAAGATGTCCTGAAATCCACTGAATTTCATGGCTCTGTTTAAGATTCATTTGCGAATATTTGTTGCAAAATCAGCCCATCTTAGAAACCCATGTAACTCTCATCTTCTTTGGCAGTTTTGATCTTTTCTTGTGGGATGAGAAGTCACTAAAAGTCCATAAACTAACAAAAGTACACATCAGAGTTGCTGGATTTTCCCCAGTACTTTTCTTTCAGCCTGAGATTTGTCAATGGAGGCACCCTGGATTCTAAAACTTCCTACCTCCTCTGGCCTTATATGTATAGAATGTACAGTTTGTGAGTGATACTGGGGTGAGGGGTATGTTATGAATCATAAGCAGAAAGTAGCTTTTCTGCACATGGGCAAATGTTGCCTGCTGAAACACCTAGGGCGACGAAGTTTGCAGAGAGAACAAATACCCACTTTTATTCAATTCAAAACTAATAAAAGATAGTAAGAGTTGCACTGCTTTTTAAATGTCATGAATACATTAAAAATAACTTACATAGAGAAAAGTTGAGAACAACCTACATGTAAATAAATTCTAGATCCAGTATAATTTAACGTAATTTGGCTCTAAATTACATGAATAAAGTAGGTTTATATATATTACCACGAAAGAGTGATAATCACATATGGTTAGATAAAGAAACACATGTAAATTTCAGAATAGTATGGTTCATGGCTTCTATTTTGTTTGCTTAAAAACAGAAAGAAAGAAGGAGAGGAGAGGAGAAGAGAAGAGGGGAGGACAGTGAAGGGGAGGGGACGAGAGGAGAGGAAAGAAGAGAGGGAAGAATAAAGGAACAGAGGGAGGGAAGGAAGGTGAAGGATTCAGGAGGTACACTTGATATATTTCTCCACTGTTAGAATGTCTTTACAATGAACCCCAAATCCTTTCACAATCATAAATATTTTAAATAAGTAGTTTCCTAATATTGAAATTAATAAAAATATTTAAAAGAAGCATTTTTGTGGGTCCGTAAGTACCAGTTGTTTTCCTGTGATTGTGAGGATATAACTTCTGCTGATTTCCAGATAGGTTTCTCCCCTTTGCACATGAGCTGATTTGTGCTTATCCCTTGATAAGCACAGGCAAGAGATACAGCTACATTTCAAATCCATATCACCTTACTGATTTAAATAAATTATAATGCAGCTATCTCACAGTGATTCAAATGACGCATAATGCAAAATAGTTCCTAATCCCTGTATAGTAGCTTTGTAGAGTTAAGGCTACACAAATGATCTAGGGACTGTTTCTGTGCGAGATGTAGTACAGAAACGATGCTCAATTCTTTTTTTATATTGTACTATATATTTTTATCAATTTGATGAAATGCATTTGTTTGAAAATAACCAATAAGCTACTGGGGAACTAACAAGATTAGCCAATATATGCCAATACGTTGTTTGGGTTAAAACCATTAATATGATACAAACATTTTTCATTAATCTCTACTTCATTATAGTGTGCTAATTGTGAATCCTTTGTATGAGCCCAGATAAGATGTTAGCAAAATTTTTTTGTTAAGGGCCTGATAGTAAATATTCTAGGCTTCGTGGGCCATACAATTTCTGCTATAACTACTCAACTTTACAATTGTAGCATGAAAGCAGCCATGGGTAATACGTAAATGAGTGGGCATGGTTATGTTCCAATAAAACTTTATTTAAAAAAATAGGTGGCAGGCAAAATATGGCCCATGAGTCTTAGTTTGCCAATCCCTGGTCTAGACTGTGGACAAGACTAGAAGGAGAAGTCTATTATTAAATAAATGACATACATTAGCATCAGGTTAAAATCATTCTGAAAGGTGAACGTGGGAATTGGTAGTTGAGAGCATGACTAGATTGGATAATATTCCTTTACTCTTCTCATTTCAGCTCTTTTGGCAAATGAGGATTTGGGCTGCAACTTACCTTAGACTGTCTTTCTACCTTGAATAAACTTACCAGTTAACCAATTTCTGATTTCTCTGTTCATCAGGATTTAACTGGAGGGCAAGAAGACTTGCATATATGTTGTAAATAGAGGTAGAGAAAAGAAATAATATCAATAATAAATACAGCATTTTGCAATTTAGAAAATACTTCTTATTGGATTCTCATGATTATTACCAGTATCATTTCCAACTTTTACACCTGGGGTCCTGGGCCCAGATGTATTTGTCAGCTGAGTTGACAGATGACTGGATAGACGGAGAAGCTGAGAGAGTTTAAGAGACACATGGAGGTATACACAATCGGTAAGTGCACAACCACATCATGAATACTCATCTGAAGATTTCAAATACTATCCTATTATCTTCACTATCTGAGCAGGCAGAGTTACCTTTCCGGCATGGTTCAACCCTACGTCATTCTTCTAAAGACTTGTTCTATAGAGTAAATTCTAATTCAGATTTCTGTTTTAAAAGAGTATCACTGAATATGATGTGTTGGGACATTTATGTGATAATGTATCCTTATGGAGCTGTGGTGCCCATCTTAGTAGAAAGGGCACAACTACTTATATGTATGAAGTGTAAAGTGAAGACTAATACAATAGTTAGTTTGTCATTTATTTCTACCCATTTGGGAATCTCTCGAGGTTGTTTTATCTTGGAATTCTCTGTGGCTGTACATAGATCTGCTGAGAGCTCTCTGTGTGTGTGGGGTGTGTGTGGTGTGTGTGTGTGTGTGTATGGTTGTGGATATGGATGGGTGTCCATACTCCTTTGTTCTGCCAGTTAGCCAAGGAGACTAATCAAGTGAAAAGCTGGCTTACTGTTGCCTGGCAGTGACCTGGTGGTTGTGCCCCTGCCGTTTCTCCCCAGTTCCTACCAAGGAGGCGCTATGGAGACTGAGACTGCTGCTTGTAAACCTTGTCCTCTGGTCCCCTGCTTTCAGTGCCCATGCCTTTCTTTGCCTGTCACAACTGCTTGGGCCCCAGCAGCACCCATGCCTCACCTGAGCATCCTGTCGACCACACAGCCTGCCCTCTTCCTGAGGCTTCTTCCCTGGTACCCTGTCTTGATGTCAGTTTTGTGGAGCTTTGGGGTAGCACTAGTGAAACAGAGGTAGATATAAGAAATAATATTAATAATAAACATAGCACTAAAACTGATTTGATTGATTTGAAACTGATCAAATCCTGAGACTCAGGGGAGTAGTATGTTCCCAGATACACTTATACCTTATCATAAATGTTCACACCCCACATAGCCAGAACTCACCCATCCATTCACTACTTGGACTACCACAGAGGAGCAAAGCCATTTACTCTATATAGGGCCCCTTGAATGCTCACTCAGACCCCATTTACTCTTACTTGGCACACAGTTGTAACCAATTGGGAGGGAAAGCAATTAGGTGGGGAGGGAGGGGGAAGAAGAAGTATCCAGAGACAGCTTTCTCTTTCAGCACCCTTATCCCAGGAATGGTGCCACCGTGGATCCAGATGCCGAAACCTACACCTACAAGCCATTTTAGGTCCCTCCTTCAGTCTCCGAGTCCATTGATTCTCCCTCCCCAGTAATCTCCAGTCCCCGTCCCCCATCTCTAGTCTAGCTGGCCCTTCACAGTTACTGTCATCATTGTCTTCTCCCAATATCTCAGCCCTGGCCTCGGTGCAGAGTTCCATTCCGCTGGTCCTGACCTCCAGTGCATGTGCTTCCACATGAAGCAGATAGGCCTGGGGAAGCACAGCTGTTTAGAGGACTTCTCTGCTTGCATTTCTTCATTGCCTTCCTCTTGTTGTTAACACAATGGCAAACTCCCTATAAGTACCTAGAAGGGGTACATCCCTGTTTGCCCAGGGGTTAGTCTCCATATGTGTGGGCTTTCACAGACTAGTTAGTAAAAGCACTGCCCTTTACTCTCAGAAGCGTCCCAGCTTGGATGGGTGGATCATTAGGCCCCCTCGTCAAGCCCTGCATGATACGCCTTTTGCTTGTGCGTTCTCATCTCTTGCTACTATGACCTCTTGCCACCCCTGGTCTCCACCAGCTTTCTCTCTTCCTTTTTCCTGATCCAGCCAAATCAAAATTCCTCTATTCTTGACTTCATCATGCACCTTCTTAAAACCAGGCCATTGCATATGTTCTTTTCCCCTGTCCGGAACACGCTATTTCTCCCCTTCCTGTTCTCCCACAGTCCTACTTTGCCTAGTTAACTCTTTCCCATTTTCTGATCTCAGATAAAATAACATTCCCTTTAGAAAATCTTCCCTTCCCACCTAACAAAGGGCGCAGTGCCTGTGGTCTTCCCATGAGGCCACATGGACCTAGTTTCTCACTGCCCTCCCCACAGGCCAGAATCTCATGGACAACATTGTGGTCACCACTGTCTCCAGGGCACACAGCATAGGGTCAGGCTCTCCATAAATAGCATTGAATGAAGGAAGAAAGAAGCACATCCCAGCCAATCAGTCTCCTGGCCAACCTCATCCCCCACTCCAAGGTTTTCCCTTTCCACCTGGGATAAAATCTAACCTTCTGTCATTAGGGTGAGGCCTTCTTTCATTAGGATGAGGCCTTCTTTCATTAGGATGAAGCCTTGCTGCCTCTCTCTCTACTAGCCAGTCCATGATCTTTTACCACTCTGGGCACCCCACACCCTTTCCCACCTCCTTAGGGCCTTAGCAGCTTGTGAGATCTCAGCTGCAAGGTCATCTTCCCTGTCTCCCCTTCTCTATATCACCTTGCCCTGATTTTTGGGAGCCCTTATAACAGGCATTTCTTTTTTTTCCACTTGCTCCTTGACCTCTCTCTCCCACCTTTACCCCGAAAGTCTCAGTGGGCACTTGTACTCTGTGTTTTCTCTGCTGCATCTGTTAAAAGGGTGTCTAGCCCATCAAATGGGCTTAAATATTACTGACCACATAGGTAAGTGAATAGATAAGGAAATACTAGATTTCTTGTCCTGCTATAGTTTAAAATGGTCTTGAGGGTAAAAGGAAGAGTGATGGGTGGGAAAACTGACAGCTGAAAGAGTAGGAGCTGATAGTGTGGTGTTTGGGGAAAAGGTGAAAAATAAAACAGTAGATAAAACAACCAAGAAAAATAGGAACCCTAGATCCCGAGTTGTCTAGGGTTTTGCTATGTTATAGCAACACACATATATCCCATTGCAGTTACTGTTCAGCATGACAATTTTTAGTCTTTGGGGTGAATTTAAATTCTGTTTTGGTAGGAGAAGGTAATTTTAGAAATGGAAATACCTAATGGTTAAGATTTAGGTTACTGCAGCTTTGAGTCCTAGCCATGGTGACCAGCTGTGGGCACTGGTTGTGTCACATCACACCCCTGTGAGCTGCCCTTTCCCATCCACAGAGCGAGGATCAATACTACCTTGAGGCTGGGCGTGGTGGCTCATGCCTGTAATCCCAGCACTTTGGGAGGCTGAGGTGGGTGGATCACTTGAGGTCAGGAATTTGAGACCAGCCTGGTCAACATGGTGAAACACTATCTCTACTAAAAAAAAATACAACAACAACAAAAAAATTAGCCGGGCATGGTGATGTGTGTCTGTAATTCCAGCTACTTAGGAGGCTGAGGCAGGAGAATTGCTTGAACCTGGGAGGCAGAGGTTGCAGTGAGCCGAGATCATGCCACCACACTCCAGCCTGGGCAACAGAGCGAGACCCTGTCTCACAAAAAAAAAAAAAAAAAAAAAAAAAGAAAAGAAAAAATCTACCTTGGCTTCAGATACATGTCCCATTGGGGCTCTGTTATTAAATGGGATAAGAGCTTTTAGAACATTTTGCCCAGTGCCCAGCATCTTAACAAATGTAATTATTTACTTAAATAATAATGATGATGAATGCTTTATTGAGAGGTGTTTACATCCCAGATGGTTCGGATAGAGAAAGACAGAGGATATAAAGGATACAGTGCAGTATCAGAACAAGCCTTTCCCAGGACATCTGTCCCAGGAAGACAAGTCCTTCTGTATGGAGTTCTCATGTGCATACCTTAATACCAAGTCTTCTACCTTTCGACATTTTTAATGGAAACACCCAAACCACTAAGTTAGAATGTCCTGTTCATGATTTCACAAATATTTCGCTAATGATAATGGGGATTTTAGAATTTGGCACAGAAACAGGTCCACACTTTGATTCACACTCGTGTCCTTGGCCATCGGTCAACATAGTCTCTCAGTAAAACGTGATGAAATTACCCAGAGTACGTGGACCACTCTGCAGACCACTCCAGAGACATGTTAGCAAAACACCGTTTGTGACGCTCTGGGTTTTCGTGGCCGGCATCTAATGTCCAAAGAATTCTGGTTTTACACTAAAATTGATGTTATTTTTATGGCAGGTGACAATGATAGGAAGATATGAAAGAAAATGCAACTAGCAAGAGGTCTCACCGTGCATTTTAAAATCACGCCCTATTGAGTTGCTTGCAGGTGCGGCCGCCTTGGCTGTTCTATTTATAACTGACTGGAATATTATGAATGCGATCAGGATAACAGGAATACAGTCACACCATCCCCTTACGCTCGGGTTGCCACTCCTGACTTTCCAAAGCCTCATCTTATCTTGCCTTTCATTTGTTCATCACGTACTCTGAGGGAGAGGAAATCAAACCCTTGGATCTTACATTTTATATTAGATTAATCCAGAAAGACTTGCTCAGAATAAAAAGCTACTTGGAGGAACCATATTAAATCGCTATTTTTGTAGATCAAAAAATGGTCAAATGTCGGCAATTTCATGTGAATACAGCCTGACAACTCAGCATTTCTGTTAGATGTTGCTATGGTCAGGCCCTTTATTGGACAGTGACCTCAGTTGTAACACATGAACCCACATGCTCCCCAATTTGTATTGTGAATTCCATTAATAGGGAGCTGGGCATGAGCATACATGAGTTTCTGTTTTTTCTTCCTGGTGCTTCACATAAATAAATAAAATAACTAATTAATAAGGTGGGGGGAGAAAAAAACTTCTGGTAGGCAAAACAGTGGGCTTTCACATGCAGATTACCCCATCAATGCGGGAAAAGTAGCCTTGTTTCTTGCCCTCAAACTTTAATTATTTCTGCGGGATTAAACTGTTGCTTTTGCTAAATCTGGTTAAAATGAGCTTTGAGAAATCACTGAAGCTTTTAGTGCCGCGTGGCTTCACTCTGCTCGTTCCTTAGGTCTGGGTCTCAGTGCCAGGACATCTGAGCCTGCCAGGCACACGGGCAGACCGTTGGGTGGCTGCCAGGGTCTCTGCCTCAGCTGTGATCCCTGAGCCTGGGGAGGACCATCCAGATGCCAGGCCCTATGTTCTGCTGGCCAAGGGACCTGGCGGTATAAGTCTGCTGGCACAGCCTGTGCATGGCCCCAGAGTTTTTATTTTTTTGCCTGAAACACTTTCGGACTGGAGGTTGGAGCTGAAGGCACTTCCCAAGAAGGAGCTGTAGTGTTCGACGCACCTTCATGGGGTCGGGGGAAATGAAATGGCTTGGGTAGAAGGTCTGAAAAATAGTGGAAGAAACCTCCTGCAGCTTTACTCCCATCTGCCTAAACCCTCTGAGTTTCCCTCACTCTGGGTCATGTTGCTAATTCAGGAGCAGTCTCTTCTCCATTAAATTCATGCACTGCACAAAGCAGAAGGTATTTCTGCTTGTCTAACTGCCTCTTTCTTATCCTTAGAGGGAGAAGATGATCCTCCATCAGTAACACTTAAAAGATTAGCCTTAAGTCTAGCAGCTTTCGTGGGTATTTGCTACAAACTCTTGCTGGGTCAAGCTGGATTGACTTCATTGAACAGCCAGCTGGGTCTTGCAGGAGAACATGCAGCACAGATCAGTATGCCCCGGTTGGAGCTGAGTTCTCATTAGCATTCCACTCGGGGGTCAGGAGCTGAGTTACTGGCTTCTCCTCAAGGACCACTTTGGGGATCTGCAGATTGCTGAGTAACCAAGATAATGCGGTGTGCTGTGAGGCAATGAGGGAACTGACTGTTTTTAAATAGAGAGCCTCCTGCTGTACTTGTTTTTGGCTTTTCTTCCTCCCCAGTTGTGATGAGCCTCCTGCACTCTGGCTTCATTGTGTGAGCGTCTAATCAGCCGGGAGTGGAAGCTGTGGGTCTCAGAGGGAGCAAACATTTCACCAGTGCAGCCCGGACCTAGCTTCTGGAGCCATCTCTGTCATGACACTCCCTGAACCTGCACTTGATCTCGTTGCCCAGACATTTCTTCAATTTTGACTCACTTTCATAGATATCAAATGTTTTGTTTTGGGTTTTCTTGTGACATCCAGATCATGTGCCCAAAGTCTTGCAATCGGAATTGTGTGATCCAGAGTGGCTAACCAAGACCTCACTCTTGCCACATTTCCATTGTTAGGCACGCTATGCTGGAGGAGACTCAGTCGACATTTGACTGTGCATGTTGTCTTATTTACTTTCTGAAATCCCATTCTGGTTATCAGGGTGGTGGATGACCAAAACCTGGCTGGGCCTAAGAATCTTAAAGACAACATTGTTTTGTTTTGGTTTTCTTTGTAGAGACAGTATCTCACTGTGTCATTCAGGCTGGAGTGCAGTGGCGTGATCATAGCTCACTAGACTCAAACTCCTGGGCTCAAAGGATCCTCCTACCTCAGTCAGTCTCCTGAGTAGCTAGGACTGCAGGTGTTTGCCACCACTCCAGGGTGATTTTTGGATTTTTTATAGAAACGGGGTCTTGCTATGTTGCCCAAGCTGGTCTCTAACTCCTAGGCTCAAGTGATACTCCTGCCTCAGCCTCCCTAAGTGCTGGGATTACAGGCATGAGCCACCATGCCCTGGACAAGATTTTTAAAAGTATGATTCCTGGGCCCACCCAAAGCCTACAGGATCAGAACCTCTCAGCCTGGAGGCCTAGGATGTTTTTAACAAGCTTCCAAGGGAATCTGTCCACCGACATACTATTAGACACTATTGGGATCTAACACAACCCCAAATCTTATACCCCAGTCACTTGTAAGAAACTCTAGCAATTCTGCTTGGATTTGTTTGAAGGTCATTACATGAAACTTCATGAGCATGTGCTTCTGGAGTCTGATTTAAATGTTTGACTCATTTTTGGAGTTAAAATGTTAAATAATTTCGTGGTATGATACGCCTTCTAAACATGTTTATTTTTTCCTGATGTTTGACACTGGCTAATTTTAATAGCTAGCACATCAAACTAATAGTTGTGAAGGACTCTGTGCCCAGTTGCCAGTTAAAGAAAAAAAATACTGTTTTCTTATTTGAGCCTTTGAGGACACTGGGAAATAAAACCAGGCACTGATAAACACTGGTAGGCCTTTACGTAGAAAAAAAAATGTCCATAAATGCACACAGTCCTCCACCACAGTGCCTGGTTCCTGTCCCTGTGTCTGCACCAAGCCATAGTTGCCATCAGGACTGGCTACATAATCTTCAAGATCCAGTACAAAATAAAAATGCAGGTCTTCTTGTTCAAAAATTATTATGAGCTTCAAGATGGCCAACAGCAAGGCCAGGCGTGGTGGCTCATGCCTGTAATCCCAGCATTTTGGGAGGCCGAGGCAGGCGGATCACCTGAAGTCAGGAGTTAGAGACCAGCCTGGCCAACATGGTGAAACCCCATCTCTACAAACAATACAAAAATTACCTGGGCATGGTGGCGAGCACCTGTAGTCCCAGCTACTCGGGAGGCTGAGGCAGGAGAATCACTTGAACCTGGGAGGTGGAGGTTGCAGTGAGCCAAGATCATGCCACTGCACTCCAGCCTGGGCGACAGAGCGAGATTACGTCTCAAAAAAAAAAAAGAGAAAAAAGACAGCAACAGCAGAGCATTAAACCAAGGGCAGAGGCCTTCTGAACATAGAGCATGTATGATTATACAGGTCACACACCCATGAAGCTAACCCTGGATTTGTACTCAAATTTCTTAGCTCTGACAATAAATATGTTCTCTTTTCTACCTGTTTGTCGGGTGCCTTCAAAAGAGTACTGACATAATAAAAGAGTCCTGAATTATGATAGAGATTTTTGAAGTAAGGAGACTGAATTTTAGGGCAGCCTATCTTTGTTATTTTTTAAACCAGCATTCAATTTGTTTCCACTTCATTTGCAATGATGTGAAAGTTCATCTGACCACTGGAAGAGGCAACTTTACTCACGCTCCTCACATTCCAGAAAGGGCCTGGAATGGGACCCTTTCAAAACCACCCACCTCATAATCTGGGACTCCAAACTCAAGTTGAAACAGTGCAGTGTCTGCTGTTGTTTAGACATTCTCGTTGTCTAAAGCTGGAGGGTTTTGTGGGTGGTCCCTCTCTGTTCGGTGTCACTATCAACAAATGTGTGGAAAGAAGAAATAACCAGAGGTGTGGGCAAGCTTCAATCAGCTATGCCTTAATTAGTGAGTCAATTGCATTGGAGCACAGGCAGAATCAATTAGGAAGCCGGGCTCAGAGGGCGCTGGCCCTGCAGCCTGCCTGGCAGGGAGAGCCAGTGTGAGGCTCCACAGAAGAGGAAGAAGTGCTGCCCCCCCACCTCCTCCTCCTCCTAAATAAGGCTCCAGGACTCCTGAGTTGCCCAAAAGTGCTCAACTGTTTTCAGTTCTTGTATTTTCCAAGAGTTCCTACTACCTACCAGGCTCTCTCAACCCCATCTATCCAACCCCTTTCTTTCTTTCAAGGGCTACCCCTCTGGGGTATCCTTAGAGGTCTCTCTGGCTCCCAGAAGACAAGTCCTGACTCAACTTCCATCCTCTGTGACTATGTCTCAGCATCAGTCTAGCTTTCTTGAAGGCAGGAACTATCTTTCGTCCATGTCTTCACCGTTCCTGACCTGGGGCAGGCTGTTCATTGTATGGTCTAAGCTGGCAAGTTGGATGGTGGCTTCAAGGCTAAGATTTCAAAATGTGGAATACTTTCATACAGACATGCTGAGAAGAGGAGCACATCCACAGCAATGACGCTTTGTCTGTGGAATGATGTTTTCTCATGTTTAAAAAGCCCGCCGATTTCTTACTACACAAAACAATCAAGAATATGGATATGCAATAGCAAGAGAATTGTAAGTTGCATGTAGTTCATTGTGACAAAGAACCAACTCTAGTATTTTTGTGTTTATCTGCAAGGCCGTCATTTTATTAGATATGCATGCTTTAAAAAAAGAAAAGTTAAATTTTAACTTATTCTAAATGTCTTTTTAAAATAAGAGTAAATTGGGGTAGCCCTTACAGACCCTGAAATATCCTACTGTATTTTAGATGGATACATAGCATTCCAATCTCCTTATTACTGAAAATATAGCTTACTTCCAGGGTCTTTTATTTTTTATTTTTTGCTATTATAAACAATGCTATGATGAGCATCAGTATATTAATATTTGGATTTAATTCTTTAGGATATGGGCCTGAAATTGAGTTAAATGGTATTTAACTTTTGCCCACATGTAAAACCTTTTATGTGTGTTGATTTGCTCATTGATTCCACAAACATTTGAGTGTCTGCCTTAGGCTAAGCACCATTAGGACTTCAGGGGTATAATGGGGAGCAAGAGTAATGAAGTCCCTTCTCCCATGAAGATATAAGTTCAGGTGGAAGAAGATAGATAATAAAGTATTGTTAGACCCAGACTTTAGACCCCAATGATGCCAACACTCACACTGCCATTCCTGATCTCAGCCCTGCCTACTCAGGGGTCCTTTGCCATGTTAATCAGGAATGTAAGTTTCTTGTATCGAAAACCAAACTCCTGGCCTTACCTTCCCAAATCACACCTTCTCCTAGTCTTCCTCATCTCAGCAAATGGCAGTCCTCCCTTCCAAGACTCAGACCCCAAATCCTAGCATCATCCTTGTCTGTTCTTCCTGGAACCCATATCCTAGTAGCCAGCACGTCCTGTCACCTGTGCCTTCAAGAGAGCCAGCATCTGGCCATGCTTTACCCACTCCGCCACTCTCACCCTGGGCTGAGCCACCATCCTCTGTTTCCTGAATCTTGAGAGTAACCTTCTAACTGGTTGTCCTACCTCTACCTTCCCCAGCCCCTACTTGATCCCCAGCATCCAGCCTATTCTCCACACAGGAGACAGAGTGCTGTGCCTTGTTAACATAAACATCAGATCACATCCCTTCTGTAGTCAACATCCCATGAAGGCCGTACTGCTGGAGTAGTTTGCAAGGGCTGCTGTGATGAAGTACCACAAAGTGGGTGGCTTAAAACAGCAGAAATGTATTGTATTGTCTCACAGTTCTGGAGGCTGACAGTCTGAAAATCAAATTGTCAGCAGAGCCAAGCTTCCCCTGAAACCTGTAGAGGAATCTTTTGTCCTGCTCCTAGTTTTGGTGGTTTGCCTGCAATCTTTGGTGTTCTCTGGCTTGCAGATGTATAATTCCTGTCCTCTGTCTTCACGTGGCATTCTGTGTGTCTATCTTCACCTGGTCATCTTTTCTAAAGACACCAGCATTAGGGGTCCAACCTACTCCAGTGTGACTTCATCTTAAGGCAGCTAATTACATCTGCAACAACCCTTCTAGGACTGAGGATTAGGGCTTCAGTGTATCTTTTGTGGGGGACACAATTCAACCCAAACACTGGTTGAAACCCACATGCCTAAGGATGATTCTAAGAAGTTTCAAGCTCCTCACCATGCATGATATGGCCCTTATCCTATTGTGGACTCACCTTCTAACCCCATCCATTCCCAGTCTTTATTGTTCACCACCATTTCAGACATGCAATGACTTTTCCAGCCAAGGACTTGCCTCGAATGCTACCTCTCTTAGTGGGAGCACCCTGACCACCCAACCACAGCAGCCCATGCTCCCTACTTCACTCCTTCTCACCCAACCCACCATACAGAACACTTGTTTCTTATTGTTAAGCTATTTTACCTTAAATATTTTTAAATTTATTTAGTGTCTCTCCCCATTATTGCCCCCACCCACTAGTATGTAAGTTCTATGAGGCCAGAGGCTTTGTCTCATTTTCCAGTTTGTAGATCCCAGAAAAGCATGTGCCAGTCCTTCTGGGAACATTGTTGTGAATCCTAGTGCATGTCAGAATTAGATAAGTGAGTTTGTACTAAATGCAGACAGGAACTGATTGACAGCTGTGTGGCATGTATAAATAATAATCTATAGGAGAAATCATTTCATATGAATTTGATGATATTTGCCCCAGCTCATTTGAGTGACTTTTCTTCCATAATGCCTTCAGATTATGATGCAGAGTCCTTTACTAGTAGAATAAATTGAACTTTAATTCTGAGATGAGTACAGAGTCTGATCCATTTCTGTAGCTTAGATGAACTATTCTTCCTTTTTCTTTATTTGAAGGTAGAACATAGCAATGAATCAGGGGAAGGGGGCTTATCAAATTGCGTTAGAATCAGGTACTATTTTCTTTTTTTTTTTTGGAGACAGAGTCTCGCTCTGTCACCCAGGCTGGAGTGCTGGAGCGCAGTGGCGTGATCTCAGCTCACTGCAAGCTCCGCCTCCCGGGTTCACGCCATTCTCCTGCCTCAGCCTCTCCGAGTAGCTGGGATTACAGGTGCCCGCTACCACGCCTGGCTAATTTTTTATATTTTTAGTAGAGATGGGGTTTCACCGTGGTCTCGATCTGACCTCGTGATCCACCCGCCTCGGCCTCCCAAAGTGCTGGGATTACAAATGTGAGCCACCGCGCCCAGCCAGAATCAGGTACTATTTTCACTTGACTATGTAATGTAACTTTATATATATTTCATTTATTAATCACATAATAACAACCAATGCATTCCTCCTGTGGGCTTCTTGTTTTATACTTTTCGGGGACTGGAGAGCAGCCTTTCTAGGGTTGAAGGAGTTATTTTCAGTACTATAAGAAGGTTGGAATAGTTGATAGAGGAAGTCTCTTTCAGCACAAGGAATAGGCTGGATGCTGGGGAGCAAGTCGGGACTGGGGAAGGTAGAGGTAGGACAACCAGCTAGAAGGTTACTGCCAAGATTCAGGAAACAGAGGATGGTGGCTCAGCCCAGAGTGAGAGTAGTGGAGTGGGTAAAGCGTGGCCAGATGTTGGCTCTCTTGAAGGCACAGGTGACAGGACTTGCTGGCTATTGGGATGTGGGTTCCAGGAAGAAGAGAGAAGGATGATGCTAGGATTTGGGGTCTGAGTCTTGGAAGGGAAGATTGCCATTTGCTGAGATGAGGAAGACTAGGAGACGCCATTTTGGAAAACAAGGCACATGAAGCGAGTTGAATTCAGAGGCTCCCGCTGGCTCCATTCCAGCCTGCATTTGTGGTGCTGCAGCCCTGCAAATGTAGCCCTGTGCGCACACACTGGAGCACTGGATCCCTGGGTCGTGAACAAGAAGAAGACGTGGCCTGAAGGCTCTACTTCTTTTCACCCCCTCTCTAATCCCTCTTTGCTCAACTCTGACTATAAAAGTCTAAATTAACATAATCATAATATCCGCAACCTTTTCAGCAAAATGCACCTATCTCCCAGTCCTGTGCTGTAGATATTTGCTTCATGCTTGCCTGCATATTCCTCTGAGTAACTTCAGATCCTCTTCACTACTTCATATGAGTTTCTGAGAAACATATTTTTTAATTTGCCTCAGAAGTGAAGTTAAAAATCTTTTCCATGTAGTCCTTGGAGCCAGAGAAGCAGTAAGTGGACAAAAATCCAATTTTAAGGTTTCCATTTAAATAGTATTTTGCCATTGCCACTGAGAATGAACAACATTGAGGGAGCCCCTGGGCAGAGGAATTGGCACTGTGCAAGGGAAGGCCATACTTTCTATATCTCCAGCGGGCATGTTCATGTCCATCTAGATCTGTTTCTCCCGACCTCCGGTCCCTGAGGTCATGCAGCACTATAGTTTCTGACTGTGGAATGGCTCCCCATGCAGCTGGGTTTTTTGTTTTGTTTTTTGAGGCAGAGTCTCACTCTCTGTCACCCAGGCTGGAGTGCAGTGGTACCATCTTGGCTCACTGCAACCTGATTTTCTTGCCGACGAAGCGAGACTCCCTGCATCATTGCCATCCCCTCGTGTATCCCCCAGCAAGACTCTCCAAGTGATGAGAAATTCCCATAGTGCCGCTACACACAACAGCCAAAGAAAAAAAAATACTGACAATACCAAATGCGGGCTAGGACACAGAGCAATTGGATCTCTCATAGGTTGTTGGTAGGAATATAAAATAGTACAGCCATTCTGGAAAACAGTTTGGCAATTTTCTCATAAATTTAAACACATGGATACTATATGACTTTACCTATGACCCAGCAATCCCATTCCTGGATATTTACCAAAAGGAATGAAAAATTATGTCTATACAAAGACTTGCACATGAATGTTCCTAGCAGTTTTCATTGTAACCACCCAAGTTTCCTTCAGCAGGGGAATGAATAAACAGACTATGGTACATTCATACAGAAGAACTACTAAGTTAAAAAAAAAAGCCAGTCTCAAGAAGTTACATACTGTATGATTCCATTTATATGACATTCTCAAAATAAAATTATAGTGATAGAAAATGATCAGTGGTTTCCAGGGACTAGGAGTGGAGGGAGTATGGGGCGATAAAGGGTTATTGCAAGGGAGTTTCTTTATGGTGATAGAACAGTTCTGAATCCTGATTGTGGTGGTTGTGATACAAGTCTATTCTTGTGATAAAATTTCATAAAATTCTACACACAACAAAAAAATGAATGTGAAAACTGGTGAAATCCAAATGAAGTCTGTAGTTAGGTTAACAGTATTATACCACTGTCAATTTCTTGGGTTTGATTATTGTACTACAATAAAGATGTTATCATTGGGGGAAGCTGGGTGAAGGGCACAGGAACTTTCTGATACTAGCTTTGCAACTTTTATGTCGGTCTATAATTATTTTTAAAAGGCTTTAAACGTTCCCCTAATAGCAGCTAATAATTCCTGAATATTTGCTAGTTTCCAGCCCTTTGCTCATCTCATTTGACCTTCCCAACAGCCTTGTCTGGTGCATTCTGTTTTGCCCATTTTATGGAGGTAGAGATGTTATGAAAATCACACACACAATAAAGAGTAGTATGGCTAGGTTTTGCATGCACGTGGCCTGGCTCCAGAATTTGTGTGTTTAACCACTGTAAGGTTTTTCCTCCCTTGCCAAGCTTTGAGATACAAAGACTGGTGTAGACCATGCTGTGTGTAGACCACTTTGCTGGAAATCTCAGTGGTAGTGCTGAAAGATGTGGCTTTCATCCTTGCTGCTTGCTATGATGAACGTGACTCTTGCAGACTTAAAAATGTCATGGCCAAATTTCTTTGTGCAATAAAGTAATAAGAATGTGTTTTAAAAGAATGCACAATTTATTGAAGAAATGTATAACTAGGGATCTTCTTGCCATAGAAGAGGCTTGCAGGAGATAGAGGCTAAGTAGTGTGGGGAGGTGAATGGAACCCATGATGTTGAGGCCATTGAGTTGTGATCTGGAGTCTGATACTTGCTAGAGACCTTGAGGAACTTAACCTTTTTCATCTGTCTTCTTAACTACAACCCAAGAACCTATGCCTCCTGACTGTGCAATTGAGGGGGTGTTATGGACTGAATCCTGTCCCCCCAACAATTGTATGTTTCAGCCCTAATCTTTAATGTGTATTTGGAGATGGGGCCTTTAAAGAGACAGTTAAGGTTAAATGAGGTCATAAGGGTATGGCTGTGAGCCAATATGGTAGCTGTTCTTATTAGAAAAAGAGGCATCAGAGATACACATGCACAGTGAAAAGGTCACTAAAAGACCCAGTGATAAGGTGGCCATCTGTATACCAAGAAAGGAGGCCTCGGGAGAAGCCAAAACTGCCGACACCTTCACCTTAGACTTCTAACCTCTAAAACTGTAAGAAAATATAGATCTCAGTGGCTTAAGCCACTCAGCCTGTGATATTTTATTGTGGCAGCCCTGGCAAACTAATACAGAGGGAAACTCAGATAGACTCTAAACGTGTTTGAAATGTCTCAAGTCCTGCTTGCACATCAAGTGACAAGGATGGCTGTGGAAACTTGGCATCTAACCATGTTTCTTAGAAAGAGCAAGTTCATAGCATGCTTCTCTTTTTTTTTTTATTGGCAAAGCAGGTGTTTCTCAAAAATGTACTTGAGGAAATAGTAGTTCTATGATGTGATCTTAACACGTCTGCTAATAGGGAACAGAGAGGAGGGGGTTTTGTGGTCAAAGAAAGCTTAAAATGACAAATGAAAAAAATTTTAAAGATGCTTCTTCACCACAGGACTTCTCAGAGCTTTTAAAATGCTCATGTATATTGTGACTCTCTCCAAGAGTTAAATAATTTATTTTATGGCGTTTCCAAAGCATTTTCTAGGGACACCATTGAATCAAGTAAGTTTTGTAGGTGGTGATTTGGGAAATGTTGTTGTGTACGTTTCCTTGGACTGCCATAACAAAGTACCACAAACTTGGTGGCTTAAAACAACAGAAGTATATTGTCTTACAGTTCTGGAGGCTAGAAGTTTGAAGCCAAGGTGTTAGCAGGTCATGCTTCCTCAGAAGCCTGCAAGGGAGATTCCTTCCTTGCCTCTTCTAGCCTCTGGTGGTGGCCATCAATCCTTGGCCTTCCTTGGCATCTAGATGCATCACGCCAGTCTCTGCCTCCATCTTCATATGGTCATCTTCACCCTGTGTGTGGCTGTGTGTCTTATAAAAATGCCAGTCATACTAGATTAGGGGCCCATCCCAGTGACCTCATGTTAACTTAATTAATTACATTAGCAATGGCCCTATCCTAAATAAGATCACATTCTAAGGTACTGGGGGTTTGGACTTCAACATGTCTTTTTGCAGGACACAATTTAGCCCATAATACCTGCCAAGTACTTTGCAATGATTGGGATACATGCCTTAAAATTTTACTTGGTTACTTTTTGTTTTTGCTTCTTTCAGGCCAAGCTGCTCCTTTTAATTTTACACTCCTTAAAGCAGAGGATTTTAATTTGCAGTGTAGCAGCAGAATCATAATGCTTTTTTTTTTTAAGTCCATTTCAATGCCCTACCCACCCCAAGACTGATTCAGTGGGAGCTGGGTGATGGGTGTTAATGCAGGTTTGTTTGAAAACTGAAGCATTTGACAGACTAGATCTGACTGTATCTGGCTTCTATATTTCAGAGTTTTCCAGGACCCATGTTTTGGATCTTTTCTTCTTTTTTTTTTTTTTTTGAGATGGAGTTTCACTCTTGTCACCGAGGCTGGAGTGCAGTGGCATGATCTTGACTCACTGTAACCTGCGCCTCCCAGGTTCAAGTGATTCTTCTGCTTCAGCCTCCCAAGTAGCTGGTATTACAGACGTCCGCCACCATGCCCAGCTAATTTTGTATTGTTAGTAGAGACGGGGTTTCACCATGTTGGCTGGGCTGGTCTCGAACTCCTGACCTCAGGTGATCCACCTGCCTTGGCCTCCCAAAATGCTGGGATTACAGGAGTGAGCCACCACACCTGGCCCGGATATTTTTTTCAAATGCCTCTTCTCTAATCCCTGGCTTTTCTTCGTCAAATGTAGCATCACCCTCTTTGCAAGTTTGTGGGCAGCATTCATGTCCCAGTCTTATCCCAGAATCCAGGAAAGAATGTGTCGGTGAGTGCTGTATCTGGGGGTTTGTCCTAATTGAGGGACTCAGCCAAGCCTCTTGCAGAAATAACCTTTGAGAGTTTGTGTCAAAGTCACAACTCCACCTGAGCAAAGTGTGAATACAGCCTAACTGGATTGAAATACATGTCACACCTAACTGTACTCTGTGTGTGTGGTTCTGTGTGTGGGGATGCATGGGGCTTAGCTGTGTTTTTGAGTCACATGTTTCTAATTGTCAACGCTTTCTCAGATGTATTTCTGCTTCAGAAGGTTATTTGAATGATCTTGGCTAAGCAGCTTTCAAATAACTCTCTCTCAATTTCTGCATGTCAATTTATGTCGTACTTCCAAAGACTCAGACTGTGAATGACTTCTCTCCACAGATAGGGTCACCTTAGCCAGGTGCTCTTTTGTCTTTGTCTTTAAGATCCTTGGTGTGCCACTTATTGATTCAGCAGTGGAATAATTTTTCTTCTAAAATTCCGACTGGCAGGGCCATTTTGTTAATTTAGTGTACCTGCTTTTGTGCTCAAACTAGTAGTTTCCATAAAATGAGAAACATGGAATGATGAGGCTTGGGGCCCAGGACTATCCAGTCTCTTTGCTGACTTGGTCTCAGAAAGGGGGTGGAGTGCAGAGAAGAATCTTTTCAAACTTGGATAAGAATTGCCATCTTTAATATGTGATACCACCTTGAAAATTATATTCAGATTTTGGCAGGATGTGGAGAGAGAAGAGTGAAAAAAAATTCAGTGCCTATTCCAGAATCGCATATTGGAGTTATGTGGCATTTTCTGTTTTAAATAAATGAATTCAGCACACATACTGTTAAAAGGATGTTTGTTTTATCTTTTGAAAAGGATCATGCATCATATTAACTTATTCCTGGTGCTGTACACATTTGCACAAGGACTATATTAAAAGGAAGAGGTTTAAAGAAAGAATGCCAGTGCCCCCATAGTCTGTCCCAGGAGTTGAGATTCACACCAGTTCTGTTCATTCTTCTAGTTGGCTGTCCCAGGGTTGGTTTCCTTCCCCTTCCTCTGCTCCCCTTGGGAAGAAGAATAGGAAGGAAGTGAGGAAGAGAGGGAAGTGAGGGCTTACAGTTAAAAATCAGCAGAGCCGATAAGGTGGGTTCCATAAAGAACGCCCTGTTGGAGGAGAATTTCTTTTTCCTAAATGGTCTGGTGTTTCCTGGTCAGACATCTTTGATCTGGGCCAGTTTCAGGGCCTTCTCCTGATTGACTGAGGAAACCCTCATGGATTCTCCCTGCTGTTGCACTGACATTAATCATTTTTTTCTGGACTCATAATCATAGTCTACCTGGAATCAGAAGCAGCCCAAGGACCGTGAGCAACAGAGAAAAAGGCCAAGTTGACTTTATGGAAGTAAAGTCAGGGAGGCCCGTGGAAGGCCTGAACCCCAAGTGAAGGCCCTTCTCTAGCTCCTGCATTTATTATC
Source organism: Symphalangus syndactylus (assembly GCF_028878055.3). NCBI lineage: Eukaryota > Metazoa > Chordata > Mammalia > Primates > Hylobatidae > Symphalangus > Symphalangus syndactylus. Next base: position 106,341,812 of record NC_072423.2, on the reverse strand, counting down.
TTTGTGAAGGGTATTATCCAGATGTCAGATGATTAGCATATTTTGCTAGTTTCTCTGTGATGGGAATAATGATTTCTTTCTAAAGTTCCTTTAACTTCAATTAGAGGTAAGTAGAGATATGTTAATTATACTCATGAAATCTACTGCCTACCAGGTCGAAAAGTAGATAAGTTCCAGGGCGCTGGGAAGATGCCCTGATAACTGAAAAAGAGGAAGCTCTGGGAAGGGATAAGACCAGTGGATGAATCTGAGGATGCCTGCTAATCGCCCCATTTAAAACTTAGTTTTTCAGCCAGCTGAAATGACCCACCAGTCTACAGTGGCAGACAAGACTGGACCACCTTATTAACCCCACAGTCCTGCACTGCTGGGATAAGCAGTGTGTGCAGAGGAGGGTCCCCTGTATTTGCTGTGGTTCAGGGATACAGGAAAGGGTTTTGGTGAACTGCTGTGAAAATGGACCACCCCATGACTAGACATGACAAGCATCCTGGCCACATTCACAGGTGGATACAAACAATAAATGTCATGAGACTGTTTCCACTAAGTGGATCAGAGTCACAGTGGATATTTAGTTGACTTGTGACTTAACAGCCATAGACCTCTTACAGTGTACATTATGTTTATTAATTTGCATTTTTACGTGCCAGGTAGACTGTACATTTGCAAAGAGGTGTTTTGCTTCAGAAAAATGACTTGGATATTTTAACAAGGTACATCTTTAATCTTCCAACAATGAATTCAAAAAAGAAAAAAGTTTCCTGTTTTGGTGTGTCATAAAAGTCTTTGTTGCAGAGATTTCTCTGCTGTTTTGTTTCCGTTGGTAGTGACTGAATCTTAATTTTCTGTATGGGAGCACTCATTTCATGTCCTGAGGATGAAAATCCATGTTTCTATTTCTTGTGAATTACAGCTGTTTGGTTTTTATAGCCTGTGAATGGCCCTGGGCCTCTCTTGCCTTGTTCTTTGAGGTCCATGTTTCTGTTTACTCATGGTCCACTGCTGCTAATCTAAAGGTCCCTGAGAAGGCTTTCTATCCCATATTGTGAACCTACAGCCTGTCATTCCATCTGACCTCTGAGTCTTAAGGCCTCTTGATCCTTAAACAACCCCTCTAGCCAATAACTTAGTGAATACAAACCCTGAATGCCTGGAAGTTCCCGCTGAGTCTGGCTCCTTGCTGCATTTCCAGGCTTATGGTGCGCTGTGTTCCTTTTTCCTTTTTTTGCTCTGGATTCCATGACTTTGTTACAATTATTTGTGTATGCTGTGTTTCCTCCTACCCCAGAGCCTTGGTACCTACAAACACTATTTCTCCATCTACAAATCTCATGCTCTAGCAGCCCTGCCTTTACTTCCAGGCCCTCCTTTAGTGCCTCTGTTTTATACTACCAAATACACTACCAAATCACCATGAGCCTCTCCCTGATGGTACTTGCTACTCCTGCATGTAGCTGTGTGCTTATTGATTGAGATCTCTGTCCACTGGCCTGTGAACTCTGCAGGAAGAGACCAGGTCTTCTCTTGTTCAACTGATCAAGCACAGCATGTTGTACTTGGTGGCTTCTTAATAAACATTTGATGACTCAATGAATGCTGCAAGGATATTGGGATAAAATGTGTACCATGAGGAAAGGGAAGGAGAGTCTTTGGTAGCAAAGATGTGGGGCAATATAGGCAGACTTCACTTCACTTAGACCAGAGGACGTTGTACCTAATGGGTGTCCTTGGAGGCCCCTTCCATTGCTGAGGATAGAATTTGAATTCTCACTATGGTACTGGCCCAGGGCAGAGCCTGTCTTACTCAAGCACAAAACTCTTGCCTATTTCATCAAATTGTTCTAATGCCAGTCTTTCCCTCACCATGTTTCCTGTCCTTGGAGTAAATTCTAGACCAGAGTCTAGCAAGTGCTTCCCCACCATATTTACTTGTCACTTTGCCTGTCAGGTTTTTGGAGTAAGGTTTGCACCACGTTTTGTGCAAGCGTCTCAGATGGCCATGTTATACTTTTCTTCTTTGCCCTTTTACTTGGTCCTCTTCTGTTATTTTTTTCTCTTCCTCCTTCCTTCTCATTCCCCAGGTGTATGCTTAAGGAAAATACAGAGATAATAGAGTGTAAATGGTTAAGAATGGTAAATTTCTTTGTTCCTTAGAGAAATGGCCGATTCTAGGTTAGGGGCAGAAGATGAACAAGACGAGTCTGTAACTTCTTGCTTATTGTGATAGCAGGAAACTATCAACTACTCTATGGGGACTTGGTAGCAAGTCTGAAGAGAAGCGGCTCCCACTGGCCAAAGATGGGATAAATTAAATATCCCTCCACCACTCCCCAAAAAAACACAAAAATCATCAACATTTGGAAACATATAATATATGTTACAACCCATGCTGAGACTAAAATGATGAAGCAGAAAAGCCTTTGATGATACTTAAAAAAAAAAAAAAAAAAAAGATGTGGGAGATCCTCATTGATCACCTTCGGACCAGTCTTTATTTTGAAAACCAACAAAGAAATGAAGGGCAGCTAACATTTATCCAATTTTCTTCTACAAGTGGTTCTTCAGCTGACTTAATAGTGCAAAAGAGGAAGCACTTGTTTGCCGAAATTGGTTATCTAATAAATGAAGAGAGATGATGAAATTAAAATATCACTATGTTGCAGCTTCTGATGAATTAATGAATCTGGGCATTGGTCGTTGATGGCTACCATCATCGCAAGGAGACTACTACTCATTTGTTGGAGGGAAGTAAAAAACATCACGAATGAATACCAAATAAATAAATAAATAGATACCAAATAAATACATAATTAAATATGTAGTCAGATCTGAATCCAATCAAACTGCTCAATCTCACCATCAATTTACTAAAATAGAGGGACAGAAGAACATGTTAAATGACATCTCAGGAATACAATCAGTAAAATCTGGATTCTGGAATGCTCTTCATGACCAACAAGTTATTTCTTCAACAAAACTTGTGAGAAAAATAATGGAGAGGGAACTCTAGAATAAGAGACTTAAGAGATATCTCAATCACAATGAGTAGATCTTATGTGAATCCTCATTCAAACTGTGTAACTGACATAAAGTGAAACATGTATTGTGGCTTGTTTTTAAAATGTTTACAGATGAAATAATATGTTATCTGGGATGTGCTTCACAATAATCTAGATGAGTATATTAATTATCTGCTGTTGTGGAACAAATTACCCCTAAACTTAATAGCTAAAACAGGGGTCCCCAACCCACAGGCCACAGATCAAATACCATACTGGTCTCTGGTCTGTTAGGAACCAGGCTGCATAGCAGGAGGTAATTAGTGGGCAAGTGAGCAAGCACTTGCCACCTGAGCTCTACCTCAGATTAGCCAGCAGCAGCATTTGATTCTCACAGGAGTGCAAACCTTATTGTGAACTGTGCATACAAGGGATCTAGGTTGTGTGCCCCTTATGAGAATCTAAGTAATGCCCTATCATCTGAGGTGGAACAATTTCATCCTTCACCCCGCCCCGCTACCATCCCCGGCTACCTCCCCATACCCCTGTCCTTGGACAGATTCTCTTCGGTGAAACCAGTCTCTGGTGCCAAAAAGATTGGGGACCACAGGCTTAAAACAACAAACATTTATTATCTCATGTAGTTCCTGGACTCAAGAACCCAGAAGTAGCCTGACTGGGTTGTTCTGGCTCAGGGTCTCTAGTGAGGTTGCATTCAGGATGTAGGCTGGGGGCTGGTCTTCCGAGGGCTGGCTAGGATGGAAGATCCATGTCTAAGCTAATTCATATGGCTCTTGGAAAGAGACTTCAGTTCCCTGACAGCTGTTGGTTGGAAGCTTCAGTTTCTTACTCCATGGCATCTCCCCAGGGCTGCTTCCAGCAAAGCAGTTGGCCTCCTCCAGAGGGAAGTATCCAATAGAGATCAGACGAGCAACCGTGATAGAAGCCATAGTGTTACTTACAACCTAATCTTGCAGGTGACATACCATCACTTCTACGACGTTCTCTTGGTTGCAGAGACCAACCCCTGGTGTAATGTGAGAGGGCCCAACACAAGGGTCTGCCTATCAGTGGGTGAGAATCATAGGAGGCCATTTTGGAGGCTGGCTGCCAAAAGGGACGTCGACGTAGATGGTGTCAGGATATTGATAAAACAAAATTGGATGTGAGTTGATAATTAAAATTTTCTAATGTAAAACGTTTCTGGTAAAAAAAACTTTTTTAGAGACCAAATGCTTGGATATAAGCTCCAGCTCTACCATTTATTAGCTGTGAGACCTAGTCAAGTGATGTGAATTCATTCTCTCATTCTTAAAAGGAGGGTAATAAGAGTACCTACCTTCTGTCTGGGGACTGTTGTGAGGATTGAACTCATGAGGGCTCAGAGCTAAGGCTGGTGTGTAGAGGGCACCCAGAGAATATTAGCTGACGGTAGCAGTCTCTTCTCTTCTGTCTTGGGCACTCTCTTTCTGCTGGGCCTAAAAACATCCCTGAACCACCTATTTTCTAGAAACCCTTTTATCTAATTTTTAAGAAGCATGTTGTGATTTTCCCTGGGAAAAGCTACCATTTTTCTTTATCTGATCTTCTCACTGCATGTATGTCTGCCCCCACATGCTGCTGCAGAGGAAATGAGTGCAGTGAGAACACGCATGTGGAAGTGCATGTGTTTGGGCACACCTTTGCTACCCTGGCCTGCATCAGCGTGTTTTTCTAGAATATGGACCTTGCTACTGCCACTAAAAGACTGCACCTCTTCTGAGAAGCTGCTTATAAGAAGACTGTTCTTATCTGTCCAGCACCCCTCTCTCTCATCCTTTCTATGAAATCCCTCTGTCCTTAGAAAACCCATTTGGTGAAGTCAGGTAGGACTTTCCCCATTTCTCCCCACCACACCCTCAAGTTCAGATGTGGCAATGTGATCCAGACCTGAATAAGTCAGAGGTCCCATTCTCTGGCCACCTGATTGGCTCAAGTCCAGACACACATCCTAAGTTGGCCTGATCAGAGTACTTCTGGGGTCTTTTCTGATAGCAATATCGCTGAAACTGCTCTTGGGTAAAGTTGCCAGATTTTGCAAAACAAACAAACAGGGCACTCAACTTTAAATTTCAGATGAAGAATACATCTTTATTATATTCATTGTTACGTATCCAAAATTCAAAGTTAATTGGGCATCCTATATTTATCTGGCAACCCTAGCTCTTGCCAGTGGGCAGGCTGAGCTAGGAGGATGTGAGACCACTGATGTAGGCAGCTGTGTGCTCAAGAGCTTGCTGGGGGAGTGAAACCAAGTAGAGCCAGGAGATATCATAGAGAAGACAGACTGAGCCCTGAGGCCACCACTGGGTCCCCTGTCCCTCCCTTCACTGAGACAGCTGCTCTCCCAGTCTTCTCGTTCTAGGAGCCAATGGCTTTCCTTTTTCTGTATGTAGAGTCTGGGTTTTTTTTTTATTATTGTTGTTCCTAGAATTTCAACTTGGATACTTTAATAGACTAAAAATACAGTGCCATAAGGGATTGCAAGCCACAGGTGCCCTACTAATAAGATCTAGTGTTTACTGAGTGCCTACTATATGCAGAACTCTGTATGAAGCACTCTGTCTACATTATCTTATTAAGTCCTCACAGTCACTCTGCATGGTATAAATGAAGAAATTATTGACTCAATTCTTTATCTTCCATGAGGTTGTTGTAATTATCTTACTACACATATGCACCACAATGTGAGTACAAAGATGTTTACTATAGTAATGTTGAAAACATAAAATACTGAAAATTTAAATTTTCACTAGTAGGGGACTAGTCAAAGGTCAAATTAATGTTGATACGTACGCAAACACACACACACACACACACACACACACACACACAGTGCCTTACAGGGTATTTGTTTACTCACAGACTAGAATAAAATTGGAAGAAATTCAGACAATTAAGTTTAATACCCATATGTAATTAAGCGTGGCAAAATACAGAGATCATTGAAACACATTTTAATTGAATACAAGTTTTATAAAACTCTACAAATTTTCCAAGTGCTCATACAGAAAAAGTCCAAATTTAGGTGTCCCTGAGGTCACATTTCTTTGCTGAGCTTTCCCAGAAATGAATGTAGCCACCACTGAGTGGGGAATATGACTCCTAACCTGTGTCTTAGCACACGCTGCTCCCCCCATCTTGGGCCATAGCTTGCATCGAGTGCAAAGAACTGTAGGTGTGACTGCGAGGTGATGGTTTGATGTAGACGAGTGCATTGGCACCCACAGCACTGGTCAGCATCACATTCCCCCTGGGTGTTGGCTATCAATATGTACCTCTTCTGAGCTGAGGCATCCTCAGAGCTGGCACTGTGTTTGTAATGAATTGAAACTGACTTCTGTCTACCCTGGCACGCTGCAGCCACTGAAAGCATTCTTCCTCCAAGAAACGCATTTGAATCAAGTCAAGATTTTCATGAAGTTCATAAAGGATAAATGGAGACCTTTGGAAATGTCAGAAAGACGTGAAGGGTGAGGCCTACTGTGTACACACACTGCCATGCCATGAGGAGACACAACACAGGCGTCCTGTCCATGCAGCACTGGGCTTCGGCTTTTCCCAGGCTTTCAGGGGTTCGCAAAGCCTAGTTCCGTGAGATGCACTGACAAGTCCACATGACCTCACAAGAAGGACGATGAGCTCACATAATACGGCTCCTCTTGGAGCTGGCCTTGTTCACGGGCATGGTAATCATCATGTCCCTCCCTCTCAGCAGTTACTTGGAAATGTGCACTGCTTAGGTGGAGGGGCCATTCCACTTTCGGTATTTCCCAATTGTAGAGAATCGCCAATTCTGAGCTCATCACCATCATCCTGCATGAAATAATTAGTGCTTTTGCCATTGAAATGAGGATGTAGCTAATCTGACTACCTGGATGAAATAACGTTCATTGTTCACATCCAGGAGATCTATCTTTTCTCTAATTTGGCACTGGCATTAAACAGCTGCTACCTTCAGACACATCAATTTGTTACACACACGTAAAGGAGAAACGGGGAATAGCTCAGATGCCATTCTGTCAGTGTCTGTACTGTCTTCCCCAAATTGCAAACAGCTGGGCCTGCCTCCTTCCTACCAGCTTTCTTCAGCCATTCTATTTTCTTCTTTGAGAAATACCATGTCACTGCTTCCCATAGGAATTAAATGACAGTCTGATTTACAGGAACCCAGGCTTGGTGGTAGCCATGTCACAAGATATGTGCCTTATCTATAAAATATATTGGCCCCACACTGCCCTAACATCCCTGAGAGATTTGCCCCAAAGAGGTTGTAAAAGTCAGCCAAGGGAGTTCTCAGACTAAATGGGAATATGAGAGACTCGTCCCAGGTTGAGGTTAGGGTTGGGTGTGTGTGTGTTGTCAGGAGGAATTAGATCAAGAGAAGTGTCCAGATTTACATCAGATAATCTTGTGGTGTAATATCCAAATCAGCGGGGGAGGACAGGTGTAGGCACCCTTTGAGCCTCTGAAAAATGGGCTTCTGCACTTTGGGCTTGGAGCACAGTAGTAGTGGGACCACAGAACCCTGTGAGCTTATCTGGAAGTCTCACTGAGGAGTTGGGCATCAGAATAGGGTAGACACGGCTGTTGGGACCCTGCTCGTCATTTAGGCTGATAGGAGCCACATCTCTGTTTTAGGAGAAAGCAGGCAATCCTGTGTCTGTTTACTGATAGAACTGAAAATCAAAGAGGCTCTACAGAATACTCTTACGTTTAATGCCTTAATTTTAATTTTCCAGTGAGCTTGAGCTACCTGACAGCCACAGTGCAAAATGACCTATTAAAGTGAAGCCCATTTGAGGACACCTGCACTGTAGTGGCACACCAGAATTCTGTGCTGTGTGTGAACAGGGCAGCAAGGAGCAGCAGACACCATCTTTTGGGTGTCTCCTCTGCTCACAGGCATGCTCCATTGCTCCATTGGATTTCACGTACAAATCACAGATTCAAAAAATACAATTGTAAAGAATTTCAGGACAGTGGTAGCAAAGCATTAACCCAAACACTGAGTCCTTCTGAAAATGGGACCCTGGGCCACTGCATATGTCACATCCCCTCAAAACCAGCCCTGCACGGGATCTTAGCTTTGCACATGAACCTAAAGTCTCTGCACCCACCTGCATGCTGTACTTTATCAGGGACGTAGAGAGCTGGGCCCTGGGCACTGGGAAGGGGCCCTATTGCATAGGAGTTCAGATATGGGACTTGGCCCTTTGAAACCCACTCTGCCATCTTGACCTTTCTAGTGTCCTTGGCCTACATGTTAAAGAAGAATGTAATAGTACCTTTCTTTTAGGGGTGTTAGGAGGATCGAGCAAAGTAATGTACAAAAAGCACGTGATGCCTAGCATACAGTTGTCACGCTGCCAGTATTGGCTGCCCTTGAAGGGCTTGGTGAGGCGACTTCTGAAGCCTTCCCATGGTGGAGTTGCTGCAGCAAACTTTGTCCACTTCTAATGGGTACAAAATTCAGTACTCGAATGACCCTGATGGGTGTCGTTGATAGATGGCTATTAGCCTTCCCTCCAAATAGCGGCTGTACTCCTAGCCGGGACCACCAGCTCTCAAGGGCTTGTTTTGTCCGCCGATGTCCATTTGACACCTTGCTCTTAATTGGAAGGACTCAAATATTTATTATAATTACATAGACAGGAAAAAACATGATTGCTATGATCACAGAGAGTCATCAGTATGATTCAACTAAACTGAATACTGGTGAAGGAGAGGCTTATTTCACCGGGATCCTCCATTGGCCTGAACGTTGTGGCTGTTTGTCAGAGATAAGCGGATGTGGCCATGCTGCTGGCATTTGGGCACAGGGAGTGGGGGCGCCGGTGTGGGCTCATCTCCCCAGGCATTAAGCTGCACTAATTGCTTTGGAAGCGAGGCTTTTTCCTGGGCAGCAGCATATGCTGCGTGAGTAGCTTGAAGCAAAGATAAAGAGCCACCCTCCTCCTCCTTTATTGAGGTTTAATAATAAAATGGAACTGTCACCATTTCCAATAAATGGTTTATTTTAATTGAGAAAAATAATGAGAACTGGCTACCTTTTGGTACACGGCTGTTGAGCGTCTCCCTGACTTGGGCGATCTGGAGCCTTCTGTTCTGTAGCTGTGCCCTTGAGGCACTCAGGTCCTGGGGTAAGTGAAGTCAGCTACGTGTCTGTATCCATTTAAGAAAACCTGGCCCTCGAAAGGCAAAATAAGTCCTTTTCCAAGGTCTATTAGATTATAAAGTTGCAACCCAGGAAGTGGGCATAGAAAGCGTTGGAGATGTAGTCTGTTTTAATTTTCATATATTGAAGACAGTCCTTTGTTTTAGTGAATATGAAATGAAAGGCTCACGTTTTTTTTCTGTCACCAAAATTCTTTCAGATGACTTCTTTTTTCGGGTCCCCCTGGGAGAAGTCAACCCAGTACCCCCAAGTATCAGAGGGAAATGAAGGCACAGATGAGGCAGTGTCTTACTCAGGCTTGTAGAGAGGGCGAATGTCAGAGCAGGAATTGGAAGGAAGTCCTGCCTGCTGTTCTGAGGCACTGATGCTCTCACTACCCCACCCACTACTCAGGTGCTTTCCCATCCCCATTTCACAGCAGGCAAAATTGAAGCCAGAGAACTAAAGCCACTTGTCTTGGGGGTTCAGTTGGTAAATGGTATAAACAGCACTGGAACTCAGTCTCCTGACCCCCAGTTCAGTTTTTTGTTTGTTTGTTTGTTTTGAGATGGAGTCTCGCTCTGTTGCCCAGGCTGGAGTGCAGTGGCGCAATCTTGGCTCACTGCAAGCTCTGCCTACTGGGTTCACTCCATTCTCCTGCCTCAGCCTCCCGAGTAGCTGGGACTACAGGCGCCTGCCCCCACGTCCGGCTAATTTTTTGTATTTTTAATAGAGACGGAGTTTCACCATGTTAGCCAGGACAGTTGCGATCTCCTGACCTTGTGATCTGCCTGCCTTGGCCTCCCAAAGTGCTGGGATTACAGGCATGAGCCACTGCACCTGGCCAGTTTTTTTTTTTTTTTTTTTTTTTAAATCAGAGTTCATAAGGCCTGTATACCAATTGCCTCCACACAATAACAATGATATGATGGCATTAAACATAACAATTTCTGGATCTTACAATGACCACAACTGGGAGTAGAGAAAAATAAATCTGTAGTGATGAAGAGGATGCAGGGCAGTCAGCCAGGCCCCTTCCTTTGCTTCCAGACATTACCCTTGGGGTGCACATGGTTAGGATTGATCATCAGCAAAATCACAAATTCCTCCATGCCGGCCAGGCGCAGTGGCTCACGCTTGTAATCCCAGCACTTTGGGAGGCCGAGGCGGGTGGATCATGAGGTCAGGAGATCGAGACCACGGTGAAACCCCGTCTCTACTAAAAAATACAAAAAATTAGCCGGGCGTGGTGGCGGGCGCCTGTAGTCCAAGCTACTCGGGGAGGCTGAGGCAGAAGAATGGCGTGAACCCGGGAGGCGGAGCTTGCAGTGAGCCGAGATTGCGCCACTGCACTCCAGCCCGGGCGACAGAGCGAGACTCTGTCTCAAAAAAAAAAAAAAAAAAAAAAAAAAACAAATTCCTCCATGCCATGGGTCGTCAAAGCACTGGCTGTTAAAGCCTCGAGCCCCGAGAGCCTGCTCTGTATAAAGTGCTGTATTCAGTCTAGCACAGGCGCGGTAAACTCATCGCACAGTACAATGGCTGTGATTAAGAAGGGGAGGAGGGGCATAGGAGAGAAGAGGAAGATCATTGTAACGCAGGGGAAGCTTTCATGAGGTTTGGTCTCAGCAGCCAGGGTCATTGATCTGGTTGTGGTAATCATAAGGGATCTTTTCAATTAAGTGGCCCACATCAGCTAAAACTCGTTAAGCAGAGGAGCAAAGGTATTGGTTCACTTACCTAAAACGCCAGGCATGCCTGGATCTAGGGGCTCAAGCCTTGTTGTCGCCATCTTGTCCTGGCTCCTCCATGTGGGCTTTGCTCTCTGCGGCTGTTACCTTCATTCAGGTGTGCACCTCCTGTGCGGTGGCAGGATGATTGCTGGCAGCCCTAGGCTTCCTCTCAGCAATCCTCATGGAAAGAGAGAGTCCTTCCTCCCACATGCCAGCAGAAGTCCAGGGATTGGCTCAATGCCCATGCACGACTGTGGCCCTTGGGGTGGAATTCATAGACTGGACAGGTCTGATAAATGGTCCCACTCCTTGAGCTGAGAGGGAGGGAAGGAGAGAGACATTAGCTTCACTCAAATCATATGAATTACAGGTTGGTAGGAGAAGGAAAATCAGAAGAAGGGGACTTGATGCTGGGCAGGCAAAACTCACACATGTCCCTGGGTCCAGGTCTTAGACCTTCCTCTGACTCACCATTAATTAGTCTATGGCTTGATGGGAAGGAAGGTCCATTTTAACCCCTGTCTCTGGGTCAGCACTGTCCAGTTGCACTTCCTGCAATGATGACGATGTTCATTAATTGGCAGTGTCCAGTGCAGTAGCCACTAGCCACATGTGGCTAATGAGCACTTGAAATGAGGTTAGCACTACTGAGGAACTGTATTTTTAATGTTAGGTAATTTTATTAATAATTACATTTAAATGTAAATTCTACATGTGGCTCAAGGCTACCTAACTGGACAGAGCAGCTCTTAGTGGAGGACATATCATAGGAGGTAGTTCCCTGGGAGACAAGAGCTGGTTTTGTGTAGGAGAGTTGGGCAGAGGGCTAAATGAAGCTCCAAAGACCAGGATGATGATCTGGGTCAGGGTGTGGAGGAGGAGAAGAGGGAGTTTGGACATGAGGAGAGAGAGAGGAGGGAGAAAGAAACACAGAGAGTCCTTTATTGATGGCATCATTTGGGAGTCCTTAACTTGAGAAGATAGTTTTTCCATCTAATATATGGACCAGATATGTACCAGGAAGAAACAAAATCACAACTGACCTTGTTATAAAAGCAAATTAAGGGGAACTCCATAACACGTTGTTACATTTGATCTAAATGTCCAACTGTAAAAAAGCAACCATTGCCTGAAGTGCCACATGAGCTACACAGAGATGAAAAGAAAAATTAAGTGTTGTGCAGGTTGTTTAAAAAAATGCTGTGTAGGCTGGGCCCGGTGGCTCACACCTGTAATCCCAGCACTTTGGGAGGCTGAGGTGGGCGGATCACGAGGTCAGGAGATGGAGACCATCCTGGCTAACACGGTGAAACCCCGTCTCTATTAAAAATACAAAAAATTAGCCAGGCGTGGTGGCGGGTGCGTAGTCCCAGCTACTCTGGAGGCTGAGGCGGGAGAATGGCGTGAACCCGGGAGGCGGAGCTTCCGGTGAGTCGAGATCCGCCACTGCACTCCAGCCTGGGCGACAGAGCGAGACTACTCCGTCTCAAGAAAAAAAAGAAAAAAATGCTGTGTTAACTTGTGTGACTGAGTGCAATTAAAGGCATTTGGCAGAAATGACATCAGGCAAATAGAATGAACTTGTAAAGGCAGAGTCTGGCCACAGCTTTGTGAATCTAGGGCTGGTTAATGACCAGCCTCTCAGTGAGCTGTGTGATGGGTGTTTCATCATGCTCCCTGTCCCTAGGTGGGTGCAGGAGGGTGTGGGGACCACCGTGTGTTGACACTTTCAGAGCCTAAGTCCTCATGGTGGTCACAAGCCTGATTTCCACCGGGGATGGTTGTTGGTGAAGGCAGACTCCCCTCCTGCCCAACTACAGCTGGGACGCCTGGCTTTCTTGGACTCGGTCAATTGCCTGGATTTGTTCACCAGGCATTCCTGGAGGACCTGCCATGCACTTGGCATCCTGATGGGCTTTGAGAACTGGGCAGGAAGAAAAGAGAGGCACAAAGCTTGGCTCCTGGCCCTGAGATTTGCCTAGTTCCCTGGCCCTCACCATTCCTCTCCCCCATCACTCAAGCCATTTGTTCATCCCCTGAAGACTTAGCTCCCACCAAGGAGCAGAGATTAAAGTGAGCATTCTGGAGCCAGACTGCCCAGGTATATGTCAAGCCCATGGTAAGTGCCTGGCATACAAGGTGCTCAAAAAGAAAAAAAAAAATTATTTTGCTAATTTAGAGAAACAACAGGTATATAGCAGAAAGAAGAAGGGCATTAGAGTAGGTGTAGCTGACCTGGATTGAAACCTGGGCCAGGCAACTAGATGGTTTGTGTATTTGGACAGAGTTCTCAGTCTCTCTATCTGTAAAGTGGGATGGTGGAACGTCACATGATTGTCATGAAGACTCAGTTGCACCGTATTTTTTAAGGGCCTAACATCAGGCAGGCTTCAATAATGGTGGCTGCTCTGATGGGCCAGAGGGCAAGCAAGGTTGCTATGAGTGTGGAGTGGGCCAGGGAAGAGGGTCTTGTGGGTTGTATATGTGCCCAAGGTGAGCCACCAGTTTCAAATTCAGCCTCGCTTCATGTTAGTCCCAGGTGTCATTCAAACGTTTTTACCATGAAAAACCCACCCAAACTTTGGAGTTCACACTGGCACCATCTTGCCAGCAAATCTTCTGCCCAGCTTAGTGACTGGGGGCTCCTACTGCTTCTGAGGGGACCCAAGGAGAGACAGAGCAGCATCTTAAAACAATCAGCATGCCCTAAGATTTGTGTCTACGATCCTTTTTGATTCCGTGATCATTTTGGGGGTCCTAAGGCAGTGTGGCCAATTAGACACATCATGAATGGGTTTCACCATCTTGAGTGCTGATGGCATGCCTGGGGCGTTGTTGGGTGTTAGGGCGTGGTAAGAGAAAGAAAGCCACTCCTTAGCAAGGAAATCATGGGCGGATATTTTCCATGAGCTCATTCTTCCTGTTCCTCTCCCTCCTGGTGACTCCTCCAGCCAGTTTCCCCAGGGGACAAAAGTGGGGATGCCTTTGGGGAGAGAATAATCCATTTCAATAGAAAAAGCAAGGCGAGTCTCGCGATAACTGCACAGGCATGGACCAGAGCGATCTTTTCTGAGGATCTGGCAAGATGGCAGAAGTAGAGCAGAAGAAGAAGCTGACCTTCTGCAAGGTCACCTACCGCGGCGTGGACCTGCTGGACATGTCCTACGGACCAGCTGCTGGACATGTCCTACGAGCAGCTGATGCCACTGTACAGTGCGTGCCAGCGGCGGTGGCTGAACTGGGGCCTGCAGCAGAAGCAACACTCTCTGCTGAGGCGCCTGCGCGATGCCAAGAAGGAGGCGCCACCCATGGAGAAGCCGTAGTGGTGAAGACGCACCTGCGGGACATGATCTTCCTGCCCGAGATGGTGGGCAGCATGGTCAGCGTCGACAACGGCAATATCTCCAACCAGGTGGAGATCAAGCCCGAGATGATCGGCCACTGCTTGGGCGAGTTCTTCGTCACCTACAAGCCCGTAAAGCACGGCCGGCCTGGCATCGGGGCCACCCACTCCTCCTGCTTCATCCCTCTCAAGCAGTGGCTCAGCTAATAAAGGCGCACATGGTTCCAGTCAAAAAAAAAAGAAAGAAAAAGGAAGGGGTTCGGAATGCAGTGACTGGAAAGCAAAGCAAGGCCGTGGTGCCACTGTGGGTGTGGGCTTTGGGTGTGGGCTTTTGGGTCACTCATACATGCATGTGTTCCTGGACATGCATTTTGTGCACTGACCTATTCCTGGGCATGAGCCTGAATTCACTCTTGCCCCTTTGTTGGGAAGCAGAAACGCGTGGGATTTCGCAGTTACTTTCTTTTGTCCTCTTTAATCTCTAGTTAATGCTGAGCTTCTGCAGAGCCAGAAGGGTCTTAGGGCCTACTCTGGAAGAGCCTCACTCCCATTCTCCTTATTCCCTGGAGCTCTTCTGGATTTCTAGCCTGTGTCTCTCTCGTTATAATCACAGTTTTCATGTTGTGATCCAGTCTTTATCCTTGCTCCTTAAGCTATCTACTGAGCACCTTCTGTGTGTATCATACATGTGGTAGACATGAAGACAGAGTAATGCCGTATCTTAAGAAATGTCACAGTCTTAGGTGGGGACAGAGTTTAATTTTGCAGTGCTCAGTGAAAGGTGGATCTGACTACCTGATGGCAGCATGGAGTCACAAAGGAAGCATTCTAGTCTAGTTTCAGAGGCTGGTGGTCTGAGAAGACGTCGTGCGGTGGGAAGAGGGTTATTCCCATATGAGATGTGAAAAGTGGATGGGAGAGAGCGTGGCAGGAGAGCCAGGGAATGGATTGAGAGTGGGTTCCCAGTGGAAGGGTGCATATGCAGAGTCCTAAATGTGATCAGGAGCAGGAGAGTAGGGGTAGGAGAGGAAAAGAGTCACCAGTGATGAAACTGGAGAGGAAAGTGGCAATTTTAGATGAAGTAAATGCTTTTCACCAGAGTTCAACTGATTTTCTTCCTAAACTGTAACTGAAGCTAAACCATGAATATTGAAGGTAAGTTTTACATTGAGTAAGTTCTTATGTTTTGAATGTAGAAGGAAAAAGTAAATTATGACCGGTTGGCTCTGAGAATCATTGGTCTTGCCATGGCATATATCTAATTCATTCAAGGTTGGTGTTTCACATAACAGGACAGACACTAATGGATTTTCTGCTTTGTTGTTTCAGCACTTCAGGGAGCATCTGGACAAACTTTTCGCCAAAGGAATTGGAATGTTGGATATAGCTCTGAATGAGGCCTTCAACATTCTGAGTGATGTAAGTTCCTCTTCGATTTGCCTTTCTCATCCCCTGGGGAATAGACGGGTGTTGTTTTAAAAAATTGTGGGCCAGGCTGGGCGCTGTGGCTCAGGCCTTTAATCCCAGCACTTTGGGAGGCCGAGGCGGGCGGATCATGAGGTCAGGAGATCGAGACCATCCTGGCTAACACGGTGAAACCCCATCTCTACTGAAAATACAAAAAATTAGCCAGGTGTGGTGGTGGGCTCCTGTAGTCCCAGCTACTCGGGAGGTGGAGGCAGGAGAATGGTGTGAACCCGGGAGGTGGAGCTTGCAGTGAGCCGAGATTGTGCCACTGCACTCCAGCCTGGGCAACAGAGTGAGACCCTGTCTCAGGAAAAAAAAAAAAAAGAGAAAAAAAATTGTGGGCCAGCTCTGGCTGACACTGAGCAGATCTATAGGCATGGGACTAGAGAGTGAGACTGGCTGGCCATTTAAGTCATCTAGGGAACCAGATGCCAGCCAGTGAGGTCAAACCACGAGAGCACAGTGGGGAAGAGAGAATGCTAGGGAATGAGACCATGGAAGCAGCAGGAGCCAAATTGAGTAGTGTCGTAGAGACACTAATGAGGGCTTTGACTGTGTGGAGTGGAAAGCCATTGGAGGGTCTAGGCAGAGAATGACATGATCTTGAACTCAACAGCATTTTTCTGGCTGCTGTATTTAGAAGCAACTCTAGGAGGGCAAGGACAATAACAGGGAGGCCATTAAGTTATCTGGGTAAAGATAATGGTGACTTGGACTAGGGAGATAGCAGTGAAGATGTTAAGAAGAAAAATAAAAACCACTCTAGGTATTTTAAATAGTAGGAGTTTAATTCGGGCAATTGATGGCATAAGGGATGGAAAAACTGAGAAACCAGAGAATGAAGCAATCCACAGATTAGCCAGATTAGCATCAGCAGGAGCCATCTCCTCTCTAGGGCAGGGGTACAACAGGCAGGAGGGGTGACATCAGAGCCAAGTCACTGTGGCCATTCAGATGGGCCATTCAGAAGTGTGGAGGAGGCTACTCAAGAAGAACTGTGACCACGGAGGGAAGGACCTGTCATGTGGAAGCTGGAACTATGGAAGAGACACAGTCACGGCCAGAAAATACCTATCCCGAGAGTGTAGAGAAATTGCTTAGAAATATCTTGATTCTTTCCTTGCTTCCTTTCCGCTTTATATGATCCTTGTCAAACTGTTGGGGAGCTTGAGAGCTGTGGTTTGCAGGAAGAAGGCATGGGATAGTCTGAGAATAAACACACTAAATGGAGCAACATCACCTTGAGGTGTCAAGCAGGAGCTGGGAGACCAGCAGAGGCTCCCAAGGCCTTGCTGCTGTTGGTCTCCAGGCAGCTCTGTAGGGCAGGCTGTTGTCATTTTGCAGGTGAGCAAGCAGAGCCCCAGGTAGGTGAGTCATTCACTCCACAGTTCATAACTTGGATTGTGGGTTAGTTATACCTGACTCCAAAACTTGAGTTTTTACTACTCAGCTATACTGGCCTCTCAAGAAAGGCTAGGCCCTAATTTCTAGACTCTCTTTTACCGATAATACCTGTTGCCACGAAGATGACTGTTTAGATCTCAGTCCTGAGCCAGTGTCATGACTGCAGAGGAGAAGAGAAAAATAAGGAGAGAAGGTGCCAAGTCAACTTCCTCAGTACAAATCCAAGGCCCCTGTCACCTCTTGAGCTCCAAGGGGCTGTTGGCTACAGGATGTAAACATTTATGTAAGTGTCCGTGTTTTGGACAGTACATCTCTGTTGACAGCAAAGTAATAGTTTTAGTGACACAGCCGGCGAGGACAGAGGACTAGGCTGCCGGACAGGTGCCTTCTTAGGGCTTGGGTCTCTGCATCTCAGCAGGCTCTTTCCAGGTGGTGATATTGAAAAGACCTGTCACAATCTGAAAATTCCCTCTCATTTTCTCTCAAAAACCTAGTGGCCAGAGCAGGGGGAGACTTCTCTGAGCTGTGGAGTCCCTTGTTTGGGAGTCTTCCCTGCAGTGAATTTCTGTTTCCCTGTTCTCTGGCCTAAGTGGTGAAGGAGAAAGGGTGAGGAGATTGTTGTATGGTTAAGTCTGTGGCCCTTGGAGTAAGGCAGGTTGGGCTGAGAAGCCTGACTCAGCCGGAGTTTGCTGTGTGGCCTCGAGAAAATGATTGAGTCTCACCCTTATTTTCCTCATCTGTATAATGGGGATAGGAATTGCCCTGCACTGGCCATATAAATTGCAAGGCCCAGTGCAAAATGAAAGTGCAGGGTTTCTTGTTCACAGTTATTGAGAATTTTAAGGTAGTGGTAGTGAAACGTTGAACCAAGTGTGGAGCTTTCTCAGTGTGTTCTTGCGCAGCTGTGCATGTCACACACCCATGAGGCGGTCCTGGTGGTCCCTTTCTCGTGGGGTTGAGATTCAGCCTGATGAGGCAGGACCTGGCTCCCTTTCAGCAGTGCTGGGCTGGGTGACAAGTGCCACCTCTGTGACCACTGAGACCCCAGGTCTCTAGACACAGCTCCCACTGCAAATGCTTTGGTTCTCCTTGCCCAAGTCATTAGGAGTGTCTGCTCCCCTTCCTCTGTTTTCTGTTCCTTGTCCTGGTACCCTTTCTCTGTCCATCCCTTCCATCTATCTCCTTTATTCTCAGACCCTCCTAAGACACTATTTCCCATAGCATGCCCAGTTTAATGCTGGCCTGCCAAGGTACTCCCACATGGGGGTTGTGGTCAAGGTGGGGAGATGCCATCCTCCTCTTGTAGACTTACAAGGTACTTGCGCATATCAAAGGCCTTGAGAAGTCCTGCAGTGAACAAACCTTTAAAAACGTGTTTACCCACACTTACTAACCCAGGAACACTTTATATCATACCATCATCTCTGTATTAGCATCTTGTAGAAGTTACAGCTCACCAACCACATTTTGGGGCATAATATTGTATGCTCCAAGAAGGTGTATTCAGACTTTCACAGGGACTACTAAGACCCAGAGAAATCACCAACACATGGCGGACTTTTTTACCCTGAATCTTTGTGAGGGAAACATTTTTGAACAGGAAAACCCTCTATACCCCTGTAAAAATACCTCTGGAGTCTGGTCAGTCAGATAACCAGATGAGCTGAATATAGATATTGGAAAGCAAAAAGCCGAATAAATGTTCTTTAAAAAATACAATGACAGGCCAGGCATGGTGGCTCACACCTGTAATCCCAGCACTTCGGGAGGCCGAGGTGGGTGGATCACCAGAGATCAGGGGTTTGAGACCAGCCTGACCCACATGGTGAAATCCCTTCTCTACTAAAAATACAAAAAAATTAGTGGCAGGTGCCTGTAATCCCAGCAATTCGGGAGGCTGAGGCAGGAGAATCGCTTGAACCCGGGAGGGAGAGGTTGCAGTGAGCTGAGATTGCGCCACTGCACTCCAGCCTGGGTGACAGAGCGAGACGCCATCAAAAAAAAAAAAAAAAAAAAAAAAAAAACAAAAAAAACCAGAAAAACCCACACACACAACGATAAATGTTACAAAATGTCCCAGCTTGAGATTGGTTGGCAGTTAGCACTATATTTGTTTGAGTGCACATTTATCTCATAGGGAGAAACATTTCATATGATCTCTCGCCAATGGGCTTTTAAATAGCTAAACTCTTTGACAAACACAGAGGTGGTTAATCTCCCGTGAAAATGAAGCTTTATCTATTAATATTTTCTACTTCATCAATATGACCTTCAAGTGATATTATTATCTTCCTGTGTATTATGCCTGCCTTTACAAGTCAATACGAAATAAAAAGTTATTTCTAGAACACACACATACACGCACACGCGTGCGCACGCGCTTAAAATTGTGATTGTGGCTGGAGCTTAGAATGGTTCAGAGGTTACTATAATTAAATGGAGTTAATTCTGTCTTACAGTTACCTGCATTTCAGTTTCGGTATTTGCTCAGATGACTTAAAGGCTTGCAGTTGTTGATACAAGTGGCTTTGAAAGGAGCATTCAAATAAACTTCTAAGCCCCTTCAAGCTATTGATCTCTGCTGCATTCATTAGATTCTGTAAGAACACAGAGCCAGTTTGCTACAGTAGTTAGCATCTACCTTGTCATGTGACAACTGCAATTATCGTTTTTGGCGATGAATGTGATCTTTGCAGTGATTACCTTTTAAAATTTTTTCTTAGCCAATTAAATAAAATTCGGTGACATTTCAAAGACTGTTAATCACAACCAAATGCTCTAAATGTCAGGACGCATTGAAAATTTCACTGCTAACTGATGAATCACTGAGCTAATTGTAGTTCATCATCAGGCCCTTGTCATTGTTATTATTATGGAAAACACTTTCATCACTCTCGCTATTCAATAAAAAAAGTTTTAGACAAATATGAAGAGAAAAGATACTACTCATCAAAGCATTTGAATTTAATTGCATTCTTCAAAATTCTCCAGCTACAGATTGCAGCAGAGAATACCAGGGACTCAGCCAGAGAAGAAAGTACTGTTTTTAAATAAACAGCTCCTGGCAGCTCTTTATTCTAGTCCACATTATTCAGATATCTTCTTTTTTCCTCTCTTTCTTTCTATGTGTTTGGGAAAATTTTTCCAGGATGTTTTCAGATGAGTTCATGAACAGTGATCCTAGAGCATTCTGTTTTTCCCCTTGAAGCTTTTGTGACCTGAAGCATAGATTACTTTTATGCATTGGCTTGTTGCTGAGTTTATTCAGTGGTGCGAAGGCTGTGTTTAATGCAGTCTCCCCAAAACATCTCCAGAACAACCTGTTGATAAGACCAGGCTACAAGGCTGTTTTATCTTCTGCAGTAAGGACAGAGTCTTAGCAGCTTCCCAGAGTTGGAAGGACAATGTCCAGATATTTATTGAGACTGAAGTTTGGTTGAAGATGGACCTTTTAATGGGAGATGAGGGAGGGGGCTTGGCTAGGATCAGGTAAGAATCCTAATATTTCTGTTGAGCATTGGTGAACATAGCAAGGGAAAGATTTTGAGGTCAGGGGTTCAGTCTTAGGGTGTAAATTGTCCTTTGATGCTTTCTATTGAAGAATCGATGGGTCTTTCAAGAAGTTCCTGGAATAAGCAATGAGGTTATTTGCAAGTTTTACCTTCCTGGGCAAGCATTTTCTGGAATAGTAAGTTATGTTGATAAAGACAGTAGAATAGTGGTCGTGTGGAAAGCTTTGCGGTGTGATAGCGGAGTTTCCAGGTGTTTCTACCTACTAACATGACAGTGTCAGGGGCTGCGTCTGCCCATTAACTCAATTGCACATGTGCAGTCGGAGTTGCAGGAGTGGCTGCCAGGGCCAGGACTAACATGAGGAAAGTGTCTGGGGCACCACATGTAAGGAGCACTCACCCTCAGGATCACAGCCCTGGTGACTCCCCTGTGACCCTGAAACCCTAAAAGGGATGCAGGAAGTAGAGGCAGGAGGAGGAGATTAACACTTTTGGAGCCCCACCACCTATCCATTTGCTCATTGACCTTCCTGTATTACCGAAAGGCCATATTGTGTGCTAAATTGGAGAGTAGATTCTAGAGCTTGATGGTCTGGATTCAAATCCCAGCTATGTCAGATAGTAGCTGTGTGACCTGGGGCAAGTTAGCTAATCTCTCTGTGCCTTAGTTTCCTCCCTGTGAAATAAAGATAAGGATAGCGTTGCAAGACTTCCTTAGCTCAGCTAAAGACAGGATCCTTGTCACATGGCCACGAAAGTTTAGCTTGCAGAAATTTGACGAGTAAGAAAAATGGGATTTATTGGGCAAAAAGAGAAAAAAGGGAAACAGGTACTAGTCCCGCTAGTACATGCTTCTTCCCACCTCACAGATTGAATTCCAGGTTCCTCACAGGAAGAGGAGGGACCAGGCTCCTCCCCACTGCAAATGACACAGACTTCTGTGGCTCCATCCCAGTGCACATTCCTCCCAGTGTACAGGCTGGTTGGAGTTTTGTCAAGGAGCCCTTCCCACCTGGCTGTCTCAATAGTACCTACCTCAGAGGTTAGTAAGGATTAAGTAAGTTCGTGTTAATACACGTAGCCTGGCATATAACAAACATTGAACATTTAACCTGTGGTGTACCAACCACTTAAGGATGTTATTCTTATCTTGTCTGTGGAAGAATGAAAGCTCTGGAAAGAAACTTATCCCAGGCACACAGCTGTGTTGCTGAGATGACATCGAGTGCTTTCTCCTATGCCATGGTACCCTGTGCGTGATTCAAGTTGGCTTTGCTGTGTCTCAGTATGGCCATAAGGCAATTCCATTCATCCATTTATCTATTCATCTATCCAGTTATGTATGGTCTTCTCTCAAGTTACTGCAACTTCAGACTCCACATCAGATGTCTAAGTGCCTGAAGACTAGGCATTAATACCTTTAATTTGAATGCTTTATTAGGTCTCTCATTCACCAGTGGCCAGCCAGCAAAGCCAAGAGTAGCCACCATCCCTCCCCAGTGTCATGGTTCAATAGATTGAACCTGCCAGGCACACTCCCACTCAGTGCCTTTGCACTTAACGTTTGCCCTTCCTGGAATATCTTTCCCTCAGATACTCACATCTCTCAGGTATAATTCAAATGTCACCTTCTCAGTGAGGTCTTCCCTGACTACGGTTTCTAGAATTGTCCCCTCCCATTTCCTATCCTTCTTTGCTTTCTTCTTTCCCCACCCTTAACATCACCATTATCAAACATACAACGTAGTTTACTTATTTACCTTGTTTTTGTATGTCTTCCCAAAGAGAATACGAAGCTACACGAGGGAAGAGATTTTTGTATGTTTCATTCCTAGTGCTGTGTGGGCACTTAGCAAATAATTTTAGAACAAATGAATACACTTTGCAGATTCTAATAGAGAAGGTTTTTACTTAATGAAGGTTAAAGATTTTTTATGTGTTTCCCATCTCGCAGCATTGACATGTAATTGTAGGGATTTTAAAGGACATGGTATTACTTTCAATTGCATCATTAATAGCATTCATTAAGGGAATTTTTCACCCCGATTCCAGGGAAGGACATTCTGCTCTGGCAACCATATTCAGTCACTCTAGCTGCCTACCATTCACAAAGGCTGAGAGCTTCTAAAATCTTATATAAAGCTGAAAGTTGAAGAAGTCTAGGGTTTTACATACCAGTGAGCGCAATCTTAGAACTTCAGTATGCCATACATGCTAACGTATAAACTAATGCGTAAGTTTACATGCCAACAATATAAATTTGAAATGAGCCCTTATTAAGAAAATACTTGGGCTTCTCATGTGAATTGTCATGTTACTGACTTTCTCTCTATATGCCTAAAACCTCCTTGATTTTATTATATGCTGCATTCTGTACTCATCAGATCCACCCAAACTAGCCTCATTTAGATTTTGAAAGAAATGTCGTCTCTCAGGTAGCCCGTTGCTCGTATAATGTGTTCGTGAAACGTTTCTGTGCCAACTCCTTTGGGCGTATTTGCTAAAACACAGTCCATGCCTGAAGGTAAGAGACGTTGTGCAATCCTAGACTCTTCCTTCCCACCTCATGTGTATTTTTTGAAATCCCCCTGTGATCTGTATTTGGATCTATTGGGGAAAAAAAAAAAGCCAAGCTCGATAAAGTATTTAAAGATACTTATTCTGAGCCAAATATGAATGACTGTGTCCTGGGGTGCAGCCTCAAGGGGTCCTGAGAGCATATGCCTAAATTGTGGTCATGTTACAGCTTGGTTTTATACATTTAAGGGAGACTGAAGTTACAGGCAAAGACATAATACACATAAGGTATACATTGGTTCAGCCTGGAAAGGCAAGACATTTCAAAGGGATGGGGGCACTTACAGGTCATAGGTGGATTCAAAGATTTCTGACTGGCAATCCGTTGAAAGAATTAAGCTTTGCATAAAGAGTTGAAGTCAGCAGAAAGAAATCCTTGAGTTAAGAGGGGTGTGGAAGTCAGGGTTTTGTTATGTAGATGAAGCCTCTTAAGTGGCAGGCTTCAGAGAGAATAGATGGCAAATATCTCTTTTCAGACCTTAAAAGATCTTAGTTAAATCTCTCCTGGATTAGGAAAAGACCTAGAAAGGGAAGGAAATTCTCTAGAGAATGCAAATATCCCCCACAGGAGAAGACTTTATATGGCCATTTCCAAATAAGTTAAATAAATATATTTTGGAGTAAAATACCTTGATTTCCTTCAGGGCCTACTATCTGCCTTTCAGTGCTATGCCAGAGTCAGGTTGGAATTTTGTATATTATTGCTACAAAGAGTCTGTTTTGTCAGTCTTATGATTGTGGTTTTAACATTAGTGCTGATCAGTTCTCCCAAAACTCCAAAGGGAGGGGGTATAACCAGGCATGTCTGACCCATCCCCCACTTCCTGGCATGGCCTGAAGTACTTTTTCAGATTTCTTTGGGATTCCCTTGGCCAACAGTAAGGTCTGTTCGGTTGGTTGGAGGGCTTAGAATTTTATTTTTGGCTTAAAGATCCAATTTGTCAGAGCAAATGTGGTGATCTGTGTGGAAAGACTTTTTGTGTAGGTTGTTTTGGTGGTGGACAGTGTGCTGTCATTTTAAAAGGCTTCCTTAGTCCCAGGTCTCATGTCTCTGATTTTTCACTGATACACAGAATTCTCTGATGTGTATACTATTTTGAACTTATTTCTTTCTCTAGTTCAACCACACGGGACAAGGAAGTATCTGCAGTCAGGCCATCATGCTCATAACTGATGGGGCGGTGGACACCTATGATACAATCTTTGCAAAATACAATTGGCCAGATCGAAAGGTAAGTTGATGCTGATCCTGTCTGTGCAGTGGACTCCACTGAGAATCTTTACTGTAATCTCCAGCTTGTCCATGAGTAAGTGGCTCATGTAGACTTAATCTCATAATGATCTATGGTTTCTCAGCCTTGTGTTTTTTGGTTGACCAAAACTGAAGACTGGCTTTTCTTGTTTTCAAAAATGAAACTTTTGGAGGAGAGAAGAAACTTGTAAAGACTTATTGGACGTATTCTGTGAAAAGATTCGTTGTTAAGTGTGCTTCATCCATATTGGGCTGTGCTTTTCTTTATTTTTATTTTCCCTTGTGGCAGAGCTTCATGTTGGGCCCAGCATCTATAGAATGGTGAAATCGGTCATGGTAGCCCTGCAGGCCTCTCCTTTACATATTGTGTTTGTATAGTTCCTCCCATGGCCCCCATTACCACCCAGAAACTTCTCTCTATCCCCCACTACTGTTCCTCACCATTGTCAGAACTTGTCTGTTCTCTATTCTGATCCTGTCTTTGCTTTCCAAGTTGACAGTTATTAACCTTTTGAGGCCATTGTGAGGTTATTAATTGACTGATATTAATATTTTTGGTGTATTCTGAGTGCCTGAACTCAGAGTTTTCTCAAGCTGTTATGTTGCCTGAGTTCCCTGGGGAGATCCTTAAAATTATGTATACCTGTATCCTACCCCACCCCTCCAGCAGCAAAATCTCTGGGGATGTGGTTCAGTAATCCATGTTTTTAACAAGTTTCTCAGTGGGCACCAGCCAGTAGACTGACAATTGGTGGTCACTGTCTCACCTAAATGGTGGAATTTTAGCAGGGAAAAGACATCAAAGTGGGTGCTGTTCTGGGGGTATCACAAAGGTGTTTTTCTACTACATGTGCCAGTAGTGTTATCCTGACTGTCTCTATAGGCACACGAGTCAGTCCAGGCCAAGTCCGTACTGCTTTATCTGTTTTGCATACTTAATTTCTGAGAATTAAACTCATTAAACACACTGGTAAAAAGAAACAGGAGACAAATGACAGCTGTGTCCTCAACTCTATCTAGGGAGCACATACTCTGAACATGAGATGGGAGGTGTCATTCTATATTCCCTTAGTCACTGTTGGTCCACACCTATCACTGGCATCTCACCTCACCAAGTGTGAGCCTAGTCTTTAAGACTACATACATTTTGTGCAACATGGTCCCCAAATGGGTGCCAACTCCTTCCCCTGCCATCTAGTCTTGAAAAGAGCCATCACCTCTGAAGCTGAAGAAAAAGCTGGCGGTGCTGAGCTGACTGAGTATGTGGGATTCTGAGATGTCTCCTGCCCAGAGGATATCCAGGAATAAATTTGATGAACCATAAACACTGAGTTCAGTCCAACCCTTGAAGTAGATGGAGGTTCACTTTTAGACAAGGTTATATTAGATGTCAGCAGTATTTCATGTGGTAACTTCCAGAGACAGGTAGAGGCCCGAATTAGTTCATAATAAACATACATGATGTGAAAGGAGGAGGCTGCTTGACACAGTTGCACCTCTGTAGCACACAGCCCAGTGCTGAGCGTCTGGCAGGGCCTAATGCATAGCCCTGCCGGGTGGCTGAGTGACTGAGGGGGCTAAGAGGGAGGCTCCAGTATAAGTAAACATGAGTAGGGCCATGGACATTTTGCAGCCAAATAGAATGTTCACAGATGACATCTCAAATCATGGTGAAGGATATTTTGCATTATTTAGAGCCATTTATAAAAGCAGAAGAAAGTGAAGGGGAGTTTTAATAAGCAGCTCTATGAACAGCAAGTTTTTTCATGTGAGTCTCACATGTTGTATCACGTGAATCTTTCCCACTTGGTGACATTCAATGGATAGCATTTATCCAAGAATATTGGTATTTAAATGCCCTGTCGTTACTTGTAGAGGCATAGGATGAGGGCTGCAAAGTCCTAATTCTCCAGACAAAACACAAATTTCAGTGTATCTTTCCAAATGAATAGTATTCATTTTAGGCCAGATGCGTTCTTGGATTAATTGAAACCAGAATTCTGGAAATTTCAACATTACTTAAAGCAGTTTCATCTACTTATCAAGTATTATCAAGCAGAAGTGGATTTTCTTTCTGTAGCAAAAGGGTCTTCTTTTATGATTACAAGTTAACAGCAGTCTTTCTTCCCCTCTGCCCTGTTCTGGAGAGTTCCACGACATTCTTATACATATACATTCTCTTCTTTATGAACTTCCATGTGAAGGTGCAGGTAATAAACTCGCATAAAAACCCAATACGACTCAGCATTGTGTTAAAGTGAGATGATGAGCAATGTCTGAGCAGTCATCTTTCTCCATTATTTTGAATGTTAGCTATTCAGTAGAGAGTTGCGCCGTGTTGTAATTGACAATCTTCAAGATTGTAAAAATGGGAAATGGGTTCAGGAGAGAAAAAAATGATCTCAAGGCTGGAATGTGATTCCCATAAAACAGTAGTTCTCAAACTTGAGTGAGCTTCAGGATCACCCAGAGGGCTTGTTCCTCTACAACTTCTGATGCAGTAGATCTGAGTGAGGCTGAGAGTTTGCATTTCTAACTAGTTCCTGAGTGCTGCAGAGGCTGCTGGTGGGGAACCACACTTGTGGAACTACTGCCACAAGAAATAGCCCAAAGAGTAGGGTTTAGATACTCTACAGGCTTTTCCATATTGCTGCCCTCTATTGACTTTTACAAGGACCCATTTCCTCAGTTTAATTCAGTGCACAGGTGTGTGTTTCTTGGTTCATGTTCTGTCTTAAAAACTGTCAATTACCAATCAACATTAAAAGTCAATATATTTGTATTAGTCCATTTTTACACTGCTATAAAGAACTGCTTGAGAGTGGGTAATTTATAAAGAAAAGAAGTTTAATTGACTCACAATTGTGCATGGCTGGTAGGCCTCAGGAAACTTACAATCATGGCAGAAGGGGAAGCAGGCACATCTTACATGGCGGCAGGTGAGAGAGTGAGTGAAGGGGAAAGAGCCTCTTATGAAACCATTAAATCTCATGAGAATTCATTCACTATCATGGGAACTGCATGGGGGAACCACTCCCATGATCCAATCACCTCCCACCAGGTAGCTCCCTCAACATCTGGGGATTACAATTCAAGATGAGATTTGGGTGGGGACACGGAGCCAAACCATATCATTATTCTATAAAATTTTAAAGTTGTAGTTTCTCTCATAATGGATTACACCTGGCACTTTGGGGCCAACATTCCTATATGACAAGGCCGCTGCTGGAGCTGAGCAGCAGCTGTCCCCATTAGTCAGCAAATGCATGCTTCCTTTGGACATGACCCTCATCACTACTCTTCATTTCCTCTCAGCCCACTTCACTCATGTGGTTTCCCTCCCACAGGTGTGGAGTTCCTGACCACTGCTCTAGGGGAACAGGTACTTGCTGTTCCCCAGCCTCCGGGGATTTGTTCCCTTCTCTTAGGTTTGCCCGGAGCCTTCCCTCTTCTCCTCCAGCCAGAGGCCATTTGTCCTTGCCTGAGCCCTAAACTCAAAACTCCCTAGGAACTGGCTTAAGGAAGTATAGCTTTGTGTCCAGTACAATAATTATTTCTGGACCTGTCTTTCATCTTCATTCTTTGGTGAGTCCAAGAGAGCAGGTTCTCTACTTCTGAGCAATCCTACTACCTTTCACTATATCCATTCCTGCCAAGAAGTGTGGTGTAGAGGGCCCAGGGTACCTGCCTGAGCCCTTCCCCCTAGTGTTTATATCCTGTGTAATCTCTTTACCTTCTGTGTGGGCAGGACCTGTGGCTGCTTTTAACCAATGGAATCTCGTATAGGTGAAGGGTTTTGTTTCAAGTCAGTTGATTTTCGAGTTAATCAGAAGGGGTATTATCCTGGGTGGGCAGGTTTTCTTTCTTTCTTTCTTTCTTTCTTTCTTTCTTTCTTTCTTTCTTTCTTTCTTTCATTTCTTTCTTTCTCTTAATCTTTTACGTTCTGGGATATATGTGCAGATTGTGCAGGTTTTTTACATAGGTAAACATGTGCCATGGTGGTTTACTGCACAGATCATTCTATTACCCAGGTATTAAGCCCAGCATCCATTAGCTATTCTTCCTGATGCTCTCCCACCCCACAAAGGTGCCCAGTATGTGTTGTTTGCCCCCATGTGTCCATGTGTTCTCATCATTTAGGTCCCACTTATAAGTGGGAACATGTGGTTTGGTTTTCTCTTCCTGCATTAGTTTGCTGAGGATAATGGCTTCCAACTCTAACCATGTCCCTCCAAAGGATGTGATCTTGTTCCTTTTTATGGCTGCACAGTGGTATATGTACCACATTTTCTGTATCCAGTCTATCACTGATGGGCATTTAGGTCAATTCCATGACTTTGCTATTGCAAATAGTGCTGCAGTGAACATACACATGCATGTTATCTTTATAATAGAATGATTTATATTCCTTTGGGCATATACCCAGTGATGGGATTGCTGGGTCAAATGGTATTTCTGCCTCTAGCTCTTTGAGGAATCACCACATGGTCTTCCACAATGGTTGAACTAATTTACACTCCTGGGTGGGCCTTATTTAATTGAGAATCCTGGAAAGAGGGACTAGACCCTCCACGAGGGCAGAGAGACTCTCCCTGATGGTGTGATGAAGCCTTTATGGCCAGAAACTACAGGCAGCCTTGAATGTGAGAGTGGCTTCCAGCTGACAGCCAGAAAAAGGCTGGACCCTCAGTCTTATAGCAAAAAGAAATGAATTCTGCCAACAATCTAGGTGAGCTTGGAGGCAGATTCTTCCCCAGGCAAGCCTGCAGATGAAAACACAGCCCAGTTAGCACCTTGATTGCAGACTTGTAGGATCATGAGCAGAGGACCCAGCTTGTTTGTGCCCCAACTCCTGACCCACAAAAACTGTGAGATAATAATAACTGTTCTGTTTTAAGCCACTACATTTATGATCACGTGTTATGTAGCAGTAGAAAACTAACACAAGAAGCAAGGAAAAGGGAGAAAGGGAAGGAAATTACTTACATAGCAATGCTATAAAGCATCCCCAAGTCTAGTGGCTTAAAATAACAATAATTTATTATTTCTTGTGATTCTGTGGGTTAACTAGGTGGTAGTTCTATTTCACGTGGTATCAGGTGGGGTCCCTGGTGAAGCTAGGAGCTTGACTGTCTGCCTCAGTTCTCCTCTCCATGGGCTTTCTCTCCATGTGGTGTCTCATCCTCCAAGGCAACCCTGTGTGCCCACTGTCCTCAGTACAGTAGCCTGGATTACCTTACAGTGTAGCAGCTGAGTTCCAAGAAAGGGAAAGCAGAAGGAAGTTGGGGAACAGACCAGGGGAGCATTTGTGTGTCATTTGTAAAAGCTGCCTACCATCCAACAGGGCCTTGCTCCAAGCAACTGCTTAATAAAGCATTTTAGAGTGAGTTGGAAGAAGGAATGCATTATTGGTGATTTTAACTGTGAGCCAATGAAGGCAGCATCACGATTGCTTATGCAATGTGTCCCTTGCCAGTATTTCATTTCTGAGAGCAGAAATGAGGAGCTATTTATTCGTTTATTGGATGCCATTTACTTTTGCCTAATATCCATTGGTTATGACTTAACAGCAGCTCTTACACACTTGGAATAAAATATGAACTCCAATATGAGAGGAACTCGTTCCAGGACCTGCTCAAGAAATAAAGCTGCATTCACTCAAATTAGAAAAATGGCTATGCCCACCATCTATGTAGTTGCTCTTCCAGGTGAACTAAAAAAAAGGAAAAGTCATGGAATTATTTATCATTACCTCCTGCTGATGCACAAGACAGAGAAGCAATAGCTGGATAGGAAAGAAAATGATTAACCAGGTTATTTAAAGGAGAGGTTGGCAAACTGTGGTCCCTGTGCCAAATCTGGCCCATTGCCTGCTTTTGCAGCTTATGAGTTATGAATGATTTTCACATTTTTAAATGTTCAAAGAAACAATATTTCATGACATGAGAACATTATATAGAATTCAAATCTCAGTGTCCACAAGTAAGGTATTATTTTGACATAGTCACACCCATTTGTTTACTATTGTCTATGGCTGATGGCAGAATTGAGTAGTTGTGACAAAGACCAGATGGCCCATGAAGCCTAAAAAATTTACTATCAAGCCTTTTAAGAATATGTTTTCCCACCACTAATCTAAAGGAACCTTTTAAAAATTTAGACCAACCAGCATATTGCTGAAAGTCATTGAGATACCCTCAGAATTTCATGACTGCTGAATTCAACAGAAGATGGTAATGACGGTTTTTCCCTATTTTTCCACTGCTTTTTTCTACTTGAATACACGATTGTGTTAGTCCATTCTGTGTTAGCATAAAGGAACACCTGCAGTTGGGTAATTAAGAAAAGAGGTGTATATGGCACATAGATCTGCTGGATGTACAAGAAATATGGTGCCAGCACCTGCTCTGCTTCTGTTGAGGGCCTCATGCTGTTTCCACTACTGGCAGAAGGTGAAGGAGGAGCAGGTATGTCACGTGGTGAGAGAGGAGGAGGCAAGAGGGAGAAAAGGGGTAGGGCCGGGCTGTTTTTAACGATCGGCTCTCACATGAACTATTAGAATGAGAACTCAGTCATTACCATGGGGCAGCACCAAGCCAGTCATGGAGGATCCACCCCCATGACCCAAACACCTCCCACCAGGTCCCACATCCAACATTGGTGGTCAAATTCCAACATGAGATTTGTAGGGGGCAAACATCCAAACTATATCAGTTACACTAGCCAGATAATAAATGGTGGAGGGCTGGGAGACTTGATGCCAAATACTCCTTTTCATGCTGGAGCTTCTCTTACCAAAATGTTTAGCGGCTGTTTCTCCTTTTCTGTAATTAGTAGTTCTCTTTTCTTTCCCTCTCTCCTTGCTTCTCCATCAGTGCTACCATCAAGACTGGGATATCTTACATGGTGATGGGGTTGCTTAGAGGTAGAGTAGGCTGCCAGGCTGCCCAGCGTTGGCCTGGAATGTTGGAATGTAGGGTCTTTATAAATGCTAGACTTGACTGCCCCTTGAACCTGGTTTTGGTGGTGACATGGACACAGGACAGAATTTCACAGCTTTCAGGTCACTGTGGTAACAGGGAACAAACACCCTGGAGAGAAATTAGGCTCCCTCTGCAGAGGCTCGGGAAATCCGAGACTCCCTATCTCAGTCAGCTTGGGCTGCTATGATAAAATATCAATGACTGGGTGGCTTATAAACAACAGGAATTTATTGCTCACAGTCCTGGAGGCTGGAAGTCTGAGATCAGGGTGCCAGCATGGTAAAGCTCTTTTTGAGGCCCCTCTTTTGGGTTGCAGACTGCTGCCTTCTCTTGGTATCCTCACATGGCATTGAGTCGAATGAGGAAGCAAGCTCTCTCATGAGTCTTATAAGGACACTAATCCCATTCATGAGGGCTCCACCCTTATGACCTCATCTAATCCTAATTACTTCCCAAAGGCCCCAACTCCTAATACCATAACAATGCAGGCTAGGATTTCAACATACGAATCTTTGGGAGACACATTCAGTCCATAACACTGTCTGTTACTATGGGGGCAGAGTTGACCTATCCATAAATTAATAACCCTTATTTTGCCTTGTGTTACACTTTAGGGAGTGAGGATTTGGCCTGTAACTGTCAAATAACAGAGCTCATCCTAATTGCTTCTACTGTAGGTCAAATAATGACATACTGCCTAGGTGTGCAGGTGGATGGTGACCCATCCACACCTGTTAGATGTCACTGCATAAACTGACCCTCACCTGGTTGTGTTTTGAGCCACAGAAGCAGTGCAGTACTAGAATGTTCTACTTCGTCTTCATTTCCCTGAACCTGAATTTTCCTCAATGAGCTAATTTTTTTTTTTAGGGTGATATTTCAAACAATTGTAGGGTAGCTTGTTTTTTTGTTTTTTGTTTTTGTTTGTTTGTTTGTTTGAGACGGAGTCTTGCTCTGTCACCCAGGCTGGAGTGCAGTGGTGTGATCTTGGCTAACTGCAGCCTCCGCCTCCCGGGTTCAAGTGATTACTCATACCTCAGCCTCCCGAGTAGCTAGGATTACAGGCAGGCACCACCTCACCCGGCTAATTTTCTTTTTTTTTTTAAACAGAGTCTTGCTCTGTTGCCCAGGCTGGAGTGTAGTGGTGCATGTTCTTGACTCACTGCAACCTCCGCCTCCTGGGTTCAAGTGATTCTTCTGCCTCAGCCTCCCCAGTAGCTGGGATTACAGGTGTGTGCCACCACACCCAGCTAATTTTCATATTTTTTAGTAGAGATGAGGTTTCACCATATTGGCCAGGCTGGTCTTGAACTCCTGACCTCAAGTGATCCACCTGCCTCAGCCTCCCAAAGTGCTACAATTATAGGTGTGAGCCACCGTGCCAGGCCTACATTTTGTGTTTTTTATAGGGATGGGGTTTCACCATGTTGGCCAGGCTAGTTTCGAACTCCTGGCCTCAAGTGTTCCACCTGCCTCAGTCTCCCAAAGTGCTAGGATTACAGGCCTGAGCCACTGTGCCTGGCCCTCAATGAGAGAATGTTTTAAACCAATTTCTTATACCCAATTTATAAAACAATACTAATGGTAGCTAATTCCTACTGAATGCTGAGTGTCAGAGACTGTTCTAAATGCCCCATATGTATCTAATTCTCACAGAAACCTCATGAGAAGTATACTATCATTATCCCCTTTCACAGTTGAGGAAACTGAGGCATGAAGAGGCTACATTCAGGATTCCCTGACTAGCATTTGGTGGACCTGAAATGACCACTCCAGCACTCAAATGCTGAGCCTAGACCCTTAACCAGGATGCAGACATCTTGAGAACAAAACAAGGTTAAACGACCATAGGTCAGAGGAAGAGCTGTCCACACTCTGTACATTGTCATCGGGACAGTAAGTCCTTTTCCTTGGCCTCCCGCCCCCAAGTACAGGAGGGTCTGCAGAATGTCAGGAACTCATTGATCTCAGAACCCACTGGGGCTACAGTCAGAGAGCAGGAGAACAGCAAATTGTGGGGCCTCAGGATGAGGCTCTCTAGGTGTGATTAAATGATTTTCCTCTTCTAAAAGGACAGGAGAACGTCAAAGATGAATGCGATTTCAGTGCTGTGTACTGTGCGTTTTATTTTCAGTTATTTCGAGAAAAAAAAAGAGCAAGGATGGTAGCTTTGAGGCCATGTGAGAGGCTCAGGGCTGCTGGAGGATCCTTGGTAGCCTGGTGAGGACTGCAAGGAAGGCAGAAGCAGCTCTTGGTTTGAGGATAAAGGGATGCCCTTGATCATGGAATGGCTTACGGGACCTGGCTCAGGGCACTTTTGGAACTCTTGTTGGAAGTGACTGTCCTTTGGGCTGGTGTCACATGCATCTTCGAGGAGGGGCTGGCTTGGGGATTTTGTGCCCCAAGCCTCCCCCGTGGTATAACTTGGAGGATAAAGCCTCAAGCCAGCCTTGCCCCAGTGGCCTCTGGGGTGCCGAAAGGCTTAGCTTTGCCTTGGCGCCTCTGAGGGGCTTTTGTAAAGCTCAGGAATCCCCTCTCTCCTGATCATTCCGTGGGGCATGTGCCGTTCTGAGGGCCAGAGTTCCTGAGCTGATTCAGGGATTATTCTTTTAAGAACCCAACCCTTCAATCATCTTAAGCAATTTGGAAGGAATGTTTTGTTCTTTCTTCCCCACTAAACTGCATTGTTCTCTTCTCTGACTTTCAAATCATTTTACAAAGCATTTTCTTTGCCTCCCTTTGACTGGTTGAGGGGAGAAGGGATTTGCCCAAGATGACAGGCAACTTGGGAAGGTGTTAAGATCATACTGTGCCCAGAGAGGCCTCACAAAATAAATGCTCCACCCACCCCCTAGCCTCCACATGACCTCCACTATGGCTCTGTCTGTATTCTTCATCCCATAGGACTGGATTAATAAGGGATGTTGAAGGTGGCAAGGGTTGCTGGCAGTGGAAAAAAAGGGAAGGAGATAGCCGTCTTAGGGTAATGCATTCATGCAACAGGTATTTATTGAGGGCCCGCTGCGTCTCACGGTCCATTGTAATGGAGCCCAGGAGTAGGGGGCTAAGACACGTCCAATGAGATCACGTAGAGCAGATAACAGATCACAGGTAACCAGCAAGTGAAAAGACCAAATCATTTAATCATAAGTCTTCTGAACAAGACAAACAAGAACGTGAGAGGGAACAGTACTTCAGAAGCCCTGAGTAGGAAAAGGTGGATGTGTATGAGGAGCAGGAGGAAGTGCAGGTGGCTGGAACCCAGCGGACATGGGAACAGGGTGATAGGGAGGCTGGCAGCACAGGCAGCAGCCAACTTCTCTGGGCTTCAGGGGCACAGTGAGATGTTGGGATGTGATCCAAGGGGGTAGTGAGGAGCCATGGGAGGCTTTTTTTTTTTTTTGAGACCGAGTTTCGCTGTGTCACCTGGGCTGGAGTGTAGTCACGCAATCATGGCTCACTGCAACCTCCGCCTCCTGGATTCAAGTGATTCTCCTGTCTCAGCCTCCCAGGTAACTCGGATGATAGGCACACACCACCACACCTGGCTAATTTTTGTATTTTTAATAGAGATGGGGTTTCATCATGTTGGTCAGGCCGGTCTTGAACTTCTGACCTCAAGTGATCCACCTGCCTCGGTCTCCCAGAGTGCTGTACAGGCATGAGCCACCGTGCCAGACATATGGGAGGCTTTTGAATGGAGAGGAGTGAACTGACTGTTTTCAGAAGGGCTCTCTGCCAACTGTATAGGGAATTGGCCTCGGAGACATGGACTTGGGCTGCATGTACCTGTGGTATTAACTCTCCTCATCACAACTGATTAAAAAGGGTGGGGAGTGTAGGTAGTAGACCCTTTCACTTCTGTGAATGCTCCAAGATGCCCCTATTTCTCACTGCTGTTTCATTCCAGGGGTCTCTTGGGTGCTGACATTTCTCTCTTCTCTTTTTCCTTCCTTTCCTCTTTCTCTTTCTTTCTCCTTCCCTGGCTGAAGTCACTTTTTGGTCCAAAAGTTTTGAGTGAGTTTGTGTCATTGCTGTGTTTTTTCAAGGGTGATAAATCCTAAAGCTATCTCGGGAAAATAGGAACACTCATTTCTCATGGTCAGTCAACAGCATGACAGGAAAAGGCATTTTCAGTTACTGTGGTGAGAGCTCACGCAGGCCCTCCCTGCAGCTGAAGGGAGAGTTGAAATGGTTCATTGTCTCTGGTTTATTTTTAATTACTTCTGCTGGTATTAGACATCTTGTGACTCCAGCAAGAAGAACATGACAAGACAAGTTAGGAACGAAGCCACTGATGCACGGCTGCTGCCAGCCATTGAAAAATCACTTCATGTCAGGGGCCCAAGACAGACACATAGTACTTCCCCTGTGGTGGAAACTGTGGTTTCTCTTCCTGGGTGTGGCATTGAGGCCTTGGGCTCCATCCAGGTGCTGCGGACCTCAGAAAGCAGGTGGGGAGACAGTGTGCATTCTCTCCAGGTGACCCCCACCATCCTCTAGTAAATGGCTGTCTAGGTAGCCACTCTTAAGGGAATCCTCTCCTCTGCTGGTGTTGGAGAAGAGTCAAACACTCTGTTACCTTAGCTCACTGTGTAATGCTTAGCCCCACCCAATGGGGAGCACTTCCAGTAGCATTCTTATTTTGCAGGTGAGGGAGCTCAGAGGATTTAAGTCCCTTGCCACTGAGCCCACAGCAGTGAAACTGGAAGTCTCCAGTTTCATAGCTATATCCAACTGTCTCCATATCTACTACTCTTAAATTGTAGCACATTGGAGTCACCGAGGGGTTGGCAGTGGGGGGACTTGCCTAAAGTGATTCGTGGGCTCCATTTTCTGCAGGCAGGACCTGCAGAATCTATGTTCATAGGTGGCT
The DNA here is from genome assembly GCF_028878055.3 of Symphalangus syndactylus. NCBI lineage: Eukaryota > Metazoa > Chordata > Mammalia > Primates > Hylobatidae > Symphalangus > Symphalangus syndactylus. Next base: position 106,305,470 of record NC_072423.2, on the reverse strand, counting down.
CATAGATCATATTTTGGGATTTTGAGGGGGTTAGGGTGCCCTCCGCGGCTTGGCAAAGAGTGTTTGTGCAAGCCAGAGCATGTCCAGAAGTGCCACTCAGTGTGGTTGTATTGCCAGTGAATTGGACAGAGTCCAATCAGGGACAGGCACCTACCAGTTATTTGAACAGAGATAATTTAATGTTAAAAATTGCAAATCAAGTATTGATGAGATGAAAGGACAAAAGAGAACTCTAGGTTTTCTTGGAAGTAGCAACTGCAGGCAACAGCCACCACCTCAGTAGTTCCTATGGGAGGAGGGGCAGAGGAAAGAAGGAGGTTACTAAATTTTAGAAGCTTGGGGGAGAAGCTCTAGCAGGCTGGGACCCAGACCTCTGGGAAGGGCATGCCAGCTGGCAAGTGCTAAGGTCTCTGAACTCACTGGAGAGTCCTGTGGGGATGTGAATCAGACTTTTTAGGAGGGAGTTCTGGGGTCTCTGAAGGAGATGCAATGAGACTGATTCTGTGAGTGTTGGAGAGCTACCAACTAGGTTAATTTGCTGCTACTGGAATGAGCTGTCCTTGCTGGAGTGAAGAAACCCTGCTAGGATGAAGGCGTTGGGAATGAGAATCCAATGGGAAGCAAACAGGAAGGTCCCTGTCCCTCCTCCATGGATGCAACATCCTCCTATTGACCTTATTGGCCAGACCAGGCAGACCCTAGACAGGAATAGCTGGCAAAGCAGAAACGTGGTTTGCAGAGCCCCAGCGCCAGTCCCAAGCTGGGGGCCCAGCCTCACAGAGCCCAATCCAACATGTGCTTGGTGCTGGACATGTTAGCTTATTGGCCGGAATACCCAGTAATGACTGGAAGCTTGCTGCATGAATTCTGTATTATTTGCAATCTACTGATATGTCAAGTTCTTATTTCCTAGGTTTTTATTTCTCTTGGACTATTGAGTAGGGCTCTTGGGGGTGTGGGTGGGAGGGCAATGCTGCCTAATGGAAAAAGGGTAGTGTCTGGTTGCTGACAACTCAATTTCTCCATCTGTAAAATGGGGTTAATTATACACACCTGGCAGTATTATTAAGAATTAAACAAAATGATGTGCTCCCAAGCTCAGTGCTGGGCACACAGCAGGCACAGTACACAATGGCTATATCATTATCATCGTTACCATAATTTTCAACCACTCGCATTGTTAAAATCCGTCTGCTGTAGTTAAAACATAGTTGTGCTGGATGGATTTGGATGTGGGAAATAGAAAGTGCTCTTTTATCCCGAACATGGATTAATCTTGTGTGGTGTTGTGGTTGACTTAGAAGAAGATTAAAGTATTCTACTGCATTTCCAAAACATACCCAGGTTTTTCTTTATCACCTATTTCATGAATAAATAGATGTGCATTATCCATTTTACCTAAACTCCTGGTATCTATCAAAATATACTGAGAAATATTTGACCAGTCGGTATCATTAATTAATGATAAATAGTAGCTAATGTTCATCAATTCAGATGAGTTTCAAGAAACAAGAGCCTGTCTGTATTAGTGAAATATAAAAAGGAGGTTTGAAAAGTAGTGTCACTTTTATATTGTTTGTCCATTTTCTAGAGTAGTGGTCAAGGCTCAGACTACCTGGGTGGGTATCTAGGCTTTACTGTTTCTGATCTGAGTGACTTCATGCCAGTGATTTCCTCTCCTTGTGCTGTGGTTCCCTCATCTAGAAAATAGGAGACAAGAACCATGTACCCATCTTGCAGGGTTGTTTTTGGGCAGATTAGTAGTGCCCAGTGTCTCCTGAGTCCTTGAGGGGAGGCAAGTGCACAGTGAACATTAGTGATGGAGAAGATTATGGCCCGTGGGACCCTGGACCAGGATCAGCAGGTGCCTTTGAGTAGGCATCCTCAGGCAGCCTGTGCTGCTGTGAACACAGAGAGGATAGAGACTTGGCGTGGTAGATTTGGGAATGTGTATGGCCTGATGATTGGTTTTCAAAGCACTTAATTCTCCGAAGTGACCTTCCATTATTTTCTTATCTTATTCACTCCCTTGGCAAAACTCTCCCAGTAGGTGGTTGGATGGGAAGCCTCCCAGCAGCCTGTTTGTGAGAGACCATAGATTGTGAACTGCCTGGGACCCCAGTGAATGGCAGTCCCCTCCAACAGAGGCTGCTGGTCTCTGGCAGTCAGAAACTGCCCAGTGGCATCCCAGGAGAGCCAGCCTGGCCGAGCCCCATCCTGCCTGACCGTGAACTCATCGGGCGAGCTGTGCCCACTTTCCTGCCATTTCCTTTGTAGGATAGTCCAAGGAGGGGAGCTGAGCAGCACTGAGAAGAGAGCAGGGCAGCCTCTCCCAGCTAGGAAAAGTGCCCAGTGTGCAGAAAATTAGGGGCCCACAGGCCTGGCAGCCAGCTGTGCTTCCCCACTCCCTGACACCCTGCTACCTGCACATAAGGTGCAATCAAATCGCATGACTTCCCAATTCTCAGATGGATTTGTTTCACCAGAAGCAGGCAGGCACCCTGGCCTATTCTCCACATGGCAGCAGAGAAACCCTTCCCCCTTCCCCAGTTAGAATTGGTACACAAAAATTGCACATAATTATACAGTTGATGCATGCGGATGTATGTATATGCTCATGTTATGATCACAGTTTCATGCGCATCCATGTGAAGAGGCCACCAAACAGGCTTTGTGTGAGCAACATGGCTGTTTATTTCACCTGGGTGCAGGTGGGCTGAGTCTGAAAGAGTCAGCGAAGGGAGATAGGGGTGGGGCTGTTTTATAGGATTTGGGTAGGTAAAGGAAAAAGGGGGATTGTTCTCTGGTGGGCAGGAGTGGGGGTCACAAGGTACTCAGTGGGGGAGCTTTTGAGCCAGGATGAGCCAGGAGAAGGAATTTCACAAGACAATGTCATCAGTTAAGGCAGGAACAGGCCATTTTCACTTCTTTTGTGGTGGAATGTCATCAGTTAAGGCAGGAACCGGCGATCTGGATGTGTATGTGCAGGTCACAGGGGATATGATGGCTTAGCTTGGGCTCAGAGGAGTGACATTACTGTCGTCTTATATTAATAAGAAAAATAAAACGAAATAGTGTTGAAGTGTTGGGGCAGCGAAAATTTTGGGGGATGGTATGGAGAGATAATGGGCGATGTTTCTCAGGGCTGCTTCGAGCGGGATTAGGGGCGGCGTGGGAACCTAGAGTGGGAGAGATTAAGCTGAGGGAAGATTTTGTGGTAAGGGGTGATATTGTGGGGTTGTTAGAAGGAACATTTGTTATTTAGAATTATTGGTGATGGCCTGGATACAGTTTTGTATGAATTGAAAAACTAAATGGAATAAGAGAAGGAGAAAAACAGGTATAAAATGTCTAAGAATTGGGACGACTCAGGACATCTGATTAGAGAGTGCCTAAGGAGATTCAGCATAGTCCTGCCAGCAAAGATTATTTATTTAATTCAAGAGTTAAGAGTGGCAGTCTGGGGATAGCACCAGGAGATATCAGCTGTGATGGCTTGGAGAAACAGTGTAAACCTGCAGTGTAAACAAGAGCAGGGCATGTATGAGTAGTTGAGAACGGTGAATAGTATGACTAGACAGAAGATAGTAGGGATGACAAGTTTTTTTGGGGTCACAGTCGGTCTGGTGTCTGGAATGAGACTGGGGCCTAATAAAAAGGAGCGTCTATACAGGAGCTCAAATGGGCTGTACCTTGTAGCATTCTGAGGACAGGTCTGACTTCTGAGAAGGGAAAGTTGTAAAAGTATTGTCCAGTCCTTTTTAAGTTGGTGGCTGAGCTTGGTGATGTGTGTTTTTAAAAGACCTTTAGTCCGTTCTACTTTTCCTGAAGACAGAGTACCGTAGGGATATAAAGGTTTCACTGAATACTAACAGCCTGAAAAACTGCTTGGCTGATTTGACTAATAAAGGCTAGTCTGTTATCAGACTGTATAGAGGTGAGAAGGCTAAACTAAGGAATTATGTCTTACAGAAGGGAAGAAATGACTGTGGTGGCCTTCTCAGACTCTGTAGGAAAGGCCTCTACCTATCCAGTGAAAAAGTGTCTACCTAGACTAAGAGGTATTTTAGTTATCTGACTCGGGGCATGTTGAGTAAAGCTAATTTGCCAGTCCTGGGTGGAGGCAAATCCTCTAGCTTGATGTGTAGGGAAGGGAGGGGGCTTGAATAATCCCTGAAGAGTGGTAGAATAGCAGATGGAACACTGAGAAGTTATTTCCTTGAGGATAGATTTCCAGGATGGAAAGGAAATGAGAGGTTCTAAGAGGCGGGCTAGTAGCTTGTACTATAGCATAGCCTGCCTTTGCTGGTGTGTGGCGGTTAGGCCTGGTGGAACTACCATCAATAAAACAAGTGTGATCAGGGTGGGGAACAGGAAAGAGGGAAATGGCGTGAATGTCAGGTGGATCAGAGAGATACAGTCATGGGGGTCAGGTGTGGTATCAGGAATAATGTGGGAGGCCGGATTGAAGTCCGGGCCAGGAACAATGGTAATTGTGGGACTTAACAAAGAGTGAGTACAGCTGAAGGAGCTGGGAGCAGAAAGTATACGTGTCAGGTATGAGGAAGAAAATAGATTTTGGAAGTTATGAGAAATGTAGAGAGTAAGTTGAGCATAGTTTGTGATTTTGAGGGCCTCTAAAAGTATTAGGGCGGCAGCAGCCGCTGCACGGAGACATGATGGCTAGGCTAAAACAGTAAGGTCAAGTTGTTTGGACAGAAAGCCTACAGGGTGCGGTACTGGCTCTTGTGTAAGAATTCTGACCGCACTAACCATGCCTAGGAAGGAAAGGAGTTGTTGTTTTGTAAGGGATTGAGGTTTGGGAGATTAATCGGACACGATCAGCAGGAAAAGCACGTGTGTTTTTATGAGAATTATGCCGAGATAGGTAACAGATGAGGATGAAATTTGGGCTTGACTGAAGTAATGGGGGCTGTCTGTGAAGCTTTGCGGCAGTACAGCTCAGGTAATTTGCTGAGCCTAATGGGTGTCAGGGTCAGTCTAAGTGAAAGCAAAGAGAGGCTGGGACGAGGGGTGCAGGGGCATAGTGAAAAAAGCGTCTTTAAGATCGAGAACGGAATAATAAGTTGTGGAGGAAGGTATTGAGGACAAAAGAGTGTATGGGTTGGGCACCATAGGATGGATAGGTAAAACAATTTGGTTGATAAGGTGCAGATCCTGAACTAATCTGTAAGACTTGTCCGGTTTTTGGACAGGTAAAATGGGGGAATTGTAAGGAGAGTTTATAGGTTTTAGAAGCCCATGCTGTAGCAGGCGAGTGATAACAGGCTTTGATCCTTTTAAAGTGTGCTGTGGGATGGGATATTGGCGTTGAGTGGGGTAAGGGTGATTAGGTTTTAACGGGATGGTAATGGGCATGTGATTGGTTGCCAGGGAAGGAGTAGAGATGTCCCATACTTGTGGGTTAAGGTGGGGGGATATGAGAGGAAGACGTGAAGGAGGCTTTGGGTTGGGGAGAAGGGCGGCAATGAGATGCAGCTGTAGTCCAGGAATAGTCAGGGAAGCAGATAATTTGGTTAAAATATCTCGGCCTAATAAGGGAACTGGGCAGGTGGGGATAACTAAAAAAGAGTGCATAAAAGAGTGTTGTCCAAGTTAGCACCAGAGTGGGGGAGTTTTCAGGGGTTTAGAAGCCTGGCCATCAATACCCACAACAGTTATGGAGGCAAAGGAAACCGGCCCTTGAAAAGAAGGTAATGTGGAGTGGGCAGCCTCAGTATTGACTAAGGGGACAGACTTACCTTCCACTGTGAGAGTTACCCGAAGCTTGGCGTCCGTGATGGTCTACGGGGCTTCTGAGGCGATTGGGCAGTGTCAGTCTTCAGCCGCTAAGCAGAGAAGGAGTCAGTCAGAGAGCCTTGGGCCAGAGTTCCAGGGGCTCTGGGAGTGACTGCCAGGTAAGTTGAACAGTCCGATTTCCAGTGGGGTCCTGCACAGATGGGACGAGGCTTAGGAGGAATCCTGGGCTGCAGGCATTCCTTGGCCTGGTGGTCAGATTTCTGGCACTTGCAGCAAGCTCCTGGGGGAGGAGGTTCTGGAGGGACGCCTGGCCATTGCGGTTCAGGCGTTTGGAAGTTCTTGTGTGCTGGAGATGTGGCTAGGGTTTGTCTCACAGTGGAGGCAAGGAATTGCAACTTTTTTCTATTATCGTACACCTTGAAGGCGAGGTTAATTAAATCCTGTTGTGGGGTTTGAGGGCCGGAATTTAATTTTTGGAGTTTTATTTAATGTTGGGAGCAGATTGGGTAATAAAATGTATTTTGAGAATAAGACGGCCTTTTGACCTTTTAGGGTCCAGGGCTGTAAAGTGTCTCAGGGTTGCTGCCAAACGAGTCATGAACTGGGCTGGATTTTTATATTTGGTGAAAAAGAGCCTAAACGCTATCTGATTTGGGATAAAGAAAAAGGAGCATTAACCTTGACTATGCCTTTAGCTCCAGCCACCTTTTTAAGAGTAAATTGCTGGGCAGGTGGAGGAGGGCTAATCACAAACGAAACTGTAAGCCAGACCCGGTGTGAGGAGGGGAGGTGATAAAAGGATTATAGGGTGGAGGAGCAGAGGCTGAGGAAGAATTGGGACCTAGCTCGGCCTGGTGAGGAGCAGCCTGGGGAGGAGGGGAGAGGTCAGATGGGTCTGTAGAAAAGGAAGATTAGAAAGACTCGATGACGCTTGGGGTTGGGACTGAGGGGACAGGCGGGAGGGAAAGAAGGACGATTTGGGACGAGTTGCACTGGGCACAGAGACAAGGGAGGGCCTGATGTGTAAAAGAATGCCTGGACGTCAGGCACCTCAGACCGTTTGCCCATTTTACGACAAGAATTATTTAGATCTTGCAGGATGGAAAAATTGAAAGTGCTGTTTTCTGGCTATTTGGCACTACTGTCGAGTTTGTATTGGGGTCAAGCGGCATTGCAGAAGAAAATAAGATGCTTAGATTTTAGGTCAGGTGAGAGTTGAAGAGGTTTTAAGTTCTTAAGAACACAGGCTAAGGGAGAAGGAGGAGGAATGGAGGGTGGAAGGTTGCCCACAGTGAAGGAGGCAAGCCCAGAGAAAAGAGACAGTAGAGACACAGAGGGAAGGCGTTCGGGGATTCTTACCTTCCAGGGAAGCGGGAAAGGGGTCGGGGCACAGAGATATGAGGTTGGGGTGTGGAAATAAGGGATTGGGGTGCAGAGATATAAGAGGTTGGGGCGTGGAAATAAGGGATCGGGGTGCAGAGATATAAGAGGTTGGGGCGTGGAAATAAGGGATCGGGGCACAGAGATATAAGGGGTTGGTGTACTTGCCCCTCCCCCAGAAAAGCGGGACTTGCCGCTAAGGGTGAAGGAGAAGGGGTTGGGGGTTTCTTGCCCCCCAGAAAGGCGGAGAAGGGGTAGAGACATGGAGAGAAGGGGTTGGGGTACTTGCCCCTTCCCCAGAAAAGTAGGACTTGCCACTAAGGGTGAAGGACCAAGGCCGGCGTCCCTGCGTGGTCTGACACCTCTGAAACGTGGGTGAATAATCAGAGAGGCGTCCTTGCAATGATTAAACACCAAGGGAAGGCTGCCTTCCTAGTCCGTGACCAGCGCCGGAGTTTTGGGTTCACGGATAAAACATGTCTCCTTTGTCTCTACCAGAAAATGAAAAGAATTGAAATTAAGAGAAGGGAGAGATTGAAGTGTGGCGCCAAGATTGAAAGGAGAAAGAGGTTGAGGGATAGTGAGGGAGGTTGGAGAAGAGAGTAAAAAGAGGCCACTTACCAGATTTGAAATTGGTGAGATGTTTCTTGGGCTGGTTGGTCTGAGGACCTGAGGTCATAGGTGGATCTTTCTCATGGAGCAAAGAGCAGGAGGACAGGAGATTGATCTCCTAAGGGAGGTCCCCTGATCCGAGTTACGGCACCAAATTTCATGCGTGTCTGTGTGAAGAGACCACCAAACAGGCTTTGTGTGAGCAACAAGGCTGTTTATTTCACCTGGGTGCAGGCGGGCTGAGTCCAAAAAGAGGGTCAGCGAAGGGAGATAGGAGTGGGGCTGTTTTATAGGATTTGGGTAGGTAAAGGAAAAAGGGGGGTTGTTCTCTGACAGGCAGGAGTGGGAGTCACAAGGTACTCAGCAGGGGGAGCTTTTGAGCCAGGATGAGCCAGGAGAAGGAATTTCCCAAGACAATGTCATCAGTTAAGGCAGAACAGGCCATTTTCACTTCTTTTGTGGTGGAATGTCATCAGTTAAGGCAGGAACCTGTGATCTGGATGTGTATGTGCAGGTCACAGGGGATATGATGGCTTAGCTTGGGCTCAGAAGCCTGACACACAGCCCAGGTGATAAACATATTTATCACCTTCAAACATTTCCTTGTGTCCCTTCTTTTTTGTTTTTGTGATTAGAACACTTAACATGAGATCTAATCTCTTACCAATTTTTTCGGTGCATAGTACCGTATTGTTAACTATAGGTGCAATGTTATACAGCAGATCACTGGAACTTTCTCATCTTGTATAACGGTGACTTTATACACATTCAACAACAGCTCCCGTGATCTCTCTCCCTGCCGGCCCCTAGTAGCCACCATTTTGTTATCTACTTGTATACCTCTGACTATTTTAGATGCCAGGTAGATGAGAAATTCCGCAGTATTTGTCCTGTGACTAACTTATTTCACTTTGCATAATGTCTTCCAGGTCCATCCATGTTGTAAATGGTAGGATTTCCTTCTTTCCAAGGCTGGATAAGATTCCATTGTATGTATATAAGGTCAGGTGCAGTGGCTCACACCTGTAATCCCAGCACTTTGGGAAGCCGAGGCAGGCGGATCATTTGAGGTCAGGAGTTTGAGACCGGCCTGGCCAACATGGTGAAACCCCGTCTCTACTAAAAATACAAAAATTAGCCCAGCATGGTGGTGCATGCCTGTAATCCCAATTACTCAGGAGGCTCAAACGGGAGACTGGGAGGTAGAAGTTGCAATGAGCTGAGATTGCACCACTGCATTCCTGCCTGAGCAACAGTGTGAGTGAGACTCTCTCAAAAAAGAAAAAAAGAAATTATATTGTATGTATACACTACATTTTCTTTATCCATTCATTTGCCAATGGACATTGCATTCTTTCCATATCTGGGCTGTTGTGAATAGTGCTGCAGGGAACATGGGTATACAGATATCTCTTTGAGACAGTGATTTTATTTTCTTTGGACATATACCAAGAAGTGGGATTGCTGGATTATATGGCAGTTTTATTTTTTAATGTTTTGAGGAACCTCCATGCTGTTTTCATAATGGCTGTACCAACTTACATTTCACCAGCAGGGCACAAGTGTTCCTTTTTCTCACCAACACTTGTTATATTTTATCTTTTTGGTAATAGCCATCCTAACAGGTGTCAGATGGTATCTCCTTGTGGTTTTGATTTGCATTTCCCTGATGATGAACAATGTTGAGCAGCTTTCCATTTACCTATTGACCATTTGTCTATCTTCTCTGGAGAAATGCCTATATAGGTTCTTTGCCCATTTTTAAAATCAGGTTGTTTGCTATTTTTAGGAATCTCTTATGTTTTGGAAGTTAACCCTGTATCAGATAAATGGTTTATAAATGATTTCTTGGAGATGACATCAGAAGCATAAGCAACAAAAGCAAAAAATACATAAATGGGACTACACCAAACTAAGAAGCTTCTGCACAGCAACGGATACAATGAGCAGAGTAAAGAGGAAACCTATGGGATGGGAGAAAGACGCTTTGAAAACTGGAGGCTTATGGTACCAAAGATCCCCCCAAACCTTCACTCGCTCCCCACTCAGTGCAGAGTTTAAGCCAATGTCTCGGCGGGAGTCAGCAAGGCCTGGTGTGATGGGTGCCTGTTTCCTGCCTTCCTCTCAACTGCCGCCCCGTCATGCCGTCTGCGCAGCCCACTGTTCTCAGGCATGCAAGATACACAACTACTTTGGGGTCTTTGTGCTTCCTGTTCCTTCTGTCTGGGGCACTTTGCCCCCAGATTGCCACATTGACTTACTCTAACTTCCTTCATGTCTTTTGCTTAGGTGCTACTTTTTCAATGAGCTCTACCCTACTAGATTTAAAGTTGTCCCCTGTCTCCTGATCTCCAGCTATCTTAGTGCTTTTCTTTCACTCATAGCACCTTTCATCTTGTAAAAAATTAGATGAATAACACAAGGAAGTAAATTTTTGTTATGTCATCTGCTAGAAGCAGAACACTTTGTGAGCTGGGCACTAAGTTTGTTTTCTCCAAAGTGCCCAGAGTGGTGCCCGGCACACGGTGTGCGTTCAGGGAGCCTTTGGCAGGAGGGCGTGAATGCCTGCTGAGCACTTTCCCGCGTTTCCTACGAGCATCACTTCATTGATACTCCCAGCACTTTTATGATACAGATATTTATAATATGTCCCTTTTGTAGGTGAGAAAACTGAGTTGAGAGCAGTTTCAGTAACTTGACTCCAAAGCCCATACCTTTCACCTGATCCCCAGTGCCTCCTCCTCATCAGAATCTCTGGGGGATAGACAGAACTCATAGAAGTCTGCCTACGGCTTCCCTCTTGAGCTTCCTTGGGAATGCGGAGAGCATCCAGGGACCTGGGGAGTGTTGCCAAGAAGCGTGTCCTGAATTTTGAATGGTGCTGGATGAACTTTCAGGAAAACTGCCACGGGGACAGAGAGAGTGACCTTGGACAGGAAAGGCTTTCAGGTGGTAGAATTACCTTGCACCTTGAACATCTTTGTAGTACGTAAAGCAGTGGTGATGATTGCTCTCATTATCTCTGCAGTGTTTCTCTTCTCTAGTAAACAACAAGATAAGTTCCTGTTTTGTTCTCCCCCAGAGCTTAGTGCCTGGCACAGTGCTAGATGCCTAGGTGGTGCTCAGTAAACATTTGTGGAAGAAGATCAGAACAAGCAGATTTAGGTCAAAGCATGGTGTCTGCATCCTCCCTGCAAATCCCCAATTGCTTTGTGTATTTAATGGCATAGGCAGACAAAATAATGACTTACCCTTTGAACTCAATCCTGACAACCCAAAGGGAATGATTCCCAACTCAAAACCTGACCGTTAGCCTTGCATCTCCTAGTACTGAATACTTTTTCCATGTCATTGGGTCCTCATCACAGAGGAGCCTTTTGGTTTCTTTTTTTTTTTTTTTTTTTTCTGAGACGGAGTCTCGCTCTGTCGCCCAGGCTGGAGTGCAGTGGCACCATCTCGGCTCACTGCAAGCTCTGCCTCCCGGGTTCATGCCATTCTTCTGCCTCAGCCTCCTGAGTAGCTGGGACTACAGGCGCCCACCACCACGCCTGGCTAATTGTTTGTATTTTTAGTAGAGACGGGGTTTCACTGTGTTAGCCAGGATGGTCTCGATCTCCTGACCTTGTGATCCACAAGCCTCGGCCTCCCAAAGTGCTGGGATTACAGGCGTGAGCCACCGCACCCGGCTGCTTTCTAAGCTAACTTTATTGGTAGAGAAATCACCTTTACACCTCATAAATGAAGCTCCTTCTTCTTGTAGTTTTTGGGAAATCCTGTATTCTCCGTAGGCTGGCCCTTACATTCTGTCTTCAAACATCTGGAGATAAAACCTGAGGCTCCCAATGCCAAATGGTTTTGGCCATCCACAGATTATCTGCCCTACTTACCTTACCTTAATCATTTCCATAAAAATATGATGGGAGAAGATTTATAGGGCTTAGTGAACATGTTCCATTACTGCAGCCCAGCACACCAGGCCCTGGCTCCTCTCAGACACTTCTCTCGGCCCAGAGCCTCCCACAAGAACCTTTGTGCTCCCTCCCTCCCAAGATCTCCACGTGAAAGTCGAGCTCGGTTCATTGTTTGCTCATTCTTAATGTAAAAATAGATTTTGTTCTATTCTGCTCACTCCTCGGGGATTCCTATCTAGAAAAGAAAGCAGCTGAGGTTGGTGACTGATGGGCCTCTTTGGGGGAGGCTTGTATGAGCTGCATGTTAACTGTCCAGAGTGAATCCTGCTGCCTGCCGCCTGCCGAGCCGTATTGGGAAGCAAAGAGGCCCATGTGGAAATCCGTGCTGGAATGCAAACTGAAAGTGAGATGTCGAGGGAGGATTAGCCAAATGGCCAGGAAGCCTTCTGAGGCCCCACCAGAACCCTGGAACAGATTTCCAAGGTGCACTTGGATCTGGAGAGGGTCAACCTGGCTGGGGGACAAGTGTCTAGAGCCTTCTAGGTCAAAGCCTGAATTTTTAGCCTTTTCAACCCTTACTTCTATGAATCGGACCCTCAAAGCCCATGGAAACTTTAGGGTTTTTAAGATTTGGATCACTTTAATTTTGCTTTCACATGATGTGTTTCTGTGCCTCAATGGGACAGAAACAAAAACTGATGGTTTTAGAATTTCAAAGAAGACTGTTTTGGTTCAGAACTCCAAATGTCTGCGTGAGCCAAGGACATACTTAATGAAATGTGTTTTGTCTCCACAGAATAATTACCTTAACCCTCCTAAAGTACTGACCCTTTCCCTTCCTCTTGACTTAGGAAAGGGGCTATGTGCTCTTTTCACTTAACAAAACTTAAAGGTACATTAAAAAAATCCAGAGAGAGTCATCTTAAGCTAGGGATTGACAGCTGGCTCGCTAACATCAGGAAAAAGGGGTGGGGTGCAGATGCTGGGGTGTGGATCTCTGCTTCCACCTCTGGTAAGCAGAACACTGAAAGATTCCCAGTTTCCTGTCGCTGCAATAGATTCACCAGAGGTGGTAAAAGGCTGACTTAGCAGTCTCTCCAGGCTCTCAAGAAAATCCCAGAGGAACGGCCCTGTGGTTCACACAGACATCTCAGGGGTGTGTGTGTGTGTGTGTGTGTGTGAAAAATATAACTCCACATCTTCAGTGAAATATCCCCCCGGATCACCACTTCTTTTCCTGCTACAGGCTTTCATAGTACCTGCTGTTAATATTTTCCTTAATGACACCATCATTTATAGTTAAAATTAGATATTATTTTGGGGTTTCTCTGATTATTAACTCTATGCATCGTAAATTACATAAGGGCAGATATCACGTTCCTCGGGGTCACCAGTGGATGCCCAATGCTCAGTTCGTTAGCACATAGTAGCTGCCTGATATGAAGTTGCTTCTGTGTGTGTGTTTTTTGTCGATGGATTGGTGGGGATGCTGGGAGCCTCTGTGCTACTGAGGACTGAACACAAAGCATGTGCTTGCAGGGTTGAAATAACTCAAACTTTCATAGATAGAGCCTGACACTCCCTGGACTGGCCTACCTGTGATCCCTGGAAGGCTAGCCTTGTTGACCAAAACAAGGGAGAGTCTAAAGTGACTAATCTATTATGATTAGCCACAGTCCTAATAGATTAAATACTGTGCATGGCATTCAGTCCAGCAGGTTTAGGCACCAAGTGCCTGACTTTGAAGGCTGTGAAGGGTTTAGGAAGACCTCTTGGACAGGAACAGCCAAGAATTCCCTGTTTCCTTGCTGTTGGTGGCCCCGTCTGTACCTCGTCCTCCAGAGGCCCTCACCTTCTCCATATCCGAGCCCCTGCCTCCTCCCTCAGCCTCAGGTCAGCAAGTGCGTCTGCTGGGCTTGTCTCATGGTCTCAAGGCAAGGATTTTGCTGCACTTGCTTCTCTCCTGGATTCCAGGGCTGTTCAGGTCCACCTGGCTGGTGCTGTTGGTGGAAAGTGTAAGTGCACTTAGAAGAGTCAGGAAACGGAAATATCTTCTCGGTGTTAATGTGGAAGAGGAAATTCAGTAGGAGGAACCAGGAGTTAGAGTGTTACATTTGAAGGTCAGAAGCTGAGTTTGATAACCAACTTAGGCTTGTACTATGTGATCTCAAACAAGCCACTGAATTTCTCTGGGCTTCTAATTTGTAAAACAGCCTTGCTGATAGTGGCTCCTTCTCAGTTTTGTGGCAGAAACCAAATGAGCAATAGCATGTGGCAGTATCTTTTGGTCCAGGAACCAGTGAGGGAAATGGGATAAAATTATTAAGGAGAGAGAACAAGGTGAATGAGTCAGAACACCCCCAAAAAGACCTTGATAGGACATGAGGCCTCAGAATGTGAAAGTGCTTTAGAAGAACCCTCCAGAGCTTTCTGGAAGGATCCCTCTCTGTCCTTGCTATAGCTGATGTTTCAATGACTTAGCTGTAGAATTTACAGCCAGAACTGACTAGCCTCTCTCTAGTTGTGTGGGAAGCTCTGTGGATGTTGGTGTCTTTGAGCCAGAGAGGGAGTTTGGCTTGTTTTAGAGGCAGTGTGGCACCTCCTGTTGTCTTCAGCCCTGCCTGGACTCCAGGGGCAGTGTGAGCCAAGGTGTCCACCCCTCATGCCTTCATGGCCCTGGGCCTCTCAGTTATCTATGTGATGACTTGGCCTTCCAGGCACCAAGACTTTGATCAACCTGAGTCAGGAGGTTTGTGTGAAAGCCTTCCTGGTTTTCTTTTTTAAAGCACAAATGGGGTCTGGAATTGATCCCAGATAAGACATCTGCCTCTTAATTTCACTTCAGAGGGGCAGGATGACAAGAAAGGCGATGAAGACAACTAAATGCATTTATGATTTATGCCCCCTGTGATAAATCAATGGATGATTTCTCCCCAAAATGTGGTCACTGCCTGACTAACTCATACCAGCTGACACATCTGTGAGATGCACCAGCAGATGGGGGCTGAGCCCCTTCCTTGGCATGTGCGCACCAGTCCTGGAGCCCAGCACCCTGAGGACTGGGGCTTGGACATGTGAGAGAGGGGATTGTCTGCATGCAATGTGGAAGATGCCCACTTCACTGCCACCTTCTCCTGCCTGTGTTTTCCCTTCTTGCGTCCTGATGGTGTAGTCATGTTCAGCCTGTCCTTGGTTCATCTCCAGCATTCCTTTCTGTGCTCGCCTTCATGTGTGGTGAGTTAGATTTTTCCATTCCCTAAAGGTGATTTGAGCAGGCCCAGTTCTCACCAGAGTCCCTCAAAGCAAGTAGGGAGAGTGGAAAATCACATTAACTCTTTCATTAACTCCAGCTGTGCTGAGCCGAATCGGAGATGGCAAAGAGGTTGCATTCCCAAGGGCCAGCTTCAGGCCTTCTGGGGTAGCTTTCTGGAGTGCTATCTTGGATAGGCTTTTTAGGGCCAGTCTGTCCAGTAAAGGGACCAGTGATCATAATGTGCCCTGTACAACAAGGCCAGTGGTGTCCCTGTGCCATGGGTAAGGCCAGTAGTGGCCCTTGGACAGTGGGTTTACCACCCGTTTCCCCAAGGTCTCCTTGTATCCTGGACGCTTGACCTTGCATTTCTGAACTCAGAAAGCCATATCTACATGTTCCAAAATACTCTGTCATTTGAAATTTTCAGAAATCTGTGGAACCCTATTTTGGCTGCTTGGCAGCTACACAGCAGCTGGATTGCTTACTCCTCACCACCACCTCCCCCTTTCAGCATCATCTGAAGCTAATTAATCCAGGAGTAACTTGGTCTTTGTGGGGAAATGTCACATTTTATTTTATAAGTTAACTGCAAATGAAACCGCCTGGTTGTACCTCTCATTTTCCTCTTGTTGAAAAATGTCTTTGTTCCACCATATTTTTCCCTTTCTTTTCACAAACTTGAGAAAGTCTTTGGCAGGTGCCAAGGCCATTTCGTGGGCCTAAGACTGGGTGGTGAGACCCTGTAGACGGGAAAGGGCTGAGTAGGGAGACTCAGAGGCTGGTGCTTTCTCTAGGAAGCAAGCAAGGTTGCAGGAGCTCAGCAAGGAGGGAGCATGGGGCAAACCCGTGGCTGGAGGTGGAGGCGCTGGCTGTGTGTTGGTACATATGGGGCTTTAGCTGGAACCCCTGATTCTGGGACCAGATTGCCCTGCTCCATGCAGGCTATGTAGAGAAGGAAAAATGAGCCAGCTAGTAAAGATTCATTTGATGTCTCTGCTTTTCCTTCGTATTACCATTGCTCCAGCCAGAAATAATATACCTGCAGCTGTGTTTCTGTAGGACAATAGGGACATCTAATAATATATCGGGCTGACCTAAGCTGCCTTTTCTCCAGCAGTGCCCCAAGGGGAAGATATATACTCCACCTTTATGTTATCCGGTGGTACTAATCAGAAACCATTGCTGTGGAAACGACGTGTCCTATTTGGTTCCTTTCTAGCAGGGAATCATAAATGAAAAGGGAGCTTGATAGATTCTGCTTAATGCCAAAATGAAATCCTCACATACTTTGCTGGATATTACATAATTAGTTGACTTCTCAAAGTAGTTCTAATTATGCCTATGGAATAAGCTCAAGATAACGAAATGCATTCATCTCTCTGGCAAAACCGTCTGTCGCATAGCATGGAGCGCCGAGTCAGTTCTCCAGGGTTCGCTTTCTCGCTCAATGAACAAAGCTTTATTTACAGCCACAGAACTTGGAAGTGAAATACAAAGTTATTTTATAGTGTACTTTTTGTTTATTTCCATTAAGAAAATGAGTTTTCCTCAGCTCCATCTACTGTGTAAATGACCACATGTACAGTAACTGCACTAATCCCAAAACATAAAGATTTCTGCTCCTGAATGCATAAGACGGCCCATAATACCACAAAACCTGCCAGAGATAGGAAGAGACTACTGACAGGGGCCAAAGGGAAAGAGTTCTTTGGCCCCAAATTTTATGAACTGTAACATTAATACTCAGTAAGGGTTGTAGCGATGGGTGGGTGGGTACATGGATGGGTGAGACAGAGGATGAGTTTTTTTTTTTTTTTTTTGAGACAGGGTTTGCTCTGCCGCCCAGGTTCTGCCACCCAGGCTGGATTTGCACTGCACAATCATGGCTCACTGCAGCCTCAACCTCCCAGGCTCAAGCGATACTCCTACCTCAGCCTACTGAGTAGCCGAGACTACAGGGATGTGCCACCATGCCCTGCTAATTTTTTTGTAGGGATGGAGTCTCACCATGTTGCCCAGGCTGAGAATGAGTATTTGAATGGATGGATAAATAATCAGGGAGGGGTATAGATGGAATAGAACTAACTCAGAAAAATGTACCTTTAGATATATTATCCCGTATTTGATTGCTAGAGAACATGATGAGGAAAAAGAGGGTTTGCCCCTTAATAATTCCTTATTTATAAAAGGGAAACTCAGTAATCTTTTAATTTCTCAACAGACAACTTTAAAAGGTAACAGCAAAGGGATGTAGGAAAAGTTGACTTGGAGGAAAATAGAAATGTCTTCAAAGATAGTCATATTCTAACAGCTTAAAATATAAGATAAAATATAAAATAAAAATATATTGTTTATAAATAAGTCATTGGTGACCTAAAAAAAGTTAGAACAAAGCTCTGCCTAGGTTTCTCTTAGCAGTAGATTGTTCCCTAACATATTAGTGAATGGAACCCAAGCCAAGAAGGAACCATTCAGAATGGCATTGATGGAGTGTTACTGCCTCAGTTTCTATATTTAAAAATGAAGATGCTCTATGTGCAGAGATCTCTCCAACCCCATTACTGATATAGTGATAAAGAAAAGTCAGGGATGCCTATTAGTTCTCCAATGTAAGGACTCATTAAGCTCCTCTGATGCCTGCAGGTACCAAAGACATTTTTTGCTGTGAAGTCACTTCCTCTCCAAATTTGTCCTTTAAAATATATATATATAGAAAGAAAGGCCTTAAAAGATGTTAAACCACGTTTTTCTAAGACAAAAGATCAGTCTTATTTTGTGACATGTGATTCAGGGTGACTGGGGGATTACCTGGTAGTACGAGGGGAACTTGGACCTGTATTGTCAACCTCGCATGTTTGGAAGTACTTTGTGCTATAAAATTCCTCTGTGTGGCTTGTCACCTGGGGCCGCAGAATCCTTTCAAGACTCTGCCCAGGTGGATGGCTGCTGAATTCTAGTGGAACATTTGAGGGCAGTTCTCCAGCTCTAGCGGTGGATTTTCCTCCTGTGAGAAGAGCCATTCATGAACTCTGTTGACCAAGAAGTTAATTCCTTCATGTTTTTAGCAGTTGCAGCTCACTCCAGCTTAAATTCCCAAAGATCAGGTCTTCTCATGTTAGTTACTCATCTATATTCTGGCTGGCACAGCATAACTGGTACATGAACACTGTTTTAAAACCCTGCTGATTGGATCCTTTATGAGACATTCACATAAAAAGGACCCTACCTTGAACTACATTTTTTCAAATATAATGTTGGAACCCTAGGACCTCAGGATTAGAAGAAAACATAAAGAGTGAACTATATGAATTGGTTTTCAAGACTAACTTTATGACACCTGCAGGTCAGTTTTGTTTTGTGCATGTTGGATCCATAATCTGTAACCACCCTCCAAGGCAGAGGCTGGAAGGAAGTGGCAAGAAGAAGGTCAGATGCCATTTGTAGTGGATGCATCTGCTTGCCATGGGTAGATAAACAGGTTTTCATTTTATTCCTGTTCCATCAGAGACAAGATCCCTACCATCACTCAAGCCAGGGTATTGAACCTTGAAAACTGATGCATTGCCTGTCATCACACAGACCACTTTCTGCTGAGTTAAAGAAAAGACACAGTCTAGTTTGTTGGAAAATGGTGATGAATATTTGGACCACGTATTAAAAGAGTCAAAATAAGGTCAGGTGCCATGGCTCACGCCTGTAATCCTAGCATTTTGAGAAGCTGAGCTAAGGGAATCGCTTGAGCCCAGGACTTCAAGATCAACCTGGGTAACACAGGGAGACCCAGTCCCTACAAATAATTTTTTTAAAAAAGCCAGGCATGGTGGTGCATGCCTGTTCTCCCAGCTACTTGAGAGGCTGATGCAGGAGGATCACCTGAGCCTGGGAGGTCAAGGCTGCAGTGAGCCATAATTACACCACTGCACTCCAGCCTGGGTGACAGAATGAGACCCCCATCTCAAAAAAAAAAAAAAGTCAAAATAGATATTTTTATATTTGAATTTTATATCAACATGGAATGGCAAAGAACCAGATTTGAGAAAAAGAATTTTCTTATTCAAAAAATTCAGAAGGCTATTTATTATAACTTTGCTGTGTTTAAGAAAAGCTATTTTAAGAGCAAATATCATCAGTAGGCCTTGGGATACAAGACTAAAATAAAAAAGCAAATCCTCTGAGCATGGGAGAGAATGTCTTAAATATTAGTAAGAAGTTAGGCCTAATTTTAAAAATTGGGTTAATCAGACATACAGGGCCTTGAGTTTTTTCTCTTTTCTCCACCCTGAGTCATTAGAGTGTGTCTGAGAGGCAAAAGACCTGAGCTTTCATTCTCCATTTGTACAATAACATTTAATCAAGTGCAAACAGCCCTGCAGAGTTCAGGAGTGCTGCTGGAGCTAGGATGATGGGTCTAATACTCTAGGGACCAAGAACAATGAAGCTGACACGTGGGTTCACCTCCGCCATTGTTCAAGGAAGCATCCGTGGCCTTTTGCTGTGTTTAATTACAGTGGCAAAATCTCAGTCACTGTTTACACAGGCTTATTGCTCAGGTGTGGAAATGCACTCTAGGCTCACTTTTGGCATTTGCTTTGTATCGGGGAGTTCTTAGTCTCTTGAATTAAAAATACATTCATTCTATTCCTTCTGGTGTTACAAATGTAAATATCTTCACCAAACCTGCAGGGATTGCCGTAGTGATAGATGGGTTTGTTACTTCAGCCACTTCACACAGGAGACAAGGACCCTGTGGGAACCAGTCAATTCTGTGGTTTCTGCAAATGTTCCTTCAAGATGACAGTGGTCATGCAGCCTGCAAGGCCCTACAGTGTCCAGGTATCTAGTCTGTGTCAGGGCTCACCTCAAACGTGGGCTTTTCCTGCTCCAAGGCACAAGTGCCTTCTGTGAGATGGCATTTTTAGATGCTGCTCTGCGTCCCACAAAGTTCCTATTACTCAATGGAACACATACAGCTTCCAGATTTCAATAGCCTAGGTCATGTTCCTTTTTCATGTTTTCATATGGGATTATATTCCTTTTCTTCTTGGCATTTACCTCTGATTCTTACATTCTCATTAGAGATGTCTTATTGTTTGGCTCCTTCCTGAAACTGTGAACTCCACAACCGAAGAGTCAGGGCTAGCTTCATGAGCGTGCTACTGTGCAGTTACACAGGGTTCTGCATTCAGAAGGGCCCCATGCTTGGCTTAATGCTCTGCTATTTTCACCTGAAATCCTTAATACTTTTCACAATTTCATTTTGCAAACCACATAGTCAGTCCTGGGTTGGGGCCATGTCCATTTCTGTCGGATCTCCAGCACATGGTGTGTGCTCAAGGAGCATTGTGTAAAGGAATGTTTCAGTGACAAAAGATGATCTCTTTTCATGAGGGCATGAAGCATAAAATCTCTAATACCTAATACAGAGTCAGGATGTTTCATATTTTCCTGGTGGTTCACGACTTAATCTCATTGTTTTCATAAAGTTTGGCAAATGCAGCCAAAATTGAATTAAAGAGACTTTTGTATTATGATCTAAGAAAAAGAATTGGTTGCAAACTATAGGAAGTATAAAAGTGGACTGATCTGTTTGTTAATTTTTTGTTCTATATTTAGAACCTAAAGGATGATGTTTAGAGATTAAAAATGTTAATCGTCTTGCAAAGAGTGCTAGACGCTAATGAGCTGGGGCAAATACTGCATTAGAGAAAGTATCCTTCAGATGATAGAGGAAGTTGGGAAAATGACTGGGGCTCTTTTTTTTTTTTTAAACTTTTAATTATATTTTTAAATTTTAATCTATTTATTTGTTTTGAGACCAGATTATGAGACTGGCTAATTTTTGCATTTTTGGTAGAGATGGGGTTTCACCATGTTCCCAGGCTGGTCTTGAACTCCTGGGCTCAAGCTGTCTACCCTCCTCAGCCTCCCTAAGTGCTGGAATGACAGGCATGAGCCACTGCACCCATCCTGGTGACTGGGGCTCTTCTGAAATGCAAAATGTGTTTTCCATTGTATTAATTCAGGACCAAGGAAACACTGAAACAACAAAATGTCCAGTTGGATTTCCCCATCATATAGCTGGGGAAACCTTGCTCTCCCCCACAGGAAGCTTGGCCAAAATTCTGCTAGAGTTCATGGAGGAATTGCAAGGCTTCACAGTTCTATGCAGCATGCCCGTACGTTTTCTGTCACTTGTCTGATTTGGACATACATTTTCCCATTCTCTCCTGCCCACCCAAAAGGTGACTGCCGCAGATTGTGAAGTTGGCAGGAGTTTCCAGGCTGTGTCGGCACAAGCTGTTAATAAATTAGGTGCACAGAAGTGTGTTGGCAAGGCGTTTCCTCCTGGAGTTCATAGGCCTTCCAGAACATTTATGTCTCATTACAGCCCGTACAGCAGTACAGCAGTTTATGCCCTAATAAATCAGAGAAGCTTTGCAGAGATGGGCTGGACCATAATGAATCTTTCTGTTGGCATTTTCCCTTTACAGGCGCAAATAATGGAGCAAAACCGCCCCATCTGGCCACTCTGTAAGAGAGAACTCACAGTGGGAAGCTGTTTTCTCAAGCATGACAAAAGGTCATCCCAGGTAGCAGGAGTGAGGGGAGGCAGCTAGGGCTGTGAGTGACAAGGTGGAATGAAGCCATTTATGAGCCTTTATCACTGTGATTATAGGCATTAGCTGGACTGTCAGGGTCCTATTCTTTCTTCCTGTGATAGGTCTTGGTCTTTGCTGATTTTTCACATTTAATTTTGAGACCTGTTTGTTGTCTTGCAAATAGTGCAAGCAGACACACACCCTCAGCATGGGGTGTGGACCTGCTCACTTTGATTTATGTTTTATTACCTTGATGAGATGCATTCCTGGCTCACTGGGAATGGCTACTGAGCAGAGTGAGGGGAATCTGCCCATCAACCCTAGATCAGCTTCTCTCTCCCTGCCTTCCTTCACCCATGTGACAGTATGTGAGATGAAAGCCAAATTAATATGGAAATTATTATTAATAATCTGGTGGTGGACAGAAATGTATTTTTTGAGCTAGGAAATCAACTTGTCTAGTGGAGGTTTACCAGTTGTAAACAAACAAACAAACAAAAATCATTTTAAAAACCGCACCTAGAAAGAAGCAAAAATTTGTTTTTGGTGCTTCACGCATTTTCACAAGAAGGCCCATCCTCCATTTTGGAAGTTAACATATATTAATCATTTCGTTTGTATCTAGTAGCTGGGGTCTCATTTCATTGAAGAAAAATTTAAATATCATTAAGTCAAAGAAACTATCTGATTGTTTCCCTCCATTTCCAAACTAGCTGGTCTGTACTCCTACCCTTTGGAGGGCTGAAGGGGAGCTTCAGAGACACCTGGGCTGCTTGGTTGTGCTCACAGAGAGGCTCTTGGGAGCCCATGAGAGTGGAATATATCCAGCTGGACCTATTTCTATTCTGTAAAGGCTTGGCTGGTGCCTCTTCAGTAATCACTTTGCTGTTGAGAAGGCAGAGGAGAAAGCAAGTGAGGGAGTACATGATTTATCAAAAGTGACAAGGAGAACAGAGCTCCTCTATCAGCCCTCAGCTACCCTCCTATTTATATAACACCTTTCCTTCCAGTGTTTCCCTCAGCAGACGGCCAGGTGAGGTTCGTGGTCTCTGCACGGAAATACAGCTGCTCCAGGGCAGGAATGGGGGATCTTTTGGGCTCTCTCCCAGCAGAATTACGCAGTAGTCCATGGAGGGAGGGGACAAAGTCATTCCCTAGCTGAAGCAGCCCTGGAAATGTAGACTCAAAGCCAAGTGCTGCTTGCAAATTGGGAGGTTGTCAAGATCCAGCACCCTAAGACTCAGGATTTTACTCAAGTAAAATCCTGGAGGAGTTAAGTAATTGACCACAAGTGGATCTGCCCCCATCTGCCCCTGCTGTAATGAGAAAGTCAGTGAGACTTGTTGGGGTCACAAAAGCACAGCAATATGTTGACCTGAGATGATTGTGCTCTGCCAAGGGAAAGAGTCTGCCCTTCAAAGGGATTCTCCAGGTGTACTCTGAAAGTTTCCCCATTGTCCTGTTTTATCAAGATCCAAGAACCAAAGGAGGTACTTGCCCTGCTTGAGATTTTTGCTCTGGGGTTGAGCATGTGAGTATCAGGAGACCTCATTTGGTACAGGATGTTGAACACACACAGCTGCTTTTTTAAGGTTTCCATTTGCAACTGGTTGAGCCATAACAGGTAATTAGCACCTTTGCTGTTGGACCAAGCGGTGCTTTTATTGGTTGGAGTTTCTTAATCAGGCTGGCTGCTTTGCAGTTTTGGGGAAGAGAATTTAGAGGGAAAGCAGGAATGCTGTGTGTCTCAGAGGATGAGGCCAAGCTGAGAAAACAACCAGAGGGTCTGAGTTCAGTGCCCCAGCCCCTCAGTGCCATATTCTAATCCTACCCTGCAAGTTCTAATCTCACGTTGGCCTTTTTCTTTCTCTGAGATCATGGGTAGACCTCAGAAATGGTTCTTGTATCCACACTTCTCTAAAGTGTGCTGATGAGGACTCTGGCCTCGTTTTAGGGGTTGTTTCCAGAATGAAAACTAAAGACGAAATGGATTTGTTGGGAATAGTATGTGCTATTGCGGACCTGAACACGTTGGTTGTTTAACTCAACATCACATCTATGGATTAGTCAGGACGGAGGAAATGTCCTGGGAGCAACTTGTTTGGCTTTGCCAAGATGTCAGCTAAGGCGCTTTCAAATTAGGTGACCTTGTGCAAGACGCATAAGGGATCTGTGCTTTGGCTGTCCCGTGTGCAAGTTAGGAATGGTCGTGTTCACTCTCTCTTCGAGTGGTCACAAGGATTAAAGGAGATAGTGCCTGTAAGCCCACAGCATGGTGGCTGGTGTGAGTAAATCCTCGAGATGACAGCTGTGATACCAACGACAACGATTATGATGATGATAATGATGAGGACATTGTTACTTTGGAAACCCAGAGTCCAAACATGTGAAAGCTAGTTTAGGAATGACAAGTAAATTTAATCTCACATGCCAACTTCTGTTGATGGGGTGACTGTGTTGTATAAGATGCTGAGACTACACATGGGCTTAGGGAGAGAGTGCTGAAGTCCTTTAGCGATATTTGTCTTTGGAGATGGAATCAAGGGTAATGCCGCACATAACTTCTATCTTTAACAGCTGTGTAATCTGGGGCAAATTCACCTCTCTTAGAGTCTAGTTTTAAAAATCCATATAATGGGATTTGGACCACATCAGTTTTCTTGGAAGTATTCAGCCAAATGTTAAAACGTGTTGGGGGTGGGTGTAGAAAAGATTATTTGAGTAGGTTTTGGAAATGCTGTGTGTAACAGAACAAGTTAAGGCAGGTTTCTTCATTACTGGACTTCTCAGCGCTTTTAGTGTGCTTGAAAATTCCAAGAGGAGAATATGTCATTCCTCCCAAACTTAACCTGATCAGGAAAACATTTGTTTTGCAAAACACAACTCATGAGACTAGTGTTGCACAGAATGGATTTGGAGAAATCAGATGATTTTCAGGATCCATTTTTCTCTCCAAATTAGTGAAATCTTAGAGTCTCAAAAACTTAGATGAGTTAATGACTGCACTGCCTCACCATGAACTTTTCACATGTTATCAAAAATGAAACTCCTTCTTTCAGGGCACACTTAAATGACAATCTTTTGTTCTTTGAAATAACTTTGAAAAATATCAAAGGTAATATCTGGTAGGACATTAATCCTCAACATTTATAAACCATCCTGAATCTCAGCTTCAAGTGCAAATTATGCTGATGGGTTTGGCACACGCTTTGGCTAAAAAGCTTCTTTCTCAATATTTGACCTTCCTCTCTGGACTAGGGTGCAGTAAGGACCTGTGAGGTGAAAGGCCCTTCACTCTCTCCTCTCCACCCTGGAATCCAGCTGCCCCTTCACCTGCCAGCCTGCCTAAGAGGCAGAGGAAAGCCTCGTGTGTGTCTAGACTTAAACCGCCAGCAGCTGTATCTTCCATGGCTGATGAAGCAGAGCAAGGGAGGCAGCCAGGATAGCCTAGGAAATCTTCAGGTTTGTGTTGATTTCTCATTTGTCATTAATGGTAATAGATAATTTTTTACTTTGCATGGCATTTGTCAGCTGTCATCCCTGAAGGCTGTTGAAACTATTTGGGGGCAGTAATAACACTCTAGAATAACTTTGGGTGATTGTTCTCTTTTAGCCAGCAAAAGCTTTGAAGATGCTTGGAACATAAATGTGGTCCCCAGGGTTCCTTTATTCTGCTGATGATATAGAGCATTATTTTTTCAAAGGGGACCCACAGATCGTGAGCCTCATTCATTCATTCATTCATTCATCCATTCATTTGTGAGGGAGTTAAAAGAGGGGAGAGTGTTGGAAGTTAGAGTGAGAAGGGGAAGGAGGATGGAAGTTTGAGGAGAGAAACAGGTATAATTGTTCCCTTAGGAGAGTTGGGAAGATAATTGAGCAGGGAAAAGTAGAAGGATGACCAGCAGTGGAGAGGAACCCCTGGAGATTTTTAATTATAAATTTAAAGTAGGACTGGCCAACAGGGTTGTGTGTTTTTCTCCAGCCATATTTAGCTGCTTGGGTACTGGTACAAAGGAAGTAGAAAGTTGGGTTTAAAGGGTTGGGGTTCAAGTTGGATGGAAGGATAGTTAATAGAATTGAGTGTAGATTCAAAAGGAGTGAGCCTTGGAATCTGAGATGGGTAAAAAGGAAGTGAGGATAAGAGAGAGGTGGTAGACAGTGGAGGATCAACTATTTTGAGGTCCCAATGTATGGGAAGTGAGCTGATGGTCTGATAGCTGAGTTCAGAAAATTAAGATTTTGCAGGAAATGCAGTATTGACAATGGCAATGCCTCGGCTATAACCATGGGAGTAGGCAGTGGAAATGGGGTAGAGGACACCATTATTGAGAGAGATGGTGTTAAGGAGCTCAGAGGCTAGGATTTTAATATCACTAAGAATGACAATAGGAAGAGACTAGAGAGAGCCAGTGAGCCCAATACTGAAGTATTCATGAGTGATTAGGCAGTCAGGAGACAGCAGCAACAAGAGGGCCATGGTTAGTCTAGCCTGACAAAAAGTGCACCACAGGATCTGGGCTTTTTCAGAGGAGGAGGGGGACATTTTTGGATTTGGCAATACATAGCAGAGAAGATACTCCCTTGAATTTACAGGCTGCATGGTGTACAGGGTTTGGGAGACAGGGCCATCACTTGATAGGAATGGAGGAAGCAGAGTTTTCCAAGGACAGACAGACTTGGACAGCCAGATGGAACATGAAGGTGAAGATGAAGTTGAGGGTAGGGGTGGAAGATAAGGCGGATTTTGCTGATGCTGAACCAGGAATGACAGAGGACACACACAAGGAGTTTGGGACAACAGAGGAAGGACTGGACAGAAGCAGTCATGTGGGGATAAGGATCTGGGTGTTGAGGGCTGACCTGAAGGGCCTGACCTTTTCTGTTGACGGAGGAAAAAAGTGGTGAAAGCCTCTCCTGGCCCCTGGGGAAAGGTGGTCAGTCAGTCCTCTTCATCTTCTCTTCCTGAAGTTCATGGCTTAGGCAGTGGGCAGGGATGAGTCTAGGACTCATTTCTGCTCAGTACAATGCTGCAGTGGAGGGAGGAGATGCAGAGGATGAAGGCCATCGTGCTGCTGCACATTCCTGGGGTGCCACTCACATTGCAGTGTTTGTAAATTCACCCCCATAGTTGTGCTTGAGGCAAACTATGAGTAAAAAGTCTCAACAGTCAAAGTTTGGGAGATACCACTTCCAGTGCACCCCTCTGAAGAGTGACAAAAGTAAAGGCTCTGAGAGACCTACAGCTGGCAGGCCTGTTCAGCTTAGTTTGCCTCAGCATTTCCCAAACCTGGCCTCTCCATTCCTGAACACCATCCCTTCCAAGATGGCGTCCTCCACACCACTTCCACCGGCTACTGCCATGGTTATATCCTTGTCTTGGGATCATTTTGTCTTCCCTAGAATCCCGTTGATATTCTGCAGAAATAGCCTTCTTTGAAACATGCTCGTGTTAAGTGCTGGGTTTTCATTTCAGTGCGATCATGAGCTGACCACCCCTTACTTCCCTGAGCCTCCAGTTCCTCGTCTTTAGTAACATCAACCACGCACGGTTGTTGTGGGAATCATGCATTAACACAGGTGAAAGACCTAACACGATGCTTGGCTTATAGCAGGCCCTCAATAAATCTTAGCCCCTTTCCTCCCCTTTCCCAGCAGTTCCTTATTTATCCAGACATTGAAACTGAAATGGCAAACTCCATGTTAAAGGGACCATGCTCTTTACATATAAACAGAGCTGATTGAAAGAATGGTTTTATTGCTAGCTTGTGTTTACACCTGGTGGGACCTGTCTTGTTTCTCTCCCAGCACTTAGCATGGTGCCTGGGTCTCAGTAAGACCTCTGTAGGCTCTGACTAGGTACCTGGGGACCATTGGGTTGTTCAAACCCTCCTGTTACAGGACATTTATTGTTGGGTTGTATGCAGGGGTGTGTGCTGGGCCCCTACCTGCTGGGCTGTGTACAGGGCAGAAGGGTTCAGATAAATGAGCCAGAGAGATGGCATATGGAAAAATGCCCTTCTGCTGCATCTTGGTATCCAGATCATTGGAACTGCCCTTCCCGTGGGCTGGCAGGAATCCCAGTGAGCAGAGACTGAATCCACTTTCCCTAAGGAGCACTCCTGAAGTTCGATTAGTCAGGGAAGGTTGGAGGTGCACCATCAGCTGCCTGCCAATGAGAGGGAAGAGTGGCTTAATTAAACCTAAAAATAAACTTCGATTTAAATTGCTCTTGTAGGCAGAGGAAAGATAGATTGGCCAGGGCTAAGAATTTTGAGGCCATCTCCCTTGCATTTAACTTTGACCCCCCAAAACAACTGAGGTAAAATAAATTTTTTGGCACCAAGTAGGGAGTCAGATGTCCATACTGCATTAGTTCTGGTTCAGCACGTTCAGGGAGTTGGTAATTAGTTACAGCCTTTTAAAAATCTCTCTTTAAACTCAAATGATGTGTGGCATTTGAGATTCAGAAAGGAGTTGATATGTATGTGCCCTTGAGCACAATCTCTCAGTGTTTAATAAATAGATATCCGTGGAATAGAACTTACCTGATTAACTTTACAGGCTTGTTTTCTTTTTTTGTGCCCCCAAATATGTAACTTTACTTGCTAAACTTAAAACTGTTGTAACAGTACTTGGTACCGTGAGTCTTATACCCATTTACTAGAAGGTAACCTCAGCTGGCTTATTTTATGCAAGAGTCTGGTTTTGGTAGTTCTACAGGAAGAGGGAAAATAAAAAGGAAAGGCAGACCTGAGCATATGTGATATATTCTAAGTTTTCTCCTTTTTTCACATAAATGGCAAGATTGAGTCTATATTTGAACTAAGGCAAAAATTAGCTGTCATCACCTGAACTTGTAAATGGTACTCTTCAATAAAAAGAACAGGCCTTTATTTAAAGACAAACAGATTGAAGTTCTCTTCAAATAAGCATTGTGATTTAATATTCCTTTGAAAGCAATGTATTGATTATGGATATATAGAGTGAGTAGATGAAAATTTGATTAATGCTTGAAACAATTAAAATAATGATATTTGAAGAGTTTTTTTTTTTTTTTTTTTTTTTTTTTTTTTTTGTAGCCAACACACTTACTCTTCTAGTCTCTCTCCCAGGAATATGTTATAAATCATGTTTTATTATTATGAAATATTACTATCTTTGCCCCAGTTGATTCATTATTTGGGTGGGAACATAGTCAAGTCTCTGAACCAAAGAGAATATTGGAATCTTGTTGTAGTGACCACAGGAGTAAAGTTTGATTGATTAAGCTGTGGGAGGAGGAGAGAGAGTAAGTAATTTTAGTCTTAAAAATAGATACTCATCAGAGACAAAGAAAGGGCAATAGACCACAGTATTTAGGAGGAAAAGCTGAGTTACCTTTACAGTCCTGAGGGATACATGTGTGATGAGAGAGAGAAATGAAGCAAGAGGTGAAAAATTAAATGATAATGAATTAAAGACAAAAACACTGGTGTTATGATTAGGCAAGTGTAGCAGTGGTAGCTCAATGAACAGTCTGAATTGGAATCCCAAGGAATTTTGTTGTCTATAACGCAAGATTTCAAAATTCAGGAATAGGTTTCTTCTTTGTGGAGAGTGGCACAAGGAAGGATTAAAGACCCTAACATTTGGTCAGCCAAGAACACAGAGTCCAGAAGATGGGAAACATGGTTCAAGACTTACCTGTCAGCCAGGCAGCCCCTCTCATGCCCTTTAAGACCCAAACTCCTCTCTGTCTGAGTTCCCTTCCTCTGCGGTCCCATTGGTCCTTTTCCTTAGCCTCCTTAGGGCTCCCTTAGGCTCCATACTAGAAGGGGAGGAGCTGTGTGGCTTTTGAATGCACTGGGTGTAACAACTGCAAAATAATTAGCTCTTTAGGGCTTCGAAGACTAGCCTGCTCTAGGCATATTCTTGGGTATTATATATTCAAAGAGGCTCTGTCTCTTCCCGTGTCTACTCAAAAGCATCCTTTTCTTATCTCACCTTAGATAGATGCTAGAGAGATTGAGGGAATAGGAAGAAGTTCAGGGCCTACTGAGGCAGTGACTGAGCATTCCATATCCTCTCTGTGTGCATCAATCCCTGGGAGAGCTGGGGCAGCAAGGGGTCCACACATGGTCAAGCCGCTTGCAGTTTTCCAGATTATGGTAGGCCTCCATTATTTGTGCAATGTCATATACCCTCTGCCTGAGATGACCCCTTATCTCTGTGTCACACTCTTACTCATCCTTCACAGCCCTGCTCAGAAGTGCCTTTGTCTCTGGCAGTTGCTGACGTAGGAAATAGATTCAGGACCATGCAGACCATTCTTTGAAAACATGCTTCGCAGTGGGTTCAAGTCAGCAAAATGTCAGACCTGATCAGTGTTGAGTAGGTGAATATGGGGTCGAAAGGCAAAATCATTTCTTATTTTTAAATAAAATGGCAGAGCCACTGTGAATATTTTCCATCATGAATAAAATTACCTTTTTGGCAATTGCCGAATTTGCAAATTAATTCAAAGTTTGAAACTTTTAAAATGCTGAAGCAAAGGGTTGTTTATTGCTTGAACCAGTGTGATAGATCTGAGTGAACATTTTTGTTGCTGTTAATTTAAATTCTAAAACCTGTACTTTATGAAAACCAGGAACAGCGGAAAGAGATACTTTTAGTTCTTCTTTCCTATATGAACAAAATATAATTCCTTCACACAAACAACTTTTGTAAGGGAGGATTGTAGGGCATGGTTGGGGGAGGTTGGAATTGTAAAATAGCCTCCAAATTCATTGAGAAGCTAAAAAAAAATGGTTTGCTAGGGAAAAATAATCACCAGCTATGTCCCTGGATCAAATGTGTGGATACTTCCAAAGATATACATTCACCTAATTGTGGAAAAGGAGAAGCTGATAATCTTGCTCAGCTCAACAACACTTTTTATTCTAAGGTTTTGTTCTCTTGGCTACCCAGATGTTTCTCATTTTTCCGGGTGTGTTTATATGTTTGCAAGTTTCTGAGGCTGTACTGATGAATGGAGTTTTTATTGAATTTTTACGTAGCTTTCAGATAGTAAAAATGTGCTTACGTTTCTTCAACATGCCCGCTACCCCCAGCCTGGGTCTTGCCTGAGGAGACTTATTCTGCTGTCTGGGTATCCTCAGGGTTTCCCTGGCCTGTGTGTGCCTCCAGATGCTACTGTAATTAAGATATTTGCAAAGAGGAAAAATGGCATTTGTGAATGTAGTAGGAGGATCATGAGCTGCTGGAATCACTGTTGTTGGTCTTCTCCTTTGATGTAAGAATTGACTGAGGAGAGGCTGTCCTCCCTGAGTGCTCCCATTATGCCATCCTGTACAGAGACACATGTTTACTTTCAGATTGCGTTTAAGACCTTTGGATGCTTGGGAGGTTTTTCAGGGTTATAGCTATGTTGCTACATTTTGAAAATGGAGTTATAATCAATAATGGGTAGAAGTGAAAGAGCCCTTCCTCTGAGCCCCAGTTATTCTCCAGGGGTAGACTGAGCACTCACTCTGTGTGCCAAGTGCGGGGCTGGTCCCGAGGCTGACAACCGAGGGGAGAGGTAGACACCTTTCTTGAGCCATGGAATGTTGATTCTAAGTGTGAGAACTCTGTTGTTAAGAGAGAGAACATGGCTTTTTCATTGATTATCTAATGGCTTTTTTTCCCTAAAATCTGATGGCTATATGGAGTTCCCATTTTTAAAATTTTCCTCTGTGTTATTATCTAAGGAGAGAGAGAGAGAGACAGAGAGAGAGAGAAGAGAGAGAGAAAGTAGACAAAACTCTGACTCATGACCATATCTCTCAAGTCTACTATACCATGTCATCATGGTATACCATGTCACGTATGGATAGAAAGAATAGTGAGACCAGGCATGGTGGCTCACACCTGTAATCCCAGCACTTTGGGAGGCTGAGGCAGGGAGATCATATGAGGTCTGGAGTTCGAGACCAGCCTGACCAACATGGTGAAACCCCATCTCTACTAAAAATACAAAAAAAAAAAAAAAAAAAAAAATAGCCAGGCATGGTGGCACATGCCTGTAGTCCCAGCTACTTGGGAGGCTGAGGCAAGAAAATCGCTCAAACCCAGGAGGCGGAGGTTGCAGTGGGCCGAGATCACATTCACTGCACTCCAGCCTGGGCGACAGAGCAAGACTCCATCTCAAAAAAAAAAAAGAATAGTGAAAATATTAAACAGAGGTGGACATGATGACATATAGGGGAAGATAGAAGGTTGGATCTGTGGAGAAAAGTATTTTAACATTTAAATGTCTATGGGATGCAAGTTTTTTGTTTTTTGTTTTTCCTTTTTGAGACAATTTAGCTCTGTCACCCAGGCTGGCGTGATGCAATCTCGGCTCACTGCAACCTCTGCTTTCTGGGGTCAAGTGATTCTCATGCCTCCGCTTCCCAAGGAGCTGAGATTGCAGGCATGCACCACCACACCCAGCTAACTTTCTTATTTTTAGTAGAGATGGGGTTTCGCCAAGTTGGCCAGGCTGGTTTCAAACTTTTGGCCTCAAGTGATCCGCCTTCCTCCACCTCTCAGAGTGCTGAGATTACAGGCGTTGAGTCACCATGCCCAGCCCCTGATGCAAGCTTTTAATTGGTGAACTACTTAGGCTCAGAGAAAATAAGTGACCTGCCCAAAAACAAATATGGGGGGGATTTTGAATTTGAATCATGTGTACATGGTTGCAAAGTGTGATGTTTATACTGCATTCTGGCTGCCTCCTTTTGTGTCTCATTTATACAAAACAGAACACCACACACATACACACACACACCACAAACCCTAGTAATGTCATGATAACAAAAGTATTTAAATATAAATATGAGAAGGAAACAGAGAGGCATAATTATGTGCAGACTTAAAGTTCTTCTTTATGCTGTATATCATTAGAACATTGAGAATGAAATCAATAAGGAATAGAATTAGCCCGGGCGTGGTGGCTCACACCTGTAATCCCAGCACTTTGGGAGGCCAAGGCGGGTGGATCATTTGAGCCAGGAGTTTCAGACCAGCCTGGCCGACATGATGAAACCCTGTCTCTACTAAAAATATAAAAATTAGCCAGGTATGGTGGTGCAGGCCTGTAATCCCAGCTACTTGGGAGACTGAGGCACAGGAATCGCTTGAGCTGCAGTGAGCTGAGATGGTGCCACTGCACTCCAGCCTGGGTGACGGAGTAAAACTCTGACTCAAAAAAGAAAAAAGAAATTAATAAGGAATAGAATTAAAGAATTGCAAGTTCAAAAAGTGAGTATAGTGAATGCCTTCAGAATGGCCTTTAAATATACTCTATTTTATAAATACATCTGGAAAGCTACATCTGGAAAGGAAGATTAAAATCTAATCTTCCCACAAGGTCATCAGTGTGATTCCCAAGCAGTAGGCTTGGGTTGAGCATTGCTTGGAGAGATCAAGCAGAGACTTGGTGTGTTCTTACCATCCCACCACCCACTGCCTTCTCTGAAGTCGAGTCAGTCTTGATGACATCTCTGAAGCTGAGCTATTAATTTTAACTTCTGAGTTGATTAAATTTTATGACAAAACAGCACAGTGAAAATAGGAGAAGCAAAAATTGAATCTTGGTTGTCTTGCAAAAGCAACTAGATAAAGATTCTCATAAACAAACCAATATAGATTGTATCCTCTTCCCCTTCATTCCCACCCCCTCTACAAAGTTTCTCACTGACAGGAATAAAAAGGAATGAGATAGAACTAGAAATTCACTTCTGAAACGGAACACTCAGCATCACAGTAGTAATGAACTTCATAAATGCCACCATCCTTCTGCAGCCTCAAGTTACTAGGAGAGAACTTGGCTGAGATGGCAGCTCCCCACAGATAGAGGTCTGAGTTCTCTCTTTCCCTGAGTAAGAGGTCTTGGAGCGAGCTTCTCTGTATGGACTGCCTTGCTATGTCTGGAAATAAAAACACAAAAACAGATATACAGACAAAAACTTTCAATGTGGGCTTGGTCAGCAGTAGGAAGTGATTATAAGCATGGATTACAAGCACCAGCATTTGATTCCAGGCCTCGCTGCTTGTTAGCCCTGTGACAGTGGACAAGCTCTCCAGGAGTAGTTTCTTTGACTATAAAATGGAAATTACCAATACTTATGTCAAAGGTGGCGAGCATTGAAATAATGCATACGACACACACAGCATGGTACTTGGTGCAGGGAAAGCGACCCCTCAGTCTTCACTGTCACGCTTCCCCTTCTTCCTGTCCTAGGAG
Organism: Symphalangus syndactylus; assembly: GCF_028878055.3. Taxonomy (NCBI): domain Eukaryota; kingdom Metazoa; phylum Chordata; class Mammalia; order Primates; family Hylobatidae; genus Symphalangus; species Symphalangus syndactylus. The sequence goes on along the minus strand of NC_072423.2, from coordinate 106,271,705 downwards.
CACTATTGCCACCAATACTGTGTTTCCCAGGGATGCCTTGTATCACAAACTAGATGGCCTGAAACAATAGACAGTTATTCTCTCACAATTTTGGAAGCTAAAAGTCTGAAATCAAGGTGTTGTCAGGGCTATGGTCTCTCTGAAAACTCTAGAAAAGAGTTTGTTCCATGCATTGCTCCTAGCTTCTAGTGGTTGCTAGTAACCGTTGGTGTTCCTTGGATTGTGGCAGGATAACTCCAATCCTTGCCCCTTTTTTCATGTGGCCGCCATCTTCCTCTGTGTGTCTGTGCCCAAATTTCCTTTTTTTTTTTTTTTTTTGAGACAGAGTTTCACTCATGTAGCCCAAGCTGGAGTGCACTGGCGCCATCTCGGCTCACTGCAACCTCTGTCCCCCAGGTTCAAGCGCTTCTCCTGCCTCAGCCTCCTGAGTAGCACACGCCGCCACCATGCCTGGCTAATTTTTGTATTTTTAGTAGAGAGGGGGTTTCACCATGTTGGCCAGGCCATGGTGACCCATGTAAGCTGCCCTTCTTGGCCTCCCAAAGTGCTGGGATTACAGTTGTAAGCCACCACGCGTGGCCAAAATTTCCATCTTTTTATAAAGATACCAGTCACTGGATCAGGGACCACTTAACCCGATACATCCTCATCTTAACTTGACTGTATCTGCAAAGACCCTGTTTCCAATTAAGCTCACATTTACAGGTACTGGGAATTAGGACCTCAACATATCTTTTTGGGAGACACAATTCAGCCAACAGCAAACACCACCTTTATTTTAGGCTGGAGGGAGCCTTGGTTTCATTCCGGATGAAGCACATCATCTGAAGTTACCTGTTTTGCCAGCTGCTGTGTCTTCTCCTCTCCACCCGAGTGGACACTGCAGACAGTGCTAACATTTGCTTATTGATTACTTCACTGGGCTTGTTCTGTCTTATTTTCCCTTGGTGCAGTTTGAATAGATAGTGTAGATATCTGATCAAATGTCAGGAGACACTCTTACCTTTCACATTTCCTGAGAAGCCCAGGAGACAGCGTACAAAATTAAAAACTGTTATTAAATGTTTGTCATGTTCAAAAAATATCCCATGTTAAGAAGTTCTCAAGTGAACACAGAAATTGTGAGAGCCGCCCAGTGGGTCCAGCAGGTTTAGGGTTGGCTGGCTGGTGTGATTCTCAGTCAGATAAGAGGAGGGTCTACAAAGTCGCCTCCCTCTTCAATCTCGTTTACGTAATGCATGCATCCCACTGCTTGGAGTGCAGGAAACTGTAGAAACATGTGTTTACCTTCAAATTCAGCAAGACATGAAAACCCTGACTTTGATTAAATGTCACCTTACAATCTATCAACTCCTGCATGTGCGTCTTGGCAGCTGGGACAAATATGGAAAATGACGAGGCTCCAGAGAACAAAAGCCTGTGGGGCATATTTCTGAAGGTGGTTCAGCAGCGGAAAAATGCAGAGGGATGGACTTCCTGAGGCCAGAAGGTCGTGGACTAGCTCTGAAAATGAGAATGAATGAAATCGACAACAAAAAGAAAAACCGTTCAATTGAATGAATGAATCAGAGGTCCTCAAAGTTTTTCTGCAAAGTGCCAGATAGTGTTTTAGGCTTTACAGGTGATTGCAGTCTGTGTTGCAGTTACTTAAGTCTGCTACTGTAGCATTAAAGCAGTCATAGACAACATGTAAATGAATGGGCATAGCAGTTTTCCAATAAAACTTTATTTGCAAAAACCAGCAGTGGGCCAGATTTGGCTTGTGGGCTATAGTTTGCCAATCCCTGGAGTGAATCAGTCAGTCAGTCTGATTACTTTCCTTCCGAATGCCTTTTTCTAGAAGCTGTGTATTACAATGATTAAGAAACAGATACTGGGGAGGAAACACCTGCCTTCAAATCCTGCTGTTGCTCTTGACTAGCAATGTAATCTTAACCTCTGTTGTCTCATCTGGGAAAATAATATACCACCTATAATGTGCTCAGCATGGTGGCTGACATCTTCGTTACCTAGTAACTGTTCATGGCTAGCTATTAGTACAGACAACTGCAGAAAGACTTCTTGTTCATAGAGACCATCCCTGGTCATATTGTGTTTTGGGAGTTGTTTTCTTTGGCTGTCACCTGATTCCTTCCTCCACCTTATCAGGTGAAAATCATCACTGTCTCATCTGTGCTTTCCTACTGTAATCATTAACTTACATACATATGTGCCTCCTCGTAGACTGTGGGGTGCTTGTGGGCAAGGACAACCCTTATGCTTCTGTACCCTATTCCTGCACCTGCCCTGAAAGGGGATCAGTAAGTGCTTGCTTCATTACATAGCTTTTACAGAAATAATTTTACCACTGCAATTTGAATTGTCTCGATTCTCATAGCAGGACTGTGTTAATTCAAATAATGAAATAGAGCAATCTCCCTTTCTAGCTAGACCACGGTTTGCTAAAATACAATCTATGGGCCAAGTCTGGCCTGCTGCCTATTGATATAAATAAAGTTTTATTGGAACACAGCCATGCCCATTCATTTACATATTGTCTGTGGCTGATTTTTCACTGTGTGACTGAGTTGGATAGTTGCAACAGAGACCAAATGGTGCACAAAGCCTAAAATATTTACAGGTAAAGCTTGCTGACCCCTGAGCTAACAACCTCTTCAATAGTACTCTAGCACTTGTCGTTAAACTGCAGATGGTTCAGATTTTTGCAGGAAGGATATAAATTTGTTAGTCTATCTCAAGATTCATGGTCAAAGGTTAAAGTAATGTTAAGATTGAATCTACAAAACAACAGGAGGTAAGAGAAAGAAACCAGGTGTAAGTTTGAATGTCTTCACAATTTACATTGTAGTAGATTTTAGATACTCTATAATTTAGGCTTAGTACATGGCTATGTTTCCCAGACTGTGTGCTGAGGTACCCTGTGGTATGCAGCAAAATCACCAGGGCTCTGCAGAATATTTTACATTTCCAGTGAAAGCACAGCATAGCAACACTATTTGACATCCCATGAATTAGTAATTTCAGTGGATTATGCTTTCTCCTTTTAGTGATGTCATAGCTCTGTGAAGATAGGTTTTTGGCAATTGCTGTGATTAAAAAAAAACAAGTATTATGTAAAAATTAATGTGGAATAGGAAATGAGGATTGGTGTCCAGTCTGATTTCAAGGCTCAAGAATTTATGCCTGATCTATCAGGTGTAAATATGGTTGTTTAAGGGTGATATAAAATATTGTTACTTTTTCAAATGCCTATTGAGTTGTCAGGGCATAACTACTTAATAAAAAGGGCTATTAGATATTTCTTTTGACCCAGAGTCATTGTAAATCAAGGAAAATTTGGAAGCTTTGATGTATGGTCTTTATAGGTGTCATACCTGAGTGCTAAGAAGAAGTACTCAAAGTATTCTGTTATTCAAATCGGATTTTTCTTTTTCTTTTTCTTTTTTTTTTTTTTTTTTGAGACTGAGCCTCACCCTGTCACCCAGGCTGGAGTGCAATGGTGCCATCTCGGCTCACTGCAGCATCTGCCTCCCAGGTTCAAGTGATTCTTCTGCCTCAGCCTCCCGAGTAGCTGGGATTACAGGCACGTGCCACCACACCCAGCTAATTTTTTTTTTTTTTGTACCTTTAATAGAGATGGGGTTTCACCATGTTGGCCAGGATGGTCTAGACTCCTGACCTAGTGATCCGCCTGCCTTGGCCTCCCAATGTGCCGGGATTACAGGCATGAGCCACCATGCCCGGGCACATTTTTACTTTTCTTGGGATAAATTTTTCTAAGTATTTTTTAAGGAAATAAAACTTCTAGTAGATATAAGGGGAAACAGGAAATTGATCTTCTGAAAGCTAGGTGGTTGATATGCCCAAAAGTTTCAGAATAGACTAAACCAAAAGGAATCACTTGGGTTCAGCTATTTCAGTAAAGAATAACTGAACACTTCCTGCATGTTGGAGACACAACACTGAACGGAGAGGCATGTGTTTGCAGGAATCATGGAAAGAATCATTTTGACAGAGCAACTTGGCTTTCTAAACCCTTGTGAGTCCCATATCTGGCTGAATTTGATTTTCAAAGGAGGTATTTAGTGCAGAGCTTTGCAAGCTCCTCTTCCTAATAAATCACATTGGTGTTAGATATATGCTCCCACTAGAATGACTTTATTACTGAGAATGATTCTTCTGAATACAGACTTCAGACAGGTACCCTTCGTCTCAAAGCCACCTTAGCCAACAGGTTTTTTTTTTTTTAAACTCATGAGTAGAACTCTGTGAATCTACTTGTCTTTGCATCATTATTAACCAGAATGTTCTTACTTAGTGATATTATTTCCTTTTCCTGGTTTTGTTATCTTTCATGTTGTATAAGCAACATCATATGTTCTATTATTTAAAAGAATCACACTGGCCTTTAAAAACAGAAGAAAAGAATTAGCAGGTGAATAGCAAACATGACTCTTTGTCCCCAAGAGCATGGAGCTCTTATTTCTTACTTTGTATTAATTGGTCAGATATTCATTATAAATGTCCTGTGTCTCCCAAATTACCTACTGATACTAGCTCAAATAGAAGCCATTTATATCTATAAAGAGTCCCTAATTTATTTCCTTCTTTTTTTCCTTGTCTGCGTACTCATTTTTTATTTGTTACCTTTTTCACTTTCTCTTTTTCCTGTGCCTTTTTTCCTATGAATGTTATAGAAGGACAGGAAGGAAGGATGAAGGGAGGGAAGGAATGAATGAACAAATGAAGGGGGGAAGGAAAGGAGGAGAAAGGTAGATTATTCAGTGAGGTTTCTATTTGCATCCTTTCTCCTGCTTGGCCGAGTATACTTTATGTCTCCAAACCTCAATGTTTAGGTCTGCATTGTGATGACAGTGAAATGGGCTCTGAGGACAGTCGTAAAGAGTGAATGAGGTCATACACATAAAGCACTTGACGTGGTTCCTGACACAGCGAAAGAGCTCAAAAGCCATAGCTGCAATTATTAATGCTAATAATTGTAAGGCTGGGCGCAGTGGCTCACACCTGTAATACACGCACTTTGGGAGGCGGAGGCGGGCAGATCTCAAGGTCAGGGGTTCAAGACCAGCCTGACCAACATGGTGAAACCCCGTCTCTACTAAAAATACAAAAAATACCAAAATACAAAAAATAGCCAGACAAGGTGGTGTGCACCTGTAATCCCAGCTACTCAGGAGGCTGAGGCAGGAGAATCACTTGAACCCAGGAGGCGGAGGTTGCAGTGAGCTGAGATTGTGCCATTGTGCTCCAGCCTGGGTGACAGAGTAAGACCGTCTCAAAAACAACAACAACAACAACAAAAAAGAGTGAATGAGGTCATATACATAAAGCACGTGACATGGTTCCTGACACAGAAAGAGCTCAAAAGCCATAGCTGCAATTATTAATGCTAATAATTGTAGTGATAGTCGCTGAAACCAGCAGTTCATTTTCAGTCTTTCTTCTGCTTCACTTAGCAGCAGCATTTAACACAGTCGATCTCGCCCTCTCCTTGATTTAGTTGGCTGCCAGGATGCTGAGGCCTCTTGATTTCATCCCTCTCAGGAGCCTCTTCTCAGCCTTCTTTTCGTTCCCGCTCAGTTCTTCCACCCTACATGCTCCAGGCGCAGTGCTTTTTGCTACTTTCTCCTCTATCTACATTTATTCCCAGGGATGGTGTGATCTGATCCAGGCCCATTTCTTTCAATTCCATCTATATGTTGACAGCCCCCAGATGTATATCTCCAGGACAGACCTCTTTCCTGAAGCTCAGACTTGTGCATCAAATCGCTTCCCTGCATCCCTGCCTGGATGTCTAATGGGCATCTCAGACTTCTTGTGCCCAAAGTTCAGCTCCTCATCTACCTCCCCAACTGGTTCTTCCCTCAGCCACCCCCAGTGTGTTTGAGAGCAAAACCCTCCTCGCTGCACAGATCAGCAGCTTGAAGTCATCCTTGAAGCCTCTTTCTCTCTTAGCCCTCAACAAGTGAATTAGTCAATCCTCGTGGCTCTACCTCCAGATATGCCGACTCTGAAACACACACACACACCATACCCACTGGTCTGGTCACATGAATACTACACTAGCCTCCTAACTGGTCTCCCTGCCTCCTTGACACCCCTTCCCCTATAATCTCTTTTCAGCACAACAGCCAGAGTGATTTGTTTAAAATGCATGTTAGCTCATGTTTCTCCTCTACTCAGGCCTCTGGTGGCTTCCATTTTCTCTGAGTAGAAAGAAGCTAGTTCCTTAGAAAAAACCCATGTCTCTTTCCTTTCATTCATGTGTCTCCAGCCTGGACAACCTCCTTACAACTCCTGAGACAAGCCAGGCACTCTCCTGCCTCTACAAGTTTGCAATGGTTGTATCATCTGCTTGGGACATTTTTCCCTAGATATCTGTACATCCAACTATCTCATCTCCTTTAGGTCTGCCCACTTGTCACTTTCTCTGTAACATCTACCATGATGGCCCACTGCACCCAGCCAGTAATAGTAATTTCTATTGATACTGTCATCAGATTTATTTTTCTCTCCCCTCCACTAACTCTAGTTCTCTCCGTTGACTCTGGTTCTAAAACTCCAAATACTTCTCAACTTGCTTAATTTTTTTTCTCCTATAGTAATTTTCCTTACTACTTTCTTACATGCTTTACAATTTACTTATTTATAGTGTTCATTGTTCCTCTCCAATAGACTGTTTGCACACAGGGATGGGGATCTTTGTAGCTTATTCACTGATTAAGTCCTAAATACTCGTAACAGGGCCCAGCACAAAGTAAATATTCAATAAATATCTGCCGAATGAATCATTATCATCATCATCATTACTTTTATCATCTCATTTGTGTGAACTGCTTATTTTTGCCTATATATTCCATGGAGTATGTTATCTGGCTAGTGGTATTAGTATTGAATAGCTATGTTTTTTGGACAGTTAACTAGACTAAATATCCTTTTAATCTGGGTGGCCTGTGATTTGATAACAGAATTGTATCTGACTGAAGAACCAATATGGATCCTGCAATTTGGGAGAATGTTATTTCACAGATAGAATTTATTTATTAAAATATGGCAAATAGGTTTTATGCAGTTTGAGTACTTCGTTTTCCCTTTTTCATTTCTCCTGTGTCTAGAATAAGAAGGGAAAAGCTTACACTCATGCTAGAAGGATTTAGGATAGTCGTCCAGGAAAGTCACCTCTGAGGGGTAGTGCAGCAAAGCCTCACTCAATTGAGGGCTGTCTTTTTACCCTATGATTTATTATTCTGTTGTTCTATTGTATGGTGGTGTGTGGCCTACAAATGGCAAGGAAGTATGAAGTTTTTTGGTTGAGCTTTTCTCTGGTTGTGTGTGTGTGTGTGTGTGTGTGTGTGTGTGTGTTTGAAGATGCCTTTAGAAGATGTTAGCTGTCTACTCTAATGGGGTTGGGCTTTGTCAGTTCTTAGGAGAAGAGACCTGATTCCCAACCCGCCAAAGCCTTCTACCACCCGTGATGGCTCACCCGTGTGAAAGAAAACAAAGCTGCGCTGCAGAGTTTTATGTGCATTTGAAACACTCAGGCCATGGAAATAGCCTTTCTCTTGGCTAACAGCGTGGTCCTACACTGCACTGACTCTTCTGCTCCCCTCCCCAAGATATTCTGGTCAAATTTCAGCAGCAGCCAGGCTCTTTGCTACCAGGGGACTTCCCAATGGCTCGAAGACTCCATACAAACAGCTGATAGGTGTAATCAACAAAGGAACATATTGTGGTGACTCACTTGCTTAGTTTCTGGCCGCACATCCAGGCGATATTCAGTCAATGATGAGAGAAAGAGAGGGGCAGTGATGGAAGACTGACTGTATTTAAATCACTTGCCTAGAGGAGGTTATCAAAATGCCAAAAAAAGGTGCCGAAAGTATATTGCCAGCAGACAGCTTAGAAAGAAAAGTAATTATAATAATCTCTAATTCAAAATCCTTAGTTTATTAACATGAAAATGAGCAAGTGCTGAATTCCTTCAGACCCCAGTGGCTTGGAGAGGAGCCAGCTCTGGGGCCTATGTGAGTGAGGATGTGTTGCTGTCTTTTCCTGTAGGACAGAGTTTTTCATTTATCTACTGTGTGCTTAGTAAGATGCTCACATTTGCAGTATTTCATTTATTTGTCTTTTCAGCTTCAGGAGCTTAAAGGGAATGCAGTGGATGCCTCACCAGTTGTTCTTTATCTTTTAATTTTGACTCTGTGAATAGCCCTCAAGTTATCACAATATCATTTATTACAAACAGCTGATAACTAATTAGTAATATTAATTTCTTTCTTCCTTTTTTTTGAGACAGAGTCTCGCTGTGTTGCCCAGGCTGGAGTACAGTGGCGTGACCTCGGCTCACTGCAACCTTGCCTCCTGGGTTCAAGCGATTTTGCCACCTCAGCTTCCCGAGTAGCTGGGACTACAGGCATGCACCACCATGCCCAGCTAATTTTTGTATTCTTAGTAGTGACAGGGTTTCACCATGTTGGCCAGGTTGGTCTCAAACTCTTGATCTCAAGTGATCCACCCACCTTGGCCTCCCAAAGTGCTGGGATTACAGGCATGTGTGAGCTACCACGCCCAGCCAGTAATACTAATTTCTGTTGATCCATCAGACTTGTTTTTCTCTTCCCTCCACTAAGAATTCCTTTTAAGTCATGCCCCTTCAGGTCAGGAGAGCATTTCAGCAGAATGCCAGCCCACACCCTCTCTCCTTAGTCCACCACATTTCTGGACACTGCCTGCAGAGGGAGCAGGGGACCATGAACTTGTATGCCAGACTCAGGGCCTGGGTGCCCAGCTCTGGGCTCACATGCTCCCTGCTTGCTTGCTTTTTTGCTTTTCTTCTCTATTCTTTTCTTTTTCTTTGTTTCTTTTGTGTTCAGACTCTGGTGACTCTCAAGACAGTAGCTAGAACTGAGCTTCCATTTAAGTCTGGATCCTACGAAAATTTCTTAGAAATTCCCAAGCCTCAGCTCTCTGGACACAACCCATCAACAAGCAAAATGGATCCCCGCCCAGTTACCTGTATCAACTCACCAAAAGGCAGGATGGGCTGTAGACCAGTTACAGGTTTCTTTCATTCTGTGGGTAGATGTGTGTGTCTCTAGCAGCCTTTTTGGAAAGAATGCTTGTATTCTACAGATGTCTCTGCTTTGGCAATTCTGTTCAACTCAAAAGTAGTAATCTATCATCCTCTGCTGAGAATTTACCCAGCAAGTGCCTGAAGAAAAAAAGCCATTTAGTTTTTGCTTCTACACATGAAATGGCTAACTCTTTCTAAGTGAGGCTTAGGGATTTAAGAGTTGGATATCAGATACCTGGATTTCATGGACCAGCAAAATGTAAAAACAAAAAACCGACAACAACAACAACAACAAAGCCCCAAAGTTGTGTAGTAACACAAAGCTGCAGGTATTAATTTTGCTTTGTCAAGATGTTAAGAAAACCAAAACAGAACAACTAGTATTTATTATCTCATCATCTCCTAGAAAAATGGGCATCTTAACACTAAAATGTGGGAAGGTCATTATAGGAATAAAAAATAATCCTTTCAATGAAATACAGTCATGCTCTGCATAACGATGTTCCAATCAACAATGAACCGCATGTACAACAGTGTTTCCATAAGATTATAATGAAGCTAAAATATTCCAGCTACCTAGGCTGCAGCCATCCTGACATGTTAGTGCAACACTTTACTCACATGTTTGTGGTGATGCTGGTGTAAACAAGGCTGGCACCAACAGTCATATAAAAGTATAGCACACACAATTATGTACAGTACAAAATATTGATGATAAACAACTATGTTACTGGTTTATGTACTGTACTATACTTTTATCATTATTTTAGAGTGTACTCCATCTACTTATTGAAAATAAAATTTAGCTATAAAACAGCCTCAGGCACGTCCTTCAGGAGGTGTCTAGAAGAAGGCATTTCTATCATAGGAGATGACAGCTCCATGCCTGTTATTGCCCCTGAAGACCTTCCAATGGGACAAGAGGTGGAGGTAGAAGATGGGGATATTGATAATCCTGACCCTGTGTAGGTCTAGGCTAATGTGTGTGTTTGTGTCTTCGTTTTTAACAAAAAAGTTTAAAAAGTAAAATTAAAAGATTAAAAATTTTAAAAATAGAAAAAAGTTAATAAAGATCTAAAGAAAGAATTTTTGTACAGCTGTATGACATGTTTGTATTTTAAGTCATGTTCCTACAGAAGAATCAAAAAGTTAAAAAAATTAAAAGTTTATAAAAGTCATTGTTAGCTTAGATATTTATTATTGAAGAAATACATTTTTAAAAATAAATTTAGTGTAGCCTAAGTGTACAGTACTTATAAAGTGTACAGGAATGTCCTAGGCCTTCACATTCACTCACCGCTTACTCACTAACTCACCTAGGGCAACTTCCAGTCCTGCAAGCTCCGTTCATGGTGAGTGCCCTATACAGGAGTTCCATTTTTAATCTTTTGTACCATACTTTCCGATATCTTTTCTATGTTTAGATATGTTTAGATACATAAATCCTTACCGTTGTGTTACAGTTGCCTACAGTATTCAGTAGTCACATGCTGTACAGGTTTGTAGCCTAGGAGCACTGGGCTGTCCCATATAGCCTAGGTGTGTAGTAGGCTATGCTATGTACACACTCTAGGTGTGTGTAAATATGCTCTATGGTGTTCACACAACAACGAAATCTTGTAATACATTTTTTTAGAACATAGTATCCCTGTTATTAGATGACACATAAATGTACATGTAACTTTATAGAAAATACTATATACACTGATTTTCCTCATTTTGCCTTGGACTGGTGAAGGTATGCTCTCCTAGATGGGCTGCTCTGCTATTGGCATTTGGTGGCCTCAGGAACAGTTAACAGGAAGATTCAGTCCACCCACTGCTCAAATCCTGTGACAAGACAGTTGGTGGATGCTTTGCATTCAACATACTCAAAATACCAAAACTTGAATTCTCAAGTAGCTCTTTTGAAAAAGGGCCTGAGGTATTGCTAGCTGTATTTGGGTTCCTTCCCTGTAAGAGGGTCCACATGCTTACCCCCTCCTGTTTTCATTCCCTTTTCTTCTTTTGTGTCTTCTGATACCTTTGTTATATTCTTTTTGTTTTGAGAAATAATAGAAAAATATAAGGAGAAAAAGTTTTCCAATGAATGCATCTCATAGGGAATGCATAGCTAAAATCCCAATGCAGTAATTTCTAGCCTTTTTTCTATAAATGCTTTTCACAAAGTGGGGATCATTCTACATAACTTTTTATCTTGAGCCTTCTTCCCTGTCATGTCATTACCACTTTGTCATGTCATAAAATATTTTATTTTTGAAACGGAGTTTTGCTCTTGTCACCCAGGCTGGAGTGCAATGGCACGATCTCGGCTCACTGCAACCTCTGCCTCCTGGGTTGAAGTGATTCTCCTGCCTCAGCCTCCTGAGTAGCTGGGATTACAGTTGCCCACCACCATGTCCAGCTAATTTTTGTATTTTTTTTAGAGATGGGGTTTTACCATGTTGGCCAGGCTGGTCTTGAACTCCTGACCTCAGGCGATCCACCTGCTACAGCCTCCCAAAGTACTGGTATTACAGGCATGAGCCACCACACCTGGCTTAAAATATTTTATAAAAACTTGATTTCAGTGACTGAACAGTATTCAAGTTTAGTTTTTATTTTCTATTTCTTGTTGCTTTTTTTTTAAAACCATCATCTTTGTGCATATCACAAGTTGTTTCTAGGATGCATACATACAAATGCATGAGTGGTTCCAAGGTTACGAGTATTTTAAAGCTATGGATACCTGTTTGCAAATGACCCTCAAGGAGAGTTCTATTAATGCACATCCCCACCAGCAATGTACCAGTGCTGTCTTCCCCTTACCTGCTAGTTGTTGCTAGAGATGAACTTTTAAAAAACCTTAGCCAACATGATAACAGAATAAATACAACCTCTTCTTAATTTGCAATTCTTTCATTACCAATAAGATTTTATAGTTATTCATATTTTCTTCTCTGTGAATGACTCAAGCCTTTTGCCTCCACTTTTGTTTTAAATTGAAGACTACATCCTTCTCCTTATTGATTTGCAAGAAGTCTTTTTATAGATAGATAATAACTTTTGTCGTTGTTCACAAATAATTTTCTCTGTTATTTGCCTTCTGATTTTTATGGTGGTTTTGCCATGTCAAAGTTTAAAAATGTTGTGAAGTCAGATGATCAGATATTCTTTTCTTGGCTTTTGCGTTGACTACTGTTCCTGAAAAGGCCTTGGTTTTCTTATTTTCCCTTCTTTCTACGTCTTATTCTCATCTGTCTCTTCACTTCTCTCCCCCAAGTGGTCCTAGAGACTGGGAGAGAGGTGGGAGGCATGGCCAGGGTCGAGGAGTGGGGTGTGTTCCTGTCTGGCTTCTAGTAACTCCACCATTATATTCAGATAAAGATCTTCTTAGTAGCTTCCATTATAGTTGCCAACAGTTGTAACTCCACAAATAATTGCTGGTGTTGTTTGGACCAGTGGCTCCCTAGGTTAGCAGATTGGAGAGGGCTCCCTGCAGCCTTCACATTTCATCTCAAGACGGTGGGCTGGAAGGGCCCCCCGTTCCAGCAGCAGTGATATTCTGCATGGCAGGGGAGGAGGGGTCTGCTTCCTACTACACTGACATTAGGAAACTATTTTCAAATGCCTATGAGGTCCGATGCTATTTATAATGCATAGAAATGAGTTTGACTTCCGTCATCAACTGATTTTGTAATTCAGTTTGTTTGCTTTTCCTTGTCATAGGATGTTTCCTTAGGAGAGGGTTTTATTTCTCTTGTTCAGGATGTAGTTATCAGCAGAGAGGTGTGTGGTCAGGGAATGTGGTGGTAGCGAGTACACAGAGGAAAGAATGGCACAGTTCCACTGTCCCCCACTCACCTTTCTTCTTGCCCGTGGTCGGTGGCTGGATGTGCACCTACCATCACCACATTACTTAGCAAACCCAGTTGTCCTGTGGTTCCACTTCATGGAAGACCCTATTCTCTGCTGCAGCACTGAACCCTGCAGAAGACATTTTAGAGAATGCTAAAATGGGGGTAAGCTCATAAATTAGCCAGCAGTATTATGTTAAAAATCATCCTTGCTTACTTCCCATTGTCTCTCGACTCTTACAAGTCCAAGAGTATGCAGAGTTTTTTGTTTGGAGAACCCAGTAGTGAGAAGCAGTGTTTTTGATCCTGTTGTTTACAAGATTTGGGGGTCCCCAGCTTTAGCGCTCTGGAGCTCTCTTAAAAAAATCAGATTCTTGCCCAGACGCTGTGACTCACGCCTGTAATCCCAACACTTTGGGAGGCCGAGGCAGCCGGATCACTTGAGCTCAGGAGTTCAAGACCAACCCAGGCAACATGGCAAAACCGTGTCTCTACCAAAAATATAAAACATTAGCCAGGCATGGTGGTGCATGCTTGTGGTCCCGGCTACTCAGGAGGCTAAGGTAGGAGGATCACTTGAGCCCAGGCGGCCGAGATTGCAGTGAGCTGCGATTGCACCACTGTTCTCCAGGCTGGATGACAGAGACCCCATCTCACAAAAACAAACAAACAAAAACGTCAGATTCCTAGCTCTGTTTCTGAAGTTTCTAACTCTGGGTCCGTAGTCAGACCCAGGTATCTGCATGTTAACAAGCACCCAAGGTGACTCTTATCCACAGTAAAGTTTGAGGACCACTGCCTTAGGGAACCCCCTTCATTTGGCTGAACGAACTTTAGATTTAGAGCATCAGCTTTTCTAATCCTACAGTTTCCAAGGACAGGCAGAAATCCCTATCTGACCATTTTGATGGAATCCTCACTCCCAAGAATACATGTTCACTGCCCTTTCTCCACCTCTTTTCCTCTCTCCTGTTTCTTCCTTCCCTCTGGCTGCAAGGTGCCCCACACTCCTGTGGTCTGGAAGGAATGGAGCCATGTGCACACTTAACTTATTTTACATGCATTCCAGAGAGAGGGAGTTGGAGCAAGAGTGCTATAGGCAAGATACTTCTAGTCCTTTTCTAACTACCTTCCATGCATTCAAATCACCCATTTTAATGGATGCTAAAGCTACTGCTGGGAAGAGGGTAGGAGATGGAAGGAGAAGGAATCTTGGCTAAATATCTTGAAGATGGAGCAGTTAGTTTTCCCTTAGCCAGACATATTTTTTTTCTTCCAGTCTCATTTCACCGGTGGGCGTGATAATCTTCACTGTTGGCCTGTCATTCATTCTTGTTTTTAAAATTATGCATAATATGTTATCTTAGCAACACTTTGCACAAACAGAAAATAAGGTTTATTGCCCATTTTTTTAGCTATTGTCATTTTTGCTGCTCTCTCTCCTTACTTTCATTTAAAATGATGAACTGCAAACAGTCCAAATAATATTTTCAAGCTATTTTCAGATCCTGGTGACAATTGACTACTTATGGGTGCTTCCCAGGAGACTGCCTGTCAGTGTAGAATTAAAGAACAACAATAGCAGATTTGTAACCAAGGGGTAGTCTCAGGAATGTGAATAGCAAATTGAGGGGTTGTAGGTTTGGACATCAGGGACTGGGGGATGGTTAACTTATTGACACACAGGGATGATGTTGTTTGTTTAGAAAGGCAGTCACAATTCAGTTTTCCTTTGAACTTTTTCAAAAGAACTGGCTTCCAGACAAAGGGAAATGGAATACAGCTAGAGTTGTCTGTTTTCATAAACTTTGAACTTGCTTTGTTGCCAGTCCTGTTTTTAAAACTTGCCCTAGAAAAACATAAGGCGTGTTTAATATTCTGCTCTGAATGATCTTGATATTCATTTTGATATGTTTTTGGTCCCCTTTGATTTTGAAAACGCTGAACACCACAAATACTTGACATTCGGAAGGGCAAGCGAGGGATTAAAACTCAATCTCTGCCTCCTGCTTGACGTCATCTTTGAAGAGATGAGAACGTACAAGTAAGCAGAATTCTTACAGTCGGAATACATGATTAGAACATTTGGAGAAGATGTGATATTACTGAGGGAAATGTGAACAACATAGAAATAAACACATTTGCCTAACACTTTTCATATCTTATGATGCATTTTATAAATTGGTGCATGGGTAATGGCCTGCCTATGTATTTATCTCCCACCGTGTGTGTTTTCCCCAAATATAACCATTTATAGACATACAAGGACGTATGGGAGAGCGAGCAAAAGCTTGTAGAAATCACTAACAACCACGTGAATGCAGGCGGCCCTGCAAGGACTTTAGAGTGGAATTATTGAAATCATAGGAGACATTTAGGTAAGAAGGGTGTAATTACCGTTATTATTTAGTGATTACTGGTGCTGACAGTGTGCTTCATTGAAAACATGGAGGAAGACCCTGAACCTGCTCAGAAGTCTTAAGACGAAAATAAGACCAAGGCATCAAGGCATGACAGAACCCAAGTCACAGGCAGCTGGTGGCATCTGGTTTCCAGTTTCAAAAACGGTTCCTTTGGCCCCATGCCAGCCTCTCGCTGATAGGATGCTTGGGAGACATAGCAGGCAAGAGAGAATCAGGAGGAGGAAGAAGACTGCATGGGAGGAACAAGGGGGAAGGGGCTGGAGGTCAGAGGGAGGCTCATTTCTCCAGTCCCGGGCATCGGCTGAGCTCCTTCTTTAATGGGGCAGAAGAGTGTCCCATGCATGTCATGATTAAGCAAAGTCTTTCCCTCCTTTGGGAAACAGCCTGCTTCCCCCCAGTCACTAACAAGTTGCTCAGAAGCCAGCGTCTCCTTCTTGCCCCTTCTCCTCTCCCCTGTGACAACGTATGTCTCACTCTTAGTTTTACGTCCTGCTGCCTTGTGTTTATGTCTTGTCTTCGCCGTGAGACTAACAGCATTTTAATATAAGGGCACACCCCATTTATTGTTCTGTTTCTCAGCAGTGGTTCTTCTGAACTGGGACTTTATCAGACTGGATTTTGGTTCCAGCTCTGCTGTGTTCCTTTGGGTGAGTGATTTAACCACTCTATGCCTCAGTTTGTAGCCTACATAAAATGAGGATAGTAATATTGACGTCATCCTGGCTGCCGTGAGATTAAATGGAAAGTACTTAATATGTGCTAAATAATGTTAGTTTGGCTTTTCCTCTATCCCTTTGGGCCTCACCACACAATAAGGGTGCTTACTGGACAGTTTATATTCCTACTAAATGAATAACCCAAACTATGCCAACCCAAACAACCATATTAACCATGAGGTTAAATCGTGTGTTTGTGTGGGTGCTGATGTGCTTTTAACCCATGTGTGACACAGGTACACACAAGGTTGTCCCTTCTGGGTTTCCTTAGGGAGCAGAATCCACTCCTAGCATTTGTTGTCTATGTGCACTACCTAGTCATAGCCCCTGGCTAAGATGAAGTTAACAGATTCACCTAGCTATTACATGTAAGTGATAGATCCAGAATTTGAATTCAGGACAGTCTATAACTCCCAGCTCACTTTCACCTTCACAACTCATGGAACATCTCAAGTGTTTGCTGGGTGAGTGCTAAGTAATCATTCTCATCCAAATGTGGCTTTTCCCACTGATACTGATTTCTTTGTTTATTTATGCTCTCCTGTCTATTTTCCTCGTATTCCGGAGGTGACTGAGCTGCCCAACATGGTGGCCATCAGCCACTTGTGGCCACTTAACATTCACATTTAATTTAATTAAAGCTAAACAAAAAATTCAATTCCTTGGTCGCACCAGCCAAATTTCAGTGTTTTAATAATCCCAGTAGCTGGTGACAACCATGTCAGCACAAATATATAATATTTTCATCATTGAAGAAAGTTCTGTTGGACATTGTTGTTCCAGAGGATGTCTCAAATAAGTAACAGTCAAGATGCCAAGTTTTTATTTTTATTTTTAATATGTATGGTTATAGCCTTAGAATTTTATAATTTATGAGACTTGAATAAATAACCAGTTGGTAGAAGAATGGTAAATAGTTACACTATAGAAATATTAAGTTTTTATTTAGTTGACTTTATCCTATGCATTGGGCTCTATGCAAAGTGCTTTCCAGGAGTTGCCTCATGTAATTGTCATGGCAGCCCTGTGAGACAGGGGCTATCACTAGTCCCTTTGTACAGGGCTGGAAAATTACTTGCCCCAGTCTCAAAACTGTTCAGTGAAAAAACGAAGACCTAACACCAATTCATTAGACTCCAGAGCTATAGCCTTAGCCATTGAACTGCCTCCCCCTGAGAGTCCCAGCATATTCTCAAAAAGTAAGAGCCATCAGTAATTATTCTAAAAGCAGAGGCTGCAGAATTCTCTGTTCTAAATTTAAATGGAACTGGGCCATATTGGATGAAAGAAATCAGGTTCTTTTCATGAGTGCTTGTCAAGTGCCTCTGATTCCTAAAAGAAACCAATTTGGCCACTGATCTGAAGTTTCTTTCTAGGCTTTACAAGTCATCTCTAATCCTATAAGTTGTCTTTATTTCTACCAACTAAGATGTATGCACTCCACCAAAAAAGATCATCTAATGTTTGAAAGTGGATCAGAAGCAAATTACATGAGAAACTGGTTTGTGTCATTAAAGCTTTGAAAACTAGTGATCTTAATGAAAGTAAAATCAACCCTACCATGTACAGGAAGCCTAATAGTTGTTTGTAAGGAATTTAAAGGAGTCTACTGAGATTTCCCCCTTCATCCTCTCTGTATCTAATATATCTAGCTCCTGTTCACAAGGATGTGCTTGAAAGATGTAAATATGTGTTATAAATGTTTTTTCTCTACAAAAGGTCATTTAAAAGTTTTAGGTTGTAGGAATACAGCTACCTAGGGAGGTGAAATCTCTCTACAACACAAATTACAAAACACTGCTGAAAGAAATCAGAGACAACAACAAACAAATGGGAAAACACTTTATGCTCATGGATGGGAAGAATCAATATTGTTAAAATGGCCATACCGCCCAAAGCAATTTATAGATTCAGTGCCATCCCTATCAAACTACTAATGTCACTTTTCACAGAACTAGAATAAACTATTGTAAAATTTACATGGAACCAATAGCCAAAGCAATCTTAAGCCGAAAGAATAAAGCCCGAGACATCACACTACATCACACTGTAGTATAGACTTCAAACTAAACTACAAGGCTGCAGTAACCAAAACAGCATGGTACTGGTACAAAAGCAGACACAGACCAATGGAACAGGTCAGAGAACCTAGAAATAAAGCCACACACCTACAACCATCTGATCTTTAACCAAGTCGACAATAACAAGTGATGGGGAAAGGACTCCCTATTCAATAAATGGTGCTGGGATAATTGGCTGTCTGCATGCAAAAGATTGAAACCTGGCCCTTTCCTTTCACCATATACAAAAGTCAACTCAAGATGGATTAAAGACTTAAAAGTAAAACCTAAAATTGTAAAAACCCTAGAAGAAAACCTAAGAAATAACCATTCTGGACCATAGGCCTTGGGAAAGAATTTGTGATGAAAACTCTCAAAAGCAACTGCAACAAAAACATTGACAGGTGGGACCTAACTAAACTGAAGAGCTTCTGCACAGCAAAATAAACTATCAACAAAGTAAACAGACAGAATGGGAGAAAATATTTGCAAACTGTGCATCTGACAAAGTCTAATGTCCAGGGAATCTATAAGGAACTTAAACTTAAGGAACTTAAACCACTCCATTAAAAAATGAACAAAGGACATGAACAGACACTTCTCAAAAAAAGACATATACATGGCCAACAAGCATATGAAAAAATGCTCAACATCACTAATGATTACAGAAATGTAAATCAAAACCACTATGAGATACCATCTCACCAGTCAGAATGGCTGTCATTAAAAAGTTGAAAAATAACAGATGTTAGAGAGGTTGCAGAGGAAAAGGGAATGCTTACACACTGCTGGTGTGAATATAGTTTAGCCACTGTGGAAAGCAGTTGGAGATTTCTCAGAGAACTTAGAACAGAACTACTATTCAACCCAGCAATCAGAGTACTGAAAGTATACCCAAAAGAATATAAATCATTCTGCCAAAAAGACACACGCTTACATGAGCGCTCCTTTTCACAAGAGCAAAGATGTGGAATCAACCTAGATGCCTGTAAATGGTGGATTGGATAAAGAAAATGTGGTACATACACATCATGGAATACTACATAGCCATAAAAAGAATGAAATCACATCCTTTGCAGCAATATGGATGCAGCTGGAAGCCATTATCCTAAGCAAATTAATATAGGAACAGAAAACCAAATACTGCATGTTTGCATTTATAAGTGGGAGCTAAACATTGAGTACACATGGACACAAAGAGGGAAACAGTAGATACTGGGGCTTATATGAGAGTGGAAGGTCGGAGGAGGGTGAGGATCAAAAAACTATCCACCTGGTGGATTCACAGCCGAATTCTACCAGAGGTACAAGGAGGAACTGGTACCATTCCTTCTGAAACTATTCTAGTCGATAGAAAAAGAGGGAATCCTCCTTAACACATTTTATGAGGCCAGCATCGTCCTGATACCAAAGCCTGGCAGAGACATAACCAAAAAAGAGAATTTCAGACCAATATCCTTGATGAACATTGATGCAAAAATCCTCAATAAAATACTGGCAAACCGAATCCAGTAGCACATCAAAAAGCTTATACACCATGATCAAGTGGGCTTCATCCCTGGGATGCAAGGCTGGTTCAACATATGCAAATCAATAAATGTCATCCAGCATATAAACAGAACCAAAGACAAAAACCACATGATTATCTCAATAGATGCAGAAAAGGCCTTTGAGAAAATTCAACAACCTTCATGCTAAAAACTCTCAATAAATTAGGTATTGATGGGACGTACCTTAAAATAATAAGAGCTATCTATGACAAGCCCACAGCCAATATCATACTGAATGGGCAAAAACTGGAAGCATTCCCTTTGAAAACTGGCACAAGACAGGGATGCCCTCTCTCACCACTCCTATTCAACATAGTGCTGGAAGTTCTGGCCAGGGCAATCAGGCAGGAGAAGGAAATAAAGGGTATTCAATTAGGAAAAGAGGAAGTCAAATTGTCCCTGTTTGCAGATGACATGATTGTATATCTAGAAAACCCCACTGTCTCAGCCCAAAATCTCCTTAAGCTGATTAGCAACTTCAGCAAAGTCTCAGGATACAAAATCAATGTACAAAAATCACAAGCATTCTTGTACACCAATCACAGACAAACAGAGAGCCAAATCATGAGTGAACTCCCATTCACAATTGCTTCAAAGAGAATAAAATACCTAGGAATCCAACTTACAAGGGATGTGAAGGACCTCTTCAAGGAGAACTACAAACCACTGCTCAATGAAATAAAAGAGGATACAAACAAATGGAAGAACATTCCATGCTCATGGGTTGGAAGAATCAATATCGTGAAAATGGCCATACTGCCCAAGGTAATTTATAGATTCAATGCCATCCCCATCAAGCTACCAATGACTTTCTTCACAGAATTGGAAAAAACTACTTTAAAGTTCATATGGAACCAAAAAAGAGCCCACATTGCCAAGTCAATCCTAAGCCAAAAGAACAAAGCTGGAGGCATCACGCTACCTGACTTCAAACTATACTACAAGGCTACAGTAACCAAAACAGCATGGTACTGGTGCCACAACAGAGACATAGATCAATGGAACAGAACAGAACAGAGCCCTCAGAAATAATGCTGCATATCTAGAACTATCTGATCTTTGACAAACCTGACAAAAACAAGAAATGGGGGAAGGATTCCCTATTTAATAAATGGTGCTGGGAAAACTGGCTAGCCATATGTAGAAAGCTGAAACTGGATCCCTTCCTTACACCTTATACAAAAATTAATTCGAGATGGATTAAAGACTTAAATGTTAGACCTAAAACCATTAAAATCCTACAAGAAAACCTAGGCAATACCATTCAGGACATAGGCGTGGGCAAGGACTTCATGTCTAAAACATCAAAAGCAATGGCAACAAAAGCCAAAATTGACAAATGGGATCTAATTAAACTAAGGACCTTCTGCACAGCAAAAGAAACTACCATCAGAGTGAAGAGACAACCTACAGAATGGGAGAAAATTTTTGCAACCTACTCATCTGACAAAGGGCTAATATCCAGAATCTACAATGAACTCAAACAAATTTACAAGAAAAAAACAACTCCATCAAAAAGTGGGCAAAGGACATGAACAGACACTTCTGAAAAGAAGACATTTATGCAGCCAAAAAACATATGAAAAAATGCTCATCATCACTGGCCATCAGAGAAATGCAAATCAAAATCACAGTGAGATACCATCTCACACCAGTTAGAATGGCCATCATTAAAAAGTCAGGAAACAACAGGTGCTGGAGAGGATGTGGAGAAATAGGAACACTTTTACACTGTTGGTGGGACTGTAAACTAGTTCAACCATTGTGGAAGTCAGTGTGGCGATTCCTCAGGGATCTCGAACTAGAAATACCATTTGACCCAGCCATCCCATTACTGGGTATATACCCAAAGGACTATAAATCATGCTGCTATAAAGACACATGCACATGTATGTTTATTGCGGCACTATTCACAATAGCAAAGAGTTGGAACCAACCCAAATGTCCAACAACGATAGACTGGATTAAGAAAATGTGGCACATATACACCATGGAATACTATGCAGCCATAAAAAATGATGAGTTCATGTCCTTTGTAGGGACATGGATGAAGCTGGAAACCATCATTCTCAGTAAACTATCTCAAGGACAAAAAACCAAACACCGCATGTTCTCACTCGTAGTTGGGAATTGAACAATGAGAACTCATGGACAGAGGAAGGGGAACATCACACTCTGGGGACTGTTGTGGGGTGGGGGGAGGGGGGAGGGACAACATTAGGAGATGTACCTACTGCTAAATGATGAGTTAATGGGTGCAGCAAAACAACATGGCACATGGATACATATGTAACAAACCTTCACATTGTGCACATGTACCCTAAAACCTAAAGTATAATAATAATAAAAAAGAAAAGTAAATAAAATAAAAAAAATAAAAAAAACTATCCACCTGGTATTGTGCTCACTACTTGGGTGATGAAATAATTCGTACACCAAACACCAGTGAGATGCAATTTAATCATGTAACAAACCTGCACATGTACCCCCTGAACTTAAACTAAAAGTTGGAAGGAAAAAAAAGGATAAAAAAAAATAAAAGTTTTAGGTTGGACAAGGTACCACAGAGTTTATTTGCATTAACCTACATGTGATTCATTTTATCCATTTGGAGCTAGAATTTACCTACAAGAATTTTACAGGCCTAATCCTACTCAAACAAACTAAATGTAAAAGTAGTTTCTAGATTCTTGGGTGGTATTACATTTTTTTAAGGATAACCAGTGTCCCTACAATTGGAATGGTGGCCACCTTTTGTTATTCAGATGTTTAGTTTTGGACAAAAGTATTCCTGAAAGCATCTTGCTCAGCGCTGGCCAGATAGTGAAGGTTCAATAAACGTTGGCTATCCTCCTACCAGGTTTTGATTGGAATGACCTAAAATCCCCCTACAATTATCCCATCTTTGCAAGGTCTCATTTTCCTTTCAATATTTAGGAAGAAGGTGCCATATGAAAAGCTATCAAGTTTAAACCTTGTTCATACCTTCACACCGATGTTTTATCATGAGTGTCACCCAAGCGCCAAGTTGCAAAATGTCGGCAAGCTCACAGAGCACAAAGGAAAGTGATGGTTAGATAATGAAACAAGGGCTTTGGGATATAAGCAGAGATATTAACAGAGAGCCACATTTGTTTGCAGCACTTTTAACTACTCAAGGAATCTTGAGGTGACTTAATTTGTAGTTCAGACCCCTATCTCTACCCCCAGGTAATCACCGGGGTGATGAAAAATACTACATGCTGTCTTTCTTTTCCTAAGCTCTCTTTAATCTTGATCTTTGAAAAGCAAGTGGTTTTTCTTGTGCAAACAGCTTCATAGAAATGTCAAATCTGGCACCCACAGTCTATGCTGAAGGGGGAGACTTGGTACAAAAGGCTCAGTGCCCAGGGCCCAGGCTTTGAAATGACTCCAGCTGTATTGCCAATGCAAATGCAGGAAGGGAAAAATTACTGGAACAAATTGAAAGGTTATTCAGACTGGAATTTAGAATCTCAATAAAAAAGGCTTTTATAAGCCAAAGCCTTGGAGTAACCGGATCATTTAAAAATACATCTTTTCTGCATTAAATGTAGTGTGACAGCCACATTAGAAATGCTGCAGTTTAAGTATGCTCCTTAAACATTTTTAACTGACTTGTAAGGACAGCTAAATCCTTCTACTGGGGGGACACTGGATCCCCAGTTCATACATAGTTTCCATTTCTTTATTTTTCCGTTTTTTTAATACCTGGCTAATAGGTTTTTGCCTTTTCCCTGTGTTGATTGCTGCAGGCTCAGGGATCTCTGTGAGCTGCATGTCTTGATAAAAATTTGTTGAGCTAGTCATTTTCTTTTTTGGCTTGCCAGAGAACAGTCTTCCTGATCACCCAGACGTTGGTGATTGGAACAGCACAGCTGTACGGGGGTGGAATCCCTTTAACAAGAGGTGTTTACACGGCCAAGAGACACAAATATTAATATACCCCATCTAACACGAGGCAGTGACACAGATGTGGGACTCCTTCCTATTGTTTAAAGTCTGTTATTTCATGATCTTTTGAAAGATATGATCCAAGCCCAGTTGTTCTTGGTATGCATTGCAGTTTTCCACTCCTACCTCCCTCCTACCCAACACTGTTACTTCCTTGACCCAAAAAGGAGATTCTCCACCCCCCACCCCCATTTCTACAGGGAGACAACCCTGTAGAGAGTGGAGAGTGCATTGAAGTCAAAGTAATGGACTTTCCTGTGGAGCTTTCTGCATTCTCTGAGCTCTGCTGGGTACAGAGCTACTGTGGACCATGGAGTGTAGCTGGCCCAGCCCCTGCACTGTCATCTGCACGGGTCTTCCTGCCTGATTATTTCCAAAAATGGCTCAGTCTCCAAAAGATTAAGTTCATTGTTTTTAATTTGTGAAATATTTCAAATGTACTGAATACCCACTATCTGGATTTAGCAAATATTCACATTTTGCCGTAGCAATTTCAGTTCTTTGGCCTTATTTTAAATCCTCACTTCCTTTCCCCTTCTCTAGGGGTCACATTATTTCCTTTCCCAGCAAAGTTAACTCTTGGTGCTGCCAAATTATATTGTGTCAGTGTCTTAGGAGTTATATCATTGAACTAGAATTATAAGGTAACTTATCTGTAGCCTACTCTAGGTTCCTCACTTGTTGAGAAGAAAAACTTGGCCTTTGTAAAGACGTTGTCCCCAGCCCTTGGTAATATGCCAGTGCTGCAGTTGGTTCTCACAGGTTTTTTGTTGTTGTTCTTATTTGCTCCTTTGTTTGTTTTGAGTGAAGGGATGACTTCACAATAGGAAAATCCAAGGACTCAAGGGTTATAGATAACACATTGACAGACTTTCTTCTTATTGAGGTTCAATATTTTTAATGAGTATTTTAGCACAGGATTGTAGAGTCATTTAATTCAACAGTTTGGGCCTCCCAATGTTCCTATAACTAAAAGCTTTGAATTAACCCTGTTTGATATCTGATATAATTATAGCATAATAGGGCGTCTTCCTGGTTAGAAGAGTATAAGTTGCTTCAAATAATGTGCTGATCCTAACTTAATGAGTTTTGATTGGCTATGTGGATATGTGTCTGAAGCCTATTGTCTTGTTCATGCTAGAAACCAGACTTGGTCTGAGACAAGCACTTCAGTGATACTGACTCTCATGCATCATAAAGTGATGATGGAGATGCTATGCATGGCCCCTCTTCTCCTCGTATAGTTCTCATAAAATAATAGAATGATCTGTTCTGGCTTCTGTGCTCCTTTGAGGCAGCACCACTAGCCCATATGTTTTAAGAACCATCTTGTTCACACACCATAAGGCCAAATCAACTAAAGCCTCATTCCCACACTGAAGTCCAGTTCTTCCATGGATCCAGCATTCCTTTGACTAGAAGCATTTGCATGAAGATCCAGCAGTGCACTATTTTGATGTATTCAAGTAAAGCCATCTTTTAACTTAAGGAGATACCTTCTTGCATTTTCTTCAGCTAAGATGGAGTTTGGGGATAGCCATGCATCCTATTCTGTTCTGGGGATCGACATTTCAATAGAAGATTAGCCTAGGGGCTTTATCCCAACATTTTCTTCCCAAAGTCGTGGCAGGTCTTAACAGTGTTGTTCACATAACATTAAGAATACATGAAGCCACCATGCCAATGCTTGCCTAGGGTTATGCCTCAGTCACCCCTTTACCTTTCATTCAGGAACATCCTTTAGAATGCAAGTGGATGGGTGACATATTAGTAGAATGATTAACATCTGTCTTTATTTATTAAAAATGGTATCTATCCTCAGGCTTTGGTGCTTGGACTTTCATGAGTGACATGTTGCCATTGAGACCAGCTGTCCTTGAATAACAACACCTCAGTAGACTGTACCTTTTACTGAAGTGCTATGAGTTTGGTTCTCTTTGAAAATGATCTTGTAACTGATTGTCAAGGCCATTGTGAGAATCGATGCTCTCCAGCTTTAGGCCCTCACTCTCAGGGTGAGGAGCAGTGGGAGGCTGCGTGGTAACATTTAAAGCTCACAGAGGGAAACATTTTTGCACTGACTGTGCCAGAATCCCATGCTCTGTTGCCAATATAATGGATTTCATTTGGGGCCCTGCATAGGCCAACTGTGATGATATGGCTGGGAAACTTCCCATCAGCTACTGTGAGATCCATCACCCTGTTCCCTACCTCTGTTTTTGGCTTCTCCATTCCTGGTCACATTTTATGAAGCAGCCAACCATCCAGATTGGGATTTCATGCTCTGCTGCACTTCTGCCCAAGTTATTTCTCCTACAAAGGCCTCCTTTACAAAATCCTTAATCTAAGTAATGCATAGAAGGTGTATTAATGGGTAGCAAGTGAAAGAAGGCAAGAGCCAGCTACCTCCTGAAAATTATTGTCATTAGAGCATTTCCATGAAGGCTGAACAATTCATTAGGGTGAGTCCAGGCAAAAGCCCCCTCCCCCAAAACATATGTAATGAATTCAGATCTAATTGGCCATGGTCCAGTCTAGTTCTAAGGGACATTCTTGGCATTTTGGAGGTCAGAAGAGAGGTTAGACTTGAAGTTTGTTATGTTTCCCACATGTTATATTTAAGTTTGTTCATTATGTTCATTGGATGTTCCCATTGGCATTTAGTTCTGGACAAAGGTTAGATAAATTATTCAACCCTGGCTCATCCTGCCATCAATCCAATGCCTCAGTGCAAAAGACATTCACACCCATGTCCCAATACACGAAAGGGATTCACAGGGCAACCTAGGATTTGAGTGGGAAGGAGGCCTTGAATGTGAGTGATGGTTTCAGATTGACATTGGTTTTGTTGGCTGGAAAGAGATCCTGATTCTTTCATCTGTGGAATTGTCTTTATAGTCCCAGTATCAGAGTGTGGCTGATGTCTCCAAAGCTTTACCCAGAAGCTGTATGATGATAAAGCCTTTGAGTAAGGCTGTCCATAAGCTTTTGCTGACTGTTGAATTTCCATGGTCTGCTCATCCAAGAATTTCACTATGTGGGGTAGCTTGAAGGAGAGGGAGATTCTGGGGAAATGGCTGCCTGAGTTTTTATTTGCTTGTTTCACTTCAGCAGAGGAGTGAGAAAAGTAAGTGGCATATTGAGTTTGTGTATAGAAGGAGCTGTTTATCTGATGGAAAGGCCCTTCCAAATCCTGTTTTCATTCTCTTTTGCCTGTTGGAGTTAGACCCCATTTATAATAATTAAGACTTGGTTATGTGACTTTAAGTCCACCTATATCCACAGAGAGGCTAGAGATATGCATTGTTTAAAGCTTTCAAGTGCTGAACAATGAATGAAGGTTATGGTCTGGCAAGGTAATTGTTTATTTGAAGCCAAAGTCAGAGATGTGGGAGACATAATTTAAAGAACTCAGGGGCCTTACGTTCCTGGCCTCAAGTCGATCAAAGAACATATAAAACCATCCAGTGAAACTTTTCTGGATTTCTAACTGAATAATCCGTTCTAATTCACTGGACTTTAATCTCTGAGAATGAGAAGTAGCTGAGTGGTATCACATGATATATACAAAGGTGTTATCGAATTTGATGGCAGGCCAAAACTGTTTTGCCTGCATGTTCTAATGAAACATGGAAGTTTCAAGTCAGTGAGATAAATTTTAAGGTTTAGATTACTAGCTGTGTGGCCCACTCTGTAGAGCTACCAAAGACAAAGTGACAGAAAAATAACCCTAATAAACACTTCTTCGAAAGGATGGAGTTGAACAGGATCCTTTTGGTTGGAGACCTTGTAATTACTGCCAAATTGGTTGTTTATAATAGGTACATGTTGATTGAGCAGAGACAAAGCTGGAATCTTAGCATTGAATACCCCCAGCCTTGGCCCACGTATGCAGGAGGTAGAGAGTTGGGGCTATTTGGAAAAGAGACAGATAATTAAATCTTTTAGAGAAGAATGCTTTTGAATGCATATTTGTAAGTTAAGCCATAATTTAAATGCCCAAATCCTAGGCGGCTCCAGAATTTCCTCCAACACCTGAATTCATGGAGGAGGGGTCAGACCCTGACAAGCCTTGACAGACTTTTAGGCATTCATTTATTTTTCACCAGACCAGTTTGGTTTTGACTTAAATCTTGGGTCTTAAGTTTCTTTCTTTTTCTGTAACCCTATTGATTGAAAAGACAATTTTTTTTCTTTTGGTTTTCCACTAATTCTGGTATGATAAGGTGAGGCCAATTTTAAATAACTATTTTTTTACATCTGCTTATCAACTCTAAAACCTAATTCTATACCCATCTTCATCTTTTTTTTTTTTTTTGAGACGGAGTCTTGCTCTGTCACCTAGACTAGAGTGCAATGACTCAATCTCGGCTCACTGCAACCTCCGCTTCCTGGGTTCAAGCAATTCTCCTGCCTCAGCCTCCCGACTGACTGGGACTACAGGTGCACACCACCATGCCTGGCTAATTTCTATTTTTTTTTTTTTTTTGTATTTTTAGTAGAGATGGAGTTTCACCATATTGGCCAGGCTGGTCTCGAACTGCTGATCTCAAGTGATCCGCTTGCCTTGGCGTCCCAAAGTGCTAGGATTACAGGTGTGAGTCACCGTGCCCAGGCTTCATTTTTAAACTCCAGCTGCAGACTGCTTAAAGTCCTCTCTTTTTTTTTTTTTTTCTTAAAGAGAGGGTCTCCCTCTGTTGCCCAGGCTGGAGGGCAGTGGCATGATCTCGATTCACTAAAGCCTTAGCCTCCTGGGTTCAAGTGATCCTCCCACTCAGCCTCCCGAGTAGTTGGGACTGCAGGTGTGCACCACCATGCTGGGCTAATTTTTTAATTTTTTTGTAGAGACAGGGTCTCACTATGTTACCTAGACTTGTCTCGAACTCCTGGCCTCAAGTGATCCTCCTGCCTTGGAAGTCTTATCTTTTAAAATCCATCACTTGCCAGGCATGGTGGCTCACGCCTGTCATCACAGAATTTTGGGAGGCCAAAGTGGGATGGTTGCTTGTGACCAGTAGTTCAAGAGCAGCCTGGGTAACACAGCGAGACCCTATCCGTACAAAAAAATTTAAAAATTGGCTGGAAATGATGGTATGTGCCTGTGGGTCCAGCTACTCAGGAGGCTGAGGTGGGAGGATTGCTTGAGCCTAGGAGTTTGAGTCTGCAGTGAGCCATGGATTGCCACTGCACTCTAGCCTGAGTGAAAGAGCAAGACCCTGTCTCTAAAATAAAAATAAAATAAAATCAGTCACCTACCACCTAGTAGAGGTACTATTTTCCAAAACGACAACAAAAAAAGTCTTTCGTTTTCACACACACACATAGGGAGAGAGGTGGGAGTCAAAAATCAGAGAATCGGCCGGGCGCGGTGGCTCACGCCTGTAATCCCAGCACTTTGGGAGGCCGAGGCGGGTGGATCACGAGGTCAGGAGATCGAGACCACGGTGAAACCCCGTCTCTACTACAAATACAAAAAAAAATTAGCCAGGCGCGGTGGCAGGCACCTGTAGTCCCAGCTACTTGGGAGGCTGAGGCAGGAGAATGGCGTGAACCCGGAAGGCGGAGCTTGCAGTGAGCCGAGATCACGCCACTGCACTCCAGCCTAGGTGACAGAGCAAGACTCTGTCTTAAAAAAAAAAAAAAAAAAACTTTAAAAAATCAGAGAATCGACTTACTCATTTGCTAAATATTTATTTGTTCATGCATTGAGCAAGTATTTGTGGAGCACCTATTGTGTACCAGGCATGGAATTAGCACCTATGAATAGCACAGGTGAACAGTGGTAACTGAGAAGTCAGGAAATAAATAAGCAAACCCCAAATAAAATACTTAATGGCAAATTGTGGTAAGTATGATGAAGGGAAAATCAATGTCTTGAAGAAATATTTGTATTAACGAGGCTAGGCTGACCTGTGTTGCCATAACAATAATAATGAACATGAAATCTAAATGACTTAACAAAAATGAAGATTTATTTCTTCTCACATTCCAATATGATGCAGATTGAGTAGTTCTATTGGGATTTGAGGATCCAGTGTCCTTCTGTCATTGGTGCCACCAACTTTAACATGTGGTCTTGACAGTTGTGGCAAGAGGGAAAGAAAGATTGAGGCAAATTGCACAGGCAGGTTTTTAGCCAGCTGGGAAGTGGGTATATCATTTCTGTTCATATTCCATTGTCCAGAATTTAGCCACATGCACCCACCAACATGACTACCAGGAAAACTGGGAAACACAGTCCTCCTGAGTACACAAGAAGAGAAAATGGGATTGGTGAACATCTTGCTTTTAATGGAAGATTTCATTTAGACCAGAGGCTTCAAGAGGCTCTCCCTGTAGAAATGATTTTTAACTGGTAATTAGAGTATTAATTGTTAGCTGCATTGAGTGTAATGGGACTACATTACATTTTAAGTATGTTTAGAGACCTTACAACCATTACTATAGATTTGCTACCAGTTAGGAGGATATTACTTAGAATATTTAATTAAATCTCCTTACCTACAATTGAAAATGTTAAAAAGTCAGAGGCCCAGCTGAGGAGGCAATTTAATTACAATCTAGGTAAACTGAACAACCAGTGTAACTGTCATTCATCTGTGGCTATGTAGCATATTTTGATAGAAGGTAATTGAATCCTTGCCATCAAATAACAAACAGGGGAGAGGCTGTTTGATTGGTGGGCAAAGGCCAAACTTTGGACTCACAGAGGGCTGAACTCTTATCCTAATTGTGCCATAA
This sequence comes from Symphalangus syndactylus, assembly GCF_028878055.3. Taxonomy (NCBI): domain Eukaryota; kingdom Metazoa; phylum Chordata; class Mammalia; order Primates; family Hylobatidae; genus Symphalangus; species Symphalangus syndactylus. Next base: position 106,241,310 of record NC_072423.2, on the reverse strand, counting down.
AATAATGTGATTTTTCTCAAGCCAGCTTACCTCTCTGAGCCAGCTTTCTCTTGCATAAAAAAGGAGAGTAATAGCCACTGTTCACTGGGTACCATGTACATAAGACTGTGCCTCAGCACTCCACATTGCCTTACTAAATGACATAAAGTGAACAGCACACACACAAAAGACCTATTGCACCAGTTAGGATGAGCCAACTTCAAACATCTGTCACCCAGAGACAGAGCAGCTCTGGAGCTGGCTAATTCAGCAGTTCAAAGTAATTTTTATAGCGATACTCTCTGCCATTCTCAACATGTAAACAGTGACACCATCGTAGTCTCAGGTGATGGCGGCAGTTTGAGGAGACACCAGCAGAATTTTCTATGTCTCTTTTTATCTTATAAAAGAGGGAGTTCTTCCCTACCCCCACACAGGCACCTCTGTAGATCCCATTGGCCAGAAATGGGTCACATGCTTATGCCAGAACCAATCATTGGCAAAACAGATGGGATTGCCATGATTAATATAGACCAATCGTGATTCCACGATTGGGACTTGGGACTTGGGAGGAAGCCTCATCTCTGAACATAGAAGAGTGGATATCTGGACAAAGTTGGGACTCTGGAAAAAAGGAGAAATAGGGATGATGTTAGGTGGACATTTGGCAGTACCTGCCCTTCCTCATCTGCTGCTCAAAGAACTGCATGTCAGACCACCTAAGCTCTCTGACATGCTTGCCACTTGGAGTAGCTCCCTCATAGCTTTCTGCAGATAAATATAAAATGCCTAAAGCTAGATGAAGGTTGTCTTCCTCCCCTCCCTCCCTTCCCTTTAAATGCTATATGGTGAATACTGAACTTATCAAATACAGCCTGTGTTTTAATGCAAGAAATAATAGAGACAATTTTGAGTAGGAGGAGGAGCTGCCTTGGGGAGAAGGCCTACTATTATAAGAGGGCTCTAGACAGCCTGGTTAAAATTCTAACTCTACAACTTACTTGTTAGGTGACCTCAGGCAAGAGTGTAAAGCTCTCAATGCCAGTTTCATCATCTGTAAAAATGGAGATTATCATCTTTATAAAGCCTACCTGTATTCATTTCCTGTTTATGTTGTAACAAATTACCACAAATGTAGTGGCTTAAACAACTCCATTTACTATCTGACAGTTCTTTGAGTCAGAGATCAGATGAAGGTCTCACTGGGTTAAAGTCAAGGTGTCAGCTGAGCTGTATTCCTTTCTGGAGACACAAGGAGAGTGATATGGTATGGCTGTGTCCCCACCCATCTTGAATTGTAACTCCCACAATTCCCATGTGTTGTGGGAGGGACCTGGTGGAAAGTAGTTGAATCATGAGGTCAGGCCTTTCCTCTGCAATTCTCATGATAGTGAATAAGTCTCTCGAGATCCTGGTGGTTTTATAAGGGGGAGTTGCCCTGCACAAGCTCTGTTCTCTTGTCTGCCACCATGTGAGATGTGCCTTTCACCTTCCACCATGATTGTGAGGCCTCCCCAGCCACGTGGAACTGTGAGTCTATTAAACCTCTTTATTTTGTAAATTGCCCAGTCTTGGGTGTGTCTTTATCAGAAGCATGTAAACAGACTAATACAAAGAGAATGTGTTTTCTTGCCTTTTCCATTTTCCAGAGGCTGTCTGCATTTCTTGGCCCATTGCCCCTTCCATCTGCAAAGCCCAGCCACAGCCGGCTTAGTCTGTCTTGCACGGCAGCACTAACTCTGAAACTGTCTTCCACTTTAAACAACCCTGTGGTTGCATTGGCCCCATGGGATAACTGGCCCTATTTTAACATCATCTGATTAGCAATCTTAATTCCATCTGCAACCTTAATTCCCCTTTGTCATGTAACATCACATAATCACAAACTCCTAGACATCATGGGGACAGGGGTGGGGGAACATAGTATTCTGCCCGCCATACTACCCATAGGAGTGTTGTGATGATTAGGTGAGACGACTCCTGTAATGGCTTAGAACAGTGCCAGTCACATAAGCAAATATTCAGTAATTGTCCTTTGTGACCCCATTATGTCATAGCATTTAATGAGTTTGTTTTATATGGGAACAGGCTATTGGGAGTTCTTTCTTGAGGAAGCATCTGATGCTACTTTGCTCACTGCTAGAAGTGATGATAGAAGGACAGAGATCTTAGTGAGAGCCAACTCCTTCTTGCTTTCTAAAGCCAAAGCCCAAGGTCTGAGCTCTCTTTGGAATTATGTGATTCTCCACAGAAAACATGTGGTTTGGGCAAAGCCAATTTTATGAGTAACAAGAATGAAACAAACTGGGGAAGATCCAAGCAGATAACATTATTCTCACATAAAAGTGGCCAATAGAAAGAAGTTAAGAGGCACCTTTCCCTGGATCACATTGTGTAGCCTGTGTAAGAGAAGGAGTGCTGTGTGTAGTTAAGATAATGGACCCTGGAGTTGAAATTCCTCTTTTCTTCTCATTATCTGGGTGACCTCAAGCCTTAGCTTCCCCATTTGTAAGATGTGGATAAAAATAGTTTCTACCTCAGGATGAGATGAGGTCTGGAAAGTTCACAGAACCTAAGTGCTTGGCACAAGGAGGGCCTGGCAGAAACTGCTAGGTCAAAGATAACTGGGATGTTTCATACACAGTGAGGGTCTCATTGCAAATAATTAAAGTTGAGATAGCCACTCTCCTGCCTGACTGGGGCTAAGGAGCCTGTAGTCTTAAGAGTATTACGTTCAAAATCCTACTCTCATGCAGTTAAATCTTAGCCTGAATGTTTATTCCATTAAACTTTCCAGGTTGCATCATATGTAATTACAAGATGAAAATATTGTGTAGAGAATGTAGCCATTGTTCAAGTTTCATATACGTGATGATGGTTTTTGAATCGTCTTGGTGGGGAGGAGGTTAGATTTGTTGGTTGAGGTGGATTGTGACAAGTGGGCAGAGGGACAGACAGCAGAAAGCTGGGATTTCTTGGTTAGAAAGAAATATGTTGCAGGTCCTGGACTCCGCAGGAGTTATATCTTGTCTTGGGTTGTTTTCATCCCACAGCGGGAATAACTAAAGATAAAGACAAAGATGATGAAAGACAAGATGATATTTTAATGTCACTGGGCCTGGAAACAAGGGCACTATTGTTTGCAGACAGCCTTTATTCATCTGTGAGAGATTAGCAATGGCATTAATTTATTCAAGATTACAGTTCAGAAGCAAAGTCATCAAAACTGAAGCTCTTTCATTTATGGAGCACGTTGTACCTCTGGGATGGAGGGGGAGTGCTCTGGGGCCAGGGCATCCTTCAGCGTGAGTTGTTTTAACAGGATATTTTACTCAAAGAACAAGCCTTAGGATTCAGCTTTTTCAGTCCCATAGCCACTCTCAGGATTCCTTCATGGACTTGATATACCCCAAGACTCTTCCCATTCCCAATGGTGATAGCAATGGCTGTGCTTGGAAAGTGGAAATTGGTAAGGTCAGTGGGTTTCACTTAGAGCTACTGTGATTCAGCCCAACTCTTCCAACTTGTTTCATATGTTTACACTCTTGACAAAAATTTTACAATCATAGACTATTTCCTCACTAGACCACCTCTTTGCCTCGGGATCGTGTACACTCACGGTCACGAGGATGATGGTAGCACTGTGTTAAAGGAAATGAAATTGATAGCAAAGAGATAACTGCATTCCCATGTTTATTGATGCCTTATTCACAATAGCCAAGGTATAGAAACCATCTAAATGTCCATCAACATGTGGATGAGTGAATACAGAAATTGAGTTTTAGTGATAGAGGAAAATCCAAACTCATTTTCTCTTATAATACTTTTACAACACAGAACACTTCTGTGATCCTGGATGTCTGAGTTTTTTCTCCACACGCCAAGCAATCAATGGTCCAGCAGATTTTCCAGTAGATACCAGCTGGGTTTCCTCTAAATCAATTCATTTATGACACTATCTACCTGGAGACAGGTTGAGAACTGTGTCCCTCAAGACTGCCCCTACTTCAGAGGACAGTTCCAAGTAGTAGATTGTCACCTATACTTGTGATCGACCAGCTGTGAATTGGAGGGTTCCCACAACCTCATCCTTGAGATCTGTTAACTTTCTAGAGTGGGTCACAGAACTCAGGGAAACACTTTACTTACAATAAATGTACACGTTTATTATAAAGGATATTACAAAGGATACAGTTCAACAGCCAGATGGTAGAGATGCACAGGGTGAGGCATGGGAGAAGGGGCACCACGGAGCTCCCATGCCCTCCCTGGATGCACCACACTCTAAGAACCTCCCAGGTCCAGCTGTCTGAAACCTCTCAGAACTCAGTATTTTTGAGACTGAGTTTTTTATGAAGGATCCATTATGTCCACTTGTTTATTAACTCAACATTCAGCTCCGTTCCCCTTACCAGAATATGAGGGGGCAGGGGGAGGTAGAGAGGAGGCCTGAAAGTTCCAGTCCTCTAATCAGATGGTTCATTCCCTTGGCAACCAGCCTCCATCCTGAGGCTGTCTAGGGGCCCTCAGCCACAAGTCATCTCGTTAGCATACAAAAGACCGTCCTATCACTGGAGATCCAAGTATTTTATAAGCTCTGTGTCAGGAAACAGGGAGGAAGACCAAATATATATTTCACAATATCACAGTAGCAGATATGTAATGGAATATTATTCAGCCATAAAAAGAGGGAAACCCTGCCATTTGTGACAACATGGATAAACCTGGAGGACATTATGCTAAGCCAAACACAGAAAGACAAATATGTTTCATCTCACATATGAACAAGTGGTTGCCAGGGGCTGGGAAATAGGGGAATCGAAGTCATGTTGATCAGAGTACAAACTTGCAGTTAGAAGATTAATAAGTTCTGGGTATCTAATATACAGCAGGGATGGCAATAGATGTGTTAATTAATTTGATTGTAATAATCATTACAACATGTATATATCAAATCATCACATTGCATATCTTGAATCTATTCAATCTTTGTCAATTAAATATTTTAAAATAAAAACACAAACTTTATATTGAAATAATTTTAGACTAACAAGGAATGCAAAAATAATACCATGTTCCCATGTACCCTCCCCCAGTTTGTCCGCTACTGATACAGTCTTCTATAAGTGCAAACCGATCTCAAACAGTTTGGAGGTTTATTTTGCTAAGGTTGAGGATACACCCAGGAAAAAGAGACACAGATCACAGTAGTATGTGTGGCCCATACCTTTTCTGAAGAGGGTTTTGAGGGCTTCAATATTTAAAGGGAAAAAGTGGGCAGGAGGAGAAAGATAAAAAAAAAAGAGGGAAGATGTGTTCACAATCTTGTGAATCCATATGTTACATGTGAAAAGGAGGGGGTAGACGTTACAGTCAATTACGTATTCATCTTACACTCAGTAAATCTGCAATTTACGTACAGGAAGCTGTCAAATATACATTCATCTCTGGGTGGGTGGGGGAGGATTTCTGGTCTCCTCCTGTCCTCTATCTATGAGCTGTTAATTTACGTTGTTAGGGTGGCCCCTGTCGAGACATGGGAAGTTCTATCTGTAGCTATCAGTTTAGGAACAAAAGTAAAGGAGTTTTTGGTTTTTGTTTTTGGTTTTGTTTTTCCATGTCTCAGCTTCCAAGCTAAACTTTTCCCTTTGGGCATAGTGAATTTGGGGTCCCAAGATTTTATTTGCCTTTCACATAGCATAATAAATTATTTTTTAAAAGACTTTATGTGGAGCATTTCAAAAATGCATGTGATAAGGGACACAAAACTTAAGTGTGTGGCACTTTTTTTTTTTTTTTTTTAACAAGTTCCCTCTTCCATGTTAAATCATAGCGTCAAGACAGAACCTGCCAGGACCTTCAAGCCTCCTTCATCATGCCTCCTTCTAGTCATTCTGTCCCCTACAGTAACTACTTTTCTGACTTCTATCTCCATGGGTTAGTTATACCTGTTATTGCACCTGAACCTTATGTAACATACTCTCTGGTGTCTGGTTTCTTTCACTCAGTGACATGTCTTTGAGATGCTGTGTGTGCCAAGGGTTTGTTTTTATCATTGCTGTGTAGTACTCTGGTATGGACATATCATTATTTATCTCCTCTAGTGTAGATGGATATGTAGACTCTTTCCAGTTTTGGCTATTTCAAATTATGCTGCTGTGAAAATTCTTCCACATCTTCTGTTGCACACCTGTGTATACATTTCTATTAGGGAATATCTAGGAGTTGAATTACCACCTCAAAAGGTATACATGTGTTCTGCATAAGAAAATTCTGCCAAACACCTTTCCAAAGTAGTGGTAACAAAGAGCATTTTAGTTTATCTTTGCCAACGTTTGCAATCCCAAATGTTCTTAATTTTCACCATTCTGGTGTGTGTCTGTGTGTGTGCACACGTGTGTGCGTGTGTGTGGTGTGCGTGTGTGGTGTGTGTGCATGTGTGCGAGTGCATGTGGTGTGTATGTGTGCGTGTGTGTACATGTGTTCATGTGTGTGGTGTGTGTGTGTAGTGTACATGTGCGTGTGTGCATGTGTGTGTGGTGTGTGCGTGTCTGGTGCATGTGTATGCATCTGGTGTGCGTGCATGTGGTGTGTGTGTGCGTGTGGTGTGGTGTGCATGTGTAGTGTGTGCAAGTGTGTGGTGTGTGTGCACATGTGCAAGTGTGTGGTGTGTGTGGTGTGAGTGTGTGTGTGGTGTGTGCGTGTGTGTGTGGTGTGTGTGCGTGTGTGTGCGTATGTGTGTGTGGTGGGTGTATGTGCGTGTGTGTGTTCTGCATGTGGGTGTTTTAGTATCTAAGTATCATCTTAATTCCCATCCCTGTGATCACTAATGTTGATCAGTTTTCATATGTATATTAGAAATGTACATGAAATACAGATATTGTATATTGGCTATGCCTATGTATTTTTTGTGAAGTGTTCAAGATTTTTGACAATTTAAAAAATCTCATGATATACTTTTTTTACTTATTGATTTATAGTCATTCTTTATGTATTCCAGATACCACTCCTTTATCGGATATTTAGACTGAAAATATCTTCTCCCACCCTGTAGTTTGCTCTTTCTTTTGATGAACAGAAGTTTTTTAAAATTTTGGTAAAGTTCAGTGTATTGATCTTTTCCTTTATGGACAGTGCTCTTTTATATACAATTTAAGACATATTTCCTTACCCCAATGGTGGATGATAGTCCACAATATTATATTTTAGAAGCTTAATTATTAAGCTTCACTATTAAACTTTATTACTAAAATCCATCTGGAATTAATTATGGCTTATTTTTCTCCATATAGTTGATGCAGCACGATTTATGAAAGAAATTTTTTCTCATTGGATTATAGTAGTACTTTTTAAAAATTAGTTTTTTTTTCTTAGATACTCTGATGTTATGCTATTGGTCTGTTTATGTTTGTACTCTGTTTTAATTACTTGGGTTCTATGTAAGTGCTAATATCTGGTAGTATGAGTCTTCCAATATCATTTTGATTCTTCAAAATTGTCTTTGCTCTTCTTGGTTCTTTGTATTTCCATACAAATTTTAGAGTCAATTTGTTGATTTCTACAAAATAATCTGCTGAGACTTTGATTGTGATTGAGTTGAATATAAAAATCAATTGAAGAAGGATTGACATATCTTTATAACATTGAGTCTTCCAATCCATTAACAGTCCATCCCTTCACTTATTTTCTTTCTGTAATATTTTGCGGTTTTTGTGTTAGAAGTCTTACACATGTTTCCTAAGGTTTATTACCAGGTATTTGAAAGACTTTGCTGCAATTATATAATATAGAGTTTTTTAATTTTTTATTTTCTGATATATGAAAGCCATCAACTTTATAATGATCTTGTGTACAATGATTTTGCCAAGTTCACTTACTAAAAAGGGTTAATGGTGACTGTATCTTTTTTATTTTCTGTGTATATAATCATATTGTGTTTGAATAGTGGCTGCTGTATTTCTACTTTCCCAATCCATATACCTTTTATTTCTTTTTCTTACCAAGTTGCACTGGATTTCTTTTTTTTTTTTATCTTGTTACACCACCAGTACAGTGTTGAAAGAATAAGGATTAGCACATATTCTTACCTCTTTCATGATCTCAGGATGAATGCTTTTACTATTTTTACCATTAAGTCTTATGCTGCTTTTGATTTTCATACATATTCTTTTTAAGGTTAAAGAAGTGCTGTTCTGTTCCTAGTGTGGTAAAAATGGATGTGAATGGATGTTGAATTTTATCCAGTGCTTCTGCACCTGTTAAAATGATACAATTTTTTCTTCTTTTTTTAATGTCATGGATTACATTGTTTGATTTTCAAATGATAAAGTAACTTTACATTCATGGTATAAATCCAACTTTGTCATAATATATTAAACTTTTATATTTCACTGCATTTGACTTTCTGCAATTTTAAGATCTTTGTGTCTATGTCAAGACAGATATTGGTCTGAAAATTTCCTTTTTGTAATGCTGTTTTCAGCTTTTTTTTATTAGGGTATGCTGGTCTCAAAATGAGTTGGGCAGAGTTTCTTCTTTTTATACTCTCTGGAAGGATTTGTGTAAGATTGTTATTTCTTCCTTAATTGTATGGAAGAATTCAATGGTGAAGCCACAAGGGACTGTAGTTTACTTTAAGGGAAGATTTTTCATTATAGATTCAATCACTTTAATAGATGGAAGACTATTCTGACTTTAACATTTCATCTTGATTCAGTTTCAGTAAGTTGTGCTTTTTGAGGAATGTGTCCATTTCCTATAATTTTTCATATTTATTGGCCTAAAGTTGTTTATAAAGTCCTCTTATTTCCTTTTTCAGATGTAAAAGATCTGTAGGGCCCTTCTTTTTTCCATTTCCAATATGATTAATTTGTTTTCACTCATTTTTTCTAAATCCATCTTGCCTAAGGATTTATCAATTTTATGGATTTTCAAGAAGTAACTTTTTGGCATTGTACATCTGTTTTCTGTGTCATCAGTTTCTATTCTTATTTTTTTATTTCCTTTATTCCACTTTCTTTGGGTTAAATTTGACCTTTTTTTAGCTTGTTAAAATGGAACCTTAGATTATTGGTTTTCAGCCTTACTTTTTTATTATATGCATTTAGAGATACCAACTTCCCTACAGTTGCTTTAGTAATAGTTCACTTTTAGATATCATATTTTTATTATCATTGAACTCAAACTGTTTTCTAATTTTTATTGTGAACTTTATTTAAAATGTATTATTTAATTCTGAAACAATTTGAATACCAAATTTTCTAGTTAAAATTTTATGATTTTTAGTTCATTCCACTGACGTGTTGAATACCTTCTATATTATGTCCATCCTTTCAAATACATTTAGACTTGCTTTACAGGTGAGCATATGGTGTGTTTTGGTTAATGATCCTTGAGCACTTGGAAAAAAAAGATGCATTCAGCAGTTGATGAATGCATTGTTCCATATATGTCAATGTGATCAAATTGACCAATTGTAATATTCAGATCTAGTCTCTACTGATTGCTCTGTTTGCTTATTCTATCAGTTGGAATTCCCCACTATCATATTGTATTTCTCTCTGTCTCATTTTAGCTCTGCTTAACATTTCAGCTTTTTGGTTTTATATGTTGTTGTATGTGTTATTATCAGCATACAGATTTAAGGTTGTCATATTTTCCTGTCGAATCAGCTCTTTTATTATTACATCTAAATACATAGTATGATTTATAATTACCTTGTGCTTTACATGGTTTGAAGGTAAAAAGAAAGGACAAGAGATACTAAAAAATAGTGGCTATGCAATGTAATTATTGTATAATTTAATCTTACCTATAATCTTGCTATTTTTCTTATCTATGTTTCTAGTTGATTAATCTAAAAAAGGCAAAATATTTCTATTATTCAGTTTTGTCATCGATTAGCTTGTTAGTAAACATTATTATTTACTTTAGTGATTACCCTAGAGGTTATAACATTTATTCTCAATTTATTAGAGTCTGTATTACATTAGCACTTTTCCCACTTACATAATGTACATACCTTAGAACAGTTTACCTCTATTTAAGCTCAGCTGTCCTTGGTGCCATATTAATCCTCCAAGCCATGATTATTGTCATTTTAAATAGGAAATATTTAATTAGAGTGACTCATATAGTTTTTCCCCCATTTTCTGTGTTATTAATGGGATCATTTTTCTTCTGCCTGAATTATTTCTATAAATTCTGCTGATAAATGTGTCTGAAAATATTTTAATTTTGCTGTCATTTTAAAGAATATTTTTAATGGGGTACAGAATTCCGAGGCTTACATTTTTTCAGCTCTTTAAAGATATGTTCTGTTGACTGGGCACGGTGGCTCACGCCTGTAATCCCAGCACTTTGGGAGGCCAAGGCAGGTGGATCACCTGAGGTCAGGAGTTCGAGACCAGCCTGGCCAACATGGTGAAACCCCGTCTCTACTGAAAATACAAAAATTAGCCCAGCGTGGTGGTAGGCGCCTGTAATCCCAGCTACTCAGGACGCTGAGACCAGAGAATCGCTTGAACCCAGGATGTGGAGGTTGCAGTGAGCGGAGATTGCACCACTGCACTCCAGCCTGGGCAACAAAGAGCAAAACTCCATCTCAAAAAAAAAAAAAAAAAAAAAAAAAAGATGGGCTTCCCTTTGTGGGTAATTCGACCTTTCTCTCTGGCTGCCTTAACATTTTTTCCTTCATTTCAACCTTGGTGAATCTGACGTTTATGTGTCTTGGGGTTGCTCTTCTCGAGGAGTCTCTTTGTGGTGGTCTCTGTATTTCCTGAATTTGAATGTTGGCCTGCCTTGCTAGGTTGGGGAAGTTCTCCTGGCTAATATCCTGAAGAGTGTTTTCCAACTTGGTTCCATTCTCCTTGTCACTTTCAGGTACACCAATCAAACGTAGATTTGGTCTTTTCACAAAGTCCCATATTTCTTGGAGGCTTGCTTTGTTCCTTTTTATTCTTTTTTCTCTAATCTTGTCTTCTTGCTTTATTTCATTATGTTGGTTTTCAATCACTGATATCCTTTCTTCCGCTTGATCATTTCAGCTATTGAAACTTGTGTATGCTTCACGAAGTTCTCATGCTGTGTTTTTCACCTCCATCAGGTCATTTATGCTCTCTACACTGGTTTTTCTAGTTAGCAATTCATCTAAACTTTTTCCAAGGTTCTTAGCTTCCTTGAATTGGGTTAGAACATGCTCCTTTAGCTTGGAGGATTTTGTTACTACCCATCTTCTGAAGCCTACTTCTGTCAATTTGTCAAACCTATTCTCTGTCCAGTTTTGTTCCCTTGCTGGTGAGGAGTTGTCATCCTTTGAAGGAGGAGAGGCCTTCTGGTTTTTGGAATTTTCAGCCTTTTTATGCTGGTTTCTCCCCATCTTTGTGGATTTATCTACCTTTGGTCTTTGATGTTGGTGTCCTTCGGATGGGGTCTTTGAGTGGGTGTGCTATGCCTTTCTGTTTGTTAGTTTTCCTTCTGACAGTCAGGCCCCTCAGCTGCCACTCTGCTGGAGTTTGCTGGAGGTCCACTCCCGACCCTGTTTGCCTGGGTATCACCAGCAGAGGCTGCAGAACAGCAAAGATTGCCGCCTGATCTTTCCTGTGCCCATGTGTTCTCATTGTTCAATTCCCACCTATGAGTGAGAACATGCGACCTTTGGTTTTTTGTCCTTGCGATAGTTTACTGAGAATGATGGTTTCCAGTTTCATCCATGTCCCTACAAAGGACATGAACTCATCATTTTTTATGGCTGCATAGTATTCCATGGTGTATATGTGCCACATTTTCTTAATCCAGTCTATCGTTGTTGGACATTTGGGTTGGTTCCAAGTCTTTGCTATTGTGAGTAGTGCCGCAATAAACATACGTGTGCATGTGTCTTTATAGCAGCATCATTTATAATCCTTTGGGTATATACCCAGTAATGGGATGGCTGGGTCAAATGCTATTTCTAGTTCTAGATCCCTGAGGAATCGCCACACTGACTTCCACAATGGTTGAACTAGTTTACAGTCCCACCAACAGTGTAAAAGTGTTCCTACTTCTCCACATCCCCTCCAGCACCTGTTGTTTCCTGACTTTTTAATGATGGCCATTCTAACTGGTGTGAGATGGTATCTCATTGTGGTTTTGATTTGCATTTCTCTGATGGCCAGTGATGATGAGCATTTTTGCATGTGTTTTTTGGCTGCATAAATGTCTCCTTTTGAGAACTGTCTTTTCATGTCCTTCGCCCACTTTTTGATGGGGTTGTTTGTTTTTTTTCTTGAAAATTTGTTTGAGTTCATTGTAGATTCTGGATATTAACCCTTTGTCAGATGAGTAGGTTGCGAAAATTTTCTCCCATTTTGTAGGTTGCCTGTTCACTCTAATGGTAGTTTCTTTTGCTGTGCAGAAGCTCTTTAGTTTAATTAGATCCCATTAGTCAATTTTGGCTTTTGTTGCCATTGCTTTTGTGTTTTAGACATGAAATCCTTGCCCATGCCTATGTCCTGAATGGTAATGCCTAGGTTTTCTTCTAGGGTTTTTATGGTTTTAGGTCTAACACAAAAGTCTTTAATCCATCTTGAATTAAGTTTTGTATAAGGTATAAGGAAGGGATCCAGTTTCAGCTTTCTACATATGGCTAGCCAGTTTTCCCAGCACCATTTATTAAATAGGGAATCCTTTTCCCATTGCTTGTTTTTGTCAGGTTTGTCAAAGATCAGATAGTTGTAGATATGCGGCATTATTTCTGAGGGCTCTGTTCTTTTCCATTGATCTGTGTCTCTGTTTTGGTACCAGTACCATGCTGTTTTGGTTACTGTAGCCTTGTAGTATAGTTTGAAGTCAGGTAGCTTGATGCCTCCAGCTTTGTTCTTTTGGCTTAGCATTGACTTGGCGATGCGGGCTCTTTTTTGGTTCCATATGAACTTTAAAGTAGTTTTTTCCAACTCTGTGAAGAAAGACATTGGTAGCTTGATGGGGATGGCATTGAATCTAAAAATTACCTTGGACAATATGACCATTTTCACGATATTAATTCTTCCAACCCATGAGCATGGAGTGTTCTTCCATTTGTTTGTATCCTCTTTTATTTCATTGAGCAGTGGTTTGTAGTTCTCCTTGAAGAGGTCCTTCACATCCCTTGTAAGTTGGATTCCAAGGTATTTTATTCTCTTTGAAGCAATTGTGAATGGTAGTTCACTCATGATTTGGCTCTCTGTTTGTCTGTGATTGGTGTACAAGAATGCTTGTGATTTTTGTACATTGATTTTGTATCCTGAGACTTTGCTGAAGTTGCTTATCAGCTTAAGGAGATTTTGGGCTGAGACAGTGGAGTTTTCTAGATATACAGTCATGTCATCTACAAACAGGGACAATTTGACTTCCTCTTTTCCTAATTGAATACCCTTTATTTCCTTCTCCTGCCTGATTGCCCTGGCCAGAACTTCCAACACTATGTTGAATAGGAGTGGTGAGAGAGGGCATCCCTGTCTTGTGCCAGTTTTCAAAGGGAATGCTTCCAGTTTTTGCCCATTCAGTATGATATTGGCTGTGGGTTTGTCATAGATAGTTCTTATGATTTTGAGATACATCCCATCAATACCTAATTTATTGGGAGATTTTAGCATGAAGTGTTGTTGAATTTTGTCAAAGGCCTTTTCTGTATCTATTGAGATAATCATGTGGTTTTTGTCTTTGGTTCTGTTTATATGCTGGATTACATTTATTGCTTTGTGTATGTTGAACCAGCCTTGCATCCCAGGGATGAAGCCCACTTGATCATGGTGTATAAGCTTTTTGATGTGCTGCTGGATTCGGTTTGCCAGTATTGTATTGGGGATTTTTGCATCAATGTTCATCAAGGATATTGGTCTGAAATTCTCTTTTTTGGTTGTGTTTCTGCCAGGCTTTGGTATCAGGATGATGCTGGCCTCATAAAATGTGTTAGGGAGGATTCCCTCTTTTTCTATTGATTAGAATATTTTCAGAAGGAATGGTACCAGTTCCTCCTTGTACCTCTGGTAGAATTGGGCTGTGAATCCATCTGGTCCTGGGCTATTTATGGTTGGTAAGCTATTGATTATTGCCACAATTTCAGAGCCTGTTATTGGTCTATTCAGAGATTCAACTTCTTCCTGGTTTAGTCTTGGGAGGGTGTATGTGTAGAGGAATTTATCCATTTCTTCTAGATTTTCTAGTTTATTTGCATAGAGGTGTTTGTAGTATTCTCTGATGGTAGATTGTATTTCTGTGGGATCGGTGGTGATATCCCCTTTATCATTTTTTATTGCATCTATTTGATTCTTCTCTCTTTTCTTCTTTATTAGTCTTTCTAGCGGTCTATCAATTTTGTTGATCTTTTCACAAAACCAGCTCCTGGATTCATTAATTTTTTGAAGGGTTTTTTGTGTTTCTATTTCCTTCAGTTCTGCCCAGCTTTTGAATGTGTTTGCTCTTGCTTTTCTAGTTCTTTTAATTGTGATGTTAGGGTGTCAATTTTGGATCTTTCCTGCTTTCTCTTGTGGGGATTTAGTGCTATAAATTTCTCTCTACACACTGCTTTGAATGTGTCCCAGAGATTCTGGTATGTTGTGTCTTTGTTCTTGTTCGTTTCAAAGAACATCTTTATTTCTGCCTTCATTTCGTTATGTACCCAGTAGTTATTCAGGAGCAGGTTGTTCAGTTTCCATGTAGTTGAGTGCTTTTGAATGAGTTTCATAATCCTGAGTTGTAGTTTGATTGCACTATGGTCTGAGAGACAGTTTGTTATAATTTCTGTTCTTTTACATTTGCTGAGGAGAGCTTTACTTCCAACTATGTGGTCAATTTTGGAATAGGTGTGGTGTGGTGCTGAAAAAAAATGTATATTCTGTTGATTTGGGGTGGAGAGTTCTGTAGATGTCTATTAGGTCTGCTTGGTGCAGAGCTGAGTTCAATTCCTGGGTTTCCTTGTTAACTTTCTGTCTCATTGATCTGTCTAATGTTGACAGTGGGGTGTTAAAATCTCCCATTATTATTGTTTGGGAGTCTAAATCTCTTTGTAGGTCACTCAGGACTTGCTTTATGAATCTGGGTGCTCCTGTATTGGGTGCATATATTTAGGATAGTTAGTTCTTCTTGTTGAATTGATCCCTTTACCATTATGTAATGGCCTTCTTTGTCTCTTTTGATCTTTGTTGGTTTAAAGTCTATTTTATCAGAGACTAGGATTGCAACCCCTGCCTTTTTTTGTTTTCCATTTGCTTGGTAGATCTTCCTCCATCCCTTTATTTTGAGTCTATGTGTGTCTCTGCATGTGAGATGGGTTTTCTGAATACAGCACACTGGTGGGTCTTGACTCCTTATCCAATTTGCCAGTCTGTGCCTTTTAATTGGAGCATTTAGCCCATTTACATTTAAAGTTAATATTGTTATGTGTGAATTTGATCCTGTCATTATGATGTTAGCTGGTTATTTTGCTCATTAGTTGATGCAGTTTCTTCCTAGCCTCGATGGTCTTTACAATTTGGCATGTTTTTGCAGTGGCTGGTACTGGTTGTTCCTTTCCATGTTTAGTGCTTCCTTCAGGAGCTCTTTTAGGGCAGGCCTGGTGGTGACAAAATCTCTCAGCATTTCCTTGTCTGTAAAGGATTTTATTTCTCCTTTAGTTACGAAGCTTAGTTTGGCTGGATATGAAATTCTGGGTTGAAAATTCTTTTCTTTAAAAATGTTGAATATCGGCCCCCACTCTCTTCTGGCTTGTAGAGTTTCTGCCAACAGATCAGCTGTTAGTCTGATGGGCTTCCCTTTGTGGGTAACCCGACCTTTCTCTCTGGCTGCCCTTAACATTTTTTCCTTTGTTTCAACTTTGGTGAATCTGACAATTATGTGTCTTGGAGTTGCTCTTCTCAAGGAGTATCTTTGTGGCATTCGCTGTATTTCCTGAATCTGAATGTTGGCCTGCCTTGCTAGGTTGGGGAAGTTCTCCTGGATAATACCTTGCAGAGTGTTTTCCAACTTGGTTCCTTTCTCCCTGTCACTTTCAGGTACACCAATCAGATGTAGGTTTGGTCTTTTCACATAGTCCCATATTTCTTGGAGGCTTTGTTCTTTTCTTTTTCTTCTTTTTTCTCTAGACTTCCCTTCTCGCTTCATTTCATTCATTTCATCCTCGATCGCTGATACCCTTTCTTCCAGTTGATCGCAATGGCTACTGAGGCCTCTGCAATCTTTACGTAGTTCTTGAAACTTGGCTTTCAGCTCCATCATCTCCTTCAAGCACTTCTCTGCATTGGTTATTTTAGTTGTACATTCGTGTAATTTTTTTTCAAAGTTTTTAACTTCTTTGCCATTGGTTTGAATTTCCTCCTGTAGCTCGGAGTAGTTTGATCATCTGAAGCCTTCTTCTCTCAACTCGTCATAGTCATTCTCTGTCCAGCTTTGTTCCATTGCTGGTGAGGAACTGCGTTCCTTTGGAGGAGGAGAGGCGCTCTGCTTTTTAGAGTTTCCAGTTTTTCTGCTCTCTTTTCTCCCCATGTTTGTAGTTTTTCTACTTTTGTTCTTTGATGATGGTGATGTACAAATGGGTTTTTGGTGTGGGTGTCCTTTCTGTTTGTTAGTTTTCCTTATAACAGACTGGACCTTCAGCTGCAGGTCTGTTGGAGTTTGCTAGAGGTCCACTCCAGACCCCGTTTGGCTGGGTGTCAGCAGCAGTGGCTGCAGAACAGTAGATTTTCGTGAATCGCAAATTCAGTTGTCTGATCGTTCCTCTGGAAGTTTTGTCTCAGAGGAATACCCGGCCGGGTGAGGTGTCAGTCTGTCCCTACTGGGGGATGCCTCCCAGTTAGGCTGCTTGGGGGTCAGAGACCCACTTTAGGAGGCAGTCTGCCTGTTCTCAGATCTCCAGCTACGTGCTGGGAGAACCACTACTCTCTTCAAAGCTGTCAGTCATGGACATTTAAGTCTGCAGAGATTACTGCTGACTTTTTGTTTGTCTGTGCCCTGCTCCCGGAGGTGGAGCCTACAGAGGCAGGCAGGCCTCCTTGAGCTGTGGTGGGCTCCACCCAGTTCGAGCTTCCTGGCTGCTTTGTTTACCTACGCAAGCCTGGGCAATGGTGGGTGCCCCTCCCCCAGCCTAGCTGCCACCTTGCAGTTTGATCTCAGACTGCTGTGCTAGCAATCAGCAAGACTCCATGGGCATAGGACCCTCTGAGCCAGGTGCGGGACGCAATCTCCTGGTGTGCCGTTTTCCAAGCCCATTGGAAAAGCGCAGTCTTAGGGTGGGAGTGACCCGATTTTCCAGGTGCCGTCTATCACTGCTTTCTTTGACTAGGAAAGGGAACTCCCTGACCCCTTGCGCTTCCCAAGTGAGGCAATGCCTCGCCCTGCTTTGGCTCGCACACGGTGCCCTGCACCGACTGTCCTGCACCCACTGTTTGGCACTCCCTAGTGAGATGAACCCGGTACCTCAGATGGAAATGCAGAAATCACCCATCTTCTGTGTCGCTCACGCTGGGAGCTGTAGACCGGATATGTTCCTATTTGGCCATCTTGGCTCCAGCCCGTGTTTATTTTACTTGGAGTGTGTATATTCTTCTTGAATCTATGGCTGGAAGTTTGTCATCAGTTTTGTAAAATATCTGTCTCACTTCCTCCAAATACTTCCTTTGCCCCATTCCTTTTTTAAATTCTTTAAGAATTCCAATTACGTATCAGATCTTTTGACTTGATCCCATATTTATTTTTGCTTTTTCTTTGTTTTCTAGTTTTTTCTCTATACAGTTTGAGCTGGATATTTCTACTGACTTCTCCAGTTCATAAATCTTCTCTTCGCCGGGCGCGGTGGCTCACGCTTGTAATCCCAGCACTTTGGGAGGCCGAGGCGGGCGGATCACGAGGTCAGGAGATCGAGACCACGGTGAAACCCCGTCTCTACTAAAAATACAAAAAAATTAGCCGGGCGTGGTGGCGGGCGCCTGTAGTCCCAGCTACTTGGAGAGGCTGAGGCAGGAGAATGGCGTGAACCCAGGAGGCGGAGCTTGCAGTGAGCCGAGATTGCGTGACTGCACTCTAGCCTGGGCGACAGAGCGAGACTCCGTCTCAAAAAAAAAAAAAAAAAAATCTTCTCTTCGGTAGTGTCTAATCTTCTATTAAATAGATATGATGAATTCTTAATTTTAATCAATGTTTTCAATTCTAGGAATTTTATACGATTCTTTTTTATGCTTTATCTTTTCATCTATTTTCTTCAGTATTTTGTTCATGGTTATTTTAGAGTCTATGCCTGATTTCTGTAATACCTGGATTCATGTAAGTCTGTTGTCTCTTTCCTTTTTTTATCTCTTGACTTTCAGTTATCTGGCTCTGTTTCTTGGCATGCCCAAAAATTCTTGATTGCTTGCCTGATGGTGTATGTGAAAAATTGTTGAGTCTTTGGATGTTCTTATCTTTGTCTTAGAATAAATCCTGTGGTGGGCAAATAGAATACAGGCAAAGTATCTTGATCTAATTACAGCTTGTTTATTTGTAATTTGTCCTGACTCTGCAGGCTTAGCCATTTCAGAGGTTTCAGCTGAAAGCTTGTAGTTTCTACATGTGCTGTCTCCTCCTTGGTGAGGACTTAACTTTAAGTTTCGATTTCCCACCATTTTATGATGGTCAGGTTCTCTGCTTAACATTTCAGTCTTTTAGCTGCTTTCTACTTAGTGTTATTGAATCTTAACTAACACATACATAACTTAGTCATTATCAAATACATTAAGGAGAAATTGTCTGCAGAGAACATGGGCTTACTTCCCTAGAGTTCCCTTTTCTTCTGGATGTTTTTCTCTACCCTGAACCCATTTTTTGGTCTTCATCTTCTAGTGAGGCTGCCACTAATTCTAGATTGCTGTTTTCTGTTTGGCTTTCATGCCCTTCCCTATGATCTCTAACTCCTGGCCTCATGTGATCCACCCGCCTCGGCCTCCCAAAGTGCTGGGATTATAGGTGTGAGCCACTACACCCAGCCTTATATTCTTCCCTATGAATTGGCAAATGCTATGAGAGGGGAATGGGAGTGAATATAGGTCTTTACTCCTTGTAGTTATTTTCACTGTAGGATCTGGTGGCACCTTCAAGCCCTCATTGCCCTTTTTCTTTTTTGTAGTTTATCCAACCTTAATAGATAGATGTTCTCAGTATTAGGATTCATCTGACAGTACATAGTCCATTATAGCTAGAAGCAGAATTTCTCCAATTAATACTTTTAAATTTATTTGTAAGAGTTGCTTCATTCCAGGAACTGAGCTCAGTTGGTTCTCACAGATTGTGCACAGTCATTGGGTGGTGGCAGACATCTGGATGCAGCTTTGTCGATGAAATAGCACAGAAACGCCAGCTTTCCTCCATTAGAGTGTTATCAATAAGAATATTGCTTTTGTCTCTGTTCGGTGATTCTTCCCAGGATATGAAGTTCTCTGAATGCTAATTGTTAATGGTACTCTATGTTTTAAAAATCATTGTTTATGGGCCGGGCACGGTGGCTCACGCCTATAATCCCAGCACTTTGGGAGGCCATGGTGGGTGGATCACAAGGTCAGGAGATTGAGACTATCCTGCCTAACACATTGAAACCCCATCTCTACTAAAAATACAAAAAAATAAGCTGGGCCAGTCCCAGCTACTCAGGAGGCTGAGGCAGGAGAATGCCATGAACCCAGGAGGTGGAGCTTGCAGTGAACTGAGATCACACCACTGCACTCCAGCCTGGACAACAGAGCAAGACTCCGTCTCAAAAAAAAAAAAAATTAGTGTTTATGAAGGCCTTTTTATTTTCATTTAATTTTTTTATTCTTTTACCATATATGTATTGGAAGTTTAGAAAGCCATAGTCCCACTTGAAAAAATGTGCACTGCACATTATTAGCATACTAAAGGCATAGACCTGCATCTTTGACACTTACATGTTCAACTTTGCTGTCCAGGTTCTTAGAGCATAGTAATGAACAAGACACAAAATGTCCACTGGGGCTACTGAAATTGCCCAGAGAATCCACTCTGGTGGCACCCATATCCATGCACGGAAGACACATTTGTGAAACCCTGAGTTAAACTAGTCTCTATGGACAACCACTGGGCCTTACTTCTGCTTCCAGTGGTCACTGGCTCTGTTGGAAAGGCTAGCTAGAGCATGCAGATATGGAAGCCTGACTAATGGAAATGGTCACTTTTGAGTGTTTTGCTTCCTTTGGGGCAACAAGTTAGATTGAAACAGAATCTTTCTTTCTTTCTTTCCTTTCTTTCTTTTTGATGGAGTCTTGCTCTGTCGCCCAGGCTGGAGTGCAGTGGCGTGATCTTGGCTCACTGCAACGTCCGCCTCCTGGGCTCAAGCAATTCTCCTGTCTCCGCCTACCAAGTAGCTGGAATTACAGGCACACACCACCATGCCTGGCTAATTTTTGTATTTTTATAGAGATGGGGTTTCACGATGTTGGTCAGGCTGGTCTGGAACTCCTGACCTCAGGTGATCCACCCGCCTTGGCCTCCCCAATTGCTGGGATTACAGGAGTGAGCCACTGTGCCCGGCCAAAACAGAATTATTTAACATAGCACAGTGAGTATGACTTGGCCATACATCGCACACCTTGCAACAAGTGTTGCTGCATTACTGAAACAAAATTAATTTAATTCTCTTTAAACACATCTTTTGGGTTGATTTTCTAATTTGAAACTGTCAAGAGATCAAGTAACAGCGTCATCATAATGAGAAAGCTGGGGAACTGTGCTTTAAAGACTGTCAGCCCATTTGATCTACCATACAGAACTAGGTTGGTAATTACCCTAAAAAAGTCAACTTGCCAAAAAAAGCATAGTCTGAAGAGTCAGTTAGTGATTGCATATAAATCCGTCTTGTGATTTTGTGTCGTTATAGATCAAAATGATTGTATATATAGGCATAGACACACACCTGTATGTACATACTTTTTTCATATTCTCAGACTCACATTTCTTCTAAATAATTACGAAAGATATTATGCAAAGTCATACTGCCTTGTGAAATGGACACTTAGGATCTTTGACATTTTGTACTAAGCACACTACTATTCCTGTTATTGGCATGGATAATTGACACTTGACTCTATCCTTCTCATTCAGTAGGTTCTTCTGACCCTCACACATTGAGCTGTTTTTAAAGACTGTATGTACCCCAAAAGTTGTTGATGACCACTTGTATGCATTAAAGTGTCAAAAGCAAAATAAAATGTAGGTATGCTTTTCCAGATCACAGTTATTTGTGTCGTTGGCTCTCTCTCCAAGGTCACGCTGTGTGCTGATTTTGCATTTGGTCCAGAACATGTCCAGGGCTCATCTTGGCCCTAGAAGAGTCAGAAGTGTCATGATGAAAGTAATGGTGACGGATTTGAGAGAATTCTGTCTTTACTGGGGCAGAGTAACCCTCATCTTAAGGAAATACAAATTCCACCTTTCCAAAATTTTGGTTCTTAGCAGCACCCAGGATTCTGTAACTGTGTGTTAAAATGTCTGAGTTCTCCGATTTTAAATGAGGCAGGACTGTTCAAAGGCAGGTAATGTCTTGTGTGGAGACAGGTATTTAGACAAACACTTCAGAACAAGCAGAAACATACAGGGCAATGGCGTGGATCAAAAGCATCACCGTGTAATTGAAACTGACTTTGTACTGGGTTCCTTCAGTGTCAAGGCCCTTTTTTTTCTTTCTGAGAGCAACATTTTCCCTCTTATCTTCGTTTATGCCTGTGCTTCCTTAATCATCTTCAAATGTTTGTGGGTTGATGTTCACATGTCCTCATTCTGTTTTTTAAATCTCATTTGTTGCCGTTTTTCTCTTAGAGGGAGAGGAAGTATTCTGTTTAGGCTACATGTTTAAGGGTGAAAAGTGTTTATAGAATCTTCATCTGTTTCCCTTGAGCCTGATATATTTGATGACATCACTCTGTAATTGTACATGATTTGGACAGTGCGAAGCACACAGGGCAGAATGTTCAGGACGGCAAAGAGAACATGTTTTTGTAATTAGCCAGAGAACCCAGGCTACGACTTGTGATCCTTGTTGAAAACACGCACATACACTTACAGATCCAATGAGAGAAGGTGGTCCTTGCTAATGTGTTCTTTGGTGGCCCAAGACTGACTTTAAGGGCTTTTGGTTTGAATGCTTGCATGTGGACAAGACATGGGTCTGGGGTGAGAGTTCAGCTTTTGAAATCTGGGTTAAGAATTTAATGGGACTAGGTCATTGATAATAGAGATTTTGAAGACATTTAAATAAAATCTCTTCGTGTCTGAAATTTAGGGATAGCAATGGAAGGTCATATTAATTTTGTGTTAATGAGTGTTCAGTGAATAAATATATGCATAAGCCATTTCCCCTGTGCCTTGTTGTTCTTTATTGATTTCCCAGTACTCTCCTTCTCTCAGTCTGAAGTGATTATTCAGAGCCTCCTTAGGAAGTCCCACTGAATGGCTGAGCACTTCTATTTGAGACACCATTCACTGACTGCTGACCTTTGGGGCATCATTTCCTAAGGCTTCCGTGTCGTGGTCATCAGAATTTTATGTGGACCCTCGAAAAAGTCAAAAAGTCAGAGCACAGAAGAAAGAATCCTGATGAAGATTTATGAAATGTCATAAATTAACAAATCTAAAATCTAGTTTAATTTCAGCAAGAATGACAGCTTTGAGTGGCCTGTACTTAGACGTCGGTGGAAGTAAAACTGATCAGAACTTCTAAAGTGGGAACTCACTGGGGACCATCCCCACAGTTTCTCCCATGGGAATGCTTAGGCATCCGTCCTAGCGGGAAGAAGTCATTTGGTAGAAACCTCATGTTTCTGCCTAGGTGGGACACTTGCACCTTGAGGGCCTTGGACGAATAGAAGGGTTAACCCAAGTGTTGAACACTACTGAACTATCTCGGGACTTTTGTTCTGTGTTCATGGATTTAGTAATCGTAATGTAAACAGGCACCTCAGCAGCTGCGTCCCCTTAAGCGGATTTTATTTAGCAGCTGAGTTACCCACGTCACTTGGCAGTCATAGATTTTCAATTTTTCCTTGTGC
The DNA here is from genome assembly GCF_028878055.3 of Symphalangus syndactylus. Lineage (NCBI taxonomy): Eukaryota > Metazoa > Chordata > Mammalia > Primates > Hylobatidae > Symphalangus > Symphalangus syndactylus. The sequence continues at coordinate 106,218,289 of NC_072423.2, read as the reverse complement.
CAAGAGGGCAGCTGGAATGATTTGAGTACTCATTAATTTGGGAGAAATATGAGCTGTATAAGGCAGACAACACGAGTCTTCTGTATGGTGTTGTACCAGGATAAGCAGATCAGGGTAGAAGCAATTTGCCCTATCCCAAAGGGGCCCCAGGATTTTAATAAGCTGGTTATGAAAATTCTGTTTCTTTGCAATTTGAAGCAGCTAATTAGAGCCTGTAATTTCTCTCCTATAACGAGAGTGGATGAAGGTTAACGTTAGGCCTCCCGGGCCCTTTCACATTCATTTACAGAGAGAAATCAGGTAACAGTTGTAGCTAATTAGAGCAGGGTATTAAATATTTAGTCCATCTTGATTTAACTTAGAGAACACATGCATGTTGTTGGGGTATGGAAAATGATAAAGGGAAGTTAAATTTAATTTTTAATCAAAGATAAACTTAAAGGCAGTATAATAATTTTAGCACTGACTACCCTAACCTGACAGCCAGAGCAGCAGTTGCCTCCAGCGGTCTGAACTGTCAAGATAAAGGAAGATGATGTCGATTTAATTTCATCAGTGAACACGTAGCCCAAGTTCAAACAGCTGGGATTTATGCCATCTGCACAAAGTACAAAGAACTCGATTTTTATTGTAGCAGTGAGATTAAAAAAATAAAAAGCACCTTCTTGATGTTTCAGAGTTTGGAGTTTGAGTTTGGATGCTATGAGTGCATATCATTTGGATAATAGTTTTGGGGAACTATCCTAAGGAAGATATCTCATTCATAGGCATTTTTAAAAGAGAGGATTTGTGTCTGGCGAAACTGCTCCCTGGAAGGAAATCGTTGTCCAAGAGGCTGGGCAGGCTTAGCAATGGGGTAGCGTTGTGTTGAGGTAAAGTCTGACTTTGCCATAGACTGATACCTAAACTGTTGCATGCTGAGGACAGTAAGTCATTCTTCTCTTGTCATACCCAACTCAAATGATCTTCGTGAAGCGGGACTCAGTTAAGTCAGGACATGCATATCAGAAAGAAATTCACCCCATGACTCCTCTTCCCTCAGGGCCTCACACAAGGGTAGAGCATCTTCACAGTGAAGTCAGTTCACAGGAAAGCTCTCAGGACTACTGCAACTTCCCTGGAAGCAGGCTTTTAGGAGGCCAGAATAATATAAAAAGGGCAAGGATGTGGGGAAAAGATGAAAAGGCTTATAAAAATAGAAAAACTCTGAAGAGTAACTCTGAGGCATGCATCCCTCTAACTTCACTGATTTATCTTGGTGCGTGACACCCCATCACTACTCTGGTTGTTTCATTTGGGGATGCTCGAAGCATCTTTGCAGATCTGCAGGAAGTAAATGGCAACTCACAAAGACCATCTGACGTTGCTACATTGTCTTCCAGTTGCCAGTTATTACAAAATGGTTTCTGAGGGCAGTAATCCTTTGGAAATGACTGTTATTGGGGATAATAACTGGTTGTCAGAGCATTAACATCCTCGGCTTCACTCTGGGCTATTACATAACAAATGAACCGGTGGTGAGTCTGCCAGGTGTATTAAATTATATCATGCATTATAGAAGTTCTGTGATGGGGATTAGCATCCAGAGAAGACTATCAGCAATTGCCAAACTCATTATCTGCTGAAGCAGGAGACTGGCCTCAGGCCTAAGGATGCAAGGTTTGGGTGTAACCATTAAGGCACTACCTCCAGTCTTTCTCTGCCCTAGCATTGAGACAGACAGGAAGCACACCAGCATTTCTTCTCTATTCTTCAACCGCTAAAGAAGATCAAAATATACTGTGTTAACCAGAGTAGCAGCAAAGCTGAATTGACAATGAATTTACACATTTCCTGGACTTCTTAATGGCAGAGCTGCTGCTTAAGCAGTCTTCTATAGGCACAGAATTTAGTGGATTCTCCTAGCACTTTTGGGGTCTAGATTTTGTTCCCTGGTGCCCTTAGAACAATAGAGATGGATGGTGAGCCTTCAGAAGCCATGACCTCTGGGAAGCTCTGCCCCCACTTCTCAGATACCCACAATCACTCCTAGCGTGTACACATCACATTGAGCACAGGCCACATTTTGGGTCAGAAGTTTTCCAAAGGGGCAAAGCGTGAAATGAAATGAAGGTTGAAGTCCCTTGGAAATAAGCTTTCCACTGCAAACACACAGATAAATGAGGACTTGCCAGTTCTCAGTAGCTCTGGATGACCCTTCACATTGCTGCTGGTCTAATCCATTGCTGAGATGAACTGTGGGGATGGTAGTACTTCTAATTAATTTTCAGTAGAACACCTTTATGCCCATGAGATCCTTTTAATAGCACACCACCTCTATAATCTATGCTTCTACTCTTAAGCATCTATACTTAAGACATGCATGATGTATTTGCTACCTGGATATCATCTATATGGAGTTGGGGATTGGGTCACCATTATATTCCTAGTACCTCACTCAGAGCTGCATAGGAGATCCTCTGTAAATGTTTATTAAATGGAATTGAGTGGAATTTTTTTCTTCAAAATACTTTTCTTGTAGAAAACAGCATTACATGTTAATTCTAGAAAATTTGTAAAAAAAAAAAAAATAGATACTGGGAAAGAAGCAGGGATCACTTGTTATCCACTCTCTAGAGATTATGGTACTAGACACTTTTTGCATATATCTTTCCATTATTTTTCCATGCATGTATATATATTATATATATTTTTTATTTATATATTATATATAATATATTATATATAAATATAATATATATAGTATATTTTATATATACTATATATTATATTTATATATAATATATAATAATATATATTATATATAGTATATATATTATATATATTACTATATTATATATAATATATACTATATATACTATATATAATATATACTATATATAGTATATATATAATATATACTATATATAGTATATATTATATATAGTATATATACAATATATATATAATATATACTATATATAGTATATATACAATATATATATAATATATACTATATATAGTATATATACAATATATATATAATATATACTATATATAGTATATATACAATATATATATAATATATACTATATATAGTATATATACAATATATATATAATATATACTATATATAGTATATATACAATATATACTATATATATACTGTATATACACATACACACACATAAATGGGATCAGACTGTATATGGGGCATTTTGTAACCTCTTCTGTTCATTTAGTGATGTCTTTCCAAGTCATTAGCAGTCGGCTTTACCATTATTTGTGATGGCTTCATGAAAGTTCATGATTAAATGTACTATAGTTTAATCCCCTTCTGTGATATGTTTAGGTTGTTGTAATTTTTCTCTAATGTGAACAGTACTGCAACATATATTCTTTCTGCTAAATCTTCATTTCTTTATATTATTGTTTCCTTGTGTTGATTTCCTAGAAGTAGAATTGCTGTGTCAAAGGTTATGCACATTTAAAATATTTAATAGATGTGGCCAAGTTATTTTCAGAAAACTTATGCCAATTTACATTCCCACCAGCAGAAAGGATATTTCCTAATACCCTTGTTGTTAACACATCAGTTTCAATTTGATAGGCAAAAACAAAAATACTTTAAACCTTGTATTTGTATTGGTGCTTAAAAGTGAGCTTGAACATCTTGTTCTCTGTCTTTTGTTTATTTGTTTTTGTTGCCATGGGTAGTATTCTGGGATCTGCTGGTTCATGCACTTTGCCCTGTTATTGTGTTCTCATGTCATAATGTAGCAAATAAGAAAATGAGCTTTGGGGTCCCACATGCCTTGAAAAGGTCCAGTAGCTATCATTTGCCTGCTGTGTGACCTGGGACAGATTCTCACCCTTTGTAATCCTCGGTTTGTTCAACTGTTAAATAAGAATGATGACAGTGACCACCTCAATGCAGTTGTACCATGTATGGTACCAGGTTTGGGGCTGATGTTCAACATGCTAGGTTTTAGTACTTTAGTGCTCATTTAATCCCTCTATTTCTTTTAGCATGTTCTTACTCCTTATACCATGATGGATTACCCCCACTTAGCTTAATTGTGTGCAATAACCTTACTCATTTTTGGGGTATTTGCTATGGATTAGCAGTTGGGAAAACAACAGTGAACGAAACTAATATATCTCCATCATGAAGCTTATATCCATGTGTATGTGTGTGCGCGTGTGTATGTGTATGCACGCGCGCGTGTGTGTGTGTGTCGGGAACAGAATATAACAAGAGGACAGACAAAATAACTGTAAATTACACCATGTGCTATGCAGAAAACCAACAGAGGCTAAGGCAGAGACTAAAAAGGGGGACTTATGATAGATAAGGAGAGGAGGAAGGGTCTTTTGGAGGTGGAGAGTTCAATGATGAGACCTAAAAAATAGGAAAGAGATAACTGTGTTAAAATGTTTTAGTGCAGAGCAGGCAGGTGGGCAATATGTGCAAAGGCCCTGTGGCAGGAAAGAACTTCAGGTGTCAGAGGAATTTTTTAGAAGTCTAGCCTGGGAAGAAGAGGGTGGTTGGGAATTTAGCAACTGGGGCTGAGTAAGGGGGCAAGTGGAGGTGAGATTACAAAACAGGGAAGGGGCCAGCACATTTTAACTTTTATTTTAAATAACAGAAGGCCTCTATAGAGCTGTGAGCAAAGTGGGGGATCTCTATCCTCTTTTTTGAGATGGAGTCTCACTCTGTCACCCAGGATGGAGTGCAGTGGCGAAATCTCGGCTCACTGCAACCTCCGCCTCCTGGGTTCAAGCGATTCTCTTGCCTCAGCCACCTGAGTAGCTGGGATTATAGGTGTGCTTCATCACACCCAGCTAATTTGTTGTACTTTTATTAGAGACAGGGTTTCACCATGTTGGCCAGGCTTGTCTTGAACTCCTGACCTCAGGTGGTCCACCTGTCTCGGCCTCCCAAAGTGCTGGAATTACAGGTGTGAGCCACCATGCCCAGTCAGAGGGACTCTATGTTATTCCTGTTATAACAAGCTCTCTCTGGGGCTGGATAGCAATAGAAGAGCTCAGGTAAGAGTTCCACCTGGTTCTCCAAGTGAGAGGCATTGGTGGCTTGGACTAGGATATTAGCAGAGGAGATAGAAGTCACAGAATGGTATTTTAGCAAGAAGGTTCCAAATAAGTCATTTATTTCTCCACTCCATGTTGTTCACTAGGACCATTTTTAACACCGGCTGTCATTAGAAATTTCCCAGTGCTCTGAAAGAGTGAGTTTCCAAGTGGCAGATAATCTGGCTCCTCTCTTCAGTGTGATAGGGTACTAGTGACATGTCCTCAAACTTACTCTTCTAGGAAAAGCTCTAGTCTCCCAAAAAGCCATGTTTAAAATGGAAGATTGCAGAACTTGCTGCAGTCATAAGAGCCATTGGCTTTGATCAGTCTCTAGTCTCCCAACTAAAGGAAACATATTTTGAAAAAGTCAACTCAGTTCCAGCACATGGTATATTTCTCCTCTCTTGATCCCCATGAAAAATGCTGACCCTAGAAAAACAACAAACAAGCAAATAAACAAAACTGTGAGGGTAGGGAAACAAGATAGAGGCCAGCTCTCAAGACTGTTTATTCTCTCTTAAAATACATTGTTCCTCTTGGTTTGCATTTCCCTGATTTGTTTGCTGCCTTGCAGAGCACCCTTTGCCATCATCCCTATATATTTCCATGTAAGTTCTGCCTATGGATTTATAGCTTCTCTACTGACAAGAAGCTCTTTGAAGACAAGAATGATCTATGATCCCATATGATCCTACCTTCTTCAGCCCTTATCTGTCACAATGCCTTTTTCTCCCACTTACTATATGACCAGTACTACTTAACTTTTCTTGCTTTTCTCTTACATGTAAGACTTGGGGCCAGGCACGGTGGCTCACATGTGCAATCCCAACACTTTGGGCAGCCGAGGCTATCTTGAGCCCAGGAGTTTAAGACCAGCCTAGGCAATATGGCAAGACCTCATCGCCACAAAACATACAAAAATTAGCCAGGTGTGGTGGTGCATGCCTATTGTCCCAGCTTCTTGGGAGGTTGAGATGGGAGGATTGCTTTGGGCTGCAGTGAGCCGAGATCATGCCACTGCACTCCAGCCTAGGTGACAGACTGTCTCAATAGGAAGAAAAAAGACTTGGCAGAGAAGAAGAAAAGAACATGGAGGCACTTGGGGAGGCCGAGGTGAGTGGATCACCTGAGGTCAGGATTTCAAGACTAGTCTGGCCAACATGGCAAAACCCCATCTCTACTAAACATACAAAAATTAGCTGAGCATGGTGGTGTGGGCATGTAATCCCAGCTACTTGGGAGGCCGAAGCAGGAGAATTGCCTGAACCTGGGAGACAGAGGTTGCAGTGAGCCAGGATCCCACTCCAGCCTACACTCCAGCCTGAGTGACAGAGCGAGAGAGAGACTCCATCTCAAAAAAAAAAAAAACAACAAAAAACAAAAACAAAAAATAACATGGAGAGTGCTTGCAAGGTTATTTCTAGGAACAAACAGTTGGGGAAGAAATTGGGATTCTTTTGGCCTCAAATGTTCATCTTACCAGTGCACTATGCTTAGAAAAGGAATAGGATGACTTTGCATTTACATGATCCTCCTTATCAACTGGAGCTGGGGCCATAGAGTCCAAGATTGCATGTGTCCTATTCAGGGAAACCAAGCTCTTTGTGGGGAGGATGCAGTAGTGACCCAGTTCTGGAATGACAGGCCCTTCTCCTCATATATATATACATATATATATATATATGAGGAGTTACATATATTATATGTGTATATCTATATAAAACTACATATAGTTTTATATATGTATAAAGAAATACATATATTTTCTTCATATTCCTTTGCCTTCCCCATTCTATAAAAAGTATTTCAAGAGCTTACAACTTCCACAAGGGCAGAGACCATATGGATTTTTTCCTCCCCATTGTGGCTCCAGCATGGAGCAGGATGTTTAGTATCTAGTATTTCCAGTTAACACTTGATGGATGGAAGGCTAGGTGGGAGGGTGGGTGGATGGGAAACATAAAACAGAAAAGGTAACACAAGTCAGTTGTCAGTAGCAAGGAGAAAAGGACACCAAAGACAGGGGAGCCACAGAACACCTAGGCTCTGATAGGGTATTTGAGCCCTCTGCTTGAGCCAGTTTGCACATGCAAAGAGGGAACCAGGACAGCTCTACAAATCACGGTCTGAGAGATTAAGACACAATGATTGCTTAAGATAAAATACAACTTTTACTGACTGAAGGTAAGAAATAAACTTTCCCTGGGGCTTCTCAAAAAGAAGAAAATGGTTGCCCCAAATTCTCAGGAACATTGACTTGCCTTCCCACCCTATTCACTGAGGCTACTGCTCACTGAAGTCCTAGTGGCAGCTTCCTACAGTAGGGTCTTCAGCCAGGGGGGCATGTTTCCATAGTGGGAGTGGAGGATCTTGGGTTATGAGAGCCCCTGGAAGGGCAAGAGGTTGGCATACAGAGAGTGAGCTCGTACAGATCACCAAAAACCCACAAGTCATTCTGATCTCTCCTTCCCCCTTCCACAAGGAGCTATGTCCCTGCCTGTCTGCCTTTTGGAGAATCACAGGTAAAACAGAGTGAACACTGTCCTCAGCAATATCCTTCCAGTTGTCTTGACGAGTCCTTGACTTTTCTTACTGACAGAAGTCCCAGAAGGCAGTAGGTGAGGTGACAGGGGAAACTGCTATTTTGGACTAATTTCTAGTGACAGGGAGGATGGGTTGGGAAAATAGAAATGACAAGAATCTTGGGAAAAGGCAACTGTGCTGTCTTAGAATTCACAACAGCTGTTGGTTTTAATGAGTCTGAGAATGATTTGGGCAGAATCCAAAACTCCTGAATCCTCCACCTGTAACCTGCTGCTGTGCTGCTTCTGCAGGGTGGTATGAGAGGGTACACTGTCCAGATGCATGCGGCTTCTTACTGTGGGGCTTTGGCCCCAAATCCCAATGAGAAAATCATGAGGACTCCAGCTGTGCCCAAGGCCAAGTGGGTCTTGGTCGTGTACCCTGATGTGGGCCCTCAGGGTCTCACTGATCCAGAGGCAGGGGGAGCAAAGGGAGACAAACTCAGGGTCAGGGTGGGTGGGAGGAAGGGAGAGCATTAAAGGAAGAGGAGCTTTTCTCTAAGGCCTAGAGGGACACACCCAAGTCATGTCATCAGGCGTCATACTCTCAGACCTTGCCCTGTTTCTCTGTTCTATTTTTCTCTCTTTAGGGTCTAGGCAAAGAGCACCTTTGGAGATCTCCTCTTAGAAGACCCCTCTTCCTTTGCAGAATTAATCCTCCCTGCCCCTCAAGTCCCAAACATTTTACTTTATTTGATCCATTTCACAACATCATTCTGGTTCTATGATGTTGACCAATTTACAAGTAAGGAAAATGAGACTTACAAAGAGCAAGTAACTTGCTGGGCAAGGTGGCTCACGCCACCCTGGGAGGCTGAGGTGGGTGGATAGCTTGAGCTCAAGAGTTCAAGACCAGCCTGACCAACATGGTGAAACCCCATCTAAAGAAAAAAAATAAGAAAAAAATAAGAAAAATTTTAAAAAAGACTGTTCTTTCACCAGGCTCTGCAATGTCCTCTTTGTTGTAAATCAGAGATCCATGTATGTGTTGGTCTGCTTTGGAGTTTTCCCTGCTGGTCCACTGGACGATTTTTGTATTTGTACACTAAAGCCACACTGCCTTAATTACCATACTTTACAATAAACCTTGATAGCCAGTGAGGTAATTGTCCTGCCTTGTTCCTATTTTTTTAGGAGAGTTTTTGGATATTCTCATTCCTTTATATTTTCATATAAATTTATTTTATTTTTTAATTTTTTTTTTTGAGGCAAGGTTGCTCTCTGTCACCAGGCTGGAGTGCAGTGGTGGATCTCGGCTCACTGCAACCTTGACTGCTGCCCCCAACAGCTCAGTCTTCCAAGTAGCTAGGACTGCAGGCGCGTACCACCACACTTGGCTAATTTTTGTATTTTTTGTAGAGATGAGGTCTTGCAGTGTTGCCCAGGCTGGTCTCGAACTTGTGGGCTCAAGCAGTCTGTCTGCCTCAACTTCAAACAGTGCTGGGGCCGGGTACAGTGGCTCACGCCTGTAATCTCAGCACTTTGGGAAGTCGAGGCGAGTTGATCACACGAGCCCAGGAGTTCAAGACCAGCCTGGCCAACATGGCGAAACCCTATCTCTATTAAAAATACAAAAATTAGCCAATGTGGTGGTGCATGCCTGTAGTCCCAGCTACTCAGGAGGCTGGGTCATGAGAATCACTTGAACCTGGGAGGCGGAGGTTGCTCCATCCTGGGTGGCAGAGTGAGACTGTGTCTCAAAAAATAACAAATAAATAAATAAATAAATAATAATCAAGTAACTTACCCCAAGGCCTCACAGCTCATTTGAGGGAAGACTTAGATTCTGAATATAGGGGTATCCGATTCTTAGCCCTGTTTGGTAACCACTGCTTTCTGCCAACTTGTCCACCCACTCAGCTCTGGCTTCCGTGAAATGATGCCATCTGTCCACTGTTACAAAGTGTAGGGAAAAGGAGAGATTTCCACTGAAAGCTGCTTGGAATAGCAACCATCACATTGCTGTTTTAAGATGTGATCTTTTCCCTACTAGGGAATCCCTGAAGCAGGCAGTTATTTAAAATACAGTTGGCTTCAATCTTTGCATAGCTTCCATCTAGAATCAAGAGGCAGGCACCTAAGAAGAAATATTATAATACTGATCATCCATCCATGGGAGGCCTTGCATAAGACACCATTTTTCTGGTCCCTAACTATGAGGCTGTAATAACAAAGACCAGAGCTTTTTCATGCCTCCATTTCCTCATATGTTATCACTGAGCTTCAGGAGAAAAAGAAATCATGGGAACTGAGCATAAAGTAAAATCTCAACTGATTGATAACAGATCAGTCTGGAAAAATAGAAAAGTATTGAAAATGTAGTCGCAATAAAGGAATGAGCTCTATGCTGATAAATTCAAGTATGTCCCATGCTGACTTCCTTTAATTTCCCAAATTTGTGAAAAGAAGGATAGAAAAGGTGGGTAACTAATATTCGTTGAGAGTCTACTCCATGCCAGGTACTGAATTGGGCACAGGTGCCTCCTGCTCTCACATCTATGTTTCGGTTTGGAAGTAGAAATAAACATAAGTAAACTAATAAATCATTAATATAACTTAATATACTGAGTATCATGAAGGAAACAAAAGGGGTGATGAGGATGAGGATACCTGGGGTGAAAGAGGGTTAGCCATGCAAACAGGAGGTGAGGGGCACTTCAGGTAGTGGGAGAGGTGGATTGAAAGATTAGAAAACCAGAAGGAGTTGGTCCAGAAGGAGAAGGTCTGGACCTTCCAGGGAATCTTAGCTGTGGTGTTGGGAGTTTAGAATGTATTCCAAGTACAATGGGAAGACACTGGAGGGCTTTAACCTAGAGAGTGACACAGCCCCATGATGTTTTATGAATATAGCCATCGTCATCCCAATTTGTGGAACAATTAGTTTATTCCCCTTTGACATAAGTCAGTTTTCTGATCTGTTTTTGGTTAATTTGATGGCTTTACACATGTTAGTTTGCCTTTTTGTTCATGGTATTGAATCTGTAATCCTTCTTGAAAGATGGGGCATACCTATGAACAAATGGCTGTCACCACTTGATCTCTCAGGGTTTTGGAGGGCAAGGGAAGCAGGATGGGGCTTCTGAGCCATATAAATCCTAGGCCATGCAGTGTCCAGCAATCTGAAGCTTGGAGACAAGTTTGTTTCAGGATCCCTAGTATCAGCAGACAGCGATTTTATGGTATTAGCCAATCAACAAGTGTTTTGAGTGCTGGCCCTGTGCCAAGCACTGTGCTGGATTCTACAGACTCAGTTCTGTCTGTCTGTCCCTTCCATCCCTGCTCCTTTACATGTGGTCATGCAAAGGCTTCTTGATGTGATGTGCATCATAAAAACCCAAGGTCCACGGTGATGCCTATTCTGTCTCAGGGCTCCTGATTTCTCCACAATGTCCCTCCATGTAGAGGACTCACTTCTGATATGACTTTTCTGGATCTGAATGTGAATAGCTGATATCTGCTCTGCACAAAACTGTCACAGAATGGGCATGTAAATGACCAAATGATCTTCTTTCTCAATTTGGTGAGCACATCCACTAAGAGGGCCCATCTTGATCATCCAAAGAAACCATTTTGATTTTGAGGAATTTATAGTGCAAAATACAAGAGATTTATAAGACAAGGGTTCTTAACCTAGGAGCCAGATGTTCCTAGACAATCCAGGTCTGGGTTTTGGTGGAGGAAATGCCCCAACCCTCATGAATTTTATCTGAAATTGTGAGTGTATAGCCTTTGGATTTTTCGGGGAGGGGGTCAGGGGTAGGAGAAGGTTTATAGCCCCTGCCAAGTTCTCAGTGGATCCTTTGACTCTCCAAGGGTTATAAAAGTTGTAATTGTTATTATAGCTCTAGTGGTCCTGATTATGTTAGAAACTGTCAACCCCACTATCCTTGGTATTGACAAACATCAGTGATGGCTTGTCAAAACCCACCCCTGTGAAAAATCCCATTCTTCACCCACAAGAGTCAGCTTCCTTTTCAACCAAACTTCTGGGCAGGATTGAGGGAAGTATCTATGGATGGAAGACTTGGCTTTCCTTGGCTCCCTTTGTTTAGTTTCACTGCAGCAAGTTATCTGAAATGCGAGTGGGATGCAACTGTAACTGAATGGGATTTGATGCCTCTGACCTGTGCTTGCATCCATTGTCTCATTTGCTGTTGATCACCAATGTGAGGTGGATGGGTGGAGGATCCCCATGTTGGGGGAGGTGCAAGCACAGCTCAGTAGGTTTAAATACCTCACTCAAGATCACCAAGCCAGTAAGTGTAGCATTGGACCCACCTGGGGCAAATAATACTTGGTTGTTTTAAGAATACCTAGAATTTGTTTTAGTCAGGTATAATAAGGCACACAGACACAGAAATGATTGTCATGAAGGAAGAAGTATATTGTATCCATAGTTCCCTAGAAGCAGAAGGCATGGCATACCATGAAGGGACACACAGGGAAGCGCCAAGGCAAGATGAGTGGGCAGAGAGATTTAGAGGGCAGGAGCCTTTATTGTGTTTTCCATGGGAAGAAAGAGGTAAAGCAGGCCAACCAAGCTTAGTGTTGGATAGTCAATCATCTCAGTGGGCACTGGGGTATAGGGGCTGCCCCAAGTTGTCTGATACCTGGTCCTGGGGTGATTAGGGCAGGTGGTATGACCTCAAGTGTGAGAGCCTGATGAAGGGAGGTGATTGGAGGCATGGGCTGTGGATTGGTTGGTTTGTATATCAGAAATGCACTTGCAGGCCAGTTGCTTACTATCTCCAGGAATTAGCTAACCCTAGGAGGGAGAGTCTCTCCAAGGTCATAAGGCCTCAGACATCAGAGCAATAATAGTACGGAAAATCCAAAGACATGGTTAATACACTGGCCCTGTCCTCTGAATGAATTCAGTGGAGCTGGACAGTCTGATAAATTGCATCACAGACCTTTGAGGATGTTTGCAGCTTGACTTCTTATTGCTCCATTGAGCTGTGTGTAATCTCTTGTGTTCTGTTGTGCCAACCCCAGGTCATAGTCTCTGGGTGGCCAAGAAACACCTGTCTCCTTCACCTTGACAAAACACATGGCCATAAAACTGGACTTTTATCCCTTTGGCCAGAAGATTACAAATAACAATTTTTTTTTCTGAATTGGAATTTTTTTTCAATACCACACATGAGGTATCAGGCACTTGTGCTTGGAAAAAAGGAGATTATATAGACTCTTGGAGCGTCCCCAAGGTGACAGTCCATTTTTCATAATGATCTATGATATTCGTTTGTTGAAATTTTATTACTTTTGTAATTTGATTCAATTTATCCCATTTTATTGCTGTTCAAGGTAGCGTTACCATGGTTGCCTTTCTCTTCCTTCTGGATAAGGATGTTTCTTCTTTTATTATGAGCATGGTGGCTTCTAGATTAAAGCAGCCTGCTCAATATAACTGTTTCCTTTGGAGTCAGCCTTCTCTGAGCCCATCTCTACTCTTGTAGAATTTTCATGAAGATAAATATTGGCAATGATTTATGAAGCATTTATGTGAGTAATCAGGTTCCATCCCTTATCTTCAGCTTAAAGATTAAGGATTTTATTCAGAAATGCTTCTCTGTACCAGAAATCATAGAAATGAGCAAATAACAATGAAAGTTGGTTAGTAATATCTTTTGTGAAAATATAGATTAAGAATATATTCATTAGCTGCAAATTGACTTTAAAACATAAAGACATCAGGAGACCTCTTTCTAAAGCTGAAGTCATTCATCATTTTGAGAAATCCTGGAAGTATTTTAGGGAATACCTGAGTTGGGCAGTGAGTCCAAAAGGACATGAGCAGGTGAGAAGACAGGAAGATGACAGGAAGGCATGCCTAATACAGAGGCTGCCACTTAGCTAGATTAAAATTTAGAACCCATGAATGTGGGCACCCGTAGGTAATGAACAGATATGGTAGCAAATGACACTGACATAAATAATTCATATAAATTGCTTGCTTTTAAAGGTAGAAGGAATGGATTTGTAATTAAATGTTTTTTTAAAATAAAAGATTACCTTTTTTTTTCTATAAAAATATAGACTGTTTTTTGAGGCTCAGAAGTGCTTGGTCTCCAAACCTTCCTTTCCTCTGCATCTGGGAGCAAGAGTGGAATTAATGTAATTCCAAAGATTGTGAAGACCCAGCTCAGCAGCTACAGACAGCAGAGTACAGATCTGCCCTTTCTTGGGGAAAGAGGAAAGTATAGTTAGCTAATCCTGCTTGCCAAGTCTGGCTGATGTCTCATGATCCTGCCTTCTTTGGTTGACACAAGCTTTTTAAAAAATGTCATTTTGATCCAGCTCCTCTATTTTTTTAACCACCCACTGGATTGTAAACTCCTTAAAGTTTTGCCTCAATCCTTAGTAAATTGTAGGAATAGCTTTCCTGGAAATGGCTCCAGTGATTTCTTAATGTTTGGTCTCATTTAGACCTCATCTGCTTGGTGGTTTTTTTTAAAGTGTTGGCCTTAGCCTACCTGTGTCAGACCAACCATGGGCATTTTTTAAAATGTATATCCCTGGGCCTACTTTATTCTGAACCTCGGGAGGGTGGGTGCTAAGACTCCACCTTCAACATGTGATTCAAGGCCCCTGGTGATACTGATGCCTTGTGAAGTTTGAGGACTCTCACTGCCCTGGCCAGAGCCACAGTCATCTCTCACCTGGAACATTGTAGTGGCCTCCTACTTACTACCTCTGTTTCTACCCTTATTCTTTATGGCTATGGATGGGACATGGGCATTCAGAATTATAAGATTATCGTAGGATAATGGAATGGGCAGCCAGGTTGAGTGCACTGTTCATGGCCTGTGCTCTATCCTGCAGCCAGAGTGATCCTTTTACATTATGTATCAGCTCATGTCAGACTTCTACTCGGTCTCTCCTGAAAAAAAAGAAAAAGTGGCTCGCAGGTGTCCACATGATGTGGAACCCATTGTATCTCCAAGTTAATTTCCTGCAACCTCTGGTAGGTGACTACACTCCATTAACACGAGCCCCTTCAGTATCCCTGGAGCTTCCCTGTCCCAGGGACCTTGTACCTTTCGTTCCCTTCACCTGGAATGCTCTTTCCCATTAGCCATATGGCTTGTTCCTTCTCCCCGACTCCATTTTGTCTAGATCTCTGATCAAATGCCATCTTATCAGGAAGACCTTCCCATCTTCCTTTTCTAAAAATGCAGCCCCCTATCACTCTCCATTACCTTACTTTGCATTATTTTCTTTATCAGCATTTAATCCAACAAATACATAAACATTCTGTATGAATTTGCCATTTATTATGTTTACCTCCCAAGAAAATGTGAAGTCCCTGAGGGCAGAGTTTGTTTTGTTTACCCACGGTAGCCCTGGCACCAAGAATGGTCCCTGGCACATGGTAGGTACTTGTGAGTTACACGTGATAGATGACAAACTACTCATCTTGGACTCTCTCAGAAGCACAACTTTCTTCATTATTGAAGGGAGATGTGCAGGCAGCAGCAGCCTATTTTCTGCTGTGCAATTGCCCCATATAACTCTCCTGGTAGCCACTTCTCTCCCCTAATTTTAATGGCTGCAGAAAGGAGAAAATTTGATTCATTATCTTTACAAACTGACTATCTTCACCAAAGGTTAAGAAGGGTACCCCTCTCAGTTTCTGATGGGGGGGGATTGCATCTATGTGAGTAAAAAGCATAATCGGTTTTTTGAAAAAATCTGGGTGAGTTTTTTGTTTGTTCCATTGGGGAAATTTTATACTAAGTAGATTAAAGTAAGTGACTTTGAACTTTGAAAGTCTACATCAACATTTTATTAAGCTTAATTGGGTTTGTAGAACATTTAAAGACCATCCAAACTTAAGTGGGAGATCAAAATGAACGGAGAGGCTGATGCAGACTTTTTTTTTGCCCCTGCCTTTGAGCCGCATTAATCAAAGTGGTGCGCTCCATGCCTGCAGATGATGAGCATGAAAGCCTGGCTTTCTGGGGAGCTCTGGTGTATGCCAGAACTGTGCCACAGCACCTTCCCATGGTTGTCTGTGCCGTGCACCTGGCCTTCGGGACCACCCCAGATCTGGCTCTGCTTCACACTCCTTGCATCCGAAAAGTAGCTGGGCTCAAGGCAGACCACTGAAAGTTTGTTATGTGATGCTTCCTAGGGAAGAAACTCCAGTCGTTGGAAATAAGATCCATTAGGGTATAGAATCTGTTAATGATGGAAATTAGGAGCTATTTGACTGTCGTTCACAGAGGTTTTGCACTCAGTTAAATGAGCAGTAGCGTAAGGCAGCACTAACTGGAATATGCAAAGCCAGGACTTAATTTCCACATGTCATCTCTTTTTTGTGTTTGATTTTCACTGCAACGTTTATTCTTCCTGTGTCGTAACAGAATTGTTCAGGAAGTAGCAATGTCATTACTTTCTTTTCACTTAAAATGATCTTTAATTATTAAAGCAATGCTAGTTTATTTGTAAAATGGTATAAAATTTATGAAATAAAAAGTAAGAGGCTACTTTTAGAAAAAAATAGAATCTTGTGCTACACAAAACCCACAACTTGCTTTTTACCTTTACCAGTGCATCATGGATGAGGACATAGCTGCCGGATAGCCCACTACACGAATGTACCATGAACTTTTAGCCAGTCAGCTATCAAGAAAGACTTAGAATTTAACAGTTTTTGACCTTTACAAGTAATGAAGGTGAACATCCTTGTACTTTTAATTGTGTATTTTTGAAAATGTCTAAATATGAATTCTAGGGCTTCCAGAAAATATGTACTCTCTTCTACCACTTCTGTCATTTTTGTTACCTCTTAGTCCTCATAAGCATTTTATTTGTTATCCCAGCTATAAAATAAATGCCTGAGGGTGGAATTACTGTGTTAAAAAAAAACTGCAAATATAAAGTGCTATTATTAAATTTCTCTCCGAAATATTTCCTCCTTTAAAGTCAAATCTCTTTTCTTCTGTGGTCAGTTGAAAGGCATTATTGTGAGAGATGTAGGGCGTGAACCCAGTATCCTTTGATTATGTTTATTTTGTAGGCAGACATGCAACAAGTCATTTTCATGCCATTTCTGTTCAGATAAGGAGGTCAGTGTACCGGGTGCCAAGGACTACAAATCAATGGAAATATTGAACATTTTTCTGATTTTCTTTCATAAGCAATAAAATAACATACAAACCAGTGAAACAAATATAATACCCATAAACCCCTCAGCACATTACCTGACCCAGGGGATGGTGCTGATCGTAGCAGCCACAGTGGTGGTGGTGGTCGTGGTAGGACTGTGCTGGTGAGGTAGGGGACATGGTGATGGTTTTCATTATTGGGGTTATTGTTAGCATAATTATTCTTAAGCAGCCGTGTCTGATCTGAAGTTTGGCACAATTCTACTGGTTTTCTAAATAGGTTGCCATCTTTTACATTAGGAGGTGTAGAAGTTTTGCTGGTGATTCACAGTATTGTTCTGGAGTTTTAACTATGTCTCCAAGAGAACTCAGTTTATATGAAGGCTCTTCATCTAGACAGCAGAGGAGGCTGGCAGTCACAGCTACTTTTGCTCAAAAATATGGGTTGTTTTGTGTTGGGTCTTTGCTTATAAAGATAGACTCATAGCTTCCTTTCCTCAGAGGCATCTCTTATGCTTCTTGCTTGCCAAGGAGCCAGTGGGGATGCAAGTTTTTGTCGGTCTAGTGTTTCCCCTTTAAAGAGCTTAAATTTGAAATTAAAGACAAAGATTTATGAGAAAGCATGGGTCTGGTCTCAAGAGACTTGATTCCAGTTTGTCCTGGATTCTGTGGGTGCTGGCTCTGGGCCTTGGAGCTGGTTGGGATCTTCTGTATTGACCAAACCAGCATCCCCCAAAGGTTGAAAGCAGATACCGGTGCTATCCTGAGGTCTTAGAAGTCCTCTCTCCTGACATGTAACTTTGATGAAATGAAGCAAAACACTTAACTGGCCTCAGTTTCTCCCCTCAATCAGAGATTCTCAGTTAAGTGCCGACAGTGGACAGGCAGAGAAAGTGAACGGGGGTGCAGCTATATGAAGGAGGGTCAATGGTAATCATTTTTGGCAATATGAGGCTGGATCTTTGCTTTTTTTTTTTTTTTTTTTTTTTGAGATGGGCCCTCACTCTATCACCAGGCTAGAGTGCAGTGGCACAAACTCGGCTCACTGCAACCTCCGCCTCCCGGGTTCAAGCAATTCTCCTGCCTCAGCCTCCCGAGTAGCTGGGACTACAGATGCATGCCACCATGCACAGCTAATTTTTTTGTATTTTTAGTAGAGACGGGCTTTCACCATGTTGGCCAGGATGGTCTCGATCTCCTGACCTCGTGATCTGCCCACCCCGGCCTCCCAAAGTACTGGGATTACAGGTGTGAGCCACCGTGCTCAACTGGATCTTTGCTTTCTATTCCCCCCAAGAGAAGCCAGAATCTCCCAATTTAAAAAAACAAAACAAAACAAAAACCGTATCCTCACTCCCAAATGTGACTCTGATGGGAATGGTGTGGAGAAGGGCCAGAGGACTGGAAAGAGGTCTGTCTGCCTGCCCATCCACCGGGGAAGGCCCCTTGCAGGAGCTGTGATAAATAAAGTAATGACCTTACCAAGCACAGATGAGCACAGACTGACATTCCATAATAATAACGTGCATTTACATATCTCTTTAAATTGGGAAGAAACCATTACCTCACAACTAGCCTTCAAGTTACGATGCCCAGATTAGAGGATATGCATAATTAAAACAGAATATTCATTTTTACAATCCACTGTAAGCGTTTATATATTTTTTTTATCTCTTCATGTATTGAGTATCAGTGTTCCAAGTGCAGTGCTCCATCAGGGCCCAGCCAGGTAAAGGAGACACATCCCTTCCTTCCCTGGTCAAGTGGATACTCTAGTGGAGCAGATTGACTTCACAGACCAGCTACACAGAATACTAGCTAACCACAATTGTAGCAAAGGCTGGGGAGGAGCAGTAGGAGCACTTGACCCATCAGACTAGAGGAGCTGGAAGGACATCACCTGGTAAAGCCTTTGATACCACCTGCTGAGTGTCATTCATCTGATGCCGTGTCTTCACTGACCTCAGTCACAAAGAGGTGGCCACAGGCTGCACATGGCCCATCCAAAGCATTTTGTTTGGGCTGTGTAGCATTGACCCACATACCATTTTAAATTGAATTAAAAGATTTTAACCTTTTCATTCCTTATCTTTCTTCCATTTAACCTTAAGTACCATCTGGTAGGTAGGTCATGCTTTGTTTCAAAGAGTTCTGACCTCATAAGAGAGGGTTGAGAAACCAATAGAAAATAAAAAAGCCAGGTTTTTACATATGTTTTTTGCTCTTCAGGAACCAAAAGCTTAGGAAGACTAGAAAGAGTCCCCATAGATCTCCTGGCCACAGGCTGTGTCTCTCATCCCAGTTAATTATCTTCTAATATCATGCCAGACACCACAGATGGTAAGAGAGTGTCTGCAGCCTGTCCTCACCATTGGAGGGAAATGTCGAGGGCCTTTCAGGGGCATTTTTACTCCCAAGAAGAGCACACTCTGCATTTCCTGTGTGAATGGGGAAAATGTTTGGGGATTTGGTCCAGACTTAGATGATCCTTGTCCATATGTGTGGAGCAAGCCCAGGCCCGTGAGGCTGCCAGTCTCCCATTCCCAGTTATTCTCTTCTGTCGTGACTTGCACACCGAAAACCAACCACCACCAGTGCCATATGGTTTAAAAGATCAAAGGCCCCAATTTTGAATACATTTCTAGCTGACTATACTTCAGATGTCTTAAATATGTTCCTGCAGATGGGAAGCATGGAGCATTAAAGAGGTAAGCCACATGTGTGTGAGCCATGCATGTGATCTGTGCAGGATGGCGAAAAGTGATCAGCCATGCGTTTGTCTTCCCTTCAGGTTCGCATCTTCACATACCTCATTGGACGAGAGGCTGCGTTTGCAGACAATCTAAAGTGGATGGCCTGTGCCAACAAAGGTGGGTCTTCCCAATGTGCTCGGCTCTGAATAACTTCCACCTACTTGTGCAGAATTAGGAATATTCATGAGAAAGTAGAGAGTTCTAATAATTCTAAGATAAAGTCTGGGTCTATCTAAGTGATTACTGATAGACTTGTAATGGTTTCTTCCAAATTATGGTTTTTTTTCTCTCTCTCTCTCTTTTTTTTTTTTTTTTCCTGTGGACAGAATCTTGCTCTGTTGCCCAGGCTGGAGTGCAGTAACGCAATCTCAGCTCACTGCAGACCACGCCTCCCGAGTTCAAGCAGTTCTTGTGCCTCAGCCTTCTGAGTAGCTGAGATTACAGGTGTGCACCACAATGCCCAGCTAATTTTTGAATTTTTAGTAGAGACGGGGTTTTGCCTTGTTGGCCAGGCTGGTCTAGAGCTCCTGAGCTCAAGTGATCTGCCTGCCTTGGCCTCCCAAAGTGGCCTCATTACAGGCATGAGCCACTATGCCCAGTGCCAAATTTTGAGGACATAGTCAAGTGGAGTGGTTAAGCCTTTCCACTCTTCTGCTTAGTAGCTGAGTAGCCTTGGGAGAATTACTATGGCAGACATTTACTGTGTATCAAATATCCATGTGCTCTCTCATCATTCCTAGCCTTCTTGCCTATAGGTGGGGCTTCAAGACTGGTTCTGGCCAATAGGGCATGAGTGAAATCAACCTGAGTCATTTCTGGGCTAAAGCATTTGAGAGCTAGTGTGGTGGTGTTGGTACTCTCTTCTGCTCTTGTGAACTCTGAAGGTACATGGTCCAGACAGAACAGTCATGAGATGCAGCAGCCTTCATCAGCCTGGGTCCCTGAGTGAACGCATGGAGCAGATGACTTCCACTGCCCCTTGCCTCTGCCAACCCACACTGGATTATAAATAGTGTTCATGACAAATAAACTTTTATGTTAAGCCACTGAGATTTTTAGTTTGATATGTTCTCATAGCGTAACTTTATGTACATTACTAATTAAGTTGGTCAACTTTAACTTGCCTCAATGTTCTAATACTCAAAACGGTAACGGTAATAATAATTCTTCCTTTAATTTTTTTAACTATCAAATAAAATTATGTATATTTATGGTGTACAACATGTTTTGAAGTATGTGTACATTGTGTAATGACTACATCCAGCTAATTAACATGTATTGCCTTACATCTTTATTATTTATTTGTGATGAGAATACCTAAAATCTATTCTTTTAGCAATTTTCAAGTATATAACACATTGTTATTAACTATAGTCACTATGTTATACTATATATCTCTTGAACTCATTCCTTCTGTCTAACTGAAAGTTTGTATCCAGTTCTTCCTTTAATTCTTATTAATGAAATGGTGCATATTAAGTGCCTTGTTCAATACTAGGACATAATAACTGCTCAATAATCATTAGCTTTTTTATATTCATAAGGTTAATTGATTACCAATCCCCTGTTGCATGTCAGAAACAAATAGTTTGGGGACAGCACTGGGAAGGAAGTAATAGGGCTGCCCAGTCTGTGAAGGCCTTCTTTTCATTTTACACACGGCCAAGAAGGCAAAGCACAGCAAGTTAGTAGGTAGGAGAGTCCAGACTCCTTGTATCCAAGTCGAGCAATCACTATCCACCAACTATGTGTAAGTTACCAAACCCGTCTGGGTAGATCTGAGTCACGTCATCTACAGAGCAGAGGTAGTGACAATACCTTCCCCTCACACATGTTGTGGGCATGACATGATGCCATATAAATAAAGTTGGTAGCTTGGCTCTGGTATGTAAGTGCCCTGAGTTATTCTCTTGTGTTATGTTGATCTCTGGGTCCTGTTTGCCTCCCTTCTGAGGCTGCAAGCTCCGTGAGAGCAGTGTTTGACTCTGATTTCATCTTGGGTTCTCTGACACAGCCCAGCCTCGTACCAGAGTAGGTGCTCCTTTGATGTTTGAAAAAAATACTCTAAATACTAATAAAGGAAGGTAGGTCCCGTTGCATAGTAGATTGGTATTGGTGGATTTCAGTGGCCTGCTTTAAATGGGTCTCCTAAGCCATCCTTCATCAAAGTTCCAGTGTTTGGACTTTAGTGGAGAAAAGAGGACTCAGTGAAGGGTTTGTGGGCCTTAGCTCCAGTTTTGATGGCGTAAGACAAAGTTGTTTCAGGTGCAAGCCACCAAAGTTGTTCCCTGAAATTAAAAAAAGGGGCATTTTGGAGAGAGAGGGGAGTGACTGAGAACCCTGGTGGGAAGGGAAGCTTGGGTCTCACAAGGGAGAAGGAAGACGTGTTTTTGTTTTTCTATTCCTTCTCAGTTTCTTCTGACATGTCCATGGCATTCTTCTTCTCTGTAGATAGACCTTCCCTACAATGGCATGCATACAGCCAGGAATGGCCACCCCATACCATGCATGCGCATCCATCCATGCAACAATACTGTGGGCAAGGCACAATATAGGAAAGGAGTATTTATATATTTTCCATTTAAGGCTGACTAGCAAGTCTAAATTCTGATTTCCCGTCCTCCTCCTCACCCCATTGAAGAGATTATGGTACCCGGCTTGGACCAGTTCTTTCTCCCTGCTGAATTGGGTGTGGGCAGAGGAAGCCCATGGAGAAATAAATGCTCTGGGGGGCTCAGCACTGTGGATGGGAGTGTGGGAAAGTTCTCCAAGAATAGGTGAACAGCCAGGCTCTTAAACCTGCATCCATCTTTCCCTTTGCTTGGCATTTTCTTTAATTATCTGCTTCTATTTGAACAGTCTTTTAAGCAAGGCTCAATTTCCTTATCTACAAAAGGAAGGGCTGCATGGAAGTTTTTAACATATCCTTGAAGCTCTAAAATAACACCTTCTGCAATTGTGTTTCGTTCTTTGTCTGGCTTGCTTCACTAAAAGGTATCAATAATTCTGCTTGTCTCAGAGTTATACATTTGGCCTCATTTCAGGGAGAACTATAGGAAGAACATAGGCAGAGGAGAGGGAGGCCGAGTAGATCCCAGATTTCCTCTGAGTGAAGAGGCCTTTCTTGAAATTAGTTTTGGAACTTTGTTGACATTTAAAAACCTTGAGTTAGCTATACTTTTCCCATTTTTTCCTTTATTCTGTGGTCTTGAAAAAAAGAGCTCCTTTCCATTTTTAAATTTTTTTTAAAAAAAATTTGCTGTTATTTCTTGCCACGTCAGATTGCAATTCTTCCATCAGCTAGTATGCATTTAGTCATGGGTTATTGTTTTTACCACTGTCTGTGTCCAGCTGATGAAAATTACTCAAATTGAAGTCTTGTCTTAATCAACTAATATTACACCATAATTTAGTTTTAGTCATTGTTTATAAGAATGTTTGAGGCATCCTTTTGAAGACAGTTTAGTCAACTCAGAGTATTTTAGGGCCTGGCTATAGAATATAGCCTTTAGGATTTATAAGTTCTGAGTACAGCAGTGCAGAAAATCCAAGGAGGTAATAGTAGCTGCTTGGCTGGACAGGCTGTGGATTCCATAATAATTCTCCTTCCCTTCCTGTCCACATCCAGTTACTTCCCTTCCTACCAGAGTCAGCCCCTCTCGATAGTTTCGTCTTCCTCATTCTGCCTCTATGTAAAGAGCCTTGGGAATGTCACTGTTTGCCACTCTTCAAAGTAGCAATGCCATCAAAATGTGATATTCCAGTCATCTGTGCCCATATAAACATCGGCTTCACGTTGCGTCAGTTAAGGGGTTTTGGACCACGTAACATCGGTGAGCAAGTATTCTTCTATGGTCATTAATTAAATCATTGTTTATAGTCTCAGATTGTTATAGTATGGAGGCAGCATAACATTTTTCATCTCAAGTGTCATGAGGTCCAGAGGGCCCCCTTACATATTTTCACCCTGACTCAGCCAAGTTCTGCAGTGAAATGAAGCATTAGCATTCAGGGACCAGAGCAGACCCAAAGAGAGTCCAAGGAGGCAGAACTAACCCACTGGGCCTGACCACAGAATGACCCTGGGAGGGAGCAAGAATCATGAGGGCTCTCCCGTTGTCCCTGAGTTAGTGGTCAAGGACCTGCTATCAGTGCAGGACTTCTTCCTTGGGAGTCTGGTAGCCATGGAGACAGTTCTTAGCCAGCAGATCTCAGACACTTTCCTCTGGAAATGAATGTCTGGGGACATTCGTACCCCTTGCAATAGTTCTCTGTCTCCTCCACTCTACCAGCAAAATCCAGGGAGGCCTGGAGCTTGTGAGTTTATTTCATTTTATGCATAAGTAGGTCCTGTCTTGAGGGAACCAACCCTAATGAGACAAAGCAGCAAGCCATTTTAAATACATTAAAACAATCATTGCCACTGTAGAATGGCTGGTGGAATTTAAAGTTCTGCGTTCACACTATTTCAAAAATAAGTGAACTGGAAAACAGAAAAGAGGGCCGACTACCGACTAGCCCAGACATTTCACAAAGCCATGGTGACCTTCTCTAACATTCAGTATGCCAAGATTTTAAATAAGCACTGGCTGATTCTCCTTCAAAAATCACAGTTAATGGAGTGTTTTCCAGCTGTGCAAATAAAGAAGGGCCTCCATGTTTGGGTTCTCAACCGATCAGTCATCGTCAGGTCCAGTGGAAATGCCACATGTGTTGTCGTCTGCTTAGCTTGCCCCTTTTCCGTGGGCTAAAGGTCATTCTCTCCTTATTTGAAAGAGAACTGGTGGCCTGAGACTTCCTGGAAGGTCCAGCTCCTAATCTTTTTTCAATAAAAAGATTCTTAACCTCATTATATCTTTCCACATGTAGTGTCCCCCAAAAGATACTTCACATTTATGAGGCCGGAATGGTCATAGGCGGCAGCAGGAGAAAAGTGGCAATTAAAACATTTTGCTATTTCAAGACAGGTGAAGGAAGGCACAAACAGCAGCTATTTAAATACCTTTTTGTAGTTCATTGCACTCCTTAGAATCAGAGATTTTGAGTGGCAATGAAGATGGTGATGCTTGCTGTTATTGTAAAACAGCAACTAAGGATGACAAGCTGCTCACTAAGTGCCAGGCATAGAACAGAGTACATCTGTGCGTTACCTCTTTTGATCCTCCTAAAGGCTCTTTGAAGTACTGTTATCATTATTTTTGTTTACAGAGAAGGAAACTGAGGCTGAGCAAGACTAGCACCTTGTTCCAAATTACCAGCCAGCAGGCGGTAGAGCTAGGATTCAGGCCCAGGTGACCCAAAGCCCCAGCCTGAACTCTTCACCAGACGTGCGGCTGCTTCTCTTTGGAGAGGAGAAAGCTGTGATTCATAGAGAACTCTTACATATCTCTCTTCATTTGAGATAATCTAGGAAAAGAAAACTAGAGAGCAAGAAAGGATTTCAATGTGCCATAATTAACAAAGGCCAGAGCTGGAATTTATGCCCAGCCTGTATGTTCTGGAAATGGCACTGCTTCAGCTTGCACAGTGGTATGGTTCAGGTCCTGATGTTTCAGAGTTGGGGACATTAAGGCTGTAGATAAGATGAGACCAGCAGAAACCACAGCAAGGTGTGATGGGTGCAGCCACAGAGCTATAGGAAAGAGACAGCATTCCTATTTCCCCAGTGTGTACCCTTAGATTGTTTTCTTCTTTTTCTTGTATTTTTAACATGGAGTTAAAAATTAAAATGTAGTCGTAGTCACAAAGGAAAAGATGTGTCCCTTGATCTGAGGCTCAAGCTGATTTTGAGAGCTCTGCTCAGGAGTGCCGTTCTCCCACCAAGGCCATTGGGCTCCCTGCCCTCGATGTCCATTCTCTCCAACACCATGAATATGGGTTCTTCTGCTCTCAGCACTCAGCAGGCCTCTCACTTGTTTTTTGTGAAGTCAAAGAAGACAGGGAGGTAGGAAGCTGTTTATAAATTGTACCTTTTTCTATAGAAATAAGTGTTTTTTTCAGTAGTGTGTGATCTTGACAGGGAGGAGGAGGAAGATGACACAGAACACAGTATTGGGAGCGTCTTCCAAGAACACCGTTGCTCATAGGGAATGCAAACCAGGGAAGCCACAGCATCACCTTCACTGCCCTCCTAAATCTCATTCTTATCTCGGCACCCTCTGGAGACTGAAATTTTGGTACTGGCTCTCAGGTTGTCCTCCTGCCTTGCTTAAGGTGGGAAGAGTCTTTGGAAAGACTCAGAGACTCAAAGGAAGCTACACCCATCACTCCAAAGATGGAAGGAGGACCTCACTATATGAGGTAGACAGCTAGGATCTGCCCACTGAGGACAGACTCCTGGTACCCTCGGATCTGGTCGTCGCAAAGTGGAGTATTTAATGATTCACCACAGGAGTGTCTCATGCTCAGGCAGCTTTGAGGCAAAAGACTGTAAAAATCCCCAAGTAAGGGTGGTAATATCTCAGAAACACAAAACACTGCGCTGCATATGGTTTATCACATGCAGTATTTGTAACCCAGAGTTCACAGAAGGAGCTCTGCAAGGGAATAAGGTAAATAAATTGATGTTATAGAGACAAATGAGCAGACCATTTGTAATAGGTGGCTAATTTCAGCATTAATTGCTCCTTGGTAATTACCGAATGATTGCTGATTCTGTTTTCTTACATGATATATGAAGTCCAAAAAAGCACATTAAAAAAGAGAATAAACATTCAAGACCTAGAACTTAACAGGAAAAAAACAGAGGGAAAGGGGAGGGAAAGTGGCCACCTGAGAGAATACAGAGGGAAAACAAGGGAAGTGTCTATGGTTACAGCCAGATTCCAGCCCTTAGCGATTTCCTATTATCCATCATTTGTTAACTAAAACTTATACTAAGACATTTAAAAACCAAAAAAAAAAAAAAAAAGACTCAGAAAGATTTTAAATTTTAATGAGTTGGAATCAAATGTGCATAAGCTTTGCAGCATACATTATTATGGTCAATATTATTTTTAAAATGTTATCTTTTCTTACCTTTTTATATATCTGCATCCCTGGTCTACATAGTGAAATATAAGTTGGAAGTATAGACTGGGGTTTGAGTAGAACTTTGTTATTGCTCATTGCTCAGAGGACAGTCATATATTGCCCCATCCCCATCCTCAAAGTTCCCCAGCTACAATAGGCAAATAGCCCATTAGAGTTACCCTCCTGGGGGAGGAGCTCTGAGCTGCTCTCCTGTCCCTTCCCAGCAGCGAAAGAGGCAGTGTCTTCAGTGGTTCAGAGCAAAGGCTTTGGAATCAAATGAACCTGGATTCAAATTCATCCAGGACAAATTACTGACTCTGAGTTTGTGTTTCTTCCCCTACACGGTGAGCACATGCTTTGGGCCATTGTGAGGCCCACAGGCAGAAAGGCAAGGTGGATCTCAGTAAGACCTCAGTGAATGTTCCCGCCTTACTAATGGCTCCTGCATACCTGCCCTCCCTGTTCTGGGAATATTGCTCCCAACAAGGTGGGGATTTTTGAATCATTTCATGGAGCTAATACTCCAGTTAGAACACAATAAGCGAGTGAGAATCCAATGATGGATGAGTCCTCTGAAGGAGCTGATGCAGGGTGAAGGGAGAGGAAGTGACTTCAGACAGGAATGTCAGGGAGGGCCTCTCTGAGCTGAGCCCTGAGTGACAAAAAGGAACCAAACATGGAAAATGGGATAAAGGGTGTCCCAGGCAGAGGACAGCAGGTGCACAGGCCCTGAGGAGGGGAACGCGGTTGGCATGTGAGAGGCGGGGGAAGAAGGCCAGCGAGCCTGAACAGTGAGCAAGAGGGAGATGGCAGGGATGAGGTCACCCAGGTAGGTGGAGCCAATTCAGGGAGGGTCTTGGAGGTCAGGGTAAGACATCTGGATTTTATTTTAGCTCTAAATAGAAGCTATTGTAGGATTTCAACCAGGAAGGTGATGATTTGCTGCGACCTTTTAGGCAATCTCTGATGGCTGTGAGGAGCCTAGACAAGGGGGAGAGGGATTTGTGGGGAGACTCTTGTGGA
This sequence comes from Symphalangus syndactylus, assembly GCF_028878055.3. Taxonomy (NCBI): domain Eukaryota; kingdom Metazoa; phylum Chordata; class Mammalia; order Primates; family Hylobatidae; genus Symphalangus; species Symphalangus syndactylus. The sequence continues at coordinate 106,190,734 of NC_072423.2, read as the reverse complement.
CTCTGGGTGAGAGATGATGGCATCTTGGTGTAGTGAAGCAGTGGAGATTGGGAAGTGAGTTTAGATCTATTTTAGAGATAGGACCAGAAGAACATGCTGGTGCATTACATATGGGGTGGGGTGAGGAAAGGATGGATATGGAGGATAATTATGTTTTGGCCTCTCTGGGCAGTGGTGCCATTTTCTGAGATGGGAATGACCAACTGGGAGAGGAATGGATTTGGGAAGGGAAGTTGGGAGTTGGCTTTGGATGCGTTCAGCCTGAGAATCCTGCTAGTTATCCCTGTGGAGGTGTCAGGTATACAGTTGGCCGTGGGTCTGTCGCTCTGGAGAGAAGTCAGCTGTCTGTAATCTTTCAGAACCTTGGCTGTGATAAGCCAGGCCAAGTGGGGATGATTTCTCAGCTCTGTCCTTTTCCAAATGTATGATTGTTTTCCCCCACCTCCCTCTCTATCCTAATAACCTATCCCTCCCACCCTCCTTCTTAAATTCATCTTTCTTCCCTTGGCACTGTTTTGGAAAATCCGAATCAGAGAGCTTTACTGCTGGCTTTGAGGATTAGATGTGAATACAGGCAACCGAGAACTCCTACAAGATGCTGTCTGGGCCCAGGAGCACAGGCGCCTAAACAGAATTGTTTGACACTGCAAAGCACTCGTCCCTGTATCCTAAAGGTCTGGAGCTATTGAGTTGTGTCTCCCTACTTTAACATGGTAGCACCCCTCTTAGCTTGTCCTCTGTGTCAAGACCCCTTACATAGAGCTCGAGATTTGCCTACTAAAGAAGAGATGAAATATTTTCTTTCTTATCAAGCGCTGATTGCAGCCTCCATGCTTGGAGTGATGATAACTATGGATGTGGCGTGTTCCCTGTCCTCTGGCAATCTTTTTTAAAACCTGTCCTTTCCAACCATGCCTCTAAGAGGAACCACCTAGGAGCATTGCTAGAGCGGCATCCCAAATGGGTCTCCCTCACTATGGTGCCTGATGGCTGAGAGAGGTGAACATAGGCCCTGCTCCCAGGTCTCAAACTAGGACAGAAACTCACAGCCTATTCCTTTGGGGCCCTGTTTCCCCTGGGATGGGAAAGTCTATGGCCCAGGCCAGGAGGGTGGGGCAGGCAGGAGTGACAGTGCATGCTAATTAGCACTATGCAGAGCTGTCATCAGGAACCCAGAAGCCACATGGTCCCAACCTGGTTTGGGTTTGGCACACCAAATTCAAACCAGCTGGCCTTTGTTTAGAAATCCTCTGGGTGGGTCCCGACCCTTTCTGGACAACAGCAGAGCTGGTATTTCCTTACCCTGAGCCCTACGTTAGTCACTAAGAGATTCTATAAACTCTGGAACTAGTGCTGTGATGGAGCTGGCCTCAGAGGCACACATACTCTCTTCAATTTGTTTGGCGAGTAGGAGCTGGTATGAGCCTAGGATCCTTATTTAGAGGCACGAGGAGGAAACAAGAATCTGTGTCCATCCCCTGCTGGAAGTCCTTCCCTGACTACCTGCCTGCAGGATAAAGTCTAAACTGTTTCCCAAGTTCTATGTGACAGTCCTCCTGCCCATTTCTGTCATCTTATGTCATCTTAACTCTACCCTCTCTCTACCAACTCCTTAACTCCAGCCATTCTGAGCTACTTTTAGTTCCTAGAAGGGGCCTGCTTCTCTCTGATCCTGGGCCCTTATTTATATTTCTTGTTTTGATGGACACCATCTTTAATCCCAGTTCCTCTGGCTAACTGGTCCTCATCCTTCAGGTTCCAGCTACACTGACCCTTGCTCAAGGTAACCACATTTGATTGGCTGTGCCTGTTATATGTTTTAGCTTAATGTTGAATGTGCCATTTTGTAATTGTCTGTTTACTCAGAACTGCCAGGCCCCAGGCGGGGGCAGGGGTCTTGCTCACCTTGTTAATCGCAGCTTCTTCAGTGCTAAACACAAAGAAAACCTTCAATAAATGTGTGAATGAAGGGCTCCCTCCAAGGGATCCAGGCCTTCCCTTTTAACATCTCCTAACCTATAGCAAAGCTGATGTGACCCCAAGCTCTTCAGCAGTGCAGGAACATAGCAGCGCCCCAGAACTCAAGATCAAAATGGTGTCCGCAATCACAAGACAACAGCATGTTGAGAATGTTTCTCTTGCTTAGAAATCATGTCTACCTGGCCGGGCGTGGTGGCTCATGCTTGTAATGCCAGCACTTTGGGAGGCCAAGGCAGGCGGATCACGAGGTCAGGAGATCAAGACTGTCCTAGCTAACACGGTGAAACCCTTCTCTACTAAAAATACAAAACAGCCAGGCGTGGTGGCAGGCGCCTATAGTCCCAGCTACTCAGGAGGCTGAGGCAGGAGAATGGCGTGAACCCGGGAGGCGGAGCTTGCAGTGAGCAGAGATTGCGCCATTGCACTCCAGCCTGGGCGACAGAGTAAGACTCCATCTCAAAAAAAAAACAAAGAAAGAAATCATGTCTACCCAACATATTTAAAAGGCAGCGCTGGGGACCATATCATGATATGAGGTGGAATTTTAGCCTCAAACATACAAAGGGCAAAATTCAGTAGAAGTAAAAAGGACAAATTAAGAGACTTACAAACCTGGACTCATCATCCGTATTTGCTGCTCGATGCCTGAGAGAACATAGGCAAAAAACATATCCCCCATCTGCATCAGTCATCTTATCTTTAAAAGGGGCACAGGCATCTGCACTTAAACATGTTGTCACAAAGAAAAGGGACAACGTTAATCAAGTGTTTAGCAAATTCAATGGCACTTAGCACTCAAAAATTAATCGTAACTATTATTGTTATGTTTATAAAAATGAACTAGCCTTTAATTTTTGTGCTTCCTAGTTTTTCCCTTGGAAATAGACTCACAAAAGTGAAAAAATGAGGTTACAAAATATCATGTAGAAAGGACTGTCATTTCTACCAGGGAATAAGCGTGAACACACACACAGTATGTGTGTATAAACATATACTGTGTGTGTGTGTGTGTGTGTATATATATATATATATGGGGGGGGGTGTGCATATAAAGTCTGGGAGGATATTCTCCAAAGAATTAACAGGAACTTCCTCTGGGAGATGAGTTTATGGTTGATTTTAATTTTATTACATTTGCTTGACTGTATTTTCTAACATGAACTTATTACTCATAAAGTGGGTGATGGGGGAGAGGAGCTAACGTTGAAAAGAAAAAAGAAGGAAACTAGCTAGAGGGCAAGAAGGCATGGCATATGCATATTCCCAGTCGCAGGTCTTCCTGTCTGTTACTAAACCTGGCCCTCCCTTGGGTTTTGGCAGGATTTTTTACCCAGATCTCCACCTTGGCTGATGTGCAGGAGAATGTCATGGAATACCTTCACGTGCTCAGCCGGCCCAAAGTCATCGACCAGGAGCATGATGTGGTGTGGACCGAAGCTTACATTGACAGCACTGTGAGTCCACGGGGAAAGAGGCTAAGCTTTACCCCCATCCCCAAATTGTGTTAATTTCAGAAAATAGCAACTGTATCACTCTTATTTTTTGGGTTCAGTGACACTTTTTTTGATTGTATGTATAGTGTTGGTCACCTTGACAAGCAAAGTTGGTGAAAAATCATAATGTACTAGAAAGTATGACACGTACTTCAGAAAGGTATGTGGTCTGCACAAAAGAAATCACGTTTTGCTTGTGTCTTTTCTAGTTAACTTCTATCCCACTTTTTCACATGTGTTCAGATTCTGTCAGTGTAGCAATGATTATAAGCATTCTTAGATTCTGTCCTCACCATATGTGAGCCCCAGTCCTGGCAATGAATCTTTGTGTCTCAATTGGGAATGTAACCAAAGCTCAGCTCTAATAATGAATTGGGGCCACCATGGAGGCTGCAGTTGCATTTTCTTCCCATGCATAAGTGAGAATATGCTTGAATGGTGGTTCAGTAGGCACTGGATTGTTGTTTGAACTCTGACCGTGGGCCCATTCTAAAGTCGAATTCTAAGCGGCAGATTCTGATGCCAAATTAGCTGAAAAGGAGGAGCTTTGCCAATCACCAAGTAATGGCTCAATGGCTGGGTTTCTTATGTAATCTCAGGGTGATTTTTCATAGTGATAATGAGTCTGATGGGAGTGGTGTTTTCATTTATTGATTGTAAATGTTCTCACAGGGCCTCTCTCCAGTCATTTTTGTTGGGATTAACATCACATTAATCACTGTAACCCAGACACAGCTGTCCTCAGGAGTGATCTCGATGGCTGTCATGGGTCAGCTTTTCTCTCCCTGGGCTCTCTCATTCCTGCTGCACTTCTGGCAGCTGCAGGCAAACTCAGGGCAGGAAAAGCATGTGGGAACTCATTTCAGGGGACACCATGACACAGGCCAGGCCACAGCAGCCTGCCCTGTCTCAGCCTTAAAGTATGCATTGCAGCCCTGGAAATATGAATGTATCTCCTTGTCAAAAAGGAAGACTCCTTCCCCAGGAAAAGTCATCTTGAATAAAGATGAATGTTGAGCTGAAAAGGCTTCTCCGATGCTGGGGAGACCATGAGCTTTTATCAGCTTGAGTCTGTCCCCAGTTTGGTTTTAAATCATGGAAACAAAATAAGCTGCCCCATTTATGTTGGCACCGTATTAACAATAGCAGCTATGGTGATAACTTCATCTCTTCTTATATGTTGTTGGGTAAGGCAGGAAAAATAGGAGTGAGGAGGAGGAGGAATGTGGCTAGCTAGTATTAAAGTAACCAAATCACTCAGTGGTTTTGTGTACAAATCCCAAATAGCCAGTTTGTTCAGTGATTTTATTTGTTTCATCAATTTAAAAAAATATAAGACATAGTTTCTACAATTAAAACATTATGGTAGTAGCACTTGGATAGACAGATCAGTAGAGTAGAAGGTCCAAAAAATCAACTACATCTGGGGATTTAGTATATAATAGAGGTGATGTCTCAGATCAGTGGGGCTAAGATGGGCTTTGTAATAGATGCTTTTGGGAAAATCAGATAGCCATTTAGAGAAAAATATAATTAGTTCAGTCTTCACATCATACCCAAGGAAGAAATCCAAGTGGATCAGACGTCTAAATTGTAAAAAATGAAACCATTACAAGCAGTAGAAGAAAACCTGGGTAAATTCCTCTGTGACCCGGACTCTGGGAAGACTTTCTAACAATGACTGCACAATCTACAGGCAATAAACAGAAAGATAAACAAGTTTGACTACTTAAAATAAGAACAACAACAAAAAAAACTTTTGTAAGCCAAAAACACATCATAAGCAAAGCCAAAAGACAAATGATAAAATAGGAGAAAATACTTGTGACACATAGCACACATGAAGAATTAATAATCTCCAATATATAAAGAACTTTTTAAAGTTGGGGAGAAACCACCAAAATTGCTATAGGAACAAAATGAGCAAAAAAATTGACAATTCACAAAAAAAGAATAAAAAATGGCTTTTAAACGTAAGATGTACAACTTCATAATAAGAAAAATGCAAATTAAACTATAATGAGATACCATTTCTCACCCATCAGAGTGGCAAAAACTAAAAGCTTAACCATGCACTCTGTTGGTGAGGCTATGGGAAAAGGGACACTCTTATTCACTGATTGTGGGAATGCAAAATGGGGCAATCTGTATGGAAGTTAATTTGCATTTACCCTTTGACCCAGCAATCTTACTTCTAAGAATTCAACCCTGAAGATGAACCTCTAACAGCACAAAAATATATATGTACAAGTTTGTTCGTTGCAGAACAGCATGTAATTTCAAAATATTGGAAGTTACCTAAATGTCCAAACATAAGAGATTGAATAGACTATGGTACCTACACCTAATGGAGTCAATATTAAAAACAAGAATGAGAATGACCTGCGTTAGTTGATAGAGAGTGATTTACAGAATATACTTCTAAGTAAAATGAGCAAAATCACATATAGCATACTACTTTTTGCAAGAATTATGTATAGCATACTACCTTTTATATAGGAAATGAGGAAAAAAGAAGATAAGATATGTAATTACTTATTTTACAAAAAAAAAAAAAAAAAGCAAAAACAAGAAACAGAATAAACCAGAAACCAACAGAACCGGTTACCAACAGAACTATCATTCCCTCCCCAAGCCATCTTCTCTGCACCACCTCCCACATCTTGTCAGGATATGGGAGGTGGTGCAGGGCTTGAGGAGAAAATGACACAACTCTGAGTATACCTTTTTGCACAGTTTTGACTTTTGAAAGCATATTAATGTTCTGTGTATTCAAAAATTAAACAAGATTGGGGAAAAATTAAAAGTGAATGCAAACAGAATAAAATGAATCCAATAATATTTCAAGTGAATAACAATTTCTCAGAAAGGGAGGAAAAAACTTTAGAATATAGTAGTACACACAATATTAAATTTTGAACACAATACTTTCACTCTCTACCCCTCAAGCTAGGGAGGAAAAGAGAACTGCAAATAAATTCTAAACTCCATTTGGTGTCATTTGTGGTAATATGGTTACAGCAATTCTGAATCCATTTTGTGAGTATGGTGGTATTGGGCAAACGTGTAAATGCTGAAGACAGGGGATCTGCCTATGGGATTAGACTTGATTGAAAAATCCCAACTCTGTCTTTCGAAAGGACCTACAAGCAGTGGCACCCAAGTAGCAGTGAGCCCATCCGGTACCCAGATTCTGGCTTCTAAAAATCACTCCCCACTAAGAGGAGCCAGGGACCCTTAGAGTAATTGCTTATTCCAGGGCTGCAGCAGAGAAGGTACCAAATAATAATAATGATGATGACAATAATAATAATAAGCTTGGAATGTTTTGTTCCAGGAACTAAGGAAGTGCTCAAAACAATAATGTGATCATGTCAAAAGGACACAGAATCAGCATGAAGAGGCTCTCATTGGTCAAATCTGGGACAATTTGAGCCTCAAAATAAGGAATGACAATAATGGCTTGTAACTTGTTGAATAAAACAGAAATCCACGTGTCCTTACTGATAATAAATAACTAAGCAAATCCCAAACATATGAACCAGATAGGTAAGTCAGTGGGTGAGAAGAGTGCAGTGTATAATGGAGTGCTGACTGGTAAATGAGGAGGGAGTGATGGAGTTGGAAAATCACTATTTTACAACCATTTTGGTAAAGACCAGTTAGGGCAAAGGTCTGTCAATGGATGCTAAGTCTAGGGGGAAAGTTCAGTGATGAGCAGGGTATTTTTATGATCTCAAAATGCTTCCCTAGATTTTTCATTAGTCACGAGGGGAGAAAAGTAGCACCTGAACAGTGGGATACTATGTACACTGTCTTAGTGTACTGTACATTGGATGAATCTCAGCAACATCTTGAGCGGGTCCTCAAAATTAGCACCACCAATGAGAAGCAGATGGACATTGTGTGCCTGCAGAGAAAGACACATCACACTTATGTATTGTTTTGACCAGGGACGCATAACCTGATGCTCACGGCAGATATAAGTTCATGAAGCAGATACAGCTTTGCATTAATACAATGCCTTGGTTTAGGTAATGTTCATCACTTAAATCGGTGGTTGTATTAGATTTGCTAATTACATACAGATATAGGAAGTTAGAGGGAGAACCCATTGTTACTCAAACTTCTGCGCTAAAGAACTTTTGTGACCACAGAGCCAAAATAGATGGTCTGGGGCAGACCTGGGCATGCAGTTACAGAGGAAAGTCTCTGAAGTCTTTTGCTTTATCTTAAACATTTGCATAAAATTTACATTCTGTGCCATAATTATTCTTATTTACTTTAAAATAAAATAACATTTCAAGTGGCCCATTACTAAGTAAACTTGGTATGCCAAGATGACAGACCTCATTTATTCCACTTCTTAAAGAACTCTTTGAGGTTCATAAAACTAAACCCACAGAATCAGGTTATCCCTAAAATGATAGCCCAACATTGTTGCTATGCTTCCCAAAGTTCTGTTGCTGTATCTTCGCAAATTGCCCTGATAAATAGTTCTCCCAGTAGAATGTTCTGAGGGTTCCTTCTCCTCTTCGTGGTGTTGAGCAACCTGTCAGGCCAGGAAGGACACTGGGGAGTCTGTCTTCCTCTTTGTTAGGTCTGCTGGGTGAAGAGAAGGCAGCTGCTGCTTCAACAGGTACCTCTGACCAGGAAGCAGCAGTTTCTTCCAACTCCTTATCTGGACCTGGATTCTGCCAGGACACGAACAAACAAACAACAACAAAACCCCATCATTTATATGGAGTCAAAATAGGATTCACATGGTGAACTCATCTGCAGAGTCTAAATTCTGAGATGCTCACCAACTTTGGAACCACCCAGAAGATCAAGGGAGAGATGAGCAATTTCGAATTCATGACTGTCCTGACACATCCAGGATGGTTTCAAGCCAGCATTACCCTAAGGTGATCCAGCTTGCAGCAATGAAAGAGACTAGACTCCAGGAGCACTTGGCATTAGGGCTGGTGATTGACTCCATTTTAGTAACCCGATGTTTTGTTGGTATTGATAGCTCTGGATTTTTTTTTAAGCATATTTATCATCTACCTTAGTTTATTCACTAAGGGCACTGAATTTAGATTAGAACAGCATCCCACGTTTGAATCGCATGCCTACTCCATATTTGCTTTATGACTTTAAGCCAGTTACTTAGCCTCTTTAAGTATAGTTTTCCTCATTTCTAGCATGAGAATACGACCTGCCTTCCAGGGTTCACTCTAAGGATTAAATGTCTATGCATAGTATGAATGCAATAAATACTATTTATTGTCATTTCCCAATTTTAGAAAACCTAGTGTGAGTTTATTTCCTGGGCTGAAGGAAGTTTTTAAAAATACTGGATTCTCCTTTCTTTGAGCTGGGTCTCACAAAGTAACTACATGATTGTTACCATATTCATGATAGAACTTGGTAGTTAAGTATGATGAGTTTCTTGGAAAACATTGTTTGTTTAAAGATACTGTTTAATTCTTTGGAATTCATTTGGCTGTAATTATGTGCTGTGAGCCAGGCACTAATGTCTGGGGGTAAGTGCCTGGGTCAGTGTCCCCAGAAAACACTGGGATTGTGCTGCACTAGCCAGGCAGAACCTTTCACCCCTAACACTCTTACTGAGGAGAGCCCTTGCTGAATTACACAAGGAAAGGGAAATACGGTAGCAGCCCCCTTCACCCTTTGCCCATTTGCCCTGAAAATGCTGCCGACACTTGGGGCTGCAGCTGTTAACCCGAGATAACTTTGCCACGAAATATCCCACTTTTATTATTATTTTTCTATAAATATTCTATAAGGAGAATGATGTCATCTGTTTCCCAAAACATTCTGTTTTTAGTAGTGGTATTTACATTAGAAAATATAGTAATTCTCAACCGCTAAAAATGTCAAATCCTAGAGAATGTTGCATTCCTACACATGATGTTAACATCATTCTCAAACAGTTGTTGGCCGAAGATTCGTTTGATGAATCCGATTTTTCCAAAATAAGCGATTCTGACGATTCAAACAATTTTGATTTAGTTCTGTTTTAGAAATAACTCCAAGAACAGTTTTTATATTTTATTTTCACATTGAAAATCAGTCAGATTTGCTACAACCTCAAAAACAGTGTTTATGCAAAATTAAATGAGTGCTGGCAGCAAGCTGCACTTTTTCTTTGTTTTTCTAAACGGGAAAAGGGTTAATTGGCCACAGCTTAACTGACTCAGTGTCAGTTAAGCACCCTTGGCAATGCAACCATTTGTGCCTGTCACCCACAGCACCCTGGACACGTGATCTGGAAGGCCATTCTGGTGCATGAAGCCTATGTCTGTTCCCCATGCTTGAGTTGCACGCTTACTTGAAGTCAGTTGTGTTCATTCCCAAACCTATTGATGCCAGTGGTAATTTTATCATAATTGTATAAATGAATTAAATATTATTTAAACCAACAAATTGTAAGTATGAAAAGAAAGTCATTGTTTCTGTGAATCTGTAAATGAATGCTTTGGAAAGACTCTAAACAAAGTTGCTAAAAAATTACCACTGTGCTGAATATGGGCAAAGCAACCATAAAAAACTAGGGAGAAAAAAAACATCTTCCTTGCATTCAGAGAAAATTGATACTTAATTTTTCTTTCTTTCTTTCTATAGGGTAATTTTTCTTGATTTGTTTGTGTCATCCTTGGTTGATGTGGTGGATCTGGGGGCTGGGTTAGTGTCTGCTTTTTGTCTTATTGTCTCTTAGTGGCCTCGGGCAGCTGTTCACTCCAAGAAGGAGAACAGATCTTTCCAGACACAGAGAGAGGGGCCACTAATTGGTGTGTGAGCGGCTGTGATTTCCATCTAGAAACAACCAATACACTCCCGTTATGTGGGTCAGCATCACTTGTATGGCTCTGCTAGTTCTCTACTGCCCTTTAACAAATCAGCACAGACTTAGTGGCTTTAAACAACACAAGTGTATCATCTCCAGGTTGCCATGGATCAAAAGTCTCAGCACAAGTTAGGTGGATCCTCAGCTCAGGCACTCACAAGGCTGCAAGGAAGTGTTGGCTGCACCGCAGGTCTCATCTGCAACTCAGGGGCCTCTTCTAAGCTCATTGAGCTTGTTGGCAGAATTCAGTTCTTTGCCCGTATAGGACTGAGTTCCCATTTTCTTGCTTGCTGTCAGCTGGGGACCACTCCCAGCTCCCAGAGGCCACCCAAAGTTCCTTGCCATGTGGCCCCTGTAGGCTGTCACACAGTGCTGTTTGTTTTCCTCTAGCCCAGCAAAAGTACATCTCTCCGATGCTTCACCTTCCCTTAAAAGCTTCTTCCATTAAATCAGGCTGACTCAGGATCATTTCTCTTTTAATTAACTCCAAGGCAATTGATTAGTAATCTAATTATACCAGGGATATCCCATCAGCCCACACTCAAGGAGAGGGAATTTGATGGGGTGTGTACTTGGGTCAGAAATCTTGGGGGCCATTTTTGAATCTTGCCTACCCCAGTGGTCTCTGTCCATGTGCTCTGGTCTGAGAGGGAAAGATAATGCCAGAAGGAAATGCAACCATATCTCCTGCAAACTGTCAAGAGAAGGTTTTAGGGTAGCTATGTCCATTCTTCATCATAACATTTCTACTTAGCACTGATGTTTCCCAGAGGAGCCTGGTTGTCTTTGTTATATTGCAGTCTGAAAGGAGCTATGATTCCTTTAGGAATCAGAAGATCTGTGACCCTGCTGATGTGTATTATTTCTACTAAATACTAAGGGAGTAGGTAAGTATTTGTTGATTATCTAGTACGTTTGGACACTTGTACCCAAAAGATGGCTTAATATGGTCTGACTCTTCTTTCTCTGTAATTATCTGGGTAGTTAAGGAAAAGGAATTCCTCTTTGCTTGACTCATCAGTTTTTGTGGCTGAAAACCCAGCAGCAATAAATATAATTATATAACTGATTTAATGCTTAAATAAATAGCTTAAAAATGACCTGTGAGTATGGTGCTTTCGCTATTAAATTATACATTGATTCATAGTTTTGGTTCTGGACAAGTTCAAGATAAAAGTTTAGCTGTGAACAGAAGCTGAGTTTGGGTTCTTGCACATGAGAGCCAACAATTGCATTTAACCAATTCTAGAATCAGAAACTGACACAACTTCCTTTCAGGGCCCATTCTCCCTGCTTGTTGCTACCAGTCTGATTAAATATTCTGTTTCCTGCTTGGCTGTTCTGTTCAATTTGTTTTCCTGGTGAAACCCAAATAAATGACTTAATGTTAACAACATTAATTATGTTGAATCTAATAAGATCTCATGTATTAATTGACAAAACAGCAAACACCAGAATTCTGAAATTCGTAGGCCTCTCATATGAATACAAGTCATGCATAGTCATTATCTCTTAGGTGCAGAGCAAAAAATCATTAACAATGGAATTTGTTCCATTTTAAAAGCAAATGACTTGTGCTTTGGAGTTGGGTCTTAATCAGCTTGGGAATGCTATTCAACTTGCTGTGCAGAGTAGAACCAATATCAAACCAAGGAAGCATCAGCATTCCTGATCAGCCCCTCCAGGGGAGTTTACACACACCGCAGTGACACGCAGAAGGGAAGCAAAGAAATGTTTTAGAAACAGTAGGAATGTGACCATTTAAAATAATGAGAATTCATTATCAAGCCCTCTTGCCCCTCCCGTTTGCTGGTAATGCAATTCAGTAGGCAATTTGTAGGAACTTTTCAAACCAATTTAGTTACATTTGCAAATTGGAACTGTATCCCTCCTCCTCACCCCCCACTAAGTCCAACTTGGAGAAAACACTTTGCATTTGATAAATTGCACATTTGTTTCAGTTTCCCATCTAGGAATGGCACCTAGGCCATTTAGGAGTCATTTGGGTGATTAAGCTATAACCTCTTACTGCCTAGAAGCAATTAAATGGGGTCAAAGCCATCCTAAGGATGTTCTTGGGCTTGGAAATGGAATTTACAGTATTTTTCCAAGACACTGCTGCATATCAAAGAAGTTCAAATCGTCAAAACAAAGAGACACATGTAAAGAGAAACATAAACCATCCTGCTGCGTTGTGGAACAGAGAATGCCATCTGCATTACATGGCAAGGAGGAAACTGATTATGTTGGGACCTCTATTTCATAGCAGATGGGTTCATTAAATTTAATAGCCTCCAGAGCCTTTAGAAACTGTGTTAAAAACATGTGGAGCATGCTGTGACACTTCACTTCTGGCCCCGCAGTCATTATAACTCTGGCACAGACTATAAATATTACAGTACTTTATTTCCATTGAAACATTACTGTTATGATTATTTTTTTCCTGGAGATGTTAAAAATATGAGTGTATTCCTGATTTTTGGTACCACTTATATCCATCCAAATATTTTCCTCTTCCATTGATTCTAGAGTTTTCTGTTAAACAGAGTTGGTATTATAAAACTATGAATTAATGATATAAAATTATTATCTTCAGAAAAGATGTCCTAACACTCTATATGGATGACTGTCAACTAGTAGAAAAGCTTAGGGCTAAAAATGAAAATGATTTCTAGATTTCAGGTGTTTATTGTTGTTTCTGCTTTTATGGATTAATGATTTGCAACTGTCTGTAATGAAAGAACAGCCTCTATCCTCTGCCATACACAAATGGATAAGAGCATCTAGCCTGAATAATCATACAACATGATGGATTATTCAGCACTCTTTGTTTACAAGTCACAGCTTCCAGTGCAAAGTGGCAGTGGTCAAAAAGGCAATTTGATGACTCTTGGAACCAGGATGTCTGTGCAGTTCTGTCTTGAGGCGTGACTAGATTCAGGGGTTGTATTAGTTTCTTCTTGCATTGCTATTAATATAAAGAACTACCCGAGACTGAGACTGGGTAATTTATAAAGAAAAGAGGTTTAATTGGCTCAGGGTTCCGCAGGCTGTGTAGGAAGCATGGCTGAGGAGGCCTCAGGAAACTTACAATCATCACGGAAGGCAAAGGGGAAGCAGGCATGTCCTACATGACTGGAGCAGGAGGAAGAGAGAGAGTGGGAAGGTGCTACACACTTTTAAACAACCAGCTCTTGTGAGCACTCACTCACTCGCAGGAGAACAGCAAGGGCGACGTCTGCACCCATGATCCAGTCAACTCCCCAGCAGGCCCCTTCTCCAACACCAGGGGTTACAATTTGACACAAGATTTGGGCGGGGACATAGACCCAAACCATATCAGGGGTTAATCCCAATATTATTTTGACTTGCTCTTTGACTCTTTTTTTTTTTTTTTTTTTTTTTTTTGAGATGGAGTCTCACTCTATCGCCCAGGCTGGAGTGCAGTGGTACGATCTTGGCTCACTGCAACTTCTGCCTCCTGAGTTCAAGTGATTCTCCTGCCTCAGCCTGCTGAGTAGCTGGGATTACAGGCGCCCGCCACCACACCTGGCTAACTTTTTGTATTTTTAGTAGAGACAGGGTTTCACCATACTGACCAGGCTGGTCTCAAACTCCTGACCTTGTGATCTGCCTACCTCAGCCTCCCAAAGTGCTGGGATTACAGATGTGAGCCACCGTGCCCGGCCACTGTTCCTTGACTCTTATTGGCTGAATTCCCAGATAGGATCTCTCTACATGGTGCCAAAAATGGCTCTACTGTTTTTGGTATCTAACATAATGTTGTTAACTTTCATTACGTTTATAACCCTTAATTTATTTGCCTTTCAGCATTTATATTAAGCCTATGATAGATAGGCCTGTTTGAGTCACAGCCAAACATTGAGAGATGAGACAGACCTATGACTTAATGGCCTCAATCTCACAGAGTGAGGAGTAATCAATCCAAAAGGAAATTGATCCTGGGAAGACTGAGAAGTACCAGAGTCCTGCACAAAACTTGTTGGTAGAATCCGAAACCAATCCACGCCTAAGATCATGTACCACATCAGCAGGGTATTAATTATAATACTATATTGTTAAGCTATGGAGCCCTTTAGTTAAATGTCTTTGTGGACCCTTTCCTATAAAGCACATAGAAGCCGATGTCCCCTGTTAGGTATTGGGAAATGGAGACATGAAGCCCAGTTGCTTGGCCACATCCCAGGGAGGCTCTGAAGCATTGTTTTCATCTTTCCTGGCACTGCAGAGCCTAGGTAGTATTCTAAGTAATCAGGTGTCAACCTCTGAGAATAGTCGTATAGGATTCTCTGCTGTGGATTCTCTGTTGTACCCTTAAGTTTACAACAGAGTGCTGGGTTGAGTCCAGTTAGGAAAGATGGCTATGGGGATTGGCAGGTTGTGTCCGTATTCAAAAATCAGATTGAGGAAGTTAGTATAGTAATATGACTATTTTATCATATTTCAGCCTTAGTTTTCTTCATCACTTCTGATGATCAAACACTGGCTCATTGTACTTCTGCCACCTCTTAGAAAGCATTGGCTCTAGGCAAGAGAACCCACTCAAGCTGTGAGAAATTTACTGGATGGCTCGGGCAGCCCCAGGAGGGTCAAGGACCATCAAGGAGCAAGAAGCCACCAAGAGCAAATGACCACTCTTTTTGTTCTTTTTGTTCTTTCTTCCTTCTTTGTTCTTTTTTCATGTCCCTCCTACTTGCCACCCCCAATCATCGGTGAAACACGGTCTCCTGGTCTCCTCCCAGTCCTGGCTTTACATAATGCCCCAGTTCAGATCCAATAAGGATGAAATCTGTGTGTGTGTGTGTGTGTGTGTGTGTGTATCTGAGTTTACATTTCTGAGCAAATTATATACACAACTCACTCTAGCCCATGGTTCCATTGAGGTCAGATGCCCATCATTTATCCAATCAGTTATGGCCCAGAAGGCCAAGGGATAGAAACAGATCAGCCAGGGCTATGGATAATATTTTCTAAGAGGTCTGGAGGCTGGCTGCAGTGGCTTATACCTGTAATTCCAGCACTTAGGGAGGCTTAGGTAGGAGAATTGCTTGAGCCTAGGAGTTGGAGATGGGCGTCATAGTGAGACCCCCTGTTGCTACAAAAAATAAATTGAAGAAATCAGCCAGCACAGTGGAATGTGCCTGTGGTCCCAGCTCCTCGGAAGGCTGAGGTGGGAGGATCACTTGAGCCCTGGAGATCAAGGCTGCAGTGAGCCATGACTGCACCACTGCACTCTAGCCTCGGCAACAGAGTGAGACCCTGTTTCCAATTTAAAAAAACAAAACAGCAACCAAACAAAAACAAAACAACAAAACAAAACAGTAACAACAACAAAAGAGGCCTGGATAGAAGGAAATGCCTAGAGTCTGAAGGAGCTGGCATTTCTAGACCTCTGTCTTTCTGTCTGAGGTTTCTGTAAGTTACGGCCCGGCTGGGCTCTGATCCTAACTCTCAGGAGTGGATCTTCTTTCCTATTCTCTGAGCCCCAGGCTCACATCCTCCTTTCAGCCCCAGTGGACCCAAGTGTCCCCACAGCCTCCCCCTGGCCCCACATCCTGGAGGATGCTGCCCTTCCTCCGTAGACTATCCCTGCTGTGTGGGTGGTGGGAAGCCCTCTCCCTTGTGCCTTCTGAGAGCTGTGGAAGATATTTTGGCCAACACAACCAAATCTGTACTGCTTTTCCCCCACTTCATGGCCCAGATATTTGGGTAACTTAAGTTCTCAGAGCTGATTCTCATGCTTTGACATGGTTTAGACTAAAATGAACACATTCCTCTTATTACCAGCATGAAGAACAATTAAAATAATCCCAGAGAATCAGCCTGTGGTTTGATATCAGCTGCCAGTTTCTCTTCTGTTACTGTACACAGGATTTTCTCCATATGAAAGATTTCATTCTTTCACCTTTACTCCATAAGAATCGATGTGCCAGATATAAATGTGTTATTTATGAGGCCATGGCACAAAGACACCATAGGTAAGAACATTTCACCTGACTTGGCCTCTTAGCCTGCTTCTGTTTAAAAGTAGCAGAGAATCACTCTTGCCTCCCCTGCCTTCATGACCTTTCACACCCACTTGTGAGTGAAATGGCCACTGAGGGCTCCTCCTAACCTTACTCTGCTGGTGACACATGCTCTTATTAGATGTATAGAGCAGACATGACTCAGTCTGTCTCTCAGTGCAAGGTCCTTAAGGGAAATTTCTCTCTTGTTCTGAACAAAGAAAGGAAAAGCAAAGCCAGTAGTTTATTCAGGCAGAAGGAACATGCTTTTAAATCAATTTTCATTATGTTTAATCTAAAAATCTGGAACATCAGCATCTTTTCTGGTTGATAGAAACAACTATTAAACACTCTTGTCATTGATTTCTCTTCCGAAGTGATCAAATTAAAGGCAGCCCAAGATGAAGCAAGGCTGGAGTAATCATCCTATAGTCTGTTTCTCTGTCACTTAGCCAACTGTTAAAGGAGCAGTTGTTTCCATGGAAAGATCCTTCCTTTTAGGAACATGGGGTTCAATGGACCCCCATGGTATTCCAATAGCAGGGACCAGTGGGAAACACTGTCCACACACCTTATAAGTGCAGGGACATCTTGAGACCACATTAGATGACTTTTTCTGTCTGCCTCTGGAAAATATTTGAAGACCTAATGTGAAAAGTTTTCATAAATAATTGAGCTATTTTAATTGTCAACTAGTAAGTTAGAGAATCTAAAGGCTCACTGCTGGCTTAAGTAGGATCACCACGGGCTTAAAACCCTCCAGGGGAGCCTAAATTCAAAGCATTTGAAGCCCTTGATGAGCTGACTCCAGTGAACATCTCAGTCTTTTCCTTCCACATGGCAGAAGGCAAAGGGGAAGCAGGCACATCCTACATGGCTGGAGCAGGAGGAAGAGAGAGAGTGGGGAGCTGCTACACACTTTTAAACAACCAGATCTCATGACCACTCACTCACCGTGAGGAGAACAGCAAGGGGGACATCAGCACCGATGATCCAGTCACCTCCCAGCAGGCCCCTTCTCCAACATTGGGGGTTACAGTTTGAATAGGGCTTTTCCCCATTCCGTGCCACCATCCAGCCTTACCCTACTCACACATTTATAGTCTCTAGAACCAGCCCTGTATTCTCTCACACCTAGACCGCTGTACCTGCTGTTCTCTCTGCAGGAAGTGGTCTCTTCCTCCCACCCCATTCAGAAGCCTCTGGGCTTATCCTTTGGTCTCGGTTTCATCATCTCCTCTGACCTCCTTGGATGGACCTCCAGTCTAGAGTGGGGTATTGATGGCGTGTTTCCAAAGCATGTAGCACCATCCTAGAACTTCTTGTACTATTATATTAAGAAGTCCAAATAAACTTTTTCCCACTGAACTTTAAATTCCTTGAGGAGAGGGATGGTGTCTGGTTAACTGAGGCATCCTCAATATATGATCAGGCACATAATAAGTATATGTATAGAATCAGGTGTATAAATCTCATAGACTCAGAGATCCAAAGGTTGGAGGGCATGTGAAAATACCTACGTTTTCTAGCTGTTAGATAAGAATGGCATCATCTCTAACATTTCACTCAGCATGTAGCATCCTTGCTCAAGGCCATCTTCATTAGGCATGTGATGAGTGGATGCATCTTCACCATGAGACTGGGCTTCTCTCTCAGGTGCCCAACACCACCAATGCAACAAAGATTTTGCCACATTCATCAAAAAGATCTGGATTCATGTGTCCATGGTTCAGGAGCTAGGATAATGGCATTCTGACGTATCAGCTGTGTGTGTCATTGTTAAGATATTACTTTTGCCCACTGTTATGATGTTAACTTTTGTCCACTGTTATAACAGAAGGGCTTTTTTTTTTTTTTTTTTTTGAGACAGAGTCTCCTTCTGTTGCCCAGGCTGGCGTGTAGTGGCACAATCTCAGCTCACTGCAACCTCCACCTCCCAGGTTCAAGTGATTCTCCTGCCTCAGCCTCCCGAGTAGTTGGGACTACAAGGTGTGTGCCACTACGCCCAGCTAATTTGTGTATTTTTAGTAGAGACGGTTTCACCATGTTGAACAGGCTGGTCTTGAACTCCTCACCTTAGTTGATCCAACCACCTTGGCCTCCCAAAGTGCTGAGATTACAGGTGTGAGCCACCACGCCTGGCCCAGAATGGAATTTTTAAACAAGATTTTGGCAAGATTGGAATCGAATCTGGCTGTCGAGTATATAATGGGCATTCAGGAAATCCTTGAAAATAATCCCTTACAGTTGTACTTGTGATGTGCTTTTTTCTGTATTTCCCCGAAGTTCTTACCATGGTCAATAGTGCCTCACCATCTCTGGCCATTCTCCCTCACTCTCAGAACATCAGCTGTGCTGGTCACCTTTTAGTTGCCTGAACAACCCAAACTTTCTCCCTCCCCTGGGCTTTTGAACATTCTTCTCCTTCTGAACTGGAAAGACTCCCCTGCTGCTCTGCTCCTCTACTGGGGAAGAGGCTCTTTCCCATGTTCCTTGTCTCAGCTAAAATGTGCCCCTTGCCTTTCCATCTCAGGTCCCCTATAGATTTTCTTCATAGAGATTATGATCATTTAGAATTATCTTAATTAGGTGCTTTGACTTTTCCGTCTCTTTAAAAATTCTTGTTTTGTCTATCTCTTGAACAGTAACGTAAGGACCGGGACAGTCTATGATGTGTCTCTATAACCTGATACTGTGCCTAGCACAGAGTAAGTACCCAGGATGAATTCAGAGAGGCCAAGTGGCTTTCTCTCAGTCCTACCACCAGTCTCTGTTTACTGTGCACTACAGTTTGTTTCTCCCTGTCTGCACTATACTTTTCCTAAAATGGTACAATGAGGCCCCAAGGATTACAGAAGAAATAATTTAAAGAATATTGCTACAAAATGGATGGTGGTACTAAGAGAGAGTCTAAAATATTGTCTCCAAAATGCATGTGTCATATTTGTCTTTCCTTTTGAAAACCTAGCTGAATGATGAAGTTTATGTCTGAAGCAACTGGTTTTTATGAATGCCGCCTCCATCTAAGCAGCAGTTACTGATTTTGAAGGAAGAACAGGGACATTTGGGGGATGAACCAGATTTCTGCAGTGCTTCTTTTCTGTGTATGTTGCTAAATGCAATATGTTGGGGAAAGGGTTGATTGCTTAAGGCATATTGTTTATACTGTGTTACTTGGGTCTGATGGAAAAGTTCCTAACAGTGGTTTTCTTGCTAAAGATATGGTTTTTGGGGAAGTATGGAATGTGATTTTTTGGTGGGACATCATCATGATTTAGGTGAACTCCAGAGAAACTTGATATTGGGAGAGGCCAGGAAACACATGCAGGTCCATGAAGCTTCTTTAGCATTAGCCCTCAGTTCTTCATCAGATTGTAAATGCTCTCTGCTTTTAATTACCATCCTTATTCAGGCCAAGCTAATTGCTCTGGGCCAGACTGGAAAGGAAAATTCCCAGAAAGCCTGATATCTTGATAGAATGGTAGTGAGTTTCCTGAAGAAGATGCTAAGAAATCCTTAATGAATTAGCATTTCAACTTTTGTAACAGTATACTAAAGGAATGGGGGGGGGTGGAATCATAGATTTTTGACAGCTGTTTGCCATCATAGCACTTGACAATCTGCTTCTTATTTGGCTTTCTGGTATGTAAAAGCATGAAATTCTCAAGTTAAAAAGTATTGATCACTGTATGACAATACATATGTAACAAAATGTATTGTATTGAAAAAACTTTCTTTTAAAAATGATATTCCTGTTTGGTTACTAAAATGTTTGGGTCTTTCTATTTAGAAAATGTGGTTTTGTTAAACATAAGTTATTTAAAGGTTAAAATAATCTTAATGTTAACTATTAATGTTATTAAGAACAGATTTTCAACCAAGTACAACTGAATGCAAACAGGAACAAACTTGGAAAAGAAGATTAGTGGGTGGGAATGCAGAGACGCAGCAAGGGCTGTACCTTGGCCACGGTACATACATTCACAGAGGCCCTTTGCTATACTAGCAGAGCCAGACATTTTTGTAAGGTCTGGTGATTTCCCCAGACTTCATGGAATCTAGATTAAGTTTGCCAATTTCCCATTTCTCTGGAGATGATAATCCAACATAGGGCTGAATTAGGAACACTCAGAATGTATGGGCTTGATGGTTATCTTATTAAGCTGGATTGCCCTTCTCTGTCTGTAGCTGCTCAGTAAACAGGAGAGTCTACTCTTTGGCCATCAGTGTTCTAGGGACACTTGCAGAACCAGATGTAAAGTTACCTAGTTCATTGACACAAGACATCTACTGAGGTAAAGATTAGTCCCTATGCTGGCCAATAGGATAAGTGTTCATTTTTAGGAAATACAGCCTAAGTCCTTGCAGTGAACAATCCAAGCCAATTCGGTAATTTGTACATGTGAAAATATTTTTAGTAGTTACTGGCATCCTCCAACATTTAGCAGTGAGTCTGTAACAAGTCTCAGGCCAATTCTGCTATCTATGCAGATATTTATTAGCAAGTATGCTAATAAAAGCCTACTGTTTTAAAGCTCAAGGAGGTTCCAGCTCTTTATCCTTTAGGTGTTCTGATGGCCCCTTGCATCAGAGCAAATGCATTATTTGCAAGAGTCAGCTAACGTTCTATTTGGAGTCAGGTAACTGAGAGGCCTGAGTCAGCAGCTGAAGGCAAGACTGTTTAAAAGTCTGGCCAGGGGCACTATTTCTAAAGATAGAGCTCCCAAAGTACTTATTTGGGTGTTTGCAGAGAAAGGCAAGCCTCCTGCAGCATATTGAACCAATCCACAGAGTGGACATGTCCAGTTTTACCAGTAAGAGTTCACTTCTAATATCCATTGTGGTAATTGAGAAAATTCTTGGTGTTGGTCAGAGATAAATACCCATAGCACATGTAGCCATTTGTTTTAATACTAGCTGGAAGGTATATTCCTAATGAGGTCAATTGACCATTTTTGATATATAGACTAAAATTAGCATTCACATTTGTATCAAAACATCTACTCTGAAGTATTCTACAGTAAATTGCATCGCATATAACAATGCTGTATTATATACTGTTAAGGTTTCTTTTGTGAAATGGAAGGAATAGTGGTGGTGATTTCATAGAGTTGTGAAGATTTAAAAACATAATATTGTTTAGCACTACGCCACGCCTATATCAAGTGCTCAATAAGTGCTAATCATTATTATGTAGAAATTCAGGATAACATTATTACTTACTGTTCCATACAGAGTTTTTGTGGAGTGAATTCTTCCTTCCTTTTATTTTGGACTTGCGAAGTTCAGACACTCTCCAAAAGAAAAGGGAAAAGACTGGGCCATGCATGTGTTTCCCTTCCCAGTGGAAGAGCATTCAGAGTCACCTTCACTCTTTGCAGTCAAGGCCCCTGCTGTAGGTCGTGTGTCCAGCTTGTCCTGCCTAAAAGCATCATGCCATGCTTGAGAAAAAGAAAAAAAAAAGTCTACTGAAGCTATCACCTCTCCTTGTCTCAAAAGACTTTATGACTGTATCATTTAGAAATGAGTAGAGTAAGAACCAAGAAGCTTGAGCAAATTGATGATGCACTTCTGAAGCATCCTTCCCAACGGTGGAGTAGGGCAGGTGTCATCTGAGTAGCACAGCAAGAATAACTGGGATACTAAGAGCTGCCATTATGGGGCGGGTAAAATGCACACCAGACTCTGTGCTACAAGCTTTTGCATGTGTCATGTAGGCCCTATTATCTCCATTTACTTGATGAGGAAGCTGAGGTTTAGAGAGATTGAGGATTTTGCCTAAGGAAATGGGATAATTCATGGAACAAATGGAATTCAACCCTGGGTCTTCTGCCCGGGTGTGAGACTGTGACCTCAGATTCCATGTTACATGCAAGACGGTCTCCTGCATACGTGTGTGTCCTCTGAGGTTGCTTTTAAGGAACTGCCAAAGTCTTTAGAATGCCTAATGGGAGATTAGAAATGTTGTTCCTGTTCCCGCAAGTTTGAGTTATATCATCTCTACTGAATTAAAAAAAACCCATGGTACCCACTTTGTGGTATGAAAACACTGGAGCCAGCTGGGCGTTGTGGCTCACACCTTTGGGAGGCCAAGGCAGGCCGATCACTTGAGGTCAGAAGTTCAAAACCAGCCTGGCGAACATGGCAAAACCCCGTCTCTACTAAAAATACAAAAATTAGCCGGGCATGGTGCCGTGTGCCTGTAATCCCAGCTACTCGGGAGGCTGAGGCAGGAGAATCACTTGAACCCAGGAGGTGGAGGTTGCAGTGAGCCGAGATCACACCACTGCGCTCCAGCCTAGGTGACCGAGTAAGACTCTGTCTCAAATAAATAAATAAATAAATAAATAAATAAAAATAAATAATGAAAACACTGGAACCTAACTTGTCCTGAATTATGTTTCCCATAGCCTTGGCAACCCAAGGTAGGAAACTTTAAATTTTGCAACATGTATCTCTTACATGGAGAGTTCTCTGTGCTATACTAAATGACAGAAGGAAAACTCAGCTCATCACACTTGTAAAAGAAACCACAGCATTCCTAGGTTTAAATTTTGAGTCATAACAATTCTATTTGATGGGCTTTTAAATATCTTCGAATTTGCATTTTGAATGTGTTATACATCACAAAAGGATTTTGATGGTGTTATCACAGCAAATACTGTAATCACATCCTATAATTTATATATCCCCAACTGCTGTCAGTATGTCAAAAACCATGAAATGTTATTCGTGATACACACAACTTCTCTCCTGAAGGAAATTGAGGGTCCTGAATCAAATTCCTTGAGGGCATTTTTAATGACTTTGTATGGTAAGTCTGTCCACCGTGAAGGGTAGTCAGGCAAGTCAAGCAGTGGGTTAATAAGTAGATCAAAGCTTCAAATACTCAGTTGAACAAGCCAAGGTGTCCGGAAGGCAGGCCAGGGCAGAGAGGTAGACCTCTGAGTGGAAGCAAGTTTAGCAGCCTGGGAACCCCTGCATGGCAGAGTGCAGCAGTGATCTGCAGCTCGTGCTGGAGGCCTTCCAGGAAGCAGGCCAATTAACCTTGGGGCTAAGAGTTGGTATCTTTTAGAAACCTTTCCTCTGGTCTGAACTTTTGAACCCAGACTACTCTAGATGGGGGCCGGAAGGAGAAGCCGTGACATTGTCAGACATTTTTTTTTTTTTTAATAACTCTGTTTTGCTCCCCCCAAATAGTCACTTTGTCTTATTAAAGAAGAGATGATCAAATGTAACCTCATCCCTCCATGCACAATTATTTGCAAATGTTCACCTCCAAATCAGTCTTATATTCAAACATAGTACCAAACTTCTGCAGGAAAGGAGTTGGGGCCATCAAGATGTGAAAGGTGTAGGGAGCCCAATGTAGAGTTGCAGTGAAAGAGGGGGAGAACAGTAATGTTCCGTAGAAGATGGGACAAATGAAAAGAGCAAGTTTGCCTCCTGAGAGAAGAGGGAGCAGCAGACTTTGTGAGCGGGCAGGGGACCTGACCCCAGATGGGCAAAGTGACAGGATCTTTTGAAGAGCAAGGATAGCTCCTGTTTAATTTCATGCTATTTGCTCTGCTACAGTGAAAACCTCTGCATCTTACTGAAAGTCCACCACATTTTCACAAAGACCTCCAAGAGTGGTTTTTAGAGGCTATCATGGGAAGTTTTAGTTTTGTGCCTCTCTACACTCTTGGGAAGGGGGCCAGAGAGTGTGCATTAGGATGGTGAGGTAGTTTACAAATAGAACAAATCTAGCAGGAGCTCAGAACCAGAGTAGCTGCACACCTGTAAACACCATCCTTCCCTAGGACCCCAGTAGCCACCAGCAGAGCCGTGGAGCTTCTTCCTACAGGGGATTGGTTGGGATAAGTTGCTGCTAGTCCCATTGTTCGAATATCTTGGCTGAAAGATATGTTTCTGCCAAATGTTCAATAGGTTATAAAATGCAGTGATTTTAAAAAGGGTCAGAAGATGTCCGTTTTGATGTTTTTTTCTCCCCTACTATGTTATGTAACATCTGCTCCTCAGCTTCTCCAACTGAGGAATGGGAAGATTGGCCTTCATTAGGAGATTTCAAAAATCTGATATCCAGCCGTGTGTGAATTTCAAGCAGTCTCTGATCCCTCCCATCAAAACTTGTACATGTGTATGTCTTATTATTTCATTTTATTATTTTTTTTTTTGGTAGAGGAGGCTGTCATTCTCCAAAATGTTAAGAACTATGGGAACAGATCTCTTAATCTACCTATATGGGCCTCTCTTATTTTCTTTTGTTGTACATTTCTTCTCTTTGTCTACCTAAATGACAAGCAAAATACATGAATTATTTGCTGTAGGGAAATTCAGAAGCCAACAAGCCTGAATGCAAATCCTGCATGACATGTCTTATTGTGCAGAAATGTCAGTGACTTAGGAGAGAGACAAATCCACTGAAGACAGCCTTGGTTGGTACCAAAGGATAGTGGCCCAGAACCTTGTTATATCTTTTCCCCGGTAAATGAGGCAAACACTGTATCACTGGGTTTGAGACACAAGTCCTATTGATTCCACTCTCAGTATGCATCTCAAATATTTTCCCTTCTTATCATTAGCAATGTGCCATCTACCCTGTCTCCTGCCTGGAACATCCATGCAGACTTCTAAGTGATCTTTTGGGTTCACTCTTACACTTCCAGCCTTCTCCCTGCCATTAGTTTAGTTCCTGGGAGGTGAGCACCCAGCCACCCTCTGCCATCATGGTCCTCTCTTGTTTCCTGGCTAACACTCACCTAATCTTTATGTTTCAAATTACAAATCCCTTCCCTAACTGCTCAAATAGAAAGGGAACACCTATTACTCTCTCATAGAACCACTTCTTGTTCTTGTTAGCACTTAGCACAGCTTATTATTATTACATATTGCTTGGGCTATTTTTAAGTTATGCATGGTAACTCTAGAGTAAGGGTCACTAAAATAAAGTCCGGGTCACTAACTGACATTTTTTTGTTTACCACTCTGTTGCCAGTACCTAACACAGTATCATACAAATGGTAATATGGATGAATGAATGGTAAAATAGTGTCCACTTGGGAGAACCTGATTTTACTCTTGTTATAGTTGAATCTATTTACCTAATGCTTCTGCAGTCCTTTAAGCCTCTTTTTAAGTACTGCCTCTTCTGGAGTCCCCTCCCTGCACTGGCTCCATGGGCCAGTTATTATATTATACAGTATAGTTACCTTTATTTACTCCTGTGTCTCTTCACTTTGTAAGCATCCCAGGACTGAATCATGCCCAAGTCTCTCCTGTTCGCAGTCTTCCTTGGCCCAGGCTTTATAGATCTTTAGTAGGTAAATAAATAGCAAATAACTATATTATTAGTTCTGAGAAGTTTAAATCTTAAAAAACTGTGAATGTAATGCACTTATCACTTAGCTATAACCTAGTTGATAAACAGTACGTAATTTCACACCCATCTGATTTATCCATAGTTAAAAAAACACACAGCTGATTTTACATATGGAATGTTGAAACTGGGAGCACATACAGTGACACCTCAGAGACCCTGAATCTTACTTATCTTTGCATGTGGCTCACATACCCAATACTTCTATAAATGTTTGTTGTTTGAGTGAATGAGTGCATGAATGTATGACTTCAACTTGCTATCGCTTTTGGTATTAGATTTTCAAATTTCCCAACATGGAGATATGGAAGCCATTGTTATTTGAAATAACTCTGTGTTTGTTACTCATTAATTTTAGTTAGCAACAAAAAGAAAGATGAAAACGACCAAATTTCACCATTCCCACGTTTCAGAGCCTTTCCCTTCTTGTGGTTGTTTCCTGAACACACATATTTGAGGGAATATTCAGTACTCATAACACATTTAAAGACAATTGCCTTGAGTTTTGGAGCAATTGAATTCTGAAATAGCTCATTTGCGTTAGTTATAGGTAACAAGCTATCCGGGTAACAATACAGTCTGATTCTGTTGGTGTAAACCACCTTATCAGTCGAAATTCATTGCTTCATAAAATCATTTAAGCCACCTCATATATTAATTTAGATCACCGTTAGGATTTTTTAAAAAAATCTAAATCATGATGTATCCTTCATTTTTCTTAAGAATCTGGACCAGAAGCACAATTGATTTCTTCACATGAAACTGGAAGGTAGCTGTTCTAGGGGAGAAAGAAAACTTCTCATCTACGCTCTTAGATTCAGTGACCACAGCTGATTAATTAAACTGACAAAAACAGATTATTAGGAGAAAGGTTTATTTCATATGCACATGGGGGGCCACACAGGAAAGAAGTGAAAACTTTAAAAATTAGTTAGGCCTTTAAGTTTATATACTATTTTAACAAAGGGTAATAAATTATGGAGAAGTGACAAGACAAAGGAAAGGGAGTTTAGGCTTCTAGGGGTGGCACATTGTGGGAAGGTAAATAGATATGGAAAACAAATGGATGATAAGGATTATTTAGTAAAGTTTGCTATGCAGACTAAAGTTAGTGCTTTTTCCAGTGATTAGAGTTATTGCCTCTTCCTGGTACGGGAGAGGGGAAGGCAAACACCTTCACAAAAGGAAATTTGTGTCCAAAGTTTAGGCAGAAAAGGGAAAGGACACAGAATTCCTCTTGCATCTGCTGTTTCTCAATTACCTTCTGCTGAAAATAATCTTTATGACAAAGTGGCATATTTTGGGGTGGCATATTCTGATCCCTGTCACTGTTTATAGTCTTCCACTTATTAGCAACTTCCTACTCCTTGCTGTTGGCTTCTGATGGTCGCCATTTTATACTGCTCTGTCCCCAATACTGTTACTGCATTTATATACATTTCCGTATTAATTAGCATCCTGCTGTATTCTGTGACTTGATATTTTCTTTTATCTTTTAACTGAGTAATCTCATTTGTCAGTCACGATATTACTGTGGGTCATAAGGGTTTGAAAACCTTTTACCTTTTTTGTACCAGTGTTGGACATGGTAATCTTAAGGAAGGCTGCTCCTCAATATAGCCTGTTAAGGTGACCATGTTTGGCTGATTTCCTTAACTGGTTTTGTCTAATGTTCCTTGCCTGATTGTTCAAGAAGTCTCACCACCAGTCCGTGACTAAGTGTGGGGGAAGATCTGTTAGGACACCCAGACACCTTAGAGCCCCAAGTCTCTAGATGTCTTCTTTGTGGTAATTACCTTCCTCTTAATATCCATTCAAGGAGCCAGTGGGAGGTGTCCAAAAAATCACTTGAAACTCTCCAAATGAGGAGTGGAAAGCCTAGGGATACTGAGGAACTGACCTTTGTCCCTTTCAACTCGGTGCTATCAGTGACCACACCCCAGAATTTCTGAGGCTCCTTGACAACTCAATGGACATGGGCAAAAGAAGTTTGAAGACTGAGGCTCCAGCCTTTGCTCTGCCATGTGCCCTTATATAAATCACTTCCTTTTACCGGGTCCAAGTTTCTCTACTTCATTGGGTCAGGTGCTATATAATTTATATTGTATAACAAAGTTAAAGTGCTGATACTGTGAATATTTAAAATATTCATTTGAAGATAATCATTGCAGTAATGACTCAGTGGGTTGAATTTGCCTACTCTAAGTATTCTTAGATATTCATTTCTAAAATGTTTCTCCAGAAATTCTCAGTACCTGGTATGTAGGAGACATTTAATAAGTTTTGTTGAGTGAAAAAAAACCTTACCTTTCCCTGGGTTCATGCATTGTTGATTGAGTGACCAAAAATAATGATAAAAATTACAGCTACATTTATTGAATGCTCACAGTTGGCCAGGCACAGTTCAAAGAGATTAACACATAACTATATGTCAAGAATATTTCTAAATAAATGTAACATTAATATTTAAGTATAAGCATATCATTAAGTATAAATATGTAACAGTCTTATGAGATAGGTATTATTGTTATCCCTATTTTCAGATGATAAAACTGAGGCATTGAGTAATTGAATAACTTTCCCGAATATCTATTCCAAGATATTTGTTTAAAAAAAACCCTGTCCTTTCTGAGTAGAATGCAAATGTTTAAAAATAAAACCAGTGAGTTATTAGAGCGTTAAGACATTTGCCCTTTATCTGAGTAATCCCTGGCTTGTCCTTTGCTGAAGCTTTGAGTAGCATGATGTTGGAATTCCTTTATAATAACCAAGTGGAGATTCCTGACACTGTAAAGGTATGATCATGTGCTTGGTGCTGAATAAAGTTTGTGAGCACAGCCAAGGCCCAAATTCTTCTCAGATCTGTGTGCACTACCATATTCAGTAAGTAGGCTGGGAAAATCCATGAAGCTATTTCCAAAATCAAACTGTTTTGCCAGGCTTGCTTTCTCTCCTCTTAATTGTGAACCCAGGGTTATTTGGATGGAAAGTTGATCTATGTCTCTGTTTCATTTACTCATTACTCATTAAACTGCTATTTAATTCTAGGTATATGAGTTGTCAGAGCTTTCTCTAAAGCTCGTCTAAACCAAGATTTACATTTTGGATTGAGGCACTGTTCAGTGAGGCCAGTTTGGCTCACATCTAAAGTGAGCCCGAGCTTAAAATGAGCTGGGGCTTGAGGGGTCTCCAGGTCAGGCTGAGCAAGTTAAGGCAACACAGGCTGTTTCAGGGGTCAGAGCCCATTCCTCCGTTTTCAGATTCACCCTCTGTGTTCTCCCAAAGAATTGCAATATGGAGCTATTAGAGAAAGAGTCAAATAAACATCTTGTATAATGAGGAATGATTTCACTTTCCTTCCTACTTAGGTATTTATGTCACTTATGGAGTGATTCCTGGATTACACTTTCCTGGCTGGAGTGTACTAGGGTAGTTAGGAACACAGGCCCTGGAGCCAGAGGGCCTGGTTTCAAATGCTTGCTTTGCCACTTAGCAGCTGTGCCATCTGAGACTGCTTGCGTAACCCTTCTGTGCTTTTTATCACATATAAAAGGGGGATAATGATAGATACTGCCTGGCTTGCTTGTTGTCAGGGTAACTGGTGCAGTGTCCTCTCCTAGGGACCTGCTTTCTCCCCTCTCATCTGCTGGCGCTGTGGCAGCGAAAGTAGGGTTGCCTGCTGCTATTGCAAGGCAACAGTCTAACATGTATATACTGTTTAGCATCCATGTGAAAAGGAAAAGGTTCCCATGAGCCCAGCTGGTGAAGTAAGTGTGCAGAGAAGACTGGGTATAAGACAATGGGGGTAAGGGTGTATGTGACCTATATATAGCATGAATGTGTCATCTAAAGGTATTTGTTTCACAAACTTTAAAAATAGCTAGGGCCATATGAAACTCTTGAGGTGCACCTGCAAGGTGCTGGGAATTCCTGATGCCTGATTATGCCGTTCACACCTTTTCCTGTACTCCAGGACTTGAACAGCTAGAATAGCAGCAGAACACATCTTAATCTCTCTATACCTAGAGCTCACCTTCGAAGTTCATTGTCACTCGCACCTCTGGAGCCTGATCATGTGTGAGCCTGAGCCCCTAGTGACTCACTGAGCTGGTGCTGCCACTGTGTGCCCTCCTACAGTCCACCATCCAGAAGGGGCTTTTCTTTCTTGGCCATGCTCAGGGGTGTCACTATTGCTAGGCAGTGTCAGTCAAAGTGAAAGGGACTGTGGAGTCTCAGGTTGAGTTTGCCCTGAAAAGCACCATCTCCAGTCAGAAATTCTCACTTCTATGGTGTCTCCTGCTGTGCATTATTAACCAGCCCATTGGCCTATTGGTACTTGATTTCCCTGTCTGATTTTGGCACCTTCTTTGTATTTTTATTTAACTTTCTGTTATGGGTAGTCTATGGATGTTCCTCCAAGAAGAGTTTCTTTCTCTGAGCTCTGCTCACTCAGCAGAATGCCTCCACATGACAGATGCCTAGGAAACATGTCCTAATCAATTATTTCGTCTTAGGTCCATCACCAGGAATTTGCTAACATCCGTGTGCATATGACATTATATGAAGACTGATACAGAGCTGGGTTACACCCATTTATTATTATTTCTCAATGCTCAGTAGGAATATAAAGGGTTGCCAGAGGGTGTAAGAACCACCTCAGACCATGAGAAACAAGGGCAGACGTATTCAGAGCAGATGCAAAGACAGAAATATGGAGAGAAAATAACAAGGAAGAGAAATGCAAGCTAAGTTCATATGTGATTAGACACTTTCCATTTTTAGCCTCATGGCTTACATTTGCATAGTTCTTTTAAAAAGAAAAATTAATTATTTATGACTCTAGCTTTTAACCAAACTGTGCATTTAAAGTAATCACTCTGGGTAATTTAAATAAAATCTTTTTTGTAAACAGTTTATGCTCATTAGAATGAGAAAACTGTTGGTTTATTCAATTAAAGGGACATTATTGCCAGTCTGGATTCTCTCTCTTTTTTTCCACTTCAAAATAGAGGGCAGTCACATTGAGACAGATGGGACTTAATTAAGTTGTCTCAAAAGTAACCAGATTTTGCTTTAAAAAAAAAATTTAAAGAGGACAGATTCCAAAATACTTTTCAAAAACCAAATCACCATTTTAGAGCTCTGAAGTTTTTACCCTTTACTCTGATGGACAGTCAGTACAAAAATAAGTTTGTTTCCTGGCAAGCATGTAGGACTTTTCACATGAACCCAGCAGCAATCAGAGAAGATGGTTCTAAGCAAAGATCTCCCCTACTGTGATCTGTAAAGAATGTGAAAACAATGAACCTGCTTGGTGCTTCTGAATGTAGGTTACACCATTCACTATGGTAAAGAGGCTTTTCCAAAGAAGCCATCTGTATTTTCAGGATATTATTATCTTTTGCTTACTGGTTAGTTCCCTGAATATCCTTGGTTCGTGACAGCTTCTGGAGAGTGTGACACCTGAGTGTTTTCCCAGAACATGGCAGGTGTGTAGCTCTGCACTGAAGGGTGAGCAGGCAACTGATGCCTGAGGTCTATGTTTGGCCCTCCTTTGCTGTAACATGAACAGTGTTACAGTAATTCTGATTGAATTGGGATCAGAGAGCCCTCTCACTCAGTCCCTTTGGTTCATCTGTGGCACGCAGAATTGTGGGACTCCATAGAACAGAGTTCATGAACTACTGGAATAGGTAATTTATAATATGTTAACATAGTGAATCAGGCTTCTTTGGCTGTGACAGAATTCCAGGTTGGCCAGACTTGTGTGATCAAGGAAAACCAATTGAATCATAAAACTGAAATGTCAAAGTATAGCACTACCTTCAGGTGCGGCTAGCTCTAGGTGCCCAAATACTGTCAGGAATCTGCCTCTTGCCATCTCTTGGCTCTGTTTTCCTCTGTATGGTTTTATTTTCAGATGAGGCTTTTTCCCCTGTGTGCAGTCAAGATCATCATCAGCAGCACCAGATTTTTATCCTACCAGTATAGCCCTCTGCCCTCAGAAGAAAGAAATCTGTTTCCTCATGGTTCTAGCTAAAGCCCTGGTGCCCACACTCAGGGCTTCTATCACCTGCTTATCTCAAACTGAACCAGTCATATGGTCAGCAAGATGGAGAGTTCTGATTGGCCAGGCAGGAGTCGCGTGTCTACCCTTGGATTTAAGGGAAGGTGGAGTCAGCTCCTTCCAACTGCAAAATCTGAGAGTAGGGGCTGGGTTTTACCTCAAAGGCAAGTCAAAATGCTGTTGCCAAAAGGAGGGACAGATTCTGTGCAGGCAAAAAACTGCTGTTTTCTGCTGACTCCTTTTAGATAGAACAGCCTATGAGTCTAGCAAATCCTCTTACTTTGGTTCTACGTCCATGGAGATTTTGTTTATGTCCAGTGATGGAAGACTTATACCTCTGAAGAAAAGAAACTGATGTTTGTATAAAGAGGAAAAGGACTGGGGAGTGAGGGAGAGTAGAGGAGAAGATGACAGAAAATAGAAAATGCCAACCCATCTCAACCATCCAAAGTTCAGTCATCTTTCTAGGAAGGAAGTGAATACATTATTTTTTTTCCTGTCATCGTAAATACTTGTTGGTTTACCACCCACTGTCTCCTGTGATAAGTGAAGTGAGAGCCAAGACTGTAACAGGTTTTATCACTTTACTTCCTTTACTTCCTGTGCTCTGTGCAACTGTTTGGCAAGGGTTCTTTAAGCTCTTGTTTCAACCAACTTCTGTATAAATGCCCAGAATTCATGGCTGTTTGAGCTACTTAAGCTTTTCAAATGTAGGCAATGGGGATATATCTGTGCGAAAGGTTTAATAGTGAGATGGTTTGGCCTTTGTGGCCTAGGCATACCAAATCTTGATCTCAAATGTCTTTCAGAGAGAGACGGAGTAACAGGGCCAGGTTAGAGCAGCAACCACTCTTGGTGATGATGGGGCAAAAGCCTCTTATAGCCCTCACCTAGAACTCTAATGGATGAGGCCATCCCCCACGTAACTCCCTTTGTCTAGGTCAGTGTAGTGCAGTGGCTTTGTAGAGAAAGCTGGGTTGTATTTGTTTGTCGGGTTTTAATAATGCTGATGTAATAAAATGAGTTGGGATGTATTTCCTTTTTTATTTTCTAAAAAATGTTTTTGTAAGATTGCTATATTTCTTCTTGAATGTTTGTTAGAATTCATTAATGAAACTATTTGAGCCTGGAGCTTTCTTTGTGGGGAAGTTCCTCATTCCAAATTCATTTTCTTTTGTAGATGTAGGGCTATTTAGATTTTTTATTTCTTAATATCAATTTTTCTTATTTGTGTTACAAGGAGTTTGTTCATTTCATCTAAGTTATTGATTTATTGGCATAAAGATGTTCATAATATTCTCTTAGATTTCTTTTAATGTCTTCAAGATCTATGGTGATAACACCTCTTTCTCTGATACATAAGAGCAAATTTTATATATAATGATCACACATATATGCATGCATGTATCTATATATTATGTTTTTATTCTTTTTCTACATTATTTTGAATTGAATGTTTTAACTTCCATTTTATCTCCACTTCTGACCCAATAATAGCTACACCTCTTAGTTGTTTCTTTTGAGTGATTGCTAATTATTTGTACCTTTAACTTCTCACAGTCTACCTTACTTATAGTGGAAGAAACTTAACAACAGCATACCTGCAATGCCCCCCTTTCATACTACACGCTATTATTAAGATACTTTTTACTTCCGCATATGTTATAAACCTCACAATACATTGTTTTTATTTTGCTTAAAATAGTTAATAAAGTGAGGAAGAAATCTTATAGTTATCCACATGTTTTTCATTTCTGGTGCTATTTATTCTTTTGTATATACTCAAGCTTCCAATTGGAATAATTTTTCTTCAGTCTGAAGAATATCCTTTAATTTTTCCTATAGTTCAGCACTGCTGGCAGTGAGTTCTCTCAGATATATATTTTTTTGGTATGAAAGCATTTCTACTTTGCCTTCTTTTAGAGTTATTTTCACTAGATACAGAATTCTAGTTTACAGTTGTTTTCTTATAATACTTGAAAGTGGCTGCTCTAGGATCATTTGGCTTGCATTGTTTTTGATGGGAAGTCACTGATAATTCTTACTCTTCATCCCCTAAACCTGTGTGCCTTTATTTTATTAGCTGCTTAAGATTTTGTTGTTATGATATGTTTTCAGCAATATTACACAGTGCCTTGGTATTGTTTTCGTTTTGTTTATTTTTCTTGAGGTTCATTAGCCTTCTTGGATTGGTGGGTTTATAATTTTTATCAAATTAAAGATATTTAGTCATTATTTCTTCAGATATTTTATTTGTTCTTCCACTGCTCCAAAACCATCCTGGACTTTCAACTGCACATTTATTCATCTACTTGATATTATCCTACTGGTTACTGAAGTTATTTTTCAACTTTTTTTCTCTGTGTGCTTCATTTCTTATTGTTTCTATTGCTGTGTCTTCAGGCTGATTACTTCTTCTGCCATGTCTAATCTTTTGTTGTACCCATGCAGTGACTTTTTTAAAATTTTAAGTATTGTATTTTTAAACTTTTGGAGTTCCATTTGGTTTTGGTTTTTATTGGTTTTTGATTTGGCTTTTAATTTTTATTTATCCCTTTATTGTGTTCATGTTTTCTTTTAAATCTTTTATTATATTTTAGCAGCTAATTTAAAGTCTGTGTTTGTGAATTTTATCATTTCTGTGTATATGTTACCTATTGATTGTTTTACCACTTATGAGTCACATTTTCCCATTTCTATATATAGTAATTTTTGAACAGATGATGAGCATAATGACATTGTAATGGTGGGCATTATGTTTATGAGTGTCTGGATTTTGTCTATTTTAAAGGAATGTTGAGTTTTGTTCTGGCAGTCAGTTAACTTACCTATATGTCACCTTGGCCCTTACAAAGCTTGTTTCTAAGCCTTGATTAGGTGGGTATGGCATATCTTTCACTCTAAGGCAACCATTTTGTTGCTCAATTATTGAGAATCCAATTGGCATTTGGATTTCTCTAGTTTTTAAATGTGAACTTCAGAAGCAAATCTGCCTCTTTGAGGTTTGGGCCCAAGAGCCACTGATAAGACCTGACTTTCTATACTAAGAGAAAAAACTCCCATTGAATTGCAAACACCAGGTAAAAACAATTTGTAAGAGAATGAAATGTTCATAAATTTTCCCAAGAAAAGAACTTCACTTAGACTAGAATCACAACATTCCTCACAGACTAAAATCATAGAGCTGAGAGTTACTCTAGTTCATGATTGAATTGTAAATTAATCAACAGCATGAAAAATTCCACTGAAAATACACATAGATTTCAAAATTATAGGAACATGTGTTTGGCAAAGTGTGCTTGAAGATTGCCAAACCCCAGACCTGGGGGCCGGGAAACAAAATGTAGTTTGAGAGAATCAGTAATCCCAGCATATTAACAGACCTCCCTTTCACACAGGACCAAAATAAGCCTGAAGTGGTATGGTAGTCAGTGTGTCAACAGGCTTGAGTGGAGAACAAAGCTCTCTGCTAGTCTACAAGCAGACCACTTCATTTTTATTTTTACCTTGTATTCCCTTCATTATCCATTAACAGATTACTTTTAAGTTTTTAGGGAAAGACCAGCCAGACTATTTGACTTGGTTATACTAGCAGATCAAAAAACAGGCTTTGGAGTCAGTCTCAGTGTCCTCATCTGCAGAGTGAAGATGATTGTACTTGAACCCTAGAGTTCTCAGGGGGCTTTCTATGAACATGCATAGATCCCTTAGCACCTGGCCTGCCTTGGAGTAAGCACTCAGCATGTGTGAGTTCTCATTGTTAGCCACTGGATCCAGTCTTGACTTTGAGAAGTGCTTATATGCACAAAGAGAACTAATATCAGGCAACACATGGCTTTCGTAGTTCTTTCTCTGACCCACTGAACATAATATGTATTTACTGATGGGCCAAGGTAAAAACAATTTGTAAGAGAATGAAATGTTCATAAATTTTCCCAAGAAAAGAACTTCACTTAGACTAGAATCACAACATTCTTCACAGACTAAAATCATAGAGCTGAGAGTTCCCTGAAGGATTCTCTAATCAGGAGCATCTCACAGAGGACTGTCTGTCTCCCACAGCTCACACCTCTACTTTGGACTGGCCATTTACCATGTTCACTTCCGTGAGACACAGACTTCATTGATAGAAGAGCTACATAGTCACTTACTTTTATTTAATAGCTTATTGCATTTTTCATAGGAGTAAGGAAATGGAAGGACAAAATTGAACCTTTGAGTTTACGTAGAGATAGGGCTGCCACAGAGCTCTGTGAAGGCATCATTTCATCAGCTGTGTCAGCTGTTTTCAAGAGCAGCAGGGAACCCATTCTTCTGGAGATGCTTCTCCAGAGCTGTCTTCTAAATTATACCCCTAAGCCAGTTAGTTAGACAGCTTTTTAACATGGGATTCTTTAAGATCATCTTTCAACTGACCCTAGAAGATGTACTGTTGTCATCAGACCACTTGTGATTTGCTAAATGATGCTGTCTGTCTTGAAGGCAGCCATTGGTAAATTTACACTGGAACAAGCTAAAGTGACATTGTGTCTTTTGTTTCTAGGGTAAGTTCTAGATCAACAAAGAGACATAGGGTTGTCTTTCTTCCCCTGGCTGATGATATACTAAGACGGTGTTTCCCAGGAATGTATCTCTCTTTGTTCAGGAATGTTCTAACAGTAACCATGCAGCCAAGGAGCTAGAAGAACACAATGATGAACCTGGCATTTGTCCTTGCTGTGGCCACCTCCTATTGTACAATTTCAGTAGGTGGTAGAAGCCTGTGTCACTGTGATTAACTATGTTTAGGGAAACCTCTCTACACAAAGCCACTATTTTGAGAGGCTTAACAATTCAGCCATAAAATCTGAGGACAGCATTTAAAGTTGTGGAAGATATGACAGTATCATATGGTATCATGTAGCTTTTTTGGTCTCCCCACCACCCTCATTTTTTAGCCATTTCACTTTTGCAAGTTCTTTTTGAATTTTTTTAACTTGAGGCATAGCAAAGCACAAAACATTATAAAAATATTTAAAGTACCTTACTGATTGTGTGACTTAAGTTTGTAATGTCCTCTAAACATGAGTTCCAGAGCTTTTGCACACCTTTTTGTCATTCTCTCAGTGACTCCCTTAATAAAAAAGACTTTTATAAACCTTATGATAGCTGTGTGATGTTCACCTTAGAGCTCTTTTAACTAAAAACCTGTTTGCAAACTAAACCATTGCTATGCAAATGTAAAGCTCCATTATTGTTAAGTAAAAATAAGTAAGCAAATATAGACTCCAGGGAGTTGCTTGAGAAATCTGGAAGATCTGCTTTGTAATATTATATTTTATCCTAGAAGGTCACACAACTTTGATAGGTGCCCCTCTCCAACTTTGAAAATTCCGTGAAAAGTGTGACACTTAAAATATTACTCACTTCAGCTACTATATTATAAAGTTATCAAATATTATCTGTCTTAGAAAATTCATAGCTTTGCTGCTTTTTGAGCATTAAATTTCTCAAACTTTGTAATTTTTCCTTACGGCTACCAAGAATGTTAAAGCTGTTTTACCCAATGTCTTCACATAGTGTCATTTTCTATGAAAAGAATGGACCAGGCCGGGCGCGGTGGCCCACACCTGTAATCCCAGCACTTTGGGAGGCTGAGGCAGGTGGATCACGAGGTCGGGAGATTGAGACCACCCTGGCCAACATGGTGAAACCCCATCTCTACTAAAAATACAAAAAAAAAAAAAAAAAAAAATACCCAGGCGTGGTGGCATGCACCTGCAGTCCCAGCTACTCAGGAGGCTGAGGCAGGAGAATTGCTTGAACCCGAGAGGCAGAGGTTACAGTGAGCCAAGATCATGCCACTGCACTCCAGCCTGGGTGACAGAGCAAGACTCCATCTCAAAAAAAAGAATGGACCAGAGTTTAGTAAGAAGAATGTCACCTCTTCCACTACAGCATGTGTTTCTGTAATGTGAATTAACTCCCACATAATTGGTAAACAGAGAATGATGTTATTATAAGAATCTCACTGGGTCATACGGCATTTTTCCTGGACTGCTAGAGTTTTGCACCACTGAGGAAGCAACAGGTGAAAGCAGAGTATACCAACCCAGTAGCGAGCAGCAGCCTGCAGAGAGGCATGTTTCAGCACACTAGAGTTTTTCACTTCAGTCTTTTCCTCTGGGCTCCAGCTGGTCACATGTTCTGTCTTGGACATGTTCCCTGTTTGTTTCACCCCAGACCTGAGCTTTTTGCCCTTGCTCCATTACTCAGCTGCCTCAATTCCTCCTTAAACCTCCTGCCTTCAAGTTATTGACTCCTTTTTTAAAAAATGATAATTTAATTTTTTAATCAAAAACTTAACGTGTCATTTTAATTGTGCTAATAGTTTATGAAAGTGGTGATTGTTTTTGTTTGGTTTTCTGGTTACCAAGTTTCTAAGAGTTTGAGCTGTCTGTCCTAATCCTATTTTTCCCATATATTCTGTTATTTTTAGTGTGCGATTTTACAGAAGGTGAGGTTTCTCACTGATACGTCTCACATCATAGCAGAAATGCCTGGAGTTGTACTTATTTCAGGCTAATAGTTGTTTTTATATTATAGACCAGGTCTGTGGCTAAAAAATATGGCACCAGCACAGTGCCTTTTGCCTTGTGAGTGTGTAGATTGCATATGTATTTGATTGTGCCACCTTTGATATTTTTTGCTATGACAAAAACTGTTTATATACTCTTCCCACTGCAGACATGGAGGATGACTGAAGATTTTGTTCACTTTCCAATGAACAAAGTGTATGTGTTGGGGGAGGTTCTTTCTGTTTGTCATTCTCGGGGGCCCGGTATTTGTAGTTAAGTTACTATACAGATTTCTTTGTGGTTCAGCAGTTTGTCAGATCTCTGCAAGTTCTCTCTTGAAGACATCTGTTGAGTGAAGTAATGGCTTCATTGCAGACTCTTGAGTTTTCACTCATTTTCTTCTGAGGGATTTTAATGCTGCCTTTTGTAGGGAATATGAAGACCCTTTCATCTTTTTGGAGAGTTTCAGGTTCTTTGGCTCCTGTCTGCCCTGGTGAGGTTTCCTTGGAGGACCATTCTGGCCATTGTTGACTCTCTGGGTTCTCCATGTCCATAACCTGCCAAACAGGCTATCTGCCTCACACAGCAAGTCCCATGTCTGTCCCAGGTGGCTGCAGAGCCAGGTTGACAGGAGGCCGAAAGGAAGTATCAGTACCTTCCTCTACTGCGTCTCCACTGGTACTTCTCTTCCTCTGTCCCTTTCCTCCCCTAACTTTCTCGGCATAGGGTTTCCTTATATGGACCTACATTGGCTCCAAGCTCACGATCTCAGAGGAGTTACATGTCATGCCTAAATTAGGAAACTTTTTTTGCAAATTAAGTTTTAATTAAAACCAGCAGCTTAGAGCATCCAACTGGAAGCAGTCACAATGTTGAAAAGTGACACTGGTAGAGTGGGAGTTCAGGAGAAGGTCTGAGTGGCTTTGCATCCTGTTTGGATATTTGCAAAATGAATGCTGCAGAAAAGAGCTTCCTTCCATATCAGACCCTCCTTAATCTACACTGCCGCCTTCGATGAATCCCTTTATGTCGTTGGACCCTGGACTGCCATGGGGACCAATATAATTTTCAAGCAGGAAATACAAATGCATCCTTATTGTAGTTTCATCTGGACTTTGCCAAATTTCCATCTGGTTTTACCAGTCTGCATTCTCACAGAGAACTGGCAGAACCTCCAGCTCCCCCACATTGCCAAAACTCCAATTCAGATCACTTTTCAGCCGGGTGATCACCCACAATAAGGCTGAAGAATTACAATTTTAATTGGAACCTTATTTTTCAGATATAATGCAGAGAGCAAGTTTGATGAGAAATGACTTCTTATTGTGAGAATTTTCAGGACATTATAATGAGCAAAATGTCTGGGGCCTTCCCTCCACTGATACTCCTTAGCTATATGTAACATGAGATTTGTTCTGGTCTGCCCATTAATAATCCACATTTTTCAGCATCTCAAAGAATGTCTGCCATCAAGTGAGTAATTTATGCAGGCTTGCCTTTCATCTAGGCAGGGCTGTACTGCTGGAACAAAAACTCCAGATCTTTTCATTCAAAATTAAGTTTGAAAATCTGACCTTCAGTGACCAGTCCACGTTGCTGCTAACTAATCTGGTGTGGTGGACAGTGTGGTGCTCTTTGTAGACCTGTAGCAGAACTAGCCACTTGGCCATTCAGGAATTTTGAAGTTTAATATTCTCTATGCCTTTAACTCATTCAGGAATGAGTTATCCATCTGGGAAAGGCTTATCCAGATAATCTGTATTTTAAAATTACTGGAATATCTGTTTTTTTTTTTTTTCTTAGAGTCTTACTCTGTCACCCAGGCTGGAGTGCAGTGGTATGATCTCAGCTCACTGTAACTTCTGCCTTCCAGGCTCAAGAGATTCTAACGCCTCAGCTTCCTGAGTAGCTGGGACTATAGGCACCCAGCACCACGCCTGGCTAATTTTTGTATTTTTTATTAGAGATAGGGTTTCACCATGTTGGCCAGGCTGGTGTCAAACTCCTGACCTCAAGTGATCTGCCCATTTTGGCCTCCCAAAGTGCTGGGATTACAGGCGTGAGCCATCATGCCCGGCCTAGAATATCTTTAAAAATGATGGTGTTGGCTTGGCGGGGTGGTACCATCAACATCAGAAAGAGAGAACCTTGCTCAGAGTGTAACTTCGGACAACTTTTCTTGAGAGTATTTGGACTGAAATGTGCAATACCCTTTGACCAGTAATTCACCTTCTTGAAAAGTTGAGAGGGTGCCTAACAATTTGACTACAAGGATGTCCATTACTGTGTCATTCATGTTAGTGGCAGCCTAGATCTCTAATAATAAGAAATTTAATAAGTAACTTATTACATATTCAAATAATTTAAATATAAAGTCATTTAACATGAAGTTAATTGAGATCAGCGGTGGATATTAGCATCATAGGGAGCTTTAAATGTCTTTTTTTTGGCCTATCTTTTATGTCTAATTTTCTACAAAAAACCGGCATTACTTGTGTGATTTTTAAAAAGAAACATGTAGGAAAGTATATGTGTTGCCAAGAAGGGTCTTTCTGTTCATCTTTTTCTTGCTTTTAAACATACCGTTGAAAGAAAAAAGAAAAATTGAAGTCCCATCCATACCCCAAACTAGAGATTGAGAAATCACTATTAAATTATATATGTCCTGGTAAGATAATACCCAATTTCATAGAAGCAAGAAAATTTGGAATACATAGATACCATTTTACCCATAAGTCTTTCCAACAAAATTGGAAGGACTTACTGATATGCAGCAAAAATTAGAATGAGGACAAGAATAGTTTTAAAGTAGTAAAGTCAGCTATGTTTGTTTGCTTTTAATGACCCTGTTTTTATCTTATCTTCCCCCCTGCAGGGTTATCTCACTACCTCTGTTCCTACTCTTTCCTCCTCCTCCTTCTTCAACATCACCATAATGGCAAGGGGTTAGCTGAAGCCATGCAACTGGGGGAGGTCACTCAATTAGGGATTATGGAGTGAGCAACAGGGTGCCCACATTTAAAGAGCTAGAGAAGGAATGTGGAGTGAAGGAAGTAGCAGACTGGCACTCATGGGAAAGCTGGGGTAGGGAGGGGAGAAGATTCCAAGGAGAAGGATATTCAGAGAGATACCTTTTGTTTCCCTGACCTATCCAATATTATTATAAAGACCAGAGTAGCTTCTAGACTTTGGAGAAATATGATGCCCCATGTGTTTGTAATGAAATTTCATGCATAGCATTGGAAATCTTTCGAGGAAATTACTCCTGAGTATTTTTTGAAGCTGAGCAAACAGTTACAGAAATATTTTGTTGAATCCCTTTATCTGTACAGGTACAATCTAGTTGTGATCTGCCATGGTGTGTACCTAAGAGAGAGCCAGCTGCAAGTTTCTATGAAAATAGTAAGAAAAATTCAGTTCACTCAAGATGCTCCAATAGCTTGTACTGAGCTGGAAGCCATTAGAAGCTAGGTCTCATGGATGTGGGGTCAGAAGACACCATGGGTGCTGAGCTCTGCCGTGTCACTGCCATGCCCTCCCTGCTGTTGGCTTCACTCTCAGGCCTATTTGATGATCTGTCCCCAGTAGTTTAGTTCTAGGTCTCTCCTCTCAGATTCTAAGTCAAGAGGAAAGCTAGCAGGGGAAAAATGGGAGAGGGGTGTAACTGAAAAGTCTCCATTTAGACTCGATTAGGTCACACGTCTACCCTGAGCCAGTTGCTGTGGCCAAGGGAAAGCGATGAGTTGAGTTGATGGCTTCGGTCTGGGTAATGTCCACATCATGGGGCTTGGCCTCTTACCCAGGGCAAGGGACACTCTGAAGGAAAGGGGTTAGATAATGAACATAAAGAGACAAGTGTTCTAGATTTCTCATCTGTAAAATTGTAGTAATAACACTATTATTAGAGATAGGAGTCACACTCTGCCTAATGTACCTTGCTCAGAACCTATCATTTCTTCACCAACCCACTGTGATGCAGCAATGGCTTAGTGAGAGGGGTTCTGATACCAGGTCTGTAGGGTCACCTGTGGACCATGAGGTTGGTGATTA
The DNA here is from genome assembly GCF_028878055.3 of Symphalangus syndactylus. Lineage (NCBI taxonomy): Eukaryota > Metazoa > Chordata > Mammalia > Primates > Hylobatidae > Symphalangus > Symphalangus syndactylus. Next base: position 106,148,329 of record NC_072423.2, on the reverse strand, counting down.
CTGTAACCTTTCATACGCTATCAGATTGGAGCCAGCCCTAAATACTCTGGAGGTTACAAAATCAAGGGATAAAAACAGCAATTGTTATGGGCCAGTTGTTTTTGTACTCAGTATGCGTTAGCTCGTTTAATCCTCACATTAATCTCATGAAATAATGTTATTACTACTCTTTTACAGATGAGACCTCTAGAGTTCAGAGACGCTATATTGTTGTCCAGGTTCTTACGGCTACTAAGTGGTAGAGGTAGTATTTGAAAGCTGGTCGACCAAGCTCCAAGGCCCTCCTTTCTTCATTGCTTCTTCCTTTCTTCCTTCTTTCTTCTCCTTCCTTTCCTTCTGCTCTCCTTTCTCTCTTTCTCTCCCTCTTTCTCTCTTCCTTTCTTCCTTCCTTCCTTTCTCTCTTTCTTCTCTTTTTTCTTTCTTTCTTTCATTCATTCTTCCCCTCCCTCCCTTCCTTCTTTCTTCCTCTCTTCCTCCCTTCCTTCCCTTTCTTCCCTTTGCTCCTTCCTCTCCCCCCCCTTCCTTTTTTCTTTTTCTCTCCCTCCCTCCCTTTTTTCTTTCTTTCCCATTTCCCTCTTTCCCTCCTTCCTTCTTTTCAACAAATATACACTTAATTCTTACCAAGGGCCAGGCATAGGTCTAGTCCCTAGGAATACAACAATGAATAAGATAGATACAGTCCCTTGGTAGATCTTATATGGAGAGGTCATCAAAAAACCTAAACAAGTAAAGAGGAAGATTACATGGTGCCACAAATGCTAAGACAGGAATAAACAAGATGATATTATAGAAAGACACTTGGGGTAGAGATAATAACACCTGCCAGAAGAGGTGCCATCAGCGATGAGATCTGACACATGGGTGGGGAATCAGTGAGGCAGGGAAGTGGGATAGTCAGAGAATTGACATGGAGTTGTGGGGACACAGCATTAACCAATCAGAGGAAAGAGCCCCACAAAGGCTTTAAGGCAAGTGAAATTTGAAGGACAGGCTGCCAAGTACCAGGCTTATACTTTCAGATCATTCTGGGTGCCATGTAAAGGAAGGATTGGATTGGAGGGCAGGAGTGAACCTGGAGAGACCAGATGAGCAGCAGTGGTGGCTTGGTGTGGGATGGCACAAGTGGAAGGATGTGAGACAGAAGCTGCACTGCCAAATCTTAGCTCATCAGAGACCCCTTGGCATAGGTTTTAGAGTTTGAGCCATTTAACAGAACTTTTGTTGCTCTATAGTAGAGTAGGGATCTTTATCCACATTGCTTAATGAAGAAGAATGGAAGATTATACATGCAAGCATCCACAAGGAAAAAAATGAACACACAGAACCTTAGCAGCAAGCAGGGATTGATCATTCATTCACGAGGCCCGAGGCAAAGGGCCAGTTTTACAAATGGAATAAACATATGTAGGCCAGGCTTTTTTTGTTTTACACAGTTGGCAGGAAAATACTTTGTTTCCTATTTGGTCTTTACATATTTCACAGTGAAATGTGTTGTTTTGATCAATAGATCTTTAATTGGAGTTTTATGTTTGAAAAAGAGTCCACTCAAGTTTGGAACTTCGTTGAGCTAGAGCACTAGATGTCCCCTCAATCACCCCCATGGCTGAAACTCTGAGGTAGAAATGAAGTGAATTGGGAGAATTAAAACAAAAACATGTCCCTCTGCTCGGTGGGTATTTTTCTTTTTGAAATACCTTTATCAGGGCCTCAGAGCTCTTCCTCACATCTCCTTGTGCCTCACCTGTTGTTCCTCACAGGTTGCCTGTGCTGGCCCCATCTCATCACATGGGCTCTCCCTGGTGGGATGTCCATGATTGAGTTCTGGGCTCTCGCTGTCCTCTGCCTGCACTCACCCCTTCGGTAACCTCATCTACGTGCAGACAGTAACCAAGCTCAGGCCCCCTCATGGGACATGAGCTTCATACTTCCAGCTGCCTACCCTACAACTCTGCCTGCAATCCTTAGAGACATCTTGAACTTTTCTTAATTTTGGACAAAACTGAACTCTTGGTGTTTTTCCTCAACTATGCTTCTCCCATACTCATCTTCTCAGTATGCCTCTCCCATAGTCATCTTCTCAGTAAATGGCAGCTCTATTTTTGCATTTATCAAGGACAAAACCTTGGCTGCATCTTTTTTGTCTCTCCTATCCAGGCTATCATCTTGATTCTCAACTCTACCTAGGGTCAAACTATTAAACTATTGCCTGCTGCCTCCACACCACCAGTGTGCTGATCCTGTTCTCCCTCAGTTCTTTTTTTTTTTTTTTTTTTTTTTTTTTGAGACAGCATCTCACTCTCTCACCCAGGCTGGAGTGCAGTGGTGTCATCTTGGCTCACTGCAACCTCCGCCTCCCAGGTGCAAGCGATTCTCCTGCTTCAGCCTCCCAAGTAGCTGGGATTACAGGCACACTCCACCATGCCCAGCTAATTTTTTTGTATTTTTAGTAGAAACAGGGTTTCACCATGTTGGCCAGGCTGGTCTCGAACTCCTGACCTTGGGTGATCTGCTCACCTCGGCCTCCCAAAGTGCTGGGACCACAGGCATGAGCCACCGTGCCCGGCCTTTGTCAGTTCTTACCTAGACCATTCAATAGCCTCCTCACCAGCCTTCCTTCTCAAATTCTGTCTTTGTTGCTCTCTGGCTTTGTGACCTTGTAGTTTCAACATCTGCAGAATTGGAGTGATAATAGAGCTTACCTAATAAGATTACTGTGAGTTTTCTGTAAGTTAATATAGGTAAAGCACTTCAAATTGTGGATAGCATGTCACAGCTATCACAATCACCTGTCATTACTGCTGTCCTCAATATCCTAGTGCATGGCTGTTAGCCTTAAGATAACCTCATAGGCCAGAATGACTGCTAGAGCTCTAGTCATCACATCCACCTTCCTGGCAGTAGGATGGAGGGAGTCCTTTTAAAGACACTATCTGGAAAAGCCACATTTATGCATACCTCATTGGCCACGACTGAACCCATTTAACTGCTTTTATCGTTAATAGAGTCATTTAGCTAAGCTTGGCTAAAATTAGGGTTTCTGGTGCTGAAAAAGAAAAGCAGCATGGCAATAACTTTGCTACCAATTGCAGGTATGTGGTAGTATGAAGGCCTGCGAAAAGAGCATATGACAAGAGAGGGTAAACAAGTCTTCTCTGAGACACAGACAACTGACCAGAGAAATAGGTGTTTGCCAGGCAAGTAGAGAGGGATCTTAGGAAGAGCTCCAGGATGAGAGGACAGAACAAATGTCTGTGACCAGAGAGAACATGGACAATCTTCATGCTGCACCATCCACCTGATACACCACATACTGAAAACCATGGTGGCTGGGTTCTCTGTCCTCCATCCAGACCCTTCCATAAGGAGTCGTGCCAGGATTTCTCATCCCTGCTTTCTCTTCTGGGTAATGCCCAGATGGAATGGCCCACGAGGTCCCCAAGTCCTTTAGGGGTGTAGGTTTGTGCTGCTATTGTGTGGTCGTGTGAGAAGTAGCACTGGTTGGAGCAGACGTGGGTGCATACAGAGCCTTGTCCTTGACTTTCAACAGTAACATTTCCTGACTAGGTGACCTTGGTAAGATACTTAACCATTGTAAATATTGTCTGTTTCCTCACCTATAAACTGAGAAGATACTAATATCTAATCCAGAGATTCACTACAAAAAGGAAAAGAGCTAAAACTGATCAAGCATTTAGCCAGGTCCCTGGTTTAAGGAAGAAGTCCAATCAACAGGGACTATTTCTGTTATTGCTGTCACCTTTATCTTCACCATTTCCTCTCCTTCATCCCCTTCTGAATACACATTCTCCATGTTTGAATGTGAAGTGTCACCTGAAATGTATCCTGCACCCAGCTTTTTCTCAGGAGTGTGTAAACCCACAGCACACCACAACTTTTTTCTTTACCCTTCTTTTGGAAAAATGACTTGAGGATGTATTCAGTTATACAGAGAATCCTACAATCTGCGGTGTGGGCCAGGAAGGAACCTAATGCTGCCTGTCCAGACCCCTCATGGAGTAAATGAGGAAATAGACCCAGCAAGGCAGAGCCTGGTTGGCAATGCCTGACAAGGTGGCTTTGAAGAAGAAAACATCTCCCCGGTGTGTTGAGGAAGAGATATGACCTCATCTGGGGCCTCATGATGATGATAAGTGCCCAGGCTGGTTTTATGCATATCCAGGGGTCACTGAGACAATCACTCATAGACAGACATCTATACCAGGCATGTGGGAATGTGAGTTTCAAATCTATTCCTCTAGCAGATACATTTTTCTCTTGAAGGCCATCAACTTGGGTGATTAACATGGTGGTGGGGGGTGTTGATTCAAGGATTCAAGGCAGTTACCCCGATTATCTTTCCCTGGCATCAACTCTGGGCATATCCTAGTAATAAGGTAGCTTATTTAACAAGGGAAGTACCAGTCACAGGTTAGAGGACTTCACACATACGTATGGGGAAGATGCCTTCTCTGCCCTCATGGAGTTTGTGACCTAGCAGGATAGAAAGGCATTACATGAAAAAATTACATGGTCGCTAGAGTTGTGCTCAGAACTGTGGAAAAAAAGCTCAGGGAAATTTTTTGCCATTTCTTATTTATAACAAATGCTATTTGGTTATAATATTCTTTTTTTTTTTTTTTTTTTTTTGAGACAGGATCTCACTCTGTCGCCCAGGCTGGAGTGCAGTGGCATTATCAGGGCTCACAGCAGCCTCAACCTCCTGGGCTCAGATGATTCTCCCCACCTCAGCCTCCCGAGTAGCTGGGACTACAGGCATGTGCCACCATTCCCAGCTAATTTTTTTTGTAGTTTTTGTAGAGACGGAGTTTCACTATGTTGCCCAGGCTGGTCTCAAACTCCTGGACTCAAGCAATCTGCCCAACTTGATTTCCCAAAGTTCTGGGATTACAGGTGTGAGCCACCGCACCTGGCCAGTTATTAAATTCTTTACAGTGAAACTCAGGCATGACTTCAGAATCCTTCTCATCATAGCCCTTCATCCAGCCATTGCTAATTAGTCAGAGCTGGTTCTCAAGGTAAAACCTAGCGGCCATCCAAGACCTGGCCTTTCCCCAGCCCTCTCTCCATCATTCCACTTTACAGACAAGCACACTGGCCAGAGGCTGGAAGGCATGTGCCTCAAGACTTGAGCCAGAGGCCAAAGCGGAGCAGGTATCTGGCTGGTCTGGCCCCTAGGGCAGGGCCCTGCACGCAAGTCATGAGTGCTGGGTGACGATGTGTTGGGGACCCAGCTCCCAGCAGCAGCATCTGTGGCCACAGAGGATCTGATCTAAATGCGTACTATTGTACCCTGAGACTCCTTCAGAGAGGTCCAGCCTGGTGAGGGCATCGCAAGCTGTAATTTACATTATTTAAAAGCTCCAGTAGGAAAGTTGCTCTGTGTTCTCCTAAGTTATTTCTTGAGGAAAATACATGTTTTGCGGGGAGGTTGAGGGCAGTCTTAAACTGAGGACATCACCACAAAGGCCTGGTCTGTCATTTTCCTTCCCAGGATTTCTTCCCATATGCTTAAATGGATGAGTCAAAAAGAGGTGTTTCCTGCTCAACAAAGATAAAATAGAGAGAGAGAAAGGGCAGCTCTCCTGTCAAAGAGGCCTGCAAAGTCCAGCAGTTTGTGCAGGGCTTCACTTTGGTATATTTATTTTGCAGTCCATCAAACATTTGTCATACTCATGGCCTCTTGCTTTCACAGGACATAGCTGTGATTTGACACAAACGCTTTCCTAAGAAAATATACATTTTTCATTCCACAATGTTCATGTATCCAAGGTTTCTTTCCTGTTGTGTGAAAAGATGTTTAATATTTGAGAAACTTTTTAAAAAGTGATTCTTCATTTTAAACTCAGTTTCTCATCTCGTGGCCTATTTCTTTCTGAACTCTTGAAAAGCACTGGAGGAGCTTATGAGCTTCCTTTCTGAATAGTTCCAGCCCTAACTAGGAGGAACGAATCAGGAAAACATCCTCTTATTTCCGTCTTCTTAAATTGGGAGACCTGTATAAGATAAAAGTGTTGGAAATTGAGTGTTGGAGAAATTGGAATCTGCTTTTCGTAGACATTCTCAATACCATTTTGGAGACATCTCTGTGATCCAAAACATCTTGTTTGTTCGGTTCTACTCTTTGTGGGCTACATCCACAGGGGCAGGGGTTTAGGACAAGTTTAAGAGAGCCCTGGTCTTCTTTTATCAGAAGAGAAAGCATTCTTCCCAGAGTAAAAAGAATGGGAAAGTCCAGTGATTCAAGTGGAGACCTTAAGATGTCTGACTTAGTTGCTATGCATTTTCTAGCACTTCTGATGTCATAAGCTCTAGAGAGACAGAGAGCAAGTCTACTGTCACAATTCCCAAGTGTTTGGGATCTTTATTTATGTGTGAATTGAGTTGAATTAGTATGTTTTAAAGTCAGGCAGCACGGTCCTATGATTGTTTATCTATGGGACATTGTGTAATTACTTAACCTTTAAGTTCCATTTTAGTTTTCCTCTGTAAAATAGGGATACCTAGCATTGGGTTGCTGTGATTTAATGGGATAATGCAAAGACGTAACACAGTGCCTGGTGACAAGTTCACACTCGATAAATGTTAGTCCCTATGTTGAGAAGTAAATCTTGGTAATGATGTAATTCTTAGATTGGGTGTTTAATACATGGATCATGTTAATTCCATTCCAAATTAGAAAGATGCTTTCAAAAACACTGCATGCTATAATGGCAGTCATAACACTGTGGCATTAAACTGTAGCCTAATACTCTCAACACAGAAATATAGACAAATATGTCTCGTAAATGTTCATCTTTTTCCGCATACCTATTAATTTCAGTTCCTTGCCTGTGCCATTGGGAAAGCTGTTATGTCTTATTTTATGGATTGACTGACTGCCTTTTCCTTGTTCTTAGAACATCAGCTTTACTTTAAATGCACAAATCCTTGTGCACACTTCCTTAACCACCAATAAAGGGAACAGTTAATGTGCTACAAAGCAAGAAAAATTGACTTTAAAAACAAGCATTTTTCTAACAGTCTTACTTTTATATACAGCAGGGTTTCTCAACTTTGGCACTATGGATATATGGGCTGGGCAGTTTGGTTTCGTGGGGGACTGTCCTGTGCATTGTAAGATGTACCACAGTATCCCTTGGCCTCTACCCTCTAGAGGCCAACAGCTCTCGCTCCCTTCCCTTTCACCCCCTAGTTTTGACAACCCCAAATGTCTCCGATTGGCCCTCATCCAGCTGAAAACTGCTGGTCAAAGGAAGAAGGAACTGGCTCATGGAATTGTGCCCTTCAGATCACTGGACAGAAGAGCCTCGGTTCCAGCTTTATAGGAGCTTACCAACTGCTTTGGATGTGGTGATTCCCAAAACACATGCTGGAAAGCTTGTAGATTATCTGTTGATACCACAAATTCAGAAAGCAGGTCAAATAATCAGCACTGTAGCTTCGTTTTGAAAAATAACTTGCTCTACCTCTATTTCACTTGTCTCCCCATTTTGGTTTCTCCATTTGCAAATGGCAACAAAATGAAGCTTTACTATTAATCTTAATTACTTATATAATGATCAACTTTTTTCTTTTTTGTTTTGTTTTGTTTTCCCCCTTCAGCTCCCTCAGGCACAAAAGGTAAATTTTCTTCTGTCACATTCCAGTCACCCCCAGAACTCACGAGTCGTGCATGCCTCCATGGTGTTGTACATTTGGCACTGTTCATGACCAGTGAAATGGTTTTTTTCCATAGCTTCAGAAACCTGAAGTTGGGCAGGAACAGAGAGGCCAGCAGACTTGGTTGTCCACTGCTCCTTTGCTGAGTTAGTCCCTCCAAAGGACCCTATGGTGGCCAGTGATTGGGAGGTGAATCCATGCCCAACTGTTCCTCTAAGAATTATCAAATAATAGGTCACGAATAAGTTTGGCACATTCCTTCCAATGTAGCATTCTAGGCCTTCTCTGAGATAATTTTTAGGGAGACAAATAATGCGAATAATTAGTAAGGCGTGGTAACCAAGTTTAAATTTGGGGCTCCTAAGCCAGATCGCTGAAAACTCTTCTTGGATTTTATTAATTGTAAAAATCAGCAGCTCCTTTGCTGGCCTCATCATCCCAGAGACCATTAGAGCAGATTTCTTGCCAATGGCCAGACCATTTCACTGGTCCTCATTGTCTGAGATGATCTAGTTCCACCATCTAGAATGTTCTCTGTCCAGGAAGACTCCATGTGGTTGCAGTGATGGCTTTGCTATGTCACCCTCATAGCATGTCATTGTATCCTAAGGACATTTATGGCAGAAAATATGTCACTCAGTGCCTGCTGCATTGTTCTTGTGTGTTTCACAAACATAAGCAAGACTTCTGGAAGACACAGCAATTTCTGGGGGCCAGTTGTTGTGTTTCAAGAATTAAGGTAGGGCACCACCCTGAAATTTAAACAGCATCTCCTAAGCTCTCCAGTTTAGAGCAGAGATGATTTGGTTCCTTCTCACTGAGAGAGAGCACAACTGCTCTACTAAAGACAGTCTGTTCAGACCATATGGACAACCAGAGGCCTAGAAATCATTACACAGTTACTCAAATATATTATGAGGTATTTAAACAAGGCAAGGCATACTGGTGTGTGACTTGGCTTATGGTAATGTTTGATTACACTTCAATGCCATCACAAAAGGACTGAACACTTCATTAAAAGTTAAAGTATTCAAGGCTCACAACAGCTTCCAGGGTAAATAAATGGTCAGAATTCCAGATTGTTTGGAAGGCTCAATGTCTTTGATAGGACATACTTTCTTAATTACCTACATTTGAATTTTTTTGGTAGAGAGACTTCACAAATTCTGTGCCTAAAAATGGACCAGCTTCCACTTATCGACATTTATTCATCAGATTTCCACTGATCCATATACAGAGTATTCCTGTTACAGAAAATAATTCATGAATTGGAGGTGCCATCAGCCATAGAATTATATGTTATGTTATGTTACGTTATGTTATGTTATGTTATGTTATGTTATGTTATGTTATGTTATGTTATGTTATGTTATTTTTTGAGACAGAGTCTCGCTGTGTTACCCAGGCTGGAGTGCAATGGTGCAATCTCGGCTCACTGCAACCTCCACCTCCTGGGTTCAATCGATTCTCCTACCTCAGCCTCCTGAATAGCTGGGACTACAGACATGCGCCACCGCACCTGGCTTATTTTTGTATTTTTAGTAGAGACAGGGTTTCGCCGTGTTGGCCAGGCTGATCTTGAATTCCTGACCTCAGGTGATCTGCCCGCCTCGGCCACAAAATGCTAGGATTACAGACGTGAGCCACCGCGCCCAGCCAGCCATAGAATTGTAAAACAAAGTTCAAAACAAAGCAACACAGAATACAGAAGAACAAATGTTGCTGGGCTATATAATTCTTCAGTAGCACTTACTTCATTGCATTCACTTCTTCTATCATCATATATTGACTCACATCACATGCCCTACAAAGTGGAGCATATTATTGTGGTCATATGAAGTCCAAAGTCAAGGAAGCTGCCTTAGCTGGCTACCTAATTTTTTTCCCTGTCTCCGAATGATGTCGGACATCCCAAGGGACTTGTTCTATAGCCCTATGTGAAAAGGAATAGCTTTGCCTTCTGTTCCTATCATGGCTAGAAATTGTCTTTTTTCTGTTAAAATAGAGAAAGGCACTTACCTTACAAAATATTAAGAGATCTATGTGACACGGTTTCAGAACTCTTTGGGGGTAGTGTGTGGGAAATTGAGCTCTTTGAAGGAGTTTGAACATAAACCTCAGGTATCTAGGCTGGAGGGTAAGAGGATTTGAGGGAGAGGTGCACCACAGATTGAAGGCATCCTCTCAAAGGCTGCAAATCTCCACCTGGTAATGTATTAGCATCCCTGCCCCCAACTCTCCTTCCCACCCCTTCCCGAGTATTACCTCAGTGACACTTGCAGAGGCCTTTGCCAGAAGAATGAGGTTCTTGCAAGTGTCAGCTTTCCTTAGATTTACTGTCTTGCTACTTGACCAGCAAAGGAATGTGGTGGTTCCATTTTAGCCTCCATCCATTTGTTACCATGGGTAAGTTACTTAACCTCTGAAAGCCTACATGTTTTTATTTATTTAAGGAGAATGATAAACTAACTTTCCACTTTTGTTTTGAAAGTTACTTCTCTTATCTCTTCCTCGCACAGAGCCTGGCATATGGTAGACCCTCAAAATATAGAGTTCTCATTACCACTTGGCTTGACTTGAACCCTGGTGCTTCAGAGCACATCAAGACAGCAGTCATATCTGAGGGGTGGTCTGGGACCTCTGCCCAATGTTTTGTGATTCTGACTCAAGCCTAATGAATAACTGGGAGAGGGCAAAAGAGCCCAGCAGGTATGGGTGCTCCCCTCATTTCATTAGAAACTCTGTGGTTGGGCCAGGTGCGGTGGCTCACTCCTATAATCCTAGCACTTTGGGAGGCCGAGGCAGGTGGATCACGAGGTCAGGAGATCAAAACCATCCTGGCCAACATGGTGAAACCCTGTCTCTACTAAAAATACAAAAATTAACTGGGCGTGGTGGTGCACACCTATAGTCCCAGCTACTCGAGAGGCTGAGGCAGGAGAATTGCTTGAACCTGGGAGGTGGAGGTTGCAGTGAGCTGAGATCACGCCACTGCACTCCAGCCTGGTGACAGGGTGAGACTCCACCTCAAAAAACAACAACAACAAAAAAAAAAACCTCTGTGCTTGAACTGACTGCACCTTATTCATGTAGTCAGAAAGAAATGGAGATTGGTCTTGAAACCCCAGTAAAGCAAAAACGTGTCAGGAGAATTGTTTTGAGAGGTTTCTTCCTAATGCCTTTGACGTTACCCATAGATTTCACTCATCTGTGGCCATGATTCTAATGAGCTCTTTCCAAACCCCTGAGTTTGTTGTTCCAGAGGTGAGAGGCACCCCCAGCCGCTACAGCTTTGGCCTACTTTTCACATGAGGTCATGAGCACATACATTGGACCATATGGTGTCTGCATTTGTGCTGTGTTTTTGTTGGAATCTGCCTTTGTATCATCTGCAACTATTTTCTCTATAAATATTTTAAATAGTTATGTCTCTGTAAACATACTTATTTTAATCTCTTGGCTGATCTGCAACTAAAAATGTCCCATTTGGTTGTCCCTCTTATGTATAGCAGCCATTAATGACTGTTGTCTGTAAGTTATGGTTTTCATGATTCTAATATTTTGAGGGTCTTCCAAAACTTCTCTTCTAGTCCTTTATGACAATGTTTTAGAACAACAGTTTTAAAAACATATTATTTTTTCTATGATTCTTAAGCATCTCCAAGATAATTCCTAGACTATAAATTTCAAGCCTTGATATAAAATTGGAGTGGCACTAACTGGTGATGAGCCTGATAAATATTAAATATTCTTAGCAAATATGGAGGTAGTGTCCTGAAGTTTTGGCTAAAAAATATGTAGCAGTAAAGATGCAGCACTTTCGAGGCATCACCAATTCATTCTTCTGGGTGGAAATTGGACCAGTTTCTCCGGTGGATTGATTGTCCCTGAATTCAACGATGAAGAGAGGTCTATGTGTAAGAAAGGTCTGCCTTTTTAAAATTCTTCTATACTTCTACAAAAATGTCCGAGGGATCTGATTTTATGATAATAACCTAGCAGAATTACCCAAAGCCATTTACAAATATATGTTCAATATAATACTATTGAACAAAATAGTCCATTTTTCTAGCTGCATTTTTCTTCACGTAGGTTCTGTCTACAGGAGCTACACATCAGTTATTCACTGCAGGATTAATTTAATCAATGTAGGTTTAATCATCGTAGAGTGGGACTCGAATGTTTAAAGTCAAAAATACTCCTCAGGGAATTCCAAACGTGGCTGTTTATGTGGGTGAACGTGTCCAGACCGTGGTACCCTTTCCCTTCATTTTCTGCTGCATCCACACAACTTTGGAATTTGCCAAAGACCATTTCTTAAAGGTTTCCTAGGTGCTCTGTGTCTTTCCTGACACCGTATTAGTTAATATCAGCCCGAGAATTCTGAGTAGGCATAAGCATTTTTCACAAAACCATAGTTAAAGCAAACCACATCTCTAATCCTGTTTGGAACAGCAATTGATGCATTCAGGGCTGCGCAGTATGGCAAAATGATCCCTGTTTAATAGCCCGACCGCGTGTTTTGTTTCCTGTTAGGAATAGCTTAACTTGCCTCCTTGAACAAACACAGCAGGGTTCAAGATCTGTTGTTCTATGCCTGCTGTGATATTCTGTGCTGCTTAACTTGTATGAGGACTCAGGAGTGCATAAATTAGCTTCTTAAATGGAGGTCGATTTTTGGTCTCTCTTTAAGGATGGAACTATTTTATTAATTTCTCCCCCTGAGTGCAAATGGCATCCTGAATCTATTTGCATTTTATTTGTTTCCTTGTTTATATTACATTTTGGAGGAATAAATGGAAGCCTTCATTTTTCTAGAGTCTTTCTCTCTCTTTTTCTTTCTTTCTTTCTTTCTTTCTTTCTTTCTTTCTTTCTTTCTTTCTGTCTGTCTGTCTGTCTTTCTTCTCTCTCTTTCTTTCTTCTCTCTCTTTATCTCTCTCTCTCTTTCTCATTCCTTAGGTACAAATTTGTACAAGTAGAATTTGGCCTAGCTCTTATCTCAGGTTAATCAGATTTCAGCAATTGCGAGGCATCATTTATCATTCTTTGCCTCATTTAACATCTATACTTCGAACAGTTGAATTAACTGTCATTGAAAATGGAGAATTGAAAGTTTGCAAAGCTGCTGTTTTTGTAGAACTGCAGGTCTAGTGATTTTAGTGTTTCATTACAGTTATATAACCATCTAAACTGATGCAAATGAAGTGCAAAACTGAGAACTGATAACTATTTACATTTGGTTCTGGTTTATGACTCATTTGCCTTTACCTGTACTTTGCTTTGCATGTAAACTATTGTGTCTTGTTTTGAAAACCCTATTTTTCTCCTTATCACTTACTATTTTATAGTAACATGTAAGGTACTTTTTATATGCATTCCCAGGCTGGGGTTGTTAAGATTGATATACTCACAGTCTGAAAAATGATAGCAGCGCAATGGACTACAGTTTAAATTATTGGATCTATTTTGTGAATAAGGCCATGGCGCTAGAAACCAGAGAGCAAGTCTAGTCACTTCAGCTTTTCCCATAGCCAGTGTGAGAGGCTCTGTGGAAATCTGAGTGATGGCATATTGCTCAACCCTAACAATGGTTATATAACTAAGTATTTTGTTCTCTGCCATAGTTCTGTATGAGTGTGTCTGTGGCAGCCCAGACAGGCTGCTCTGCTGCTGAGGAAGGAGGTGAACTTTGCAAGTGTACCCATGTGAGTCTTGGCTGACCCTTTTTCCATGGCCCTGTCCAACTTTGCACTTGAGGCCTGAAATAAATGAATGCAAGACCCTCAGATTCAAAGCGCATGGCTTCGTAATGGCAGGATAGCCAACAGGGCAGCACATAGGCATTCCAGCTGAAGCTACTTGTGGGTTCCTGGGGGTCATGGAGCTCTGTTTGGAAGCGAGATGCTATTTGCATTTCTTTTTTCTTTTCTTCTCTTTTCTTTTTTTTTCTTTTTTTTTTTTTGAGACAGAGATTAGCTCTTGTTGCCCGTGCTGGAGTGCAGTTGTGCAATCTTGGCTCACTGCAACCTCTGCCTTCTGGGTTCAAGCGATTCTCTTGCCTCAGCCTCCTGAGTAGCTGGGATTACAGGCACCTGCCACCACACCCAGCTAATTTTTGTATTTTTAGTAGAAACAGAGTTTCACCATGTTGGCCAGGCTGGTCCTGAACTCCTAACCTCAGGTGATCCACTTGCCTCAGCCTCCCAAAGTGCTGGGATTCCAGGCATGAGCCACTGTGCCCGGCCTGCTATTTGCATTTCTTATTGAAAAGAAATAATCTGTTCATATCAAACAGCCTCATAGTGTGTGTCTACTTGTGTGTAAGGGGAAAAATCAGGGTTTACTCCATTTTCAGATTTATTTGAACATTTGACGTGTTCGTGTACTATTTTTATGCTTTATATACTATTTTTCCTGATTATTCAGGAAAAAAACAAAATTTTATTATTAACTTTTTTAAAAGTTTTTTTTAGCTTTTATACTTTTATGCATGAAAATTGATAAAAGCCTCCAATAAAACATTACCACTACATACCGGTAACTTTCACACTTTCAGCCTTTGACCCAACAACCCTCTTTTGCAGAATCTAGAGTAAATTGGTCAGTGACTTGCAATTTTATTTATAATGAGGAAAAGAAGAGCCAAAATACCTGAAATGAGAAAGTGGTTGAAAAAGTCACTGAACTTCCAAAAGACAGAAAATTAAGAAGTCATAAACAAAATCATGGTTCAAAAGGAGATTTAATAATGTAAGAAAATACATTATTTTAAAAATCAGAGTGTAACATTTTCTGTACATTATGCTCCTGTTGTGTGTGTGTGAGTGTGTGTGTACAAACAGATGTACAAAACTGTATTGGAAAGAAATGCATAGACATATTTAATAGTGGCTATTTCCTAGTGGTAGAAGAACAAATATTTATTTTGTTTTCTTAATACATTTTTGCGTATTTCAAATTCTGTATTATGAGCATACATTATTTTTATAAGTAAATGATTGTATTTGTAGTAATGAACTAATTGTATTACTCATAAATACACTACATGAAATAGACTACCAAGAGTTAACTTAACAATAGTCTGCTAAGCCCAGCTCTCCCAAGAAATAAACAAATGAAAAAGTGGGAAACCGAAACTCTGTTGTAAAAATACATGCATAACATGCATTGATTCTTAGTACAGACAGCTATGATCAGAAGGACAAAGGTTTATAAACGGTGGATTGTCTTACGTGGGACAAGTCTGAAAGTACCTTTGTTTATCAGTAATCCTTATTTTCTACCAAAGGCGATCTACCAATCTTTCTACCAATCTTTAATCAAAGGCTCAGTCCATGTCAGATGCTTAGAGCGACACTGATCTGAGCATGGGAAATTCACAAAAAATGGTAGGTGTGTGGTTAAACTGTGGAGGTCACCCACCCAACATGAGCCTCAATCGGTAGGTGTTCCCTGTCCTCCTCACACCTCTGGTTGGGGAAAGGACTACCTTGGCTTAAAAATGGAAAAAATGAAGCAGAGTGAGAAGGACATCTGCCCAACTTGCTATTTGGAGAGTGTTGTACCAAGTTGTGTAACCTCTGGTATTGCATTCATCATTGCAGAAGGGACGCATTCCACTCCTACAGGTGAGGCAAAGGAGCCTATCGCTCTTAAGACTAACTTGTGTCAGCTGGACATGGAGTGGAGGCCCCACCTGCCAGTTCTCACTGGTAACCTTGGACCCGGGATACCATCATCCTGAGCCTTGGTTTTTCTTGTTTTAATGGGGTACAGACATATCCCTTATGGGATTTTCCTGAAAGTACAGGAGCAGCACCTGCTCAGGGCCCATCCACACCATGTGCTCAATGAGGGGTAGTGTTGGCCATGGCAGGGACAGTAATATTATTAATAATGCTAGCAGCATCACACCTTGTTTCATACAGACACATTTGATAAAGTAAAAGCAGAAATGGTTTCTTTAAAAAATAGGCAAAAAGAACTTGATGTTAAGTTGAAAACCAAAAATTGATTTTACAGTTCCTTACATCTCAATGCTTTCTGGTTTCAGACTTAATTTTTAGCGTCTTAGAAATCTAGTATCTTCTTTCAAAAATTCTCATTTATTTAAATATGTGAATGTTTTCTATTTATTTAAATCAAGCACAGTTATAAAAATGTGACTCTTCTAAGGTGCTAAAACAATCCAAACTCTACTCACAACGTTGCTACAATGAAAGTGCCTTTTCTTTTGAATGTTAAGGAAACATCTGAGTAAAAACAATGAAATTTTAATAAAAGTTGTTTTCATTTCAGTTGTTCTTACATCCCCGAAGATATGAAAACATCTTTCTTCCTTCTACATAGAAGGGAAGGCAGAGGATCGAGGAAAGTTATTTCATAAAGCCCTTTGAATTGGGATACCGCGATATTAATGTCAGCATCACCAATATTTAGCCTGGGTGGTCTTGAAGGGGGCATCACAGGACACTGAATGTTCTGTTTCCTTGCTTATAGATACAATTCTGTAGGTCATTTTTATTGACACAAAGTTGATCTTGAACTCAATGAGTTGGATTTTCATTTTGGGGTCTCTTCCCTATTTCTTGGTAGATTTAGAACACCTGTATCCATCACTTGACACACTGGATGTTTCCTGAAATCAACAATGTGTGAATCTACACTTTATGGCCAAGGCCTTGGAAGAGGCCAGCTAAAAAACAAGTTAAAGGACAACTGCCAGTATCTTAATGAGATAAAGAATTAAGCAACCCAGGAAATAAACATATTTTATTTTCTGATTGCATTAGAGAAAGATGACACAAGAACACCATTTTAACACTGAGGTAAATCAGATTCAATACTAAATTTAGTTACTAATTTGAAAACCAAATCTATGTAAAATATAATAAATCAAGTCTATATCAAATCAATGTCAAATCATCATCAGTGATTTTAATCTGACTTTATGAGTTCTCATAGGAAGGGATTTCCTGTGTGGAAGATATACTGGATTAATATGATGAGTTACTCAAGAGAAAACACACATACCATATGTGCATATGCATAGCTTTTCTTTACTTTTTGGCAAAATTTTTTTGATACAATACAAATCTAATTTTCTGACAAAATTTGTCTACCTGTATTGTTTGCGCACATTAAAACTAAAAAATTAATTATTTTAATGATGCAACTTCCTTTTGGTTTTTCTTAGTAAATTGAGGCACATATTTAATGGTCTGGTCATGTTCAGCTGTCTGATGCTTTTTCCAGTCATGTTATTCACTGGTAACATCCCCAATTAATGGATATATATCCATTACAAACCCAAATATAGCCCACTTCCATGAGAACTGAAGGAATGGCTCTGCCAAAGAATTCAACTGAAATGACCCTCTGGGGTAAACTGGAGCAGTTGTGCAATCCTGTACATCAGTGCTACCAAGAAGTTCAAAAACAAAAAGTTAGATGTTTATCCCTTCAAATTAACTAGAAGGATTTTGGAAAACCCAACAAAGTTTCATGAAGTAGAAAATGTCAAGCAAAGACTAATGCCATGGTATGGATTTTCTTTTTCCAGAAATGACTCACAAAATTGAACCACTTGCTGGATCATGAGCCCTGTGTGCTTGGATGGGACCCATCCATATTTGCCCAGGCCTGGAATACATTAGATGATTTACAGGCTGGATACTTCTGAAGCATCTGTCCCTTCTTCCCAGATTCCCTTCCTCTATAACAACTTCCTTCCCAGTGTGCATTCTTCCTAATCTCCTTTAATATTTATGATCATAATTAATTATAATTAACCACCCCCCACCCCCACCCCCACCCCCACCAACTGCTTTCGTATTATTTAACTGTTAAGACAAAGATATTTGATCATAGGATAAAGGAAACATGTCTTCCTATTTTATTTATGCAATTCAGGAGATAGATGAAGTTCAAATCTTTGGATTTCAAAGAAGCATAAGAATTTCTCTGGCCTAGTCTGGAATGGTCTTTATGAGATTAATTGCACTTGTCAGATGTCCCAGGCACTGTGCTAGGCGCTTTATGTCTATAATTCACTTAATGCCTCTAAGAACTCTAAGGACTTTTCCTATTTGAAGGATGATTTGCTTGATTGCAACCTCCTTTACTACAAACTCCTGAGGGCCAAACATGGCATTTGTATTTGCACCCCAAAACAAGAGTCTGAGGGTGGAGTGGTTACTACACGGGCTCTAGCATCAGGTAGACCAAGACTGAGATCTCTCTTCTGCTGCTTTGTGTACCTGAAGCAAGGTACTTTGCCTTTTTAACTCCTTCACTTGTGAAATCTGCATAGGCATTTGCAAGGTCTTTGTCAGGGTTCAATTTAAGGCTACGTAGATGCAAAACATTCACAGCAATGTTTGGTAACAAGTATAAATGATATTTGGCAATGGATATGAAAAGGTAGGCGTGTGGATGGGTAGACAGAAGGAAGGATGGAAGGATAGATCAATAAAAATGACTCAGCGAGTTTGAGTAACCTTCTCCAGCATGTTAATGCAGGTCTGTTTGCTTCCGTTTGCTTGTTACTTTTTGTCTTCTCCATGCTGCTAAGCACATGGCAGTGTTCAACTAAGCTGTGTTTTTTTTTTTAAGTCCTTTTCCTTTATCACTGTGACATCAGCTGGATGTTGTGCACCAGCTTCTCAGCACTTCCCTACAGTCTCAGTCCAACCACATTGATACAGGCAAAATACACAAAGATGTTCAGTGAAGGAGCCATGAGCAAGGAGAGGCTGTACAATGTGAAAGAGGGAGCATTAGCCCCAGAGTCTTGCCTGAATTCTGGTACTAATTTTCTCTCCCTTCTTTACTCCCTGGGCCTCATTTATGAAATAAATTAAAGGATAGTGTTGGAATAAATTCATTTAAGGACCATTTGCTGGGCATGTCTTGTGTACTAGGCTCTGTGCTAAATGCCGCGGATGAAAAGAGGAATCTTTCCCAGCTTCTGCCCTTGGAGTTCGCAGGCTCTACACAATTCCCATCATTTCTTCCAGCCACAATGTTCAGTGACTTTGCTTCATTAACAATTTACACAAATTATGATCCTAGACGGTATCTTTGGTTGTAGAATAAATATGATTATCTTCGTAGTGAAGTTTGAGAACATCTGGTTCTCATTTCCACTTAGTTAGGGAAGGTTTTATGGAGGAAGCAGCATTTCAGGGGGTCTTTAAACAAGGAGAAGGTTTTGTCCCAGGGCCCCAAAGCTCTGACAGTTGCCTGTGTTTTCAGGCATCTATTTGGAGGTGTCTAAACCACGTTTGTGAAAATATGAACATTTGGCCACCATGGGGGGTCAGTTATATGTCATGGCTCATCATAAATATTGACCAAAATCCCATGCCTCATGATAATTTTCATTGTCATTAGTCCTGGGCATTCTTGAAATAAGCAGGTTATACCTAAATAAACTAACAAAGTGGTTTCCAAGACAGCTTTCAGATATGTTAATCAGTGATAGTCTCATGACCATGGCTTTATATATGTTCATGGTCAAAGGCAGTATCCTCCCTCTGTCTAGAAGTTTACTCATAAAACATATTCCTTTCTTAATGACATATCCTAGAATCACTGGAACAAGAGGACAGAATATCAAAATGTTCCCAAATAATAACAATTTTATTAGAAGAGGACTGTTTTTAGATTCTCATATAGATGTTCCAAGATTGTCCAGCATTATATTCATAAAGTTGTCTTCAGTTGGTTAAGAAGAGAAAGAGAACAAACAAATTCAACAATTTAGCTCGTACAAGATGCAGTTAAAGTTCAAAGAGGGAAATCTGTTTACTTTTGTATTTAAACAAGTTTAAATGCAGTGAAATCTCATAGAAGAATACGGAATCTCCAGATCTCAAATGCAAGTAATACTGATTCAGTAAAAAGAGGGAAAATGTTTTGGCTAAAAGCAAAATATCTTTTTTGTAGCATTCTCAAGATTTAGTGACTACACTTTACCAAGACTATCAAGTGAAAAGCAAGAGAACATGTTGCTTGAAAGGTTTACTTATTTCTTATTCTTGTTTCTTATTCTAATTGTAAAGTCTCTCAATTAAAACTGCTCACAATCAGCAAACCTTAAGATTATCACTAAAAGTAGTGGAAATCTAAAGAATATGAGAGCAAAATCCACAGCCAGAGTCAGATGATGTTAACATTAGCCAAGTAGGCAGAATCAATATTGTGGTCCCTTTCCAGACATGAGATGCAATAGGATCTCCTTGCCGACGTTTCAGTGGATTTTCACCTGTGTTCTTCCTCCAAAGGGTGTCTGTATCTCTACTGGGGGTGTGTCTCCAGAGAAAACATCCTCCTGAACATGCCCAGCACAATCTTACTAGATTCTTTCTCTGACATGTCTGCCCAGTGTTGAGGATAAGAGATGTTGTGATGATGGAAGGGGGTGGGAGATTTGGGGGTGGTGCAAGTAGGTGGCCATTGAAAGGTTAGGTACAGAGGACTTTTTTGGCTGGTGGAGGAGGGAAGGGTGCAGAGATTTTGTCTGGGGAAGGTATCTAAATTGCCACATAGTCTGCTTACATCCCCTTTTCCAGATGTACGTTTCCCTGCTGTTCTCCCTGGTGCCCTCACAAACTAATTGTACAGAGAGCTGTTCTGATGGCTTTCTGTTGTCTTCCTCTCTCCTTGCCATGGAGTGTGCAAACCGCAGGACATGGGTGACATTTCTTCCCAGCCTCACCCCATTAACCCTATTATGTGCTACTCAAGAGAATGGCCCTTAAGAATTCCCAAGTCACTGATAAACTTAAGCTCATGGGGAGAGGCGAAAGTGCCAAGGAGTTGGTGTCCCTTTTGTTCAAGCTGCGTTTAAGAAGGTGGGTGTGAAAGAACCTCTCCTTTGCTATGCTCCCCTGTCACATTCTCAGATTCTGTATATCTTTTCTTCTTCTTTTTTTTTTTTTTTTTTGAGACGGAGTTTTGCTGTCACCCAGGCTGGAGTGCAGTGGTGAGATCTTGGCTCACTGCAACCTCTGCCTCCCGGGTTCAAGCAATTCTCTGCCTCCTGGGTTCAAGCAATTCTCTGCCTCAGCCTCCTGAGTAGCTGGGATTACAGGCACCCATCACCACGCCTGCTAATTTTTTGTATTTTTAGTAGTGATGTGATTTCACCATCTTGGCCAGGCTGATCTTGAACTCCTGACCTCATGATCCACCTGCTTCGGCCTCCCAAAGTGCTGGGATTACAGGTGTGAGCCACCACACCCAGCCCAGATTCTGGATATCTTAAAGAATCAATGGTTCTTTTTTCATAATGTCTCATCTGATTTATAGATGTGCACAGCTGTGTTTTTCCACCTCTTAGTACTACTCCCTTTCTGTCAAGGCAAATGTTATTATCAGACCTAATTGTTGATAACAACCTGTCTTTGCTTCAGTTGGGTAGGTAACTAAATGACATCAGCTGGCATTTAAATACATTTTTTTTTTTCTGAGATGGAGTCTCACTCTGTAGTCCAGGCTGTTGCACAATGGCACGATCTCGGTTTGCTGCAACCATCACCTCCTGGGCTCAAGCAATTCTCCTGCCTCAGCCTCCCCAGTAGAGTAGCTGGGATTACAGGAGTGTCCCTACCACACCCAGCTAATTTTTGTATTTTTAGTGGAGACGGGTTTTCGCCACGTTGGCCAATCTGGTCTCAAACTCCCAACCTCAGGTGATCCGCCCGCCTTGGCCTCCCAGAGTGCTGGGATTACAGGCATGAGTCACCGCACCTGGCCCCTAAATATATTATTGTTTGTAAGGCCCATACTCTGGAAACGGCTTTTTGTCGTCCAGGACCTCGTGCCTGCAATTTACACTAACGGCCACTAGATGGTGGCAGTGTCTTTTCATAGAGTGCAGGTTGAGGTTCCTCACAGGTGTTGAAAGGAAGCTAGCAGAAACACAGCTGCGTATTCACAAGTTATACACACACATATAAAATATTTATGTATTATAGTATTATACATTTATATTATTTACTAACATAGTCAATATGTTGATCAATGTTAATAATAAAGCAACACAAATGTAAGAGGAGCAAAATATAGAAGAAATATGGTATTTGATGAGCGTGGATTAGCTTTTGTTCTTGACTTGGAGCCAGTCCTGTATCTGAGCCGAGTTCACCATTTGTGCACAACCTTCCCTTTAAGCCCAAGCCTTTAGGGCCGAGCAGATCTGGCAGGCGGCTCCGCTGAAAACCACCTGGTAGTCCTCAAATGGGCTGCCAAGAGTGCTGTCCTTGGCTTGCTCAGATGCCTTCCAGGTGCAGCTTGCCTCCTTTCTCCGCAGCTTGGCATGCATCCCCAGGGGCTTCCAGCTGCGGGAGAAATAGAGGCTTCTGCCACCAGTCCTGGCAAGCTTCCTCTGAATAGAGATATGAGAAGGCAACCCAAACAGATGTCCTTCAAAGGTGGAGGCTGCCCAGGCAAAAAGCACATAGCCACAACTGCTCCCCACCATGGGGACCCACTGGAGAAGCAGCCAAACTTCTACTCATTGTGAAGGCTTGACATAAAATTCTAGTGACAATAGTCTTTTATACCATCATAAAGAGTAGTCATTACCATCAGTATTTGGGTACTTTGCAGGTACCTAAATTTCTTCCCTTGTGGGAAAGATATGCAACCACCCATCTTGGGAATGTTGGCACCCTTTTGCCTTTGGCCTTTTTGGCCTCAGAAATTTCTCCTTTGTGTGGATTGTACATGGCACTTGGGACCACCTCAGTGGGTATCCAGAGCTGCCTAGGTCATTTATGGCCCAAATTGGCACTTTTAAGAGTTACAAATCCATTTCATGCTCATTGGAGCTAAAAGAGAAAACTTACTGGCTCAAGCACCCCAATAATGGAAAAGGGCATTGGTGGAATTGATCTTGGGAATGAAGGCATTCAGGGACTGGTACCCTCCCGCCCTTTCCCTCTTTTTTTCCCTCCCTCCCTTTTTCTCTCTCTCTTCTCCATCATACATACAGCACACACACACACACACACACACACATTCATCTCTCCTCCTCTCTGTGAGTTTATTTTATTCAGTCTCATCACCTCTCTGTGGCAAGGGGACACGTCTGTCAAGCTGACGTTCTTATAGCCATTCACAAAGGAGAGTAGCGAGTCTTCCCCATTTGCCCCAGGTTGGAAAAAGAAAAACATCTCAGGTAGTCTAGCCTGAACTACATGCCTAGTTAATAAACTTACCAGTGCAGCTCGGGCAGAGTGTGTGTGTGCACACTTCTGTGTCTGAAGTGCTCTGGTTAACACAGCCTGGGTTGGCTGTCCATCCCCACACTCAGGATGGGAGAGCTTGACTGCTAAGAAACCTTGTGGCTGGACGGGGTGAAGAGGACCTTCCTAAAGGAAGTGGGTGATACCTGCGGAAGAAGGAAAAGAAAGGTGCCAGGCAGTTTACAAGATGTCTACACCTGCATTATTCCATTTACCAATATCCTTAAGTATAAAGCAATGGAATGAAATCACTCTGCGGCAGACTACTTTCTCCTGCTTTTATTAGACTGGCTTTCAGGAAGCATTCTGAATCTGTCGTATAAACCCTGACAGATATTGATAAACACCAGGCATTTTCACTTTAGTTCATGCTGGACCTGGAAAAGAGAGCCTCTTTGCTCACCGAATGAGAGCCAGCATGCCATCCCCAGCCAGTTCTTCCTCTGCCATGTTAGCTTTTCTTTCTCCCTTAGCAGACTTGAGACTCCTTGGGGATAAGACCCATGCCTTATTCCTAGTTGTCTTCCCAGCACATGGTATGGAACCTGGCACATAGCTGATGCTCAAGGAGTGTTTATTAAGGAAATCAATGAGTAGGTGACTAGGCCAGCAGCAAAATGGATGGATCACAAGTCTTGTGTTGTTATGCTCTCTGGGGTCATGCCCTAGGGCTAGCCATGTTACCAACTGGTGCCATCAGTGGGGAACTAATCAAGTATTAAGGAGTAGGCCTGGCATGGCCGCATGGACCTTGCACATGAGTTGAAATGCATATTCATATGAGCCTACGTGCGTGATTAACTTGGGAAACTGACAGGAAGCAGTCAATCTGTTGAGCAAGTTTGTGTTTTATAAACCAGATGTTCAGTATTATTATTCATCATTTTCTTTGATATCCGAATGGTCCCCATTATGTAGCATGGGAAATGAAGGATATGGAATAATATACACTTATTATACAATAGAGCACCACAACCACAGATTTCAGAGGCTTGCTCAAAGCCTGGGCAAGTGTAATTGCACAGCAGTTCATTTTAAGATTCCCACTTGGACTTAAGTTAATGGGATTTTGCCCAGAGGGACCATGGTGACCCCCATCTCCTGCTCCTACCTCTTGGAAAATGAATGTTGACTCTACGTCTGCATTTTTCTTGGAAGCCACATGTATGAATCATAAGCAGCGCCCTTGCCTCAGTAGCAGCTACAGGTTGGGGGGCCACAGAAAAGCAGGGACCCCCTAGCGTGTTGGGGGACAGAGGGTTTCTGGCCATAGTTGGCTGCGTAACTTCTGCTTGGTGGTCTGGAAAAAAAAAAAAACAAAAAACTTGCCATTGAGTGCTATTTCCTATGGCAAGAATATAGAATGCCTTTCAATCATAAAGTGCTTACAGTGCAAATGACCTTGCAAATTGATGTGTTTCTCCATGAAATGTTTAAGATTCACAGAGTCCAGACCTGTGGGCACTGGGAATGATGGAGCCCATGGGTGCAGAAGAGAGTCTTAATTTTCTGCAAATGGTATATCTGTGTTCCTGCCAGCCCTTGTTGCCATAATGATGAACTCGTATACATAGGAAAGCCTGCGGGTTAGGGTTCTGGCCAAGCTAGTTCAAACTGGGGCCAGAACTGCCCCTAGGAGAAGTCCATGAGATCATTGGCCCACATGTGAACTGTTGCTAGACTGAACTCACTGCATTTCCTTTGTTTACCTGGGGCTGGTTACAAATGAATGGTTTCAGTACAAATGCAATATTATGGGTTTCTTTTTTAAAGTAATGATGCAGTAATTACATTTGGAATTAGCTCCTGAGTGAAGTTGATACTATATTCTGGCTCAATATTTTGAAGTTAGTTTCTCATAATCTTGTCTTTGTGCCAAGACAATTACTAGTAATTTATAAGTGATTTTTACTGGTTGCAAGAAAAAGTCTTCATTTCTCATTATTGTCAATGGTATGTTTTTATTTCATCCATGATACATGTTGGCACTGCTTGAAATTTGATTTGAGTTGCAAAGTGGAAGTTGTCCAGAGTTATGGATCAGCCCAAATCAGTTTTCTTTATAGCATTAACGATTAATCAAGGAGTCAGAATATGGGAAGACTTCTAATTCTAAGAGAACTATTTACCATGGGCTGGTTCTGCCTTTGAAAATGGCCTTGCAGGTTTCCAATGGTGGCCACAGTATGCTTTGAGTATTTTAAGCAAGATGTTAGAACCATGTTTCCAAAAACTGTTATAGACTGTATATACTGGTTGACTTGGTTCATGGCAACACTAACTGTCAGCATCATCTCATAGTTTATATTTTTTGGTTATTATATTGATGAATTAAATTTGTTTACATATTCTTACACCCAAATTAGGATGCCCGAAATAATCACTTACGTGATTACCATGTATATTATTAGTCATAGTTCTCTAGAGATAGCCTATAGAGCTAGAGATAGGCTATACAGATAGGGTGGGGAGGAATTTAGTTTAAGGAATTGGGTTACACAGTTGTGGGGCTGGCAAGTCTGAAATCTGCAAGGCAGGCAGTCTGGCATGCTGGAAATTGCAGCAAGAGTTGATGTTGCAGTCTTGAGTTTGAAGGCAGTCTACAAGCAGAATTCCTTCTTTTGAGGGGGGCCTTGTCTTTTCTCTTAAGGCCTTCAATGGATTGGATGAGACCCACCCACATTATGGAGGATAATCTGCTTTACTACTCATTAAGTCTGCTTTACTACTGATTAAAATGTTAGTCACATCTAAAAAACACCTTCCCAGCAACATCTAGACTGGTAGTTGCTCAAACAACTGAGCATGATGGCCTAGCCAAGTTGACACAAAATAAACCATGTCACCACGAGTTCCCAGTCCTAGATAGACCAGGAGATTCTTGCTTCATTTTACTTGTCATGGAGGAATAAAGGCCTATCTTGATATCTATGTAAAACTAATAAAAGCATAGCGCCCCCCCCACCCCTGTTGGGAGTTTTTTTCCAACACCTGCCAGCTTCTGTTTAGCTGTCATGATTATTGATGGAAATGAAGTGGAAAGGATTGCCCTATACCAATGCTTCTTGCATTTTAATATATATATGAATAATTAAAATAATTATTCACATTCAGAGTGTTTGGAATGAGGCCTGAGACCATTTCTAACAAGCACTTAGGTGCTACAGGTGCTGCTGTCCTGGGTACTACATTGTAAGTAGTGACACCCCACAGCTCTAATAATCTATTAGAAGAACAAGGCAAAAGAAAGACTAAGTTTAATGACCTTTACTCAAGAGACCAGCCAGTCAATGGGGGCTTCAAACGCTTAGATTTTAGGATCTTCTCTTTATAATGCCTCTTTCCAAGTAGATTGAGGGAGCAGTGCCTGATTATTCTATGGAACTAAAGCTATGGAAGAGAAGTGTCCATATATCAGAAAACATGCTAGGTTGAACATAGTGGATTCTAGTTTACAGATTGCTTCACTTGAGGCTTGAACAGGCTGTGAAGCCAGAAGGACTTGCCTGGTCAATTTTGGTGCCTGTCAGCAGTGCCTCAGCCTTAATCTCATTTTGGACTCTGCTACTTACTAGCTGTGTGACCTTGAAGGCAGGGAAAAGCTGGCATCCTTTGAGCACTTCCATATGCCAGATACCATGCTGGGCAGTTTTCTATTTTGTCTTCATGGCAACAGTGCTGGGGAATAGTGGGTGTTATTTCATATGAGCACGTGGAGACTTCACTAGTGCAGTTAGGAAAGATTCAGAGCTGAGATTTAGAACCAGATTTGTCTTGGGCCAAAGCCTACCATGTTCCAAGACTCTTTTTCCCTATTTGTTTGGGACAGAGTAGGGGTTCCTGCCTATCTCCCAACACTGTGTGAAAAGCAGGTACAGTGGTGTGTCTCCGTGTGTCTGTAACCCAACTGAGAGGTTTACAGACTTGGATCACATGCTGTATTTCAAGGGCCATTTTTTTTTTCTTTTTTTCTTTTTTTCTTTTTTTTTTTTTTTTGAGAGGGAGAGCTATCTTGGCTCACTGCAAGCTCTGCCTCCCAGGTTCAAGCCATTCTCCTGCCTCAGCCTCCCAAGTAGCTGGGACTACAGGCACCCGCCACCACACCTGGCTAATTTTTTGTATTTTTAGTAGAGATGGGGTTTCACCATGTTAGCCAGGATGGTCTGGGTCTCCTGACATTGTGATCCGCCCACCTCGGCCTCCCAAAGTGCTGGGATTACAGGCGTGAGCCACCACACCTGTCCTCAAGGGCCATTCTTATAAGAGAAATGATTACCTTCTTCATCATGATTTTGGAAGTCAGATGATAAAGTTATTATTTCATTTTGTTTTTGTTTTATTTGTTTTCCATCTGGGACTGGCATTCAGAGACCCAGAGAGGTAAAACGGCCTTGACTGGCTACCTTGGGGAAAATAAATGCTTCCAGATTCTGTCGTTTTTAGCAGGGGCAACTCACCAGACCCTTTATGCGCATGCTTTCTGACCCTCAATATTTAGATTAAGGAGAAGCACTCTTATGAAACATAAGTGTCTGGGAGGTAAAATAGTAAAATAAACCTGTGCTAATAAAATGAATCAGGAAGATCCAAACAAGGTTCTATTTGAACCAAAGTGACTAAAAGCAGAGAACAGATCTGCTGGAGTGACTAAAGACAACTGATTTGTTTCCCCAGCCAGGGGCTGGGACTGTCCTCTGCAAATCCAGGAGACACATTGTGCTCCCCGCTCCACTAAAGGCTTGGGTGGGCAATGGTCCATCTCAACAGCCCCTGGTCTAGAAAGGACGTGATTGTCAAGGGGGTGGCCTCCAGAACTGTGGTTTCCAGACCGTTCCCCTGTAACTGGCTTTTCTCTTCCATCCAGCTGACTGATGATCAGGGCCCCGTCCTGATGACCACTGTAGCCATGCCTGTGTTTAGTAAGCAGAATGAAACCGTGAGTACAGCGGCTGAGCTTCCTGCTTGATGCTAGGAGAGTGGTTTTCTCAGACCCCCTCTGACTCCAGCTCTGGTGACTTTTGATTTTTAAGCATAGGATGTATTCATTTTTTCCTTATTGTTTGATCTTGCTGTTAGAGTCACCAAATCAAAAACAGACGAGAGGAACCCAGGCTGGCATCATTTTAGAGTTTGCAACACCTTTCCAAAGTTTAAGTATTAGAGGACCAGAGGAGGAAAAGCCCCAGAGACCATCCGTGGTGATGGTGCACTGACCACTCTCATTTATAGTTACCAGCCTTTTATTAGTTTCCTAGGGCTGTTAGGAATGAAGTGCCACAAACTGGGTGACTTAAAAAAATAGAAATTTCTCCTCTCACAGTTCTAGAGCCTGGAAGTCTGAAATCAAGATGTCAGCAGGGCCATGCTCCCTCCGAAGGTTCTAGGGAAGAATTTCTCCTTGCCTCTTTCAGCTTCTCGGGGCCGGGCATTCCTTGGCTTGTGGCAGTGTCACTCCAATCTCTGCCTCTGTTTTCATGTGGCCTGATCCTCTTATATGTCTCTCTGTGTCCTTCCCTGTTGTAAGGAAATCAGTCATGGGATTTAGAGCCCGCCCTAGATCCACAATGATTTCATCTCAAGATCCTTAACAATTACATATGCAAAGATGCTGTTTCCAAATAGCATTATATTCTGAGGTTCTGGGTGGACATGAACTTGGGGCGACACTGTTCAACCCACCATAAAGCCTTAAAAAAATGGCCTTTCTGACACTGGAAAGTTTTAGCGAATCACAATGGCTACATGCCTTGGAAAATGGGGCTCCAGAGGCCTATTCCTTCACCTTGGTCCTCAGTTGGTAAAAGTGTCAGGGTTATTATATATTTCTCTTGCTATTTAGACTCTCTCTCCTGGGCACCAGATGGCAGTGTAAATCGAGAAAGCAGTTAACATGCTGTCTTTCCTGTAAAAAGCTTTCATAAGAGAAACTGGCGAATGTTTAGAGCCCTTAGCTGCTGAAACTCTTGTGTTTCTTCAAATCAGTGTTTAATTTTCAAGAGAGGAGAGGGAAGCTATTATAGTATCTTGGTAGGAGTATGCATTGGGGACTGTAGTAGTTAATGGTTGGCCTGAGAAGCTCTCATTTTACCCAGTAACATTTTGGGTGGAGGGTGGGGGACAGAAGAGACCGTTCTTGGAGATATGGGTTAATCCTCAGTCTCTATCAGTTTGGGGAAGGCACCAGGCAGACGGTATGTGACTTCTCATGAGATTCTATTTCTTTTGCCAAGTTAACTTACTGTTATTATAATTCAATGTTTATTTTCGACAGAGATCGAAGGGCATTCTCCTGGGAGTGGTTGGCACAGATGTCCCAGTGAAAGAACTTCTGAAGACCATCCCCAAATACAAGGTAATGAATGACCTAATCACTGAAATCAAAGCAACAGAGATGCCCGCAGCCTTGTTTTCACAAAGTTCAGGCTTCAAACTCTACTTTGGAGCGATGTTTTTGCTTATCACTATTACAGCCTGTTAACTTGTCTTTGTACCATCTGCACAGTTATTTAAAAGGTTTTTTTTTATTATTATTTGCAATGAC
The DNA here is from genome assembly GCF_028878055.3 of Symphalangus syndactylus. Classification (NCBI taxonomy): domain Eukaryota; kingdom Metazoa; phylum Chordata; class Mammalia; order Primates; family Hylobatidae; genus Symphalangus; species Symphalangus syndactylus. The sequence continues at coordinate 106,118,854 of NC_072423.2, read as the reverse complement.
TGGCTGTTTTTCTTATTTATCTCCTCTAACCTCAGTTTAAAGAATCAATGTCATATCTTAAGTTTTGATGTGATCGTTGAATTTTTCTGATACACACGGGATATCGACATGACTGGTTTGCCTTTTAAAAAGATAGTCCAGGCGGGGTGTGGTGACTCACGCCTGTAATCCCAGCACTTTGGGAGGCGGAGGCGGGTGGGTCACGAGGTCAGGAGATTGAGACCATCCTGGCTAACATGGTGAAACCCCATCTCTACTAAAAATACAAAAAAATTAGCCAGGTGTGGTGGCAGGTGCCTGTAGTCCCAGCTACTTGGGAGGCTGAGGCAGGAGAATGGTGTGAACCTGGGAGGCAGAGCTTGTAGTGAGCCGAAATTGCACCACTGCACTGCAGCCTGAGCGACAGAGTGAGACTCTGTCTCAAAAAAAAAAAAAAAAAAAAAAAAGATAGTCCAGAGAGTTCTTATACCCCATCCAGAAAACTCAACTATTTCCTGGTGGGGACTTTTTGGAAAAACAAATCAAAAAGTGGGAGGGGGATGCCCTTGAGGCACAACCCAGGCACACAGCACTGTCCAAGAGTGCTCTGAATGTAGGCATGAGCATGTGCATGCCAGAGGCATCAGAGAGCAGCCTCCACCAGATCTGGTTGATTCACTGGACAAAGGGCTCCACTGGCTGCACAGGGGCGAACACCACATCCACCCCCTCCTCCCCCAGCACCAAGCTGACCTGCTAGCTGGTCTCCATTTCTGGCCCACTCAGATAAACGAGGGTTCTCTTTGTCTCCATCTAAAGGGAGCCCAGGAATCAAGGATTATTGGCTGCCAGGGGCTTCTTTCTTAGCACCACCCTCCCTGATGTGCTGGGGCCTGATTCACCACTGCTGTGAGGGGGACCTGGGCTTTCCTGGGCCTCAGGTGGAGGCAGGCAGTGGTTGGAGCTTGACTCTGCAGGTTCCTGGCTCCATCATTGATGAGGTGGGTGTGGACAAGTCCCTCCAATCCCTCCTTCCCCAGCTTCATCCACCAGGGCTTTTATAATTGGAGTTAAGTTCCCAGAGTCATGAAAGGACATTTCATTGATCCAAACCCACATAACAAATGTTGGAAACTGTAGTTCCTGAGAAACTGAAAGTCAAAGATGGAGATGAGGGAAGACTTTCAGGCCCCTAAAGATAGTGGACTTTACTTTTGATAAAATCACCAGACCTAGGTGTCCAGAACTGCTGGCTCAGTTTCAGAAAAGGCATCTCACCTGTACAGAACATTTCCAAACAATTCTTTAGCCTCTTATTTCACATGAGGAGATTTACAAACCTAAGCACCGGGCCACTACTTGATACGTGTCCAATAAATCAAGAAAGAAGGAACATGACAGGGAACCAGTAACAATTATCCTTTGTGTCTGTTTCTCCAAGCTTCCTCTACCAGGCAATGTGCAGAGCTCTTTATGGCATCATCTCGCTTACGAAGTAGACATTACAGTCACCCCCATTTTGTAGTTAAAGAAACTGAGGCATGGAAAGCTTAAATATCTTGCCAAATCTCATACCTTGCAAACAGGAGAACCATGACTTTTTTTTTTTCTTTTTTTTGAGATGGACTTTCGCCGTGTGGCCCAGGCTGGAGTGCAGTGGCACCATCTCAGCTTACTGCAACCTCCACCTCCTGGGTTCAAGCAGTTCTCCTGCCTCAGCTTCCTAAGTAGCTGGGATTACAGGTGCACGCCACCATGCCTGGCTAATTTTTGTCCTTTTAGTAGAGATGGGGTTTCACCATGTTGGTCAGGCTGGTCTTGAACTCCTGACTTCGTGATCCACCCACCTCAGCCTCCCGAAGTGCCGGGATTACAGGCGTGAGCCACTGCACCTGGCCAAGAGCCATGATTTTTCTTTTTTTTTTTTGAGACGGGAGTCTCGCTCTGTCACCCAGGTTGGAGTGCAGTGGCGTGATCTCTGCTCCCTGTAAGCTCCACCTTCCGGGTTCACGCCATTCTCCTGCCTCAGCCTCCCGAGTAGCTGGGACTACAGGCGCCCGCCACCACACCCGGCTGATTTTTTATATTTTTAGTAGAGACGGGGTTTCACCGTGTTAGCCAGGATGGTCTCGATCTCCTGACCTTGTGATCCACCCGCCTCGGCCTCCCAAAGTGCTAGGATTACAGGCATGAGCCACCGTGCCTGGCCCCAAGAGCCATGATTTTAACCTCTGTAACCACAATGCTACCAAGAACAATAAGAGCAATGACAATCATAATAATAATAGTTAAAATAAAATCATAATAATAACTAAAATACACTAAAACATTTATTGAACTTCTTACTATGTGGTTGGTGTCATCCAAAGTACTTTACGTAAATGCATTATTCCTATTGAATTCTTATTACATTCCCATGAAGTAGGGACCATTTGACCTCATTTTTACTTAAGGATGCTTGAAATAACTTTCTCAACTTCATTCTGCTAATAACAGATGAAGGAAACAAAGCATAACAAGGGAATAGAGGAAGAAGATCAGTTATAGAAAATTAACCAGCAGTGCTTGAAATGCAGGCATATGTGTTTTGTGCTTTTCCAAGGGTCAAGCTGGGAACCAGAGACGTAGATATGGCATAAGTTAGCATAAGGCATCCTTCCCTCTGGTTCCCATACAGAGCCTTGTGAAAGGGGTGCGTGTCAGCCAGGGACAGCCATGGCCAAATGGGCCTCTCTCGTCTAGGAGAGGAGAGCTCCAGGGAACAGAGTTCAGGTCACACCTTGCCCTCCTGATTAACACCTTGTAAAGATGAGTCAGTTCTTGGCTCTTGGGGTTTCCCAGAAGATAGAATTCTTTCTTTCTCCCTTAGCTTCATAGATTTTCCCACAAGCAATCAGACTTCCTGTAATTTTTATTAAGAATTCCAGACACCCCAGCAATAATTTCCAGACACCACGACCTCTGTTAACATAACGAGCCATTTTATAATTGGGTTCACTTCATTAGCCCAGTCTCTGCAGTTGGAAGGGAAGTGCCTCCTTTCCCCAGGCTGTTGGACCATGTGGCTCCTGGCCTCCAGGAGAACATGCCTCTGGTCCAGGGCCCCTTTGGCAAGCCCAAGTGCTGGAAGGCATTGTGTCCGATCTGTTCTCCATTACTCCGTGGGACTGTACATTAGAATGGACAGGAAGACTGGTTCTATTTTGGATAAAACCAAAATTAGCGATTTCATCAGTGTATTGATTTGTGGCCAGAAACTAATGTTGGACTTTGTCATATAAGCTTTTAATTATTTGAGAGACTCATCCACAGAATGTGTTGTATTTTGAGATGTGGTCAGAGCTGCCCTTCCTACGTCTACATTAGGATATAGCTATATGCCATCAACCAACACACAAAACACTCTGATGTTATTTTCTCAGAATGCTTTCCTGGGGAGGATTTTAACCAGTTTCTGAATATCAGGAAGAGTTTCTCAGGTACAGCCTTAAGAAGGACTGGCTGTGCATCTCCTGGAGCAAATCGGCTTCTCCTTTTCAGCTCGTTTTTAATATTTACTTTAGTTAGAATTTTCAAGATGAGCTAGGTAACATTTGAGTAAAGTGACAAATGTCTTAAATACACAAACTGTAACTGAATGCCTGCCACATGCCTGACCTTGTGCTAGGGACTGTAGAAGTTAAAGGTAAGTGAGGTGGCCCCTTTCCCACAAAGAGCTCATTCTGATGGAGGAAGTACTGCCTCCAGTTATTTCTTTTTTCTTTTTCTTTTCTTTTCTTTTCTTTTTCTTTTTTTTTTTTTTGAGACAGGGTCTGGCTCTGTCACCCAGGCTAGAGTACCATGGCGTGATCTTGGCTCACTGCAACCTCTGCCTTCTAGGTTCAAGCAATTCTCCTGCCTCAGCCTCCAGAGTATCTGGGATTACAGGCACCCACCATCATGCCTGGATGGTTTTTGTATTTTTAGTAGAGATGGAGTTTCACCATGTTGGCCAGGCTGGTCTCGATTCCCCAACCTGAAGTGATCTGCCCTCCTCAGCCTCCCAAAGTGCCAAGATTACAGGCCTGAGCCACTGCGCCCAACCACCTCCAGTTCTTTCTAGGACAAATCAGAGGAAGGAAAGAGAACTACCTAGGGTTGAGAGGCAGAAAAGTGAGTGTAGCTTTTTTTTTTTTTCTTTGAGCCTTATTCTGTTACCCAGACTACAGTGCAGTGGTGCAACCTCCACCTCCTGGGTTCAAGCGATTCTCCTGCCTCAGCCTCCCGAGTAGCTGGGATTACAGGTGCCCGCCACCATGGCTGGCTAATTTTTGTATTTTTAGTAGAGACAGGATTTCACCATGTTGGTCGGGCTGGTCTCAAACTCCTAACCTCAGGTGATCCACCTGCCTCAGCCTCTCAAACTGCTAGGATTACAGGCATGAGCTACTGTGCCCAGCCAAGTGTAGCATTTTTAGGTGCTAGGGTAAACAGTGATGATGGTATGGAAAGGACAAAGCAAAGTGCAGGTCAGGAGAGCCTTTTTACAAGAGATGAGCTGAGGCTGAGCTTATAGCATGGGTGAGGATTAGCCACAGGGAGAGAGAAGGAGGGGTGCCTTGGGTAGCTGGCACTGTACCAATAAAGGTCTGGCTGGGAGAGAAAATTGCAGGGAGATTGTTACTGCTGTGTGCCTTGAGTGGCAGTGAGTGGAGGGAGGCAGGGTTGGGTACTCAGGCAGGGGCCAGACCCCAGGGAGACCTGATGAACAGGCCTGTGGCTCTGTCTTACGTATGAAAGGGGTTGTTAGTGGCTGTTAACAAAGGAAAGCAACGTGGTCAGTATTATCTTTGACTTGGATCAACCTGGAGGATGGTTTTGTTGGGGTCAAGCTCTGAGGCAGGAAGAGCAGTGAGGACCATTATAGAAATCTATTGAATTAAAATAGTAGTGGTACAGTTGGGTAGCAGGATGGAATTGGAGCAAACCTGGAGAAAAAACATTAGTAGGATTTCATACTACTGATGCTGTAGTTTCTAACTGGGGAGTCTGTGTGGGTGGTGGTGCCGCCTACTGAGAGAGAGGAGGAGGAAGAACAGCTTTAGAAGAACTCCACTGTGACTGGGTGAGTCTGAGGTGCCAGAGCGATGGTCAAGAAGAGCTGACCACTACCCTGTTGGATACTTGGTTTGCCACTGAAGGGGGAGACTGAGGCCAGAGCGTGGATCTGGGGAGCAACAGCACAGAGGTGGTCACTGCAGCTTATTGAGGGAGAGGAGAGCTAAGGCAGACAGTGGGTACTGGGGACAGAATCTTAGGGAAAATGAGTACTTGAGGAATGGGCGAAGGACAAAGATCCTGTGAAAAGGAGAAAGCCCAGGAGTATGGGACCTGGAAACTGAGGGAATAGTGTCGAGGAAGAGGAAGCAATGGGCTAAGAAAAGTACGAAGATTTGAGGGAGAAAATTCTGTAGGGTTTGGCAATGAAGAGGCCCCTGGCAACCATAGAGAAAGGTATTTCCATGGCATATTTGGTGGTGGAGGGAGGGCAAGGGCAGAGTGCAGTGGGTTAAGGCATGAAGAGGCAATAAGGAAACAGAGATGGCACTTGGTTAATGAATGCAGGACATTGGGATGAGATGAGCTCAGCTTCTGCATTCTGGGGGAGGAAGAGGAGAGTTTAGCTAAGCTGTGTAGAATCTGCACTAAATGCAGTTTCTTTTATTGTTTCCCTACTTCCACCTTTTTCTCTTTCTTCTTTCCCTTCTCATCTCTCTATCCCAACTACCCCGCCATATATTTTTAACCACATGATAGGACCTTTGCCCTCATGAAACTTACATTCTGGTAGGAGAGGCAGGCATGAAATAATCAAAAGTCCTGATTACTTATACTCAACCCCACAAATAATTGATTATTATAATTTTGATAAGTACTATAAAAGAAGAGTACAGGCATTAAGAGGAGTCCTGCCTTCTTTTGAGTATTGCTTCTCACAAGCAAAATAAGAAGAACCCAAAGTAATGTACATTAGAAGGTGCTGAATACATGAGCTGACTATAAAATATTATTTGTTTTGTTTAATTTTGAGTTTGAATTCCCAATCAAATACAATTTTTGCCTTTAATGGAAAAAGCCACACTCTCAAGATTTTTTTTTTGACCCCTCCAGTGCATCTGAAACTGAAACATAATAATGGTGATTAATGCAGTGTTGACTGTGTCTGACATTTTTCCAAGAGACAAGATGAAAGAGACGATATACATCTCAAAGGATAGGAAATCTCTGGTTTATCTTTCACAGCATAATGAAATATACTTTTATCATTAGAGTCAAGTAGAATCTTATTAAGATTTGCTGTGCAAGGTAACTCCAGGAGAAGACGTCTGTTGCCCTTGACTACCATGTGCATATTTGCTTTATGTAATGCAACGGAAACTTTTAATTGCCAGTGTTAAATTCTCTGAAGTTAATTTCACATCACCTTGACATTAAGCTAACAAGCAGACAGGGTCATTCCTGGTTTGTAAACTCTGTTGTCTGGATCATTTAATAGTATCATATTGAAGAATGTGAGTGGCAGAGAATTTAAAGAAAATTAACAGTGGGGCTCAGAACTGTGAAATAACTCCTCAGGAAAAAAATAGAGAATTTCTTTTTTCTTCTCCGCTTTCACTGCTCTGGCAAAACTGGGTTACATTTTCTTTCTTCAGAGAGACAGATCCGTATGGGTTTTATGCCAGAGGCCGTTTTAATACATGAATGATTTGTAGGTAAATTTATTGTAGCCAATGGGTGCAGTCAACTGTGTAATAGAAATATTGTCAAAAAGCCGGGATTATTATTTAAATAAGTGCAGTGTTAAATTTGATTACATACTTTTTAAAGCTAATAAAACATTTCATTGCTCACAAACTATTTCCCATAGTCCCATGTAGTCAGAAAACATAAATTAAGCGAGGCTCTGCATAGAAAGTTACCCAGGCATTGTGTTGATGGAAGCGTGCATGGAAAAACTAGGCAGCCACACAATTTGAAGACGAAAGGATATGAAAAGGGTTGCCAGGCTCCTGTGTAGGCTGGGGCAGGGGGACACTTTATATTTGAAGAATTATGGAAAATGACAGCCTAGGGGAGCGCCAATTTGAGATGGCCCCTGTGGGCGTGGAATTATAGGAAGTCTAGAAGTGAGGCAGCGTGGGGACCCCTCTTTCCTTATTACAGGCAGAGAGAAGACACCTCCATTGATAAAGTTCTGTGCACTTGGACATAGGGTCTTTCCAGAAACATTAGCCACTTTCTTGTTAAAAAAAAGTAATTGTTTTTGTTTTAAATAAATCAGAATAAAGCCCTTGGATGCCAATGTGGGGATGTGACATTTTAAATTGTGCTATTTGTTGAGCTTATCCTGTGACAGGTCTTCATTTCCACCAAATGTCAAGGATCAGTGCCTTGCATTCGTTTTAATGAAATATTGTGCTGATAAGGGTTATGAATGACAAGTTAAAGCTGTAAATTACTAAATGCAGGGCTGCTTTATGCTTTGTGAATTCACCAGGGAGCAAGCTAATGAGGGTTTCTTTCTTGCTTACTCTTACAGTTAGGGATTCACGGTTATGCCTTTGCAATCACAAATAATGGATATATCCTGACGCATCCAGAACTCAGGCTGCTGGTAAGAGAAATTATGTACTTCTGCATTTCTGCTTTTATGATTTTAAAAGATTTCCTTCAATTCAACAATGATGACACTTTGCTGCAGTTTTCACTTTTAAAAAACTATTGAATTCATAGCATTGTAAAGATTGTTATAGAGTTTATAAACTGGTATTTGGACACATAATACATAAATAATATTGGATAAATATATTTACCATTATGCTTTTGTATATAAAGCCATATATGTGTATATGCATTTATTTATTTATCTCATATCTGCCAACATATGGAAAATTTTTTTAACTCTAGACAGCGTGAAACCTATCATAATGGGTCCCTTTATGTAATACATGGACACTCATACTCCAGCTCTAGACCCACTTACTACAAGTCTAATTTGACACAATAAATTAGACCCAAGATCCCTGGAAATTTATTACAATGGGATTTGCCCCCAAATTACATTGCTTAAGCCCAGTGTCTTGTGGATAGAAGCTATTCAACAGCTTTTTTGTTAAATCAAAGCAGCTGAGATTTTTCTCTATTTTCTGCCTATGTCATAGCCAGTAGCATTGCTTGGTGAACTGATACGTAAACCACTTTCTTTCTCTCAGTATCATTTTTACTGTCTCTGAAGTGAGTAGGGTTAGGCCAAATCCAAAACAGCCCATGGTAGCATCAACCCACATCCCTGGGCAAGGATGCCCTTGGGGCATTGGCCACAAGTGTGCCACCTGTTTGCCACCCCTGAACTGGTTGCAGTGTGTTGAAAAAAGGACATCCCTTTGGGTTTGTGTGTACTTATCTAATTTTTAAAGAAGATATAGAATTATAAGGAGTAATGCAGTGAACACTGTTTTTTAAAGTTAAGAAAGTGTAGATCGTTTTCTTTAGCAATCAACAAACACACACGTACCTATGTGCACATACACAAATGCATACATACCCATCCACCCCACCCATCTTTTCCCATTCATCAGAATGAGAAAGTAGTGGCAGTGCCTGCTATGCAAATGTTTGTTGGCAAAGCATTGTGGGGACCAGTTCACTTCTCACTTGCATCATTGTTTAGAAACAGTGCATGTGAGAGCTCCACCATCATCCAACTTTGCTCTAATCGCCCTGGTATTAATGGAGTCATGACCACATCATGTGGATGCCATATGCTTGCTTTAAGATGGGCCTTATGGTAATATTCAATTTCAACAATCTTTTTATCAGAAAAGGACCGAATTAACTAGTTGGCTAATTCCAAATGTAACTCAGAATTATTGAAAAGTCTGATTGAAAAAGCAGCTGTCTTTTTAAAGACATTTAAGTCCAAAGACATATTGAAGTTTAAAACTCTTAGCACATTACCCATCTCCAGGTTGCCCAGGTGGCTTTGTTTGTTGAAAATAGGAGAAGTTACAAGTTTGTGTGTCTGAGTTTGGGCTCCTAGTGTGTATTTATTCCAAATTGGAAAGGAACAGAGTCCATGAAACAATCAAACCCGAATCTTCTACCAGTAAATGGATTAATTTCCTATTTGTCATTGCCTGTCATTTAAAGGAAAAATGAAATGGAATCAGATGTCAGAAGTCACCAAGGTAGCATCCTTCTCTCTGTGGCAATGGAAATGATTAGCTGCCTGCCACACAGTCGATTCACAATATGAACTGGTCCCACAGTGCTTTGCCAACAAACATTTGCCTAGCAGTCTTTTATATCTCCTGGCCCTGAAGCAAATGGTGTGTTTGTAAATAGTCCATCTAATGCACTCCAGAGCTGTGGCCACTGAGAGGGCAGCTGAAAGGCTCTTGGAAAAGCAGACCAACCCCATCAATGCTGTTCATCTCCTAAGAGTACAGATACTTGTAAACACATGTCATTGCTGTTCTTCTGTTGACACACCAAAAGTGGTAGTGGTTGCTAGGGTCAAAAGTGGTGGTGGTTGCTAGGATTTCGGCCATGCCATACATGGGGTGGCCCAAACAAATGGCCCATATTCTATTTGTGAGAACCCAAACCATATGAACCATGTTGCAGCTGATCCATGACAAGAACATAAGGAATGATCAGACCAGTTGGTCATCTGTCCCATTCATCTGTCTCTCACCCTGAGGCCATCAGATACTTAGAAGAAGTTTAGGGTGATACCAACCATTAAGCATTACATGAATTAACCCATCTGAATGTGGTCAATAAGTGTATGTTGACTCTGACTTGAGTTCTGCATTTTCCTTCTGAGCAAAAGATGCAGCAAAGTGGAAGGGACTCAATTCCAGTGTCACACTGTGAAACTCAACTCCTAGTCCCACTACATCTGTGCTGTGTGACTTTGGGCAATCACACAGGCTCTCTGAGCTGCACTTTTCTCTTGTAATCCTGCCATAACCATAGTGCACAGATTGTAGCTTCTCGTCAGAGTAAATGAGATAATGCAAGCAAAGGACCTGGTGCGGAAAAGCAGACCCCAGAATATCTCAGAGGCAGTAGTGGTTATTTGGACATCTTGTTTGTGTTTGTTTTCTATTGTTCTGTCCTCAGCTTCTGTAAAGGTTGGAAGAACATGGTGGTAATGGATGCTTAAAGAGGCAACCTAAAGAACACTTTTTGATTATTCAGGTGATTCAGGTTTTTGTGATAGACATTGGGAAGGGATCGTGTACATACACCCTCAGTTTTCTTTTTGGTTCTATGGCAAGCTTGGCCAACTGTGGTCTAGAAGACAAGTAGACAACTTGTACTAGAGGTTCTATGTGAATCCTACCATGTGAAGAAACCAAGGTTGTTTGTTTGTTTGTTTGTTTTAAAGGTAGCAATAAGAATAATACTAGCAGCCACAGTAGCTAAAGAATGATAGGTAAGAGTCAGCCGGCATGAATACCCGTGGCCCTGGCGTGCACAAGTTGTTTATTCATCTCTGTTCGCTTACCCCTGCTTTCCCCCTCCTCCTTCCTGAACCACCAGCCACCTCAGCACAGAGTAGGGACTCAGTAGGTGAATAAGTGAAGGGATCCTCTAAAACCAGTTTCATTTTTACTTACTTTAGGTTCTTCTGGAGGTTGTAAATGACTTGTGAACTTACCTTGGAAATCCAGTGTCTTCATGGAGCATAAATCCACCCTGGCCAGAGCTCTCAGGCATGGCTGGGAACAGCCAGCTGCTAGCAGCTTCTCTGGCTAGCTCAGGCAGGGAACCCTCATTCAAACTCCATTTGTCTCCTCCCAAGCCCAGCCATATAATCGAATCCTTATTACAAATGGACAATCCCCTTAGTTCTGGCCAGGGCTGCCAGATTAGCACGGTGAGCGTGAGTGTGGAGTTGTGGCCAGCATGGGGAGGACACAGCAGGCTGACTTAAAATAACTCCTATTCCCTCTCCATCTGCCATGGAGTTTGTTTCGGCCCCTTCAGCCAGAGGAAAGAGGTGGGTTTCTCTGAAGCACAATACCAATATTTTTCTAATTTGTCCTATAAAATCTTTCCCCTGAACTTAATGTTTGGCTTGATTTTATCCGGTATTTTCTTTAATCTTGTGTGATTTGGGTGTGAATCACAAAGTGTCTCCAAGAACAGCTCAGACACAGGGGCCGTACTCAGCGGACTCACTTTGGTTTAACTGGCAAAGCTGCTGAAGCAATGCTTCTCTGCGATCTCTGGGCTCTCCTTCGTCCTCCTCCAAGGGTTTCTCAACCTCTCTGTCCTTGCCACCAGCTTGTGACTTCCTGATAGATTAACTGATGTTGGTTCAGCAAGCATTGCCCTTGTGCCTGGTGTGGCTCAGTCCTGTATTAGACTGAAGACTGATAAAGTAATCTTCAAAGGGGCCGGGGGGCTGCAGCACGAATGGGGACAGACACCTGTTCTCAAGGTGGGGAATGGAACAACAGCGCAGCAAGAGTGATTAAATGCTCTTGATCTTGAGAAATGCTTTTTGAGTCGTTATGATGCCCCTGGAATGTTTGTTTGATCGTTACCACTCGTTAAACATTGAGGTATAGTTACGGACTAGATTTTGTTTTCTTGCTTTTCATAATTCCTTTGTATTTGAGAGCTTTATGAATTTTTCTTAGAATGTGGAGCCCTGAATAGATCTCCTTTTCTTTTGCCCAACAGCGGATTGGGTTGAGATTTTGGTCATCCATCTGTCCCTACCTTTTAGAATAAAGGGACAGCTAAATTGATTTCCTTCCCCCAAGAAAGAGGTCTGGAATGTGGACCCGGTCAAGCCGACAGGAGAACACAAAGGAGGTTCCCTTTCAGCAGCCGTAGCAATGGCAGGGTTCCACAGAGGAGCCTCGGGCAGGCAAAATTTAGGACTCATTTCCATGAAGCCTGCATTGAAATTGGCCAAAAGCTGTTTGCTCTGTGTCTGCAAACCCAGGAGATGAGGAAGGATGCTGTAGAGTTTTCATTCTGGATGAAAATCTGCCAGTCACATGGGTCACATATGTGGGAGTGGATGAGACGGGAGGTAAAAATGATGCAGAGAAATTCACATTCATTCCTTCAACATACACTGGATGTTCACTCTGTTGTAGGCTTGAGCAAGCTGCTCAGAGAGGTCACAGAGATGTGCCCTGCCTCAAATAGCTCAAACTCTAATAGGATGGATAAGATATGTGTATCAGTAACTGTGGACAGTAGAGAAGATGCGCTTTTTATTTGTTGTTGTTGGTATTAGTATATTTTTCTAACATTCACTGATTGCTTTTTATGGGACAGGAACTAGCCTAAGTGTTTCACATGTGTTAATGCTTTTAATCACTGACTAACTGAATAGCAAGCCTAGGATATTATGTGCCTTGGAAAGGCCTAGAGGCTTAAGGAAAGGATGAAGGCGAGGGGAGGTCCAGGTGGAAGATACATCTAGCAGCAGCCTGGAGTTGAAGTGAGGACAACTGTGAGTACTGGGCTGAGCAGCTGGGCTTCTCTAAGACGAAGGTAAATATCCTCATGTTACAGACGGGAAGCTGAGGCACTGAGTCATAAGGTGACGTCTCCCAGATCACATAACTAGAAAGTGCCAGAACCAGGACCCTTAACCCCAGTCTGTTTAGATGTACTAAGTTCACTCTGCTGTGTGGGCTCTTCAGGAAATGGGAGGCAGAGTGCTTAGAGGGTGGGAGTGACTGGGATGCCTGGTCTTTGCAGCCATATGGACCAGTACCAAGGTAATCATGTCAGAATCTGTCTAGACTTAACACTGTCCAGTAGGAATATAATGTGAGCCACAAACAGGAGCTGCCTATGTAATTTCAAATTTTCTAGGAGCCACATCTAAAAGAATACAAAAGAAACAAGTGAAATTAAATTTAAGAATATATTTTATTTATCCCAGCATATCCAAAATATCAATGTTTCAATATATAATCAATATAGACATTATTAATGTGATAATTTACATTCTTTTCATGCTAATCTTTGAAATCTAATGTGTATCCTACATGGCACATCTCAATTCAGGCAAGCCACATTGCAGGTGCTCAAGACCCACCTGTGGCTGTGGCCCCCATAAGGGACAGCACAGGTCTAGAGTGTGACCGGACATTTTGGACCCTTCTAGATAAAATGGATTATAGGACCCCTCCTCTTTCCTTAAAGTGGGTTAGAGCAGGCTCTGTTGCCACCACCACCCATCATTGTGCCATCCTGGAAGTCTGGGCCAACAGTCAGTGGCCAGTTAGCCTCCTCTGCCGTGGCCACCACTCCTCCCTCCCAGGCTGTAGCCTCTCCAGTGTCCAGGAGTGGAAGTGGGAGGTTGCCCAGAATTCAAGGGGCCTTGACTTGATTGCCAGGGCAGATGAGCTCCATAGTTTGGCCTGGAAACTCTGGCTATTCTAACCTTGTAGGTTCACCCCTACGCCATCTAGACTTCTGCAGACAAACTGTCATGGAGGCCAGTGGGTGGAAAGCAGTAGCCACACTGGGTGAACCTGAGCACTTAGGTCATCTAAATCAGAATGTTTTGATGCCAAAGCCATTTCTGTTGTTCTGGAAAACTCAGATGAACTCTTGAACGAGTTTAAATTTTCCTAACCCAAGAGTCCTCGCACCTCCTCTGGAATTTAATATTGCTGTTTCCACCACCAGCTCTCCACAGCCTGGGTTCCAGGATGGCACTAGCCTTTCCCTGTGTCACTCTGGACTGTCCTTGCCCCATTCCAAACATGGATTCTGCTTCTTTGCTCTTGTGGATTCCTGGGCAGTGCACGTTTGTTAATGGTTGTAGATGGGCCCTCATGGAAGATTATTAAATCCATAGATTGATACATGGACATGCTAATCAGTGTAAATGTTCTCACACTTTAGTCCTCTTGTATGGAACTAAGTGGACATCCCCCATGGACACATGTGAATATGTGTCAAATGCTAACTAGACAGTGCATATCAAACATCAGTTTAAATAAGGGTTTAAAAAGGTAGGAGCACTTCTAGAATCCTTATCTGAGTACAGCTGACTTAGTTCAAGCAATAGGCCATGGGAAGGGATTCTGTGTAATTCTAAAGAATTTAGATGTGAAAGTCAAATGGAATTTCTCTTAACTGTGCAATTCTGCAGCTGAGGAAATAGCAGGTCCTTTCATCCGTTCCTCAGAAACCCCAAGCTCCTTCCTGCTCCAAATTCTCATGCTCAACTCCTCTTTACCTGAAATCTTGTCCCAGGTACACCTTTTACTGGCATTTTCTCATCCTCCACTTCTTAGCTCGGATGTCACCTCAGAGAAGCATCGCTGCACCCACCCAGAGAAGCCATACTCCTCCATCACTCTCCATCACGTCCCCTGCTTTAGTTTTCTTGAATCGCTACTCTTGGAAAACGTCTGTTGTTTAACTTCTCCCCTGTGGTCCTTTGTGAATAGCTGGGACTTTGCTACTACACAAAGGGGGTAGTCAGTAAATATTTGGTGAATGATCTGCTGGATGTTTGAGTGATGCTGATGATTAGATATCTGAGTACCAGTTTCTTACAATAAATGAGAAGAGCAGGTGACACACATTCATTCACCAAACATTTGTTGAGTCCTTGCTACGTCGGGTGCAGAAACAGAAATGTGGTTAGTTAAGCTCCCTTTTCTTTTCATCCCTCCCTATCCCCTCCTGCTTGACTGCAAGCATTCATCAGATGTCCTTGAGTCCAGCACTATGCTAGTTAATGGAGACATAGAAGCAGGTAGAAGGAGGTCTCTGCCCACAAGAAGCTCATCACACAAAGCAAGGGTTCCCTGGTGGTAAGAGGGACCAAGAAGAACTATGGGCTCACAGACGAAGTCTCTGCTTTTCCTTAGAGGAAGGGTGCCCTGAGATGCAGGAGGGCTTCCCAGAGGAGGTGGGGGAAGACTGCACTCAACAGATACTCTGCACTCTCCCCAGGATCACTCACCTCAGGCCAGACCAGGCATGACTTCTCTCTCTCATCTCAGGACCATGCATTCTGCTGGCCATAGCCTATGGGCGTGGGGAGATGGGGAGTTGGGCCCAGCATTATTCACAGAGCTTTCGGTGGTCCCCAGATGCAGGGATCTGTTGCCAGCCTCCTGGACCCCCGCTCTCAGGCTGCTGCTGAACTGAAAGAGACTGCCCAGTAGGTGGCGCACAGGCACCGCCGAGTACTCGGTCCCCATGCAGAGCCAGCCCCTGCCAGCGCATGTTCTCAGAACAGAGCCCGGGCAACTGCAACCTAGGCCTGGTCTGAGTCCATTTCGTTTAGTTTCAAAGAAAGAATTAACAGAGGCTTAGTAAGTGTATCTGCTCAGAGGAGAGCGTTCTCTGAGAAAAAATAAACAAGACTGTGTGACCCCACGTAGCGAGCCTGTTCTTTTGGAAATACATCATTTGGTTTAAAAAAAAAAGAAAGAAAAAGAAAACAGAGCCTTGTGTGCTTTCTTCCTGATGGAATTGGCGAGGGCACCGTCCGCACTGCCGGGTCTGGGCACGAGTTGGACGCGTTGCAGCGTTGAGGGGAAGGCTTACAACTCAAGTCAGTGGGTGCCTGGGTTTCTGTTGGGTGGGAGCTACGCCCTTTCTGCAAACCTTGAGAAGTCAAACCCACAACTCCTGTGACTAGGTGTGTGCTTGGGCACTCAACGGATCGATGGGGTTTGGAATCAATCCCACAGGTTTTTTTTTTTTTTTTTTTTTTTTTTTTATGGACAGTGTGCTTATGAATCCCGTCTGGGTGCCAGGCACCGCAGCACCCAGGCGACCAGGAATCACGACGTTGCCCTCACCACAGGTCTTCTTGGGCCAGGCCTTGTGCCAAGAGCCCTGGGTGCCTTGCCTGGTCAGTTCGCATTGCCTCCTGCATGGAGTGCTCACCACAGAGGGATTGACTGTGCATGAAGATGCTCTATACATAATGATTTAAAAAATTAAATTAATAAATACATACACATTTGAAGGGCAAAAAAAGATATTCCCTGATGCTTAGGCCAAGGAATGTGTCAGTCAGAAAGTAAATTTGGGTCAGTCTTCAGAAGAAAAGCCAAGAAGACAGCTATAGATAATTACCCACCTCTGTGAGCCCATAGTTCTTCTGGGTCCCTCTTGCCAGCAAGGAACCCCTGCTTTGTAGGACAATGTGGTTTCTTCATAAAATTAAACTTTTACAACTGAAAGAATGTTCCTTAATCCTGAAGCTGTGTCCTCAGCTTCTTTGACAAAATGCCAGCTTGGGCTGCAGAGCCTCCATCAGCCTTTCCAGACAATATCCCCGTGGTCCTAGGATGCCCACCTGTGTGGAACACAGTAATGACCCCTCTGCTCTGGGCTGTGACTCTGGGGTCTGCTGAGTGGGGGACACTCACAGGAAATGGAGAGAGGGGAGGGGAGTCAGGCTGTGCGTTCACCCCTGTGTGCTCCGAGACTGGCTGCACTCCCTCTAAAGCCACATAAGCCTACTTCTCTCTGGGCTCCGGCACCTGCTTCTCCCTCTGGCCCTTCATGCAGAGGGGTGGGAGCGCCCCACGGTTTCTAACTTCAGGGTGCTGCACCATTTCCTGTCATTTCCTACACCCTGCCCAGGCCTTTCCAAGAGCCTCTTTACTAAACCCTCCTTAATTTGCCAGCTCGTGTATACCACGTGCTTCCTGCTGCAGCCCTGAGTGATACAAAGGTGAGAATACATGGAAGGTTTGTCTTTTATAGTCATTACTCTGCCAGGAAAGAAAGAGAGAAAGAAGAAAGGAAATATGGAAGAATGCAAAGAAAAGGAAAGGAGGGAGAAAGGAAGGAAGAAAGAGATGGAGGGAAGGAAAAAGAAAAAGGAAGAATGAGACCCTCTGTCCTTTATTGATTGATTCATTCATTATTTATCTATCTCGCACTGTAGTGGGAGTGGAGAATTTCCATATTCCCTTCCAATAAGCCCCCCTTTCTGCTCAAGTGATTAAAAATTGTTATCTGTTGCTGACAACCAGAGCAGCCTGACTGATCCAACCATGAATCCCAAAGTCTGGGAACCACTGCTGGGTATGGCTCTGACCCCTGCTCTCAAAGAGCTCACAGTCTGACCTCCTGCTGCCCTGTCACCGCTCCTTTGTAAAACTTTAGTCCTCGCAGCCTCCCCTTCACCCACAGAGGGGTCTGTCCCCATTCCTCAAGTCTTCTTGCATGGACCTTTGAGTCTGGTCTCCCCACGACTTTGTAGAAATATCTTGACACATCTGCTCCTCTGCACTGTAAGTAGCATGAAGATGCTGATGAGACTGTGTTTTGTTCAGCTTTGTATATCCAGGGCCTGGTGAGGTACTTGGCAAAGGAGGTGGAATGACAAATAAATGACGAGAGAAAACCCATGTATAGGAAGGCCGGGCACGGCGGCTCACGCCTGTAATCCCAGCACTTTGGGAGGCTGAGGCGGGTGGATCACGAGGTCAGGAGATCAAGACCATCTTGGCTAGCACAGTGAAACCCCGTCTCTACTAAAAATACAAAAAATTAGCCGGGCGCAGTGGCGGGTGCCTGTAGTCCCAGCTACTTGGGAGGCTGAGGCAGGAGAATGACACGAACCCGGGAGGCGGAGCTTGCAGTGAGCAGGCATTGCGCCACTGCATTCCAGCCTGCGTGACAGAGCGAGATTCTGTCTCAAAAAAAAAAAAAAAGAAAACCCACGTATAGGAAATCGAGCACACAATGAAACAATATGTTATCAGGCACCACGGTTGAAAGTACTGACAAGAAGGAGAATTTATGAAAGGACATGGTGTCTTGCTGTGCACTGGGTAGTTAGAGAAGGCTGCAGGGAGCTGGTTTGCAGCCTATAACTTTGAGGCCACAGTCTGGCACACTTGGGAGCAGCAGAAGGCCTTTCAGATAACCTAGATGAGTTACTTGCTTATTTGTGTATGACTGGAACCCTTCCTCCCATCTTTCCCTCCCTCACCCGCTCCTTTGCTTCCCTTACATGGCATTTGTCTGTTGAACACCTGTCATGTGACAGACACCCTATTAGATGCCAAAGATCTAGCGATAAAGCAGATAGAATTGTCCCTTTATTTGGTGTTTTCATTCTCATAGAGAAGATATGGGTTTTTAAAGTTCATAAATAAACTGATAAATAAAAAATACTGTATAATTTGGATAAGCTTGCCAAAAGAAACAAAGATCTGAGAAAACAAAAAGTAGGGAGAGGTACCTGCCTTAGTTAGATGGTCAGGGAGACCCTTTCTTAAGGATGATGGTTTTTTTGTTTGTTTGCTTTTTGTTTTTGAGACAGAATTTCACTTTATTGCCCAGGCTGGAGTGCAGTGGCACAATCTCGGCTCATTGCATTCTCCACCTCCCAGGTTCAAGCAGTTCTCGTGCCTCAGCCTCCTGAGTAGCTGGGATTACAGGCACCTGCCACTATGCCCTGATGACTTTTTGTATTTTAGTAGAAACAGGGTTTCATCATGTTGTCCAGGCTGGTCTCGAACTCCTGAGCTCAGGCAAGCCATCTGTCTCGGCCTCCCAAAGTGCTAGGATTACAGGCGTGAGCCACCGTGCCTGGCCAGGATGATGTATTAAGCTGAGTCCTGGGGAAGGAGAAAAACTGTAGAGACTGGTCCAGGCTGAAGAAATAGTGTGTGCAAAAACCCTAAGGCATGGGGATGGTGAGTATGCTGGGTTCTGGAATCTGTTCACAGATTTAGGCCAGATTTTCAAAGAAGGGTAGGTGACCCAGGTTTTGTTGACAGATTCCTATTTGAGGCTGCATGTCGTGAAGTAGTTGCTGGTACTGCCCCGTTTCCTCCACTCTGCTGTGACCATTCCTGTACGTGTAGCATGGCTCATACCTGACAGCACTTAGGTGAAGGCTTTCTCTGGCTTCTGCAGTCCTTTCTTCTCAGGCATGCAGCAGACAAGACGTGACGAGAAATTAGCATCCCTCAGCCAAAGACTGCCCTTCTCAGGTGGGGTGTCTCTGAGATATGTGTTTTACACTGGCTCCCAGAGTTCCCTGATGGGATTATGCCACAGTTGCCCACAGTGATAACATGCCTGCAGCCTGTTGGCTCCCCTCCCATCTCTGAATCACTTTGCCATGTCCCTGTGGGTATTTTCTGGGAATCCCTGTCAAATAAAAACTTTGCACATGAATCCTGTTCTCGGGGACTTCTGAGAGAATTCAAGCCAAGACACCAGCAGGCTGATATGTCTCTGCAAAAAATTGATTGGCTGTAGAGTAGAGCTTCAAATGCAGTTTTGAGTGCTCTCACATGGGCTTTTACATTAACACCATGGCATTGAGCATGCTTCCCGTTCTATTTTAGGCCCCTAAGCATGTATTCCTAACACACCAGCCTGCTTGGAGAATCCACATTTGCTTGTAGAAGTACCAAGGAGCCTTGGCTTTATGCTATTTATAACTGAGAGTAGTCACTTTAAGGAAATTTGATTTAGAGATAGGATTCTCGGCTGCTTTATTATTTGAAGAAAGGATTTGATGAGGAAAAGGATTTTCTTTTCACTGGACACACTCTGACCTTTGTTCTACTAGATTAATTTCATATCTAGAATGCCCCATCTTGGATGATGAATTAGCAATAAAAACCTCATCAAAATGTAATTACAGGCAAAGTGTTGAGTAATGATCTCTTAAAAATTCCTATAGATTTGTCTGCACCTCCTTTCCCTTGTGGGGGAAATGAGCCTCAGCTGCTAGCTACTAGCCTCAGCTCAGGAATGCAGACCCTAGCCCTGTTGCAAGGCTGGGATGTGAGTGCTGGCTTCTAACATTGCCCAGTGTCATCTAATTGATCAATTGCTTTTCTCCACGTGATTGATGCACATCTTTATATAATTTAAAGGACCATCTCACCAGGGGTAGGAATACACAGGAAGTGGGAGCTCAAGGCAGAATGAAACACTCTTCTCCTCCATCTGTGACAGCCTGCTGGAGGGAGAGTTATTAATTAAAATGTTAACTGCCCAGACAATAGCAGGCAGAACAGCTTGGAGAAAGCCTGAGAAGCAGGCATTGCATTAGAACTTTCATAACTGCAAGTTCCAGGAAAGTTTGTTCCTCCTTAAAATAGGAAACAGAGCCATCTGCCTCTAAGAGGAGACTTGACTGGGCTGCTTAAGTGATGTTGGGTTTTCCCAAAGAGCACATCTTGTTTGTCTCCAGGGAGATGGACTTGACTGAGAGATAACCTAGCCTTACCCTCACTCTTGTTGTGGGCCCTGTAAAACCCTACAGCTGGATCTGACAGCAGAATATCCAAATGATCCCAACTGGGTAAATGCCCACATTCATTTGAATAACTGAAGAATTCAATCATTTGAATGCCAATGATTATTCCTCTGGGAGTTTACATTTTAGAAAGACCTTCCATCTGAATCCCCATGAGAGCATTAAATTGCTATCTAATTAGCAGTCCCAAATTATATATATTTAAAAGATAATTAAAGGTTTGAAGGCTGTTGGAATAACTGGTTATACATTTAAATGAATCACTAGAAATTTGTTGGTAATGTGTGGAGTTTTCTTTTATTTCTTGCTCCCCTCTTTGAAGTTCGGTAGACCCAACCTCGCGGGGTTAAGTCTGGTAGCAGTAAGATAAAGGCAGACGTTTTTAATTACTGCAGCTCAAACCTCCAAATAATTATAAGCAGCTGTCATTTTTACATAATCCTAAATGATAAGACCCAAAGAATGCAAATAAAAATGTTGAGACCATGGGCTTTTTGGCACAATAATTTAATCCCTATCACACCACTGCACTGACCGTTGCACTTCATTGAGGAATGTGCTCTAACCATTATACACTTAGGTGAACTTTCATCATCATGTGATAGGCACATCTATTTCCAAACACATCTCCCAGGTGCCATTTTTACATTCTCTGTGGAGGTTGCTAGGCAAAGGGAAACACTAATACATTTGGAATTTTGAGGCAAAGAAGGAGCTTGGCCAAGCCAGGCAAGGTTTTTGTTGAAAGTTCTTCTCAGCCTCATTTGTCCCTTTCTCCTGGAGATGGAGTCTACCCCATGGGTGCCCCAGTGGCCCCCTCCCTCTATTATGTGGCATGATAGGATTGTCCCTGGGAGCATTTCTTTGGCCTGTTGCTGGGGTTTTTATTGGCTTGGCCACTTCTGTGTGCCAGCTAACCAAGGACAGAAATCCCAAATGACAGACTGACCCACCAGCTCCAACCTTGTAGCCTCTGGGTTCACGTCTTAAATTCCATGCTTTTGATGCCTGTCTGTCTTCCTGGAAGGGCAAGGGCCTCTTGAGGAGCAAGTCAAGGGGACATTTACTGCAGCCACAACAGCTTCTCTCCTTTGAATCCAATGACTATACTACCAAAGTCCGTAAGATCAAGGCAGGCAATTCACCCCAGGCAGAGCTGAAGCCCCACTCTGCAAGAGACAAATTTAGAGCATCAGCTGGAAAGTAGATGCACACACACACACACACACACACGTTCCAAATTAGATCGGCAGCCCAAGGATGCCTCTGCTAAGGAATGCTCAAGCTGGATTTAAATTGGGACTGGGACCTGGCGTGGCAGAAATGTGGCCCAGCAGAAAAGATGGCCCAGTGAGCTAAGCTGGATTCCTTGGGAATGGGAAATAGAAACAGATGCAAGAGGAGAGAAGTCAGACCAAGGGTTTATCTGGAATATTTAGAAGCTGACAGACATCACAGAGTATTTTTACCTCTCCACAGTGAAGAAGTGTAGAGATTTTAGAAATGTATCCTGAATATTAGAACCAGTTAAAATATTCTGATTCTTCCAAATGCCTGCTTCTCCCAAAGGGCCTCTCCTGGAGTTTCTAAGTCTAGCTGCACTCCAGGAAGAGGATCTAGTAGTAACTGGGAGGGGCTGGGACTTTTATCTGACTCCCAGGATTGCTGCAGGTTTTTCATGAATATGGGGTGGACTCCCAAGTTAATGAAGCCCATGTTTATCCAGGCTCAAATACAAATATAAATATTATGTTCGTATATATTTAAAGGGAAGATTCATTTGAGCATTAATGATTTGAAACTCAGCTCTGCTCAGTGTGGAATTCTAGGGGCCTGGTTAATGGTGACCATAGGTCACCTTGCTGTCATCCCCTTCCTGCGTCCTCAGCATACATCTCAAGTAGGCACTGGGCAGTGATTTCAGCTCCAGACTGGGAGGCTCACTGGTGCCTGTTTCTCTATGGAGCAGAGCAGTCTCTGAGGTCAGATTCTGGGGCTGAAATTCATCCAAGCTACTTAACCTTCCTGACCTCAGTTTCCTCCACTGAAAAATGAGAACAAAAAAAATAGTGCCTACTACATGAGACTGATGAGGGTTAAATGAGTTAATGTTCACAAAATGTCTAGAACAGGCCGAAAACATAGGTCATTGTTATGCATGTGTTTATTAAATGACTACATAGACTAATTTGTTCATTCACTCAGTCCACTCATTCGTCACATATTCATGGGATCCTGTTCTTTGCCAGGCACTGTCCTAGGCATGTGGTCCAATGGTGAACATGAAATAGTCTTTTTACCAAAGATGCTTAGGACCTAGTGGGGGAAGCAGGCAAGTAAGCTAATAATTTGCAGTACACTGTGATGGCTGTGGAGATAGGGCCATGGGAAGGCTGAGGAGAGTATGGGAAGGACTTGACCTGACCTACTGGCCAGGTCAGGACAGACTTCCGAGAGGAGTTGAAATCCTGAGGGGTTAGCAGAAATTGACCACGACCCTAAGTTGGAGTGAAGAGAGTTCAGAGCACATGGGGTGGCATGTGCAGAGGCCTGAAGGCAAGAATGATGATGACATTTTTAGCAGCCAGCTCAGTCTAGCTGGGGAGTACAGTGATAGAGGGAGTGGTGAGAAAGAGGCCAGAACAGCAAGCAGAGGCCAAGTCACAGGGACTTGTGGAATTCTGGGCTGTTGGGTGCCATCATCTAGGGCATGAGGAGCTATGAGGGTTCCAGCCAAAGCAGTGATATGATCTGATTTGGGTTGTGAAAGAATCCCTCTGGCTGGACCCTGGAGAGTGGATTGGAAGGGTTAGGGTACAGGCAGGGAGACCGCCTAGGGGATGCTTGCTTGTATCAAAGGCAGAGCTATCACAGTGGCTGACACTAAGCTGACGGCAGGATAGATATGATCCAATTCCAAGAGACATTTTGAAGATAGAAGCAATGGACATGGTAGCTTGATGGGCGCTGCTTGCTTTGCCTGGCTCACTGCCACTTTCTCTGATTATACTCGCCCATTGCAGCTCCTGCCTGTGTTTCCATGGTCACAGGCAAATATAAGACCCAGAGAACTCAGCCTTGCAAGGGACATTTGGCTGTCCTCTGAGTTATGAATCACATCAGAGCTCTCTTGGGTTTATTCAGACCGGCATGCATCCAGAAACATTTTTTAAAAGACATATCACTGTAATTGAGAATCATACACACACAAAATCAAAACAGTATTTTGCTGGATCACCTGTCCAGTGGAGAGGATGGACCGATGATGGACAAGAACCAGCTGAGTTTGGTAGTCGGAACATGGCTGGGGCTTAGAGCATATGTGTACAAAGTGGCCACATGCATATTTATACTGTAAAGCAGAGTATCCTCAGAGGGTTGCAGAACAAGGGCCACCCCAGTTGAGAAAGGAGAGAGACTCAGCTGGAAGGATCTGGGAAATTTCTTTCATGGAAAATGTGGCCACAAAGATGGAGACCTTCATGTCTTTTCTTCCTTCGTAAGTATCTTCAACAATTTTTAGCAGGAAAAGCAAAACAAAATAAAGCTATTAAACCAAGCATCTCCCTAAATGAAATTACACACACACAGACACACACACACACACACACACACCCCTGATGAAGGCTCAGCATTCTGACGTTGGTTGTTGGTTGATGCTATTACAGGCATAAATCAGGTAATGGCAGTTGGCTTGGAAGAAAGAATTTCTTTCCCTCTTGCCTACATCCCTTTATTAACTTCACTTGCAAATTCATTGCCAGCTTCCTGCCCTGCTTGTCGTTTAGCATAAAAACCTGAAGTTGAAGGCTCTCTGTGTTCCTCAGCCATCTCTGAGATGGTGAGACTAGAGTCCACTCCCCAGGGACTAAGTTAAGGGAGAGGCATTGGAAATGGGGTGACAGGATATGAGTCAGTGGGCCCGAACTACTGACCACAGGAGGAAAACCAACAACAGAGAGAACTCCCTCTTCCGTGATGGTTAGCCGCGGCATCGTTCGAAAGTTAACATTTTGTAGTGTTGATGGATACTACTTTGAGATTTTACTTGAGTGAATAAGGAAAGTCAGTGTTTTCGCAGTTTCAAAACTAGAATCAATTAGTTGTCCCTAATTGTACCTCATATTCAAAATGGTCTGACGGATCCACATACCCAAGAGTCTTTTGATATGGTCAACTGCTCAAAGGAATAGTATCAAAGAAAGTTCTGTAAATTTTTTTAAAAGTTACCTGCCAAATGTCACAGACATACTTTCAAATTATAGAGGTCCTCGTTTTCACCCTGGATATTCTAATGACACAGCAGTGTCTGAAAACTTTTATGAACTTGGCTTTGGAAGAAGGCATATATCCATGTTCGGGAACTCAGTGCAGTCCTGTCTGAAATTTATTTCGAGGCTGTCTTGCATCTAACTTTTGTCGAGGAGATTTTAGAGACAGTTTTGTTTGCCTCTCAGTGCTCCAACTCATCAGAGCAGATGCCCCCGGGTGCCCACATGGATCTTTATTTTGCATGCCCGTCTGTGTGTGTTCCTTCCTCTTTGCCGAGGAGCATTCTTTTCTCAATGTCGCTCCTTTACCTACAGCAGAGGTCTGGAGTTGCCACTCTCCCTCCCTGCTTTCAGAGTGCCCTGTTCTCTGTCCCACTGCTGGCACAAAAGGTTCCTCCCAGCTCAACTACTCAGCACTATTTTGATTTTTATGTCTAGCTTGCTGTTACAAGACCAACTGGCTTTTTGAGAATGGGAGCTTAAATCCAGCCTCGGTGTGGTAAGCGTGTTTGACCTACAAAAACGGTGGTGGGCTAAGTCGCCTCCTCCCCACACACAGTGCGGTGTGTGACTCATGGCTACCCAGAGGACACTGATTAAGATAAAGGTCATTCAGGTTTTCAAAGCAGCCTGTTAATTGTTGTTTTTTTTTAAAAAAAAAAAAAAATACCAAAGCTGTTTTAGTTTTACAGCGATCAAAAGGATTTTGTAATCATACTAAGAGAGCACATACAACTTTTCATCTTTGAGATGCTTAAAAACATTAATTAATAAGAGCACAGTACCTTTTAGAAAAAGGAAAGGGCTTGTTGTCTTGACATGCCCCGTTGCCTCCTTCCCACCTTCCTGCTGGTTTTTGACACACCCTCATGACCCTTTTTCCCTGCAGTATATCTGGGCTTCTCATCTTTCCGTGACATGTAAGATTGCATCTCCGAATAGAGGCTCATTGGCATTTTTCTCTTGGCATAATGTCTATGTCATCCCATTGGGCATCTTGTCTAGAGAAGTCTGGGCTACTGGGGAGTCACACATCCAAGGAGACAGCACCATTTTGGTGGAAATCCGAGCTGAAATGATATCCTCCCATACCACAAGTGTTCCCTGAGGCCCTGAGATGGATATTGGTGAAATTAAGTAAGATAGGCATCAGCATATTGCTGCTTAACTCACTGCAGCCACTCAGTTTATTGTAGGTGTTCTTCTTTTTTTTTTTTTTTCCAAGACAGTCTCTCTCTGTCGCCCAGGCTGGAGTGCAGTGGCGTGATCTCAGCTCACTGTAACCTCTGCCTCCCAGTTTCAAGTAATTTTTGTGCCTCAACCTCCAGAGTAGCTAGGACTACGGCACACACCACTGTGTTCAGCTAATTTTTGTGTTTTTTGGTAGAGATGGGTTTTTGCCATGTTGGCCAGGCTGTTCTGAAACTCCGGACCCTCCTCAGCCTCCGAAAGTGCTGGGATTATAGGCGTGAGCCACTGTGCCTGGCCTTGGCCTAGGTGTTCTTAATCTGACACTGCTTCTCCTATCCCTGGCCACCAAGCTCAGTTTCAAGGCAGGCCAAATGAGTCAGCTGGTAACAGAGACAGGACCGGCTAGTGGGATTTGACTGCCAATGTGATTCTGTGACTGTTAATGGGTCTTCTGGGTCCAGTCCCATCAGCAGTTGCCACCTGAACCAAGGGCCTGCATTAGCCAGGAGAAGAGCACCTCAGGTGAGGCAGTGCCGAGGGCCGGTGACCACCAGACTACAAGCTCAGAAACGAGGTTGGGCTGGCTGCACCACGATGCCACTGCCTGTCAGCCATGTCACCATGTGACCCACCCTTCCTGGGTGCTGCGTTTTCCCAACTCTGAAGCAGTTATCCCTCACATGGGAGTTGTGAAAATGAAACGAGACACGTACCGCCGTTAGCACAGAGCCTGGCACCAGAAACATTCACCCTCGTGACGAATGATGGGAAGTGCAGGGGGAAACTGCCCAGCGGGGGAATAATCAATTTTTTATTCTTTTCTAAAGGCAGTCACTTGGAAAGCGGAACAAGATTAGTTACTACATTTTATAAATTCTTTTTTAGGAAAACAATGAACTTTGAAAAGTGAAAACAGTAACTGATTCGAAGTACTTTTACCCTTTGGGAAAGAGAGCAGAATGGCAGGTGCCGACGCCGCTATGGTGTTAGTAAGGGCAATATACTTTTCACTTTGTATACTTTTCACAACAATGAGCAGTTATTACGTGGATAAGAGGGAGAAAGTAAGGAAACAACAAACGCTCAAAGTACTTAGATTGTAACGCTCTCAAAGTATTTAGATTGTGACTTCGTGACCCCCCCACCCCGTTCCCGCTACTGATCCGCAAGGGAGGAGGGGCTGACTGGGGCTGCCTTTCTCCGGGGCCACCTCCTCTGAGTCTGTTGCAACCAGAGGCCTTGATGTGCAGCTGGCAACATGGAATCAAAGGGGAGGAGGCCCTCACTCTGCCACAGGCCCCCCGGCCTTGACCTTGAGACAAATCAGCACCAAGTCAGGTCGAACAGCCTCCTTAAAGGAATAGGGCTATTTATAAACAAGATACTATTGTGAACTCCCTTTACCTGTGAAGGAACTTCCTCCCTAGGGGTGCGCTGCATGGGGGCAGGGGCTGCTGCATCTCATCAATCAGTATCAGCCGTTGGTACTGGCCGAATGGGTGTGTTTTCAGGCCATATTTATTAAGACACAGGATGTGCTGGGCTCCTTGCTAAACCATGTTTATACCCATTTGCTTCTTAGTGCAGCCCTGTAAGCTGAGTGCCCATACTTCCATCTTACAGATGCGGAAAATGAGTCACAGAGACATGCACACCTAGCCCCAGACCACACAGCATGTAGAACTGATTAGAATCAGAGTCTGACTCCAGGATCCTGCCTTTAAGCACCCTTCTAAATGGGTTCCCTTGATGAAGCCTGATTCACTGGTAGTGAATTGGGATCAACAACATGAGGGTGGGAGCTCATTCTCCCTGGGTGCCTTTTCCATGCCCTCCAAGGCTTGCCCAGGCCTGGCACAGAGCCTGGGAAATATTAGGTGTCCAACAGCCTGGGAAATATTAGGTGTCCAACAGTAGGTGAACAAATGAGCGAATGAGGGAAAGAATGGATGAGTGAGTGAAGGAATGAAGTGCCCTGTGGCCATTGTTCCTTATCTCTTGCATACGGAGGAGTAAGGCGTACCTACCTCCCTTCTCCTGAAATGGTCCCTTGAGCCTTGGGGAGAAGAGAAGACACAGGGCTTCAGAGGAAGTGGTAAAGGTCTTCACCAGCTGAGGACCACGGCTGCCTGGGAGAGAAACATCTGCCCCAGATAATCGCTGGCTGTCAGCCCTCGGTCACGCCCCATGTCCAGATGGCATTAGCTTTGGGCAAAGTTTCTTCCTCTGCAGTTGGGGATCTCCCACCCCCATCCCCTTCCTTCCTGTTGGCAGCATGGAGTGGCACATACAGATTATCAATTATTAGCACACACAATATTTGTTCCACAGAGGCTGCATGGATGTGTACAGCTGATTTCCTCTGGCCTTTCCCAGAACACAGAAAGAGCAAAGGGGTTCTGTTTTATTTAAATCAACATGGCCATCACCTTGGCGCAGCCCATTGTGCTTCCAAAGTCAGTCTGTAGGTAACACAAAAGGGTGCTGGTATCCAGACCATTAAATACGGCCAGGAAGGCTCTGTGCTGCAGGCAAGTCCTCGTTCCAGCTTGCTCCTCGGATGAGTGCCCTCTCGTCCCATCCTGCTAGGCCAAGGGCTTGTTTGTGTGTTCCCCACATCTGGCCTTTATTTGAAACTCCACCTCAAAGTATTTCATAGCATAGAATATCTTTCCTTATTAAATTCTCCCCCACAGATTTTTTTCATAAAACAGGCACCAAAAACTACAAACCTACCTGTGGCTCTCAAAGTATCTGTTTATAAACCTTTGGAAACCGTTTGCAATTAGTTAATCACATTTTCAAAGGAAGTTACAGATTATAGATACACTAACAAATGCCATACACGATGCTTAGGCCCCGGTAACCAACTCCTCACGCAGAAGAAGAAGAAGTCATGGAGCCGAGGGACCTGGGATTTGTCCCCTTTTAAAACTGCGTGGGAGAAGGGAGATTGGGCATGGGAGTTGGACATTTGAGAATTTAGTTTTTTTTCTGTCACTCATGGGGGTGAGGGGCGAGGGGGAGTGGGCAAAGAGAGATCAACTGTGCCCAAACACAGTCGTGTATCTTGGAAAGTAGTGAGGCATTTTATAAGTCACATGTTCCTCAATAATCATGGAAGCACCAATGTTTGTAAATACTTCACATAACATGTACTTTAAAAGCCATTCATTTGAAAAAAAAAAAAAAAAGGCACTAAATATATACAAGTTGGAATTCTGTTGACTACTCAATGCTTAAGATCTAAGCCAGCTTTAAAAAAAATAAAAAGGCCTTTAAAAGGGAAGGGGGATAATATGGAGATAAAGTATTGATACATGAAACATCTAAGGATTTCAGGTACAGCCTGATCCAGGTGCACACACCACATTTTCAGGACTCTCTTCATATCTTTTCTCTGCTTTCCCTGCACTGGCTTCAAGCCCAGGAATCTCCAAGTAGTGGCAGAGATGGCCATGAGCTGTTCCAAGCTCCCATCCTGGCACCTTAGCAACACCTCTTTTCCTGGATAAATCCAGGAATGCATCCCACATTGAATCTCTTGAATCTCATTTGAATTTGCGTGGGTTATGTACCCACCTCTGAACCAGTGACATCCTGGAAAGATGTGGGCCTCCCCCACTGATCAGGCCACATGAAGGATGGTTGTGCCTTCACTAGAATTATGCTTAATGGGAGTGGTGCCCAAGGAGTTCCCTACAGGAAAACCGAGATGATTAACCTGGAAAACATGGGGAATGGGTGGTGGCAGGCCAAAGCATGGGAACCTTCCTAATGGAGCGCCACTCTCTGGCCTTTTAATGTAGTTTCTTAGTAGGGGAAAAGAGGTAGGTGGATTTAGGCTTAGTACGTTAGAGTTGTCTGATAGCTCTTGGCCTGTTATATCTATGCAACAGCCCCACTGACTTTCCCTTTTCTCACTCAAATTAATCACTCAGCTGCATGACTGTTTATATTCTAAAGGAGCTTATTCTCTAAAAAAGACCCCAATGAAAAGTGTTGCAGACCCATTTGACATACCTGGCTAAGCAGACATTGTAGAAGGGCATTCTTAAACAGTGTTCCGGAGGAAGTATCCCTACCCCCCATCTGTGTCTTGCCATGAAATTAGACTATAGAGACTTGCTGGAATATGGTGGCTCATGGGCTAGTATGATGGGAAATCTTTTATTCCATCACTCTCTAATCATTCCAAGTATCTTGAATACCTTTTTGGTGAAATGTACTGTATTTATTGAGAGATTATAAAAAACGAGTAAAGACATTTGGGGTGGATCAGAAGTCAAGAATTCCCTGCTGATTCCACCTTTGCCAAATACCATCTAAAATGACTTGGGTTCTTTAGCACAAGTATGAATTTTTCTGCCAGGGGAGTCTTCAGTTCAAACTTGTAAGCTGCACACCAAGTAGAGACATATGAATGTGATTGTCTGACACCGTCATAGTCAACAAACAGCTTCTGTCTGCCTGTGGTGTGCAGAATGCTGACCAGTAAAATTATTCAATGGTCTTCATTTCAGGAAAATGAGATATTAGCCAATTTTATTCAATGAGCCTGTGTCATTCCACGAAATGCATGACCCTCAGGAATCTTGCTAGCTAGATATTAAAAGATTTTACTGTGTCTGGGAATGTGTTTGCCATTTTACATACAATATTTCATTTAATACTCTCAACCTTTCTTTGCCATGGAGGTACTATTGTTTTTACCCATTTTGCAACTGACGAAGGAAGCTTGGAGTAGCTGGATACCTGGCTTAGGATCACACACCCAATGTGATGTGAGTGGTGTGACACAGCAGAGCCACTGTGATCTTCTCCTCTGAAAAAGACACATGGACACTTTTTTTGAGGACGAAGGAACATTTGTTGCTCTGGAGCTTGTAGTCTTTTTTCAAAGCTCTTTAACAGTGGTTGAAATAACATGAGTCTTAGACATGAAAATTTAGACAGGGGCTGGTGGTGGGTGGGGTGTCCTCTACCATACTAGCTATGCGATCTTATTTAACTTGTGATTTAATTTATTTAACTTGTGAGAACCTGTTTTCCCAAATGCATTATGGGCAATAAATTGACCTTAAAGAAGCAGAATTAAGAAGGATAAACTACAAGTAAGTCCTTGGGAAAGAATGAAGCACTGTTTAATTGACTTTGTATCTTTAGTGCCTTGCACTTAGTAGGTGTACAATAAATGTGCATTGAATAAATGAATAAAGAAGCACTTTGAAGTGACCAAAGAAAGAACTTCCTCAAAATAGACAGTTTAGATCCAGCATCAGGCTACCCAAGAAATTATGAAAGTTCTGCCTGTGAAGTTCAGGATCTGGGCTGTGTGAGTTTCTGGGATACCTGATAGTTCTCAGTAATGGTTCTTAGGTAACAGAGGTCCAGAATGACTGTCTGACTCTGAGTCCTCAGGGGGACACAACTATCCCTCCCCCGCACTCCTCCACACTGAGGGGCAAGGCACCGCTGCTGACAACTCCGGTTGACCTCGTTCCTCTTCTTTCTGTTCAGCCCAAGACTGTATCTCACAAGGACCAGGGCTTCCATGCACACAGGAACTTTACTTAACAAGATCCAACTGCTAATCTGCTATTGTTTACAGCAGCTTCTGAGGGAACCACTTTCCTTCCCCTTCATCTGGAGTGGATCTGATGTCATAAAACTGACCGTGAATGTCTGTTAATTGAAAACCTAAGAGTAGTGGGGTGGGCTCCCCATTGATCAGGGTGGTAAAAGCCCACTGGCCATAGGAGGCTAGGCACCATCCTAGGTAGTGGTGAGGAGGGGGAGTCTCCAGAGAGGTCGCAGAGTTCCTGAAATGCAGTTGGCAGGTAAGAAAAGAGTGCATGCGCGGACACTTGGCCCTGTTTGGCGCCACAGTGGTGCAAGATCAACCCCTTCTGGCCCTCCCCTCATCCCACTGGGGGTCAGTTTACACTTGTCTGGTTCAGCATATGGGTGGCAGTTTTCTCCTTCATGCCCAGTGTGGCCTCAGCACCTGTCCCCATAGTAGCTGATCAGTGTCCAAAATGGCAACCTATGGTTTTGGGGTCTTAAAACACTTAGACTGACCCTGTATCTCACTTAGAACCTTCCAATTAAATCAAAAGGTGACCAAGCTGGAGAGAAAAGTGAAAAAGAAAGCAGTATACGTGCATATATATTTTTCCAATGTGCCATTAACCGTATCTGATGAACGTGTAAAGGGGTTGCTAATCCTTAGCCTGCAGCAGAGGGCAGACTTTCCTACATTATAAACACCCCACAACCAGCATCAAAGGCCTCAAGATACAAGAATGTCCAGACACAAGAACATCCGGTCGATAAAATGGTAGGCTTGCAGGGTGACTAACACCAGTGATTTAGGGGAGAAAACTGAAACCACTTCCCCAGTTATTCATGCACTCATCAGCTTTTCCGGAGAAGTGCCCTAACAGCCATTACATCCGGCTGTGATTCCCAGTACCCTCGTCTACTCCAGGTAAAGGAGCCATGCTTAGTTCAGTACTGCTGTGGCCAGTGTGACAGCAAATAGATGGTTCTGTGTGTCTGCAAAATGCCACCAGCATGCTGAGCCGAACCCCAGCTGTGGAGATCAGTGCTTTTGCTTCCTAGTTAAGGAGTACGGGTAGGTTTGAGACAAAAGGTAGAAGAGGGAGAATTATAAAGTATAGGGGGATATGACTAGATTTTTTTGGTAAATGTAAATAAGAAGCCCTTTCTTGTATCACGGATTGAGTTTTAGCAGCTTTGGGATACACACACACACACACACACACACACACACAGACACACACACACCCACACCATTCAATGGAAAGACAAATCCAGCTGCTAACTAATCTGCTATCGTTTACAGAATTTACATTGTTTACATGTATATCATGTATGTGTATACACACACACACACACACACACACACACACACCATTCAAGGAGGGGACAAATTTTCCTTTGCATCTGGTGTTTTGGAAACCAAGAAGTCTACAAGGTAAATTCATATCAAGCAAAGGGTTAACTTTTCTACTCCCAACTTCAAGCAAATGTTTAGAGGCATCTGACCTTGGCTTTCCTGTCATTAAAAGTCCCTAGGACTGTCACCCTGCTGGGCTTCTCACCCTCATTGGTCCACTCCCAAGCCCTGTCCGTGAAACAGGACTTGGGAAGGTAAAGATTGCCCTGGCTGATGACTTCACGGACTTTTGTTTTTCTTTTCTGTTTCTTCTTCCCCTTGCTAGTATGAAGAAGGAAAAAAGCGAAGGAAACCTAACTATAGTAGCGTTGACCTCTCTGAGGTGGAGTGGGAAGACCGAGATGACGTGGTAAGTGATTTGTTTTCAGGCCTCGTGGAGAAGGAGCTGCATTGTACCCACTTCTGTACCTGGGGGAGATCCCAGGAGTTGGCCAAGAGGCCCACTGAAGGGACACCTGGCTACCAGAGGGACGTGGAGACAATGGGCCTTTGTACCGTGTGTGGAGTTTTATAACTCTTCAGCCGGTCAGTCGGACCAGTTGCAGACAGGCCAGCCACCCCAGCTGCTTGTGCAGTCTACTAAAACCATCCCCTGGCGGATGCTGGTCCCCTCTGCAGCTGATGACTCCAGCCTTCTTCCCAGTACAGTGGATGGCCCCTGACATCTTCAGTGGAACCTGGCTGGGCAACAGCAGGCTCTGCCTGGTGCAAAGTCAGGGTGCCTGCAGGCCAAGCAGGCAAGTTCCTGGGCAGCAAGAGTTCACCTGTCAGGACCGCCTTGGCACAGCCCTTGTTTTCAGAGTGCAGCCCAGGGCTCTGCAGGCTCACTTTTCTCCTGCTTGGTTGGCTACCCATTTCCTGTACCTTCCCGGCCTTTCATTCTGCTCTGGCCTTGCTGCAGTTGCACCCCATGCTTTTTCCCCACGTAGATTCAGCCTGTGGTGCTCTATCAAAACCTCTCCTTATACCCACGACTTAACCCTGTCAGGTCTTCTTGGTACTTCCTCAATAAATCAGATTTGTTAGACACGGCTGCCTTTGTGTGAATCCAGGTGGACTCTCCTTAATTAAATCATAACTTCCCAGGTGTTTCCATCTGGGTCCCTACTCTTCACTTTTTCTTAGAGTGTCTCTGTGCTGAGGCCACGTTTCTCTGCCCTACCCTCCCAGATTCGTCTGGGGTCCTTTCTTAAGTTCCGCTGTTGAGTTAGCATTGTTTCCATCTCTCACTGCATCCTGCTCTCCAAAGGGATGCTGAGGAGAACCATTTGAAAGCCCAGACTGGGTTCTCATGCCTTCCAGAGCATGGGGCCAGCATCACGGTGCTTCCGCTGCAGCTTTCCTTCTTTCCACACCCTCTGTACTTTGTCACCAGCTCAACTAGCATAAATCTCTCATTTTCATCCTTGCCTGTAAAATGCGGGAGCCATACCTGTTTTAGAAATTTAACCTCTTTTCTTCTTCATCTGCACTAAGTCTACTTAAACCCAAGTTTAGGCAAAATAACTTTGCCATTTGATAAAAGCTCCTTCCTCCTCCACACCCTTTTCCCCGCAAGCCAATGAGCTGACATAGTGTCAGCTCAATAGCATGGTCGAGTTTTCTGTCTTCTTATTCCTTAAACACTGTCACAAGGATCCAGTCAGTTCTTAGGATTGTCCTGCACCTAATGTGCCCACCCTGGCTTAGTGCAACTGTGAGGAGTGCCGCTCAGGTGTTAGACTCCTGCCAGGTTCAAATCCCACCTTCACTGCTTGCCGGATGTTTGTCTTGGGTGGGTGATTATTCCTCTCTAGACTTCAGTTTTATTTTGTGTTCTTTGTTTTATTTTTCCCCAAGAAAATGAGTGTGATGGCAGTTCTCCCCATCTCATAGAGCTGTTCTGAGGATTAAATGGATTAATAGATTGAAAAACAGAGAAGTACTTGCACCGTTCTGGGGAGTAAGTAAGCATTCTACAAGTGGTAGCCATTGTTAGTATTATTCTTACCTCATCAGTCCTCAGGGGACCCTGTCATGAACGAATGTCCTGTGGATTTACTGTTGCTATGAATCTTCGGAGGGGACTTTCCATTGTTGCCCTTCCTCTTCCTTCTTCACTTTATCTGTTGATTTATTTTTGTTTGTTTGCTTGTTTGTGACCTCAGTGAGTTGTCTCCCTTTTTGCATGCTACTTGAACAGATGTATGACTCAGCTCACTCCAGCCATCACCTGTGTCCCAGCTAATTTTCAGTGAGCAAATGTCTCCTTTAGTAATCACAGTTTGGGAACACTTTGTATCTCCTTATCCTGCTTTCCTTTCTCATTGGAGCTGCAGGCATCGGATTCGCAGCCTCACGTGTGTGTTCTTCACCTCCACGTGACTCCTAGGACTGCGTTCTGTCTGTCCAACTTCAGAGTTCCCACGTCTCAAGCAAGTCCAGTGGTTTTGTGCTGCACAAATTGGTCTCTGGTTATGTCTTTGGTCTGAGTCTCTTATCTTGTCGCCTTGGAGTATGGTGCATTTGAAATGTGAATTCCTTCTCTATCAACATATTTGACTTGGGAAAACCCAAACCACCATTTCTCTCCTGGGGAATTGCACGTCACTAATTGGAGAATTCTGGAATCTATAGAAAGTGTCATTGTGAAGTCTGCACAAAATCTCACGTATCCATGTGCTGGGCCTTGGGGTTTGCACCTGAGTAGCAGAGGACAGGGTTTAGGTCGAAATCTAGAAAAGACCATGTAAACACAGCCTACTGAGGAAGAAGCAGTAGAGTCTGCCCGGATGCAGAGAACTTCTTGGAAGGTAAGTTCTACTTCTCTAGGAAGTAGGCTCCTGAATTTAACAACCACAGTTATAACCTGCATACTTCCAAAAATGAAGTAAGTTCATATATACTGTTAAAATGCATATAAAATAGACTGGCTAAAATTTTAAAAAAAAGAACAATTTAAAACTTTATAGTAGTATGAGCAGGACTTCTGTCCCACTCTGCAGGATGAGTTAGGCATCAGGGCAGGAATACAATAAGTAGGGCAGATCTTTGGAGGACCCATGTGCCAGCAGGGGATTTTGAGACATGCATAGCCCAGTCTGAATCTCCAGTGTAGATCCCCTCTGGGAAGGGAAAATTATCTTAAAAATAGCGTTTATCCTTTGGTTATAAATTCTAAGAGATGGCACAAGGAATTGAGGGTGATTCTTTTGTTTTGTTCCTATTAACTTCCAGTCATTCCCAAGCTTTCCACATTGAATGTGATTATATCTGTTAATAGAAAAAAACTCATAAAAATAATAATAACTGCCATATATTAGCTCTTCCTATACACCAGTATCATTCTAAGTGATATACCTGAGTGAACTTATTTATTTCTCACAGTGAACCTATGAAATGGGTGTTTTTGTTATCTCCATTTTACAGGTGAGGAAACTGAGGCAGAGAATGGCTGTAATGGCCTAATGACATAGAATGTGGATTCCAACTCAGGCAGCCTGGCCCACAGAACTGTGCTCTTGACACTTGCATATTCCATGGAGAGAGCCCTTAAGTCCTTGAGTCCAGGAGTCCTTGAAGACTCTTATTTCAGTGACACATAGTATATGGGTTATCCTCCTCTGGGGGTGCAGAAAAGATGGGGAGTGCCTTGCACATAGTAGCTGCTAAACAGATGTTTGTGTGCATGGTATTGTTGTGAATACTGCCCCATAGATGCTACTTTGAATCTAACTACAATCCCTTCTGTTGTGGTATAAGCCTTTTTTCTCCTACTACCCTCTAGGCAACTACATTGCTTCATACCCATGATGACTCTGATGGAAAATTTCTCTGGAGTCTTTTTTGCCAGAAGCCCTACAAGGCAAAAAAGCCTTTTTCCTGGGGCATATTTCTGAGACCTTAGTCCATTTATTTGATTCTTTTTTATACCCTCCCCAGAGTGTCTCTCCAGCTCATGCTTGAGCTCTGGACACCCAAACTAAGCACAACACTCCCCCACCCCCTCCAAACCCAGACTGACACATAGGGGAGGAGGAAGAGAGAGAGAATGTTATACAGGTTCTCCATGCCCAAGTCTGTTTTCCTACGCTGGTTGAATGCTTGCTTGGGAATGACAGGCCTGTTTATCCACTGTGTCTCCCTTCCTCTTTAAACTGCCAGCTTCTCCATGGTTGCATGTCATTAGGGGCTTAGAAATGCAGGCTGCCTGTGCACCAGAAAAGGTGAGGCTCACATTCTAATGTGGACAATGAGCCACCATTAGGAGCACGAGCTGTCATTCCATAATCATACCCACAACTGAAGGTGGCCAGTGAATCTCTGGGGAAAGCTTCCTTAATGAGCTGTAACATGGCCGGTCAGAGTAGCAGGCTAACAATGAAGCAGGAAACATGGCTTCCAGCTGTAACGAGGTTGGCAGGAAAGTGGGTGCTTTGAGTGGTTATCCAAGTAGCTTCAGCTTCAGCACTGCTGAAGAGAGACAGATTCACCAGGGGCTCTGGAGAAGCACATCTGAACTGGACAATGCAGGGCCCTGGGGAAAGGGTGATTCCTAGAGAGCGGAGAGGCTGATCACTGTCGCCAGATGAGTATTTTCAGCTTGAGGAGATTTTACCTTTTATTTTATTGAGTACGCTGTGGTACAAGCTGCTTTAATGTCCACTGCATTACCACACTTGCAGATGCTTGATATCTGATATGGAAAAATCAAGGTATGCCACTGATGTTTTAATTTGCCTTTCTCTGACTATGTGTTAAGTTGAACAGCTGCACATGGGGTTTTTAATGACTACATAATATGCTAACATATGGGCACATCAAAACTTGTTTGGAAATTTTCCTCTGCCAGGCCGTTTGCGTTTTTCCAGTTGTTCACTGTTGTAAATCCAGGCAGTGGCAAGTTCAAAGCAGTGAACATCACGCCCTCCCCGCCCTAGGTGGGGACTGATTGCATTGCTCTTCCCCATCACTTCGGCCTGTGCTTAGGACTCCTCTGCTGTCTTACAACCTAGGGGTGCCACTCACTGTGATTCTGGGCAAGTTGCTCCACTTCTCAAGCTGCAGCCTCCTAAGATAAAAAAGTGACATTTCTAGAATGTTCCAGCCTCACAATGCTGTATTCTCACAGGACAGCCTATTAAGTAATCAAACTCCCTTTCCTCCTCTGGCAAAGAGAACAGGAAACCACCTTCCCGTCAACCCTAGATCTTCTACTTAGAGCTTGTATAAGAGTCTGCCAGGAAGTTAGGACCTCAGACTATGACATGGTCAATTTTTAAAACATTTTATTTGGTTTTTAAAAAGCTCAGAAATAATATATG
The DNA here is from genome assembly GCF_028878055.3 of Symphalangus syndactylus. Lineage (NCBI taxonomy): Eukaryota > Metazoa > Chordata > Mammalia > Primates > Hylobatidae > Symphalangus > Symphalangus syndactylus. The sequence continues at coordinate 106,080,829 of NC_072423.2, read as the reverse complement.
ATTTTTATATTAATGCTATAAAATATTTAATGTTGTCTAAGTGCTTTCTCTTCTGATTTGGGAAGCAGAGGTTAAGAGCACGGGCTCAAGAGGCAGAGGCCTCGTTACCCTGGGCAAACTTCTTATCTGTGCCTATTTCTCCACCTGTAAAATGGAGATAATAACAGCACCTCAGAAGATAAGTTTGAGGGGTTTAAAATCTGTACCTGACACACAGTAAGAGCTCAGTAAGAGTTCAGTAAACAGTGTCTCTCAGTAGTATCTGAATTTCATAGGAATCTGATGACCTCCATTTTTATAGCACCTGACAGGATCCCTGGGGTCTGGGAGTCCTCACTCATGAACACTTTAGACAGATGAATGAAACAGGAAGAAAGTTAGCCACAGAGAGGTCATGGGACAGCTGGCTTATGTCAGTGGCAAAACTTGAACATTGATATCGTGGTTTACCTCTTTACCTGGGGCTGTCTCCTTTTCGGTCTATGCAAACCTACAGGCAGTTAAGAGCAGCAATTTTCAATGTGGGCAGTTGGAGGAGAGGTCACAAAATCCATTTAGTGGTTCATGAGCAACCTAGCAATGAAATCTACTAAAATAGGAGATAGAGAGGGGCTCATCAGAGTAAGATGTATTTCTTTTTTTTTTTTTTTTTTTTTTTTTTTTTTTTTTTTTTTGAGACGGAGTCTTGCTCTGTTGCCCAGGCTGGAGTGCAGTGGCGCGATCTCGGCTCACTGCAAACTCCGCCTCCCGGGTTCACGCCATTCTCCTGCCTCAGCCTCTCCGAGTAGCTGGGACTACAGGCGCCCACCACCACGCCCGGCTAATTTTTTGTATCTTTAGTAGAGACGGGGTTTCACCGTGGTCTCGATCTCCTGACCTTGTGATCCGCCCGCCTCGGCCTCCCAAAGTGCTGGGATTACAAGCGTGTTATTTCTTACATGGCTCAAAGTCAAAAAAGTTTGGAAAACATTGAGCTTGGGCATCTGCCTCAAGCAAACTCAAGTCCAAATCCTGACGCCTTAAGCTACTGAAAGGTGTCTGACACTAAGTGAAAATGAAGAAGATGGTAATGAGGATGACGATGATACAGATGCTGTTGACTGTGGTGTTGATGATGATGGAGGATAGCTAGCATGTATTGAGTACTTAGGAGGCACCAGGCACTCTTCTAAATATCGACTCGTCAGTCTTCACTACAACTTAATGAGATGGGTGCTGGCATTAGTTCCATTTTTCAGAAGAGGAAACTGAGTCACAGAGATGGTAAGTGATCGAGAGACCCAAGATCATAAAGCTCTGGCTCCAGAGTCCATTCCTTAACTACAGTGCCATCCTGCCTCACAAGTAGGTTCAATAAGTATAACCTGTTTTCGTTATGATTTAAGAAAAGGGCAAGACTAAAGGAGGCATCAGTGACCCTGGCCTTGGACACTCCCAGACCCCCATGTTGATTGTTCTGTGCTACTGGGAGTTGGGGGTGGGGTGGCATGGAGACACAGCGAGGCTTACCTAATCTCTAGTTTGCCTGGGGAATGTGAGAGGAGAAGGTCCCAAATGGCTTTAGGCAGGCACCAGAAAGAGGAAAAATGAAAACCATGTTAAAGATAAATCGAGCCGTTCTTAAAAGTTAGAAAGTAGACTTAATTAGGACCAGCTCTCCCTGTCCAAAACCACAAAAGTTAAAATGGGAAAATATTTCCAGAAATGCCTATTATGTGTTGTTAAAAAAATATCTAGAGTAAAATATATATTTTATTTTATACATGCCTCCAGCTAAAAGTTATGCCTTTACTCACTCACACAGAAGATGAGAATGCAAACCCAAATCTAGACAGCCTCGAATCAAATTTAGGTTGCTTGCTAGTGTTGCAGTTTTCTATCGGCCAGATCTTACTCAAGCTCCTCAAAGGAGAAAAGAGGGGAAAAGATGAACAAAGACAAGAGAGGGGTGGGGAGAGAGCCTTTCCTGACAGGCTGTGGCATGTCAGCATTTGCTCCTATTCCATTAACTGGCCTTCTCTGTCGTCTTGCCTTGGTGCCCATGATGGCACATCTTTCATCACTGCGTCTGCTGTCCTCCTCTGAACTCATGGAAGGGCCACATGTAATTAGATGAGGTCAGCCGGGGGTGGGGGAGGAGAGCCAGGCTCGCTGCTCCTAAACAGGACCTCCAAAAATCAGATACAGGGTCGCTCCTGTTCACTGCCTCATCAGCAAGGTCATTAATTGGCCCAGATTTCTCAGAGAGCATTTAAAGATGATTCATCTTAGGAAGGGCTAACCGCTGTCTTCCAAATGCTTGGCCTGGCCTTTTTTTTTTTTTTTCCTCTTTTTAACTACTGTGTAGGAAAACGTCTTTAACTCGATTATGTTTTGAAAAGTGATTTCTCCATGACAAATCAGTACCCTTTTTGAAAACACACCTTGTCCCCAGAGACATTCTTGCTCTGTGTTTTAGCGGGTCTCCAGGAGTTCACTCTCTGACTCCCGGGATTCATCAGTATTGTCGAGGCTCTTTTGTTATTGTCCTGAAGTTTACACGAGCTCCCTAAATTGAAGATGAAGGTCATTTATTTATTGTTGTTAGCCTGTCTCCCATTGTGCATGAGCAGTTGGGTGTTTATTCTTCAGAAGCTCTGTTTTTGAGGTGTAAGTTCAATATGGAGGCTCCACTGCACACTGAGGATGTAAGGTGTCCAGATTACATGATAACCCAGGGAAGAACTAACACACTTTTCTTTTATCATTTTAGTTGAGAAATGCTATGGTGAATCGAAAGACGGGGAAGTTTTCCATGGAGGTGAAGAAGACAGTGGACAAAGGGGTACATTTTTCTCAAACATTTTTGCCGCTTAATTTAAAACAAACCACTGTGAAAAATTAGCTTTGAAAGCTATATCTGGAATAAATATCTTTCGCTGAGATCATTTTTCTCTTGTCTTTACTTATCTCAAACAAGATTCATGTAGTACTGTTAACCTGATCATAGTGTGTCCATTTATTTTTATTTATTTCTGAAGACTTCACTTAGCAGACTAACCATGTTTTCTTTTCTCTACGACTTTTTTTTTTTTTTTTTCAATCTAGAAACGGGTTTTGGTGATGACAAATGACTACTATTATACAGACATCAAGGGTACTCCTTTCAGGTAGAGCTGACCATAATACATGGACATTCCATCAGACCCATCAGTTGTGTTTGTACAAAACCTGCTGACACTCTCAGAGCTCATCATCTGAAGATAACCAAACACCCTGCCAAAAGGCTGGAAAGAGTGAGGAAGGGGCTTTTCCCAGGCTGCTTTTGTTTTCCAGAAGCGGGGGGAGATGGTTCAGGCTCACCTAGGAGAACTCACTCAATCTGCCATGGCTTTGCATCTCATTGTCAAGCAAATATGCTTTGGGGGTTCCCGCTAAGGGTGAAGACAAGTGCAGAGGGTTACCAGGGTCCTTAACCATTGAACTTGCTGCTTTGTGAGTTCCATTTCACCTTTTATTTCCATGACCAAAAAAACAATCCTTCAAACCTGGAGGTGGCATATCCATCCCTACATGTTGTGCCTCCGTTTCCATTTCTCTGAACTGTCCTTGTGTGCTTGTCTACTTTTGAATCCTGTTGTTTCTCTTTGTAACAGTCCTGAAAAATGGCTTTGCCTCATTGCCTGCTTTCAGATGTGTATGTAGCATTCTGAAGTTTCCCACTACTATTAACTTAGTGTTGTAATTCGTTTTGTAAAAAATTATTTCAGTAACTCTGCTTCATGTTCCTGAACTGGCGTCTCAGAGCTAAGGAGAAAAGGAGTTTACTGACTGTAGAATAATCTGAAAAATAAATTCTAGCATTGTTGTCCTAAACTACCAAGGATCATGGGTGGATTCCATGTGGAACCAGGAGCAAACAAGGAACATATGAGCTGCTAAGTGCGTTTGCCAAATAGTCTCTCTAAAGTAAGAGACTATGTTTTAAAAACATAGTCTCTTGCTTTTGACAAAAATGGAATGGATCTTAAATCAAGCCAGTGAGTGTGAAAAACCTATTAGACTAGGGAGAGGATTGGGCAAAGAAGCCTGCAACACAGTAATGCGGTTGCACTCATGTAGTAGTGGAAGTTTTTGTTTTTGCCTTTGAGAAGGGGTCAATTTCCCAAGTCCCAAACGCTAGGGGCTGGAGAGACCCATCTCTGAATGCAGGGCAAGGGTGTATAAAGAGCAGGGCGCATGGTCTTTGGGAGGGTATCTGAGAGAAGGGCTTGCTGGAAGGGCGAGCAGTTTGCCACAACTCTGAAAACACAAAGAGTAGCCAATTGCTGCTGGCATTTCCAATCAGAAATTACTTTGAAGCAGCTGATTGAACCTAAGAAAAACCAATACCAGTGATAATCAGTGGGGTTTTGAAAGTAAACGGTTGGAAAAATTGTTTACAGATCATAAAATGGAAATGTGAAAAATGGAAAATTAAAAAATGTTAGCCCACAAGTCTATTTGAGTTGATGCCAGGGATTTCAAGACCTGCCTTGTCTCTCTGCACAGTTTAGGTGTGGCGCTCTCCAGAGGTCATGGGAAATATTTCTTCCGAGGGAATGTAACCATCGAAGAAGGTAAGATACCGCCTGCCTCGTCTTATCCTTTGGTGTGGGAAGAAGGCTCAGTAGCCAGCTATTGAGTTAGCTGAAGAACTTGTTCATCTGTCCGCACCTCTGACCAGTCCGTTGGACATTCCACTCAAACGAATGCCTACTTGATATTCTTAATACGTTTCTTCTTCCCTGGTGTGCGTAGATTTCAGAATGGCAGGAGTTCCGATTCATGGTTGTGATTTAATTTACTTACATTCTACTTTCATCCACAGTGCTGTTGACTGTGAGTTGCTCAGAGTTAACAGCTTTGTGGATAAAAGCAGAATATCAGTAAATAGGAATCATCACTCAACTATATTCTTCTCATACATAAAAATCAGTACTTGGGAGAAATACAAATTTACGGAATAACTCATGCCCAGGGGAAACCATGAAAACAGAGATATGAGAGCCTTAGTCTCTCCTACACAGTTGAGCCACGTATTTCACTTGTGTTTCATGGCAGCCCTGGCCCAAAGGGAAATGTGACCATTTAAATGATTTACATAGGTCAGAGGGAGTAAGTAGCACCTTGAAGTTCCCAGACCCTCTTATGTTCATAAAGCACAGAGGCACAGTAAACTCTCAGTAAACAGGAGCAGTTGTTATAGCTCTTTAAATTTTAAAATTGCTGTCACACGTGCTGTCCTTTTCATCTGCCAACTCCCTAGTAGTTCAGAGAGGTTACCTGTTCCAGCATTAGCTGCTCACAGGGGTGGTGGACATCATTTCTGAAGGGCCCCACTCCCTGAGTGGCCTTGAGTGACTCACTTGCAGGTCATTAGGTTTTGCATGTCCACAGAGAAGGAGTGGGCCCAGAACTACTGTCTTTCTGGATGTCCATAGGGAGGACAGCCAGGAATGGGAAGGTCAATTATAAGCCAAGTTTTAATTGGTCAGAACTGATTACACATGTATGTGGTGAGTTTCCAGAAGCTGGCCCATCCACGGCGCCCTCAGGTGATGCTACAGGGCATGAGGAAGGAGATGGATGTTCCCTGAGACGTCAAACCCCTAGATAGCCTCTGGTTTACTGCCGATGGTCCCTGCCCGTGTTGTTTCAGGGATGTTGGTTTGTGCTTCCCAAGTGCCTGTGAGATCGTATGGGGGCAGAAAGGAGAGTAGAGAGGCTCACTGTGAGCTGGGCAGAACCCAGAGTGTGCCCACCAAAGAGCTAACCGTGTGGTCTCTCTTCCCAGAGACATGCCAGAGAACACAGGCAACTCTGTGACTTGAGCAAGACACTCTGCAGGATGTGTTTTCAGGATCATGTTTTCACTTCTAGAATTTTCTGCCTCTGTGGGCCATGTTGGCTCTGTGGACATCACTGCCCATGAAGCCAGAAAATTCATGTCTAAGCCATGTGAGGTCAAGCTGAAGAAACAACTCATGGTCAGAACAATAGAAGGAGAGGTTATTAAGAAATTAATTGCCTCTCATGGGTCTGCTCCCTTGGTCAATCCTCAATACAGGGGCCTGTCCCTCCCTTCCTCTCTCTCTCTCACACACACACACACACACACACATGCATGGAGACACAGATACGCACAGTTGTTTTGCATTGTCTTTTGGATTCTTTTTTAGTCATTATCTTCCTGTATGTTCCACAGCTGTGATGCTAAGCAGTCACATAGAATTTCAGAGCTGACTGTAACCACTATGCAAGAAATTAGCTCAAATCCTCAGCAAGGGGGAGAGTAGCTGCTTATCCACCCAAATGAGGTCATATCTTCCTCTCTCTGTTGGTCCTCTGTAAATAAAAAGACTGACAATCCTGCCAGCTTTGCTGAGTAATAGAACTTAAGAAAGCTGCTTACCCTTGGGCCAAATAGTAGAGGATCTTGTCATCTCTCTAGGAGTCATGGTGTGTTATTGTTCTCTTCTGTTCTTGGAGAGGGAAGGAGTTCCTTGGGGCTGGCAACTATACTTCTATAGGATCTTCAATAAGGAATAACTCCCTACAGAATGTGGGAATTTTCCACGTGCTTTGCCGATGCCAGAGATTATAAAGGTGACAAATAGGTAGCTTTTGCTCAAAAATATAAAAAGTCATTACCAAGATTGAAGGTGTGGCCTATAATTCTACCTGCTGAAATTGTTTCTCTTATGAATCTTTTAATCTTTTTCAACACTTTGTATCTTTTTTGTGTGTGTGATGGAGTCTTGCTCTGTTGCTCAGGCTGGAGTGCGATGGTGTGATCTCAGCTCACTGCAACCTCCACCATCTCCTGGGTTCAGATGATTCTCCTGCCTCAGCCTCCTGAGTGGCTGGGATTACAGGCGCGTGCCACCACGCCCAGCTAATTTTTGTATTTTTAGTAGAGACAGGGTTTCACCATGTTGGTTAGGCTGGTCTCGAACTCCTGACCTCGTGATCCGCCTTCCTTGGCCTCCCAAAGTCCTGGGGTTACAGGTGTGAGCCACCACGCCTGGCCACTTTGTATCTTTTATATGTATTGCACATGATAATTGTTCAGCAAATTAGAGCTTATGTCATTGTTGTCAGCAGTTCCAATCATCAGTGGATATGATTTTTATCAGAAGGACGAACATCACAGGTGAGAGAATTAGAGAACAATTAAATTTCCTTGGTGCCCTAGGAACCCAGAGAAGAAGCAGTCAAAAAGATCTGCCCGGTAGATCCCTTCTTTTCTGAGTGTCATTTATAGGTCCTGTGAAATATAGCCAGAGAGGATTTTGTGAATGAGGTTGGGAGGATGGGAACTGCAACTAGAAAAAGACTTGACACCCTTAACCCAGTTTTCTGGGAAGGTACAGTCCCTTCTCAGGGCCTTTGCACTTGTTATTCCTTCTGCCATGAGCACCCTTCCTGCCACCTACATGACTCTTCCTTTCCTCATTCAGGTCACTTTCTCAGTGAAGCCTTTCCTGACCTCCATAGTTACAATGGAATCTCTCTCTCTCTCTCTTTCTCCCTTCAACCCTCCTTATCTCTTGGTCCTCCCTGTTCTTGTTCCATGTTCTCTTTTCCTTTTTAGCCCTTACCACCATCTGATATTCTCTAAAGTTAAATTTTAATATAATTGACTCTCTCTTTTCTGCCACTAGAAATTAAATACAATGAAGGCAGTAATTTGTGTCTTATTTTGTTCACTGCTATATTCTCAGGGCCTAGAATCATACCTGGCATATAGCAGATGCTCAGTAAAAGTGTGGAAGAAAGGAAGGAATGGGAGGAGGGCAAAAGGAAGGAAGGAAAGTTGTTTGGTTGGGAAGAAGGAAAGGAAAAAAAGAAGAAAGGCTGCACAGATAGATGGATTGCACTAGGGACTAATCCCGATCCCATTTAACTGTTTTCTGGCACTTGTGAGTTATGCAGTATTACTTGTATTTCATGGTAGATATAACTCAAAGAGCTGACATGACATCCCCAAGATCATTCAGCCTGTAGGTGTTGGAGCCTGGATATGCCTACTTGGATCATATACAATGATGTTCATTCTAACGTATTCTCTACTTTCTGTAAAATCGAGCATAATTGTGTGATAGGTCTAGTATTTTGCTACTTCTTTTATAGCTTTGTATTTGAGAAGGAAACGAGTCCTGAGTGCAGTAAGATACTATCAGTCATTTCAGAAACTAACTTTCCAAAACAGGCTATAAGCATCATGGGAGTTCCCGAGGTCATCATTCAGAAGTGTATGTCTGCTGATAACCCATTAAGATCAAGCCACGTGAAAGTGCAATGAAACAGTTATCCTTGCAGAGTTAGGATGGTCTGGAACCTTCTATAAAAACTCCCAGATTCCTCGCAAGCCCCAGCGCCCCTAGTTTCCTTCCCAGGCGGATGGCCGTTTTCACTTAGGATCCTGTAACAACTAGCAATCTTTGCTGCTCAAAAACAGTTGAGTGTTGACGACTTCATATTGTTCAACCTATGATTTCACCCTCACAACTGCACATCAATTAGGGACTATTATTCCTGCTTTTCACATGAAGAAACTGACATTTAGAGAAGTAAAGTAACCTGTTGACATCATACATGAGGTCAATGGCCTAGCCCAGTTCCCAATTCGAACTAAAGGGAGCATCAGAGAGTGTTTCTAACAGTCCTGTTAAGCTTCTCCCTCTGGACTCATTTGTGTTTCCTCTATCTTCAAGGTGTTAAGGTTTTTCTGGGATGAACAGCCAGGGAAGGTGGCAGTGCTGGCTGAGTGAAGTGGAGATGGGGAGAGAGTCCTGCCTGGAGGGGAACTTGTTTGTTTTGCTCAGAGTCCCTGCTCCAAGGCAGTTCCCTTAGGGTTGATGTCTACCCTTAACCCACCCCACAGCCCTACCCTAGAATATTTGAAACGCACAGGAGGATTGGGGGAGTGGTACTTACTCATGAACCCCTTCTCCTTGACCCCCAGGCCTGCATGACTTAGAACATCCCGATGTGTCCTTGGCAGATGAATGGTAAGAATTAAACTATCCCTCCTTGACCATGGCATCCTTCATTGCCCTCTTTGATTCCACATGGTTTGTGCTCCCTTGCCCAGTTATCCTGATTCCAAGGCAAAGGAAGCAGATGCTGTAAATATTGACCTAGTCTTGTTTTGGGCCATGTCATGTTCTTAGGTCCTACTGCAACACTGACCTACACCCTGAGCACCGCCATCTGTCTCAGTTAGAAGCGATTAAGCTCTACCTCAAAGGCAAAGAACCTCTGCTCCAGTGTGAGTATGCTTTCAAAAGTGTGCTGTGCCTTCAGGGGTGATGGTGGGGAATGAACGCAAAACTGTTTTTTGGCCTCAGTTGTTAAGGGAAGCTTTGCTTTGGCAGAGATTATCAGTCACGTGAAATCCAATCAAATATCTGCTTCCTGTAGGAACAGGAGAAAGAATGTGGATTACGGAAAATTGCACAGAATCCCCAATCCTGGTTTAGCTGTTTGCATTGGGCTTTGTCCCCTTCTGAACCATTTAGTCAAGCAACTGAATAGGATGAAAATGTTACAACTGGGAAGGGGGACTGTAAATATTTGCTCATCTCCCTTATTTTGCAAATGAGAAACCAAGGCTGGAAGTAGGATTGTGTGTCATTCAAGGCTATATCTAGATCTCCTGGTTCTCCCAAGAGTGGGGTCACAACAGGGACACGTAGCCTCTCAGTGTGGTACGTGCTGAGTGTCCTGCCTACCAAGCATCCCCTTCTAGGGGAGCTCAGTGAGTAGGAAATCTCTCAGCTGGTGCAAAAGAGGGAAGAGCAGCAGCAGCCATGGATGCCCCTCAAAAGCAGGAGCAGACCCTATACTCTCACAGGATAGCTCCAGTAGCTACAGTTTGGGCAGGGGGAGAGCCACCAAAACAGATCATGATATCTGCCCCCACCTCTAACAAGCATCATGTATTCAATGACCTGAAAAGTGTTTTACATATGTAATCCTATGAGAGGTGTAAGGAGATTATCCAGCTACTAAATGACATCTCCATAGAATGGATTTACTTTTTGGGATATGCCCTGGTGGGGAAAGGATCAGATGGACATCCTGTGAGCCCCATGTGTCATTGTCTTTGACTTTTTAAGGACATATTTAAAAAACAAAATATAGAGACAATATGAATAATACATTTGTAGTCACCATCCAGCTTTATGCAGTCTTAATATTTTGCCATACTTACTCCAGGTGCTTTTTAAGGAATGAGACATTATAGATAAAGTTGAAGCCCCTGGGTGCCTGCTCAGCCTCACGTCCCTCCCAAAGAGAATGGCCGTCTGTATTTGTTCATTATTCTCAATAATTTAATGCTATTCCTACATATGTAGGTATCTATAAACAATATATAGCATTAATTTTATTAAAATATATATTAAACTATATGTATGGTATATTGTATGAATTACTATATATGTTATAATACATACAATATGTGCATAAAATATATGTGTACTACAACTTGTGTTTTCACCCATTATATTTTTGAAATTTGTGTTGATCATTTAGCTTTAACGCATTTATTTGCATTACTATATAGAATTCCACTACATAACTTAATATATTCATTGTCTTACTGATGATAAGTTATTTCTAGCTTTTGCTTTTTAGCAAAGCTCTTTTTTCTTTTTTTTGCCCCCAGTCAAGGTGAGGACTGTCCTGTCTCATGTGATAATTAATTGTCCTCCTCTGCAGAGTGATTTGAGAGTTCTAGGATGCCTCTCCTAGACTTACCATATCCTCTCATTCCTTGGCCTCTTCCACAGAGCTCTACCAAGAGTCTCTTTGGATGGGAACAGACATTCTCCTTTAAAATGAAACAATTCTTGGCCGAGCATGGTGGCTCATGCCTGTAATCCCAGCACTTTGGGAGGCTGATTCAGGCAGATCATTTGAGGTCAGGAGTTTGAGACTAACCTGGCCAACATGGTAAAACCCCATCTCTACTAAAAATACAAAAATTAGCCAGATGGTAGTGGCCTGCGCCTATAATCCCAGCTACTTGGGAGGCTGAGGTAGGAGACTGGCTTGAGCCTGGGAGGCAGAGGTCGTTGTGAGCCAAGATTGTACTACTGCACTCCAGTCTGGGCGACAGAGTGAGACCGTGTCTCAAAAAAATAAACAAATAAATAAAAATAAATGAAATGAAACAATTCTTAAATAGAAGGAATCACAAAATAAGAATCCCAGTGGTTATTAAGTTATGGTGTCTCTTTTCCATGTGACAACAGGCTGAGAATTTCAGGGTGCTAAAGAATTTCAGTTTTAGGAGAGGACAGAGATGGGGAGGATGACAACCAAGTGTTCAAGGAGTACTGGCTTCTGGTCTCCAAATCTGGGACTCAGCCTGCTGGTCCATGGCAGGAACCACGAGATGGGGTGAGAAAGCAAGAAACTGAAGTGTGAGACACCCAGCGCTCTCAGTTGACTACCTTCTTGCCCAAATGCTTTGGAGGCTCCTGTGTTGCAGGCATACCAGGTGTCAGAACTGTTTCATATTTTCAACTAGTGGGAACTTAACTCATAAAGCAACATGCCGCATGAGAAAGTAGCCTGCAGACACTGCACAATGAGCCCATGAGTGCCTCTCATGCCCCTCTTCCAGCCCTGCCGAAGCATCCTCTTGTCTGTCCCTCCCAACAGGTGATAAGGAATTGATCCAAGAAGTCCTTTTTGACGCCGTGGTGAGTGCCCCCATTGAAGCGTATTGGACCAGCCTGGCCCTCAACAAATCTGAGTAAGTGGTTGCACGTGTCCTCCTTTCATGGCCATTTCCTCACCAACACTCTGAAATATGGTTATGGTTTAAAGAACTAAACTGTTTTTAGGAGCCTGGTGTTAAAGTTCTTTAATTTTCCCCCAAGCTCCAAACCACAAGAGCTAGAGCAGATTAGCGGCTCGGGCTTGGATGGCAAGCTCCTGGCTTCGACATATAATTTGTTTGAGTTTTAACGTTACATGAAATTTGGTACGCTGAGGTAGGGTGACACTTCCGAGAGAGAGAGAGAGATGCAGAAGGGAACTTCGTTTCCTGCCTCGCCACAGCTCTCTCTACTTTGCAGTCTTGAGGGAGCTTGGGATCTGGGCCAGGTTAGGTTGTGAGTAGGACAGAGAAGTGAGAGCTCAATTTCATAGGGTGTCAGATATAACCCTGTGGTTTTATTACTGAAGTGGAGGGTGGAGGGCTGTGGGGAAGGCCGTGGTAGTTGATATCAAAGACTAGGATGAGAACTGCTTTAGCAGCTTATTATTATTTCTTTACTATTATTAATTTAAGTAGACTATTAAAGATTAAAAAGAAAAGGAAGAACCATTCCTTTTCCCTTATATCTTCATGTGTTACATGATTCATTTCTCTCCACTGTTCTGTTCTTCCTTAGTTCATTCCCTCATTTTATCTTCCCTTCTATCCTGTTTCTCTCCATTTTTCTATTCAGTAGTTCATTCCCTCATTGTATCTTCCCTTCCATCCTGACATTCATTCTGTTTGCATTTTCATTCATTCACTCATCAAGTCTTGACCATGTGTCTGTTATGTGCCAGACTCTGAGCGAGGTGTTGGGGAAATGGAGAGAAACCACACAGATAGAGCCCTTAACATCGTGGCACCTGTGGTATATAGTGTGCTGTATTATTAAGAATCATAACTGCTTTGAAGGAAAAGTAAAGACACATAAAGTGTAACAAATCTAAAGTGGAGGAGGAAGATGGGAACTAGTTCAAGGTTCGGGCAGCATTCCAGGAACAGCATGTACAAAGGCCTTGAGATGAGAAAGTATTTGACACATTGGAGGAATTTAAAGAAGGTGGACACAGCTGACATATAAAGGATAGGCTGGAAGATGTCAGAGGATGAGGCTGCAGAGGGGCCTCATGGCTCAGGACCTTGGGAGTCAGGTTAAGGATTTTGGATTTTATACTCAGAGCATTGGAAGATCACTGAAGGATTTTAAGAAGGGGAAGAAAATGATCAGATTTGCATTTTACAAAAAGATCTCTATTGCTGTGTGGAGAACAGAGGGAGGGTAATGGGGTAAGAACAATAGTAAGGTTTCTTACAGTTTTCCCAGGGATTCATGACTTGGACCGGGGCAGTGGGCACAGAGAGAAGAGGTCCACTTGTGGCTTGCTTCAGAGGCAAGGTCTCCAGGACTTGATGATGGGTTTGTTGTGGAGGGTAGGGAGGTTGAGCCATCAAGGATCATTCCCAGGTTTATATCATGAGCTATTGGGCAGATGGTGTTATTTGCTAACACAAGAGACACTGGGGGAGGATCAGGTTTAGGGCTGGACATGGCCAGTCTCTCTTCTAGACATCACGAGCTTAAAATGACTGAAAGTCTCCCAAATGGAGATGTCAGGTAGGCTGTTTAGTATGCAAATCTGGAGCCCCAGAGAGATTGCCATTTTCATTATTAGGGGTGTCTTTGAACTGCTTGCCTTCATGGCATGGATCTTATTTCCTAGGAAGCTGGCAATGAATTGAGACTTTCCTGGGGTTTCTTTCTCTAGTGAACCTTGTAGTGTTTCTTTTCGGCTCTCCTGAAACTCAAAATCTTGAGCAAAGGTTGCTGATTCATTCCTAACACATACTAAAGATTTCCAAAATGGTAACTTGCTTTGTAGTCCACATCTGTAACTGATTGGACAGCCAGCTTTCCAATTCGGTGTAGGCTACAAGCAGAAATGCATAGTGTTGGTTTTTATTCAGCCCTTAAATACTTAAAGGTAGCATCCACCACTTTGACTTTCATCAGAGATCAAGTAACCAAATGACCTTACTTTGAAGATAACGTGGAGAATGCTTTGGATAAAATTACTAGTAGCATTTAGGACAGAGAAACAAGCTCAAGAATTGGTGTTCTCTACATACATTTATTGTAGAATAAAATTATATGTTTGTGGGCCGGGCATGGTGGTTCACACCTGTAATCCCAGCACTTTGGGGGAGGCTGAGGTGGGCAGATCGTAAGGTCAAGAGATCGAGCATCCTGGCTAACACAGTGAAATGCTGCCTCTACTAAAAATACAAAAAAATTAGCCGGGCATGGTGGCAGGCGCCTGTAGTCCCAGCTACTCTGGAGGCTGAGGCAGGAGAATGACGTGAACCCGGGAGGCGGAGCTTACAGTGAGCCGAGATAGCACCACTGCACTCCAGCCTGGGTGACAGAGCCAGACTCCGTCTCAAAAAAATAAAAAAGAAAAGAAAAAAGAAAAAAAATATGTGTTTGTGAAGAAAGGCCGTTTGCTTTTTGCATAGGAGAAATATACCTTGCAAATCTCCTAAAGAACACACTCAAGCATGTAAAATTTGCCTTGGAAGTTGAAACAAAATGATATTTAGTGAATTTTTGTATTAGTTTTCCTTGCCAAGGCCGTTCTTAGAGTTCCTATGTGTAGCCTCCTACAGAGCTATTGGAAGAAGCCATTTCTTTACACATCTCTTTGGGGTTGGTGGTGAGAATAAGGCCTGTGATCTGGTAGAAGTGATAAGCTGGTGCCCCCACAACTGTGTGGATGTCAAAACCAATTCCAACTATGTGGAATTCCAGGCTGTGGGATGCTGCAAACTTGGTTCCGTGGCTCAGTTGCTTTAATGGCAGATTCCACAAATGATCTCAAGACCAAGAATAAACTTGGTAGCTTTAATGCAAAAAGCTAGTCCTAAGCCCTAATTGGCTAGTCCTTCCCATTCTTAGCCTGATCTCTTTGAACTTGCACCCAGAACCTTGAAATAAAGATGTGTGTATGGTTGGAAGTAGATTTTTTTCAATGCTGCTTTTGTTGGCAGGAAGTTCTTCATTTTTCCTGCAAGTATTACTGTGAAAACTTGTAAGGGATGCAAGTTGGCAATCTGTGCGTGTGTGTGTGTGTGTGTGTGTGTGTGTGTGTTTCTGTAACTTCTTTTAAAGTTCAAGTTTCAAAACTACTATTTGGTAAAAACATTCTGTGAGTCTTAAAATGCAATGCATTATCTGCTTACTGTCTAGAGGCCTCCCCTTGACATCCGTTGTTCTGTTTCAGGAATTCTGACAAGGGTGTGGAGGTTGCCTTCCTTGGCACTCGCACGGGCCTCTCCAGAATCAACCTGTTTGTCGGGGCTGAGCAACTCACCAATCAGTAAGTAGGAGGGATCCTCTGCAGGGGCCCAGGGAACTCCTGAAATGGAACATTCAAAGGGAAGCTTATTTCATTTCTTGATTCCACTACCGGTAGAAACATAATTTAGGCCACCCCAGGCCTATTGAGATTTTTCCTCTCTGTTCTACCATGCGGGCCCCAGCATGTGCTTTCACCTGCCTGTTAGCCCTTCCACCACCCTTTGTTCCTCACGCTTGTTGGCTTCTGTCCACTGTCCTGGAGTCCTCTCCCGCCCCGATGAGTCATTTCAGAACTCTGGGAGGTAGTGCGGCTGCTGGGGGAGCCGCCAGAGGGAGGAAACACTCATCTCATAACAAATGGCTTCAGGGTGTTCAGCTGTTCTGCAGCTATGCTGAGGAATTCCTGCCTGTACAAAAATCAGTGTTCCAAGTCCTGTTTGTTTGTTTATATTTTACTAATAAACCTCTGCCTCTGTGCTTAGCCTGAGGGGCTGCAGAGCTCCACACCCAGGAGTGGGCCCTCTGGGGACGCTGGGGTTTGACAATGTCTCCTTGGACTTCCAAAGAGACCTGGATGGATGGTGAGCAGAGAATTTCCGGGTCTAGTACCCAGATGCTCAGCCCCTGTATCTTCAGAGAACCACGGGCCCTTAACTCATCAAACTGGTGTTTCACCAGTGCTAGTAGGTAGACTGTGAAGTCCTTTCTGAGTCTATTAATAAGTTTTTTCTATTTCTTTTCTCTGAAGCAAGAAGAGATTGCTAAGACATGGACAAATGGGTCCCAAGATTCAGAAAGTTTGAGAGTGGTTTGCAAGTGTATGTGTGAGTTCAGAGGTTACCACAGAACATTATTCCCCCAACCTTCAGGGTACCTGGAGGTGAATAACCAAGCCACAGGGTAGCTGCCAATTTGAGAGGGGTTTGCTCATCAGGGGTCCAAGGAGGCGGTGCTTCCTTGGAGCTTGACAGTGCTGTCTGCCTCTGCTAGATGAGGCCCTGACACGCACCATGTAACCTTACAAAACCAAGTCTGGTAAATGACAGATCAATCAATGTTTAGATATTTTAAGAGACTGGCTTTGAATTCTGTTCTAGGACTTTGACCTTCTTGATACTCACATTTATCATCTATGAAGTTTGATTATAGTTGCAACTTGATTTTTAAAGCCTTTTTTAAGCGTTTTACCCCCAGACAATTGTTTTTCCAGAGGGCAAGTTCCTGGGAAGGACTAGAGGTGCTGAGATACATATTGCCTTCTCCTGTTAGGATCCAGATAGGCAAGAGGAGACAAGGGAATTCATTTTCTAATACTCAATGAGAAAGTCTGCTGCTGGCATTGAGACTGAAACAAGCAAAGCTGCAAAACAGTAACAATAAAACATGACACTTTGCTGGTCTGATAACTGTGTTATTGTGATGGACTTAAAAGACAAAGGACCACAGTAAGGATGCTGGGAGGTGTACCTGGCTTATCTTACTTGGGTATCTTCATTCTGTCCACCTGAAAAGTGAGAGCAATGATCTCTTTTGGTTACTGTGAAGATCAAAAAAAATTATGGGTGGGCCGGGCACAGTGGTTCATGCCTGTAATCCCAGAACTTTGGGAGGCCAAGGCAGGCAGATCACTTGAGGTCAGGAGTTCGAGACCAACATGGTCAACATGGTGAAACCCTGTCTTTACTAAAAATAAAAAATTAGCCGGGCATGGTGGCACACACCTGTAATCCCAGCTACTCGGGAGGCTGAGGTAGGAGAATCACTTGAACCTGGAAGGTGAAGGTTGTAGTGAGCTGAGATCACGCCACTGCACTCCAGCCTGGGCAACAGAGTGAGACTCTGTCTCAAAAAAAATTTTTTTTTTTTATGTATGGAAAATTTCTTTGGGAAGCTAAAAATTCCTACAACTGTGTGTTCTATTCTTTGTGGCATTATGTGACCCACAGAGTGGGTACTCATTGACAATTTGGATGGATGAAATCTGTCTTCAAGAAACTCCTATCATTGCTTCATATAGAGGCACCTTGACGTCTATTGTCTTAGGGTCTTGCCTGCCTATTCCCTCCCATCAAATGGTATTTGTCAAGATCCAGCTATTTGGATACACTCACTAAGCCAGGCTTAGAAAGTTTTTAGCATTTCTGACTTTTGGTTTAGTTTTTGCTTTTGACTAGGGCATGAAAGGCAGAGCTTAAAGTATTGGGCAGAGAACTTGATAATATAAAGTTGCTACCCTGCAATTATCTCATACTATCATCAGTCTCCTACATTGAGATTTCATCCCATACCCCCGCTACCTGCATTTGGAAGTAGGTCAATTATACTGAAACTTGGCCGTCACCCCCAATAGTTATAATACATTCTGTACCTTCAGTACGACCTCTCACATCACATGCATATAGCATCCAGTGATGTTAGCCTTTACCGTGTACAGCCTTACGTTTAGAAGATGACCACTTTACCCCTGCCCTTTCAACCACCAAGAACAAAAGAGCTCTTGGGCTTTAAGAATCCCATATATTTGTTAGAGCCTGTTTTCAGTGTCCATAACACTCTTTCACATATGGTATTGTGTAATTCTGATACAACCCTGGTAAAGTGCAGCGTTTTTATTGTTCCCATTTTGTAGATGAGTAAATGGGGGTCAGAGACTCAATTACTCACTCAGAGTCACCCAGTTCTTCCCAGAACCTAGACCAGCCTGACACACCACTGCAATAGCTCCTAGTATCCAGGAGGAGACCTTCACCTTACCCGGAAGGATCTTTCTTCCTGAAGGACATTTTTAGGATTCTGTAAAATCAGGTCGCTCCTTCCTGTTTCCTCCAGAATCGCTGCCTAGTAGTTGGCAGAGGCCTCCAGAGTTTCCCGGCACCTCAGTCCTTTCGCATTGACACCAGGGCTAATGGGGATCAAGTGCTGCAGGCTCCTGCTGGCTGCCCTGGGTGCCAGCACTGTCCCGGACAGCAGGGCACTGGACACCCAGATGTGCAGCATTCCATATCCATTGCCAGCCACCCCCAAAGCCTGAATGTCACTGTCTTAAGTGAGGACCACTTCATACCTTCCAACCAAGCTACCATCTCATCCACCACGACTCTGGAAAAAGGCCCCCTGTGGCACCATTAACCTGTGCTGCATAGACAGGGCACCTCTTAGCTGTAATGACCACTGAACAGACCTGCTGGGAGTGCAAACACCTTCTGCTCAGCCGTGGCTGCACCTGTGACCCGGGGTAGAAAGCAGCAATGCATCCTGCCATGGGCCAGGCAACAGAGGCTCCTCCTCACACCATCCAGGTCAGGTTTATGAAGAATTTCATGTCTAGCCAAAGAAATGAAAAGGCTAAAATTTCAGTATTCCTGAAGCCTGATGACTTTTAGATTAGGAAACATGACCACTGAATACAGCAGCACAAGAAAGAGCTTGTCTACCAAGATGAGCCTGGAAGTCCTGACCTCCAGCGTTCTAGATAGCACAGGGGATCTCTGCACTTTCTTAATCTTGCACGTGACTCCAGAGTTGGCCTTAGCCTTCTGAATGAGAGAAGAGTGCTTTGTAAAAATTTTTCTTTTAAACATTTTTAATTTCTGGAGAGTCATTTTGTCAATAACAGTCAAGATCAAATGCAAGCAGCTGTGCTATGTCAGACCATTTTTGACCTACAATTACCAGTTCTAGTAGCACAAAATTTTATAACAGTATTAACAAAGTAGAGCACTTATGAAGACGGCCATACAGACAAATGAATTTAAACGAATTGAGAAATTTTATTTTTGAAGATATAGGAAATTGTGTTTAATATTGGAGGAGCTCTTATCTGGATATGAGATTAGATTTTTCTTGTGATCATTAAGCATACACCAAGCGCCTGCTGAGAGCCAGGCCCTGGGAATATTGGGAAGAGGAAGGTCCCAGACCTTAGAAATGGGTTAGGACATGCTAGTACAAGTTACAGGGAGGTAGATTCCAGAGCTATCTAAGAACCTGAAGGGTGACCTCCAAGGGCATGGGCCTCCTCTCCAAAAGTGGGCACTCCATCTTTGGTAGAGGTGAAGGGAACCCTCGTTAGACACACCCTGCAACTACTGAATGCTTTCCTGAACTGGGTGCCAAGTTCAGGAAACCAACCAGTTACAACTTAGCCTGAAAATTTCTCTCCATGGTCCTTGCGATCCAACTCTCTGCTGCAAACTGCTGGGTTGAAAGTGGTGCCATTTCTGCTTCAACTCATGGCCTCTTCCCTACCTATACGTTGTCCCCTGATTGGTCTCCCTTCCGGAAAAATGTCTGCAGCAGACTGTGGCCTAACCAGGCGGTCATTCCGCCACCGCCCGAGTTGCACCGTATCAGCCAAGATGAGGCGCTTCAGGTGCTGCAGAGCACATGTGACTCTCTAGAGGGATGTCAGTCAATAGTCATGCACTGGGGCTTGAGTATGCTTAAGGCTCTGTGAAGAGTGCACAAATGTGAACAAATCTCTTGTCCTCAGAGATCTTGGGAGGTCTAGGGAGGGGATATGATGATTGTGCAGGCCAAAAAATAAATAAAAAGCTATAAGAAAGTTACCAAGATTGTGGGGGCCCAGGGTGTGGCAAGAGCTTGCATGTGTTTCTGTAGATTCATGTGGTAGATGGTAGATGAGGCGCACTTTGAAAATGAGTGTGATTTTGAGAGAAAGAGATGGAAAGAAGAATGCACCTAGCATTCCCGATAGACAAGCTCTCTGCGCAGAAGGCAGGGAGTCAGTGGAGGGTGGGGATGCACACAGGGGGCACGAGCAGGCCTGTTTGTCCAGAGAGGAGGCAGGTGATGGAAGAAGGTGCAAAGATCTCAGTGTGGGCTCACATTTACTTCCTTTGCACTTCTTTTGAGAAGCGTGTTTACCTTCTTTACACTTGCTCTAAGAAGAATGAGATCTACTTAAGAAGTTGATTCTCCCAGGGGTATGATGAGTATATGTGTGTGAGTTTTAAAGCCAGACAAAGCTTTCTGGTTTAGAGGGGACATCCTTGGGTTATCTGATAGGATTTCTGTAGGCTTTGTTTGTTTGCTTGGCTTCAGACTTTTAAGACAATTCGTTCACTAGATAGACAAGGAAAAATCATTTTACCCACACAGAATTTGACTCCCAGAGCTCTGCAAGATATTTTTGAGTAATCTGGGGTGCCCAGTGTTAAGTGAGGCCCCCTCTATACTGAGAAAGGCAAGTTGAGGTTCTAAAAGTGAACACTGGTTTTACCCGATGAAGGCTGTCGGGGTGCTCCAGGCCCACCTTTACTCTGCTGAGTGATGCACGTTCTTCTGATTCTTTTCCACTTCAAGGGACTTCCTGAAAGCTGGCGACAAGGAGAACATTTTTAACGCAGACCATTTCCCTCTCTGGTACCGAAGAGCCGCTGAGCAGATTCCAGGGAGCTTCGTCTACTCCATCCCGTTCAGCACTGGTGGGTGCCCTTGTTGGAGGCGGGCTCTGTCTGTCTGGTCCAGTGGGTCTGGGCATTGTGTGCAGGGTGTTGGGGAGCTGCCTGAATGCTGAAAGGAACCAAGTTCAACCCTCAGAGCCAGTGCTGAATATTGGGTCAGCCCTGAACCAGTGACCTGTTCCATAAGAGTAATAGCCTCAAAGAAAAGGAAGGTTTTTCCTTTACCAGATTATGTAAATGTATTTCAGGAAGCAGGGCTGATGTTTTGCACCCTATGGGATTTTAATACAAACTTGTCAGTCAGTTTTTTAAAGGTAGTCATGGCCCCACTTAGAGAAAATTCAAGCATCCCTTGCCAGAACCTTAGTGAGTCACATCCCTACAGAGGTCCACTGTTCCCCATTTGAACTGAATTGATTTAAATTGATATGCTGGACTAAGGACTGACTTTGTATAACCATGTGCCCTCTTGACAGGAGCCTGCAGTTACCAGTGACAGGCATGTAGCCAATTAGTTTTTCAGTCCTAAGAGTTTATGATATGATAGTATAAAAAATTAAAGTCACCTGCCTCCAAAAAGAACTGAATGCTATCTTATTTCCACCAGTTTTGGAAGCAAAACATACTGGAAATGCTTCAGTGTTCCTCATTTTTTTTTTTTTTTTTTTTTTTTTGCCTCATGCATCTGGTATTTTGGGTACTCACTCTATACTGCTTATTGCAGAAACTTCAGAGATGAACAAAACCTAGTTCTGTAAACTTGGGTTGCTCTGGAAAGTTCAATCAGTAGTTATATTTTACATATATCAGTTCCTTTCATATTAATCTTCTACAAATATTCCTAATTCAATCCTAAGGGAAGTTCTCCAGGGTTTGTGCCCAATCCCCCTCCCTAAAGCTTGGTGCTTTCTCATTTCCATGACTGAAAATGTTTTCAGAAAGGGTGCTTTTGAAATTTGTAGAAAACAAAGAGTGCTCTTATAATTGGTTGAATGGGCTCATTAGGAAGACAGTCCCTCGTCAGTGGACATATTTAAGGAGAGGCTGAATGTTATTGATGAGATTCTTTGCTGGTTGGGATTTCACACTAGATTGTCTGTTAGATTATTTTCAGGTCTAAGGTTCTTTGGGTCTGTGCTCCTTTGCTGATAGACCTGTGTGTATGCCTGCCTGTAGTTATGTGTGCTTTCTCAAATATAAATTTCCAGGTGTCTGAAGCTCGCTTGCTTGCTTTCTTTTCTTTTTTTTCTTTCTTTGTGTCTTTCTTTTCTTTCTGTCTCTTTCTTTCTTTCTTTCCTTTCTTTCTTTCTTTCTTTCTTTCCTTCTTTTTCTGTCTGTCTGTCTCTCTGTCTTTTTTTTGAGACAGCGTCTTGCTCCATCACCCAGATTGGAGTGCAGTGGCATGATCTTGGCTCACTGCAACCTCTGCCTTCTGGGTTCAAGCGATTCTCCTGCCTCAGCCTCCTGAGTGGCTGGGATACAGGCACCCGCCACCATACCCAGCTAATTTTTGTATTTTTAGTAGAGGTGGGGTTTTACCATGTTGGCCAGGCTAGTCTCTAACTGCTGACCTAAAGTGATCCACCCTCCTTGGCTTCCCAAAGTGCTGGGACCATGCCTGGCCTGAAGCTCTTTCTTTATGCTCGTCTGCACCACACTTTATTGCTGAAAATATCAAGAGACAGTGAACTTTTCATTCTGCTGCAGACCTATGAATAATAACATTGTCTTCTATGAAGCAATCTCTTAAGACTTCCTTGTCACAGTCCTCTAAAGAAAAAAATAGAACTTAGCTTGCTGTTCTTCTGATTCTGGAATCATCGAGTTAACTAAAGCTGTTGTTGGATTGGTTTGGTAACTGGGATTTTCACCAAACTTTCAATGTAACGGTATAATGAAGTGAGTTTACCTGTTCATGACAAAGTTACAGATGATGTAACATCTTAGGACATTTCATAACCCCCTTAGAGTCAGGGAAAATCTTAAAAATCACCAACTACAAGTCTCTGTGGCGGAGCTCTCTCTAATTTTCTCTGCTATGTATTGAATACCTGTACAAACTAGAAAAGAAACTGGTTTTTATTGCTGCTTAAACTTGGGCCAGGAGAAAATTTCTCATTGCTTTGGTCCTAAGTGTATTCAAATTCAGGTTTGACTTTTCCCTGCTTCTCAATTCAATTGGATTTCATCCAACTTGCATTCATTGAGCACCTTTTAGCAGGTGGGCATTGGACTAAATTATTAACTCCAGGCATTCAGAATTTGTGCTCAGTATCTTTTAATTCATGGATATTGGAACCATTGCTGGTAATTGAAAATCTCTTAATACTAATGCCATATTGTTACCAGAATAATAATAGTTTGGAGTGAAGATTATGCTCTAGCTCTATCCCTGTTTAGAGTAATTTTGCCCAGAAAAACTGGGCTCGAAATTACAATTTTATAGATTGGTAAAGATTTAACCAATGAATCAGAGCTAAAGTTGCCAACTTGTAAAATAATTTCAAAGCCCTCATACAGCTCTTCATGGTTATATTTAGACAGGCAGTGTAAATATGACCACTGACACAAATAAACACTGCAATTTGAAACCACAGATTACCAAAAAATGTGGTCCCTCGATGGTGGTCAATGGTTTTGATGTGAAGAGGCTGGATGTTCCCCAGTGCACTGGTGGTCATAACTCAACTCGCTGATTGCTTCAGGTGGGAGGACTTGCAGCACCGCACTCATGGCCTGGCAGCGTAGCCAGAGCATCCACACCTCAGAGGACTCTGGGGCCTGGGACCGAGCCCCAGAACAATTTGCAGAATTGGTGACTGTGGACCAATATGATTACTCTCTTAACGTGTACACTGTAATTATCTTCATTTTTGTTGTGGTGTTTTTTCTTTTCACAGGACCAGTCAATAAAAGCAATGTGGTGACAGCGAGCACATCCATCCAGCTCCTGGATGAACGGAAATCTCCTGTGGTGGCAGGTAAATAATTGACTCAATCCATGAAGACAAAGTAACCATGGCACCCATTCATCTGGCCAGTGGCCTACTTCTACGTAGCACACTTATCCTCCAAAAAGGTTTTCAAGGAGAAAACAATTTTAAGTTACTTCCTTCTCAGCTTGGTGTCATCTCCTTCAAACCAAGACTCTGACAGCTGGTGGTGGTTGATGTGAAAACAGAAAACGTTCCCAGGGTTTCTATCCTTAAACTCTGAGCCAGTAAGAAATTGTCAGTACGTGCTGAGGAGAATTTGTGGATGCTACGTAGCATGTTCATTCAAAGTAAACTCCAGATCTCCAGCTTCTGAGTCATTAGGATGACAGTGGGCATACAAGGAAATTGCAGGTTTGTTTTAGGCAAACACAAACTGAAATGTGCCCTTCTCCAGAGAGACTGAGATTTTCATCCCCCTAATCCCCCTGGGGAATTATAGAGTTAGCTGTATCTGCAGGTGGTGCGTTTGGGACGAGGGGAAAGCCAAAATATTATATGACTGAGAGTCTTGAATTGTCAAAGAAATCCTATTTCTGGCCTTTTCCATTTCTGTCACTTTTTAGGAGTATCAGCAGCTGTCTGTGGATGGCTAGGGGCTTTCATTGGTGGCATTTGGCCTAAAGGGCAGGCGACTACCAAAAAGCCCGCTTTGAAGACAAATGCTGACATAAAAACAGGCCCGAGGGTGTGTCTGGCGCATGGTTTATTCTGATCATTTTGGAGCCCTTGGTTGATGGGTGGGTGATATGCTCCAAGCACCATCCTGGTATTGGCTGGGTTTACTAAAGAGAGCGATTTTTGTTTTCCAGCAGTCTCCCTCAATAAGTTGTACTTTAGGGTGACTTTGAACATCCACTTCTGTGTCTTCACACACTGAATATTTGTGGGAAGGAGTGCAAATGGAGCAGATGGAAGAGACGTTTTTGAAGTGGTTGTTCTTTGGCGAGGAAATACTGCTTTTTTACCCCCACTTTATTTCTTTTTTTTTTTCCTTTTTTAAAATTATTATTATACTTTCAGTTTTAGGGTACCTGTGTACAATGTGCAGGTTCGTTACATATGTATCCATGTGCCATGTTGGTGTGCTGCACCCATTAACTCATCATTTAGCATTAGGGATATCTCCTAATGCTATCCCTCCCCCCTCCCACCATCCCACAACAGTCCCCGGAGTGTGATGTTCCCCCTCCTGTGTCCATGTGTTCTCATTGTTCAATTCCCACCTATGAGTGAGAACATGCGACATTTGTTTTTTTGTCCTTCCGATAGTTTACTGGGAATGATGGTTTCCAGTTTCATCCATGTCCCTACAAAGGACATGAACTCATCGTTTTTTATGGCTGCATAGTATTCCATGGTGTATATGTGCCACATTTTCTTAATCCGATCTATCCTTGTTGGACATTTGGGTTGGTTCCAAGTCTTTGCTATTGTGAATAGTGCCGCAGTAAACATACGTGTGCATGTGTCTTTATAGCAGCATGATTTATAGTCCTTTGGGTATATACCCAGTAATGGGATGGCTGGGTCAAATGGTATTTCTAGTTCTAGATCCCTGAGGAATCGCCACACTGACTTCCACAATGGTTGAACTAGTTTACAGTCCCACCAACAGTGTAAAAGTGTTCCTATTTCTCCACATCCTCTCCAGCACCTGCTGTTTCCTGACTTTTTAATGATGGCCATTCGAACTGGTGTGAGATGGTATCTCATTATGGTTTTGATTTGCATTTCTCTGATGGCCAGTGATGATGAGCATTTTTTCATGTGTTTTTTGGCTGCATAAATGTCTTCTTTTGAGAAGTGTCTGTTCATGTCCCTCACCCACTTTTTGATGGGGTTGTTTGTTTTTTTCTTGTAAATTTGTTTCAGTTCTTTGTAGATTGTGGATATTAGCCCTTTGTCAGATGAGTAGGTTGCGAAAATTTTCTCCCGTTTTTTAGGTTGCCTGGTTACTCTGATGGTAGTTTCTTTTGCTGTGCAGAAGCTCTTTAGTTTAATTATATCCCATTTGTCAATTTTGGCTTTTGTTGCCATTGCTTTTGATGTTTTAGACATGAAGTCCTTGCCCATGTCTATGTCCTGAATGGTATTGCCTAGGTTTTCTTCTAGGGTTTTTATGGTTTTAGGTCTAACATGTAAGTCTTTAATCCATCTTGAATTAATTTTTGTATAAGGTGTAAGGAAGTGATCCAGTTTCAGCTTTCTACATATGGCTAGCCAGTTTTCCCAGCACTACTTATTAAATAGGGAATCCTTTCCCCATTGCTTGTTTTTGTCAGGTTTGTCAAAGATCAGATCGTTGTAGATATATGGCATTATTGCTGAGGGCTCTGTTCTGTTCCATTGATCTATGTCTCTGTTTTGGTACGAGTACCATACTGTTTTGGTTACTGTAGCCTTGTAGTATAGTTTGAAGTCAGGTAGCATGATGCCTCCAGCTTTGTTCTCTTGGGTTAGGATTGACTTGGCGATGCGGGCTCTTTTTTGGTTCCATATGAACTTTAAAGTAGTTTTTTCCAATTCTGTGAAGAAAGTCATTGGTAGCTTGATGGGGATGGCATTGAATCTATAAATTACCTTGGACAGTATGGCCATTTTCACGATTGATTCTTCCAACCCATGAGCATGGAATGTCCTTCCATTTGTATCCTCTTTTATTTCATTGAGCAGTGGTTTGTAGTTCTCCTTGAAGAGGTCCTTCATATCCCTTGTAAGTTGGATTCCTAGGTATTTTATTCTCTTTGAAGCAACTGTGAATGGGAGTTCACTCATGATTTGGCTCTCTGTTTGTCTGTTATTGGTGTACAAGAATGCTTGTGATTTTTGTACATTGGTTTTGTATCCTGAGACTTTGCTGAAGTCGCTTATCAGCTTGAGGAGATTTTGGGCTGAGACAATGGGGTTTTCTAGATATACAATCATGTCATCTGCAAACAGGGACAGTTTGACTTCCTCTTTTCCTAATTGAATACCCTTTATTTCCTTCTCCTGCCTGATTGCCCTGGCCAGAACTTCCAGCACTATGTTGAATAGGAGTGGTGAGAGAGGGCATCCCTGTCTTGTGCCAGTTTTCAAAGGGAATGCTTCCAGTTTTTGCCCATTCAGTATGATATTGGCTGTGGGTTTGTCATAGATAGCTCTTATGATTTTGAGATACATCCCATCAATACCTAATTTATTGAGAGTTTTTAGCATGAAGCGTTGTTGAATTTTGTCAAAGGCCTTTTCTGCATCTATTGAGATAATCATGTGGTTTTTGACTTTGGTCCTGTTTATATGCTGGATGACATTTATTGATTTGCATATGTTGAATCAGCCTTCCATACCAGGGATGAAGCCCACTTGATCATGGTGGATAAGCTTTTTGATGTGTTGCTGGATTTGGTTTGCCAGTATTTTATTGAGGATTTTTGCATCAATGTTCAATAAGGATATTGGTCTAAAATTCTCTTTTTTGGTTGTGTCTCTGCCCGGTTTTGGTATCAGGATGACACTGGCCTCATGAAATGTGTTAGGGAGGAGTCCCTCTTTTTCTATTGATTGGAATAGTTTCAGAAGGAATGGTACCAGTTCCTCCTTGTACCTCTGGTAGAATTCGGCTGTGAATCCATCAGGTCCTGGACTCTTTTTGATTGGTAAGCTATTGATTATTGCCACAATTTCAGAGCCTGTTATTGGTCTATTCAGAGATTCAACTTCTTCCTGGTTTAGTCTTGGGAGGGTGTATGCGTAGAGGAATTTATCCATTTCTTCTAGATTTTCTAGTTTATTTGCATAGAGGTGTTTGTAGTATTCTCTGATGGCAGATTGTATTTCTGTGGGATCGGTGGTGAGATCCCCTTTGTCATTTTTTATTGTGTCTATTTGATTCTTCTCTCTTTTCTTCTTTATTAGTCTTGCTAGCAGTCTATCAATTTTGTTGATCTTTTCAAAAAACCAGCTCCTGGATTCATTAATTTTTTTGAAGTGTTTTTTGTGTCTCTATTTCCTTCAGTTCTGCTTTGATTTTAGTTATTTCTTGCTTTCTGCTAGCTTTTGAATGTGTTTGATCTTGCTTTTCTAGTTCTTTTAATTGTGATGTTAGGGTGTCAATTTTGGATCTTTCTTGCTTTCTCTTGTGGGCATTTAGTGCTATAAATTTCACTCTACACACTGCTTTGAATGTGTCCCAAGGATTCTGGTATGTTGTGTCTTTGTTCTCGTTGGTTTCAGAGAACATCTTTATTTCTGCCTTCATTTCGTTATGTACCCAGTAGTCATTCAGGAGCAGGTTGTTCCGTTTCCATGTAGTTGAGCGGTTTTGAATGAGTTTCTTAATCCTGAGTTCTAGTTTGATTGCATTGTGGTCTGAGAGACAGTTTATTACAATTTATGTTCTTTTACATTTGCTAAGGAGAGCTTTACTTCCAACTATGTGGTCAATTTTGGAATAGGTGTGGTGTGGTGCTGAAAAAAATGTATATTCTGTTGATTTGGGGTGGAGAGTTCTGTAGATGTCTATTAGGTCTGCTTGGTGCAGAGCTGAGTTCAATTCCTGGGTATCCTTGTTAACTTTCTGTCTCGTTGATCTGTCTAATGTTGACAGTGGGGTGTTAAAAATCTCCCATTATTATTGTGTGGGAGTCTAAGTCTCTTTGTAGGTCACGGAGGACTTGCTTTATGAATCTGGGTGCTCCTGTATTGGGTGCATATATATTTAGGATAGTTAGCTCTTCTTGTTGAATTGATCCCTTTACCATTATGTAATGGCCTTCTTTGTCTCTTTTCATCTTTGTTGGTTTAAAGTCTATTTTATCAGAGACTAGGATTGCAACCCCTGCCTTTTTTTGTTTTCCATTTGCTTGGTAGATCTTCCTCCATCCCTTTATTTTGAGTCTATGTGTGTCTCTGCATGTGAGATGGGTTTCCTGAATACAGCACACTGATGGGTCTTGACTCCTTATCCAATTTGTCAGTCTGTGTCTTTTAATTGGAGCATTTAGCCCATTTACATTTAAAGTTAATATTGTTATGTGTGAATGTGATCCTGTCATTATGATGTTAGCCTGTTATTTTGCTCGTTTGTTGACGCAGTTTCTTCCTAGCCTCGATGGTCTTTACAATTCCACCTGTTTTTGCAGTGGCTGGTACCAGTTGTTCCTTTCCATGTTTAGTGCTTCCTTCAGGAGCTCTTTTAGGGTAGGCCTGGTGGTGACAAAATCACTCAGCATTTGCTTGTCTGTAAAGGATTTTATTTCTCCTTCACTTACGAAGCTTAGTTTGGCAGGAAATGAAATTCTGGGTTGAAAGTTCTTTTCTTTAAGAATTTTGAATATTGGCCCCCACTCTCTTCTGGCTTGTAGAGTTTCTGACAAGAGATCAGCTGTTAGTCTGATGGGCTTCCCTGTGTGGGCAACTCGACCTTTCTCTTTGGCCACCGTTAACATTTTTTCCTTCATTTCAACTTTGGTGAATCTGACAATTATGTGTCTTGGAGTTGCTGTTCTCGAAGAGTATCTTTGTGGCGTTCGCTGTATTTCCTGAATCTGAATGTTGGCCTGCCTTGCTAGATTGGGGAAGTTCTCCTAGATAATATCTTGCAGAATGTTTTCCAAGTTGGTTCCATTCTCCCCGTCACTTTCAGGTATACCAATCAGACGTAGGTTTGGTCTTTTCACATAGTCCCATATTTCTTGGAGGCTTTGTTCATTTCTTTTTATTCTTTTTTCTCTAAACTTCCCTTCTCGCTTCATTTCATTCATTTCATCTTCCATCACTGATACCCTTTCTTCCTGTTGATCGCATCGGCTACTGAGTCTTCTGCAGTCTTCATGTAGTTCTCGAAACTTGGCTTTCAGCTCCATCAGCTCCTTTAAGCACTTCTCTGCATTGGTTATTTTAGTTAAACATTCGTCTAATTTTTTTTCAAAGTTTTTAACTTCTTTGCCATTGGTTTGAATTTCCTCCTGTAGTTTGGAGTAGTTTGATCATCTGAAGCCTTCTTCTCTCAACTCGTCAAAGTCATCCTCCATCCAGCTTTGTTCCATTGCTGGTGAGGAACTGCATTCCTTTGGAGGAGGAGAGGTGCTCTGCTTTTTAGAGTTTCCAGTTTTTCTGCTCTGTTTTTTCCCCATCTTTGTGGTTTTATCTACTTTTGATCTTTGATGATGGTGATGTACAGATGGGTTTTTGGTGTGGATGTCCTTTCTGTTTGTTAGTTTTCCTTCTACCAGACAGGACCCTCAGCTGCATGTCTGTTGGAGTTTGCTAGAGGTCCACTCCAGACCCTGTTTGTCTGGGTGTCAGCAGCAGTGGCTGCAGAACAGCAGATTTTCGTGAACCGCAAATTCAGCTGTCTGATCGTTCCTCTGGAAGTTTTGTCTTAGAGGAGTACCTTGCCGAGTGAGGTGTCAGTCTGTCCCTACTGGGGGGTGCCTCCCAGTTAGGCTGCTCAGGGTTCACGGACCCACTTTAGGAGGCAGTCTGCCCGTTCTCAGATCTCCAGCTGCATGCTGGGAGAACCACTACTCTCTTCAAAGCTGTCGGACAAGGACATTTAAGTCTGCAGAGATTACTGCTGACTTTTTTTTGTCTGTGCCCTGCCCCCAGAGGTGGAGCCTGCAGAGGCAGGCAAGCCTCCTTGAGTTCGAGCTTCCTGGCTGCTTTGTTTACCTAAGCAAGCCTGGGCAGTGGCCGGCGCCCCTCCCCCAGCCTCACTGCTGCCTTGCAGTTTGATCTCAGACTGCTGTGCTAGGAATCAGCGAGACTCCGTAGGCGTAGGACCCTCTGAGCCAGGTGTGGTACACAGTCTGGTGTGCCGTTTTCCAAGCCCATTGGAAAAGCGCAGTATTAGGGTGGGAGTGACCCGATTTTCCAGGTGCCATCTGTCACCCCTTTCTTTGACTAGGAAAGGGAACTCCCTGACCCCTTGCGCTTCCTGAGTGAGGCATTGCCTCGCCCTGCTTCGGCTCTCTCACAGTGCGCTGCACCAACTGTCCTGCACCCACCGTTTGGCACTCCCTAGTGAGATGAACCTGTTACCTCAGATGGAAATGCAGAAATCACCCGTCTTCTGCATCACTCACACTGGGAGCTGTAGACCGGAGCTGTTCCTATTCGGCCATCTTGGCTCCACCCCCCCACCCCCCCCACTTTATTTCTGACTTGGCCTATGTATAATTGTATTAGTAGGGTTGAAAGATTTGGGGATAGTTGCCCTGGTTATTCCTGAGTTACTGGGTATGACAAGGATGACAGCCTTATGTATCTGACCTGTGGCTCATCTTGAACTAAGCAGACCTATTCTTAATCAGCCAGGAGATACGGGCTCTGAGGATTCACAGTTGCTGTCTTCAAATTTTGTCACTTAATGTCTCATGTTCCTTGAGAAAAGTGGGAGACAGGATCATTTAACTCAACAAGATTTATTTATGCTTAAAGGAGGTCAGACTTGCTTACCTCCAGGCTGGTCCAGCGAGCTAATTCTGAAGGCATGTTATCTCCCGGGAGCTGAGGCCACATGCAGCAGCTGTCAAAGACATGGTCTGGCCAGAATATCTGGTTGTCTGTTTGAAATTTCTTTTTAAAACCCTTTCTTTGGGTTTCTAGTTTAGTCATCATGAAGGATGAGCCCTAAGGTCACTGTGCCTGTCTCAGCCACCTCTGTCCAAGTTTACAAACTATGCTCACATCTTTCCAAATGCCTTACATTTCATAAATGCCTATTTGGCTGAGTATGGGTGAAACGTGGTCTGAGCCTGAACACTGTGTATCCAGTCTAGAGAAGAAAGTGCACTTTCCAAATGCTATGCCAGTCTATTGTCAAGTTGCATCACTGGCCATAGACCACAGGCAGGTCACGAGACACAGTTTTGTCCACCCTGAGTAGGTGGGGAAGGCACCCTCCCATTTACTGCTTCTCTGTGTATACCAAATGGCCCCCATTTTCACAAGATAATTACAGAGCAAGGCCAAGAAGCAAGGTCATTTAAAGAACCGTATTTAGTCCTTACCTTTTAGAATTGGTGACTATTAACCTTTTTCAAACTTTGGTAGACATAAGATAAAACAGAATTGCTTTATTTTGATGTTGAAGACTGCTGTGGGTGCAGCACCACGAAGGCAGTGACCTCAAGAAGACCTCTCTGTCTCCAAAAACAGAGTGGCCTCTTCAGCACCCCCGCCCCAAGTTTTCCTGACTCTGACTCAACCGTCATGTCACTGTGTGATTAGGTTTGGTAACTTTCCTCTGTGTATTTTCCTCAAATTATGTAGACACCGTTTACCACTCTAAAATTAAAAAGGCCATTTTAATTGGGGAAGAAGCCTTGTTTTGGCAGATGAAGATGAATATGTGAGCAGGCTTTTCTCCCATCAGTGTGCCCCAACAGCAGATGGGAGACAGCCGACTGGCAGGAATGTTAGGTTTCAATGAAATCCTTGTGTTAAAGTGGAACTCTTCTGAAAGAAGAGGTGTACAACTATGCAAATAATTATTGAGGACTCCTTGGAAAGGCCAGCTTCGCTCCCAGGCCTGACCTGGTCATCTCATGTTCATTGGCTATATATGTCTGGGATAGAAAGAGGTTTTTTTGTTTTATTTTCTTGTTTTTTGTTTTATTCTCTTCTTTCTCTTTTGTGTGCTTTCTTTTTTAAACAAAAACATTTAGATACTCATCTGTCAATGACACCTTTGAAGAAAGGCCAGTCAGACTGGGCAAGATTCCATTTGTACACCAGCCTTGGTGCATAAATGGGCCCCATCCATCTTCCCGGCCTATGACATTGCTTACAGTCCTTCTCTTGAGAAGCCTGCCAACTCTCCAGCTGCTACCAGTGTGCTGCATTTTCTTAATTGCTTTCCCACTGCCCAGGAAGAAGTGGTGGGACTCTCCCTTTGGCCTACCAAGTCTCATCCTAGCCCTGGAACCTTCTGTCGTGTCAGGTTCCTCATCCATCGTATTATTCTGACTGCAAATGCAGATCTTGGACTGTAAGGTCCACGCAGTTTATCATTCACTCTATAACTTGCTAAATGTGCGGTCTTGGGTCTCTAAAGTTCTATCTAAAATAGGCTTGGGATTATTACCTCCCTTGCCTTCCCCTGTGTCAATTCAGGGATAAAATGAGGAAACAAACAAGAAATTCTTGGGTAAGAAAGAAGAATAAAAATGCTAGAATTTAGGATAACCCGTTTTTATCTAAAAGTTGGTGGCATATTCATTCATTCAATAAATAAGTATTTCCTGAGCCTCTGCTTTTGCCAGGCACTCTAGCTGTAAATAAATAATAACCAGTGTCTTAATCCATTTTGTTTTGTTATAGCAGAATACCACAGAATGAGTAATTTTCTTTTTATTTAAGTTTATTTTAAGTTCAGGGGTACATGTGCATGTTTGTTACATAGGTAAACTGTGTTATGGGGGCCTGTTGTACAGATTAGTTTATTGCACAGGTATTAAGCCTAGTACCTATTAGTTATTTTTCCTGATCCTCTCCCTCCTCCCACCCTCCACCCTCCATTAGGCCCTAGTGCGTGTTGTTCCCCTCTCTGGGTCCATGTGTTCTCATCGTTTAGCTCCCATGTATAAGTGAGAACATGTGGTATTTGGTTTTCTCTTCCTGCATTAGTTTGCTAAGGATAATGGCCTGCAGTTCCATCTATGTTCCTGCAAAGGATATGATCTCATTCTTTTTTATGGCTGCATAGTATTCCATGGTGTATATGCACCACATTTTCTTTATCCAGTCTGTCATTGATGGGCATTTAGGTTGATTCCCTGTCTTTGCTATTGTGAATAGTGCTGCAGTAAACATACACATGGATGTGTCTTTATGATAGAATAATTTTTACTCCTTCGGGTATATACCCAGAAATGGGATTGCTGAGTAGGATGGTAGTTCTGTTTCCAGCCCTTTAAGGAATCGCAACACTGTTTTCTACAATGGCTGAACTAATGTACACTCCCAGCAGTGTATAAGCATTCCTTTTTCTCCCCAACTTCACTAGCATCCGTTATTTTTTGACTTTTTAATAATAGCCATTCTGACTGGTGTGAGATGGTATCTCATTGTGGTTTTGATTTGCATTTCTCTAATGATCAGTGATGTTGAGCTTTTTTTCATATGCTTGTGAGCCGTGTGTATGTCTTCTTCTGAAAAGTGTCTATTCATGTCCTTTGCCCACTTTTTAATGGGGCTATTTGTTTTTTCTTGTAAATTTGTTTAAGTTCTTTATAGATACAGGACATTAGACTTTTATCAGATGCTTAGTTTGCAAAAACTTTCTCCCACACAATGGGTAATTTATACAGAAAATAAATTTATTTCTTACAGTTCTGGAGGCTGCAAACCCCAAGATCCAGGTGCCCACATCTGGCAAGAGCCTTCGTGCTGTGTCATCTTATGGCAGAGGGCGGAAGGTAGAAGGGCAAGAGAGCACACACAAGAGAGGAGAAAGGGCAAAACCTATTTTGCCTTAACTTACTTTTTGTTGACTTTAGTTTTATAAATTACGCTGATCATGGTGGTGATTCTTTACTTTGTTCTCCCTGGAGAGACCTGGCCCACTAGTCCAGCAGTCATAGGCACTGCATCTACCGTATCAGGGTAGAAATGACCTGGTAAGAAGAAATGCAGGGAGGCAGAATTGAAGCAAGATGGAAGGTGTGGCCCTGCAGGAGACTTCTTCCCCTCCTCAAATTGTTTGTCTGACTTCCCTGTTTATCTTCTAGACCCTCCCTCTGACAAATACAAGATACTGAATCCCAATATTTGTTAACGATTTCAGACTTCTAGAGATGTTTAAAATATTAAATAATGAAATATGAATTGTGTGCACTTGCTTTAAAGTGTACCTTTTAACATACCAAAATCTAAAATTGCTCCTAAAAATGTTTCATTTTGATTTCTTAGATAGTTTTGAACTCTTTAAGGGCAAAGACCCAATTTTTTTTTATTCCCAGTGCCAAGTACAAGGGCTAACATACGGTCCATATGGGAGAGATACTGGATAAATAAATGATTCAAGGAAGACAGGCTTCATTTTCACCTTCTATATAGGTAGGTACATATTTATTGACCAGATAGTGGAAACATAGTACTTGACTAAAACTCTAAGACAGATAATCACTCAGTAGCTAAAACTCCAGTCCATACTATAGTAATATGATATTGATCAATATGAATATTTTAAGGAATAGAAAATTGTTTTGTGTCCCATCCCAAAAGCAACCTTGTTGGCCCAGTAGTTATCTCTGCATCAGTAGATGTCTTTTCTGAGGTCCAGGCATCTAAGGTGATGCTTAGAATAGCTAATCTGATCACATCAGCAGAAAAAAAGGAGTATAGACACGAGAGACATTGGTTTCTTTTAGAAACTGCTCTTTTTAAACAGCTTTATTGAGGTATGATTTATATATCTTTTTAAATTATAAAATTCAATGAATTTTAGTAAGTTTGGGAGTTGATTTGCAAGAAACACAGAACACTTTAGATCTGTCATTGGAGAAATTTGAAAATGTGGGTTATGTGGTCTCATTTGCATAACTCAGGGCAGTCTAATGAAGGGGAAGATCCCATTTAACCAGCTAATTAGGAAAGGGATTGATTAACATCAGTGATCATTAACTGTTGCCAAGTATGTGGTATTTAATCTGAACACAGTATTTGCTATGGGCCCTTCATTAGAGTTAGGTGAATAATGCTGGCAAAATGTTCTAGGCAAAGATTTAACTTGTCAACATTCCTTTGGTGGGATCTCACATGTTTGGTATGTAGGAGTTAACTAGTATGTCAGAAAGTATGTATCAAGTCTGCCTGGATAAACCTCTAGTTTTTAAAATCTGAGCAAAGGAACTATTTTATTTTGGCAAAAATGAAAACTTACTGATTAAACTAGTAGTTTCCAGCCAGGGGCGGTTTTGCCACCAGGGGACATTTGGCACCATCAAAAAACATTTTTGATTGGCACTACTGGTTAGGAGGGTGCTACTGGCATCTCATGGGTAGAGGTCAGGAATGGTGCTAAACATCTTGCAAAGCACAGGTCAGCCTCCACAACAAAGAATTATCTGGTTCACATGTCAGTAGTGCTGAGATTGAGAACTGTTGGGTTAAACTGACAGGTAAACTTCAACTCACTGCTTTCAAATTCAGTGTTTTTCCTTATAGACTAACAATCTTGATTCATTTCTTTATTTTAATTAACTCATTCAATAAATATATATATTACACCTACAATGTTCCTAGTGCTGGGGATACAGCTGTGAACAAGTACCCCAGAAGGCACCGTGGAGGGTGTCGGGGGATTGTCAATTGATCACAAGGGCACTGTTGGCATCGATGTCCAGAGACTGGGATGACAGCTTCCCAGTGAAGAATTGTTCCACACAAATGCTGCAGCACCCTCTGAGAATGCTGAGCATGGCCAAGTTGCTGCCAATGGAGAGCTTCCATTTGTGTGGCAGGTACAGACAAGTATTGCAGGAATGAGAGAAAGGAAGGGAAGGAAGGGAAGAAATGGAAGGAAGGAAGGAAGGAAGGATGGATGGATGGATGGATTTCTAGTAGTGGTAAATGCTCTCTAGAAATGGAGCAGGATTAGGAGATGAAATGTGGTTGGCAGTGGCAAAGGGGAGAGGAAGTGCGCAGCCATGTGCACATGGGTATGTGGTGGGGCAGTGCCTTTCCAGGTTGGGGGTGGTTCTAGAAGGCCTCCCTGATGAGGTGACATGAATGGAGGTCTGAATCATGAGACGCAGTCTGCAGTCATCATGCAAAGATATATAGGAAGAGCATTCCACGCAATGGGAACTAACGCCTCCAGTAACCTGGAATGAGATTCTTCATCCATGTGTCCATGTTCCACGTGGGTGCTGTGAGACCTGAGTGAGTCTCTTGGATTTTGGGGGTAGTTACCAGGTTCTACAACCAGAGCTGATGAGTAGGTGGGTAGCTGACCCAGGGAAAGTGGGAAACCCAAGGCAAGTCTTCGCTCTGAATGTCATCTATGAGGTGGGACTTTTTATATGTTTGACATTTTTATGAAGCTAACAAATGAGTACTATGCAGGGACAGAAGCAGGTCTAAGCCGGTGGGACTGACAACAGCAAACTTTATAGAAATGGGTTAGTGATGTAGCTATAGGTCACACTTTATTTAAAGTCTACAGCAGAGTTTGAGAGTGAGAGCTGGACATTAGAGCAGCTGCTCTGCATATCACACAGTAGCCGGTGACAAGGGCATGTTGAGGATTATTGCCCCAGGAATAAAAATAGCCCAGAGTTTTAAGAAACCGGATCCTCTGTGCTCACTCTCCAGGACACTTGCTCCAAGAGTTTCTGTCCCTTTCTAAACTCAAAGCTCCGACGCGCCCTCCACTCAAAAATGAGCAGCAGAATTTTGGGGTGAGACATCCTCATACCTGCTTGTGTGTTCTAAATCAGCAAGTTAAGCCACTTCTTTTAGAGGTCATGGTGGGATGTGGACATAAAAGACAGTGTGAACTGAGTATTTATGAGTGAGCACAGGCCATCCCCTTCCCCAGGCCTCACCCCTGTGCCTTCCTTTTCACATGTGCAAGAGGAGGTTGTTTGGTGCGGAGGTTGGATCTCTAATAGCCTCATTTTTAAAAGGTGGACATTTATTGTACCACCAGAGAAAAGGAAAGGAATTAACCAATATTGGAATATGTCTCATACCCAGATTCAGTCTTGCTTTTAGGGGAGTGTCTGATTCCTGTTGAGAGAAATAAATAAGTTTTTATGTATATAAAGTTTTTGGTAAATGCTTACATCTGGGTTGGTAATAATCATTAGCTGCTAAATTATTATTGTTGCTTTCTTCGTTAAGAATTACCATATGTTACGCCCACTACTGCTCACTAGTCAGTGCTGTTTCCTGTATTATGTTATTTTTTCTGAAAACTTGCATATTATATTAATAATATCTTGATATGTTTTGTATTAAAACTTTGAAACTTTTGTATTAAAACTTTTGTATTAAAACTTTGAAACTCACACTTTCACATACCTGTGCCTCAGAGCTGAGGTTCACAAACTATAGCTCTAGGAAACCACTCATGTACTTTCTCTATGGATTTGTCTATTTTTGGACATTCTAGATAAATGGAATCATGTAATATGTGCCCTTTTGTGACCAGTTTCCTTCATTTAACATAATGTTTTTATGATCCATCCACATTGTAGCCTGTATCAGTACTTCATTTTTAAATTGCCATATAATATTCCTTTGTATGGACAGACAACATTTAGCACATCCATTCGTAAGTTGATGGATGCTTTTTTAGCTGTTAGTAATGTTGATATGAGCATCCATGTACATGTTTCTGAGCAGGCCTATGTTTTTATATTCTCTTGGGTACATACCTAAAAGTAGAATTGTTGGGTCATATGGTAACTCTATGTTTGGTATTTTGAAGAACTGCAAAACTGTTTTCCAAAGTGGCTGCACCATTTGACAACACCACCAGCAACATATGAATATTCCAATTTTTCTACATCCTTTCTAATACTGTCTTTTTTATTTTAGTCATCCTAGTGGGTGTGAAGTGATTTCCATTTCCCTAAGGACTTAGCATCTTTTCATGTGCTTACTTGCCATTTGTATATTTTCTTTAGAGAAAGGTCTATTCAGATCCTTGCCCATATTTAAATTAAATTAGGTTGTCTTCATATTCTTGAGCTGTAAGAGTTGTTCATATATTCTGGATATAAATACCTTGTCAGGCCGGGTGTGGTGGCTCACGCCTGTAATCCCAACACTTTGGGAGGCTGAGTCAGGTAGATTGCTTGAACCTAGGAGTTCAAGACCAGCCTGGGCAACATGGTGAAACACCACCTCTACAAGAAAATACAAAAATTAGCTGAGCAGGCTGGTAGGCACCTGTAGTCCCAGTTATTCAGGAGGCTGAGGTGGGAGGATAGCTTGAGCCAGGAAGGTCAAGGCTGCAGTGAGCCGAGATTGTGCCATTGTACTCCAGCCTGGGTGACAGAGTGAGACCCTGTCTCAAAACAAAAGAGAAAAGGCAAGAAAATCTGGTGAGCTCTCCACTGCCTGTTTTTGTAGACAAAGTGGTATTGAAATGCAGCCATGCCCATATTGTCTGTGAATACCTTCTTGCTAAAATGGCAGATCTGAGTAGATGGAGGGATAGAGACCATAGAAACTGCAAAGCCAAAAATATCCACTACCTGCTCCTTCACAGAAAAAGCTTGCCAAACCCAACTTCACATGAAAATATGTCACATTGTCTATTTAAAAGAACAACGAAAAAGGCTGATTTGTTCACTCACCTATTTCAACATGTTTCTATAAAAATGAAGTAGATATTTAAATCAGAGGTTATGTAAGTGGAGCTGAAGACAGAGCTTCGTGTATCAGAGGTTGTCCATCGGTAGTGCCTAATGTTTTTGTCTGTGTGGTTACACAGAAATTCCAATCAAAGATCCTAAGCTTTCTAAAAATATATGTTTTCATTGTAAGTCAAGACGGTGATTTAGTTAATCTTCACTGTAGCTTATAAATCTCTGAACAGTGCAATCAGCATAATGCTTGGTAGGACATTGAAAATGCCCTCACATGCTTTGGTGGAAAACAGTTTATGGGATTTTTTTTTTTTTTCCAACATGGCTCATGAGAGATTTGGGGATTTATTTAACCGCCTTTATCCAGGCAAATCTCCTAGTGACCTTGTTGGGATTTTGATCTCAGTTAAGACTAGAATATATATGACTCATGCTAAGTAAAGGGCCCACAGAGGATAGAGGAGCTGACATGAATTTCCCTCCCCTGGGAAGAAAGGGACGGGCATGAGCAGAATCTGCAGCAGAAGAGTCCAAGCTTGTCCAATCTGCGGCCCGTGGGCTGTGCAGCTTCAAATGCAGCTCAACACAAATTGGTAAACTTTCTTAAAACATTATGAGATTTTTTTGTGATTTTTTTTTTTTTTTTTGGCTCATCGCCTATCATTAGTGTTAGTATATTTTATGTGCGGCACAGGTGGAGAACCCTCAGGCCCTGCAACATTTACAAGTCAGGGAGATGAGTGAATCAGCAAATGAGACCTAGGAGGGTTGGACAGTGAGGTCAACTAAGAACCAAGTAAAGGGAGACTTCAAGGAGAAAGTGATCAACATGGTGAAGAAGACAATTCTTCTTCTTCCAACGTGGCCCACGGAAGCCAAAAGATTGGACACCCTGGCTAAACCCTTTGACTTGACTGAAAGTCCAGTACGTGGACTTTCTTGCCTGAGGAAAATGCTTTGATCAGTCTCTGGTGGGAAAGGGACAGTGCTTATCCAAGGCTTTTTATTCCCAATGTCTCCCAAAGTTTGCATTTACCAAGAACTCCTGGGTTCTCTTCTGGGTGAGAAGATCTGCAGGAAGTTAGGATCAATGCCTGAATGTCATTCTCACCTCAAAGCCAAAGTACACAATTATACATGACACAGCTCAGGCAGATGGTAGTAGGTAATTGTCTTTCAAAATAAAATTTCAGAATGAAAACATCGTGTATGGTCATAGTATATGCTTTACTATTCTTCCACCAACTTTCAGATTTTATGATATAGTCAGGTTTTTAAGTCAAAAGTATTGTTACATTATTTTATTTGTGTGATGCATTACTCATTCGTTTATGCTGTATGCTCCTCTCCCTTGCTGTTTCCCATTTTCTCTGGAACCCACTCCACAATGAAATATTCCTCATGAAGGTCACCAGTAATTTCAGTAACTTCCATTGTTCTTTTGTTTTGGCCTTTTAGCAGTGCTTCACCATGTTGATCACTTTCTCCTTGAAGTTTCCCTTTACTTGGTTCTTAGCTGACCTCACTGTCCAACCCTCCTAGGTCTCGTTTGCTGATTCACTCATCTCCCTGACTGGTAAATGTTGGAGGGCCCCGGGGTTCTCCACCTGTGCTCCTATTTACTCTCAACGCTTTGAACACTATTCATAAACTGGTGATTCCCAAGCCACACTTCTCTTACTTGACCTTACTTGCCTATTCAGTGTCTCTACTCTTTCTCCAATAGGCCTATCAAATTCAATAGATGCCAGGCTGAAGTCCTGATTGCATTCACACCCTCCCCCTCCACCCTTTCTCCATAGCCTTGATAATTTAAAATCCAACTCAATAATTCTCATTTTCTAGTTAATCCAAAACCTTTGGAGTCATTCATTTCTTTTTTTTAAAAAAGCATGTCATCTTGGATAATATTGACTGTACTCAAAAGTAGACAGGAAAAAATACAATGAAATTCCACGTATCTTGTGCCCAATCCCAGTAGCCATCAACCCTTGGCCACTGTGTCCTTCAATTTGCCAATCCACAACCACCTCTCCCATATTATTTTAAATCAAATCTTAGTGATTACATTGTTTCATTCATAAATACGTCAGCCTACATCTTTAAAAGATAAGGACTTCTTTGTATTTTAATATAGCAATACAATTACCTAAAAATAATTCCTAAATCTATTACCTAGTCAGAATGTAAATTCTGGTTGTCTCAAAAATGTCATTTGTTTTTTACAATTTGTTTGAATCAGGATCTTCTTCCTCTTCTTTTTCTCTTCTTCCTCTTCCTCTTCTTCTTCCCTTCCCCCTCCCCCCTCTCCTCCTCCTCTTCTTCCTCCTCCTCTTCCTCCTCCTCTTCCTTCTTCGTCATTGTCTTTTTTTTTTTTTTTTTTTTAAAGAGATGGGGGTCACACGTTTTTCCCCAGACTGGTCTTGAACTCCTGGGCTCTAGTGATCCTCCTGCCTCAGCCTCATGAGCAGCTGGAACTACAGGCATGTACCCCTGTGCCTAGCTTTGAATCAGGATCTGGAAGTCATTCTTGACTCTTTCCTTTTCCTCCTACCTGCAACCAATCTGCCTATAAATCCTGTTATTTCTTTCAGTTATGTACAGAGTCTGACCACTTCTCAGCACTTCCACCGTTCCCTCAGTGGGCCGCTCCACTTTCATCTCTACCTTGGATTGTTGTAGAAGCAGCAGCTTCTACTGCTTCCCCTGTCTTCTCCCAACCTTCGCCTCTTCATTTTATTCTTCGTGTGAGCCACAGAAATCATGTTAAAGATAAGTAATATCATGTCACTCTTCTATCCAAAACTCTCTATTGACTTCTCACTTTACTCAGAGTTAAAAGCCAAAATTCTCACAGAGGTCCATGTATGAGTTATCTTATGCCAAAGCTTAATGCCTTAAAGCTACAGACATTTACTATTGTACAGCATCTATGAGTCAGGACTCTGGGTGCAGCTTAGCTGAGTCCTCTGGCTCAGGATCTTCCATGAGGCCGAAATGAAAGTGTTGTTGAGGGTTGCGGACTCATCTGAAGGCTCAACAGAGGAAATGCTTTCACCGTCACTCATGAGATCATTAGCAGGATTCAGTTAGCTCCTCGTGGTTTGTTGGGCATAGAGACTCAGTTCCTCAGTAATTGTTGGCCAAGACCTCTCTTACCTCCTTGCCACATAGGCTTCTTCGTAGGGTAGCTCATAGTGAGCTAGTTTACTTTGAACAGGACAAGCAAGAGAGCGTGAGCAAGATAGAAACCAGAGGTTTTTGTAACTTAATCTTGGAATGGATATCTTATTACTTTTCCCATATTCTGTTTGTTTGAAGCAAGTCACTAGGTCCAGCCCACAGTCGAGGAGAGAGCATGAGTACCAGGAGGCAAGAATCATTGAGAGTTATCCTAAAAGCACCTGCCACAACCTGTAAGTCCTACATGATTTGACCCCTATGACCCTCTAATCTCAGCTCCTTCTACTTCCCCTTTGCCCACTCAACCACAGCCACACTACCTCCTTGTTCTTCAGTCACACCAACCTTGCCGCTACCTCAGGGCCTTTGCACCTGCCATGCCTTTTCCATGGGACGTTTTTCCTCCAGATACCTTCACCACTGGTTCCATCATTTCCTTCAGGTCTCTCCTCAAATATTTTCTCAGCAGGGACCTTCCTGATCACCACATGTAAAATAAAAACTCTTCCTCTTCCATATCCCCAGCATTCTCTCCTCCTCACATCTGCTTGTTCACCACCTGATATGATTTGTATTTCTTTATCTTCTTCCTCTGCTAGATGTTAAGTTTCATGGGACAGATATTTTATATTTCTTGTTCACTCCTTTAGTCTTAATGGTTGGAAAAGGAGAACATCCTCCTATATGCCACGTTGTAGACAGTCTTCATCTTTAATAAATGAAGACAGTGGGGTCTCAATGGGAGGTATTGTAGAAGTTAAATGTCCTCAGTTACCCTACGTACAGGAAAGCATGATTTCTCTCTGATTTTTTTTTAAACTCAGGGTCTCAGTGGAAGGCATATCAGCATAGGATGGGCTATACAGACTATTGCTCTCATCCTTGACACCCCACTCATCTGTTTCAAGGTCACACCTCTGCTCTGTTTTGTGTTGTTTTTTTGAGACAGGATGTCACTCAGTCACTCAGACTGGAGTGCAGTGACTGGAGTGAATCACCGCAGCCTTGATCTCTTGAACTCAAGCAATCCTCCCTCCTCAGCCTCCTGTGTAGCTGGGATCATAGGCATGCGCCACCACATCTGATTAATTTTCGCATTTTTTGTGGAAACGAGATTTTACCATGTTGCCAAGGCTGCACTTCTGCTTTAGATAGTAGATATTCCTCCTGGAGACTTAGCTATCCTTGAGCAGTATTCCTAATTTCCGGGGCCCTCATAACTTTTCTCCTCTTCTGTGTATTAATGAGTATTTCAATGGGAAATACTTATTGGCTAGCATCTTAATCTAGACTCTAAATTTGCCACTTTTCTCAAATAATTTCAAGAGAGTATGACTGAGTTTCTTCCCCTCTCATTCGGAGACTGCCTGTTCCAGCCCAGCAGAGCCATAGATGATGAAAGGGTTCTTATTTCCCCATTGTGCCTTGGCTCCTTCAGCTGTCCTCCTGGTTTTGGTAGGACCAGAGCTCTGGCAGTGTCCTACTGGTTGGTGGTTGGGTTTCTTTGCCTTGCCATGCTTTAAGGTAAGTGTTGGCAGTGCCAGGAAAGGATC
The DNA here is from genome assembly GCF_028878055.3 of Symphalangus syndactylus. Classification (NCBI taxonomy): domain Eukaryota; kingdom Metazoa; phylum Chordata; class Mammalia; order Primates; family Hylobatidae; genus Symphalangus; species Symphalangus syndactylus. The sequence continues at coordinate 106,037,208 of NC_072423.2, read as the reverse complement.
CTAACTCTGACTTCTTCGAACCTGTCAGGTCCTGAAAAGTGCCTGGGTGTTGGCCTTGGGAAGACTTACATCCAGATTCCCACTCCACCATTTACTAGTGGTGTGACGTTGAGCAAATTACCTAAGCCGTCTGTGTCTTCATATGTAATGTGGCAGTACAATACCTACGTGTTTTGGTTACTATGAGGCTTAGAGAAAATTAAGTATTATGCTTGGAAAATATATGGCACGAAATTGGGTGCTCAATAAATGCTGATAATGGTGTTTTAATTGCCCTTATCCAAATACTTGGCATAATGATGTCATAGCTTTGATATTGTGATTCACCACAAAATGAACAAAGAATGGTGAGGATCATGTTGTGTTATCTATGCTAACCCCATCTCCTGCAACTGCATTTATAAGCCTGCAGTAAATTCTGTGCATGACTTCTGTAATGTTGCTTTCCTTTCGATGCTTCCATTTCCTCTGTAAAATAAGGACATGGAACTATATCAGAGTAACAAATAGGTTTAATCTCTTATGTCAACTCCAATTGATCAGTAGTGGGTACCTGGAAAATAGATATAAAAAAAAAATTCTGAGGCCTTGTCTGGGCTCAGCAGATAACTTTGTCATGATCTATTAGCAATGTCTGCAATGGATAGAAAGGCTGATGGCAGCTATTCTGAAATTCTCCAGACCTGGACTAAATGCTCTCTAAGACCCTTCTCAGATCCCCAGTCCTCTGATTCGTTATCGACATCTTCTTGATGGGCCTTTGTAGCTGGCTGGCATCCTATCCTATCCACCCAAATGAATATTCAGTGTCATTGGAGTAAAACGTAGATATGAGTAGTCCAGTTAAGAATCTGAAAGGGATTATATATCAGTAAAAATAAATAAAAATTAAAAAAAGAATCTGAAAGGGAAGTGATTGATTAGGCAGCTGCTTCTCTGAATGGGGTAGGGGTTTCTTGGAGACCGCATTGCAATTTGAGTCTAAAAAATAAAGCATTTTAATCAAAACAGCAAACAGGATGGTTCCCTAAAGTCATGCATGCAGATCATAGCCCAGCGATGCCATGTGGAGTTGGAATATCATTTTGTGTAGGTTTCTGTCAATAACATTTAGCAATGGATACACGGATGGGTTTTCCCAAACTGGAAACAGTAATTTCCTGACCTGCAATAGAAAGTTACAGGTTTCTAACAGTTGTTGGATAATTATGTGAATGTGTGCTACCGATAATTTTAGAAATTAGTTTAACCACTTCCTTTGATATTTAGGATCTAAGATAAAGGTGTCTTGTTTCAGGGGTACTTGGTTAACTCAAGCAAGGAGATTTGATTTGCACAAACCTTCAGGAAGAAATCTGTGTGTGCATCACTTTTTAGTCTTGCCATTTTTATAAGGAAAAATGAAACCCTTAGTAATCCACTGGCATTTTATAACCTTAAGCAAAAGATTCTTCCTGCAGGGTCAGGGATATTTGCCTTATTTGTAAAAGCTTTTCAGATCTAAAGGTCTTCTAGGTCTTCCTTCTCCGAAATCTCTATGGCAGAGTACATTCTTCATGCCCCCTTTTTTTATGCCTCACTACAGACAGCTACAATATCTGTGAATTTACGATCCCTGGCAAGTCAAAAATCACCCATCTGTAGCCATACTGTTCTACTAAATATGACGGAAGAACTATATTTTTAGTTTTCTCAGAAACAATCAACACTAAACGTGATTTTTGTCCACAGTGTACCCTCAGCAAGGCTTCTATGACAGAAGGACATTTTTATAAGGGAATCTATGAATATGACAGCAGCAATAAACAGCTGAAAATAATCTATGAGGCGTTTGCAAATTACCCCTCATGAGCTGTAGTGGTTGTGAAAGATAATTTGTGGTTCTCACAGAATACCCTGTAAATTGGGTCTTTCATCTGCAATGTTTTTTACAGTTAAAACATTTCATTTCTCATATTAACAAATGATAACTCTGCATTTGTTAATCTAAACAATTTGATTTATATTTTTTTTCTGTTCTGAGAAGCTGTTGACATTTCAGGGTAAGTAATTATTTTCATTGCCAACTGCTGTTTGTGGTGACTGTAGGCAAAAGATAGAAATCTGAATATAAGTATGCATCATTTTAATCATTTTCCTTGAAGACTGCCCATAAAGCAGGAAGCCTGTTTGCCTGAGTTATCATCTGTACTTAGAAATCTAAAAGGATATGAGTGTTGACAAGCAAGGATTCTAGTCACGTTCAGGGTTTTCTGTGGGGGATCAGAAACTCCCTCATGTAATCTCTGTGGGTAGGGGGACTGGGTTGACCTCCACTGTCACCAAACCTCTGGCAGGGCCCAGTGCACTTGCAGACTGAAATCACTGCAGTAAAATGAAGCATGCGTTATTGACCTCAGTAGCTCTCAGCTAACGTAATATCCATTCAAGTGGCTCATGGGGTGGGTGTCAGGAGTACACAAGAACGCCTTGCACTATGTCCGGTACACGGTACACGCTGTGAGCTCTGGAAACATTTGGTGAAACTGGGACAAGGTATAAAAACATGTAAAACTCCTTTCTCACGCTGCCTTCTTGGCCAAGCATCCTCAGTCCAGGGCCATGGAAAGAAAGGTTTTTTCACTTGGAAAGTAGTCACGACGTCCATAAAGAAGGATATTGAGCCATGTCCACTGAGTGGCCCATGGAGAGGAGGTGCCAGGGCCTGGGACAGAGCTGATGGGTCAGCAGGCTTTCCTTGGGGTCTTTCTTTGATCTACAATTTAAGGTATTTCAGTTTCTTTTGATATTCAGAAAAAAATTACCATCAAATTTAAACTTTGTCCCCTAGAAAAATCATCTAGCAAAATTGCTGCTCCAGAAAGCTGGTCCATCTTTAGCCTCTGGGTGTGTGGGGCCCACACTAGCTATGAAGCACCATGGCAGGTGTAGACTGTCTCTGTGATTATTAGAGGTCTATTCGTGTGAGACCTGCACAGTAGGAAGTGGTAGGTTCACCCATTTCCCTGCATCTATCCCATACACATGTGAACCTTCCATTCACATTTCAGTTAGAGAATGGACTACTGATTTAGGATCCAAACCAATCATTACATGGCCTGAAGGAGTGAATGTAGAGCCAGTACCCTGAATGGCAAATGGGTTTTATCCTTTGAACCAACTCCAGTTGATTAGTTCTGGTTGCCTACAGTGCTGTCTTAAGAAGGCATCTGTAGTGCTGTCTTAAGAAGGCATCTGTGGTGCTGAGCTAGGAAGAGTGCTGGGATTGATTAGCAATGTCTGTCATGGCCTCTGGAGGGACAGCTGGCCCTATATTTGCCATTCTCTGCTTTTAACATGTCCATAACTTCTCTGTCATCTCTTCTTGTGTAAAATGATTTTAATACTAACAGGTGACTGTGAGCATCATGAGAGAGAACAGGTAGATTCCACTTTAAGAAAACCTAGCATGAGAAAATGCAAAATTTACAAAATGCATAAATCTGGAGCCAATTATTTCTATTACAGAAAGATTCCATGAAAGGTTCCTTTAAATACCCGGCTCCCCTACTGCATTAAAATGATGATTCAATTTACAAAAATTCACTTTGCATGCAACTCTTCCAGACCATGTCTGTGGAGTAAAGCCAGCCACACCTGATTTTTTACAACCATGGCCTAAATAACATTGAGGATAGCTGCCGGCACCTATCTTGAGTCTTTTGGTAATTCCCATTCTCTGCAGTCTTGCTTCTTACTCCTATCCCAGTCTGGGGAGTAGACAATCTGGGTGGTGGACAACAGCTGCTGGCTTCCACCCTGACACGGCTGCATTTCATTAGTGGGTAAACCGATTGCTCAGAGTATGTTTATGTGTGGGTGTGGTTGTACAACTCTATGCGCTGTGTGCGCTATGTATGCAGATACAGATACACAAAAGTCGTTATCTCGCTCTCAGCCCAACCTAAATTCATTCCTGCTGTAAGAGTTTTAAATGGAAGGTTCCAATCCCTTGGTGGATATGGCCTTTTGGTAATATCTGCCCCAAATTCTGGCTCCCCATCCTCTTTGTGTTTGTTTATATGTTATTTACCCTTGCATCAGAAAACTTCCCCAGACTCAGGGCCTGAGTCCTATTATCCGGACATGGAATCTTCCTCTTCCTCTGAGGCCTAGAAAGCCCCAAATGGTTTTCTGATTTAGAAAATGAAATCGAGTTTGACTCTTGTGGCAAGCTATGAAATTCCCAACCAATGGATGCTTCCATTAAATATATAACATATACAACATCTAAAAGTATCACTGATCTAGCATGAACTTGAATTATAGAGGCATTCAATGCCCCTTGGGTAAGATCACCAGCCTCTTCCCAAGCACTCAAAATTGGGCAGTTTTCCAGTGGACCATAAAGCTCCCAGGAATGCTGATTGGCATGTGTGTTTGAATTTCTGTTGCTTTGTAAAAGGCACTTGATCCGCAGAAGAGTACCTGGAAGAGATGGCATCTTCCCTTTCTCTGTGTGTGTCTCACCCCCACATAGAATCATCGTAATAACTTCCCAGGCCCAGAGCACAAGTATCATCTCTATTTTGCCTATGGTATTTTTAAAATCGCAACATAAATTCCTCCCCAGAAATATTTTTTACAGACACATCTTTTTTTTTTTTTGTCTTTCGGCAAAAGCAAAATGAGACTAACATTAAACACATCAGCGCTACTCAGACACTGTCTTCTGGCCTGCAATGACCAATCCTATTTGAGACAAAAGCTCTCAGGCTGGTGAGCTGTCAAATCGCTCTTTTTCTTCCACCTTCCCAGGATCATTGGTTTGATCCAAGGGTCCCCCATGGTACTGGGCTGTGATTGCCGCATAGGTGCAGCCATAAATGGCAGCTGCCAACATCATGAGGCACACAATCCCACACACAACGCCAGTGATGATGACAGTGGCAATGGCATGACGCAGATTGGCCGGCCTTGGCTTGGGTTTGAGCTCGCACTCCAAGAGGTCTCGCTCCCCCACGTTGTGGTTCTCAGGAGGCCTCAGGACAACACCGTGGGCAGAGCCGGGCCGCTGAGCCTGCGAGGACACTGGATCAGGAGCAGGAAGAGGGCAGGGCTGGTACAGCTCATGGGGGATCCTAAGGAGGTCCTTTCCCTTCCAGGTGTCTGGTGATTCACAGATGACGCCATCTGTTATTCCCCCTTTAAAAAACAAAAGCAAAGGACATAACAAAGCCTTGATACAACAGAGTTCCAGAATCCTCTGCCTGCAAAAACTTAGGCAGATGGAATTTATGAAGTGCCTTTTTTTTTTTAATCCTGGAGTCAAAGAATTTAACAACCATATTTTATGATTTTAGGATTCCTAAATTGGCTAAATACTAAAAATGCCACACACTAAACTGGCAATTACTTGTGACCAAGAATTCATTAGAAGCCCAGTAACCTTCGTGTTCTATAAATGCTCAGAGAAAACAATGCAAAAGCTGACAAGAAGGCGTGCTGGGGGCTGACAGTGAAGGCACAGCTGCCCACTGCATTCCTGCCGCGCACGGCCCTAGTGAGCCCCACAGACAAGAAAACTTTTGTACCAGATTCCCATTGAAATTTAAGGAAAAAATAAAACAAATGTGCATTGTTGTGATGTTATGTGTTTATTATAAAGATCCTATGTGTCTCAACACTGTTCAGTGATGCCAAATGGAGAGGTGGAGTGGTCTTGGAGTGATCTGTGGATTTGGCAATACTGGAAGTTTAGTTCCTGGAATTAGGTATCATGAATGTGTCTCCTCAGGCCTCAGAACATTTACGGCTTTGAGTACTGAACTTTCCAATTATTAAACTGGGTTATTAAACCCAGTTTCCATTACCTGTAAGGTGATTGATATCCTCAGGTGTGTAGACTGCTGTTGGTCAGGGGGAATTTGGGTGGTCGGTCATTCTTTCCTAGAAAGAACCCTGAGCTAGCAGACTGAAGTCTAGTCTAGTGTGACCACTGATTTACTCTTTGACTTTGGGAAAATGCACTTCGCTGACTAAATTTTCTGCCACGAAAACATGCTGTTTGTATCCAACTTGATGGTTTACAAAGCACTGTTAGATAAGTCCTAATACTCCACTCCTGTAGGTAACTCTTGTCCAGACTCACAGAGGTCATGAGTGGATGAAACAACGTCCAAACCCAGTTCTCCATGCTCAGTCCAAGTTTTTTCCACTACACTCGCTGCCTCGCCACCTCCTCCTGTCAGGAGCGTTGTGAGGTCAGAGGAGTGGGCAGGATGGCCCTCGGCACTGTCTGCTAGGAAGCCTTTTGACTGGACAGAACTGCCCCATGACCTGCACCTTGGCCCTCTCAGGCTGCCATAAGCACCTCCCCTAGGCCAGCTGAAAAGACTAGCACTGCTGTTAGCAAAGTTAGATTGGAGGAGATTCTTAGTACACACTGTAAGTGAATTATGAAATTATACCAGAAAGACATATGCAGAGGGCATCACTTCAACATTACTAGCACCCTCCATTGCATGGCACTTAAGAGTTCTAGGAATGCTTTCACAATTACTCTCTCTAAGCCTACAAGATAAGTCCTAAGTGGCCCTGTAAGTAGATAGGGCCTATCTTGCAGTGCAAGGATTATCAGGTGGCCCCAACACACCAGGATGAGTGGCAGTGGCAAAATTCAACCCACGTCCTTTTTGTTGCCACTGCTTAAAACTGAATCACCCACCGCCAGAGTCTCTTGGGTTCCTCCTGGCTTCTCTAGCAATCCTTTGAGGAAACAGTCCTCACCCTAAAGCAGAAAGATAAAAGGGGAATTTCTTCCTTTTTTGAGCCACTGATTTTCATGAGGCCAGAGGTTCAGAGCAGCTGCTTCAGATGAGTCCAAAGTGCCATTGAGATTGAGGATTCTTGCCTCATGGACCATTTCATTCCTCTGCACCTGACCATAGGAGCCTCTGCCAGGAAGTTGGTTGCAAGACAGAAGGGTCAGAGAGACAGAAATGAAGTGATGGGGCTTTGAGAAGTAGTCGTGATATTTAATCCAGCCAGAGAGCATGGAGACTTCTATCAGGGGAAGCAAGACCACCTGCCAGGGGGATGGACAGGTTCATCAGCTGACTTCCACTTTGACTAGGGTGGTTTACCCAATCATCCCAGACTTAAGAACTGTGTTTCTCCAGTTCCAGACTTTCTGCTGTTCAATATTAAGGTGGGAGCCAGTCTCTGGACCCAGAGACTGGAGCCTGGGACATAGCTGGAAGGCAGGGGCTATGGCTGCCAAATGCTCTGTGGTCTCCTGTGCAGGTGATCCTCAGCCAGGATGCAACTCCCACTCTCCACCATTTCATGGGCCATGACCCCCTCGTCAAATCTGCTGGTTACAGCTTGAGAGTCCCACATCCTTCTAGATTAATGTCACTGACAATGCAAGAAGCTCCAGCTTGCCAAGCGCTCATTGTTCTCTATCTGATCACTGGTAGCTCTTCACCACTGTGTTGGGAGAAACTAGATTCAAATCTTGGGTCTGAATATTACTTAGCTGTGCAGCCATGAAAAACTCCCTTGACCACATTGTGCCTCTGCTTGCTCATCTGGAAAGTGGGAGACGAGGATAATTAAAATTCACTTCCCAAGATTGCTCTGAGGACTCAGTTGGATAAAATATGTCAAGTATTTAGCATAATGCCTAGCTCAGAGTAAATGTTTAATGAAGTGAAGATGACTTGTTTACTAGTAAATAGAGATAAATAGTAATCATACAATCTGTGTGCATATTTCTGTGGAGGAGATATTATTATGTATTCACCAAAGCACATCTTTTTGCTCTTAGGCCAGCAGGAAGACTAAATTTTCCCACTTTTTGTGGTCTATCTGGGGCCATGTGATTGAATTCTGGACAATGGAACCAATTAATGCCACCTGCAGGCCATAAACCCCAGTGTAATCTGCCATGCATTTTGTTCCCACTTGGGGATGACCTTAGAAGCCACGTGATAAAGTTGGTGGCATCACAAGCTGGAGGGGGCTTATGTCCCTAAATGACTGCATGGAATGCAGACCCTGCCCCCATTTCCCTTTAACTCTGACATGAATGAGCAACAGATTTTATTGCATATATAACTAAAGTCTGGGCTAGTCTGTTATGTCAGTTAGCCTGCCCTAATACCTGTAGTGTTTGCATTTGTTTTTGTATCTTTTTTTAAAAGAAGATCTTGACTAATATCTGTTCCCTTATTTTGCCTGTATTGAATATATCTATAATCAGACTGTCTCCCGTGTTTGGCACGTATTTGGATTTTTCCTAGTTAGGTTGGGACATCCAGGTCTTATTACCCCAAATCAATTTCTGCCTTCCTCTGAAGAAAAGCTATGATCTGTACTCATGCAGCTCTGTTGTGACGGAGTGTTGAACTGCGTCACAGAATCTGAGGACCGAAATGGGCCGTAGGAACTCCCTGGATTAAACCTGTCAGTTTCCCTGTGGTGACACTGAGTGCTAGTGAAGTGTACTGATTTTCCCAAAGACCACCAGCAACTTTGTGGCACAGTAGGGCAGAATTCATCCCATCCCAGGTTGCTTCCAGTGCCCTAGTCCTGGGAACTTTTTTTTTTTTTAAATCAAGAAATGTTCTTTAATGAAAACTACCTTTCTGTGTTGGCTGGCCTGTGCTTACGATTTAATCCAGAATACAATAGTTCAAGCCACTTTATCTGTAGATGTAAACAATTTTATTTGCAACCTCTTATAAGAAAGATGTTGCCATAGTATGTGGCTCCTGTTGCTGGTTGGCTTGAATGCCGACTGGTTGTTGATTATGTAATTTGCTATTACATTGTTGAGAAGGATTTATTCAATATCGTACGCTTTGAACCCATGTTGTATTCACCCTAACCTCATTCCTGCTGAGAACCGCTACAACCATGCAGACACTGTTGACTCCCTAATTCATGTCTGTAGCTCCAACATCTTCCTGAGCTTCAGGCTTAAATATACAACCTCCAACTCAACCACTCCCCCTGGATATGTACAGGACATCTCAAACTTGACATGCCCCCAAGCCGACGTCCTAATTGACCACCTCCGCAACACACTCACTCACTCCCGCCAGTCCCCTCTTTGCCCCTTGTCAGCTGAAGGCATCACCATTTACCTGGTTACCACTGCAGGACACATCAAAATAGACTTTCCCATAATTATGGTCTTCTCTTAGTCACCCACTCCAACCCATTAGCAATATCTCTCAGTTCAGTATTCCAAGTATCTCCCAGCATTGATCATGTCTCACCACCCTGGTTTGGGCCACCATCATCTTCGCTGGCTGACTGAAATCACCTTCTCCCTCATCTTCCTGGTTCTTCTGCTGCAGCCTTTGGTCAGTTCTCCCAAGAGTCTGCAGAGTGACCTTTTACCTTGTAATCAGATCCTATTGTTCCCTTGACTAAAACTCTTCAAGAGCTTTCCATCTCACTTAAAGTCCAAGCATCTTGGCCTTGTCTGCACAATGCTGCATGATCTGACCCCCAAGTATTCGTGTTGTCTTGTCTGTGTCCACTCACTCCCTTCCTCTGCACTAGCCACTGTCTTGTCCCTCTTTTTGTCCTGCAGCCAAGCCAAGTTTTCTCCCTCATGAAGCCCTTTGTGCTCACTGTTCCTTCCCCCAATTATCTCATGGCTCATTCCTCCTCAGTCTTTGGGCTCTGCTCAGCCATGTCACCTCCTTGGAGACATCTTCCCATCCATCCTATCAAAAATGAGACCCCCATTCTATCACTCTCCCCTTCCCCTGCCTCATTGTTTCTTAGCACTAACTGCTATTCTAAACATGTATCTTTATTTATCATCTTATTTAACATCTGTTTCTACTACCAGAATGGAATCTCTATGATGGTTAGGTACTGCCATCTTCTCAGTGCCTGGCATACAAAAAGCACTCAAATATAGGAATGCACGAATCATGCTGAGAGCTAGGAAGAGAGAAGCACTGTGAAGTGGAGGAAAGAATGTCAGGTCAAGACCTGAAAGCCATGCATTCTGTTCTCACCTGGGCTTCTGCGCTGTGATCTTGGAAAAGTCACTGAACCTGTCTGGGACTCTGTTGCCCATTGACAACAGGAGTTGGCAGACTTTTCTGTAAAGGGCCAGATAGACAATACAGCCCCTGTCACAATTACTCTGCTTTTATAGTGCAAAGCAACCACTCACTCATTATATAATGAATGGGCATGGCTGTGTTCCAATAAAACTTTATTTACAGAAACGGGAGATGGGCTGTGGCCCTGGGGCTGTAGTTTGCTAACCCTGGGTGGTTTCCAGAGCCCCTCATCTTTAATAGTCTGAGATCTCTTGCTTTGCTGTTGTCATCATGTTAAAGAAATTGTGAGTTACTTTAGAGAGAGGCCCTGTTGCACCCAATTTCAGTGACAGTGGTGTTTGCTAAAGCAGAAAGGACAATTTTAGAGAAGAATTACAGTTGTCAAATGGGTAGAAGCAGACAAAGAGAGAAAAATATCCCAGAGAGAGATAACCATACCCACAATTGGATCACACTTGATAATAAGAGATTGGTGTTACTTGGGGTTGAGCAGTTATTCAGGTGGTGATTGAATGTCCTCCTTAACAGCATACTCCCAGATAAGTAACTTCATGTTGTATTAATTAAACAAGTGAAAGTTATCTCCATGCAACATATTTGTAGATTAATTTAGATCCTGAATTTAAACACCTTCTAATGACTCACTTGACTCTTTTGCCATACCGTGAAATGGCACCGATGTGTAAAAGCCCAAATCCACCCCTTACACACTCCTCCACATTCTTTCTAATGCAGAGAACAGATGAGATTCATCCTAGGCTGGTAACACACAGATGGGGGGTTCCAAATAGACATGACTGACCTTTATAGACAAATTTCTCCAGCCAGAGTTTAAGACCGAGCAAGTGGCAATTGCATTTCCAGAGGTTGTCCTTGAGAAGTAAAAGCCTCACACTGGGCATGGATTCCAGGAGCGCTCGATCAAGCTGCTGAAGCTGGTTTTGTTGAACCACAAGTATAGTTAGGTTCTCCCAAGTCTCTCCCAGGGATGTGGGAAGGTGGCTTATGTTGTTTGATGACAAATCAAGCTCCCTCAGCTGAGGGAGGGAATGGAAAAGTCTGCTTTCCAGGGAAAGGAGTGAATTCTGGGTTAGATTTAAAACCTGCAAGTGCTGAAGCCCATGGAAAGCTCCAGGGGCCAGATTTGAAAGAGAATTGTTGGACAAGTTTAGGGTCATGAGCCATGGCACTGACCTAAATGCAAAAGCAGGAAGATGGTGTATCTGATTATCTTGTAAATGCAGCGTTCGAGTCTGAGGAGGTAAATGGGAAGGGATTTTGGCCAGACCCTGCTGGCTGCAGTCTACAAAATTTGTAGATGACTGACAGCGACACTTATCTGGGCAGCCGTATACCACCTGGAGCAGGACAATCACACTGGAAAACAGGAGCAGTTCACCTACAACAAACAGAAAGAAATTGGGATAGGAACCAGTTTGTGAGGTGTGGTATCAGCACTTTTCCCCCTTTGAATTTACAGGTAATGTGCTTTCCAGCCAGGTGAAACCTTCTACAACCTGGAAGAAAGGTTCTGTCACTCACCATCTTTAGTAGAGCTGGGCTGAACAGAGTACATCCCCAGTGTCATTACCTTCTGCAATCTTTGTGCCAACTATTGTCGGAAGCCTTGAGAAAGATACTTTCTCAGTGTCTCCTGATTAAGAAGATGGAAGACTTAGTGATATCAAATAGAAGGGTGAAAAAAAATATTTGGGGGGTATATGCCCTTTGTAGGCCACAGCAGAATTATTTGGGGCCAGATGTGTAAAAGAGTGATAGAGGGTTTCAGATACTCACATTTCTGTAAAGTATGCTGCAGAACAGTGCTGTCTAATACAACTTTCTGCGATGATAGAAGTGTCCTACATTTGCTGTCCAGTATGGGAGCCAATAGCCATGTGTGGCTACCAAGCTCTTGAGATGCAACTACTGCAACCAAGGAACTGAATTTTTATTTGTATTTCATTTTAACTATTTTAAACAACAGTAGCCACATGTGGCTAATGGTTACTGTATTGGATAGGGCAGATCTAAAGTACTGCTACATATTGATATCCCTTTTTGCCATTGTAATTCCATGAACAAGGACAGTGTCTGCTGCTTTTTTATTCAAGATTATAAAAATATAGAAAAGCATTAAGAATAGTATAATAAATACCCATTTTCTATAATAGTTCTGCAAGTCCTTCATGGGTTATCATACTTCCTTGATTCTTTTTTCTTTTAACTCAAAAGAGCAATGCATTACTTATGCAGTTGAACTTAACTTTGATTCATGCCCAATTTCTATTTTCCAGCATAAGCCCTTTTCCTCACACCATTACTGACGTATCTCTCCAGACATTTTAAAAACAATCATTAGTAATGACAAAAATTGCAAATAACCGTATAGCATGCATTTTGAGCCACCTACCATTCTAAGTGTTTATAAATATGTATATTAATCCTCATAACCTTGTAAATATGGTTCCAATATTATCCCCATTTGAAAGACGAGGAAGCTAGGCACAGAAAAGCTGAATCACTTGCCCAAGTTCACACAGAGTATTATAGTAGAGCTGTGATAAGGACCAAGGCTGTCTTCCTCCCTCCAGTGTCTGTCGGAGTTCTTATCTACTGTGCTCCACTTTTCCTCCCTCCAGAGTCTGAGTTCTTATCTACTGTGCTCCACTGCCTGTCAAATACACACACACACACACACACACACACACAGTTTTACATAACACTTTTTAAAAATCCAAATAAATGTAATCATCAACATGTCTCATTCTGCAATTTGCTCCGTTCACTCAAAACTGATCTATCCACATGGATACGCGGAAAGCTAATTCATTCCTTTTAACTGTTGTAGCATATTCCATGGTGAGAGCATGCCACATTTAGTATTAATATTTACCCGCACTCTTATGAGGGGTAGTTGAACTGTTGCAGGTCTTTTCTTCATTCTAAATGATGCTGTAAAACAGCATCCTTGTTCAGACTGCCTTGGCTGTGCAGGAACTGGGAGAGGGTCTCTGGAATCCAGAGAAATCTTCTCACAGGGCTCAGAGAGGAGGTTAAGTTCACATTTTCTTAGATACTGCTCTGTCATTCACCAAAGTAGCTATAACACTCCCTTCTTTTTTTTTGAGACTTGAATTTCAAAATATGGCAAACATCTGTCAAGGGCATTTTATTATAAAGCGGTAGAGGAATTCATAAGACCACACAATAATATTCAAAACTCAAAATAGTTATCTCCTCATAGTGGAAGCTCTTGAAAGGGGCTTTGTTTGCTTGCTTGCTTGCTTGCTTGCTTGCTTGCTTGTTTTGGGCCTTAACGAGGGAAATACACAGCGTGGCTGTCATGCACTTGAGCCTTTTCCCCTTTCTTAAATTCTCTACTGAAGCTAACAGTGCTCTAGGGCAATAGGGAAGATGTTTAGAGAGCCTTCTGAAAGAGAGTCTTCTCAGTTTAATTTAGTTCAAGGGATGCAGAACATCACAGTCCCCTTCCCCTTTCCAGAATATCAAAGAGCAAAACCACTGTTTTCCTTTCTATAATTTTGCAAATAATCTAAATGACTCCTTTCAAAGCCAAAACATCTTCCCCTTAGTAATGAACGGACACCCCTCACTTTTAGCTGTGGGCTCAAGCATTAATTAGTTGCAGGAAATTAAGTCTTAAACCAGAGAACATGTTTGCTGCAGAATCCACTAATCTATTAATGAAAGGCTTGCCTCTCTGAGATTGTAGCCAATTTGTTCATTCTTTCTTTGGTTCCACTCTTCCCCCCAAAGGAATAATATATGAACTCCAACTCCAAGCACCATGTTTTCTATGAAATAGCCCATGACATGCCAACTACATATTCATGTCATGACTGCATACATTTCTCCCCACCCTCTTCCTCTGCACCCAACATGCACAAACGTAAATCCTCCCATGCAGAGACATTTTTCATGTCTGTCCAGTCTTTTAAGACAGACGACTTGAAAATAGATTTCCCGCAGATACCTTTGTGAGGGGATCCTGTCTTTCTCCCAGACAAGAACTTTTCCAACAGGAATTGATCAGGGCTCACCTTTCATGACTGAGTCTTCTTGGGCGTCCTTGCTGACCTCGTAGACCCTTTAATTAATGTGCAGAGCAACACACCAAGGGCATGGCAGACTCGGAGCCCAGCTTTACATTCAGTCTTTCTGAACCCTGCCCGTGCTTTTCCTCAATGAAGAAAACAGCTGTTGCTTTCAAAAGACCACTTATTTAAGCAGCCCTTCCCCTTGTCTCCATCTGGCTGGGATCAGTTTCCATAAGAGGATCTTGGGATCGTGCCCCTCTTCTTTCTTAAAATGTTGGCCTCCCCAGGATCATCCCTGCCTTTCCCATTCAGACGATGAGCCGCATAAAGAATGTTTGTCAAACCTTGGTGAACAGCTGTAGCATTCAAACATGACCCCAATGGCTCGGCCTTTTTGATTATTTAATCTGCTTGAAGTACAGGGCACCAAAATAAAACTGCCTTCTTAATCCAGCTGTGGCTTCTGAATTCTGTTGACTTATTAACCATGCCGGGTCACCCCTCATTGGGTTGGGGGATGCTGGACGGGACCCTCGACCTGGGGGTCGAGGAGCAGAGCCCGCAGAGTGTGTAATATGAGGGCAAATTGGCCTGCTGGAGGCTGACACGGTTTGCACAGTGCACTTCTTTGGTCATCGAAGGCTTATTCAGCTAACATCTGTGGGGATTAGCTGTGTTGACAGGGTCTTGATGCCCTGAAATTCATAGCCATGGTTTCCTTTAGTGGACATCACAACCTTCCTTCTGGTGCCACAAATACTCAGCTGCTTGCTTGCTTGTTTGCCGCCCCCACACCCCGCCCACTCCGCAGCCCCCCAGTTGAATTGACCTTTTGGTTAGGGTGACTTTAGAAATACTTCTTAATCTTTCTTCGTTTCCCTGATGCTGAGGTCCTGGCCCTTCCCTCATTTTTCACATATAAAACAATAAAGCCACCCCCTGTGAGCATCAGGCATCAGTCAACTGTGACTGTTCTCTAATTGAAGCTTCAGGGAACTTTCCCACCAGGGACTGGAACCGTTTCTTTAAATGTGCAAATCCCCTGCCATTTGCTGAGGTGGGATTTCAATGCCTGAAGCTGCCCTTCTAGGATAAAACAAAATGTTCTGCTGTGTGTTAACTGTGTGTACGCTTTTGTGGAGGCAGCATGAAGTGCAATCCTTGGCTCCAGGAAGTATAATTGAGCCATTGGGTTTGGGCTCTGGAATCAGGTGGGTCCAGAGTCGATATTTGGCTCCACCATCACCAGCTCTGTATCTCCAGGCAAGTGACTTACCCACCCAGAGCCCCATCTCTGACATGGGGACAACAATAGCCCTTACTTTACCAGGCTGTGCCCAGGATTAAATATGGCAGTACACGTCATGGCCCAGAGTGTCTTCGTAAGTGTTCAAAATTTCCCGTGATAAAGGCTTCCAGTACTTGTATGCTGCCAGCTTCTGAGGACAACCTGGACCGGCCAGCAGGAGGGATGTCCTGAGGGAGGTCCTGACAGAGGGCCGTGGAGCCTGGCCCCTCATGCCACTCTGCAGGTACAGAGGGAAGAGGCCCATTGTGAATGGAAGTTGAAAACATCAAATTTTGATTATTTTCAACAACCCGTACTTTGTGGACTCTTTCATCCTTTGGCCAAGCCCCTTCTCACCTAACATAACCTAGTATATTCATCCTGCCTCTTCCAGAAAGCCCACTTTACCCAACCTGCCATCTTTTGTCCTTCTCTCCAACATTTTTTTGAGCATCACAGATACAATGGGCAAAAGTCAGGTGTAGGTGACAAAGCAAGTCAGGTGATGAAAAGCCACTTAAATCTTAAGAACTCAATGATTTCTTTCCTCCTTCCTTCCAATCCCTCCTTCCTATGTATCTGTTTCAGGTGCACAGAATTTAATGATAATAATTTCCATCATTAATGGAAATACATAACCATCAGTGGCCCCCATTAGCATTCAATCATTAATTCATCATAACACAACAAACACTTGTGAACTTAACACTCCCTCTAAGAACTAGAAAGTTACTAATAATTCATATCTACCTGTGTGCCTCTCTCTTTCCCTGGGGTCAGAAACATTTTTTTGTGAAGGCCAGATAGTAAACATTTTAGACCTTAAGAGCGATCAGTCTCCACTGCAATTATTGGACTCTGATGTTATAGTTTGGAAACAGCCAAAGACAATGCATAAATCAATGGGTATGCCTGCATTCCAATAAAACTTTATTTACAAAAACAGGTAGAGGCATAGATCGGCCCACAGGCTGTGATCTGCAAACTCTGGTTATCCCATCCTCTGGCTACTGCTCTCACTAGTCCACCACCCTACCTGTCACCCACCCTCAACTCCCACCACCCAGGCAAACATACCCACTCTCCTGTTGCCTCATCTATCAAATGAGGGGGTTGGGTAAGATGATCTTTAAGGCCTTCTTATGTCCAGAACCTTGTCATTCTGGTCAAAAAGCTAAATGGGATTGAAAGGCACTATACTTACCAACTTTAAGGAGGCTTAGACAGACAGAGGATTTAAATACCTCTTTAGGTTATAGTGGAGATACTTAGCTGTGTCTATAAGGTCCAACTGGGATCCAGATATCTTAGACTTGGGGGCCTGAAAATGATGAATCTATTGACAGCACAATTGGATGTTGGAGGTCAAGACCTTGGCAGAGAACCAAAGGCAGTTAAGGACACTTCTGGTTAAAAGCTAAATGAAGAAGCACACTTTCATGCTGCTTATTCCCTAAAGTTGTATGGTCCTGGGAAAATCCCAGGCTCTCTGAGCATCAGCAGCCTATCTGTAGAATGTAGATAATACCTACCTCGCCGGAGGCAGGGAGGATCAAGTGATACTTAAGTGCCTAGCACATATCTGGTAGAGCAACAGATCCAAAGTGGCATCTTGGCCAGGCATGGTGGCTCATGCCTGTAATCCCAATACTTTGGGAGGCTGAGCGGGGGGATCAATTGAGGACAGGAGTTTGAGACCAGCCTGGCCAACAAGGTGAAACCCCATCTCTACTAAAATACAAAAATTAACTGGGCGTGATGGCGGCCTCCTGTAATCTTAGATACTCAGGAGGCTGAGGCAGGAGAATCGCTTGAATCCAGGAGGTAGAGGTTGCAGTGAGCCAAGATCGTGTCACTGCACTCCAGCCTGGGTGACAGAGTGAGACTCCTTCTCAAAACAAAACAAAAAACAAAGTGGTATCTCTTACTAGCAGCATGGATTTATAGACTTCAGAGAGTCTGACCTGGCTGCTCCCACCTAAAACACGAATGCCCAGGAAACTCATAGAGAAGCCCCAGAGCTAATGGGTTCTTGGCAACATCTGCGTACTGCCCAAGGGGTTTTTTTGGTTCTGTTTTACTCATGCTGACCCCAGTTCGGGGTTAAAAGATGGACAATGCACACATGGCCTGGACTGCCCCCACCCTGGACTCTTGGATGTGGAGGCTGATTGATTTATTCCATCTGACCTCAGCCAAGAGAACAAAGGGAGAGTGTGTGATATGCATGCTAATGCTGGGCAGTGCCTTCTCTCTCTCCCTCTGTCGCTCCCTCCCTCCCTCCCATGCTGAGCAGATCCAAGAGGTGGCAAGACAGCCATGCTTGCAAAAAGGAACCAAGGAGAGATGCTGAATGTCAGCTCAGGCCAGAGCCACTCCTTAAAGAGGAGAACTGCACTGTGAGGGGCTCCTGGCCCCAAGACCTACCAGGACCCCAGTTTCCCACATGGGAGCTAGCTGCAGATGCACCCTTAGAGTAAAATTGTGTTTATAATCACACTGAGATTTCCAGAATTTCCAAGCTTCTGAGACATATTCTTTTGCCCTTTTTAAGCCAGAATGTTTTCTAATATGTTAGTCTATTTAATTTCCCTGAAATGAAATGAAATTTAATTTCCCTGAAATGAAAAATCAATGATTATTAACCCTGAAATAAAATTGACAATGTCTTGAAATCCAGCATGTAATAGCTCTTTCTCCCAGGCAGTATTATACAGGTATTTAAAGAATAAAGGCCAGGCTCAGTGGTTCACGCTTGCAATCCTAGCACTTTGGGAGGCTAAGGTGGGTGGATCACTTGAGTCCAGGAGTTCAAAGCCAACCCGGGCAACATGGTGAAACCCCATCTCTACCAAAAATACAAAAAATTAGCCGGGCGTGGTGGTGAGCACCTGTAGTCTGAGCTACTTGGGAGGCTGAGGTAGGAGGATCACCTGAGCCCAAGAGTGGGCTGCAGTGAGCTGAGATCACGCCACTACACTGCAGCCTGGGCAACAGAGTGAGACCCTGTCTCAAAAAAAAATAAATAAAAAGAACAATTAGAACTAAATACACCCATCTGGGAGAATATTCATAATAAAATGGGAGGCAAAATAAAGGAATTTGAATAGGAAGCGTATTGTATAATCCCATTTATATTCAAAAAAGTGTTAGAGATGGAGGAATTAACCCTATAAATATGCATTGGTTTGTCTGAAAGTGGAATAAGTGGGAAAGGTCAGTCACCAAACTGATAATGCTGATTACTTGGAGGGGAGACTAAAGAAAAAGACGGGAAAATGAACGTTTGCTGCTTATACTTCTGTATGTTCAACTCGCTACAACAAAAATTAAGAAGCAAGTAAAGGCACATTTCCTTTACTGGAATATTTGAGATGTCTTATCTTCTAGTGACTAGCTGAGTTATCTGTGTAAATATAGCATGCCTAGAGTTTGCCTCCTCTCTCACCAAGAGGATGAGCCCCAGCTGTAACATCTGTCTTTCTCTGCCAAGGGGTCTCTGCGTGTGATGAACCCTTATAACAAATATGAACATTTCTCCCAATTGTAAGGTCTGCCTTGGTAAAGTCATGGCCAAGTGCTCCTCTATCCCTGTCAACAGGCTCCTCATCCAAACCATGTGGTATGCTGATCTAATGCCAGGGAAGGCAGCCAGGCCTAGTGACAGCTGCAGCTAGGAATAGTGGGGAGTAGGCCCTTGGCACCACAAATCCATGCAGAAATTTCGTTTGGTTAGGAGGAAAGTTTGACATTGGAGGCATGTGGATAATAGTGAAAATAGTTTCCTAGGAATTGTGAATGACCAAATGGCACCCAGGTATACAGTTTATACAGAGCTGTTTTAAAGTTTTAATATTGTCTTCCCTCCCTCCCTCCCTGCTTTCCTTCCTTCCTTCCTTCCTTCCTTCCCTCCCTCCCTCCCTTCTTCCTTCCTTCCTTCCTTCCTTCCTTCCTTCCTTCCTTCCTTCCTTCCTTCCTTCTTTCTTCTGTCCTTCCTCCCTTCTTTCTGGACCTCTGCCTTTGGATTTACTATCCTATAAGACATATAAAACTAGGAAACATAGAAAACTAGGAATATATTTTAAAATGATAATCCCATCTATCATGTATTTAGTGCTTACAATGGGGGACATATTGCTAATAATTTGTATTAAAATTATGCTATTTTAACAAACAACACCCAAATCTCAGTGGTTTAACAGAATACCTCATTTATTTCTCTTATCACAGTCTAGTGCAAGTTGACAGGGGCCTGGGCTCCATGCTGTCATTCAGGGACCCAGGCTTCTTCCATCTTGTGGCTGTGACCTCTTGTTGGCTCTCACAGCCCTCTCCATCAGTTGGAAAAGGTACTTATCACTTCTGCTTGCATTCTATTAGCCAGAATTAATCACATGACCATGTCTAACAGCAAGAGATGCTCGGAAATGTTGTCTAGCAGTGTGTCTTGGAAGAAGAGGAGGCATAGCTGTTGGAGATGATGGCAGTTTCTGCCTCCACATTTTATTGCGTTATCTCACTTTAAAGTGACAACAACTCACTAGACATTAAGTTTCAAATGACCTATTTGTTTCCCATACTTTCTTCAAAACCCACATAATAGGTTTATTAAGTAAATGTTGAATTAATTAATTAAGATATTACTATTACTTTTTTTATCACACTTTAAGTTTTAGGGTACATGTGCACAATGTGCGGGTTTGTTACATATGTATACATGTGCCATGTTCGTGTGCTGCACCCATTAACTCGTCATTTAACATTAGGTGTATTTCCTAATGCTATCCCTCTCCTCCGCCACCCAACAACAGGCCCCAGTGTGTGATGTTCCCCTTCCGGTGTCCATGTGTTCTCATTGTTCAATTCCCACCTATGAGTGAGAACATGCGGTGTTTGGTTTTTTGTCCTTGCGATAGTTTACTGGGAATGATGGTTTCCAGTTTCATCCATGTCCCTACAAAGGACATGAACTCATCATTTTTTATGGCTGCATAGTATTCCATGGTGTATATGTGCCACATTTTCTTAATCCAGTCTATCGTTGTTGGACATTTGGGTTGGTTCCAAGTCTTTGCTATTGTGAATAGTGCCGCAATAAACATACGTGTGCATGTGTCTTTATAGCAGCATGATTTATAGTCCTTTGGGTATATACCCAGTAATGGGATGGCTGGGTCAAATGGTATTTCTAGTTCTAGATCCCTGAGGAATCGCCACACTGACTTCCACAATGGTTGAACTAGTTTACAGTCCCAGCAACAGTGTAAAAGTGTTCCTATTTCTCCACATCATCTCCAGCACCTGCTGTTTCCTGACTTTTTAATGATGGCCATTCTAACTGGTGTGAGATGGTATCTCATTGTGGTTTTGATTTGCATTTCTCTGATGGCCAGTGATGATGAGCATTTTTTCATGTGTTTTTTGGCTGCATAAATGTCTTCTTTTGAGAAGGGTCTGTTCATGTCCTTCTCAAAAGGGTTGTTCATGTCCATCTCATGATGGGGTTGTTTTTTTCTTGTAAATTTGTTTGAGTTCTTTGTAGATTGTGGATATTAGCCCTTTGTCAGATGAGTAGGTTGTGAAAATTTTCTCCCATTCTGTATGTTGCCTGTTTACTCTGATGGTAGTTTCTTTTGCTGTGCAGAAGCTCTTTGGTTTAATTAGATCTCATTTGTCAATTTTGGCTTTTGTTGCCATTGCTTTTGATGTTTTAGACATGAAGTCCTTGCCCATGCCTATGTCCTGAATGGTATTGCCTAGGTTTTCTTCTAGGGTTTTTATGGTTTTAGGTCTAACATGTAAGTCTTTAATCCATCTTGAATTAATTTTTGTATAAGGTGTAAGGAAGGGATCCAGTTTCAGCTTTCTACATATAGCTAGCCAGTTTTCTCAGCACTACTTATTAAATAGGAAATCCTTTCCCCATTGCTTGTTTTTGTCAGGTTTGTCAAAGATCAGATCATTGTAGATATATGGCATTATTGCTGAGGGCTCTGTTCTGTTCCATTGATCTATGTCTCTGCTTTGGTTACTGTAGCCTTGTAGTATAGTTTGGTTACTGTAGCCTTGTAGTATAGTTTGAAGTCAGGTAGCGTGATGCCTCCAGCTTTGTTCTTTTGGCTTAGCATTGACTTGGCGATGCGGGCTCTTTTTTGGTTCCATATGAACTTTAAAGTAGTTTTTTCCAATTCTGTGAAGAAAGTCATTGGTAGCTTGATGGGGATGGCATTGAATCTATAAATTACCTTGGGCAGTATGGCCATTTTCACAATATTGATTCTTCCAACCCATGAGCATGGAGTGTTCTTCCATTTGTTTGTATCCTCTTTTATTTCATTGAGCAGTGGTTTGTAGTTCTCCTTGAAGAGGTCCTTCACATCCCTTGTAAGTTGGATTCCTAGGTATTTTATTCTCTTTGAAGCAATTGTGAATGGGAGTTCACTCATGATTTGGCTCTCTGTCTGTTATTGGTGTATAAGAATGCTTGTGATTTTTGCACATTGATTTTGTATGTTGAGACTTTGCTGAAGTCGCCTATCAGCTTAAGGAGATTTTGGGCTGAGACAATGGGGTTTTCTAGATATACAATCATGTCATCTGCAAACAGGGACAATTTGACTTCCTCTTTTCCTAATTGAATGCCCTTTATTTCCTTCTGCCTGATTGCCCTGGCCAGAACTTCTAACACTATGTTGAATAGGAGTGGTGAGAGAGGGCATCCCTGTCTTGTGCCAGTTTTCAAAGGGAATGCTTCCAGTTTTTGCCCATTCGGTATGATATTGGCTGTGGGTTTGTCATAGATAGCTCTTATTATTTTGAGATACGTCCCATCAGTACCTAATTTATTGAGAGTTTTTAGCATGAAGGGCTGTTGAATTTTGTCAAAGGCATTTTCTGCATCTGTTGAGATAATTGTGTGGTTTTTGTCTTTGGTTCTCTTTATATGCTGGATTACGTTTATTGATTTGTGTATGTTGAACCAGCCTTGCATCCCAGGGATGAAGCCCACTTGATCATGGTGGATAAGCTTTTTGATGTGCTGCTGGATTCGGTTTGCCAGTATTTTACTGAGGACTTTGCATTGATGTTCATCAGGGATATTGGTCTAAAATTCTCTTTTTTTGTTGTGTCTCTGCCAGGCTTTGGTATCAGGATGATGCCTCATAAAATGAGTTAGGGAGGATTCCCTCTTTTTCTATTGATTGGAACAGTTTCAAAAGGAATGGTACCAGTTCCTTCTTGTACCTCTGGTAGAATTTGGCTGTGAATCCATCAGGTCCTGGACTTTTTTTGGTTGGTAAGCTATTAATTATTGCCTCAATTTCAGAGCCTCTTTTTGGTCTATTTAAGAGATTCCACTTCTTCCTGATTTAGTCTTGGGAGGGTGTATGTGTCGAGGAATTTGTCCATTTCTTCTAGATTTTCTAGTTGATTTCTGTAGAGGTATTTATAATATTCCCTGATGGTAGACTGTATTTCTGTGGGATCGGTGGTGATATCCCCTTTTTCATTTTTTATTGCATCTATTTGATTCTTCTCTCTTTTCTTCTTTATTAGTCTTGCTAGCGGTCTATCAATTTTGTTGATCTTTTCAAAAAACCAGCTGCTGGATTCATTGATTTTTTTGAAGGGTTTTTTGTGTCTCTATTTCCTTCAGTTCTGCTCTGATTTTAGTTATTTCTTGCCTTCTGCTAGCTTTTGAATGTGTTTGCGCTTGCTTCTCTAGTTCTTTTAATTGTGATGTTAGGGTGTCAATTTTAGGTCTTTCCTGCTTTCTCTTGTGGGCATTTGGTGCTATAAATTTCCCTCTACACACTGCTTTGAATGTGTCCCAGAGATTCTGGTATGTTGTGTCTTTGTTCTCGTTGGTTTCAAAGAACATCTTTATTTCCGCCTTCATTTCGTTATGTACCCAGTAGTCATTCAGGAGCAGATTGTTCAGTTTCCATGTAGTTGAGCGGTTTTGAGTGGGTTTCTTAATCCTGAGTTCTAGTTTGATTGCACTGTGGTCTGAGAGACAGTTTGTTATAATTTCTGTTCTTCTACATTCGCTGAGGAGTGCTTTACTTCCAACTATGTGGTCAATTTTGGAATAGGTTTGGTGTGGTGCTGAAAAAAGTGTATATTCTGTTGATTTGGGGTGGAGAGTTCTGTAGATGTCTATTTGGTCTGCCTGGTGCAGAGCTGAGTTCAATTCCTGGATATCCTTGTTAACTTTCTGTCTCATTGATCTGTCTAATGTTGACAGTGGGGTGTTAAAGTCTCCCATTATTATTGTGTGGGAGTCTAAGTCTCTTTGTAGGTCTCAGGACTTGCTTTATGAATCTGGGTGCTCCTGTATTGGGTGCATATATATTTAGGATAGTTAGCTCTTCTTGTTGAATTGATCCCTTTACCATTATGTAATGGCCTTCTTTGTCTCTTTTGATCTTTGTTGATTTAAAGTCTGTTTTATCAGAGACTGGGATTACAACCCCTGCCTTATTTTGTTTTCCATTTGCTTGGTAGATCTTCCACCATCCCTTTATTTTGAGCCTATGTGTGTCTCTGCACGTGAGATCGGTTTCCTGAATACAGCACGCTGATGGGTCTTGACTCTTTATCCAATTTGCCAGTCTGTGTCTTTTAATTGGAGCATTTAGCCCATTTACATTTAAGGTTAGTATTGTTATGTGTGAATTTGATCCTGTCATTATGATGTTAGCTGGTTATTTTGCTCGTTAGTTGATGCAGTTTCTTCCTAGCATCGATGGTCTTTACAATTTGGCATGTTTTTGCAGTGGCTGGTACTGGTTGTTCCTTTCCATGTTTAGTGCTTCATTCAGGAGCTCTTTTAGGGCAGGCCTGGTGGTGACAAAATCTCTCAGCATTTGCTTGTCTGTAGCATTTGCTTGCTTTTATTTCTCCTTCACTTATGAAGCTTAGTTTGGCTGGATGTGAGATTCTGGGTTGAAAATTCTTTTCTTTAAGAATGTTGAATATTGGCTTCCACTCTCTTCTGGCTTGTAGAGTTTCTGCCGAGAGATCAGCTGTTAGTCTGACGGGCTTCCCTTTGTGGGTAACACGACCTTTCTCTCTGGCTGCCCTTAATATTTTTTCCTTCATTTCAACTTTGGTGAATCTGATAATTATGTGTCTTGGAGTTGCTCTTCTCGAGGAGTATCTTTGTAGCATTCTCTGTATTTCCTGAATTTGAATGTTGGCCTGCCTTGCTGGATTGGGGAAGTTCTCCTGGATAACATCCTGTAGAGTGTTTTCCAACTTGGTTCCATTCTCCCCATCACTTTCAGGTACACCAGTCAGACGTAGATTTGGTCTTTTCACATAGTCCCATATTTCTTGGAGGCTTTGTTCATTTCTTTTTATTCTTTTTTCTCTAAACTTCTCTTCTCGCTGCATTTCATTCATTTCATCTTCCATCACTGATACCCTTTCTTCCAGTTGATCAAATCGGCTACTGAGGCTTGTCCATTCATCACGTAGTTCTCGTGCCTTGGTTTTCAGCTCCATGAGGTCCTTTAAGGACTTCTCTGCATTGGTTATTCTAGTTAGCCATTCACCTAATTTTTTTTTCAAGGTTTTTATCTTCTTTTCCATGGGTTCGAATTTCCTCCTTTAGCTCAGCGTAGTTTGATCGTCTGAAGCCTTCTTCTCTCAACTCGTCAAAGTCATTCTCCGTCCAGCTTTGTTCCATTGCTGTTGAGGAGCTGCATTCCTTTGGAGGAGGAGAGGCGCTCTGATTTTTAGTTTCCAGTTCTTCTGCTCTGTTTTTTCCCCATCTTTGTGGTTTTATCTACCTTTGGTCTTTGATGATGGTGACGTACAGATGGGGTTTTGGTGTGGATGTCCTTTCTGTTTGTTAGTTTTCCTTCTAATAGTCAGGACCCTCAGCTGCAGGTCTCTTGGAGTTTGGTGGAGGTCCATTCCAGACCCTGTTTGCCTGGGTATCAGCAGCGGAGGCTGCAGAACAGCGGATATTGGTCAGCAGCAAATGTTGCTGCCTGATCGTTCCTCTGGAATTTTTGTCTCAGAGAAATACCGGGCTGTGTGAATTGTCAGTCCGCCCCTACTGGGGGGTGCCTCCGAGTTAGGCTACTCAGGGGTCAGGGACCCACTTGAGGAGGCAGTCTGTCCTCAGATCTCCAGCTGCATGCTGGGAGCACCACTACACTCTTCAAAGCTGTCAGACAGGGACATTTAAGTCTGCAGAGATTTCTGCTGCCTTTTGTTTGGCTGTGCCCTGCCCCCAGAGGTGGAGTCTACAGAGGCAGGCAGGCCTCCTTGAACTGTGGTGGGCTCCACCCAGTTCGAGCTTCCTGGCTGCTTTGTTTACCTACTCAAGCCCCAGCAATGGCGGGCGCCCCTCCCCCAGCCTTGCTGCCACCTTGCAGTTTGATCTCAGACTGCTGTGCTAGCGATGAGTGAGGCTCCGTGGGCATAGGGCCCTCTGAGCCAGGCGTGGGATATAATCTCCTGGTGTGCCGTTTGCTAAGACCGTCGGAAAAGCGCAGTATTAGGGTGGGAGTGACCCAATTTTCCAGGTGCCATCTGTCACCCCTTTCTTTGACTAGGAAAGGGAGTTCCCTGACCCCTTGCGCTTCCCGGGTGAGGCGATGCCTCGCCCTGCTTCGGCTCACACTCGTTGTGCTGCACCCACTGTCCTGCACCCTCTGTCTGACACTCCCCAGCGAGATGAGCCCGGTGCCTCAGTTGGAAATGCAGGAATCACCCATCTTCTGTGTCGCTCACACTGGGAGCTGTAGACTGGAGCTGTTCCTGTTCGGCCATCTTGGCTCCACCTCTACTTTTTGTTTTTTGATACCACGTCTCACTCTGTCATCCAGGCTAGAGTGCAGTGGCCTGGTCTCATCTTACTGCAACCTCCACCTCCCGGGTTCAAGCAATTCTCCTGCCTCAGCCTCCGGAGTAGCTGGGATTACAGGCACACGCCACCATGCCCAGCTAATTATTTTGTATTTTGAGACGGGGTTTCATCATGTTGGTCAGGCTGGTCTCTAACTCCTGACCTCGGGTGGTCCACCTGCTGCATCCTCCCCAAGTGCTGGGATGACAGGCATGAGCCAATGTGCCCATCCAAGATGTTACTATTACTTTTAATATAAATTACAAAACAGGGACGGAGAAGGTAAAAACTTGCCCAAGGTTTCCAGCGTATTTGTTGCAAACACATAGATTGAGAGTACCAATGTTTGGTACAATATTAAGGGAACCTATAGTTGTGTTCATTTTATGCCCTAAGGTTGTTTTTTACACAACTCATTCTTTTGACATTAAGATGTAAATTAATTATCTGGAAGCTCTGACTCTGGAGGTGAGAACATAGTTCCCTCTTGAGCCGTTCAGTGGAGAACCAAGGCTGCCATACATTTTCTCTAGTAAGAAAGTGGGGAGAATGTGTTCATCTCCTTGTTTTTTCTTGCCCTTTTGATAGGTAAGAATTCAGGTTCAAGGAATGTCTAGGATTATTCCGTTTACTGCATATGAATATCAGTGGAGTTTGAACCCCCTTTAGCAGGCCTTGAGTTGCCTGATAAAGTTAGTGGAGTAGTGGGTGTGAAATGTATGCCTCCAGCCTCCCTAAAGCTAAGAAAGACAGTGGCCAAAATGTTTCTTTTCAGCATCCACGTGTCCACAGAGCCTAAGACTTAGCCAGGTTCTGTGTGGACTAGAAAAGACATAACATACTGATTCCTGGTCTTCAAAGAGCTTACCAGTCTGTTTTGTTTTGTTTTTTGTTTTTGTTTGAGACAGAGTGTTACCTGTTGCCCAGGCTGGAGTGCAGTGGTGTTATCTTAGCTCACTGCTACTTCCATCTCCAAGGTGCAAGCGATTCTCATGCCTCAGCCTCCCGAATAGCTGGGATTACAGGCACGCACCACTACGCCCAGCTAATTTCTGTATTTATTTTTTAGTAGAGACAGGGGTTTCAGAATGTTGGCCAGGCTGGTCTCGAACTCCTGACCTCAAGTGATCCACCCGCCTTGGCCTCCCAGAGTGCTGGGACTACAGGCATGAGCCACGGCGCCCAAGTCTGGAGGGTGCTATTTAGCAGTTTTCTCATCACCTTGAACCTGTTTTCCATGAGAAGACTGCTCGTGATTTTGTTTGAACAAGGTAGGATTTCCCTGATGCTGTCTAACTCTCAGGGAACCAGTTCTTAGAAGTCCTTGCTGGGGAACTTCAGATGGTGGCAGAGGTAGACCATCTAAGTCTACCTCTGGGGTAGACTTGCATTTTGGGGGTTAATCCTCCCTACACTGTCAGGGTTAGAGGAAATACAGACTTCCCATTCCAATATCTTCCCAATGTTGGCCTTCTAGCATTCAGTTGTCCTGCACTCAGGACATGTGTGAAGATAAAGATGCATTTCAGATAAGTATGATTAAAGGTAATTAGTGAGCTCATGCGGCTGGTGGAATAAACATAGGCAGATGCTGGTTGACATAACGTTAATGAAAGAAACAAACGGATGAAGAAACATGGCAGCTTAGGAAGCCTGGCCAAAGCCTCACACTGACACGTTGTTTTACTTAGATCTTTTGATTGGCTACTTTTGTCTGTGCCCCAAGAATATAAATTGGAATCAAATTCATGTTCATGTTTGATTGTTTGCTCATGTTAACACATAAAATGAGTGTTTTTTGCAGTTCTTGTTGTTGGATTTTTATTTGTTTTTGTACTTTTACTATAACATGATAGTTCGGTTTCTGTAATAGATTACAATGTATGTTTCATATTTTTAAATTATAGCTTACTGTATGTATATCATGAAGCAATAGCAAGTCTGTGTTATGCTTTTTTCTCTGTAAGGTTTATTCTATATGAGTTCTTTGATATATACATAGCTTGAAAATGCTCTGGAAAACACAGTTTGTCTTAAGCAGGACTTAGATCATAGCCCACATTACACATCCTGCACTTCAGGAATCCCCTTTGTGAGTCCCGTCATTTCATTTTAGAACAGTGTTCCTGCTAAACACATGGAATCTTAAGTGAAACCATCTAGGCTCAAATACCGCCTCCAACATTTACTGGCTGTGTGACCCTGGATGAGTTACTTAACCTCTCTGATCTTCAACTTCGTCATCTGCACAAAAACCCAGCTTGCAGATTTATGGGAAGGGTTAAACAGTTTTTTATCACGAGAATCATAGCAAAAAAATAAAATCTTTCGCAGAGTAGTATACATTAGCTAGTATCTTCTATTATTGTGTCTGTAGGTATCAACTAGGTACTTAGATTGTATCTGCATGAACTAATCTGCTTGGCACAAAAACGGGCAAGTTAAATGCAAAGGAGTATTCTTCCTGTGGACAGAGCTCCCCATCTTTTCGTATTATAAAGACTTTGTGTGTGCGCCTAGAATCAAGTGCAATCTCGGTGAATTTGTGCTGTATATATCTCTGCTTGTCATCAAAATCGCTCCACAAACAAAGGAAAGTTGGTTGTTAGTATCATGCAACCACCACTTTCATGTGGGATGTTTGTTAGCAAAATAAAGGCCCTGCCTTGACTTTGCTGCAGCCTCCACTCAGGTTTATAATGGGCACCTTCCCCTTCTGGTGCAATAGTGATGTTCTCATCTTTTCTTTTAATTCAAAAGTCTCATATTGGGCTACCTACTACATGCTCGTGCTGTGATTTTTTTAAGGCTTCCCTGTGGACCTTGTCTCCAGTCAGCCCGTCGCTGGTAGGAGGCCCTCTTTCCCATCCTTGCATAATTAGAGAAAGCGTGTAGTCATCTCCCCAGGGCTGCTTAGCTTTCATCATGAAGCATGACTATCAGAGTTTTGAGGTTGATAGGAGTGGAAACATTGTGTTCAACAAGCGAGCTCCTTCATGTGTTGTCAACATTTCATTTGTGATTCTAATGAGGGCTGAGGAGAAAATAAACTCCGTGTATGCTCTCACTGCTACGGCTGATGTTTGTAAGTTCCTATCCATGGCCTCCAGTTGCTCCCACCACGAAGGCATCTGGAAAGGCAGCTGAGTGCCGCTGTGTGTGAGGAGGTGCTAAGGCGGTTAGATTTGCTGAGCATGAGCAGTGCCCGTGTTCACCCCTTAGAGACTGGTGTTTCTCTATTTTTAGTGCTTTCCACTTCTCCTGAAGGTGAAAACACCCTTACTTAAAAATAAGGTGTGCTCAAGGGACTCTCATTCTGGACCTCTTTGTGTGTATTCTTTCTTTATGAAAGAAGTGTCTACTGAGTGTTCCCTACCTGCAAACCTCTGTGTTTGGGAGTATCATGGGCATCAAAATAGGACACAGCTCAATGAATGGACCTACAGTCCAGATGGCCACTACACTGTAGAAAGGGGACAGAAATTCATTATACTGCTATGCAAATAGAGTCGCCCCTCGGTATATGAGGGGGATTGGCTTCAGCATCCCTGCATATACCAAAATCTGTGCTTGCACCAGTCCTGCAACTGGCCCTGTGGAATCCGCTTGTAGGAAAAGTCAACCTTCCAAGTGTCCAGGTTTCACGTTCCATAAATATGTATTTTCCAATCTGTGTATTGGTGGACATGTGCAGTTCAAACTCATGTTGTGCAAGGGTCAACTGTATATGAAAAAGTACAGCCATTAAAAAAGTGCAAGGAAAAAGAGGTACATGGTTCCATAAGAGAATGCAGTCTGGCAATTCAGCCTGAGCGGTGAGGGCAGGCATCCCAATGGATGTTATAACCAGGCTGAAATCTGAAGTATGAGCCAGAATTTACCACAGAGAGGGGAAGAGACGAGGGCCATTCTAGGTAAAGGCATGGCATGTGTTACGCTGAGAGGCCAGTGAGATGGCACAGCACCTTAGGGACTAGCAGAAGGTGGGCATGGTCACAGCACAGAGGGTGAGGAAGGAGCTTGGGCAAGCAGGTGCTGGATGGAGAAGGGGTGAGAGACTGCTTGCTGTCCCCCACCTCATCTGCCAGTCACTTTATTATTAATATTGAAAACCTTGGCAGGGCGCGGTGGCTCACGCCTGTAATCCCAGCACTTTGGGAGGCCGAGGCGGGCGGATCACAAGGTCAGGAGATCGAGACCATCCTGGCTAACACAGTGAAACCCCGTCTCTACTAAAACATACAAAAAATTAGCCGGGCGTGGTGGCGGGCACCTGTAGTCCCAGCTACATGGGAGGCTGAGGCAGGAGAATGGCATGAACCCGGGAGGCGGAGCTTGCAGTGAGCCGAGATCGTGCCACTGCACTCCAGCCTGGGCGACAGAGGAAGACTCCATCTCAAAAAAAAAAAAAAGAAAAGAAAAGAAAGAAAACCTTGTCTCACACAAACACACTTTCTCAAGACTGCCACTGTCTGCTGTTGAGGTTGGGATTAGAGCCCTGAAGTGCACCCTGCATTGTGCTTTGGGAGGCATTGTCATTCAGAGGTGGTATTCTCTGGCAGCTCCACCATCTGACCATAACCAGAGAAATGCCCCTTGCTGTCTTCAGTATGCTTCTCGGAGGAGGTAAAGAGGATGTTGATTTCACAAGCGTTATGAAATCCCCGTACACGTTTCTCCGATCCTGAGCTTTGATGTGGCGTTTGCAGTTGTGGGCAAATCCTTTCTGCATGTGTCTGAGGGGCAGCAGAATGGAAGAGATGCATTCTCACCACATCAGTGCCTGGGTCCAGTGCAGTCAAGGAAGAACCAGCCCTGCTGGGGCTCCGATACTTCCTGGATGGGACATAACATTTCCTGCTGTGAGTTTGTGTGTATGTTAGTGCAGATGCAGACTCTCCAGCAGACCAGAAGTGGCAAATGAGTGTTTATGTCCTGCAACTACCTGCTTTGTGGCCTCATAGCAGCCTTGCTCAGCAGTCCCTGGGGCCATCCATGGCCTCAGAATCCTTTCTAGTCCAGTGCTTGAAGCAGACAGTATTAGATAGCCAACTGGTGGCACCATGCTAACATAATCCTAGTTGGTGTTCCTGTAGTGTAGATCCTTGCCATTTGCAAGTTTGACTAGCCCAAATGCCCCTGAAGTATATAATACAAAGCCAAGTGTCATTTTGCTGAAGGGAGAATTTGAATCATTCTCTGGGAAGCTATTGACCAAGCCCTCTTAGTTACCGCCACCCCCAAATTCTACATCTTGATGTAGACTCAGTGTCTTCTCCTTGTCCTGTGACCATGGTAATTTTTCTACAGTGATAAAAATAAGTTTTTATTTTTTAAAATGTCTTTCAAGTAAAACACGAAATTTGAGAGCATGTTGAAAAATTTGTTATGGTCTGTGCATTTGCACAGGAAACCCATGGCTTGCCTTAGAAATATGATTCTAGAAAAGTCAGGGTTGAGTTTGGGCATGTGGGCAATCCCCATTAGTGTGCCACGGGCAGCGGACATGCTGTCCCGCTGAAGCTGTCCCAGGAGAGCATGTGCATTGGCCTGCAGAAATGAAGTGCTTAGTCCAGAGGAAGTTGATCTGAAAAGGGTAGCACACAGTAGACAGCAAACTGGGACCAAGAGGAAACTGTGATGCTACCTCTCCATTTGGGATAATGAGGCACTGCTATTTAGCAGCTTATTATTTGGTTAGCTTTTCCTCTGTCTAGAAATCCAATTTGTTGGACACAGTGCATCCTTAAATTCTCAAGGCTGAATCCAACATCTGAAACTCTTACAACATTCCAGAAGTTCTCAGACACAGGGTGCTTTACCTGGAAATGATCATGTTATTTCTCCACCACTCCAGGGTAGGAACTATCATCTTCTACATCTTACTAAAGAGAAAATTGAAACTTGATGAGACTGACTCACTTGCCTGAGACCCAGTTTCTAAGGGGCAGAGCTGGGACTTGAACCCTCATCTGCCTGACTTTAAAGCCTTTGAACTACTCTGCGTTTTTATCTCATCTTATTCTTCCCAGTCCCTTCCCCTGGCATGTGGAGAAAAGCAAAAGAAGGGCCAAGACATTCACCTTTGTAGGTTCCCGCTGCCCATTTCTTCAGGGAGGCAGAGCCACAGGGAAAAGAGGGCAGCCTGCTGTCTGTCTGCTGTGGCCAGGGATTGGGCAAAGTGTGCTGGGGCCGGAGGTGGGGAAAGCAAGGCATTTTGTGCAGAGAGTTAGCAATAATCTGGTCCATCCCCCAGAACGCAGCTATCAGTCAGATCTGGGACACATTTGTCATGGCTGTTTCCCTATTCAGAAGCCGCCCCTGCAGGCCCATCCTCTCTTCATTGCTGGGCAGGAAGGAGAACTCTCTTTGATCTATAGACCAGTAGCGGGAGAAGCATGGCATTTTGTGGGCCTGCTCCTGCCCCTCGGCCCACATGATTGTTTGGACAACCACATGAACAAAAGCCGCTGGACATGCTTGCTTTAGAGCATCCAGAGTCTGAAGCTAGAGCATGCCCTGGAAGAAAGTGGAAGTGGAATGACCATTCCCTTTCCATGCTGGAATTCTAGGTCATAATGCAGAGGACAGGATGCCTCTAGGACTCCCATCTGAGCAGATGAGCATCTCAAAAAGAGGGGTGGAAGATGGAGAAGGTGGAGCTGACCTTACAGCCTTCCCACTGGACAGCTCAATCTTCTATGGTCAGGAAAAAACCACACACTCACCACATTGGTGATCAGTCTCAGGCCACAGCCCCACACTCCCAGTAAGAAGCATTTGTCTGGAGACAGATTAACTAACTTTTGAGATATGTGCACAGCTTTAAAAGTAGATGGGTAGCTCTTGGGAGACTGCAACTATTTTCTACTTATCCTTGAGAAAGGAAGGTTTTTGAGTCAAGTAATTCTGAATAGGGAGCACTGTCTTCTAAAAATATATTCAACTTCCCTGTAGTATAGTATACTTTGATGTATTAAAATACAGCTCATCCCACTCAAATTACTGCCTCGGTGCCTAATGCTGTAAAATTAAACTATTCCTCACTGATATTTTATTTAGCTCCACCAACATTTCAGGCACAGACATCTCACAGAGCTTTGGGCCATATGTTTTATTTGCTGTCAGGGTGAACTCTGACACCACTCCGTAAAGCCCCCTCCCCTTGTCTTTATATAATGCAGCATTTTCAAAAACCTTGCTACAGGCTACTCCCAAACTGTCACTATTGGAAGTAAACATCACTAGTTTTCTGGGTGTGAATGCCTAAAAGGACCAAAAACAAACAAACAAACAAAAAAAAGGCTGTTGTATGAAAAGTCTTTGTACTCTGGACATTCCTTTTGCATTTATTCTGTGCTTGATATTATTCAGTTTATTTTTGCAG
Source organism: Symphalangus syndactylus (assembly GCF_028878055.3). Classification (NCBI taxonomy): domain Eukaryota; kingdom Metazoa; phylum Chordata; class Mammalia; order Primates; family Hylobatidae; genus Symphalangus; species Symphalangus syndactylus. The sequence continues at coordinate 106,003,535 of NC_072423.2, read as the reverse complement.
GTTTTGCAGGGGAAGGGGGCTTTTTAGGTGGAATTTTTCTGAAACCCATGTGCAAAAAAGGGCTTATGTTTATGGACAATGAGTTCACCTCCCTAGCAGGGAGCCAAAGGTATCTGTACATTTGCATCTTGAAAAATAAATGGAAATAGCCATAAATGCCGATCCTCTTAACAAGACTAACTTTGTCATTTAATAAGGGAGATTATTTCATAGATTTAAAACCAGTTAACACATTTAAAACTTGATAAGACAAGGCAATCCTGGTATGTTTCCTGTTCTCCAGTGATTAAAGCAAATCGAACACTGGACTAGGGGAGGTTTTCCATGGTACGAGTAATGCCGTGAATGTTTCTCCTGGTAATGCAATTAGGAAATATTGGCCCCAGTTAATGTAACTTAAACAAAACATGTTGTCCTCGTCAAACTTGTTCAAGTTGTTAAACAGGCAAAGCCTTGTCCATAAAGTAAAAAAACAGGGGCATATAGTGTTTCCATGGAAACTCTGTTAAAATACTGATTTGTGGATATGATCATAATCAGCCCTATAATCTAATATGACTGAATTAAATGAAAAAGAATCTCAGTTATGAAGTAAGCCCCCTGTGTGAGAGTATTCTTACACATGCAGAAAACATATGGATCCTGACGGACACTATTTTCAAACTACTTATTGGCCCAGGGATGGGGCTTTAAGACTCCAGTTTCATCTGTCGTTTTCTTCCCCCTCCATTCATTGTTCATCGTTTTTATAGTGCCGGGATTATGTGGGTGAGCAGTAAATAAAATCTTAACGACATTTGGGTTTTTCAGTATCTATCATTGCTCCCCTCACAATGCCCCATATTGTTTTCATTGTCTTTTGTGACAAGACAACCCATAATATTTAATGGTTTGTGGGATGTTACAAGTTTAAGTTTTATTAAAGTAATAATTTCTTCCTGCTAATGGGATCTTGGTAGAATTCTTACCACGAGGGTTCGCATGGATGTCTTTGACCTCTAGAGGAAGGGACATTAAGTCAAAGGCTAGGGTGAGTCCCTTGGGTCTGGGGAGAGGCTTCAGGGACATGCACTGGCCTCCTCCCTGCCACACAGTTCTGCAGCTCTGTTTGCACCTGTCTCGGCTGTGGTAAAAATGGAAACTGCTCACCATGGGATAAACTTCAACCTGGTGAAATGGCAAAGACAGCTGCCTTTCAGTAAACCTGCTTGATTTATTTGAAAATCATTCCATCCGGAGATCATCACAAGTGGTATTCTTGGGATCAGTTTCCTTCTTGCAAAAATGCGTCCTCAGTCATGTAGGAACTTCAAATAGGGTTTACGAAGCAAGTGTTGGCTAGAGCTTGGCAATCCTTTGTTACCTTAGCCATGGCATCCCAGAGCATCTGCAGAATGATTTCTGCAACAGGGCAATGATACAACCGTGTATCTCTGCACAGGTGTGTCAGTGCTTTTCATATCAGCCATGGTCCCTTGAAGGTCCCAGCATGGCTGACTCACCTTCTGAACAGGCAGTCAGAGCTCAAAGATTCAGACGCTGGCCCAAGAAGTAGGGGCTGACCTCTCCCCTGAGTTCTGCCATCCCCTCCCACAGTGGCAGCAGCCTCCACAAGTGCATGCGCACCTTCTGATTTGGGCACAGGGAGAAATAAGCAAAGAGGGAAATAGTTTTAGGCCTGAATCTTGATGCTGGGACCTTGAATCTGCTGATTATATGCTCCTCTTAATGCATTTCTATTTCTAAGTAACTTGGTTTTATAGCAAAGTAATATATGAATGCAGTTTCTAAAACTTAAGTGGTGTTAAAGATGTTTTAAAAAGAAAAAAAGCAGGAGCCAGGCATAGTGGTTCACGCCTATAATCCCAGCAGCTTGGGAGACTGAGCTAGAAGGATCATTTGAGGACAGGCGTTTGAGACCAGCCTGGGCAACATAGTGAGGCTCCATCTCTAAAAAAATAAAAAAGTTAGGCCAGGCACGGTGGCTCACGCCTGTAATCCCAGCACTTTGGAGGGCCAAGGCGGGCGGATCACAAGGTCAGGAGATTGAGACCATCCTGGCTAACACAGTGAAACCCCATCTCTACTAAAAATACAAAAAATTAGCTGGGTGTGGTGGCGGGTGCCTGTAGTCCCAGCTACTCAGGAGGCTGAGGCAGGAGAATCACTTGGACCCAGGAGGCGGAGGTTGCAGTGAGCTGAGATTGTCCCACTGCACTCCAGCCTTAGTGACAGAGTGACAGTCCATCTCAAAAATAATAATAAAATAAAAACTCAAAATTAACCATGTGTGGTAGCAGGTGCCTGTAGTCCCAGCTGCTAGGGAGGTTGAGGCAAGCAGATCATTTGAACCCAGGAGTTCGAGGCTACAGTGGACTATGATCATGCCACTTCACTCCAGCCTGGGCAATAGCGACACGCTATCTCTGTAAAAAAAAAAAAAAAAAAAAAAAAAAAAAAAAAAAAAAAAAAAAAAAGAGAGAGAATAATAACAATGTTTTTTAAAAAAGAGAAAAATCATGCCCTGATCCATCATTCCCAACCCCTATTCTCACTTCCTAGAGGCCACCACTTCCAACTCTCTTAGTGTCTCTATTTCTCGCTGGCAAGTTAAGATTGCTGTTTTTTTTTAGTTAATTTTGGACATGTATTTACTTCCTTTAATACATGGTGCTTTGGACTTTTTACACCGGCTCATCCTGCCCTCTTCCTATTCCACCAACATGACTGTATGCCCATTTCATTGTTCTTAATTAATTAGTCAGTGAATCTATTGTTAGGACACTCTATGTACATTCTCTATTGTGTTAATAGCATGGTATGTGTTTTCTTTTTTATGACATTTTTCCCTGGATTAGAAAATCCTCTTGAATTCTTATTGCTTACTTTTCCTTCTACTCATCTTAAATTTTTCCCCCATGTGTTTCATCAGATGTCTTAAATATGTGTTATTACTATTTTCTAAACGTTTGGTATTTCTGCCTATTTCATCTTGCTTTGGTGAGAACTCCTTCTCTCTGTCATCCTATTTCAGTCCGGACTAATAGCTCTCTAGGTCTGCTGGGCATGCAGGCACCTAAGACTTCACTTACCTATTTTTCTCTATCATCTCCCCCTTTCTCCTAAACCCTCATGCCTGCCTTTTTTGACTTAATTTCTCATTTAGGTGATGAACATTTTCCAGCAGTTTACTAAGAAAGGGTGGTAAAATTTCCTCCAACCTTGTAACTCTGAAAAGGTCTTGATTCCATGCCTTCATTTCCTAACCATTTGACTGGACATAGAATTCCTGGCTGAAAATCATTTTGAATTTTGAAGGCATTGCTCCGTTTTCTTTTGACTTCTTGTGTTGTTTAGGAAGTCTGATATCATACCATTTCCACGTCCTTTGGTAGGAACAGGTTTGCCCAGCTTCCACCCTAGAAGCTTTCTGCATGTTCATTATGCCAAGATGCTATGAGTTCACTTCATTCATTGTGCTGAGGACCTACGAACTCTTTTGCTTAAGAAGTGCGTATCCTTCAGTTCCAGGAAATTTTCTTAGATTATTTTTTAGGTCTTTTTGTTTTATTATCTGCCAGGTTTTCTTTTCCCAACATGTATCTTTCTACTTTTAAATTCATTTGTATATTTTGACTGTTTTATTTTAAATTTCCCAGAGTTTTTATTTATTTATTTATTTGAGACGGAATCTCGCTCTGTCGCCCAAGCTGGAGTGCAGTGGTGCGATCTCGGCTCACTGCAAGCTCTGCCTCCTGGGTTCACGCCATTCTCCTGCCTCAGCCTCCTGAGTAGCTGGAACTACAGGCGCCCACCACCCTGTCCGGCTAGTTTTTTTGTATTTTTAGTAGAGACGGGGTTTCACCGTGTTAGCCAGGATGGTCTCGATCTCCTGACCTCGTGATCTGCCTGCCTCAGCTTCCCAAAGTGCTGGGATTACAGGCGTGAGCCACCGCGCCCAGCCTCCCAGAGTTATTTTGTATAGCAGCCTTTTCCTGTTTCAAAGACACAATAACTTCTTTTATCTCTGAATATATTGACTGTAGTTAGAGCTGGGTGTGTGTGTGTGTATGTGTGTGTGTGTGTGTGTGTGTGTGTGTGTGTGTGTGCTGTCTCTGCTGTAACACTAACTCATTTATTTGTCTGTTAGTTTTTCTTTTTTCAAGGTAAAGGCTCTCCCCAAATATCTGTAGCCTAGTTCACTTTTAAGAGTGAGGCACTAAAATGCAGATTGAAAGTTTCTCCACAAATAGATTTTACTGTTGGGTGAATCAATGAAAACTTAGCCCAACTGGAGAATGGGGAAGATGACAGTAATTTTAGGGCTTGTTTGGGGGCTATAAGCTTGTTTGTCAGCATCCGAGAGCTGGGCAGGGAAAGGAAGGTTAGAAATTCCCATCAGTCAGCATGCAGGTATTCATTTTCCCAGTTCAGCCCCTCCTCCCTCCCTCATCTGAACATTAGCACTTTTTCAGGAATATATAAGTTGGTATCTGTGGCATGTGCAGCAGAATACATGGTGTTGATACCTGCTAGTATTGTGCCCTCCAGTCTGTCTGTGGCAGTAGTTATTATTGCCAGGTGATCTGGCTCTCCAAGCCTTACTCTGTAGTATCTTGGCCTTGAAAGTGGCCAAGTAGGGCCAGTTGTCCCTGTCTTCAAATGCCATCTCTTTTTTGACCTCTCTCTCCTGTATCCAGTCCAGGCATGTATCTCTTTTTCCCTAGGTGCCAATGAATGTCTCCAGAGCAAGAACAATGTCTTTTAGGTGCCTACCCGTAGGAAATACAGACTTTGAGAAGGCCTGGACTTATTTCCATTCCCTCCCACTTATTAGCACTGTAACTTGGGGCAAGTTATGTAAGTTCTTCAAACTTTAGTGTCAGTGCCTCTCAGCCCACCCAGTGGAATCTCAAGCTTGTCCAGTGCAGTCAGTCCCCAGCCCCACCAAGTGCAGGTTTGATAATGGTTCCCTATCACTACCCCATTAGGTGTCTATAGGCAGCCTTGCTTTTCTCAAGATTATAGGTGTCCTGGGACATTGTATGTTGGGAGTCAGGCAGGGACCAGGCAGGGTTTGCAGCATGCGAGAAGTTACTTCTGCCAGGTAGTCAGTGGGCAGTGCAGCAAAGCTGGGGTAATGCCAGGTGTAGGTAGGGTGGTGGATGGCGGGGGCCATCCTCATTGGAATAAGGGAGGAGGCCTGACCTCTGCCCCGGCTCCTGCTCTTCACAAGAGTTCTTTGCCACACTTATTCGCCCAGCTCTTTCCAAACAGCAGGAAAATGGGTACCCTGCCTCATTATCACATTTCCTTGGTTCTAGGATGCCATAAATAGAAGTGGAAGCTTCTAAAGAAATAAAAAGCAGTATGCATTGATGTGCCTGTACTGAAAGCCTCTTAGTTCTATGGAATTCCACATCAGTGTCTTAGCTTCTCACGTTCTTTCCCTGCCTCTCACTTTGCCTGTTAATGCTTACCTCCACCCCTAGCTTCAGGCTGCAGATTAAAAACCATTTCTCCCCCAGTCCCCAGGACTTGGTTGAGTGCCCCCTCTTATACTCCTGTACCATCCTGTACATGTCTTCAGACCACCACAATGGCTATTGGTTGCATAATATCTGTGTGCCTTCAGAGATTTTAGCCCAGGGAACACCTGAGCTGTCACATCCTTCACTGTGTCCCCAGCACAGAGATCCTCAGTCAGTGTTTGTTGGATGAAGAGAATATAGAGAGGGGAAGAAAATGAAAGGAGAGGGGATGTGAGGGCCATTACCAGCAGAAAAGAAGAGAAAGCCTCTTAGAAACAGCCCTTCCAGTGGATAAGAAAAACCAAAAGTTTGACTTAACGAAGAAGAGCACGTTTACTTTCACCAAGGTCTTGTTCCAAAATGCCAAATAATGGCAGGAGAGCTGTCCTTTCATGGGAGCTGGCTGCAAACCTGGGGGGAGCTAGCATTTTGCCCAACCTCGGAAAAGCACGTTGCTTTGCTCTCTTCTCCACTGGATGAAAAGAATCCAATCCTTTCTTAAACACCTGAAATCATGGAAGAATGAAAGGTAAGACATACAACTTTGGAAGTAGATGTGGTTTATTAAAAAAAAAAAAAAAAAAATCATGGGACCATTTAGTCCCTGACTGAGAGTACTGTTAAGGCATGGAGCTGTAGTGTGAATGATCTTTATCTGTAGTTGTAACACTGTGTCGATAAAAATAGTTAAGCATTGTGAAAAATTAATCTGCCTGTGACCATAGTGCATTTAAGATGATTAGAATTAGCTGGAGAGCCTTAGACAAGTAATTGGGTCATCATTAATCTTTTCTGGAACCCTGTAATGAAAGTGATCTTCCATTTTAGGAAAATACTATAGTACCAAAACTAACAATTATTGAGCTCTTACTGTGTCCCAGACACACTGCTTGATCTAATTTTCATCCTCATAGTCTTAAAGACTGAGCAGAGGCAGGTTAAGTAACTTGCCTAAATCCCTTCCACAGCTGGGAAGTGGGAATCACTGGATTCTAATTCTGAGCCCACCTTTACTCTATGCTGTCTCTTAACTTTTTCAGTAGACCAAGAAAGAGAGGAAAAGAGTGGAATAATCTTCCAAGCCGTGCGAATGCAAACCTAAGAGACAGAAAACAAGGTGTATAAGAGGCTGTAGTTAGGAGTTGCTGAGCAGGGAGAAAGAAAAAGAATACCAGGATTCCAGGTGATCTCAGCTGGCATCTGCCAGTGCAGGATAGGACTTCTCAGGAGGCACTGAAGCATTCTCCTGTGTACCTGCAGGAGAACCTATACTGTTGAGTCTGTGGGTTAACAGCATATATCCACAAAATTTTGAGTGCTAGATGTCCCCACAGTGGCCTGGTGCCCTGGGGATAGGCCTGATTATAGTATGGAGATAGTGGAGACTTAGTAGCATGCAAAGGAAATTTTTGCTCTGGCTATACCCCATGAAAATAAGAGGTCCTGACTCTATCAGTCAGGACTTGGTCTTGGGAACAGAAGTTACCCTATGTATACCAAATATTAAGGGCCTGGATACTAGCCCTTAAGGGAACTAGAATTTTTGCTCTGGCTATACCCCATGAAAATAAGAGGTCCTGACTCTATCAGTCAGGACTCGGTCTTGGGAACAGAAGTTACCCTATGTATTACAAATGTGAAGGGCTTGGATGCTAGCACTAAAGGGAACTAGAAGCTTTTATAATCATTGCAATGTTTGGGGATGTGGGTCAGGAAGCATCCATGTAAATGGTTCTCTAGCACTCACTTGGGAGCTGCTTCAAACCTTACATTTGCCAACAGATTTGCCTGCAACTGCCTCCAGAGCAACATGGCCTCTGTCTCTTTGCTTCCTTCTAAATCTAGCACCAGCTCCTTACTGGCAAATGCTAATCTGGAACCACACATGGGGGAGATTCCAGGAAATGCAGTCTTGGCCTCTCTCCTTCAATACAGGGCAGACCTTCTAAGAAGGAGGTGGTGATGTCCAGTTGAATATCACCCATCAAGTGCTCTCAACCTTCCTATGACCTCAAATTACAATGACATTCTATTTCTACTTCTCGTCTCACACCCAGCCCACTTTCCCCTGGTTGTCTTGACTAGGGAGTGAGTTAGGAAACTTTTGCCTGGGAAAGTATGTGTGGTGTGAACCCAAGGTCCATTCCAGGTGACCTCTTGAGAGCCCATCCAGATGAGTAATTCTCTCACTGTATCATCTCACACCCTACCTCAGTAAAAACTGGAAGATTCTTGATAATTGCCATTAGAAAGAAATTAAAATACTCTCAAGAGGTTAGCAGCTAGGCCCTTCATGGGCATATATGTGTTTGCCTTCTTCATTGTCCAGAACTTGGTTACTAAGAGCAGTTCAGGGGCCTATGTACATTCAACTAGTATGGGCAAAGGTAGCATCTTCCTGCAGTGGTTTCACCATGAGCACCTCTGCATGATCAGCTAACTTGGTACAACTGGATGATGGTCATGGTTGCCAGGCACACTATGCTGGAAGGATGATGAGGCTCCTTGGAAGGAATACTAGGCTTCATGAGAGACACTTGACATAAAGTAGGGAAGGGCACCATTCATGCCACAGATCTGCCCTTTGTGCCCATGCTGTTGTCAGCTATTGTATTTGACTGTCTGCATGGAGGTGCTTATGTGATGGATCTCTATACATGAAGATAATTTCCTCATCTTCTACCAACCTAGACTACAGTTGCATCTGTCAGGAGCTGTTTAGTGCAGGCAAGAACCACCAAACTCAAATTGGCTTAAGCAAAATCAGTAAATTAGAGGAAGTTGATTATTTGGAGATGGTTGGAAATACATTGTCTTTTGTAACTAAACAGTCCATAGTTATAACTGGCTTCAGGTACAGTTGGATCGGGGGCTCAGCTGAAATCACCAAGTTTCTCAGTCTCTTGTTTTACTTTTCTTTGTGGCAGCCCTGTTCTTAAGCAGACCTTCCTCATCCAGTGCCCCCAGTATTCATTTGAGCAGATTGACAAACTCAATGGAAAGAAACCTCCTCTTTCCCAAAAGTTTTAGTTCAATGTCCTGGGGCTTGTTCTCCTTGGTATGGTTTAGGTCATTGCCTAACACTTTGGCACAGGAGCATAGGATGCATCCCTATGCCTAGCGGGTGGAGGGTTAAACCTACACAAACCACATGGACTAGAATTGGAGTCATGACAGCTCCCCAAAGGAAATGGTGTGGGTGTGGATAAGGAGGGAGGGTCTCAGCTGCATGCTCAGCTGGCAAAAGTAACAGCTGTCTATTATTCCAGCTCAGCTGGAGTTCAAATTAGTTTGAGCCACCTATGAATCACGTCAGGCAAGTTGCTAGCCTCTTTGGATCGCTCATTATTGGTTTATGAAATAAGCAGGTTGGGTTCAATGGCCCACTCCACCATCCCAGCTCTGAACTTGTGTACATCTACCCATTGATGCCATACCCAAGGGGCAGCACTGGAATCAGGGTACATTATCAACATTCTCAAGCGCGTTGGTCACTTATTTCAGGCCTAATTGTGTTGCAAACAGTAGCCTGAAAAACCTCCCAACATCGTTGGTCAGGGCCTCAGAAAAATTCAGAACTGGTTTTGCAGGGGCACGCTCCGCAGAAGTGACTGTGGTCTCTGCCACAGATAGATGCCTCCTTAGGGTCCTAGATGGAAGACTTTTTTTTGCCTGTGATTCTTTATGAAAACTGGGCCCCTGCCAAGCTCATCTGGCATGCTGTTCTCTGGGTAGAAGTAATTATTTTTATGAGGCATTATTCATGTCTAGTCTACCTAAGGGCCACCCCAAATAATGTTTCTCTAGCTATTAAAGGCTTCATCAGGCATGCAGAGTCTCTAGTAGTTTCCTTTAGGGGAAAAGAAAAAGATTCCTCTTGAAGTCTACCACCTCCAATGGCAATTTGCTGTGCATTTCAGGGCCACGCTAAGTGGTTGGCACCTGAAAAAAGGGCAAAGTCTTTTTCTTTCAAGTGCAGCTGGAAAATGGGAGTCATAAGTGAAAAGTAGGGAACTGGGATAACTATTTCGATACAGCCGAGGTGGCTTTCTTGTTTTGTTCTGAGCTGGCAAACTTCAACATGCTCAAGCAATGTTTTGTCAAATTTCTTAAATGCTGAATGTGGCACTGGCCCAAATGAATGTAGATGTTATTTTAGTGCTGGGAGAGATTTATTTTAATGTACAGATGCAACCACTACAAAGGCCCCTTTTAATCTACTGAGGGCTCTGTTCCTTGCTGTTTTACTCTTTGCAACCCCCTCCTCATTTTAGGGAACCCGTGTTATATGCTGTGAAATTGCAGTGTTCCTTCCTTCCCTCTTCATCTTGCAAGGCAGCGATATAATGCTGACAATAATTATAATTAAGATGCTTTGTGCAAGAAGAAGCAGTTTGCAATGCTTCCTCTTGTTTCCCAGCCTACCAGCAATTCAAAGACAATGCTGCTTGATCAAAGAAAACGTGCCAACAGGAGAGTGGACCTGCACAGCTCCAGGCTGTGGCAGGGCAGCCTCAAGAGTTTTCCTTATCTAGGACCCGGGTTCTCTGCTCACGAAAGGAGCCCGTTCTTTTACTGCTCAGCTGTGAGATGGGAAATCCATCAGTTGAACTGAGCCTCAGATACCAATGTCTTGCACCTTGATTGGGGCCAAAATAAACGGGAAGGGACGCACAGTGGAAGCATGGTGACATGTGAGGTTTGCCTGAGCCAAGTCTGTGCTTTCAAGGCAAGAGCAGGAGAGGAGAGCCACAGACAAGATGGGGTGAGAGGGAAAATAAGAGGATACTCACTGGGCTCAGTGGCTGAGGGGAAACTGAAGCCAGGACAGTCCTGAGTCTTCTCACACCCAAGGCTCCTTTTAAATAATCATTTGTAATATCCCCTTTACTATCTCCAAATGAAATTCATAGAAAATGTTACTTGTTTTCCTATATGCTGCCAAAAAAAATCTACAGAACGCTCCAACTATAATATCAAGAACTAGTTGAGAGTTGTTTATAATAGGAAAATATATATTGTAATACATAAATTTTGGGGCATAACTACAAGATAATACAGAATAAAGTAGCTAGATGCTTGTGCTGCACTGTGGTGCAAAATCTGTCAATGCAGTGGCCACTATGTAGACATCTCACCCACAAATCCTGCCAGATAGCTCTGTAATAGCCAAGCCACAGACAAGATAAAGAAGAGCCATCTCTCTCTTTCACAGCACTATAGTAATATTTCTAGAAAATTCCATGTGCAAGACATACTTTGTATTTGGACATAAAACAGAGTTCCAAGCAATCGATACCATTAGGGACATGGAACTGTTCTTTGGTGCGGGGCCCGGGGGCAGTTAGGGTGGGCGGCTGCTGTTCTGTGAGTTGTAGGACTTCAGTTACTGTGAACTTTGAAGCATCTCTACAGACTTCCAGAACAGACCCCTAGGGGGTGACGCAGCCCCACTGAGAACCACGGGAGAGCCTGGGAGCCACAGGGCGGCTGGCTCTGAGTCAGGCTTGCATGGCTCCAGTCCCAGCTCCAAGAAGTCCTAGCAACTGCACAGCCTGGTTAAGTCAGTGAACCACCCTGTACCTTTTCTTTAACGGAGAAAACATCTTCTCCCTTGCAGGATGGCTGAAGAGTTAAGTAAGATAACACAGGGTGGGGTCCCTGGCCCAGAGCGGGCCCTCAGTCATTCTATTTTCTGTCTTCTTAGGACCAGCCATGGTTGTTATTTTATTTTAATTTTTGGAGACAGAGTCTCACTCCATTACCCAGGCTGGAGTGCAGTGACGCGATCTCGGCTCACTGCAACCTCCCCACCCCAGGTTCAAGTGATTCTCCTGCCTCAGCCTCCCAAGTAGCCGGGACTACAGGCACCCGCCACAATACCCAGCTAATTTTTGTCTTTTTAGTAGAGATGGCATTTCACCATGTTGGCCAGCTGGTCACAAACTCGTGGCCTCAAGATCTGCCCGCCTCAGCCTCCCAAAGTACTGGGATTACACATGTGAGCCACTGGGCCTGGCTGGCCAGCTGTGTTTATAAACTGCCTCCTGCACCCCTGTGGGTTCTATACTATTTCTTCCCTCTGTAACCGCCTTCTTAGAGACAAAGGATGTTGGCTTTGCACTCTGCAGCACCCCTGTGGACACAGGTTTCCTAGAAACTAAGCCCCCCAGCGCTCTTATCTCTTTGGGGCCTTGCCTAGTTTCCCAGGAGCCTCGCCAGTTGTCTTATTTCTTCAGAGTGAGGCCGCAAACATGAAGGGTCTGGAGGCTCTGGAAGATGTGATGAGCATCTTAGGAGCTCTTGTTGGGCTCTCAGAAACAGGTCAGTTCACAGATGTGGGAGAGAAAAAATAAAACATGAGGCAAAAACTTACGAGAAAACACAGACTTAACCAATCTCATTAAGCAGATGGAATGTCAGTCTTTTCTATAGGGGCAGGGTCATTAAATGCATATTTTTTGAAGTAATTTTAGGTGATTTCTTTTGGCTCATTCATTATAGTTATTTATTTTCTGCTTCTATTCTGAAGTCAGAAAGATCTGGGTTCAAATTCTGGTGCCCGCATAGTTCCCCCCAGCTTCCAGATGGGAAACCTCTATCATCTGTTTTCCAGCCCAGCCACTCCAAAACCTCCATGCCCTCAGCTGTAGAACAGAGGGACAATGACAATCTCTATCTATGAGGATTCCACGTGCTCTTTGGATGTTTTACAAATTCAGCAGAGTTGGGAATGTTCTGGGTGGTTGAGATGACACTAGGTCTGGCTTACTTGCCTTCTAGCAACAAAGGAGGAAACTTTTCACAGGGATTTGAAGCCTAATGTTCCTGAAGGTGGCATGGAGTCTGCTTAGTGGATGGATTGTTGAGCAGGAGTCCTTCTCCAGTCTTGGAAAATGACTGACTCAGCTACAGGGGAGGAAACCAGGATATGGATTAAATAATGCATGTATTGAAAGTACATACCTTTGCTATGTGTATGTATGGGTGACATTTATTGAATATTTACTATGTGCCTGGCACTGTGCTAGGCTCATGACATACATTAGCTCATTTAAGGCACAAACCGATAAGGTGTGCATGACTCCTGTTCCCATTGCGCAGATGAGAAAACCGACTCTGAAGGCATGCTGCATGTACATGAAACAGGCAGGACTCAGACCTAAGTTTGTTTGAAATTTTCCAATCTGGGAAGGAAGCAGACACAGATAGTAACTAAGAAACTGCTAAAGTGGTGGGGCCCGGTAACACTATGGCTTCTTACGTATAGAAGTGAGACTCATGAAATTCCCCACCCTCAGTACAGATAGCTCTGGGCCAAGATCATGGGACACAGCCGAAGCCCTCGCGCTTGGTGGTCAGATGGCTCATGCTGTCCGTAGAGGAGAAGTACCAGTCATTACAATAGGGCGTCAGAAGACCTTATTCTCCCAAAGCCACTTCTTGCAATACTCGGACATCCACTATTCTTTCCATTTTAAAGACTTTTGTCCGTGCTAAAAGGTCCAGTTCCCCAGGAGCTGGGAAGGAGGTGAGGATTAAGCCATTGTGCTGGGGGACCTTGCCTGTGAACACTTGGGGCAGCCTCGGGCTCCTGCCTCTACCAGCTTGACAGGCTGTGGGAATCACTGGGAGTGGGTGAGGGGGTGCACTGGAACTCAGTGCGCACAACCCTAGGTTCTCTTCCAGGATCAGCCCTAAACAGACCTGAGGAAAGGCCTGGGACTTGGAGTCTGAGTCCTCTTGAGGTCACCCCCTTTTGCTAAGTGCTCCATTGTTTATGCTTTTGTGTCATGAATAAGCAGAGGCCACAGATTTCAGTCCACAGATTTCAGGAATGCCATCAATGCAGTTTTATTTGAATTCAACCTCATTTCCATCAGAAGTCTCCATTATCCTAGTAGGCAAGAATTTTCCGTGAATTCAGTGTCTCTCTGCCTGTTCCCAGGGTTTACCTGAGGCCGAAGAGAGAGGGGGTTATTTAATCATGTCATCATGCAGGCATTTCCTGAGTCACCCAGTCGCATCTGGTCTTCTGTCATCAGTCCAGGCACAGGTCAGTGCTATGGCCTCCTCATTCCAAGGGAAGGTCACCTTCGAGTCAGTCGGCAGCTCCCTGGGCCTCACTCTGAAGAGCCTGCGGGAGCAGGGAACACTTCCCCGCTGAGTTGTCTGTGGCCTCTGGGAGACTGTCTCCTTTCTGGCAGTAGCAGGACGTAGAGCAGGGATGCTCTCAGATTCTTCCCAGCAGTAGGAGAAAAAGGACTGTGTGGTGCAGAATACTCCTCACTGCTCTGGGAGTTGCCGGAGTTAGACCCAAGGTAGGAAGGCAGATGCCTGCCCGGACATCATGGTGCACATCTTTCTGTCGGGGTCTACCAGCCCCTCGGATTCTCTTTGATTCTCTTCCCTTTCCAGTCCAAATCATCTTTCCTGAGCAGCTCATTCAGAGGGCTGGAGGTAGGGCGTGGAGAAGACAGGGTACAGAGAGGACAAACTGGCCCAGGCAGTTCCCCTGTTTTTCTTCCTGCCCTGAGATTCCCCAGGCCTCAGCTTTTGAGAGTCAAAAATCGAGAATCTGCTTCTTTGTTCTCTGGATTCCTGTGCATCCTCCCTTCCCTGAGGCCTAAAGAATGCTTTAGCTGAGGGAATGGAGAAGAGCCAGGGGGTGCCAGGAATCTCCGGAAAGAAGAACAACTGGGTTTCAGACTTATTCCTCAGAGAGAGCATGAGAGGCGCCGATTAACCTCCTCGTGTCTGGACCACAGTGCATTTGCTCATTTATTTACTCATCTAGCTTGTATTGAATGCTTACTGGGCACCAGCTATGCTTAGGGAATATGGGAGGTGAAGAGAAAACTTCCCCATCACCCTCTGAAGGTTTGCTGAAAATCAACTGACAAAAGACAGATTAGTAGGAGAAAAGACATACAAAATGTATTCGAACATACCTAACATGGGGAGTGGCAGGAGAATGATTACCCAATAACCCAGTGGGGTACAGAAGCTTACATATTGTATATACATTTTTCACAGGGGACAGGGGAGATGGTGACCCACCCCGGAGGAGGGGGCGGACATTAGGGAAGGTGAGGGGCAGAGCTGCACAGGGACAAAGGTTGTCTTATTATGCAGATAATGTCCCCCATCTAATCTCTTGGAGCTGTTCTCAGAAGAATAGATGAAAAGTCCGCCTGGGCTAGTGATGACTCCCACTGTCTTCTCTGGTCATTGATCTTTCCTGGTTATTTGATGAGATTTCTAGGGCAGGGGTTTAAGACAATTGCATTTCTTTTGGGGAAAAAAAAAAAAAAAAAAAAAAAAAAAAAGCTCTCTTGGTCAGATGAGGATATTCCAAAGAGAGTCCCTCCCTGCATTTAGGATAAGAGGAGAAACAAGACTAAGCTAGAGGAACCTTGATCCTGAGGCAGCTTCTAAGGTCTTTCAGCATGTCAAAGCTCCAGTCTTTGGGATATCATTCTCTGAGTCCCAACAGAACGTTGGTGGAATGGAGAAATGTGTCAATTGAGGAACACTGAGATCAGACAGCCTGGCTCTCCCCTGAGGCCTCTGTCTACTGAGGGGGCTCTTTTGGGTATTGGCCCTGCAGAGAAGGAGTTGGACTTGGCCTGCCAAATCAGAAGGGAAAGTGCCAGCCCCACCTCGCAGCCCACCCTCAGGAGACCTGACCAGCTCAGCCTGCTCACGAAACCCAGTGAGAGTCAAGGAGCAGTTGCTTAACAACAGAAGATGGCTTTTCCAGCCTCACCATCTGCCTGATGAAGGGAAAAAATTGGTGTTCTCCACTCCAGGGCTGACTCCCACATATTCTAAAGTCCTGAGATTCCAGGAAATGAGAGGGAAAAAAGTGCCTTTCTCCAGAGTGCCGTCCGCCCCTCCTTAATGTTTCCCTGTCTCCTTCTCCCTCCCCTCCCTACTCATAATCACCTCATGTGCAGCTCTTCTGGGAGGATCTGCCTTGGGCCAGGTCTGCTGCAGCTGATCACATCTGCCACCCAGGTGTTTCACTTTGAAGTGGGTATCTCCCTGGCCAGAGGGAACCAAGCCCAATTGCTTGCCTTGCCAGGCTGCCTTGCTGCATGAGCAGACTTGTAAGTGCATGGTCTTCCCTTGGCTGTTCCTGGTGTAGTCATCCTTTCCATGTTCAATGAATTGGAGATTCCGGGAAAAGAAAGTGATGGTCTTGTTGACCCACCACCAAGGGGACAATTTTGCTGTGTCAGGCTATCCCCAGAATAATCACCAGTTTTTGTTTTAACCTTCCTGTCTTTGTCTTTTAAAGGCCAGGAAATGCAGCTTCCTAACTTGCATGGGCCACATGGTTTTAACATTCTCAGTCTTTTCAAACTCATTACCAACCTAGGATTTTGTGCACAGCCAAAAATACTTTCTCCCCTCCTCCCTCTTCAACTGGTCTTAGGCTGTCATAAATTTCTGCTCATCCTGCAGACCCTGCCTCTTTAGTGGAGAGTTCTTTAACTCTACCTCCGGATTAGGTAATTCGTTCTCAGAGTAATCTTAAGCTAATGACCTAATCACCTAAGCAAATCAGTCATCATTGCCTAGGGGAAGACGGAACCCATTTGAATATTTAGATGCATTAATTGGTGCAAATATTCTAGAGTGTTTAGGTAGCAAATGACTTACCCTGACACCTCCAGTTTGCATTTTATCTGACAGAAAAGAACACCGAGAGTACACTACATCTTATAGTTATGGAAACCTCTTTGCCTTTGCTGTATAGGTTGGAAACAGGAGTGAAGGTAACTTCTTAGTAGGAGACTTGAGGCCCATAACTTTCTTCTATGACCCTTGCTCTTCTCCAATATCAAGTTTGCAGAGTGTTACTAGGATTAGCAATAAAGTTTTTTAAGCTTCTAGCAGACACCTGGCACATACTAGAGGGCTTCATAAATGGGATTAATTATGATTATTACTACTGCTGTGATTACTATGTGATATAATTCCTATGAATCAAGTTATAAAATAATTTTCTTTTTTTTTTTTAGAGACAGGGTTTCCGTCCCCCAGGCTGGAGTTCAGTGGCACAATCATAGCTCAGTGCAGCCTCAAACTCGTGGGCTCAGGTGATCTTCCTACGGAACTTAGACTCTAGGTGTACGCCGCTGCACCCAGCTAACTTTTTTAAATTTTTTGTAGAGACAGGGTCTCACTCTGTTGCTCAGGCTGGTCTTCCACTCCTGGCTTCAAGCAATCCTCCCATCTCAGCCTCCTAAAGTGCTGGGATTACAGGTGTGAGCCACCACACCCAACCATAAAATAATTTTCATCGTGGAATAAGTCTTAGGTAATTCAGAGACATATCTGGTAAGCAGAGAATTTTGTTTCATTAAATAATTTACTTGGAAGCAAAAGCATGTTCAAATTTATCAAACTAAAATGACAGAGCCTTGAGGTCTGGTGTGTGTGTCAGGAAGGGCCAGTGGGGAAGTGCTGTATCTGGCCAGATTCAGATGCGACTGATGGGTCTTTGGCAAACTCAGGGGTTCCAGGCTTCACCCAGTCAGGAGGGGTTAGAAACAAGATCACACTTCCTCATCCCCGGTGCCCATTGCTCCATGCAAGTCCATCTGTCATCTCTCACCTGGTAGGATGAGCACGCATGACCCCTACACAGTCCCCCAGACAGAAACCATGCATCCCAGCAACTTCCCCTGTAGATTTTTCCAAAGCACAAATCCATTTGTGTCTCACATCCTTCCCTCCGCTGCTGAGAAGCTTTTCATTGCTCTCTGTTGCTCTTGGGACAGAGTCCAAACCACATGGATGGCAGAGGTAGGTCTCTGGAGAGAGCAAACTCCCTGAGAATAATTGATATCTCCATCCACATCGCATTCAGCCACCCCGTGTGTGTTCACAAGTGCCTGCCTGTGCTGGGAGCTTCTCTAGGTACAGGGAATACAGCAGTAAACAAAGAGCCTCAACCTCTAGTTGGATGGGTCTGAAACACAATAAATAAATAATATAAAATGTCATTTAATGTCAAATATTGATAAATGCTATGAAGAAGCAGGTTTAACTGCTGACAAGAAAACCAAAAGAATATTCCATGTATCGGATGGGTGTGGTGGCTCCAGCCTATAATCCCAGCTACTCGGGAGGCTGAGGCAGGAGGACTGCCTGAGCCCAGGAGTTGGAGGCTACAGTGAGTTATGATTGTGCCACTGCACTCCAGCCTGGGTGACAGAGCAAGACCCCACCTCTATATTTTTAAAGAGTATTTTTAGGTCAAAGTCAGTTTATTCCCTACAGCAGTAAGGGAGAATACAACCTTGATAGTCTTAGAAGTGTCTCAGAAAGAGGAAGCCAGGGTGGATATTTACAGCATTTTGGAGTCTGGGCAGGTCTTCCAATGTGGGGATCTGGTTGGGAGTGGGACCTCTCCTGAGTAAAGCAATAGTTATTATCTTTCTGGGCAAGAATTTTCTGGAACTAATAGCAAAGTCATGAAAGTCATGTTGATGGAGGTGGCCTTGGTCCCCAGTCCTGACAGTTCAGCTGCAGGATGCAAACTGTCTCAATTCTCTCAGGGCTAACTATGCAACAGAGATCACCCCAGGTCGTTGCCTGGGGATGTTCCCTGTGACCCCCAGCCTAGAGTTGCCAGATTAGTAAACCAAAAATATTTTATCTGCCTGGCATGGTGGCTCACATTTGTAATCTCAGCACTTTGGGAGGCCAAGGTGGGAGGATTGCTTGAACCCAGGAGTTTGAGACCAGCCTGGGCAACATGGCAAAACCCTGTCTCTACAAAAAACACAAAAATCAACGAGGCATGGTGGCACATGCCTGTAGTCCTAGCTACTCGGGAGACTATTGTGGGATAATTGCCTGAGCCTGGGAGGTTGAGGCTGCAGTGAGCCATGATCGTGCCACTGCACTCCAGCCTGGGCAACAGAGCAATATCTTGTGTCAGCAAAAAACCCCTTTATCTGGCAATCCTATTAGAGTGCTGTCAGTTTTTCAAATGAACTGTCTATATATTGAGTCTCGTGTTCCACAAGGTACCAGTTGGGCCAAGCTGAGCTCTGCAGCTCCCCGGAGACTGCGGCACAGGGTGGTGTTCAATTCACCACAGTTCCCTGTCAGCTCTGGAGGGAATTTGAGTTTGGGAGCTCCACAGGGGACTCAGGTCCCTCCAGGGAGCTGGGTGTGCTGGGGCAAGTTCTTCTCCATCTCCGTGCCCTGTAACATGAACCTGACAGTCAGAGGGTTTGCAGGCATCCCTCCAGCTCTGCGGACTGCCCACGTGGAGATTTTAGCGCTATTTTATATTAAATACAGTCATAAACATCCAACTCAGAGATGTTTGGCAACTATATGTGGCTGTTCTATTATTGGTTTAGAAATGTTTAGAAACTTGACCCCCAATTTTGTTATGGTCTCTTTAGTAACTGTTATTAGGTGGTGACCTAATAAGAAATTATTAACTAGGGAGCTATAACTTGGAAGCTTATAATTTTTTAAAGGACATTGATTTGTGCAGTCCTGATTAAAATACAATGAAGCCCGAGGCTTAAATGTTTTCTTCTGAAAGGTTGAAAGGGTGGGAATTGACTCTAAAAATGTATTGGCTTGAAAACTTTATTGAAATAATATTATTTGAAGAGCTTTGTGCGCATAAAATGATCTGACAAAAACTATTTGATGCTAGCTCCGGCAGCCTGGGAAAGCTGAGGGAATATAGGTTTCTTCAGATGAAGTCTGGAAAAATGCTTCCAGATTACCTCAGGGGTGAAAAGAAAATTATTATTCCATTCCACAACCCTGCTAATTCTTTTCAACATCAATCCAGTCAAGTAATTAGAACCCAAATGGAGGAAACATTTATAATTGTCATTTACTCTACTTTACCAAAGGTGACTGTTCCGAGAAGCTCTGACAGGACAAAAAAAACCAAAGTGATTATGAAAGAAATGTGTGGCCAAATGGATCAGGCCTTCCTACACTCGTTCCCAGAAGCCAGTCACAGGCAGCAGGTAGGGATGGTTACAGATTAAAACAGGCCTCCTCAGCAAAGAAAATCTTCTGCTATGGCCTTGTCAGCGGAGTGATAATGTGAGCTGTTTCTCCTCCCTCTCTCTCACCACAGACATATATCATGGAGCGCTTTGTTATTTAAAAGCATGTATAAGAAAGATTACCAACCCCCCATAACACAGGGAATACTTCAGAAGTGAAATATGCAGTCATTTAGGGGTTACATTTAAAATACCTCCTCCCCTTTTATCATTATATTTCTTCATTTGGACTAGGCTAAAATATGAGGCGTTTCTGCTGCTGTGAGAATTTTTTTTTCTAATTTCTGAAATAATACCATAGCTTGGAGATTAATGTTCAGGCTTTACCAAGATTATAACAAATGCATATTGCTTTGATCTAAATATTTCTCCAAAGGTTGTTGCTGATCATTCTCCCTTGCCTATAATCTTCTAAGAAAGCTTTTGAATTTGCCAGCCTGATACCCAGGGGGACAAGAGTGCAGCTGCCTTCTCTTCCTTCCCCCTCATCTTCCCGAGGATACTCTGTTCTCAGTTTTGCCCAAATTAGTCCCAGGATTTCAGTTGTCTTTTTTGTCCAACATTCCATCATGCAATTCATTGACATCTTCACATGAAATATTTAACAGATGAGTTATGTCCTAATTCACATTGCAGTTTTAAATTGTTATTCATGTGGTAAGTCATTTATCTTGGACATCAACAGACCTCTGGAATGGGCTCACATTTGATGTAAAGAAGGTTGGAGTTATTTTCCTTGATGCTCCAGAACAGTGGCCTTATTCCAAACCCTGGGTTAATCATGAAATATTCCCAAAAAATGACATTCAGATTCGTTGTTAGTTCTACTTGCAATTAACTGTTTTGAAAACAAACAGAAGAAAACATTTAAACAAATGTGACTTGTGTAATGGCTATTACAGTTGACCGTTAATTAAGGCAAGTTGGAATCCAAACATGCCAGGCCTTGTTACTATCACTGCTAGCAATCTTTGCCATGGTGCACAAAGAAATAAAAATTCAGAGACTGTCAAAGTGGAGCTGAGACTGGATAAGAGATATTAACGAAGCCATGTAAAAATACCCAGTGCGCTGATTAAGAAATATAAGCAGCAAGAAGGCTGATGATCTGGATGAGCATTTATCTGCACAATTTGGGTTTTGGGAAAAGTCACTCTACTCCTAAGAGATGAAATACATGAGAAATCCTTAGCAGGTAATTTATTTATTATTAACTTATTGTACTTGTATTTCCTCTAATAAAGCTACAATTTTCTACTATATTCCTACCTATGGATTGGAATCTATTAGGAGAAAATCTTCTGTTTGTAGAACAAGCCAGTGCAAGGCAGCTCTTGGATCTGTTTCTCTGCCTGGACACCACAATGAAATGGTAATTGTCCACATTTGCAATTGTCCAGCAGTAGCCAGGTCATTGAGATGTTTTGTGGGCAGGTGGCCTGACTGATGTACACAGGAAGCTGATGGCACCAGTATCATGGACAGCAGTCTTCTTGGGTTCTGTACCCTGACCTGTCTAACCTTGTCCTGAGTATGCGTGAATGATCACAATTCCAGAAGGGGTGAGTGACAGGACATCTTCTTCTGTTTTCTTTTGCTTTTAACAAAGTGGTAGAAACCGGGTAATTTGTAAAGAAAAGGAATTCACTTCTTAAAGCCTCTTCTCAGAGGCTGAGAAGTCCAAGTTCAAGGGGCCCCATGTGGTGAGGGACTTGCTGGTGGGGGCTCTGCAGAGTCCCAGGGAGTCACAGGGCATGGCATGGTGAGGGGACTGGGTGTGCTCACTCAGGTCTCTCTCCCTCTTCCTGTAAATCCACCAGTCCCACTTTCATGATAACTCATTAATCCATTAACCCATTAATCTATTAATAGATTAATCCATTCATGAGGGCAGAGTCCTCAGGACCCAATCACCTCTTAAAGGTGCCACCTCTTAATACTGCTGCATTAGAGATCCCTCCCCTCCCCTCCCCTCCCCTTCCCTTCCCTTCCCTTCCCTTTTAACATGAGTTTCAGAGAGGACCAACATTCAAACCATAGCACAGGTTTTGAATGGTGGAGCACACATTTCCTTAATCCTGAAGGAAAAAGATTCATTCTCTAAGAGCCTGCTTGGCTGATAGCATGATTTTGTAATGCATTTACTCACTGATATAACACTCTAAGGAACATTCCTAGCAGTGGACAATTTGCATTGGACATAGATGAATTTTCTGCTCACTCTCAACATAATTGGCATGAAAGGTATATTAGCCATGAAACACAAGAATAAAGAATAAAAGCTCTAGGAGCAAGTCATAACATGAATGATGACAACAACACTATCAACTAGTTAGAGTGTTTTAATACCCGTGATTTTATCTACTCTCACTGATTTTTGTCCCACAAAAATGCTGTTCAGAAGCTAAAGCCGGTGCAACTCTCTTGGTGGAGACAGAGAGGTAAAGTGACATACCCAAGGGTACACAGCAGTGGTCTTAAAACTGGGGTTTGCAATCAGTTCTCACAGCAAGACAATTCCTGATTGGAATTCACTGATGGTGGCAGGATTGTTTTTCTGCCTTTTGGATGAGCTCTCTGTGTGTATGTGAATATATTGTATGACTGGAGGGCTGGGCAAATGGAAGTAGGGGTGTTTGGGTGAGCTTGTGTGCCAGGCATAGTGAGCACTATTTTACAAACCAGATCTGTGCCCCTCTAGTATGTTGCAAGTTGAGGCCAACCCCACGGAAAATTATTTCTAAATGAATACAATATGAAAAAAGTTGTTTTATTTCTAATTGTATATGTAACATTGTTATTTTGTGAGTTTCAGATTACACTTGAATGCATGTCTATTAACATGATATGAGATGCATGCATGATTTCATCTTGAATGCATTTAAACATAATAGCACTGCAAATGTAATTTGTAGTCTCAAGTTTTATAAAGCAAAATAAATAAATCTGGAGGGTGGTTGTTGCCTTGATTTATTTAGGGTTCATTCAAACTTATTACCAACTTCCCCATGCAAGTCCAGGTTATCTCACGCTGGCAGTCCTGTCTGATCTAAACCCCCTATACCTAACTCATCTCATTTCTTCTACTTCTGGGGAGTGGTAGTCTGGACAGGTTTGTGGAAAATTGTACCTTCCATCCTTAAGGAGTACTAGGGTCCATTTCTTTTCTGTGATTCCTTCTGGGATCACTGGTCATCGTCCAGTAGAAGTCTCTGCAACGATGGAAATATTCTAGATCTGCATAGTCCAGTACCGTAGCCTCTAGCACCCTGTGGCTATTGAGCACTTGACATCTAACTAGTGCAACTAAGGAACTAAATTATGAATATTATTTACTTTTAGTTAGTTTTTATTTAAATAGCCACATGTAACTAATGGGCACTAATTTGGACAGCACAGGGTCAGAGCGTTCAAGGTGAGCTGCCTGTCCCTAGATTCAAGTATGCTGATCATTGGCATTCTGCAAATCAAATGGTCTATGTGTTTTGGATGATGCCCTGCATTCGTTTCTGTCAGCTCTGGGGATGCTGAAGTGTGAATCTCTCTTCGGTGATTTGACTGCCCTCCCCAGGCCTGTACCCCTGGTGGCTGTGTCTCTCACATCTTTTTCTCAGTACACCTATCACCCAGCACATACTGGATTTCTGATAAACATGGGAGAAAGGAATGGAAGAAGGGAGGGTAAAAGTAGGTAAGAAGGAAGTTAGACAGTTGGGAAAAGAGGAAGTCTGGAAGAAAGATACTTTATTGAAGTTTCAGTATCTGTAGTCAAGCCCTCTTAGAGTATTGAGAGGAGTTGTGAGAACAGTCACACGGATAGTTCAAAAGAGAGGTCAGTGCTTCAGATGCCTGAATATTTCACATGAAAGGAGTCTGGCTCTTTGAGATGGCAATTCTTATAACAATAATTTTGCTGTTTTGATTTCCAAAGACCATCCCAGTATGTTGGGGTCACTGTCCTAGCAGGCTCACCCCATATTGGCACATGGGGAAGGATCCTATGGGATAATATTTTCTGGATCCGTTGTGTTCCTGGGTGGTGAGTAAGAAGATATCACCAGATGCAGTTGTGTAAAGAGACTTTGTCTCTATCCGTGTGATGAAGATTCCCAGCAGGGAGGGAGCCCGGGGACATCTGTAATCAAATTGAAGTAAGGAGCACTGTGACCTCCGGGGAAATATGTTGATGATTTTCTGGACTGTCTAAAACATTACGAACCCCAAGAATGGTGATTTTATTTTCTGTAACTCTCCTTGGGACTTGAGTTTCACAAAAGTATTTGCTGTCTTTGTTTTCCTTATTAAATTAGCAAGACTGACTTAAATCAGTATACTGTTACGGCTTGAAATGTTGCTGAAAGAACAAAATAGATGGGCTTGACAAATGTCTCAGGTTCCATTTAGGTTATGTGGGGGCTGAGAGGAGAGAGTGGGACTCACTGAAGTAGTCGTGTTTTCTCTGATAAAGGTCAAAAAAAGAAAAATGTGGACCAAAACTAAGGAAAATAGTGAAAGGAAGCTACACTTCATAGCTCCACAGGATTCCCTTAAGCATTTTTGTTTATTTGCTTGTTTGTTGGGGGAGAGGGGTATTCTTATTTTTTTGTTGTTGCCTTGTTTTTTGCACTTTAAATCATTTTCACACTCAAGAAATAATTAGCTCAATCCCGTTACTCTCGATCCCTTACTCTCATTCTCCCATTTCCCATTTTACAGGCCGTTTCCCTAGCGCTTCCTCTGCAAGCCTTCAGAGTGGACTTTCTAAAAATATAAACCTGATCCTGCCACTTCGATACTAAAGACCTTCAATGGCACCAACAGCAGATGTCAGAATACTTTTTCTGTAAAGGACCAATAGTAAATAACTGAGGTTTTGTGGGCCACGCAGTCTCAGTGAAAACTACTCAGCTCTGCCATTAGAGTCATACACAGTGTGCAAACCAATTAGTGTGGCTGTGCTGCAAGAAAACTTTATTTACAGAGAGAGGCTGGATTTGACCATAGGACCAATCTCTGGCCTACAAGATACTCTTGAAGCTTTGGCCTGACATTCAGGACCTTTTGCCATTTGACCTCAGCCTGAACAACTGGGTCCCTGTTCCCATTCTTCTCAAGCCTCCGAACAAATGATGGTCTTTAAAAAGGTTCTCTCCCTTTCCCTCCCTTCCTGTTTCCTCCATTTGGGTTGCCATCTTCCCTGGCTTCTTACTGTTCTGTGAGTGGGCTCTCCATGCCTCACCTTACGCAAAGCTCTCACCAGGCCAAGTCAGCCTCATTCTCTGCACACTCCTGTTCCTTATGCCTCTAGCGTAGCTTTTACAATGGATTTACCCCTCAACTGGATGTGGAGGGAGCTTAGTACGCAGTGTAGAGCTTAGTACCCGCTGAACAAATGGTCATGAAGTTGATCCATCAATGAAATTGTGAGTCCCTTAATCGTAGGAGAGTATATTAACTTATGGGTAAAAGAAAACACTGCAAACTCCAGATATGCCACAGGAAGCCAGGGGCCAGTGTTACTGGAAAGGGGATGAGGTCAGCCAGCAGGAACACAGCTAGGTCAAAACTAGCAGAACAATTGCAGCCAGGACTATCCAGGAGCCTTTGGGCAACAACCTCATGGTGCAGGCAGGGGTGTGAGTGAGGAGAGAGGGAAGCAGTGTTTAGTTCAGGGTATCAGGACCAGGACGAGGATGCAGCCTGCTGGAGGGAGATCAGAGAGAAGCAGCCTGCATGATTAATGGGATGGAGGGACTGACTCATGAGGAAAGATGAAAGCGCCCCAAGGAGCTGGGGTAGAGGACCGACAGGGGCAGATGAGAACAGGCTGCAAGTATGTGAGATGGATAAACACCCAAGGGGGAGCAGCTGGCTTCATCAGGGAGGTGAAGATGAGGGCTTCATCAGAGAATGGGGGTGGAGGTCTCAGAAGGGGCATCAGGAGACTCATGGAAGCTCAAGAGATGACATGACAGGTGGGCCCAGGACAGCTCTGGGCTGTTGGAGGGAGAAGCACCATGGAAAGGCTACCCTGGAGTGACTCTTTCAGGGAGCCCTGATGCTCTACCCTGTAGGGCCTTGCAGCTTGCCTTTGGCTCTGAGGGGTAGCCTTAGCCTTACTCTCTGCCTGCCATCCTGGCGGGGGCTGGCTGGGGAGTACTGCGGGAGGGGAGCTGTAAACAGGCACACAGAGGAGGACACATGAACTCATTTCCCACCCTCCTCTTAGATACCAGTTATTGGTTGTCACAACAATTTTGAGGCCTCTCCTCTGAAGTCAGTTTTCAGCCAGCCCCTGCCTATCTTTGGTGAAACCGGAGATACTTGTTCCAAACCCAGCACTCACCCCCGCCTGCCAGTGCATCTGATCAGAATTCAGCCTGGACCCTGTTTCGCACCCTGCACCCTGGCCTGTCAGGCATTTGGAAGATGAGATTTATTTGAAATGCAGTCAACCACCATCAGACTCAAAATCAGCTTCCTTCAGGCATTCTCTGAAATGTTCTCCAATGCCGGGAAGAACAGCTTGTGTTGTGTAGTCTGGCCACATGGCCCACATCACAGTAGGTCCCCAACAGCTGATTTACTAAAGCCATCCCCCACCTTGGCTGTGCGTGAGAATCATCTGGGATACTTTTAAAACATACCCAAGCCAGCCACATGGCTCACACCTGTAATCGCAGCACTTTGGGAGTTTGAGGCGGGCAGGTCACTTGAGCCCAGGAGATAGAGATCAGCCTGGCCAACATGGTGAAACTTCATCTCTACAAAAAATACAAAAATTAGCCAGGTGTGGTAGTGCACACCTGTAATCCCAGCTACTCGGGAGGCTGAGGCATGAGAATCACTTGAATCCGGGAAGCAGAGGTTGCAGTGAGCTGAGATCACACCACTGCACTCCAGCCTGGACAACAGAGTGAGATTCTGTCTCAAACAAATGAACAAACAATTCACATAGGTGTTACTCTTCTATATTTCTCTCTAACTGATGACTATAATATCACTTGAAATTTTTTTTTAAAAAGCGAGCATTTACCTATGGGTCGTCTGTGTACTCAGCATCTTGCTGGAGGCAGGGGTCCAGCAGGGAGCAAGAACAGGTCCTCGTTCTTGGGAAGGTTGTGGTCCAGAGAAAAAAGGACGCTTAGGGCAGAGCAGAATGAGCCTGGGGCACCGACATGGTGTGTTTCAGAGGCTTTTCACATTCTGCATGTTGCAGCCATGCACTGCTCTAGTCTTTATCCTACAGTCTGAAATTCTAAGTGCAAACACAGATGGCAAATCTCTCCCAATGTACACACCCAGTTAACCTTTACTCTCAGGGCTTGCTTCAACAATTTGTTTAGGAAGTAGAAATGCCCTTGATAGTTATCAGGGAAACAACAGCCCAAGACCTTTATGAATCTCCAACTTCCTGAAGCCAGCACAACTATGATTACCCAAATGGGAGGTCCAATATAGTGGCACGCAAAATTTTTAGAGTATTTAAGTGATTTTTTTCTTACAATTGTGTATCTCTTTTGATGGGTGTTCCAGTATTATGTAGGTTGAATTACTGTAGGTCTTTAAGCAAAAGAAAGAAATGTGGAAGGAAGAAAAGAGTATTAGGTGCTATGCAAATATGGTAAAAATTGGGAGGTTGTGTACAACAGACTACAGTTTGCAAAACTGCACTGGGGTAAATGACGTGCTCCAGGGAATTCAGTATTCCCTGTAGTGTCATTCTTCCGAACGCCTCTCAAGTTTTCCCACCATCTGAGGAGCATTTTGCCCTTACCATTTTACTTCCTGAGATGGTTTCAAGTCTTTCAAGTGGTTTGGGCTTCATGGAGAAAAATAAGGTGAACTTCCTTATGTTATAGTTTTGAGGTTCCACTAAATTTCACTTCCCAAAGTTTCAAGTCACATTCTTAACCTCTTCCCTTTTTGGCTGTTTCTGTCACTAGAACTAGCATTCACGGTTGCTTTAGGAAGCTTTTCACAGACAAAGAAAAAATTACATAGTTTTACTAGAGTTCCGTGGGAGAGAAGAACCTTGAGATGTGGACTCTAGGAGGCCAGTTAAACTGAGACACATTATAGTAAAGTGACTTACTTCTGAATACCAGCCTCATGACAAGTGCTTTTCAAATGTTACGTCTCAAAAACACATGCAGAGTACACATTTTAGACATGCAAGTTCAAACAGTAATAGCTGATACAGGAACTGACGCAATAGTGATCTTTTGAATTTTTTTTTCTTTCCTCTTCTCAGCTTGTGTTGGGATGGGGGTAGGGGAAGTGGTGGGAGTATATGAATTTTAGAAATGCCGAAGTAACTTGTCTCCAAAGAACCATCTGCACTGTGCTGTTTGTTTTGTATCGAGAGTTCTGTGGGTGCAGGTAAACTTGAGAATTCTTTACCTGAAAGATAAAATATTTTAGTTGTATGCTTCACTGTACATTTTATTTTATATGCTTATATCAGCTTCTTGCCATGATGGATAATTTTCAACGATAATCTTAAATAATTGAATAAAGGGATCACTAATGCCTTGTTTTGTTTATAATTTGTCCCAGCTGTAGGCATTCAGATGAAACTTGAATTTTTCCAAAGGAAGTTCTGGACTGCCAGCAGACAGGTAAGTTATAATCAGCATCTTGAAGCATTAGCGACACTGTTATTATACAGGTGTTCACATTTGGGTACCTGGAGCCTAAAAGTGCCAGATTTCCGATGAATGTTTGTAAAATCAACTGCCGGCTGCTCAGATTACCTTTCATTTCACTGCAAAATAAAGGGCTGTCAGCATGTTAGACACCACATGCTGAGCAAAGCAGGGAATTTGCTCCTAGGAACAGTTTTAATTGTGGGATCAAGATAGTGACCTTCCAAAGGAGTTTTTCTTTTAAGTTTTGGGGTCTTTTGTGTGATTTTCATACTGACTTTCTCCTAATCCTGTGGTCATGCCTGGTTACTTACTCGTGAATCTCATTATCAAAATCTTGAAACCCTTTACATAACTAGTTTCTCCAAAACATTTATCTGACTTCTTTGTTCACAGGGTCTACCTTGGAGAATCTGGGAACATTTTTTTCTTTTTGCTGTGCTCCCTGTACTAAGTAATCTCAGTGGTATTTGTTGAGTAATTTGGTAGAAAGGGCCACTGATAAGTTGCTTCCATCTGCCCAAGAATAAATGTTAGAATGGTTTATCATCCCCTAAATTAAGATACTTTAGGAAACTATAAACTAAGGAGATGGACAGGGGTTTTTTTAAAGTCATTGAGAATTAAAGAATTTTAAATTAAATAATTACATAATTGTATTTTTAGTTACCAAAAGATTTGAGATCTTAAAAAGATATCATTACTATTTAATGACAACATAAAGTAGATGAAAAAGAGCCAGCTCCCCCCTCAATTTTGTTTTTTTTTTTTTTTTGAGACAGTCTTGCTCTGTCGCTCCGGCTGGAGTGCAGTGGTGCGATCTCGGCTCACTGCACCCTCCACCTCCCTGGTTCAAGTGATTCTCCTGCCTCAGCCTCCTGAGTAGCTGGGATTACAGGCACCCGCCACCACACTAGGGTAATTTTTGTATGTTTTAGTAGAGACGGGATTTCACCATGTGGCCAGGCTGGTCTCCAACTCCTGACCTCAAGTGATCTGCCCTCCTTGGCCTCCCAAAGTGCAGGGATTACAGGTGTGAGCCACCATGCCTGCCCCCACCCCCCTAGTTGTTTCATAGATCTTTTATTTTACATTACTACTTGGAATTGATACTGATTCCAGAGATGGTAGACAAGACACATCGTGGAGCATTCCTTTTCAATGAAACTGGGTATTTGAATTCTAGCCCATGACTTGGATAGCTTGTCCTTAAGTAGCTCAGTGGCAGCCACAGCAGGCACTGGGATGCCCAAGTAACATAGTAACACATTTCCCTCCGCTTTTTGCCTTCACAGTGTGCCTCCCTGGATGGCAAATGCTCCATCAGCTGCGACGATGAGGTAAGACGGCCTCCTGGTCCTGTTTCTACCCCTGTGGAGAGAAGGTGACAGATGGTGCTTTATGACCGAGGGAATGCCCTTATAAACAAGGCCAGGTTGACGCATTGCACTGGGCCAATCTAAAAAAAAAAATCATTTGCTTTATTTGCTTTGTTTCTTTTTTGTTGTTGTTCCCCACCTCCCATCAGTTTATGACAGCTGGAAATGTGCTTTAAATGTCTAATGGGTGGCACTATTGGAATGTTGACATTTTGTAGGCAATAATACAAACTCCTAACTCCTACTGTTTGCAGCTCACATTACAATTCTCAAACCTTTTTCTACATGCCTTAATCTCTTTCCATCCTTGTAACAACCCGTGAAATAGGTAGGACTTGTTGACCCATCTTGCAGATGAGAAAAACTGAGGATCAGAGAAATTAAGTGACTCAGCTAATTTCATGTAATAAGCAAACAAAAAATCTAGGAGTTAAAAACCTTGAAACTCAGAATTTTTCTTTGTAGCGTACTGCTTCTCTCCTACAAATCTTTTCTCCTTTTTTCTTTTCTTTCTTTCTCTTCTGTCCTCTCTCTCTGTCTCTCTCCTCTCCTCCCCTCCCCTCCCTTCCTCACCCCTTTCCTCCCTTCCCCTCCCCTCCCCTCCTCTCCTCTCCTCCTTTCCCCTCCCCTCCCCTCCTGCCCTCTCCTCCCCTCCCTTCCTCACCCCTCTCCTCCCTTCCCCTCCCCTCCTCTCCTCTCCTCCCTTCCCCTCCCCTCCCCTCCTGCCCTCTCCTCTCCTCTCCTTTCTTCTCCTCTCCTCCCCTCCCTTCCTCACCCCTCTCCTCCCTTCCCCTCCCCTCCTCTCCTCTCCTCCCTTCCCCTCCCCTCCCCTCCTGCCCTCTCCTCTCCTCTCCTTTCTTCTCCTCTCCTCCCCTCCCTTCCTCACCCCTCTCCTCCCTTCCCCTCCCCTCCTCTCCTCTCCTCCCTTCCCCTCCCCTCCCCTCCTCTCCTCTCCTCCTTTCCCCTCCCCTCCCCTCCTGCCCTCTCCTCTCCTCTCCTTTCTTCTCCTCTCCTCCCCTCCCTTCCTCACCCCTCTCCTCCCTTCCCCTCCCCTCCCCTCCCCTCCCCTCCCCTCCTCTCCTCTCCCCTTCCCTCTCCTCTCCTCTCCTCTTTTTCTCTCTGTCTTTTGGGAGGAGGGATTTTAATCCTACACATGCGCAATGGAAGAAGAAACTATGCCACTACCCCGAGTGTTTCCATCCGCCTTATGTTTTTATACCGTGCCATCCAATATCCTCTGCCCCATGTTTTGGAGCAGGCAGAAGCATGGTGGCCTTTTCACTTCTCCTGAGGTAGCCTTTCTCTCTCTGCATCAGCGAAACAGCAGTCAATATGTAAACTAGACCTTATAGTCACATATTTATATTCCTTCTGGTTATCATGAGGACTTAAGAAATCCTAACCAAACAATTTCAACCCGGAAAACATAGATTAGGAAGTAGATTTCAAAAAGGTGGGCAAAGGAAAAACAAGTAAGGAAATGTAAAAGGAAGTCCAGGATGAAGTTAAAACAAAATGCTCGGAAGATCTGGCTGCTGGTTAGAAAATCATAATCATTGTATGAGTCACAGTATCAAAAAAAAAGCCAGTCAGCAAAGTTTTCTCCAGAAGCCCAAGTTTCTGTGATCATCAGATCAAAACTAATTTCCCCTTAGGAAAGAACACCCTGTGAAGTTGTATGGTCCACACCCTTTTCAGCAAGTTCAGGGATAGTGAAGTGGGCCTCAAGCTTCTCCCATGTCTTTGAGACATTTATTGTCTTATTGGAGTGCTCAGCTCAAGAACAACACAACTCAATAGTAATAGCGATTAATCAGCGTCTTGAGGCCCTGTATTAAGCTCTTCACTTGCACAGTGGGTATAATTACGAATCCCAATTTTACAGTAAGAGGAGTGAGGATGGTTAGTTGGTTAGTTGGCTGATTGTACAGATGGTTGGACGGGTGGCTGACAGCTAGGGCAGTAGCTTGGATAGTTGGTTGGCTCATTGGTTGGTTGGTTAGGTAGTTGGTTGATTGACTGGATAGATAGTTGGATAGTTGGTTAAACAATTTTATAACTAAAGCCAGAGACAGTAATCTTCCCAGAACCCACACTGCCTCAGTGCATCCTCATATAAAAACAAGTGGAAATGGATTTCCACTTAGAATTGGAAACATCCAATATATGTTCATTCTTCAATGACTGCTTTCACAGGTGGTCTAACATGGTGGTTAAAGGCAAAACTATTTACACTGACTTGCTTCAAGTTGTGACTCTGACAGTAATAAAATGTGTGACCTTGGGCAAGTTTCCAAATCTTTCCATGCCTCAGTTTTCTCAACTATACAATGGGGATAGAAATATCCACCTCACAGAGTAATGGTGAAGAATGAATAGATAAGATATGAACAATGCATGGTATGGCTCCTGGAAATGATAAGCATTCAATAAATGTTCGTTATAAATTAAAAAAAGAAACTCTGAAGATGTTTTCTTCCATGTTGTGGTTTCAGGTTGCTGGATTTGAAACCTCAGACAGCAATGGTATATACACTTTGGGCAAGTGACAATTTCCCCTGGGCATAGTTAGCACAGGCTATGACCTCTTGCTCCCTACTAACAATATTCTTTTAGCAACCGTTGGGATAAACCCCTATTCAAATGTCATTTAAAGGTCCACATGCTTTGAAAATTAAGCCTCGAAGTTGCCCTGATTTCTGAACTTGATCTGAGGCTCAAATGTCCCAGGTTTGTACTTTGAAGCTGTCATCCATTGTCCTCTTTGACTCTTAAATTTTGGCTCCAGGCAACCAATTGACACTGTTTTAAATAGAAAAGTCAGCCCTGCCTTCTCACCAAGGCCCCCTTCCACTGTTTCAGCAGACTCTTGCCATGTGTCATTCTCTTTTTTGTAACTTTTAATTAGGCATATGAGACCATGTTCCTCCTCTCCCCCAACTGCCCTCGAATGATCAGGTCCCCATTAAAAACAGCTGTGGGGGCTCATTAAGTTCAGTGCTTCTGGCTTCTCCATTGCACTTATGACCTGGCCCAACTCCCTCAGGCTTATCAGACACACAGCCTTAGTTCCACTCCAGCCCCTTTGTCTCCCCCATCAATGCACTCTCTGGGCCTTGGCAGGAGTGCCCTGGCTGGTAGGTGGAGCCAGTGTGCCAGATGCTCTGCCATCTTGTAGAGGTGCATCTTTGGTTGGTCCAGTCAGAACCTGAGCCATGTGACTTGAGGGCCTGGCCGTGGGGCTGACTTTTAAGGAGCTCCATTTCACCCAGGATGAATGTTAACTTCTGAGCCATTGAGGCAACAGTTCACACACTCACTCCTTCCTTCAAGACATCTTTACTGAGCCCTTCTTAGGTACCTGGTGCCTGGCTGAGCACTGGGCAGCCAATGAGAAGCAAAGTCAGAAAAGGCCCTGCTCTCCTGGAGCTTACCGGTTAGCAGGAAAGATAAACTTTCATGATCATCAATTGTGATAAGTCCTGCAGAGTAAACTGACATGCAGTAGTCAGGGAAGGCTTCTCTGGGGGGGTAACATTTAAGTCAACCGAAGAAGGAGATGACATTGAAGACAATTCCTGAAGCCTGAGAAGAGCTTTGCAAGCAGAGAACACCACTGTAGAGGCACCAAAGTGGCAAAGGGTCATTGTGGTCAAGGAAAACACAGCATTCAGAACAGAAGGGAGGAAAGAGGGCCATGTTCACCTCTGATCTCAGTCTGACCTGTAGGTACTAGTGTTTCCTCACTGCGTTCAGTCTCTTCTCCCACTCACCTGTGCAACACGTCTCATCTCCTGATGAGAGTACCAGGAGTTAGCAAACATGGTGGAAGGTGAGAAGGTGTCTCCTACTGAGGCATTGGAAGAGGTGCGAAGGCAGTGAGAGGATTGAAAACTTCATGATCAAAGTCAGCTCTACCCTTTCTTGTTCCAAAGGAATAGAGGCTAATAACCCTTATTAAAAATCTCTAAGACTTTTAAGGCCTTATAGGCATTTCCTCTGGCATCAGAAAGACCTGCTTGAATTATGACAGGGCAACGAGAAGGGCTACCTCCAGGCAGCCAGGTGCCTGCCTGCATGTTGGACCGCCCAGCTCAGCCAGAGGGTGGGTTTGAGGATAATTTGAATAGCGAAAGAGGACAGGGGGGCACAGGTGACCCCTACCAAGCGCATCATTCCTAGGTGACCCCTCTGCAATAAATTTTTTCAAAAGACGGTGTTTTGATAGGATCGTTAGTTAATGAAAAGATAGAGCAAATGATATGAAATAAGTGTCAAGCATATTCCACAGTGGAAATATTAGGGATTGGATGATGAGACCTGGAGAAGAGTAGCAAGGAGTCTTCCTGTGCCTGATGTAGAGAGATTCAGGCCCCACCCTCAGATGCAAGAACCTAGTGCGTGTGTGTGTTTCTCTCTGCCTCTCTCGCCACAAATAAAGACAACAGACAGTACAATACCGGATTTCTAAGTGAATTGTTTCTCCAATCAAAACGAACAAAAGGCATCCTTCCAAACAAAAGGCAAAAAGCAACAAAGCTCAGCCAGTCGGTCAGGACCTCCTGCTATGAACTATGTAACAACTTCCCTTTCTGAAAAACTGTACAATTGTAGCATTAGGATACTTGTAAAAATGACACATCATAGGTGACCAATAAACATTTGCTGAGCAGATGGAAGCCTGTGTTCTTGGAGGACTTACTATGCATTGGGTACTATGCTCAGTACTTTACATGCACCCTCCCATTTAATCTTCTCAGCAACATTATGAAATACTTGGTGCTATCTCCATCTTTCAGATCAGAAAATAGACTCGGAGTGTTAGAAAGACTTTGTTTGAGGTCACACCGATAGCAAATGTCGTAGTCTCTGTTTCTCAAACTGGTGTCTTAGCCTTTGGGCTAGTACCCCTTCCAGTGTACACAAGGTTAGTACTGCCATTTGTCACTCCCAGGCACTGTGCCCTTCCAATCTGTGACTGCCCAATTCCCATGGCCTGGGTTTGGGCTTTAACTTCAGGTATCTACCTGATCCACCTCTGTGACTAAGAATCAGACTTCTCTGAGTAATACGGAGCCATCTGAATAGTCGCAGGAAGATGCCTTTTTTAAAACATCAACTTCGCTCTGTGCTCTCCACCCTGCCCTTTATTGCTGCATTTTTAAAACAACCTCATCCCCAGATGTTTTGCCAAAGGTAGTTATGGAGTAGGTGCTTACAAGTGTCTGTCTGAGCTCCTAATTTCTTCAAGCTCTTCAACTTGTTAGTGTACCCTTGGGGCAGGGTGACAGACATCTTCTAAGATGTTGGGCTTAGTTTGGGAGGAAAGGGTAGCACAATGAGGGAAAGCTGAGAAAATAGTTCCCATTTCCTTTTATTGGACAGGCCATATGGAGAAGGGAATTGAATATTATTTATTGTAAAGTGATATGGGAAAAACTGTTGATCAGACTGGATTCTAGCTAATTCTGTCCTGATTTATCCATAAACCCAGCACTCTGACCCCCTAACTCCAGTGGGCTTACTCCACTGCACTCTACTTCTCAATAATAATTTAATCAAAGTGGTCATTGACAGGGAGGTCTGTTTAGAAAGTCATCTTGTCACTCAATTTGCCTTTTAATGTTTACAGTTAGACAAAGTAGCACCAGTGTCTATAAAGAAAATGTGGCTGGGCACAATGGCTCACAACTGTAATCCCAACACTTTGGGAGGCCAAGGCAGGCAGATCACTTGAGGTCAGGAGTTTGACAGCAGCCTGGCCAACATGGTGAAATCCCATCTTTACTAAAAATTCAAAAATTAGCCGGGCATTGGAGTGTGCACCTGTAGTCTCAGCTACTCAGGAGGCTGAAGCAGGAGAATCACCTGAACCTGGGAGGCAGAGGTTGCAGTGAGCTGACATCACGTGCCACTGCACTCCAGCCTGGGCAACAGAGTGAGACTCCATCTAAAAAAAAAAAAAATGCAGTAGCACCTTTCAGATTCAGTGACCAACGTCTACATCAGTCACACAGCACCCTGCCTTGGACTTGTAATTTTCCTCAGTGATGTGTAAATCCCAATGTTGACAGTACCTGTTTCTTGCTTAATATGGTGCACAAGTCTTTTTATACTCAGTGTGACCTTGAAATTCAAAGTTAGCCATAAACAAGTATGGTAAGGCATCTTCTCTGCTGCCAAATTTCTGTCCTGGAATCTTAATATAAGAGGGAAAAGTTGATTTAAATAGTGTTAAATAGAAGCATGGTATAAGAAATAAATACCAACTGGTACTCAGTATAGAAGAAATAAATGCTGTTCCCCAGCCCATGCACGGGAAACGTGCCTACTTTGCTGGGGAAGATGTGAGGCCTAGGCCAGGCACAGTGGCTCACGCCTGTAATCCTAGCACTTTGGGAGGCCAAGGCAGAAGGATCACTTGAGGCCAGGAGTTCAAAACCAGCCTGGGCAACATCGTGAAACCCTGTCTCTATTTTAAAAATACACAAAAATTAGCTGGGTGTAGTAGCATATGCCTGTGATCCCAGCTACTCAGGAGGCTGAGGCAGGAGAATCACTTGAACCTGGGAGGCAGAGGTTGCAGTGAGCTAAGATCATGCCACTGCACTCCAGCCTGGGCAACAGAGTGAGACTTGGTCTCCAAAAAAAAAAAAAAAAAAAAAAAAAAGTGGCCCCCTTTGGTGGAAATGGAAGCTTAGGCATGTTGTCCTTCAGGAGCCCTGGCCAGTTCTCCGCCATCATTGTTCCTCTTCCCATCATTGTTTACTAGGATGTAGAGCAATCTTACCAAAATGAGTGGTTCATTAAGTGTATTTTTAGACTCTAGCCCATAATGGAATTATTTTTTTCTTCCATAGATTATTCCATAGCAAGTTGCGGAGATGGATAGAAAAATCCCCCTAAACTATGCCTTGGTTCAGATATTAGCTTAAGAATTGCTATGCCCAGGGAGTCTAGGAACCTATAATTGGGGTTGATACCACTTGACCACACTGACCCAGACGTCAGTCACTTTTATTGTTTTTACTTGCTTTCAGCCACAGTAATAACATCCCAGACACTTGGTACATTGATTTTTCTGCCATTTGTTCTGGTTTCCTTTGGTAGCAGGTATCAGACAAGATCTGTCTTAGATATCCATAGAGATTAGATATAAATATAGGTAAAGATATAGATACAGATATAGATACACCACACACACACATACACACACACACACTATATAAAGGGATTGCTTTTTTCAAACAAGGAAAGCCTTCCATGAGCAGTCAAAATCCCTAGACCCTAACTGTGTCCTGCTGTCTTTTAGAAAGTAAGGGTGGGGGTCAGCCAGTAGAAGGAGTGTGGGCTTTGGAGTCCCATAGCAGTGGACTCAAGTTTCACTTGTGTGTGTGTGTGTGTGACCTTGGAGAAGACAACATCTCTGGGGCTCGGTTTTCTCTTCTTTCCAAGAGAAAAATTCCCTGCTTGATGCTGTGAAAAGTGAGGTTTGCATGAGTCGATGTCCTCCTGTAGCCGCCATCCTCCTTATTCTTCTTCTTACATTCTTATTGTTACTATTATTAGTGACAGTCATGTTTTATGAAAAACCTCTTTGTGTGATAGTTTTCATCTGGTATTCTCCCAAGGAGGCCACTCCCCTATTTTTGCAGCTTGGTTTTCCAAGTTCTGAGTTAAAACAGTGTTTGCCCCTGCTCCAGAGCTCTCAGCTCTGTTCCTTCCACACCAGAAGTGGGAGTAGCAGGGAGCAGGGCAGATGCCTGAGAAGTGAGTCTTCTGATCTCCCTTCTACTGGTGCTGGCTGTTATAAGGAGCATTATAAGGAGGGCCTCATTCTAAGAAGAAAGGTCAGAAAAAGAACCAAATGTTTACAGCAAATAATAAAAAGTTATTTTGAATATTTTTCTCTAAATAAAGTGGAAAGTATGAAACTGTTTATTTTTTAAATAAATTTAGGTTATATTTGCAATTGTACTCTAATTTTCCAAAGAAACAAATGGGGTTTAGGGCCAGGAGTTTAGTGTTTCTGATAAGATGATAAAATAGCACAATATGAAATCTTTCACTTTACATTTGATTTTTCTCAGAATGACCACAAAAAGGGTAAAATATAGTAAAGAATTTGATCAGTTTTCCTAGGTACTTTTCTTAGTCCTTTGCTGTTGAAATTATTCTCTTTGGAAGTACGGCTCATGTTTTATTTGTAGCAAGTATTTATTTTTTCATCTTTCTGCCTCTGACAGATTCTAATGTGCCAACGGCTTCCTGTGTGATTGGAGCTGTTTAACATTACTTTCATGGACTTCATGAAATCTTGCCTCTTTGTCAAGATTTTCAACTGATTTTATAATCTATTTGCCTTGCACCTGTATTGCATTGCTCAGTATTTACAGTATTAGGCAAACAGAAAGATATTGACCAAAGATATAGGTCTAATAGCAAGAGTACTAATTAGTTAGAGATGTTGGAATAGGGACTAAGTTTTAATTAGGAGTAGAGGTTATGATGATTTGTGGCATTATATGCAACTGTGGGGATTTGAATATTGACAATATCTGAATATGGAGGCCACTTCTGTACTCAACATGTATTTACTGACTCAACAGAGGTTAGCCTCCCCTTGCTTCAGTGTCTGTATCTGCAGAATGAGCATCATGATGTTACCGGAAAGGGATCCCAATCCAGACCCCAAGAGAAGGTTCTTGGACCTCACACAAGAAAGAATTCAGGGAAAGTCCACAGAGTAAACTGAAAACAAGTTTATTAAGAATGTAAAGGAATAAAAGAATGGCTATTTCATAGGTAGAGCAGCCTCGAGGGCTGCTGGTTGCCCATTTTTATCGTTATTTCTTGATGATATGCTCAACAATGGGTGGATTATTCATGCCTCTCCTTTTTAGACCATATAGGGTATCTTCCTGACATTGCCATGGCATTTGTAAACTGTCATGGCACTGGTTGGAATGTAGCAGTGAGGATGATCAGAGGTTACTCTCATCACCATCTTGGTTTTGGTGGTTTTAGCCAGCTTCTTTACTGCATCCTGTTTATCAGCAAGATCTTTATGACCTGTATCTTGTGCTGACCTCCTAACTCATCCTGTGACACAGAATGCCTTAACCGTCTGGGAATGCAGCCCAATAGGTCTCAGCCTCATTTTACCCAGCCCCTATTCAAGATGCAGTTGCTCTGGTTCAAACACCTCTAACACTTCCGCCCTCCCTTTTATAAGAAAACCCCTAATCCTAAGGGTTGCAGAGGGATAAAGATGCATCTTCTGTAACTTCTTCATGCTGATAGGGGCAATGCCATTCCTGCCTAACTATTGGGTCTCTTGCATTCAGAGTAGAGAGGAGCTCAGTCAGAAAGCATTGGTATGGCAAGGGCCGTTCATAACTCCGAGTTCTGACAAAGGATGATATCTAGAAGATTAAAATCTAGAAGATTAAAAAGTGCTCAGTTTAAGAAAACATTTAGTAAGCTTGTCCAGCCTTTCTACACAAAGAGTACAATAGCAACGTATTCCAAAACAGTAAAACAAAATAAGTAAAATTATCCCAAGTAAACTAAATAAGGCGTTCCATGAACTGGGCAACTGTTGGAACCAAGCTGATACGGGGTTGCTAGCTGATTCCAATATATGCCCAGAATTAGAATATTGATCCAGATTTTTACATTACCCATCCCTCTTGTTTCTTCTGAGCAGCAGTCAAGAGATCACTGGTTGGTTCACAGGAATAAACAGGGTTGGCCTAAATTACAGAAAAAAACTTAAAATCAACTGATGAGACTAGAACTTAATAACAGGTATACCACAGTTCTTGAAACATAATTTTTCTGTCTTTAGTTTCCCATTTTTGCTAGAGACAAATCAGAGTAAGACTAATTTGCTTTATTATACCTGGCCTGATTATTTGTATGCAGTGCAGCAAGAATATTTTTCACATAGGGTTTTAAATTTGTCTTTGATGAAATTTTGTTCCATAGAGGGAATCTCAGATAAGACTTTTTTTTAAAGCCAAGCCTAGCCATGGGTTTGTACCCCAGATATCTATGAGTTGAGTAAATTCTTCTCCTCTTGAGGTCCCAAGATAACTTGGGGCTCCTGGG
Organism: Symphalangus syndactylus; assembly: GCF_028878055.3. NCBI lineage: Eukaryota > Metazoa > Chordata > Mammalia > Primates > Hylobatidae > Symphalangus > Symphalangus syndactylus. The sequence goes on along the minus strand of NC_072423.2, from coordinate 105,963,801 downwards.
CCTTTCAGAAGGTGACATTCTTTACTTACCACAGGTCAGGAACCCTGTACAGGGACTGTGTAGACAAGGTATGAGGCTAGTTTTTTTCAAGGGGCTCTTCTTGGCTCTGTAAGTCAAGTTCGATTCCTTAAAGGTAAACACACCATTCCAGTCAAAGCCTTGGTAAAATAACCAGTTTCTCTGATTGTATCCTATTACAAAAGAAAACAGATTCTTACTGCATTTATGCAAATAACTATATTGCCATAAGTTAAGATACTCTCAAATAGTTTCCAAATTCTGGAGGAACCAGGTAGAGAGAAACAAATATTCTCTAAATTTTTTTCACAGAAGTATAGTTTACTCAATTGTTAAAAGCTGTAAATAGCTCAAAAGAAAAGTTTTCTTGGCCCTGGAAAACAAAAAGGATCAGCAATGTTTTAAGCAAAAAAGTAAAAGAAAAAATATTACTTCAGTTTTTTATTAGTTCAGTTCATGCAGTTGACTCCTGTTCTGCTTGAACAGAACTCCTGTTCTGTCATGAACATTTCAGATCTCTAGGAGAGTCCTGAAAGTTCCTTCCTCTATTCTAATGTCACAATCTCCAACGTTATCAGAAACCTGCATTCAATAGCACCTGTCAGAGTTCTATAGTTGATTATAAACCATCTTTTGAAGAAGATTAAAACAAGACAACAATTGTCTGTGGATGATAAAAAGTCTTAGGACAGCCACTATTAAAGCCACAATTGATAAGGAAATTTGGTTACTTTTGTGGCATCCAAATTTTACATAACAATTATAACTATTAATAACATACAGTAAGCCATGTTAGAATTATAGGAGCTTCTTATAATTTTGGAACACATACACATACCAATAACACAACTACACAAATATATCCCAAAGAAAGCCAAACACTATTTCACATTTGATAATGCTTCCTGTTATGATTTTTATACCAAATAAGCCAAGTTTTGCCTTTGCATTAGTATACTATTAATGTTAAATCCAATTCTTAATAAAACCTTATAGACAAATGTATTCAGTCTTAATCAGTTTGATCATAAGGTAAGATTTTCATAAACCTTGTATAACCTTTTACATTTTTTTTCTGAAAGAGCAGATCGGTATTCTAAGAAAAACCTGTTGTGCTTTTATTCCAGTGTTTAATTTACAGAAAAACTGAATACTACCTCTTTAACTTTAGTCAATGTCCACACACAGAATTTCTTTTACAATTAATATTTTACAAACCTTCCACAAGTCATTCAAACTTTTAGCTTTATCCTAACTTAAAACAGTCCTTTAACCCTTTAATCTAGGCAGAAAAAATCCACCTTCCAAAATATATTCTACTTTTCTTACACACCTTGCATGTAGAACTGTTTCCTTGGTAGTCTCAAATACATGTTACAGTGTTAACTCTTAGCAACTTTTACTTTTGGTTAAAACCTTGGTAAGTAAGGGATTTTAATTATGTACTAGGTGCCGAGCCTAGGACACCATAAGGTCTGACTCTTTTCAGCATAACTAGAGGGCATGACTCTCCACATGTCCCCAGGCCTTATCTAGAATCTAATGCTCCAAAATAGGTAAGCTGAACAATTTTCAAAAATCAAAGAAGCAGTTTATGACCTTAAAATATTTAGCAAAGCTAATATCTGACTTGCATAATTTAGACCAAATGTTTACATTTTTGAAGATATTTTTATTTTATCAATAATCTTTAAAACTGTCTTTATTTCCCAAAGATTACTAAAGTCACCTGAACTAAAAGACATTACACTTTTTACTTTTCTGACAATATTTGATTTAAGTGTCTATTATTTTTGAGCCAATGAATCAAAGCTCTTTTATATTACACATACAACATATATAAATACACAGACAGGCAGAAGATAAAGGACTCATTCCCTAAACCAGGAATTGAACCCTGAACCCATGCTGCCATTGTGAAAAGAGAAAGCACAGTCACATGGTTACAAGGTCAAGTTTCCAAGGACATACAAGACAATAGGGAAATGTCATCCAGTTTTGTTTTGTTTTTTTTCTTTTTTCAGGGATGTGCAGCAAAGTTTTTAACTGACCAGTTTACTGCGCCCTCTTGAACAGCGGGCTTATGGGAGTCCTAGGCTCGCACTGTATCCTAGAGTACCCCTCTTTTATGACAGAACAATACAGAAAGACACACACAGCACACCAGATTCCCTACAGTTTAAGACTAGCCTCACAAATCCTTTTTCCCATTTATCAAAACTTTACAGAGGATTTTTACCTAACAGAGGATAAATCCTATACAGAGGATTTTTACCTAAACAGTGATTTTTACCATTCATTCAACCCATTGGGAGCAGGGGGAGAGAGAGAGAGAGAGAGAGAGAGAGAGAGAGAGAGAGAAAGAGGGGGTAGAGAGAGAGAGAAAAAGAGGCTAGAAGTCTGACTGGTAAGAAATTGTTACCCTTTTATTGGCATCCCAGGCTTCTGGGTTCCCTTTCCCTGAGCGGCCGTAGTTACCTGGCTGGCTGGACCACAGCCCTGGGAGCCAAGCCGCAACACAAAGCAAAATGATTTTCCATTCTGGCCAGAGCAAAATACATGTGACAAAACACAGACATTAGCCCCTTTGCTTAGCGCCCAGTATCAAACTGGCAAGGCTCATACTTGCCCCCCATTGGGTCCCATCATTGTTAATCCAACCTCTGACCAGGAGTTTCAACTTGTTGCCTCTGGGCAAGATGGTGGCCCTGGGTAACAGATAAGAAAGGGAAAGGAGAGAGAGCAAAGCATTGCCTGTGGCAGGGTGGGGAAAGTGAAGAGCTCAGGGAAGCCAGAGAAAGACCCGCCTATTACAGCGAAACTGAAAAGTTCAGGTGGCCACTTGTCGGTAGTGAAGGGATCTTTTCTGGCAGTCCCATCAGCTCTCAAGTTTCCCTTTTTCGGGGGAGGAAAAAGCTCCCCATGTCCTGTGGTCCTGTACATGCCTTATCCTGTCACCCATAGCCCTTAGCAACAAGTGCAAGACAGATTAATCCAAAGAGAATAGTAGTTAACATTCCATAGTGCCAAACCCGTTCTTAGCTGAGAGGGACTTTACTGAGAGGAGCCTCTAACCCCCTAAATCCTAGGAATGACTCTAACCTTCCTAAGTTGAGCCTTGAACCCAAGTTTGATCAAGCATCCTTGCCTTTCATTTATAGGAGGCTTTAGCCCACTCTGCCTTAGGAGAGACTCTAACTCCCCTAAGTTGGGCCTCTAACCCAGTCCCATCCTTTACCCAGGTAGATGCACCCCACTTACCCAAAGTCAGTCAACTGGTCCATGCAGATGATTTTCCTTTGGGTCGGGGGTCTCTTTGGTGTCATCCATCCGGGATTCACCAGAAAGATGTTACTGGAAATGGGTCCTGATCCAGACCCCAAGAGAGGGTTCTTGGATCTCATGTAAGAAAGAATTCAGGGCAAGTTTATAAAGTGAAAACAAATTTATTAGGAAAGTAAAGGGATCAAGAATGGCTACACTGTAGGCAGAGCATCCTTGAGGGCTGCTGGTTGCCCATTTTTATGGTTTTTTTTAAATTATAGGCTAAACGGGGTGGATTATTCATGCCTCCCCTTTTTAGACCAATAGAGTAACTTCTTGACATTGCCATGACATTTGTTTACTGTCATGGCACTGGTGGGACTATAGCAGTGAAGATGACCAGAGGTCACACTCTTCGCCACTTTGGTTTTGGTGGGTTTTAGCCGGCTTCTTTATTGCAACCTGTTGTATCAGCAAGGTCTTTATGACTTGTATCTTATGCCGACCTCCTATCTCATTCTGTGACTTAGAATGCCTTAACTTCCTGGGAATGCAGCCCAACAGGTCTTAGCCTCATTTTCTCCAGCCTCTAAAGATGGAATTCCTCTGGTTCAAATGCTTCTGACAATGACATTCAGATTAGCAAGGAGACAGAGTTGTCTGTTATGGCCCAATGTACACTAGGTTAAAGCTCATTGTAGTACTAGTATAATCTAAGGCATTGCTGTCCAAAATAACTTTCCACAATGATAGAAATGTCCAAAAGTGTAGTCACTAACCAGAGGTAGCTGTGGAACCCTTGAAATGTGACTTGTGCAACTAAGGAACTGAATTTTTAGTTGCATTAATTTTAATTAAGTTGAAATTAAATTTAAATTTACATAAGACTGCTGGCTACCATATTAGAAACACAGTTCTATGAGATTGCTTCCATAATGCTATCTCCTGACAATGGAGAAAGCTTATCAAGACTCCCTCCAGGACCAAGGTAGTGTCCCTGAGGCCAAGAGCTTCTTCAAATAGCAAAGCTGTGAACAGGTTACTCAAGTAATTCATCTGATCCCTTTGTATAACCAGGAGAAGCTCTGCTGTTCACCAGAGCAGCCAACTCTTTTATAAGAGGTGCTAGCAGGGCTTTTAATTTTCTGTTGATTCTGCACAGTCGCTGTCTAGTAATAAAGGACGGACCATTCTGACCAACTCACTGCTGCCCTTTTGTGCCTAACCAAAACCACCCCTGTGGATAGGCAAATGTCCCAGAAAACATCAGCCCCGTGGTGGCCTGGAGCTAGGCGGAATTTAGCTCAGAGTAAAGATATGTTACAAATTAAATGTTGCAGTTGGTATGTAAAGCTGCAATAAATAGAAACTGAGTTACATCAAGGACGGAATTAAACCTTAAGTTTAAACTCCACAGCACTGTAATTAAAACTTAGCCTGTAGCAAATCATTCACTTGAGATTAAAGTAGTGTGGGGGAAGCAGAGGTTTGGGCTTACCTTGCTTTCTACAATTTATAAGTCTGAGCTACCAAAAGCTAACAGCCCTGCCCCCAAATCCAGCTCCCAATTAAAAACACAGTTTGAAAACCTTTAGGAGGCCTGAGGGGCCCCTTTAACAGAAGTCTGCCCCTTCCCCGCTGCCTCAGTCTATGAACAAATTAAAAAATATTACCCGGTCCCCTGATGGTCCTCTGAGCTGACACGGTGTTTTCATTAATACATCATTAGAGTAATGACATTGTGCTGGCGTTTTGCTTTCAAAACAGCCTGCACTTCAACCACCAATACAGGCTCAGGGGCTTCTGAGCACTTTGTTCCTGGGAAATATTATTCAGGTCATATAAAGAAAAAAAAAAAGGAAGACAAACTGTAATTCATCATTTTTTAATGCATATGCTTTTTATCCCAATCTAGATCATTCAAGACTTGTTCAGTGTTTTATTTTTGTTTGTTAGTTTTGCAGAGTAAACACCGGGGTTATCTTAACCATGGCCTTACAGCCTAGAACCAGCAGGCTTTTGCAATCGCCAGAAAACAATTGCCTTCCCAAAAAATAAGTTTATCTCAGGTTGGAAGTGTGTCATTCTGTTTAAAAGCAGTGTGATGGCCTGAAGTTGAAGCTGTTTTTTTGTTGTTTGTTTTTTGTTTTTAATTTTCTAGACTGTGAACTGTTACCTCATAGACAATAATGGATTTATTTTGGTGTCTGAAGACTACACACAGGTGAGTGAAAATTTTCTACCAACTCAAAGTAAGGAGCTCAGAATGTGCTTGGGTCAGGGGGAACAAATTATGGTGTTAAAACTTTGAGACAATGATCTTTATTTAGGAGGTAATAGCAGGAGATTATAAAACCTTATTTCCATCCCTCTAAGAATGCCACAGTCTGCTTCTTAGCAGGCCCCAAAGAGTTTTTACCTCCCAGTGGGGGGTGCAGGGGGGTGACAGTGCCCAGGGTCTGTTCTCTCACTCATAAAATGTTCAATTTATAGAACTCTTAGCCAAAGAGTTGTCTGTGCCACATAAAGAACTTTTGCCTCGAGGGTGGGGTGCCTTACATAGTTTGGGCAACTTTAAGGTTTTTTTCCTTCCGATATTTCATCTTCATATGTGTGCACACACATACACGTATGTTTCTACATAATTATTGTTTATGGCTTTCGTTCTGGTTTTTGCTTTTTAAAAATCAGTTATCTGAGTTCAAGGATTAACAACTTGAGCTCTCAACACCAAGGGACAAGGGTCCAGAGATAGAAGAGGAATATTCTTCATTTGACTGCACCGTGTGCAGTGTAGGGGTGGGAGGGAGAGAGATGAAAAGAAACCAAGCTGTGGGCTTGAGCACAGAAATCTCCACTCTGCCTGGAAATCAAAATAAGAGTGAAAGTCAATGGTACTTTAATAGAAAAACAGGTTTTTCCACTCAAATTTTCTGCATTAAAACTTTTCCTGCAATTAGAAATTACATTAACGTATAAAAAAAGGTAAAATACAAACAAGTTCAACAGTGCACATAATAAAGTAACACCGTCAGAGGAGGAAGGTGGCTTCTGATGTTAGCTCTCTTCCTTAACTAGTTCTGGGATCATCAGCAAGTTCTTTAACTTGTCTAGACCTCTAGATAGGCTCTGTGCAATGAGGATGGTTGACTATATCAGGTTTTTTCTAATTCAAATATTTGAGTATACTAATACATTATAATGAAGTCTCTTTTAAGTCATTTAAAATTCTTCAGTAGTCAGCAGTATGACAGGTTCACTGCTTAATCAGTTAGTTAATTGTCCTTAAGTGTGGCTTCTTAGGGTCTGAAATGAATGGTTTGGTGATTTATAAACAGGGGCTCCAGGAAACTTGAGGAATTGTGCTTTCATTTCCTGTCTTATTTTATGAGAATGTTGTGGGATTTTCAGTGCACCTTGGTTGCACTATTGAGACTCAAAATGCCCATTCCCAGTCTCCTCTGATGCTGAACATCACTAGACATGGGACAGTCGATGGACATTAGATAGGATGAATGGGCCCATGAAACAAGGCCAGTCCCTGAGACAGCAGGAAAGTCCTTTGGCCTATAGTTATGTGCCCTGTTGGCTGTGAGGAGGAACATAGGCATTCAAGAATCTACGGAGCAAGAATACAAATTAGTTCCCTGGAGGGAGGAGCTCTAGTCTTCTGGTCTACTCATATAGGGCTGAGATAGGAATGATCCTGGGGCTCAGGAAGGATGCAGTGGATGTCTTCCAGGGGTGAGTCCTGGACCAGCCAACGAATGATGGAAACAGTGACTCTATTTTAGCCATGAGCAGCCATGGCCACTACAGATTCTCTGCTCTATGTCTCCATGGAATAAGCCTGCAGTAGACCCAGTGAGCCTGCCAGCCTGCTCAGCCTGGGCTTGTTTGATGTTGTCTGACTTCCTGTGCCCCAATTAGGATAATTCTTCATCTAACAACCAGTTTCATTGAAACTGGCATATTACACACACAAAATACAAATGTCCTTCTTGCTCCTAGCAGTAGTACACGCCCACAGAGTTTGCAAAAGTTTCCAAGTTTCCCTGTAGTGAAAAAGGAAGTGCTCAATATTCAGTCAGAGAAATGTTGTTTCCTTCTTCCTCCTTTTCTCCCCCTTTACATTTTGCCAAAGTTTATATGTATGTGTTGCTGCCTGAAAACTCCCAGGAGTGTGGTTGAGGTCATTCAGTTAGCTGCAATGGAATTGGGGTTTAGTTAATACAAAGCCTAAGGAATATACATAGTTTGGATTCTTATTGCAGTGCCCTCCACCCACCCACCCACTCACAAGCTACAAATCTTCAGAGCACCCAGAGTAGAGATGGGGCTTCTCTGCTGGTCAACACTGGCTCATTTCAGCATGTTGTCAGAAGGCCGTTGCTGCAGGCTCTGTTCCATGCACTGCATACGCCCTCCCCCATGGGACACCTTGCATGATAGTGGCTCCAGAAGTTCAGAGGGCATGCATGAGGATGTTAATTCTTCATTCCACCAAAGTTTGCAAATCTTGGCCAGCACCAAGAAGTAGACTTACAAAAACATCAGCCTGGTGGTGGGGAATGACTGCAAAGCTTCGAATAACCTTAAGACGGCCTCAGGTGTGGGGTAGGCCATTAGAAGTCTGATTGGCCATGCTGTCTCCTCAAGGGGCTGGATAGTCTTACTCTTGGTCAACAAGTCAACTGCCTATGACAAAATGAAAGTGATCCTCAGAAAGTGATTCTGAGAAAGGATGGATTCTCAACTGCAGGAACTTTATAGGGCTGATGAAGTGGACTGCTGTATTTCCCTAAACAGGTCATCTAGGAATTATAAACAATTCTTTTTATTAGTGCTCAGGAAGCCCTCTCATAGCCTGTTTCTGCCTATATGAAGTAGTGTTTTAATCACAAGGGATTATGTGCACATTACTACCTACTCCATCCAAGGGTGGGGGTATATGTGTGTGCACATGTGTGTGCATGCATGTTTTAATTTCAGCATTCAGCATGGGTTACGCGGCCCCCTCCCATGTACTGTGGAAGCATTCACATCTGCTCACTAGTTTGCTGTGTAATCCCATAACTTCTCATGACTGTTAAAACCTTTTCCACTTTCCTGAAAACCTGCCTTTTGCTCCTGTCAGTTCCAGGACACAGACTGTGTCCCTTTTCATTTCTTCTCTCCTGTTTGGGCACATTATTTATCTACACCTCCTCATATGTCTTCTTCCCCATAGACTGGAGACTTTTTTGGTGAGATCGAGGGAGCTGTGATGAACAAATTGCTAACAATGGGCTCCTTTAAAAGGTAAGGGTTTTATGGTCCATTGCATTCCCCCCAAAAGTTTTCCTAAATAAAATAAAACAAGCCAAGGTCAAATAAAGCAAGCCCAGACTTGACCCCGTAGCTGGTTTTTACTTGTGTTCATGCTCCAAAAGATCTCTCTGAAATTCGATGCCTCTTGCACGAGTGTTAGAGTCTTAGAAACTCAGCTCACAATGAGTTTCCTGTTCACCCAGCAGAGTGTTTATTGGAGGCCAATATTGAGTAGGAGGCTACACTGTGATGTGATTGTGTCAGTCTGAAGCAAGTCACTGGGAAGAAGTAGGAAAGGTTTTCACCTGGCCAGAAGGGTGGAGTGTATTTTTTCTCCCATTGATTAGCCTGGGAAGCTTCCTAGAAATCTGGAACTTGGGGATGAAAGGTGGTATTTAGAGACTTCTTGATGTTGTTTTAGAAAATCAAGTGAAAATTCTCAAAATCCGCTCTTGATGGAGGTAAGTTTAAGTCTGCTTCTGGAAGAAAACCTAGATGATGCCAAATTCCACAGGTGGCAGATACTGACTACTCATCCAGGTGTAAGAACCCTCGCTGATCCTGAATAAAGCTTGCGTAGAGCAGCTTCCTTATGGCCCTATGTCCCTCATGGGCAGGCCAGCCATGCTCTTGGGAATACCTAAACTTCTGGGAAAAGCCATCATCCCATGAGATCAGGTGTTAGAATGCCTCCCTGGGCGTCGGTGCTGTCTCCCTTCCCTTGGCCTCCCAGGAAGAATGTTAGCCTTTGAAGTGGTGCTTTAATGGGCATATTTGATACTGTTAAATATATAATGGCAGGAAATCCAAGGATGGCCCTCCAGCTTCCCTGAGAGATCCATTGCACATCGGTGGCCAGTGGGTAGGCAGGCCCCTGGTTTATTACTCCCCTGCAGCTGAATGGCTAGGAAGTGTTAGCTCAGGAAATCAGACTTTTAAGCTAGTCAACAAGACCAACTGAGCACTTTGCTGAAAGCAGGGAATTCAAAAACGATGACCCAGTGTTTGAAATTCCATAGTTTGTTTCTGCCAGAAGGGAGGGAAAAAAAAGAAATGATATAAAAACCTGGCCTAGCGCCAGCACTTCTGCAATCTCTGACACACTTGCTTGCTCTCAGGCCTGCCTGTAGCAGATCGTCCCCTCCTGCTCCCTTCCCTTCTAAAAAAAATTCAAGTACAGTTTTCTTCTTTGCCAAGAGTCATTGTACACATGCTTGAAAACTCTGCTTGGATCTGGGCTGGAGTGGCTATGGAGTTTTCCACCACTTCTTCAAGCTTCCTGCAGCAGCTCCTGGCCTGCCATCCATGGCACCACTGACTTTTCCTATCTTTATGTGGATGTGTGCATTTGTATGATGTTAACTTCTTTCCAACTTGGTGGGGGGAGGAGACAAAAGATGAGGACTAATCGCACACATGTTTCTCATTTGAAAGCACATTTTTCAACTTCTTTAACAAACCTATTTTTTCCTCTCCCTCTTGAATATTCCTTTCAAACTGTTTGGTGGGAGAAAGAGAAAGGCTGTAATGGAATTTCGAACCTCTAGTCTTCTCCTTCATATGGGTGAAGTACAGTTGGCATGAATCTAGAACTTTCTTTTACTACAAGAGTAGCCAACATATTTGAGAAAAAGGAAGGTCTGGGAACTCAGTTATTACAGCAACTGCTGTCATCCAGGAGCGAGTTGACAAACCTCCTGGGCTTCTTTGACGGGCCTCCTCACTGGGGCCAGTAGAGCATTGAGAGTTTGATTTTTGGAGTCAGACAGACTGGGGTCAAATCTAGGCTCTGACATTACCAGCTGCTTGATTTAGTCAGATTACCTCTCCAAACACTGGTTTCTCTACATGGAAGATGAAGATGACAATAATTACCTCCAAGGGTTGCTGTCAGAGCCAGTGAGATCATAATAAGCATAAAGTTCTTAGCACAGAACTTGGCACGTATGAAGAGCTCAATTAGTTGTGAGCTGCAGCCATGATTTTTGTTGTAGATCTTTGCTCTGTCTTGAATTTGCTTTCCACTTGGCACCAGGTATTGCTTTATCTACATTTACACCTCTCCCTACAGGCTTCCTATGACACCATATGATGGGTTTCTGGTGTTGGAGGACCATAGTCCTTGCAATCACACATTCGTGCCCTTGCCTTTCCCAGCATGCAGTGCTTGCTCACAGCATAAGGTTGACAGTCCTGTCATTCAGAGAAGATCTGTATTTCAGAAGCAGTGAAAGGATATAGTTGGCTGTAACTGACAGCACTCTGGGTCAGAAGTCATGCACCATATTGAATTGAGCCCACCCCCAAACATGGGTTACATGAGGCTGCGTTGCTCTGGTACTGTGGTTAGCCCAGGTGAAACTCGAGATCAGTTTACTGTGCTGATCCCTCATCTCAGCATCTTGGACAGTACCGGGCTGGCCCTCAGTTTCTTTATCTGATAGTCTTATACCCAGTCCTAAAGAAACAAATTTCAGGCCGGGTGCAGTGGCTTATGCCTGTAATCCCAGCACTTTGGGAGGCAGAGATGGGTGGATCACTTGAGGTCGGGAGTTCAAGACCAGCCTGGCCAACAAGGCAAAATGCTGTCTCTACTAAAAATACAAAAATTAGCTGGGCATGGTGGTGCGTGCCCATAATCCTAGCTAATTGGGAGGCTGAGGCAGGAGAATTGCTTGAACCTGGAAGGCAGAGATTGCAATAAGCCGAGGTCATGCTACTGCACTTCAGCCTGGGTGACAGAGCGAGACTCCATCTCAAACAAAAAAAAAAAAAAAAGAAAGAAACAAGTTTCATGAACAAGAACTCCACAAACCGTCTTCTCCAGAAAGAGCTCCAAGAGGAGAGCACTACCTCCCTTCATAGCCTCCCCTTTGTGTCTCTCTCTCGGTCACTTTGCTGCTTCTCTCCAAGGAAGCAAGGCAATGCTTGTCTGGGTGACAGCAGACCTCTCCCCTGACCACTCACCTCGTGACCCATTGGCTGTTCTACCTGACAGTGCCATCAGAGGGAAAGAACATCCACTTCTGGGTCTGTAGTGCAGGCAGAAGGAAAACCACTGATTTATGTGAACAAATTAACAACTTGAAAGAATTTTGAGAAAGTCTCACAGCAGCGTGTGAAACAATCTAAGAGGCAAAATTGGCCACTCTTGGGCACTTTAGTTGACTCTTTTTTTTTTTTTTTTTTTTTTGAGACAGAGTCTCGCTCTGTCACCCAGGCTGGAGTGCAGTGGCGCGATCTAGTTGACTCTTTGACCTGACTCTAGCCAGCTTACATATGACCTAGTATTCAGGATCCAACTCACAGACCAACAGGTTCATCAGCATGACACCCACCAGACTCCAGGCTTGGCTTGTCTTTGACAGATCTTACCTCTTTGCAGACTTTCCAATAACTCTGAGACAGGCATAAATAGGACCAGTTGCACAATTTGCAGGGCCCAGTGCAAAATAAAAATGTGGGGCCCCATGTTCAAAAAGCGTCGAGTATTTTTTTTTTTTTTTTTTTTTTTTGAGACAGAGTCTCGCTCTGTTGCCCAGGCTGGAGTGCAGTGGTGCAATCTCGGCTTACTGCAACCACCGCCTTCTGGGTTCAAGCGATTCTTCTGCCTCAGCCTCCTGAGTAGCTGGGGCTACAGGTGCACACCACCATGCCCAGCTAATTTTTGTATTTTTAGTAGAGACGGGGTTTCACCATGTTGGCTAGGCTGGTCTTGGACTCCTGACCTCAGGTGATCCCCCCAACTTGGCCTCCCAAAGTGCTAGGATTACAGGTGTGAGTCACCATGCCCGGCCTCTTGCAACTATTGAGAGAAAATCTAGTCTCAAAGTCCTTTCATTAGAATTTGTTTACCCCTGGTAATGGAAATTCAGTGTTGTCATGTATCTAGGGAAAGGGGGGGAAATACAGCCTGTCATAGGAGTCTTCTTCTTTCAAGGTTCCTGACGGGGCCTTTCTGATGCTCTGGACTTGAAATAAGAAGACTTCAGGTTGAGCACAAGATTCTCCACTGTGTGGCCACGGATGGTGTCTTCAGCCTTTCTGAGCCTGTTTCTTCATTACCAAGATAGGGACCTCAATGGATTTTCTGAGAATTAACTAAAATACAATATGTTAAAATGCTTTTCAAATTGCAAAGCCATTGCAAACAGGAGATAAGAATACCTTTTGAGTAGACTTCCATATGTCTGAGTTGTTCTTATTTTCCAATTTCCTCCTGTTTTGTTTTGTTCGTTTGTCTTATTTTATCACTAATAACCCCCAAAGGATAGTTACTACATAGCAGTTACCTTTACAGCACAGTGTTGGGGTGATTCATGGACCTGAACTCTCTTGTGTGTTAGCATCCCTGGGGACCTTTAAAAACACTCCGAAGTTCAAGCTGCAGCCCAAGAAATTGTATATTAAGTTGATTTGCAGATGGTGCCCAGGCACTTGTGCTCTTTAAAAGTTTCTCTGTGATTCTCATGTGCAGCCAGCATCAAGACACGAGGTTAAAAGCATGGTAGCAGTCTAGCTACTACGCTCTTAGGAGTCACCTGATCTCTGCAACAAAATAGGATGAAAATAATTATTCATATACCTACAAGTGAGGGATATATGGAATGATATGTGAGTAACTGAGGTGTCCCCAGCTTGAAGGTACATACATGCCTACAGCCCACCCTCCTGAGCGTGGGCACTCAGCCTCCTTCCTGGATGTCTCCCATTGTGACCACAGGGGAGATCCCTGCAGGGCACAGTCAGCTGGCACAAATGAATCATATCACAAAGTGAGAGCTCCTGGGGGTCCTCTCTGATCCACGACTTCTACCTTTCTCTGTTTCCTCTGTTCTTTCTCCTCTTTTTAGACTTCTAAGCAATGTCTGAATCCATCTCTTCCTAGAGGGAAGAGCCCCCAGCCCATCTTTTTGAGGTCAGCTTCTTGGATTATCTTCTTGTTCCTGCATCCTCCCCTTAGGGTATGATGGGAGGGGCCCCCACCTTCAGTGTCTTGATGGTGCTTGTTAGTCTGTTCTCACACTGCTGTAAAGAAATACCTGAACAACAAGAAAAAAAAAGAAAAAAGAAAAAAGCAATACCTGAGACTGGGTAATTTACAAAGAAAAGAGGTTTAATTGACTCACAGTTCCACAGGCTGTACGGGAAGCATGGCTGGGGAGGCCTCAGGAAACTTACAACCATCACGGATGCTGAAGGAGAAGCAAGCATGTCTTCACATGGCTGAAGCAGGAGGAAGAGGGAGGAGGGGATGTGCTAAACACTTTGAAACAACGAGATCTCGTGAGCACTCACTCACTATCACAAGAGCAGTACCAAGGGGGGAAATCTGCCCCCATGACGCAGTCACTTCCAATCTGCCCCCATGATCCAATCTCGGCCCCCCCTCCAGCATTGGGGATTATAGTTCAACATGAGATTTGGTTGAGGACACAGATCCAAACCATATTAGCACTTTACTCTCCTAGAGGCCCCTGGGGGGCACTGGAACTACTGATGCTAGGGCAAAACACTAAGCATATAGACAGCAAGGATAACACTCTGGGTTAATCTCAGTTAGGGCACCTTGCTCCAGCAAAATATCTAGTAGATTGCTAGTAAGACACGAAAAAACAAAGGCTCTTCCACCCTTTTCCAATTCCTCTCCTCCCTTCCTCCTGTAAGTAATGTAATACATCTTGCCTGAGTTCTGCGGAGCTGGGCACCAACCTGGACATGAAGTGCCATTTGTTACATAAGAGGCAGGCCGGGCGCGGTGGCTCACGCTTGTAATCCCAGCACTTTGGGAGGCCGAGGCTGGCGGATCACGAGGTCAGGAGATCGAGACCACAGTGAAACCCCGTCTCCACTAAAAAAAATACAAAAAATTAGCCGGGCGTGGTGGCGGGCGCCTGTAGTCCCAGCTACTCGGAGAGGCTGAGGCCGGAGAATGGCGTGAACCCGGGAGGCGGAGCTTGCAGTGAGCCGAGATTGTGCCACTGCACTCCAGCCTGGGCGACAGAGCAAGACTCCGTCTCAAAAAAAAAAAAAAAAAAGAGGCAGAAATACGACTTTTAGGACATTTGAGCCAGGGAGACCGAAGGGAAAGTTGAAATGAGTTCAATATGGAGCCTAAGGAAGGAGCAAGGGCCTTCAAAAAACAGGTAAAGAAAGAAATCTTTACTGAAGGATGAAAATGTGGCTGTTATCAAATATCCAGAACTTGAGGGTTTACCCTGGGTTTTTTGCTTTTACCAACATCCTTGTGATTTCTGGAAAGACCAAAGGCTCTTCCCTTGTTGTTTGTCTATCTGATTATGCTCGAGGCCAGAAAGACCAATGGAGCACACCTGGCCCTTGGCTTGCCGGGAAATGGACTGCTCTCGAATAACTTTGTTTTTGCTGTCGAGCCACCAATAGTACCTATCTTTCATGGCCATTGTCTTATCTGTCTCTCTCTGTCTCTCTCTCTCTCTCTCTTTCTCTCTCTTTTTTTTTTTTTTTTTTGGTTGCAACTACTAGTGTGTGTGTGTTTTGTGTGTGTGTGTGTGTGGTTTTGCGTAGTTTTTCTTGTTTGTATTTCTGCTGTGCTTGGTGCAACACACTTGAGCTTTTACCCGTCCAAGGCCATTCATATTTTCCCTATGGGATCTGGCAAATGTCCTTGTCGCTACACCCCACAAATGTTCGTTAACATGGCTGGCTTGTGTGGAATTCCCTGTGGCAGCTTCTTCTGCTATTTAAATCACCTTTCTAAAAGGTGACACATCCAGGTAGAATCCAAGATCTATATCATTTCTACTCCTGTCTCTGTGTGGTGGGACTTGGGAGCTTTCCCTGTCTTTGGTAATCACATTACACTTCAGCGAGTGCCCTGGCCTTGGAGTGTAGAGAGTGTTAAAGGAGAATTCTGTTATGTTTGGATGGCTGCTCGCCTTTAATGCTGACTGCCCCGCTGATGTCTAATACTCAACAACTCATGTAATGAGTGTAATGGCTTCGTGGCTTCCTGCTGACCTGACCATGTCCTCAGAATTATGCTTTGTCAGAGGTGGCATTGAAGGGAACAAGGAGACAGATTGGCTTGGACAAGTATATTTCTGGGCCAAACTTTCTGGAATGCAGAGACATGGAGCTTCCAATGAACCACTCTTTAAAATCCAAAAGCTGCTGCTTGAGCATCCCCAGTTACAGCAATAACAGTAACTGCCCTCATCTTCATCATCAAGCAGTCTGTCTCACTTACTGAATGCTAACTATAGGCAAGGCATTATTCCAAGCAGTTAACATGCATTACCTTAATTAATTCCCATCACAATTCCATGAAGTAACTACTATTATTATTTCCATTCGACAAACAAGGGACTAGAAGTGGAGGCTCCCAGCAGCTTGTCAAGCTGTCTCACAGGCATGAGTGAGAAGATAGAATTTGAACTCGTGTCTCTCAGATTCCAGAGCATGTTCTTCTGATAACCATTCACGTCTTCTCCATAGTTGGAGCAGACTAGCATATCTTCTGCGGAGATTTTTCTTTTTACATTCATATTTGCTCTGCCTTAAGAGATAGTGAAAGAAAGTCTTTCTTATTTTTTTTCTTTTTCTTGAGATGGAGTTTCGCTCTTGTCACCCAGGCTGGAGTCCAATGGTGCAATCTTGGCTTACTGCAACCTCCGCCTCCCGGGTTCAAGCGATTTTCCTGCCTCCACCTCACGAGTAGCTGGGATTACAGGCGTCCGCCACCGTGCCCAGTTAATTTCTGTATTTTTAGTAGAGACAGGGTTTCGCCGTGTTGGTCAGGCTGGTCTTGAACTCCTGATCTCAGGTGATGCAACTGCCTCAGCTTCCCAAAGTGCTGGTATTACAGGTGTGAGCCACTGCACCTGGCCAAAGAGAGTCTTTTAATCAAACTCAGAGTCCAATATATTAGTTAGAATTGGTCCAGCCACAAATAACAGGAAAATCCAAATTAACAGGGACTTAAAGAACATAGGAGGTTTTTTTTTTCATCTCTTATGGTAAGGAAGTCTAAAAATACTAATTTGGGACCCTCACATTACAGACCTAGGACCGTAACTTTTTCTTCTACCTTTCTCCAAGATGGCTTTTAAGTTCAAGGTTACCTCATGGTTCAGTGTAGCTGCTGAGCCCCAGCCATCACATCTGCAATTCAGGCTTGCAAAAGAAGAGTTCAGGGAGTTCCAAAAGCTCCAAAAGGCCAAGTTTCAAATTACTTTTTAATAAATGCTTTAAATAAGATTTTTAATGTATTAAGCAGCCTACCATACAATACTTGTGCTTAATCACTTGTCCTCACATCACTACAAAGGAACCTGGGAAATGTGCATATTGAAAAGTCAGAGTTCTGCTCACCAGAAGAGGAGAGTAGTTATTGTGAAACTACTGATAGTCTCTACCACATCCAGCATGCCCCAGTTTGCTTCAAACTATACGAGTCCTCTGGCTTCCTCTGATAACCCCTTCGGAAATCCTTGAGAGATGGGGCTGTATTCATAACTCTTCTCTTAGTCTCCCCTCCCCACAACATGCCCAATGCGGTCCTGAACACAAACTGTCATAGCCACCCTCTAACCACCTGTCCATGTGCCTGCCTGACCCCAGCCAATGGAAGTAGGAACACTCAATAACACCTGTTGGGTTTTATGAATAATAATCATAACAGCAGCAATACCAACACTCAGAGGTACTAACATTTATTAAGCCTCAGTGACATGCCCCACACTGCCAAGTGCAGTACAGGCATCATTGTGGTGCAGTTGCTGTGAAACGTAGACCTGGCTTCACGAATGTGGCAGAGCCCAAGGACAGTCCCCCAGAATCAGCTCTCCTGCTTCAAATGGGTTTTGCATTAACTCATTCCCAAAGCAGAATTCAGCTTTTTCCTTCTAAGAAGGCAAAAGAAATTTAATATTTTCTATATTGAATTGCGATTCCATTTTCCCCTTCAGTTTAATAAGTGAAGCTAATTTCCATGGGAGGGGCTGCGTGAATGGGCAAAGCAGCTGGCAGCTAGGTGCATTTACTGGGCAGCCGTGAATTTGATCACTTGCCCCAGGAGCAAAGCAAATGCGGTTGGTAGAGCAGCATCCGCTCTGAGTGGGGACAGGGACTGTCTTGATGCTGGAAGGTTGTTGGTCTCCCCAGGGCCACCGTCTTTCAGAGGAGCCTCTCTTCTTGGCTCTGGGGCACTCACACTTGTTTATCAAATCAGTGCTGCTCTCCAGGACAATGGGAAACTCTGTTTATCCTTGAAGTTTGCAGGTGGCACCTCCTATTTGGTGAGTCAAGGAAGTACCCCTGAATGTGTCCAGACTGGTACTAGGCCCTGGGAGGAAGTGTCTGGTTTTTAAAGTGGAACCAACCCAAATGCCCATCAATGATAGATTGGATAAAGAAAACATGGCACATATACACCATGGAATACTATGCAGCCATATAAAAGGATGAGTTCATGTCCTTTGCAGGGACATGGATGAAGCTGGAAACCATCATTCTCAGCAAACTAACACAAGAACAGAAAACCACACGCTGCATGTTCTCACTCATAATTGGGAGCTGAACAATGAGAATACATGGACACAGGGAGGGGAACATCACACACCAGAGCCTGTCAGGGGGTGGAGGACTAGGGGAGGGAGAGCATTAGGAGAAATACCTAATGTAGATGATGGGTTGATGGATGCAGCAAACCACCATGGCACATGTATACCTAGGTAACAAACCTGCATATTCTGCACATGTACCCCAGAACTTAAAGTATAACGAAACAAAAAATAAATAAAGTCCAGTCCCTGCCTGCAAGCTACTTACAGTTAAGGTGAGAGGGGAAGAAACAACACAAGAAAATGCAAGTGAGGTATATCACATTCTCAAATTCACGGCTGTCAAACCTGTTTGCACATTAGAATTCCTTGGGGAGCTTAAAAAATAACTTATACCAAATCCCCACCCCAGACTAATGAAATATTGCAGATAGGAGGTGAGATGCTCAGGTATCCTCATGTATATGAAATTACTTTGGCCCGGCTCAGTGACTGATGCCTGTAATCCCAGCACTTGGGGAGGCTGAGGTGGGGGAAGGGCTTGAGCTCAGGTGTTGGAGACCAGCTTGGGCAACCACATCCAGCATGTGAGACCTCATCTCTACCAAAAAAAAAAAAAAAATTAGCTAGGTGTGGTGACATGCACCTGTAGTCCTAGCTACCCAGGAAGCTGAGGCAGGAGGAGGATCGCTTGAACTGAGGAGTTGAAGGCTACAGTGAGCTATGTGCCACACACTAAAGCCTGGGTGACAGAGCAATACCCCATCTCAAAAGAGAAAAGAAAAGGAAAGAAAATTTATTTGAAGTTCCCCAGGTGATTCTAAAGGGCAGCCAAAGTTGAGAATCACTGTTTTAAACAAATGCCAATGTGTATGCCTTAGGAATTGAGAGTGAGTTTACATCCCATTTTTCAGATTCTTCTGATGAGGCCTCATCAGAGGCCCATGAGATCCCTAAGGAGCAAGATATCCCTCGGGAATTCATGTTTGGGAAGCAGTTTAAGGGTGCAGCTTTAAACTATGAGACCTGGACTGATAATCCAGCCCCTTTGATTACTAGTGTGCTGATAATCTTGGACCTGTGACTTCATCTGTCTGAGACTTAGTTTCCCCTCATATAAAATATGACCATCAGAGATAATGTCAACACTGCTGACAGAAAGTAATCAATTCTTTGTTTTTTTTTTTTTTTGAGATGGAGTCTTGCTCTATTGCCCACACCCAGGCTGGAGTGCAGTGGCACAATCTCAGTTCACTGCCACCTCCGCCTCTTGAGTTCAAGCAATTCTCATGTCTTAGCCTGCCAAGTAACTGGGACTACAGGTGCGTGCCACCATGCCAGGCTAATTTGTATTTTTAATAGAGATGGGGTTTTGCCATGTTGGCCAGGCTGGTCTTGAACTCCTGACCTCAAGTGATCAGCCCACCTTGGCTTCTCAAAGTTGTGGGATTACAGGCATGAGCCACCACACCTGGCCTTTAATCAATTAATTCTTATGGTTACTGTCTTCTTACCTGGGTAAGATGCTGATGGGATTAATATCTCAGCATCTACAACTTTGTTTCTCTTTATATTATCAGCACCTGTTGATGAAAGGTGTTGATTTGGTGCCAACAGACCCTCTGCTTAATCCACCAAATGAGTGATGCTTTCTTGTTGCTCCCCATTCAGTGTTCAGCAGTGAACCCTGAGAGGTCTTGATAGCCTGTGTGAAGTTTATTCTTGGCTAATGATGGGTGCTCATTAGCTAAAGTTAGTTTTTGTTTTGTTTTGTTTTTTGAGATGGAGTCTTGCTCTGTCGCCCAGGCTGGAGTGCAGTGGTGCGATCTCAGCTCACCAAAAGCTCCATCTCCCGGGTTCACGCCATTCTCTTGCCTAAGCCTCCCGAGTAGCTGGGACTACAGGCGCCTGCTACCATGCCTGGCTAATTTTTTATATTTTTAGTAGAGACAGGGTTTCACTATTTTAGCCAGGATGGTCTCGATCTCCTGACCTCGTGATCTGCCCGCCTCGGCCTCCCAAAGTGCTGGGATTACAGGCGTGAGCCACCGCGCCCGGCCAGCTAAATTTGTTTAACTAATTTCCAGTTGGAGGGCTGAAAGGCAGTAGGACCAGGGTTTTGTAAATTCACTGCCTCCGCTGTGTTGGAGACACTGCACTGATCTTAAAGAACATTGCCATCTCTGCAAGAAGTTGCTGTGGGATGAGATGATGACTGATAGGAGCAGGAGAGAAGGGAGAGCACATTTTGGATCTTCTATTAGCACTCCTATCAAGAGGTTGAGCTTTCTACTTTCCTGGCTTTCTGAGATGTAAGAATGAGTAAGGGCTTCCCATGGCGACAGTCTCTTTGTTAAGAATTTCCTATGTTCCTGCCCCATGCCTTTTCAATTGCAAGTTGAAAGCTGCCCCCAGAAGACACATTTTGTAGCGCAACAAAGAAGACGTATTTTTACGTGCTACCTTAGTGAGTCATTTTGCTTCTCAGACTTTTCAATTCGGAATTGCTTAATTATGTCCCATGATAGGTCTCTATGTCAAATGCCTCCCTTGTCCTGTTTTTAGGGCTGTATTTGCAGACATTAAGCTGTTTCAAGATTGTTTTTTAGGCCAGTTGTTTAGCCAAAGTGAGCTAATTTGATGAATCATTACAGGAAAATTACCTGGCCTCATGGTACATAGTAGGTGTTTAATAAATGTTGAGCCCCACAGTTGCTAACCACCCCTAAATTAGGCAGCCTAAATTAGCTGAGCTTATGCTGTTAAAATGCAGCCTGCTCATTCTTAGAGCAAATATTTTTCTTGGTCAGGATTTTTGTCTAGTTGGAAAAGAACAGTATCAGCAAAATGGCTTTAAACATGTCTTAATGTCATGAGTTTGTCACCCAAGGCTCCACTCAGCATGGGTGCAGGGCTACCAGGCTTTGTTTGCGTTGCTTTGAGCTGCTTCTTCAGAGGCCATATCTGCCTTCTGTCAAAGTTTAAAGTTTCAAAGTTCCACCATCCGTGTGGGCACACAGTGATGCTAATGATAAGGTTGGTTGGAGTGGCCTGGTGGTGATGTCATGGGGATTAAGGGATGTTATCTGTAATAAGAATACACCCCCACTGCTGAGTGCAGCTGCACACAGCACCAGTCTTTGGCTGGGCATGCTTCTCAGAGCTGATTTTAGAGCCCAATGAAAGCAGGCAATTATCATGTTCTTTAACTATAATCAGCCGAACAGGATACAGGTAGCCGCAAAATGGAGTTATTTAAAACAGTAACAAAATCACTTCAAAAATGGTAAGAATCTGGAAGTCTCTTTCTGCAACATCTAGTTAAAGCTGTCCAAGTGTGGAGAAGACAGGGAAGGCTTATTTTGTAACCTCCTCAATGGCAATAGTATCAGGAAAGCCTCCTTTTGAAATAGAGGAGTGGGGAACGAGGGGAGGGAGAGCGTTAGGACAAATACCTAATGCACATGGGGCTTAAAACCTAGATGGTGGGTTGATAAGTACAGCAAACCACCATGGCACATGTATTCCTATGTAACAAACCTGCATGTTCTGCACATGTATCCTATAACTTAAAGTAATATTTAAAAATAAATAAATAAAAGACAGGAACCTTGGCCTGGGGGCTGCCCCAGAGCAATTTAGTTTAGCCCCAACATGTAAACTAGAGCCTCTGAAAATGATCCAAGGAGAATCCTGAGTTTCCTGCCATCTGTCAGAGTGGTTACCATGGTAAGAGGCATTCACAAGTGCAGCCAGCTGTTCCAGTCTGGCCTGGTGACTCATCACCCCTTCAGCTTGGGTTGAAAGTTGATTCTGGACATTGGTTATAAGACCTTATCTTGGGCAGCATTTTTTGTGACATTCCAGTAAGACCCTGGGCTGGGGAACAGGTCTGAAGTCTAAGCATTTCTTAGAATCTGTCAGAGCCTGCTTCTGTGCAGAGAGCAAAAGGTGGTGGATTCAGCTTGGCCCCCTACTAAATCTGGCTCCATCACCAATGATCTATGTGAACTTGGGCATATTTATTTAGGCTGGCTAAGACTTGGTTTTCCCCTCTGTAAAATGGAGATGATTATAATCTATCTTGTAGGGATGTGTTTAGAGGAGTACCTGGCTTATGGTTGCTAAACAGAATTCAGTAGACATCAGCTGTTATCATTGCCTTCCGCTAAGAAGCCCATGGACAGAAGTTCCTGCATCATCGCTTGGTAACACCAGCACAGCTTCTGATGGTGTCCGTGTATTGCAGTAGCAAGCGTGGATTTTACTCTGCATTGTCTATGCCAATGAGCTAAGAAAACTAGGAGCCTTGTTCATCTTTCAGCCAGCTGGGTAATGCCTGTGTCAATTCCCATTGCATTAAACACCAGCCCATTAATTAGTAGTGGCAATGAAAAGATACCAATAATTATAACAGCAGCTATAGCCCTGCCTCCTGTTGAATACTTCCTCTCTAGCAGGCAGTGTGCTGAATGCAACACATAGATGACTTTCTTTAACCCTATGTCCACCGTATAAGGTAGTCATTATTCTCACCATTTCACAGATAGGAAACTGAGGCACCAAGAGGGTTAAAAAGACATTGTTATAAGTGGATGAGTTAGGATTTGAGCTCAGGTATTACTGACTTCAAAGATGGCATTTTCACTGTGTCACACTGACTTCCCTTGAGCCTTTGGGAACAGTGCAGCTTTAAGAGCCCAAACTCTAATAAAGAATAAAATCAGTCTTCTGTTGTAAGGATCTTAACAAGGTTGGCACACTTAGAGCATATTTCAGTGTACTTCTACACAGCTGGTTATTTAGATCTCAGAACGTCTCTGTAATTGTTTAATAAGTCAGGAAACGAAGCCTTTGAAGAGTATCAGCAAGCTGCTCAAGAATGCACCCTGGAGGCCAAGCGCGGTGGCTCACGCCTGTAATTCCAGCATTTTGGGAGGCTGAGGCAGGTGGATCACAAGGTCAGGAGTTCGAGACCAGCCTGGCCAACATAGTGAAACCCCATCTCTACTAAAAATACAAAATTAGTTGGGTGTGGTGGCATGCGCCTGTAGTCCCAACTACTCGGGAGGCTGAAGTGGGAGAATCGCTTGAACCTGGGAGGCAGAGGTTGCAGTGAGCCGAGACCACGCCATTGCACTCCAGCCTGGGTGACAGAGAGTGAGACTCCGTCTCAAAAAAAAAAAAAAAAAAAAAAAGAATGCACCCTGAATATACGGTGGGACCAACTTTTGAAACCATGACCATCCTGCATCCATGGCTATGAGACTCCAAGCACATGCACGTTCCTCTCAACCCCATGCTGCCTCTCACCTGGCTCTGGCACATGTTTTAGGTGTAGAGACAGCATTAGGCAGTGGGAAAAGGATAAGTCAATACCAATTCTTGCCAAATGCTAGAAAGCCCTTGCAGGGGTACCTGTAGAAATCTCCTGAGTGATGATGGAGATGGTGGCCTGGCGGGCCAGTCAGGGACCAATTAGAGTTGTCCATTGTGGTCTGCAGTTGATTCTGTGACATATCCCGGTGTCTGGGTTAGTGCTAGGGCTGTGTCAATGGTGAGAGTGTTTCTGTGAGAAGTTTGTGCAGGGACATCCCCAAGCCTAATGCTTGGCTGATTTATGGTCTTCGTTTCTGTTTGTATAAACAAAGCTTCAAAGCTTCTTGGCTGCATCTGTGTAAGGAAAAAAGCCAGAGGACAGTGAAGAAATGCTCTGATGAAGAAAAGACCTTGAGGACTGGCTACGTGACCACTGGTATCCCCTTGGGCTTTGCTGCCCAGGGAGTGCTGTGTGCTGCTGCTGGTTAGGAGCTGGCTTTGATCTTCCATTTGGTCAAATGTGGCTGGTTTTCTGCTTGGTACCCACAGACAACTGTGTTTAATCCATTTATCAGTAATGTCCATAAGTTACTGTCCAGATAAGGAGCCTCCACATCACATTTTGCAGTTGACCCCTTTGTTCTCAGTTGTGTCATCATCTATGTAACATTCGTGCAATCAGGCAATCGTTTATGCATTCACCCTTTTAAAACTGAATGCCTTCTGTATGCTGGGTGCTGTACTAGGTGCTAGAGGTAGGTGTGAAACAGAGCCAACACCAATCCTGCTGCTTTTACATCTACAGGTCTTTCCAAGCACAGCAGTAAGTGCACTCAACATTAACCATTCTAGTATTCTAGAAAGGAATTCCTGTGGGGAGAATTTCATCCAGTCATGTAGAAGCACATGTATTAAAGTATTTAAAATCTCATCTGGCAGTTGTTATGTAACTCAGGCTGGACTTTACGTGTCTCTCCTTTGGGCTGCTAGGCATGGTAGGAGGGGATGCCGAAGGGAAGGGTGGGAATGCCAGACTCCTTTGGCTATACCTTTGAAGCATGGGATAAGGTGTTCATACCATCTAAATACTGGAACATGCGTAGGGGCAAAGAGGGAGAGCTTGCCCCATCACCCCCTGAAGGTTTGCTGAAAATGAACTGACAAAGGGCAGGTGAATATGAAAAAAAGGCACACAAAATTTATTTTAATATGGACAACACAGGGGAATCATAGTAGAATGGTTACCCAGTAACCCAATGGGGTACAGATGCTTAAATGCCCGTCTTCGTAGGGGAGGGAAAAGGGGGGAAATATGGCTACTTGAGGGATAATAAATGATTTTGAGGGGGAAACGAGTGGGCCTAGTGCCCAGACAATGGTTAGTAAATAATTTCAATGGAAATTGAATGGGATGGAGAGCTGACAATGGTTTGGGAAGAAGTTGGCCTGGGCTCTAGGTGCGGTGTTTAATTTTCAGTCTCTTCCTCTTAATATGAATTGTAATCTTCTGTTCTCTGGTGAATGAAATGTCAGGAAAGGCAATTGTATTTCTCTTTGGCAGATCTGGCTTTTAGGTAGATAAGGGAACTTCAGAGAACAACTTCATCTGGTGGTTTGGGAGAGACAGAGGATTAAGAGACTGTGGGGTAAGGGAGACAGGGAGCAAGGTCGGGGAAACCTTGAGACTGCTTCATGTCAAAGCACCATATTTTGGGGTAATGGTTTCTGAGTCCCAACACATGGTACCAGAAATTGCCATTCACCTTTCCTTTGTTGATGGGGAAATTAAAATACATTGAATAATGTTAAAGTAAAGCAACTGAGTAAAGGTCATAATTGGGATGAAAGCTATACTTTTATCACCAGTGTAGGAAAAAAAATGTCCACTTTGTTTTTGTTTCATAAGCTATGCTGTTTTCAAAATAAGGTACATTCACTCTTATGGTGATGACAATAAGGAGTAGGGATTACAATTAGTAAGCCAGCTGGTTTCCCACACATTGTCAATGTGCAGGGCTTATCCTGGTCCAAACCTGTTTCCTGGTGCTTGAGAAACACAGAATCCTGCCATGTTTTATCCCGAAGTGGTTCTTCTTAGTTCTCCTGTCCCTTGGAGACATGGCCCAGGTAAATTCCATCCGGGTCTTAGAATCCAGTTCAGAACAGCACGTTCCCTTTGGAATATCTTGCTCAATGCAGACCATCCTTGTTCAGACCAAATGACTGTTTCATCAAGTTAGATGGGTCCTCATCCCCCTCTACCCTTCCCAATACCTTCGTTCCCTTTGTTCTTCAAATGCCAAGTGATAACATGACTGTGCCCCCAGCATTGGCCTTTGCCGGGCTCCTTGTTCGTCATCCATGTTAGGGCTGCATGGTGTTTGTCACTGTTGCACTTGATGATAGTGACTGCTCACCTTGTAGTACATAGCATGAATTGGTTCCCATGCTTTCTCATTTGGTGAAGCTCCCTTCCATTTCTTTCCTGTAGAATTACCCTTTATGACTACCAAGCCATGTGTAGAGCCAACAGGGAAAGCAGCGATGGCGCCCATGGCCTCCTGGATGTAAGTACTGTGCCGTCACTCAGAAAACAGCTGCACATTTCTGTCTTTCTCCCTGTCTGAGTATTATCTTCCTCTTTGGAGTAATCAAGTTTACCTTTTTGCAAAATCATGAACATTTTGACTTTACTCATTTAAAAAAAAAAAAAAAAAAACACTTCAGGCCAGGCGCGGCAGCTCATGCCTGTAATCCCAGCACTTTGGGAGGTCCAGGTGGCTGGATCACTTGGCGTCAGGAGTTTGAGACCAGCCTGGCCAACATGGTGAAACCCCATCTCTACTAAAAATACAAAAATTAGCCAGGCGTGGTGGCGCACACCTATAATCCCAGCTACTCAGGAGGCTGAGGCGGGAGAACTGCTTGAACCCAGGAGGAGGAGGTTGCAGTGAGCCAAGATCATGCCACTGCACTCCAGCCTGGGCAACAGAGTGAGCCTACCTCTCAAAAAAAAAAAAAAAAAAAAAAATTAAAATTTTAAAAAGCCACTGCTATTTCAACTCAGATCCAGTGATTATATGAATGAGAAATGGATCTAAAGTCTTTGATGGATTAATGCAGCAGCCCCTTGTGATGGATGGAAAAAGGGAGAAGTTTTGTTAATTCTCTCATTTGTATATAAAAGAACTTGGTTTTATTCAACAGACTTTTCCTTTTAGTTTGTAATAGAGTTGTGAGCTTGTGCCCTAATTCCCGTTTTGATCACAGATACTCCCTCTCCCCTAATCATGCCACTGGGTTTCAGCATCGGTTTCCCTGGAGCTGATTCCTTGGTGATGTCACAGATGAGGATCAATCAGCATAGCTATTGTACCATTAGAAACTGGCTTTCAGATGGCCAGAAATTAACTGTTACCACTTACTCCCAAATTAAAAATATAATTTACAATGTGTAGAAAACGTAAATTTGGCCAGCAATACCTAAAAACACAGAAAAAATCAGATATAGTGTACCTCTGGATAGTCTGTCGTATGTGTTTAAATATAACCCTTACAATGTTATGATTTTGTAAATACCAAAAATTAACCTAAAATTTTGTTTGAAACACAACGTTTAAAAGCCATTTTGGCTTTAAAATATGTATACTTTCTAATTTGCAGATGTAAGATGTTACAAGGGGATTATTTAAAAACCAGATAATTAACACGGTTCTCCTACACTGAGGAAGCAAGAAATGATTCAGAGCTGGCAAATTTGTGAGAGGCAACTAAAGAGATGAATATTTTGAAAAATACAGCTTTCTAACCCAACTCCCCTAACCTTAGCATGAATATTTCCAGACATTAAACGTTCCCAAGATATATTTCCATCATTAGATTTAAAAGCTCAGTGGCTTTATGCTTTTAGATGATAATGTGCATTTAAATTTTTTTAATCCTGTATTTGCATAATCCCTTTGTTTACTCATATATTGAGCCAATGCCTGGCACGGAATGCCTGAGTGCCTTCCCCTGGCCTCAGAGCCAGCTGCCCCTGCTACTGCCCTCTTTCCCCTCCCCCGCAACCTCCAAAGCTTCCTTAATCCTTTTATTCACTCTCTCCTTCCCCTGACCCACATTACCCATCCCAGCAGATACAAAGACACAACATTGTCCCATAGTCTGACCACCCCGGCCTTTTTGAAAGCAAGATGATTATTTCTCAAGCCATAAAATGTAATGGCAAAACCTCAGGACTGCAAAGTGTGGTTTCAGGAGACTGTTAAAAGTTCACATCCTTATCTGACCCTAATCCTGGCGGCCCAGAACCCTGTGATTCAAGGAATGATGTGGAAGCACTCAGTAGAATCAGAGCAAGAGATACACCAAGTCTGAAATCTGGGTGGGCTGGGAAGAGCCTCAGCGTTGTTGTTGTTGTTGTTCTGCTCATTGACTTTCTGGCTGGACTGGGAAAGTTTTGAGAATGATTGGGGGCATGTAAATTTGTTCTTGTTTCATTTAAAACTGGATAATTCCTCCATTCTCAGTTCTAGTTCTTATAATTAAAATGCTCAGAAGGTGGGATTAAGCAGCTGTAGCTGCAGAAGCAAGGATTTGGCATGCATTTCAATTCTCCGATATCTACAGGCAACCACAAAAGGTTCTGGGATTCTTCTGGACCTGACATCTGGAGCCCAGAGCCCGGGATTTGCCAGTGTCATTGCCTGTCTCTCAAGTTCACCCACCACTCACATAACTGGCATAGCTAGGTACAAAGAACCAACTGAGGGAGAGACTTGGTATTTTCCAGAATTCAGGAAATTGAATTATCCACATAGGAAATATCACAGAGTAAACAATCCAACTGCTTTTTTTAATTAAAATATTCTGAAATAAAGATTAGGCTTTCAATGCCTTCTTTTATAGAGTGAAGGGGATTTTCAGCAAGGATAAAATCACGTGTTTATATGGTTATCATTTTTTTCAAGTCCAAATATGTAAGTGTGAGAAAAGGCAGCTTAAATCCTACATAATTCATGGACGGCATTAAAATCAGGTGTATGCAATTTTTGCTCATTTTAGTGAATGACATACAGTGATGGAGAACAGAGAATCACCTTTCCAAGAGGCTGCCCTGTAAATTACCATTTGAAATTAGTTATATGATTCCAGCCCCCTCCGCATTAAGCTTCAAAATATTAGCCCCTAGAGGGTAAAGGTTTAAGCATCGGGTGCTGAACTTCCTTTTTCCTCCCACTGATAACCCTTGTATTAGATCAGGTTTATTTTACTTGTAAATCACATCTCACTAGAGTGGAGTTCAAAGTTTTAAAATGTTAGTTTTAGGATACAGTATCCAACAATTTTCTTTCCTTAGCTAGAAGGCCACTGTTTTTTAACATGATATCAATCTCTCTAGAAGAATAACATTGTCCTTATGTAAAGCCCTAAATTAAGCTACAAATTTTGTGTGCAATTCATTGTTTTTAATGAACTGAATTCTTCTCTTCAGCCTTATAATGCCTTCCTGTCTGCAGTAAAATGGATCATGACAGAACTTGTCTTGTAAGTAAAATCTGCTGCATTGTTTGAAAAGTATTAATATTTTCATTTTTGTATCATAAAGTGATCTAAGAGATTGTGAGTCATGCTTTCAATAACCATTAGATTCCTAGTACTCTGAGATAACCTCATTGAACATCTCAAAATATTGAACACAGAGACCAAAAAATGATCTTTTATTAAGTGACTCTTGATCACTCTTTATGCTATTAGGTCATTGTTTAGCAGATTAGCAGTTTGCAATACACAACAAATTTACTTATTGTGGTTACTGTTCAATTTCACATGGGTGTCTGGCTGTTTTTACTGCAGCCTGGATGTGCTGTGGTCAGAAGAGTACACTGCTGTGACTGTCCACCATGCCACTTTGGCTGTCTTGGCCTGTGCAGGAATGGGTGCCTGTGAGATCGTCAGCTAGGGCCGGGGGCTTTCTCAGGTGTGATTTCATTGTTTATCCTGTAAAACTATCGTCTTGTTTGGAGGTGCTGGTTGCATCTATGACTTAGATCTAACACTTGAAATGGCACAAAGATGAAAGTCTTGACTTTTAGATTAGATATTAGACACATTACAGAAACACTGTGTCACACAAAAGGGAAGAATTTCATAGATGAACATGTAAACAAGATTGTTTAAGTTGCACCAAACTCTCTCATTCTTATTTCCCCTCCTTAGACTCCAGTTCTGTGGGTTTGAGGCAAATTTCATGCCATTTGATGGATAGTCACTGTCCTCTTAATTTAATGCAACGTATATTAATTTAATAAAGTTTGTGAATTCAAATGGGTAGTAAATTCTCCATATACACATGAGGCAGAGAAAGAACATTAACAGATAATAGTGGGATTTTGATTGAGAGAGAACTGCTAGGAATAGTAGCCATAAGCCTGAAAAGCAAATGACCGAATTTTGATCTCTCTTCATCCATTTGGAGGATAATTTATATTATTTTTGTATTCTTTACCAGCCATTGAGAAATGTTGATTTTTATGAAGTTGCATTGTGACATAATTTCATAGAAGTCTGTTCCACCTCCCTCTACACACACACACACACACACACACACACACACACACACACGGAGGGGGCTTAAACAAGTTCGAGTTGCAGTATTTATTTTGAAAGCATCTTTTATTACTACAGTTCGTAGTCTTGGTAGGGGAGAATATTCTATTTGTATTTCTGAACTAAGGGAAGAGAAGCTCATTAGAAATGGGCTCTTTACTGTGGAATCAAACTAGATGATATTAAGATTGAAGAACTGGTGAACAATAACGAGAAAAGTATTTCAGCCTATACAGCAGGTTATTCCTCATCTAGGAATCTTTGAGTCTAGGTGAACCTGGCTTTGGGGATAAAATAGCCTTTCATGAGAAAGATAAGCCACTGTGAAAATTTAGTGGTAACTCAACCAACTGTGTTGATATCTCCAAATTGTGATGTTCTCAAATGAGGTAAGCGATACTGAAGAATACAGAAAGTCACTGTTCTGTGACATGGGCATGGATGACGAAGTAACATTGGGCTTTTCCACGATCTGTTTAGGTTCCTGGTGGAATTTAACCTCTGCAGTTGGTGGCACTCCGATATGACAGCTAAAGGTGAGCAGCAACTGGTTTCTGTTTCCCAGCTTGGAGGGATAAGCGCTGGGTTCACCGGCTACTTTTCATCAGGGATGTGCTGGCTCACAGAAAATTCCCCAGGACAAAGTCATGATTTTTCAGCTCTGTCAGCAAAAAGCCACCCTTTGTACTAAGTGCTGTGCTATCCAGTCTGACACAGAATTCCACAGGCTTCATTCAGCCCACGTTGAATGTACATCTTGACCTGTTTCCTTAGCTAAGGCTTTCAGGTCATACACTGCACAGGTAAATTCTTCAGAAAGCTCTGAATTTACCTGTGCAATGCTGAAATAGAAGGGCAATCCTGAAATAGAAGGGAGACAGACACACTACCTGTGTCTCAGGCTAAATGAATGACTAGCCATTCTATTTTTGTTTTCACAGTTACTCTCATAGAACATAAATCTGACCACATTACTCTCCCTTCTCAAATACCTTTGATGATTTGAGGAGGGTGTAATTAGTAGAGACTCTTGGAGGCATGGGATGTGGAGTTAGATCAGAATAGGTTTCAGTCCCGGCTTAGAGGTTGGCCTTGGGCATATCAGCTGATCTGTCTCCAAGGCTCAGTTTCCCTATGCTAAGCACAATGGGGAAAATAATATTTATTTATCTTAGAAAGTGAGTGAGTGTGTGTGTGTGTGTGTGTGTGTGTTTAATGCTATGAGAAATCATATTACATGCTGACCACAGTGACTGGAACATAAGTCCTCAAAAAATAGTAGCAATACTGCATGTTCTCACGTATAAGTAAGGTAAACATTGAGTAAACATAGACACAAACAAGGGAACAACAGACACTGGGGCCTAATTGAGGTGGAGGGTGGGAGGAGGGTGAGGATGGAAAAACTACCTATCGGGTACTATGCTCACTACCAGGCTGATGAAATAATCTGTACACCAAACCCTCGAGACATGCAATTGACCCATATAAAAAACCTGCACATGTACCCTCCACACCTAAAATAAAAGTTGGGAGGAAAATAAATAAATAAAAGAAATAGTATCCGTAATTATAACGGTGGTGACATTGTGACCATGACAATGATGATGATCGCCTACAAATCCAGTGATCCTTAATGAACGCTGGCTCCAGCAGTCTGCCCCAGGCATGCCCACTCACGTGCTATTTCTCAGATACACCCTGTTCTTTCTTTTCTTCATTCATTCATGTTCATTTTCCTACTTGGGAGGCCAGGGACTAGTAGGCTATTACCATTCTTATTATTTCTAACTATCTGTCTTTTAAAAAAGAGATTGACTAGTCACGTATCAGCATTTCCCCAGGTGCTGGATCTATTTTAATCTAACATTCCCTTTCCTTTCCCTTAAGATCCCAGTCTGTGAGGATTCCCTCAACTCCCTCAGGCAGAATGAACATTTTCTTCTTGCTCCTGCCCCAGTCAGCTCATGCGTTATCCTATCTCTTTACCATTATTGCCTCACTGTGTGTGTTTTACGCTAACCTAGAATTTTTTGACGGTAAGAGCTACGTCTTAAACATTGTTCTCTCTTAACACCTAACTGGTGCTGAGCACACAGTAGGTGCTTTATCTTTGCTGATTCAATATCCTAACAAATCTTTCTGGTGCTAGGCGTGACCATTAGGGTCACTAGAGTCATGGCTTTGTAACTTACACATAGGCTCATTTTGCGGGAATCCAGGAACTCTCTGATTTCTGCTTAGAACATGAGATGGAGCAGAATCTGCTGAGTCCTGCCGCTGCTGATGCCCGCATAGTTTGCTTTCTGATAACTGGGAGCCTAATCCTTGCCTGTCCAGGCTTGGCTCTGCCCTGGGAGGCTGACAGCCCAGTGGAGCAGGGCCCCTGTGCGCTGCTTTCATCCACACACGTGCACATTGGTCTGGTGACCCCCCAGGGCTTGGATCCAATTCTTGCTCCTCCCTGCTGGGTTGAGTTCTGAGTGACAGTGAGTGCCCCAAATCCCACTTGTAGAAATTCAGCCTGAGGACATAAACCTAGATGGGAACAAAGGTTTCCATGATAGGATGATCATCACCAGGGAATTTATAATTGCAAATACTGGTAACTCTTTAAATGTCTAACGGTAAAGGCCGTTTTAAAATAAATTACAACCCATCCACAGAAGACAAATTATTCTGTTTCTGAAAACTTTTTGATGAAATTAAAAAATGCTTATGAAATTATAACAAAACAAGACAAAACCCAGGAAACAAAACCGTATATACACAAAAACACATAAACTGGTGGGAGGAAAGAGATTTGGAGCTAATTAGGGTCAGCAGTTGGTATGGGAAATAGGGAGTCAATAAACAAACACCAACATATGAATTAGGAAAAGAAGACTGTCACGTCCCCGAAAGGAAATTTTACCTGTAGTGTCAACTTGCTTTTGTTAAAATTGCACATGATTTGAAAAAAGAAAGATGAGGAGGAACCTACTAAATGGGCACTTGGTTATCTTTTACCACTTGCTTTTCTTATTTGACTCACTTTTCCACAATTTTACTAATAGGAGTGAAAAAAAATAAATGAGATTTTTTAAAAATAAGAAAATCAATACAACCCAGGAGAACGGGTTGCAAGTTGGTTAAATGGCTGCTCTCTGTGCGGCACCAGTGACCTGGGGACAAATCCCCTGTCCGTCTGAATCAGACTGTGAGCTCTGAGAGACCAGAGCAGCTTTGGAACCTAGTAGATAGGAACCCTGGGTAGCCTTTCTCTGCTTCTTGCTTGCTGTGAGGTTCTGGGCAAGTCACTTGGTCTCTCTGGACTTTGGTTCCATTTGTCAACAGAGGAAACAATAGACGTAATGTGGCTGTGGGAGGTGAATTTAGCAATGCGTGCCAAGCCCTTGTGCAAGTACTCCATGCATGGTGGGTGGGCGCTCATGCCTTGGGTGGTGGTGGTTTTTTTTAACTGAAATGTCTGGTTATTTCTTAGAAGTTTGCACAGGGCTGAAGGCAGCAGGCTTGTTGTTTTCAGTGGTTTACTTGTTGGCATTCTTCTTCATACCTAGTGAAGACGTTCCCTTCTCTTCATGTCTGCTTTCACTCCCACTTCCCTCATCCTCGCCTTGACCTGTTTCCCTTCTTCGTGACCTGCCACCACAGACATCTAGCCATACTGTTATTTTGGTCCTATGGATTCTAGAGTTTTTACTGAATGCCATTAACTATGATCTTTGCCTAGAACAGGGGTTTTCAAATGCGGGCAGTTTTGCCTCCCAGGGGAACGACTGAAGACATTTTTGCTGTCATAGCATGGGGGAGGAGGGTTCTTATTAGAATCTGGTGTGTAGAGGCCAGGGATGCAGCTAAATATCCTGCAACACACCAGACAGCCCCCATAACAAAGAAATATCCCACTCAAAATATCGATAGTGCCACTGTTGAGAAACCCTGGCCTAGACCGAGGGGTGCAGAGTAGGGGACAGTGACTAAGGGAGCAGGGTATGGTCTCTGCAACCCATGACGTTGAGAGATACGTGTGAAGGCTCCCCTTCTGCAATTTCACCACCCCCACCCCAGCTGGACCAAAAGTGGTCCAATTTTTAGCTGAAAGGAATAATATGGTGCTACAGTTCTCTATTTTCTGTCTTAAGGAGCTTTGTAGAAAGGACCCCAAATAGATCATTTTAGCATGTCCTGTGACTCCACTGCCAGCCGGTGAGACCTCCTTTCCACAGACTACAGAGAGACCTTGTCACATGATTGCATCATTGATGCATGGTGTGCTGATACATAAGTGCTTTGCCATTTCCAAAGAGCTGGCACATAGATTATCTTCAGATCTGTTCAACATACCCGAGAGGTGGGGACTGCTAGAATTTGCCGCCCAGCCTCTCTGAAGCACCTAAGTCAGACAGCTAAGAGGCAGTGGACTCAGACCTAAGCCAAGACCTCCCTCAGCTAATGATAGCAGCAAGAGCCACAGCTACTGCACTGGAATTGTCTCATTCCAGCCGACAGCCCTCTGCTGGGCATCAGTATGACTTTTTCCATTTTATGGATGAAGAAAAGAAAACAAGCAAAGGTGAATTCATTCATCCACAGGGTTGCTGTCATTGGGATATCTATTAAATGTAAATATAAATCCCAGACCCGGCGTAAGGAGGGAAATGTTCCAGGCACCATATGCTATTGGCTTGCAAGGTTTCTTCATTCTAAATTTACCATTCCCTCACTAGATAAAGACCCTGCGCTGAGACATAAATCTTTGTTTTAGCTAAAAATGGAATCCATAATTACACTGTTTATCTGCTCCATTTCCTTAATGAAGGGGACTGTGGAAGCCCGTTTCTGCTTGATTATCACAAAGGTATCATTTTGGTGAAGTTGCACAAAGAGAACAGAGCTTGCTGGCACCCGGTTGTGAACAGGGGTGCATTCACAGAAACAAAAGAAGAGGAAGGCTTTTCAAATGGCAAATCTATTCATTCCCAATTGTCTGCACATAATTACTGTGAACCCAAGTCAGTGTTTCTCATCAGGGACATTTGTTGCTAAGGGAAAATTAACGAAATTCAATTGTGCGGATGCTCCCTTGGGTGCTTCATTGTGAGTGGGTGATAGGTCATGGTGACATCCGCGTAACTGGGATAGGAGGCACAGCAGTGTGGGCTCCAGGATGTGAGGGCCAGGCTCGCATCTGGACCCCGTCGCTCACTGCAGTGTGACCTTGGGCAAGTGTCTTCATTTCTGAGCTTTAGTTTCTTCATCTGCAAAATGGGACAGTAGCAAGGGCTTGCTTATTCTGTGATGATGAGGATTCTCCCCATGCTAAGGGCCTGGCCCAGGGTTTGGCATGTAGTAAGTGCATAGTGAAGATTGATGGTGAAGGTGGTGGTGGTTTGCTGTGTGAGTTAATGATGACTGTGGTGAGTCACTCTCTGTGGGACCCATGGCAGGCAGTGTCTGCTTCTGGAACCTCATTTTTCCCTTCTGGAAAAAGAAGGAATCAGCCAAACTGAGCTCAGTGATCCTTGAATACCTACAGCTTTGTAAGATGTGAGTTCGGAATGCCTAAGAGTTAAAACAGTATCCAACAGGGCCAGGCACGGTGGCTCATGCCTGTAATCCCAGCACTTTGGGAAGCCAAGGTGGGCAGACCACTGAGGCCAGGAGTTCGAGACTAGCCTGGCCAACATGGTGAAACCCCCATCTCTACTAAAAATACACAAAAAAAACTAGCCAAGCATGATGGTGCATGCCTGTAATCCCAGCTACTTGGGAGGCTAAGGCAGGAGAATCGTTTGAACCCAGGAGGCAGAGGTTGCAGTGAGCCAAGATCACACCACTGTACTCCAGACTGGGTGACAGAGTGAGACTGTGTCTCCAACAACAACGACAAAAACAGTATCCAGTAGATTGCAAGCAGCCTCAGTTACTGGTTTGAAATTCCATAGATAAATAGTAGTGACTGCACATATATGTGGTGTTTTCCATAGCAATCTAGACAAAGTAAGTTCTAGCCATGTTATTTAAATTAAATGTGGCCATAGCTTTATACGATAATTCACGTTTCCCAAAAGCACATCAAGCAACTTCCAGCCAACAGTGGTGCTGCAAATAGACCCAACGGTTTATCACTATGTCAGCATGGAGTGCCCTACAATTGTCAAAGGAAAAAGAATTTCATCTCCAGAAAGGATTAGAGCCAAATGAGTCTCACCATTGAGAGTACTGGACTCATTCCATTGTAACTGGGCCCAGACAATTAGAATTAGAGATGGTGCAATTATCAGGCTTATTCAAATCACGTGTGCTGCCTATCTCAGCCTGACCCAAAGACCTTTCTTTTTTTTTTCATTGGCCAAACTTCACAGAGCAGTTAAACATATACATGCTGGAGCCAGACAGCCCAAGGTCAAATTTTGGTTCTGCCACATACTCAGTGGATGAATTTGGGCAATTTACCCTCATTCTTTTTCCTCCATTCGCCATCTGCAAAACAGATAACAACTGTTCATACCTCATAGTTTATTTTTTAATTTTGTCATGTTTTACTGTTAAATAAATTAATTCATATTAAGCAGGACAGCATCTGGAACGCAGCAATTTCTTCATAAATGTAGCTGTTATGCCATCATTAGGTTTTTATATTCCGTCTGCATGCTTGTGCCGCATCCACTTATAACCTAAGCTATTGTATACTTAAATCTTTATTTCATG
Source organism: Symphalangus syndactylus (assembly GCF_028878055.3). Classification (NCBI taxonomy): domain Eukaryota; kingdom Metazoa; phylum Chordata; class Mammalia; order Primates; family Hylobatidae; genus Symphalangus; species Symphalangus syndactylus. Next base: position 105,927,025 of record NC_072423.2, on the reverse strand, counting down.
TCAAGGGACTCACTTTTTGAAATTCTAATAATTTAAATATGAAAAGAAAGTTTTATAAACTGAAAACCAGAATGACTTGCCATACAGAGAAATCTGTTGTAAAAATCAGAACCATGAAAATAAAAAGTGTTACCAAATTGTAGCCAGATCCTATGACCTTTGTGTTTGGCCTCTTCGGCTTAAAAGGAGAGGAGAGCAAATGAAAGAAAGAAGTGAAAAAGATAGAAAGGTGGTAGAAACTCCCTACTATCAAACAAAGATGTCCTTCTTACAAAACAGAGGCAGCAAAAAAGATTTGGGAAGAGAATGATGTTTCCACCACGTGCCTCTTCTGTGTTGTTACTGTTGGGCCTGGAGCACCTAAAATTCACCTTACCCTCCACCTGAAAGGCAAGAAAGAAATGTGTCATAAGGGACAGAGGTTCTCACATTTTTTGGTCCATTTTATTCTATTTTATTTGTTTGAAAACACTACTCAAGAGAGTCATTCTTGTATTCAGCAGGCATTTAATGTTCCCTCCAATGAGCTAGCATCTTGGGGACAGAGGGACAGTGTCTGAAACCTGGCCTTTCTGGAGAATGACTACCAGCACCATACAATCAGTGTAGTCAGGAGTCAGAGAGGCAGCCATTTGCTTGCCTTTTCTACCAAAAAGCGATGGTTCAAAAAGCCTGACTCCATGAAATAGCACGAGTGCAGCAGGAGTCACGGTGGTAGTAAAAACATACACTTAAGCAGCACTCACAGCGTGCAGCTACTGTCCATCTAATTCATTTGATTCTCAAATAACCACACAAGCTTGGTACTGCTATTCCCATTTAGCAGATGAGGGCACTAAGTTGTAAAACGGTTAAAAGCTTACCTGCTGTCACACAGCAGTGGCAGGATTCACTGCCTGGAATTGGTGCTTTTAGCTACTACATAACTAGCCAGCCTCTGGCCTGTGGATGGTAACATTTGCTAATGACTAGCATTTCATGAAGGCTGTGTGTATGCATGTAGGTGGGCAAAAGTGCAGGCAGGCTTCACTCTGCTAAGAGCTATACATGCTTTTGTTCATTTATTCCTCAGAACGATCCTGTGAGGTTACTATAGACATTTCCCCTTAATATCAGTGACCAGTTACTGAAAATTCTATATTCTGACTAAAAGAGCTGATGAAGAGTCTACTTCCTTTTGTTTTAAATAGCAAAGATTACAATGCATTGTGCTCCAACCCCAAACCCCCAACCAATTTCCTCAAAATAATTAAACCTCAATGAAAAGCCTCCATATAAGAAACCATCATGCTAGGATACTACAAATGCTTAGAATCGTTTCCTGATCACCCCACAAGTGCTTGGTTGTTACCCAGCAGTTGTTTTGCGTGCAGTAGCACTGACGGCTTGCTTAGTGCCAGCAGCATCCCACATGGACAGTGGACAAGATATCTCCCCGTAGTTCTGCCCACCAACCAGTTATATTTGGAATGTAACATGAGAGTTTGTTCATACATAGTTTTGTTAAAATCCCATTGAATTTTGGAATTGAAATGTAAATAAGATATTTTTTTTTTCTACAAAAACAATAGCTGAAGGCTTTGTACAAACTTTGGTATTGGAAATCTATAAGCATTCTCTTGGGGAAATGTTAACAAGCAGACCTCCTGTGAAGAGTACATGTGCTACTAGCATCCCCATTTTACGGGTGAGAACGGTGAGGATTCACTAGAAGTAGCAGAGCGGGGAATCGTACTCCAAACTTCTCTTACTTCAGAGCCTTCACCCTTAACCACTATGCTATAGTGTCTATCATTATTGTCATCATTATAATGTCAAAATGGCTTCATTAGAATGCTACTGTTATCTTTGTTGTTGTTGTTGCCATTATCATTATTTGACATTTACTTCACACTCATTATGTTCCAGTTACTGTACTAAGTACTCAACATACATTGTTTTATTTACTTCTCACATCAACCTCTGATGGAACTTTATTATCCTCGGTTTACAAATAAGAAAATTGAGATCTAGTGAGGTTTTGGATCTTGCCCACTGCACAATCAACTGCCAAGCCTCTACCGAGCGCGCCTACTATGTGCTCATCCACATACCAGGGTTATTTAGTGCTTTCAAATTGACTTGGTGTATTATTGCACAAAGAGCTTCATAATAGTAGGATTTGGTTCATGGCTGTGCTTCAAAGACATTACGTATTTTACTATTTCATATTTCAATTTTCCTTCTATAATAAAACCATGCAATTGTATCATGACCTTTGTCTCACCCTAAATAATATGGTATAACTTATATTTTATACATTTATTCAGATATACATATGTGTTGTTGCTAAGTTTGAGTAAGTCTGAGGTCAGAGACCTGGTGACTGATGTTGTCCCAGAAAGTAGAATTCTTGTGATGCATAAATGATAGCTGATCAAGCCAACACAACTGTTGGAGGAATTATAGCTTATAGAGTTGCTTGGCAGATGAAATCACTTGACTAATTAGAAAATAATGCATTATGCTGTGCTAGAAAAATCACAGAGCAGCAGAAGCGGAACTGTGTTCTGGGTTGCTGTGGGCTGCCAGTCACAATTTTGAGCCTGTGCCTTGCATTCTTTACCTTTTTTTCCCCCATATCCCTACAGCCCAGAAATTGAAACAGACCCTGGAGCCTTGTGATACTGAATATCCAGCATTTGTCTCTGAGCGCACCATCAAGGAGACTACAGGGAATATTGCTTGTGAAGACTGCTCCAAGTAAGCCATACCCCCACCCTCTAACCCCCTACATCTTTCTGCTCAGCACAGAACTTTCCCAGATGGGTCTGTGTGACTTGCAGGCACAGTTACACCAATAGAAAACATGGCTGCCCTCTTGTGTAAGGAAGTATTTCTATCAGCTTGGAAGAAACACCACTTGGCTTTATAAGATATTCTAGACACTGGGAAGCATTCAGAATGCATGAAAATACATCCTGCAGTACAGGAGATTTGTAGGTCAGTTTGTTCATGTTTTGAGAAAGTCCTAATTGGTGCTTTCTCAACTGACGGTTGGCAGTTTGAACTGTGTGTTCAAGAATGTCCTTACGTATCTTTACTGAAGGCACAAGCCTTCAGGATTTACCCAAACCTGATAAATTGGAAATGTTTCTTGGTGGTTGAGTATGCATTTCCCTGATTGCTAATGAGGTTGAGCCTCTTTTAATGGTTTTATTGGTTGTTTGGGGTTTCTGACCTCTTTATTTCAATTGGGCAGTTCCCGTCTGGGTGATTGGATCTACTCTTATTGATTTGGGTGTTCTTTCTCTTTTGGATACTATTTCTTTACAGTCGTATGCATTGTATGTGGGTCTTCCTATTCTATGGTTTGACTCTTTACAGATGACTTTTTTTTTTTTTTTAAGAGATGGGTATCTTACTATGTTGCCTGGGCTGGTCTCAAACTCCTGGGCTCAAGCAATCCTTCTGTCTCAGCCTCCCAAGTAGCTGGGACTACAGGCACACAATGCATAGAAATTTTCTTTCTTTCTTTTTTTAATAAGTCTAGTCATGGGCTGAGTTCCCATCTATATGCAGATCTGTTTCCAGATCTTATGGTTTGTTAATACCTATATATCAATACCATATCTCTTTAATTATTATAGCTTTATAATATGACTTGGTATTTAAGAGAACAAGCTCCTTTCCTTATTCTTCTTCTAAGTTTTCTTAATTATTCTTGGCTCTTTACTCTTGCATACTAATTTTGGAACTAGCTTGTTAATTTCCATGAATTCTGATAGGGTTTTGATTAAAATTTCTGTAAGTGATAGATCAATTTAAAGATAATTGCTATTTTTTATAATAAACTAAATATATGTCTTTAGTTATATGCCTTTTCTGTGCCTTTTAATACAATTTTATAACTTTATATATCTATACCTACACACCCCATAGTTTTTCTTCTATCATAAATAGTATATATTTAAAACTACTTTTCTAATTTGTAATAACTAGTATATGAACATATCACTGATTTCTTTTTTGTATATTGAATATTGTATCCAACACACTGCTGAATGCTCTTTGAGATCGACTTGTTTGTGTATGGATGCTCTTGGACTTTTTGCATAGACAGTAATATCATTTGTGAAACGTTTTCTTTCTAATCTCCATACTTAATTATTGTTTTCTGTTTTATTGCACTATACTTCTGACACGTCGTTAAATAGAAGCAATGAGATTAGGCAACCATGTCTCATTCCTGATTTAAAGGAAGTGCCTCCAATAATTACATGTTAAATATGTTTGCTAAAGGACTTTTTTATTGTCATAAAATATATAAAGAATATAAAATTTACCCTTTAACCATTTTAAAGTGTATAATTCAGGAGCATTAAGTACATTCACAATGTTGTGCAACCATCACTATTAATTCCATAGTTGCTGTAGATTTTTGGTAGTAACAATTTATGAGGCTAAAGAAAACTTTTGTAAGAGTTTTTGTTGCCATTGTTATTGTTGAAATCTAAATTGATATTGAATTTTATGAGAAAATTCAACATCCATTACAAAAAAAGTTTCCTTAATTTGTTAACATGTTGTTACATTAATATTTTTAAAATTTTAAATCATGAAATATATGTATATACATATAAAATACTTCTAAGTTTTCTTGGTTATTCTTGACTCTACTCTTGCATACTAATTTTGGAATTAGCTTATTAATTTCCATGAATTCTGATAGGGTTTTTATATGTATAATATATGTATTATATGTACATATCATATGTATGTATTGTTTGTGTATTTCATGATATCTATAATCATGTATATTTTGTGATTCTATTTTCATGAAATATATAATACATATGTATATGTATTATACATAATGTAGTATATATTACATATGTATAGTATGTATATATTACATACTTTATATGTAGTATATATTATATATTAATAGTATATAGAATGTCTAATGTGAAAATATACTTGCTTTTTCAGGATGGACTTCATTGTCATAAACAGGCCAGGCATGGTGGCGGGCACCTGTAATCCCAGCTACTCGGGAGATTGAGACAAGAGAATTGCTTGAACTCAGGAGGTGGAGGTTGCAGTGAGCCAATATCTCGGCACTGCACTCCAGCCCCGCAACAGAGCTAGATTCCGTCTCAAAAAAAAGAAAAAAGTAATAATATATCACACATATTGCAGGATTCAATTTACTTACACCGTGAACTTTTTGTTTTTATGCTCAAAAAGGAGAGTGGCGATACTTTTTCTTCCTTGCACTGTCATTTGGCTTTCCTATTAAGGTCATTTTATTGCCACAAAATTACTTACAGTTTCCCTCTTTCTGTAATATCTGTAGCATTTAACATAAGATGGAATCCAGTATCTGTTTCTTGAAGGTTTGGTAAAACTTATAAAACTATTAGTGACTAGTGGGATTTGTATGTGTATGTTTTTTCGTGTGTGTATAAATTTACAACTATGAAATTAGTTTCTTTTGTGGTTAGATATTTCTGGATTTTCTTTTTCCTTTTGAAATGGTTTTGGTGATTATATTTCTTAGAAAACTGCCTATTTCATCTCGTTTTTCAAGGTTATTGCAGGCATTGTTGATAGTGTTTTCTTTTTTTTTTAATTTTCATTTCTTTTTTTTTTATTATACTTTAGGATTTAGGGTACATGTGCACAATGTGCAGGTTTGTTACATATGTATCCATGTGCCATGTTGATTTCCTGTACTCATTAACTCGTCATTTAGCATTAGGTATATCTCCTAATGCTGTCCCTCCCCACCCCCCAACCCCACAACAGTCCCTGGAGTGTGATGTTCCCCTTCCTGTGTCCATGAATTCTCATTGTTCAATTCCCACCTATGAGTGAGAACATGCGGTGTTTGGTTTTTTGTCCTTGCGATAGTTTACTGAGAATGATGTTTTCCAGTTTCATCCATGTCCCTACAAAGGACATGAACTCATCATTTTTTATGGCTGCATAGTATTCCATGGTGTATATGTGCTACATTTTCTTAATCCAGTCTATCGTCGTTGGACATTTGGGTTGGTTCCAACTCTTTGATAGTGTTTTCTTTTGATTAAAAATATTACTGTGTTTGTGATTTTGCCCCCTTTTAAAGTTTTTAATTGATCCTCCCTCTTGCTCCCTTTCCTCTTGCCTCCTTCCCTCTCTCTCTCCCTTTCCATACTGCCAGAGATGTGTTTTATGTTTCTTCTATGATTCTTGAGTTTACATTGTTTTTTATTTTCTAACATTTTGTCTTTGATGCTTAGCTTTTCAGGTTCATTTTATATGTATATAGATATACATAGAAGCATATATATGTCTAGGTATACATTTCTCTCTGCATTCCGGTGCATCTCTAAATTTTATATATATATATATGGCCTTCATTCTTATTCATCTCTAACAAGTTTCTAATTTTTACCATTTTTTGATCTGTAAATGCCTAAATCGTGTTTTAAAATGTCCAAATATATGGGAGTTGAGGCCATCCTTTTTATTACCGAAGTCTAATTCAATGGCCTTGTGGTCTGTATAGCACATCTATTTTAGTATTTGTGGAAACTTGCTTTGTATTTCCAGTCCTTGTCCACATGTTCTTTGAGAGCAAGTTACATTCTCTAATAGCTGGGTACAGGGATCAATGTGTGTCCTTTGGACGAAGTATACAAATTGTGTTTCAAACCTACCTTTATTTTCAGTCTATTTTAGATGTCAGTTAATCTCTCACCAGGCTTATGGACGTTTTTGTGCCATTCAGTTCATTTTGCTTTCTGTATTTTGAAGTTATGTTACCATGGACATCCCTGTTCATGATTAGTAGAGCTGCCTAAGAAATCATTCCTGTTATCACTATGTAATAACCCTCTTTATACATGAAAGTACTTTATGCCCTAATGTCTATTTGGTTTGCTAATAGCAGAGGTACACTAGCTCTATTTTGGTAATGCTTGCTAGCCGTATTTTCCCCTTTCCCTCCATTTTCAAACCTTTTTCGTCATTTTGCACTAGGATTTTGTTTTATAAACAGAATATAGCTGGATTTGAAGTTTTTATTATTTCTATTATCTGATAGTTTAATCTTTTAAAATTTATGGTGCTTACCAATAAGTTTGGAGTATTTCTACCATCATTTTATATGCTCTGTATTCCTCATGTTTTTTCTTTGTTCCTTCCTTCCTTCTTTCTTTCCTTCCTTCCTTCCTTTTTTCCTTCTTTCCTTCCTTCCCTCCGTCCCTCCCTCCCTTCCTCCTTCCTTCCCTCCTTCCTTCCTCTCTCTCTCTTTTCTTTTCTTCCTTTCTTTCCCTTCTGTTGGATTGATTGGGTTTTCTCTATTCCTTTTTTTTTCATACTCTATGTAAAGTACACACTATTCCTTTAGTAGTTGCCCTTTGCCTTTTTAACATGTTTCAATTGGTGAGGATTTCCTCTCTTCCTCCAGAACAAACAAAAACTTACATTTTATTAAGTTGGATTACCTCCCATCTCTTTCATATAATATTTTCTAACCTTCTAGTTCTACTGTGTTTTTAACCCATGAAATAATTATTACTATTGTTGCTGCCTAGGGTAAATAACATGTTTACCTGCATTTTTTATATGTTTATAGTTACTCTTTGATTTAAAAAAAATTGCTTTTTATTTTACAGTACTTCAGAAGTTTTTCCAAGAATGATCTGAGAGTGATAAATTATCTCATTCTTTATCTAAAATCCCAAATTTAGTATGTACTCAACAGTGATGATTTCTCTCCATAACATCAAAATTAAAATATTTTGAAGATATTCCATTGTCTTCTCACTTTTAGCCTTGTACCTTTGTGGGTAGTCTGACCTCTCCCCGTTTTCTGATGGCTTTTACAATGTTCAGTCTCTCTCGAATGTTCTGAGGTTTCATTGAAGTGATTCCAGTTATAAATTCATTTCTATTTTTTAATGTGCTTTATTCTGGATAATTTCTTTAAACTCATATTCCAATTCACTAATTTCCTTTTGATCCTGTCTGGTCTGCTGCTTAAACAGTCTATTGAGCTTTTTATTTCTAGACATTTCATTTGCTTCTCTTAAAAATATATGTTTTCTTTTATACAGTCTTATTCTTAGGTTCTGTGTACCAAATTATAAAAACCTTTTAAGATTGTTCTAATAGTTTAAATTTTAGGAGTATCAATCTTCTTTTTTCTTCTGTCTGTGTTTTTCCATGTTAGATTATTGGCTCATGTATTTTGTCATTTTTAACTGTGAATTGATCCTTACTATTAAATATTATTTCTCTGGTAACAGAATAGAATTTGAGTTTCTCTTCACAATATATTTGCATTTTGGCTTCTATCATGTATCCTATTAGTAAAGACTGCCCGGGAATAATTGTTATGTAAGTTTTTTATGTTTAGGAATTTCTGTACCATATAATTAGAATACATATTTTTCCTAAGCAGCATGTAGTTTAGGCTTGAAGTTTGATTTCTCATGGGCAATATTGGTTTTCCTATTCAGAGCCTCAGAGAGTGCCAGATTATCCATTTTTTACACTTAGCAGTAAATTTACAAGTTAGCTTTAAGTGTCTTCTCTTGTAAGATCTTTTGTATTTAAACATGTTTGTTTTGTTTTACTATTTCATCTAGTGTGTCTGAGTGTTTAGAGCAGGATGGCTTCCACATTTGCCCTGTCTACCATGTTATAGTTTATTTTTCTGACTGGGGGCATTCTAGATCCACCGCAAGAAAGTACTGAAGTGTACGGTTCAATGCAGGAGCCTTGGAAGCAATGGGTTCAGAATGTGAGTTCTGACTTCACTGATTATTAACTCTGTGACCTTGGACAAAAACCTTAACTCCATGAAGTTCTGCTTATTCCTGGGTGATTTGAGGGATTATAATAGTAAGCATATCATGGCTTGTTACAGGAGTTAAAGTGAGAAAATGTGTGTTGTGAATTTAGCATAATGCCTGAATCAGATTAAGTACTCAGTAAACAGTCACATGTAACATGTGCATAAGGCTATGGTCTGAATGTTGGTGTCCCCCCAAAATCTACTTGTTGGAACCTAATCCCCAATGTGATAGTATTAAGAAGTGAGGCCTTTAGGAGATGATTAGATCATGAGGTCTCTGCCCTTACGAAAGGTATTAGTGCCCTTATAAAATAAGTTTGAGGGAGTCTGTTTGACCTTCCATCATGTAAAGACACAGCTAAAAGGTGTTATCATTGAGGCAGAAAACAAGCCCTCACTAAACACTAAGTCTGCTGGTGTCTTGATCTTGGGATTCCCAGCCTCCAAAAATGTGAGCAATAAATTTCTGTTGTTTATAAATTACCCACTCTGAGATATTTTGTTATAGCAGCCTAAATAGATGGAAACACATAACACCAAATATATAAAAAGTTTTTAACACCTGTAAACCATTCTGCTGAAATGTGAATATTTCTTTCCACAGTCTAATGTTATTTCACTACTGTAGAATTCCCTGTATAAAAAGGTGTAACATATATGTCTCAGATATGATCACAGGCCATGTGTGATGGAAGGGTTGTTGACAATTCATGACTCTATGGTTTTGTGAGGTAAATGCCACTGGTTTTATAATGATTGAGATCCTTTTTGACCAAATGCGTACTATACCCTCAGTCATCATAACTACAAACTCTGTGAGGTGGCCAGTATCTCTTAGTGAAGATAGGCACAATCATATTTAGTAGAGCAAGTTAGGGTTCTTATTTCTATTCTAAGTGAGAAAACCAATAGAACTAAGATAGGACATCGCTAGAGCAAGCAGTATTTTTCCTTATTAGAAATCATAATTAGAAAATAAAGAAATAGATGCAGTTGGATTAAAGAAAATGACCTAAATATTTCAAACTAAAGAAATAACTACCTTCCATTCAGTAGGAATAGGAGGTCATTGCATTCCTGCTGTGGTCTAGAAACTGTGCTGGTGCTTTGGGAAATGCCAATATGAATAAGATACAAAGGTGAAGGCTGGGCACGGTGGCTCACACCTGTAATCCCAGCACTTTGGGAGGCTGAGGCAGGCATATCATTTGAGGTCAGGAGTTTGAGCCCAGCCTGGCCAATATGGTGAAACTCCGTCTCTACTAAAAATACAAAAATTAGCCGGGCAGGGTGGTATGCGCCTGTGATCCCAGCTGCTACTCGGGAGCTGAGGCACAAGAATTGCTTGAACCCAGGAGGCGGAGGTTGCAGTGAGCCAAGATTGCACCACTGCACTCCAGCCTGGGCCACAGAATGAGACTCTATCTCAAAAAAAAAAAAAAAAAAAAAAGCATAGTTAAAGCTGAAGAGATTTATATCAGTCATGGCTAGTCTGTTTCAGCTCTCTAATACCATGCTGGGTTGAAGACTCACAGGAGATTGGGTAGTAAGTGGAGTAAAGCTTTGCACAGTGTGCTAGCAGCAGTGAAAAGACACTGTAGGCATTGGAGGATTTTCCTTTCCAAGCTTTATTTCAAGACCACCACCTGGCAGCTCAGTCATACACTGCAGAAGCAGAACAATAAAGCCCCAGGAGTCTGGGTGGGGACAGAAATGGGGACTTGGGCTTTTTCTTTTTTTTTTTTTTTTTAGTAGACATTTGATTGAAGCATAACACCTACAGAAAAGTGTCCAAACTGTAAGTTTGCAGCTTGATTAATTTGCACAAAGTGAATACTCCTGCATAACCAGCACCCTGGTTAGGAAGTGAAATAACATTACAAGCTCCTCAGAAGCACCGACCCCCACACCTGCCCTCCTCTAAGAGTAACCTCACTGACCACAGGATAACCACTCTCTTGATTTCTAACATCATGGAATGGTTTAGCCTGTTTCTTATTGCTAACTTGTGAGATGGCAATTTGGTAGGTAAGATATGAGGGCTGATTTATTAATGATCTTGAAGGAGGTCTCTAAGGAATTCACTCAGAAAACAAATTAGGGTCATAGGAAGAAAATGTGAAGATAACTCAGGACTTGAGTAAACATTTCTTGATCATCTGCTTGCATCCCAGACACTGGGCTGCACTTTGTGGAGACAGTGGTGAATGAGACACACAAAATTCTTGTCTTCATGGAGTTTGCAGATGAGTAACCAGGCAATGCCAATACTCCATGGTTAGTGCCATGATTAGAGAGTAAATGTTACACAGGGTCACAGAAGGAAGGCTTAGGTGGTCAAGAAAAGCTTCCTGGAAGAAATAGCACCTAACACAATACCACCAGGGTGAGGAGAAGTTGGGTATGCACACCCAGGCAGAGAGAAGAGCATTGTGGAGATGAGAGAAATTGTGGTTTGGTTAACACATTGTTAGAAGTTCCAGGAAGCTGAATAGAGAATTGTGGGTGAGGAGAGATGACAGAGGGGACAAGGGCTGATCAAGGCCTAGGGCTTGTTGCCCTTTTGATCCTGTCCAAGAGAACTAGTCCTTTGAAGGACTTCAAATGCTAACTACCCTGACACCAGTATATAACCACTGAAAGGTTTTAAGGAAAAGAGTAAAAATGATCAGATTCTAGATGATGGGAAAAATTACATGGTGGCCTCTTGAAACAGAAACTCCTCATTCAGGCAGCCATTTGCTACCCCTTTGTCCCTTCCTTCTCTCTCACCGCTAAGTTCTCATGCACACACACAGACACACACACACACACACACACACACACACGCACACACTGGTCCTAACAGAGCAAACAACTCACTTGTTCTCTTCCTCCTCCTCTTCTTTTTAGAGATTAGAAATTGACAGATCACTGGGGTAGCTAGTTGGATGAGAAATCAATGTAATACTACTTTTATTCCTAATCCAAAAATCTTTGTGAAGCTTTATTATAGAATTATGATTTAATGTTTATACAATATAAAAAAGGTCCCATAAACAGTTTCGTTGAGTGCTTTTGAAGAGTGGAACCCTTTTATTCTTGTCTTTTGCATATTCTTTTCTCTTTATCCCTCCTTGCTCCATTTTATGAAATACAGTTTATTAGAAGATATATTTGAGTATTTATCAAAGTATTTATGAAGCTATTGTTTTCTATGAGCTTTGTATTCTCAGAATGCAATATATTAAGGAGGAAAATAATGTTATTTGATTTTTGTTGTCTTTCCCTTCTTGATGACCCATAGATGTACAACGGCCAGCACGATTGGTGGCATCCAGAAAGCTGAATCTGTACCTCTGCTTTACATCTAATTCGCATAGAAATTTATCAACCTTTCCCTGGAAAGAATGAGATTTTTCAGGTCTAGTTCTCTAAGACAATTACTAATTTTTGACCAACTTTGTAGGTAACTTCAGGTCAGGGGCAATGACATTCAAAAATAACACAATTCTGCAGCATTTGGCCAGGAGTGCGCTGGAAATTGAGTTTGGTGAAAATTATAGTATTTCAGAAATTACGCAGTAAGATCTTTTTCATAGGAAAACATCTCGCCTTCCGCAATGGAACATACAGAACCGTGTCCATTACAAACTAGTCTCAAGGCAGCGATTACTTTCCTCCACAAGCAATGGCAAACCATAGAGCAACAATCCCAAAGAACTGAGCACTTCCCACGGGAACAGGCTTCAGCTGCAGTTTGCCTTTGGACTGTCATTAACAATCTGCCCATCTCTTAGAAGAGATCCGCTGACCCTGGTGTGTAAACATTTTGCTAGAACTAAGTAAATCATGTCAGGTGGTTCTACCCATATAGCAGAAGTCTTTTCAGTCTTCAGAAGTCTTTGAAGAACAAAGTTGAGCTGCATCCTACTCCATTTCTGTGTCCTGTTTCCAGAATCATTAGATGGTTTCGTATGGAAAATACATCAAGAGGTGACTCAGTTGCTCTAAATAGAAACCTTCAAATTGGCAACTCCAAAAGTGGACATTTGTATGTCTATAGCATAGACAGATCTATTATAACATACAGGGACAGTATGTAGTGTTTTTAAAGGGATTTTCAAAAATATAGGGTTTATTAAGAATGCAGGAGCCTGAAAGAAAATAAGAATTTACATAAGAATGTCATTAGGGTTGGTGGTTTGGCTGCTCTAACCAATAATTTTTGTCATCCAATACCCCACTGATTATTAAATTAATCTGTTATTCAAACAGCAATCGAAAACAACTCAGCCCATATTTTCTGGGCATTTGTGACTGTCAACAAGTTGGACAAAATTGGAATCTAAAAAGGATGTAATGTTTTATTATTTTCCAGTATGTTTCTTTCCTTCTTGATTGCCCAGCCCCCTTTGCCAAGAATGAGATTCACAAAGATTTGCTTAGAATCAGTTGCAAAATAAATAGTTAGAACCAGTTAAGAAAAATAATTAACCAAAAATAAAACTTCAAACACATGTAACATTTTCATTTCAACATTTCAGTGTTGGCAAAATATTAATTTCTAAGGTAAATTAGATTTTTGTTTTTGTTTTTTATTGTGTGCTTTTTTAGTTAGTATCACTCATCACTTCTCATAAAAATTATATTGCCATCGGTTTCACTTGGAGATCTGTACACAAGCTTTGCTCATCTTCCTGGAAGCCCCAAAAGCTGTGGCTACAGTTTTCTTCTCTCATCGATTCTCCCCATGCACCTTTCATTTATCCGCTAAGCTGAAAGAAAGTAATTGGTCTCGAAGCTGTGTTGACATGTTTCGTGGGCTACAGTTCAGAAAACCATAGTTCAGGGATTCCATTTTCCAACGAACGACTCCAATTTCCTGTTGAGGTCTCAAGCTGGGTGGGCGATTTACCACAAGTCTTTAGACTGTTCTCAGTGAGTGCCCTGCAGGTGTTTCTACCAAGTGAGGCTTCTGGAAATGACCTGAATAATGGATCCATTGCACAATAGGGACACAACATTTTCCTTGAGTAAAGGCTAAGAAGGTGGCCTCTGGGACTGAACTATGGTCTGGGCTACCACACTTACTAGTGCAAAGATCTTAACACATTATTTAAATGCCCTAACCCTCACTTTGCTCATCTCCAAGAGGGCTATAAGCATAGTCCATGCCTCTTAGGATCTATGTGTGGGTTTAAGAAAAGATGTATTACTTTCATACTTAGCACAGTGCCTAGTGCAGAATAAATGCTTCATAAATGGAAGACATTTTTATGGAGCACAGTCCACAAACCCATCTGTGTTGACAGGGATGCAGGAAAACCACAGGACTCCTTACTCGAGATTTCTCAGCCTTGAAGGTAAAACTAATAGTTTCAGTCAGGAAAAGTAGACGGTGAGGTTTCTTTTTGCTCTGATGAGACTATCCTAGACAAAATAGCTCTTGGATTTTTGCCACTTCCTGGGTCTGCTTGAGCTCTTGGTTGACAAGAAATTTGGAATTCTGGATCTGGGAATACACATACTCAACAGTGACCAGATCCTTCATTACACAAATTAGATACAGACTTTGCCAGTGGGAGTACATTAGTGTCATGAATAATATAATTTGTAGGTGTTAAAATGTAAGTTTTTTAACCACTTAACTTGCAAGCATATGCTAATTATTTGTTGAAATATTTTTGTATCTCCTGCTCTATAGATTCTTGCCAAACTACCATACTCAATCTTGTTTAAAACATGTAAATAGGATTCATTTTCCCATGAAATAATCAGCAATCTTTTCAAATGAGCTTTGTTTAATTTCTAAACGAGTCCACTTTCCACTCTACAGTGAGAGTAGCACCAGTGGTCGTATTCTTCCCTTCGGAGATTGAAGGCTCTTCCTCTTATTTTTCCCCAAGTTTTCCCTTGGTATCTTTACTTCCTTATATCTTGCCACGTTGGGTGGTAATGCACAAAACTGTGGATTACCCAAGTCAAAAATAGTTCCTATCTCAATTCTACACAGTCATACCCAAGCAGCAGTAGAGGAAAACCAGCCACATCCCCCCTGTATTTTCTTGCCTCCTCTTCTGCATCTCAGAAACATGGTAGAAGTAACTTCTGCATCATAAAAACAATTTCTTTCCCACATTAAAGGTTTAAAACATGACTATCACATTCAAAAGTTTTTCAATGATATGTCATATAATGTTGAGGCTGTGCTATCAGTCTTTAATACAAGTCTGCCTTCTTTTCGTATTATGGGTATGGGGCCAGGTTTGAATAATTCAATGCTAGCTCTTACAATGAATATCCTAATTAGTGCTATATGTTTATGGTTGCTAAAATCATCTTGGCTTTAAATTTTAAAAAGGGGAGAAAGAGGTAAATGCTTATCCTGGGTACTTTATTTTGAATTGTTGAAATAGTGCCATAAGATGAATGTGGGGTCCAAAGATACTATAATAATTGGGATTAAAACCTCTGGTCAATTTTTCTCCCAGTCCCTCTGAATCTCAGTTCAATGAAGCATTTTACTGGGGACAGGGTTTCCCTGATTCTTTTCCTCAGATGCTCAGAGGAAAAAGTACCCTATTTCCAGACTCAAGGATGATTACAACTTTGGGGATCCAGATAGAATGGATGTTGTTGTGTAGGTGTTGCTATCTTTACTTGCTCTTTGATAAGCAGTGTTTGGAGGGTTTTAGTACAGGAAATGTTATAAATTACTGTTTTCCCTCCTGAGTCCATGATATAAAATGAGAGGGGCGCATGTCTGTAATGACTAGGCAGGTTTCTACCTGACATGAATTAGTCTCACAAACAGTTTCCCATTTGTACATTTCTTAATGTGTGGGGAAGAGGGGTGGGAGCACATGGAAGTTTGTCTGGGCTCACAACACAGTGAGGCTTTCCTCTTCCATGCGGGAGGGTGGGAGACCAGCAGAGCCAAGGAATATTTTTAGAATGTTTATTTGCATGTGGAATGGAGGCGTGCAGAGCTGTATCCACACTATTGACGTTTGCGAGTTGCATTTCTGCGGTGCATTGTCTCCATCCTGGTGGTTGTTTGTGCTGTGACTCCCTCTATCCCTACCTCAAAGAGCAGTCTGTGTTCCCCCCTTGCTCTGCCCAGTACTGCACCTGAAGTGGCTTAGCAAGTTGCCAAAACCCTATAGATGTGTGTTTATTAACTCTCCAGCTTGCCCTCCATTTGTTTAGCTTGGAAAGAGTTTATATATTCCTATGGGTATTAAAAACCCATCTGATGTATTAAAGGAGCTCAAAGGATCAAAGCAGAAATGCTGCCTGAAATGTAGCATGTTGAATATAGATACGAAGTTTCTAGACCCAAACCACTTTTTCAAGGGACATCCTGTATACTCAAAAAGAAAATTCATTTTTTAATGATCAACTTTTCTTTGGGACTTGAATTTTTTCTTTCTCTTTAGTGACCGCCCACCTTTTGGAGCATCTCTCATGATTTTGACAAGAAGACCACTTGGCACCCCAGGGTAGAGACAGTCATTAATTTCAGTATGTTGTTCATGTCTTGGAAGATGTAGCCCAAGAAGCTTAACTGGCTAATGACGAAGCTTCTTAGTGCATCTGAAAGAAAATGGGTGGAGAGGGTACCAGATGAGGATCAGAATCACCTATGATCCAGAATAATTAGAGGTGTAGATGATCAAAGTCAGGAGGATGTGGGAGAAATTATCAGGATAAAATCATTGTATCAGATGCATCTGAAAACATTGCTGTACTGACTTTTAGAAAACAAATTATATATTTCATGAGTGATTCCATTTCTATTGAAGTAGGTTGCCCCTGCAATCTTGGATTATTTCAGTAGATCTAAGCCTATATGAGAATTCATATATGATTACTGTTTATCAAATGCCTACTTTTCAAAAAGAGTTTCGTGTTCATTTCCACATTTATTGGTTTTTCCATTTTTTCCACTTCATCTGTCTTTCACCAAGGAGGAACTTGAGGCTCAGAGGAGTAAACTCTCCTGACCAATCTAACAGAGTCACTATGTGCTGGAGTTGAATTAAGTCCAGATCTGCCTGACTCTGAAAGCTGACAGAGAATTCCTGTTGGCATCCACGTGGATGCCTCTCTGTCATGATACTAGTCATCTATGTAGCCACATCTCAGATTGAGTTCATCTCAAAATCAGAGTTTGCTTTGGAAACTGAAAATTCTCTGATCCACCTGATCTAAGGGAAGAAATCTACAAGCATCCAGTTTGACAGGAGCCATACACTTCTCAATGCCAGTTTCATGCAAATCTCCATTAGGTGTACCCAGGGGTTCTCTCACAACACTTACCACATTACTGTTTAATCATCTCTTTCTTAGTCTTCCTCCCCTATTAAACCAAATGAGGTGGGTTGAAATAGTAGCAAATAATACTGGCTTTGGCGTCATGAAGACCTGGGTTTGAGATCTCAATGCCATCAGTTCCTAATTGGGCAACCTTTGTCAGCAAGTCACTTCCCCTCTTAGTTGCCATCTGTGCCTCTGTAAAATGAAGATGCTAATAGCACCTACAGGGGATTGGCTTGATGTGAATATTACAAGGTATTATAGAAAAAACGGTGCCTGGCATTTAGTTGGCGCTCAGTAGCTGGGAGGTCTTATATTTAATTCATTGTAGACAGGAACATGTCATGTTAATTCCTGTATTCCTAGCACTTAACATGAGACCTTGTGTATAAAGTAGTGCTCAGAAAGCTGTTGATTGAGACAAGGTTTCCCAAGAGAATAACCTTGTAAAGTGTGATGGGGGGTGGGCGGGGGAGGTAGGGCGGGGGTTGTGTGTAATTCTAGTAGCTGAGACACCTGTTATTTTGTGTGATATTTAAAAACAAGTATCTGTTTTGAAAACAACTAGAAGCTCAGATTCCCAAGAGTTGAAAGGCAACTTTTTGATTTTCCTTAGCAAAAGAGAAGGTGGTCCAGAGAAGGGAGGGGGCTTGCCTGAGGTCCTACAGGGAGGAAGCCCCTTATGATACCAGACTCAAAGCTCAGTAGATAGACCTGATGCTTACGAATCGTTCTTCACATCATTGCTTCTCCATAGCTGATAATTTAAAAATAACTATTAACTAACAAAATACGTAAATAAATATTTGTATGAAGTAGCATAAACATGGTAAGTAACTAATATGGTACATAGGATATGCAATAAGAATTAAGTCTCTGCCACCCATAATCCCCTGAGTTCTCTCCTCTATAGGAGCAACCACTGTTTCCAAGCCCTGGTGTGTCCCTCTCCTTGCATAGATGGCTTATGCACATACAGGTGTTTAGGTATATTTTGCAACTCATTTTTTTATACAATGATAACACAGTGTATGTATTGTACTTTACCTTTTATTTCACCTGATATGTCTGAAACTATCATGTCATTTATGTGTGTGTGTGTGTGTGTGTGTATATATATATATATATATATCCTTGAAGTATCTGAAATGTGTATATATACCCTTAAAATATATATAAAATAGATATATAAAAAGATATAAATGTGTATATATACCCTTAAAATATATATATGTTATATATTAAATATATTTTTTATATAATATAAAAATATATATATATTTAAGGTTGTATGAGATTCCATTTTGGGGAATGTTTTCATTTAATCCAGATTGGACTTTGTGTTGTTCCAAAACATTGGCTACTTAACTCAAAGTAGAAAGGAATATCCTTGTATAAGATACAATTTATCTATACATTAAATTACTAGGAGAATTGATGAGTCAAAGGGTATACATGTTTATAATTTTGATAGATCCTTGGGGAAAAAAATGCACTCTGGAGATGTGAAACCAAACTGTTCTTCTACCAATTTATGAGAAGATTAGTTATACTCATACCAACACGGTGTGTTATGAAATGTTTTGCTCTTTTTCAGTCTGATAGATGAAAGATGGAATATCATTGTTGTCTTAACTTTTCATTTTATGATCAAATTTGAACACATGTCATATGTTTTAAGGTTATTTATATTTCCATCTCTGTGTACCCTCTAATTATGTCCTTACCTCTCTTTGTCTCTTAGGTTGTTAAATCTTATATTGTTAGTCTTTTCTTTTAAGGTGCTAGACTTTTCTATTGGGTTTATATAGTAAGAAAATTAACCATTTTTCCTGTGTATTGCATTAAAAGCATAGCTCATCATAATTATTTTCTCAATACAAAAGTAGTACTGGCTTATGGTAGTGTTAGAGAATTATCTGTAGTCTCATCATTCAGCAGTAAAACTGCTGATAAAATTTTGGTGTACTTGCTTCCATTCACGCTTTCTGGGTTTTTTTCAGAAATAGAACAATATTTTAAATACTATTTTATAACACACCTTTTTAAACTGGAAATGTCATAAGCATACTTCATTGCCTCTAAATATTTCTACAACATAATTTCTTTAAAAAATAACCACACAGTATGTGGATTTACTAGTTTCTTTAACTAACACCACTTAGGCTCTTAATATTCGGCTGTATAAGCAATGCCATCATAGATGAATGTCTTTACTCTGAAAACTCTGTGTATTTATGTAGTGACTCCTTCAAGTATCAATTCATAGAAGTAAAATAGTTTGGAACCATTCTTTATTAAGATAAATCTCAGTAAGAGTTAGTTACAAAGTACAGACATAAATGCTATTTTTTTTTTATTTCTTTCTCTGTTGTCTATTTCGGGACATGAGATATAACTTTTCTAAAGAACAGGTATTAGGTGGAAATTATTTTCCAAAACCCTTCTCCGGGAAGATATAGTGCCAACTGAGAATGGCGCCTAAGAGGCCTCAGCTTTTATTTCTCATATTAAGGTGCTAGGAGAAGCCTGTTTGTAATTTAAATTGTAAGAAAAACAGAAAATACAGTAGTGATAGACATGTTTATACATTTAATGCTTTTGTTAGTAATTATTTACAAACCTTCTGATACTATAAAAGAAAAGGTATTGACTTTTCTAGCAGGGTGCCGAGTTAATTATTTCTACTTAATAATGAGCAACATTGAAATGACATTACACAGGCCTGTTGAGGGAGTTGCAGAAAAACGAGCTTCAGAAATACTTTGTGAATGTGTGAGCGTGGCTATAAGTATAACTAATCAGGAAAATTAAAGCAACATGAAAAATTGTTGAGATTAATGGACCCTGATTAAAACAGGATAAAGTGCTCAGGATGTATAAAGTCACACAGTTCTCCGAGCAGGCCCATGTGTTCCAGAATGCATATTTCAGTTCACAGTAAATCTCTCAAATGAATTATGCTAATACTATTGATTCTAACCATTTCCTCACTGGCCTGTTTATCTATTTTTATGTCATTTCTCCATTATAAAGGACATGGGCTTCAAATGCATGCTTATCAAGCTCCGAAAATTGAATTGGTATTTAAGAAAGGAGGCAAAACAAGTAATAGACAATCTTGTTTGCCGTGTTTGGAAACTGAGCAGGGTAGGAAAAAAATACCCTGAATGGTCAGGGTATTTGGGATAATTCTAAAAATGCTTTCAGGCTATGGTTCTGTATGTTATGTGAAGTGGTGAATTCAGACAGACTGTCTAGTAATTCATGAGTGAGGATGGATATTAAAATTTGGTAGCCCCAGTGATGTAGATAATTCAAGAGAAAGGTCTTGAATACACGTTAACTTGAATTCTCCATGCCCCTTTGCTGTGTAGATACAACATCAGTTCCACCAGGTGTTGCCTGAAGTCTGATGTTGTGTTAACAAGTAAAGTTTGACAGGGTAAAGGTAGTGACTGTGCCAAGGGCACCTGTACCTGTGGGTGATTACATTAAACCACTTGGCATAGTCTATTAACCACAAAATGAAAACACCCTTGACCAGGTGCAGTGGCTCGCACCTGTAATCCCAGCACTTTGGGAGGCCAGGGTGGGTAGATCACTTGAGGTCAGAAGTTCAAGACCAGCCTGGCCAACATGGTGAAACTCTGTCTCTACTAAAAATACCAAAATTAGCCAGGCATGATGGCACGCACCTGTAATCCCAACTACTCGGGAGGCTGAGGCAGGAGAATCACTTGAACCTGGGAGATGGAGGTTGCAGTGAGTTGAGATTGCACCAAGCCACACACACAAAACCCTTGTGTTTTATTTTTATTTTTATTTATTTTATTTATTTTTTATTTTTTTGAGATGGAGTCTCACTCTGTTGCCCAGGCTGGAGTCCAGTGGCGTGATCTTGGCTCACTGCAACCTCCACCTCCTGGGTTCAAGCGATTCTCCTGCTTCAGCCTCCGAAGCAACTGGGATTACAGGCGTGTGCCACCACGCCCAGCTAGGTGTTGTATTTTTAGTAGAGACAGGGTTTCACCATATTGGCCAGGCTGGTCTCGAACTCCTGACCTTGTGATCCACCCACCTTGGCCTCCCAAAGTGCTGGGATTACAGGCGTGAACCACTGCGCCCGGCCGTGTTTTATTTTTAAGACAGTCGCTATGAGCAAAGGAATTTGACTTTTCACTTTAAAAAATGATACCATTTTTAAAATTTTTTTTTCTTTCAGAATATTTAGCAGTAGTTCCTAAACACATGACTAGGCTCCCCAGAATCATCTGGGGTGCCTGTAGAAGTGTATGATCCTGGGTCTCAGCCCAGACCACCTGATTCCCAGTGGCCAGGAGGTGAGTCTGGGAATCTGCACTTTGGCCAGGTTTCCCGGGTGATTCTGATGCATGGCCAGGCTGGGAAACCTCTGCAGGATCTCCTCCTGTATAACACAATAGAACATGACAGTAATTTCCTGGATTTCATTACCCAAGGCTAGACTCTCTTTTGCATAAACTAGGAAAAAGTGAACAAATAAGACAAAAGAAGAAGAAACCAAGGGTAGAGTTATACCAAAAGTTTCATTTGTACCCCTCCCTCTCCAGAGATCTAGAAGTTGTTTGAAGTGATGCACCACCATTGTGTGTTCTAGGCCACGATTAGGAGATGTGGTTAAAACACAACCGGCTCAAAGAAAGATGGTGAACCTACAGCTTAAAGTTGAACTTATGGAAAATGAGTGGCAGTTGAAATGGGATGAGAAATCATAATTGAGCTGGGAACCAGGGCTTCAGGAAAACCTCAACCAACTCTCTCAGACATCAGTGGCACTTTTGAGAGGAGGAATTTCAGAACTGGTGTCCTAGGGTCTTGGAGAAAGCAGATAATACCTCCCTGCAAGAGGGTGGGCCGAAGATAAACCAAAGCCAGGATGCAGTAGTCTGCCATCGCCATCAATTTAGAGAGGGTAGAGAGTAAACAGCGAGATGGATTTCTCTAGATCACCAACCCTGTGATTTTTAAAGGATGAGACAAATTAATGGTTTAGGGTATCATGACATACATCTTCCGTCTCATTTTAGTGTGTGTTTTATTTCTTTTTATAAATTGTCCTCTGTGATGTCACTTCTCCCCTCTGAAGCAGTAAGTTTGTTTGCTTTCCCTGGCATTAACCATATTTTTAAAAGCAAAAACTGTAAGGTACAACCCTGCCGTTTTTAGATGAAAGTAAATATATTTGATTAAATGTATTCATTTATGCAGGTTTCTGCTCCCTGTGAACACATGTGAAGACAGATACTGCAGTGAGCACCAGCGATTAAAAATCAGATAAATTGGGGTCTTGTCCTTGAGTCTGAGATCTAGTTGTATAACCTTCCTGAGAAGTCACTGTATTTTCCTAACAACTTATTTTGCCTTAAATTTAGGACTCTCTGTCTCTTTCACTAACATCCATGATAAAGCAATTGCTTCTAAAAGTTGTGCTGTTTTATCCAAATAGACATGAAATCCTCAAGCAACCAAAGTCTGTAATAGTTGGAAAATTTGGTTGTGGTACCTAGAACAAGCAAATTGAAACCCATGCTAAGGCCCATGCATGTGTTTATTTTCATTTAAACCTTTTATTTTCTCCTCCTTAGATTATTAAGGTGAACACAGCTTATTTCATCCTACAATTTTCATGCAGGAGACGCATTTTTCCAGTGGGTTTTCTATGGAATAATAGCATCACCAAATGCCTAAAGCAGTTAGGGCCATGGAGCCAAACACATTTGAGATGTGTTGCATATCAGTATATGAACATGCATTCACAGGCGTGACGTATATATATATATATATATATATATATATATACACCGAATATATAAATATTAACCTATTGGTGTGATTATTAAGCTGGGAGGTTGGGGGGATGGACTAGACTAGAGCTGTGTGCCAAAAAGAAGGGAGTCATCAGTCATGGAACTGGGATTGTGAAGCAGAGATGCTGCCCTGCAACTTTAGTTACAAGAACCAGAAAGGAAGTACACGTTGGCTATCCTGAAAGATCATTCTAGCATCTTCGCAAAATACATTTCTTGAAATACATACATAGAAAAACCTAAAAGAGGCAGAAGCACTCATTTCTCCACCTGTAGAAACCAAAGAACAGGGAGTCCCATGCCAGGACTTTATGATGTTCATCTTCAGAAAATGCCCCAGCCTGCAGCACTATGCTATTCTCTTATCTCCGAAACGATAATTCAGAAATTGACTACGGGGAAAAGACGCAGAAGAGTGAGAAATCAGAAAAATTCTGATTCGATGCACAAATCTCTTTTTGACCTTTTAATGGTCGTTGGAAAAGATGAATTGTGAAAAGTTTTCTGTGGTAGTGTGACAGACATGCAAAATTAGGAAGAATAGTGGAATGAACCCTGTGTACCCATATGCAGCTTCAACAATTGTCAGTGTTTTGTCTTGAAGATATAATTTATTTGATAACAACTTTCTCGTCTTTGGCCTGTGGAAGCCACTTCAACTTGGTCCTTGTGACCTTTTGACAGTACCTCATTAGTCTTTGATAATTTCCTTGGGTTCTGCATAACAAGATATTACAGGCTTATTTTGTACATTTTCTGCCGCAGATCTTGAATCAGCCATTTTCAAGGGAGCCTTGGTTTTGTTTATTGGGAAATGTTCTTTAGAGACCACAATCTGGGCCTAAGTATTCATTGCTAATGGCTTTGCCAAAATCTTTTAAGTCTTTTTAGGAGTCAAAGCTAGGAAATATATTTTTGTTTAGAAAGGGACAATAAATCGAGTGCTCATGCTAATAGTTCTACTTCCAAATCAAAATTGCGTGATTTTTAATTAACTTCTTTGATTCACACTTGTACCTTGTTTAAGTCTACTCTGGCTGCTATTTAAAAAAAATACCGTAGGCTAGATGGGTTAAATAGTTGACATTTATTTCCCACATTTTTGGAGGCTGGGAGGTTCTAGATCAGGGTGCCAGCATGGTCAGGTTCTGGTAACGGCTCTCTTTTTTAGTTAATGAATGGCCTTCTTGCTGTATCCTCACGTGATAGATGGAGCAGGTTCGTCTCTGGTCTCTTCTTAGGAGAGCATGTATTCCACCATGAGGGCTCTACCCTTATGACCTCATCTAAAGCTAATTACCTCCCAAAGGCCCTGTCTCTAAAGACCGTCACGTTGCAGGTAAGAGTTTCAACACATGACTCAGGGTGGGATACAGTTCAACCCATAGTGCATCTCTTTTCTGTTCACTAAAAATCTCACTTCCTAACCATATCAGCATAATAATTATTTAAGCTACAACATACAAAAATAATTTTCAAATATCAATACCAATATTGTTGCTAAAAGTAGAATGATTCAGTATTGTTTAAAAATTCTTTGTAGTCTTTTTATATTTTGGCTAAATCACAAGATGGAAATAGTTTGAAAAAACACTGTGTTTTAAAGCCATTTAAGGCAGAGTACAATGGCACACACCTGTAGTCCCAGCTACTCAGGAGGCTAAAGCAGGAGGATCACTTGAGCCGAGGAGTCTGAGGCTGCAGTGAGCTATGATCATGCCAATGTGCTCCAACCTGGGCAACATAGTGAGACCTCATCTCTAATAATAAAAAAGCCATTTGAAATACTTTTTGTTTTGTGGGGTTACTCCTACAATTTCTTATACAGGAAGGTTTTTCGTTACTGTTATTTTTGATGTGAGGAGTGCTTTTTTCAGTTATATAAAATGTGCATGCACATGGTGTCAATGCCACAACCACAAAATGAGGTAATTTAGAGCAGCATCACTTCCATTTCCCAATCCTTCATCCTATTTTCTCTCTCTCCTAATAGGTAATCATTTTTGTTAGTTGATTTAGCTTTTTATTTAGCTGTTGTTAAAATATAAGAAAAATTGAAATGTATTCACTTTTTTCATTTCTTTTACAAAATGAAGCATATCATACACACTCTTCAGCACCATGCCTTTCTTCATATTGTATTATATGCCACTGATCTTTCCTCATAGGTTTTGGAAATGAGATTTCCCTCGTTCTGTTTCAAAGCTGCGTGGTACTCCATTGTATGGAGATACAATTGCTTGCTCAGTCTCCTACTCATTGACATTCAGGTTACTTCCAGCCTTGTCTTATTACATATGATCTTACAACGAACAGCTTAATGCATGTATAATTTAACATTTTGGGATAGATTCATAGACATGGGATTGCTGGGTGAAAGGGTAAACACATAGATAATTTTTCTGGATATTGCCAGATTCTCCTCCATGGAAGTTGTATCATTTTGCATTTCTTCTAGTAATGTATACAAGTACCTGTTACTCTTTAGACTTGCCAGTGGGAGCATTATCAGACCCTTGGATTTTTTTTCCAATCTACAGTAGATTAAAAAAATGCTAACTTATTGTAGTTCCAATTTTCATTTATCTTATTAGAAGTGAGAATGCAGTTGTTTTTACATGTATTAGAAATAATTCTTTATAATGAAATGTGTTGCAAATGATTTTCTAAAGTTTTTCTTTGCTTTTTTCAAAAAATCATTCTTTGGTGTTTAAAAATATGTCTGTATTGTTCATTTTCTATTTCATTGCCTATTGTTTTGATTTTTATAATTTCTTCTATTTTCTTTGGGTTTATTTGCTTTTTTTCTAGTTTCTTAAGGTAAAAGCTTTGATCATTATTTTTAGATCATTTTTATTCTCTAATAAACATTTAAATCTATACATTTCCCTCTAGGAGTGGTGATATTCCACAGGTTTTGATATGATGCCTTTTACTGTCCTGTAGTTTAAATATTTTCTAATCTGCATTGTGATTTCTTTTGGCATGTGTTATTTAGAATGCTTAATTTTCTAATTATTTTTAAAGAATTTCTAGATACCTTAATATGTTTTATTCCTACTTCAACTCTATTGTGGTTGGAAATCACATTCTGCATGATGTCACTATTTTAATGTTTTTTAGATTAATTTTATGGTCCAGAATATTGCTATTTTGGTGAATATTCCATGTGCATTTTAAAAGAATGTATATTTGGTAGTTGTTAGTTGAAATATTCTATAAATGTGAATTAGGTCAAGACATTGTGTTATTGAAATCTTCTATATTCTAATTTATTTATGGCTGAAATGTTTGATAAAATCCCAAGAGAGATTTGTTAAAATCTCCAACTACAATTGTGGATCTACGTCTCTCTCCCTTTAGTCTGTAAATTTTTGTTTCATTATTTTGAAATCATGTTATTATGTGCATACACATCTAGAATTTTTATGTCTTCTTGATTATCTTATTTTCAATCTTATTTTCACTATTAGAATATGGCCATCTTTATCTCTGGCGACATCCTTTGTCTTTGTCTGATCTTAATTTAGCCAAACCAGCTTTCTTCCGCTTAGAATTTGCATGTTACCTCTTTTACCATCTTTTTCCCTTCCACTTATCTGTGTCTTTATCTTTAAGTTCGCCTCTTTGAAACAGCATATGTTTTGGTCTTTCTTTTTAGTTGTTATTGCTTGTGGTATATTTTACTGTATTTTTATTTACATTTTTAATTTACTCGTGATAAAATTGGCTCCTTTTGATATAGACTTCTGTGAGTTTTGACAAATATTTACAGTTGTATATTTACTACCATAATCAAGATACAGCAATTCTATCATCCGAGAAAATTCTCCTTAGGTGCATTGGAGGTCAGTCTATTCCCAGTCAATCCATTCCCCCCACAGCTCATGAGAAACCATGATATTTTTGTGACCCTACAATTTGGCCTTTTCCAGAATGTCATATAAGTAGAATCATACAGAATATAGCCTTTAAAATCTGACTTCTTATATCAGCATAATGCATTTGAGATTTATTCATATTATTGCTGGTATTCACTGTATAGATGTATCATATTTTGTTTATCCATTATCCAGTAAAAGGACATTTGGACACTTTGGAGTTTTTGGCGATTATGAATAAAACCACCATAAACATTCACATGTAGGTGTTTTTATGAACATAAGGTTGTCATTTCACCTGAATGAACCTGTGAGTGGGGTTGCTGGATTGTGTGGGAAATGTGTGTTTAATTGTAGAAGAAAGTAACCTCCAAACTGTTTTACATAGTATCTGTACCATTTTGCCTTCTTGTCAACACTGTAGGGGAATTCCAGGTGTTCCTTATCCTTGCCAGCTCTTGATATTCTTCCTTCCTTCCTTCCTTCCTTCCTTCCTTCCTCCCTCCCTCCCTCCCTCCCTCCCTCTCTCTGTTTCTTTCTTTCTTGCCATTCTTAAGGGTACCATAGTGGCATCTCATTGTGGTTTTGCACTTCCATGACGAATAATGATTTTAAGATTCTTTTCATGTAATTCCTTGTGATCTACATGTTATTCAATAAGATATCTGTTCAAATGTTTCGCTCATTTTAAAAAAAAGGTAGTTTGTTTTCTTTTTATTGAGTTTTTTACTGTTGCAAATTTTTTGTATATTCATCTAGAATAGGTACAAATCCTTTGTAAAAACATGGCCTGAAGCTTATCTTTTCATTCTCTTAATAGTATCTTGCACAGAGCAGAAAGTATTTTATTTCATTGAAATCCCATTGATTGACTTTTTAATGGATTGTACTTTTGTTTCATGTCTAAGAAATTTTTGCCTAACCCAGGGTCACAAAAGTTTTTCTTCCATGCTCTCTTCTATAAATTTTATACTCGTCAGCTTTACATTTAGGTCTGTGATTCATTTGGAATTAATTTTTATACATGGTGTGAGGTACAGATTAAGATTTTTATTTAGCATTATGGATATCCAATTATTCCATTATCATTTGTTGAAAAGACTGTCATTTCTCCACTGAATTGCCTTTGAACCTTTGTTGAAATTCCAGTGACTGTATATGTATACATCTGATTGAACACAATTTATCTATGTGTCTGTCTTTTCTCTAATATAAAACTGTGTTGATTATTATAGCATTATATTAAGTCTTGAAATCAAGCAAGAAGAATCCTTTACTTTATTCTTTTTCAAAATGCCTTTGGCTATTCTAGTACATTTGCCTTTCCATGTAAATTTTAAAATAAGCTTGTCTTGAAATATTTCAGAAAGTCTGCTGGGATTTTGTTTGAAACTGGGTTGATTATATAGCTCAGCTGGGGAGCCCTGACATCTTAACACAACCAAGTCTTCCAATCCATAAGCATGGTGTAACCATCCATTTATTTCGGTTGTCTTTGTTTTTTCATCAGTATTGTATAGTTCTCAATATAATGATTTTTCCAGTTTTTAAAAAAGTTATACCTATTTCTTGTACCTTTGGTGCTATTATAAATGATACTTTTTTCATTTCAATTACTAACTGTTCATTGCTAGTATTTAGAAACATTGATTTTTCTATATCTTGTTTCTGAACTTTTCTGAACTAACTTATTAACACTTGCTTTTGCTTTTTTATAGCATCTTAGACTATTCTATGTAGACAAATTATATCCTATGTGCATTGAGATGGTTATATTTCTTCCTTTCCAATCTGTATGCCTTTTATTTTTTTTTTATTTTTTTATTCTTTTTTTGTCTTATTGCACTGACTGGAACCTCCAGAGTGATGGTGAATAGGAGAGTGCCAGCAGACACCCTGGCCATGTTCCCAATTTTAGGGGAGAAAGCTGTTAGAATTTTATCATTAAGTCTAATGTTGGCTCTTTGTTTATTTCAACATCCTTTATCAAGTTAGGGGAGTTCCTTCTGTTCCTAATTTCTTGAGATTTATTTCTCTTTTATCAAAAAAGGTTGCTAAAGTTTGTCGAATATTTTTTCTCATCATTTGAGTTAATCGTATGGACTTCTTTAGTCTTTAGATAATTTTTGAATCTTGAACTGGTCTTGGATTCTTGAGGTAAACCATATTTGGTCATGATATATTGTTCTATTTTATATTACTATATGCAAATTGCTAATATTATGTTGTGGCTTTTTTGCTCTATGTTAACAAGGTCTGTTGATATATGGTGTTTTTTGTTTTTGAGACAGAGTTTCATTCTTGTTGCCCAGGCTGGCATGCAGTGGCATGATCTTGGCTCACTGCAACCTCCGCCTCCCAGGTTCAAGTGATTCTCCTGCTTCAGCCTCGCAAGTAGCTGTAATTACAGGCGCCTGCCACCATGACTGGCTAATTTTTTTTTATTTTTGGTAGAGATGGGGTTTCACCATGCTGGCCAGGCTGGTCTTGAACTCCTGACCTCAGGTGATCCACCCACCTCGGCCTCCCAAAGTGCTGGGATTACAGGCGTGAGCCAGCGTGTCAAGCCTATAGTGTTCTTTTTATAATGCTGTCATCTGGTTTTGATATCAGGATGATGCTAGCCTTATAAAAACACTTGTGAAGTGTTCTCTCCTCTTTTATATTCTAGAAGATTTTGTGTCAAATCTGTACTATTTCTTCCTTAAATGTTTAGTAGAATTCCCCAGTGAAGACATCTGGGCTTAGAGATTTCATTGTAGAAAAAGTTTTAACTATGAATTCAATATCTTTATTTAGGATCATTGAAGTTAGCTATTTTTTCTTGAGTGAGCTTTGGTAGTTTGGTAGTTTGTGTCTTTCAAGGAATTTCTTTAGTTCATCTAAGTTATTGAATTTATGAGCATTGTTTTGATTGTTTTGTATTTCCTTATTGCTCTTTGAGTATCTGTAGAATCTGTAGTAATGCCCTTTCTTTCTTACTAATAGTTTTAGTTTATGTCTGTTCTTGTTTTACTTTGTAACAGATAAAACAGTCTAAAGGTTTATTAGTTTTATTGATCATTTAAAAGAACCAGCTGTTAGTTTGATTTCTCTATTGTTTTCTATTCTCAATTTTAATGTTCTCTTCTTCATTGTTTTGTTTGTCCTCCTTGCTTTGAATTTTTCTCTTCTTTTTCTAGTTTCCTATAGTAGAAATTCAGATTATTGATTTGAGGACTTTCTTCTTTCTAATATAAATATTTAATATTAGAAATTTTCTCTGAAGTACTTCTTTAACTGCATCCGAAAAGTTTTGATATGTTTTATGTTACACTTTTCATTAAATTCAAAATATTTTCTCATTTTCCTTATGGCTTCCTCTTTGACCTTGAGGTTATTTAAAGCTGTATAGTTCATTTCAAAATATTTGAGGGTTTTCCGGAAACTTTTCTGTTGTTGATTTGGAGTTCAATTTTATTATGGTTTGGGAGTGTTCTTTGTATAATTTTAATTCTTTTAAAATTGTAAAGATTTGCTTTGTGATCCAAAACATGATCTAACTTTGTGAATATTCCATATGAACATATATATATATATATTCTATATATATGTGTGTGTGTATATATATATATAGATATAGTATTGTTGTTAAAGTTTTCTATAAATGTTAATTAGGTAAAGTTGGTTTCTATATTCTTACAGATTTTCTACCTATTCTACTTTTTCTATTCATTGCCAAGAGAGGGGTGTTGCAGTCTCCAACTATAATTGTAGACTCGTTTATTTCTGTTTCAATGTGTATTCATTTTTCTTCTCATTTATTTGAGGTTTGGTCATTAGATACATGCATATTTAGGATTGTTATGCCTTTTTAGTGAGTTGATTCCTCTGTCATTTTGTGATGTCCCTTTTTACACTAGTAGTATTCCTTGTTCTGAAGTACACTTTGTCTAATATTAGTATAGCTACTGCAGGTTCATTGTGACTAACATTTTCATGGAATCTTTCCCCATCTTTTAGCTTTAATCTTTTCAGTATGCTTACAATTAATGTGTGTTCTTATAGATGGGACATAATTGGCTTGCACTTTTTAATCCAGTATATCTATCTTTCAATTGGTACATTTGGGCCATTTTTTTTTTAAACAACTTGCCACATATTTAATGTAGAATATACTGACCATATTTAAAATGTACATTTAGAAAATTTTTGACAAATGTCTATATCCATGAAACTACCACCACAAACAAGATGAGTATATCCACTACCTCTAAAAATTTGTTTCTTCCTCTTTGTAATCCCTCCCACTGGTTTCTCTCCACCTAATTCTATCCCCAAGTTACTACTGATTTTCTTTTTGTCACTATCGATGAGCTTGTATTTTCTAGAATTTTATGTAAATGGAATCATACAGTATGTATTCTTTGTTGGTCCAGCTCCTTACATACCATTTAATTATTTTGAGAATCACTATGTTGTGTAGTTAATAGTTTATTCCTTACTCTGATAGGATTTTGATTAATATTGCCTTTTATATATAAAATATAGAAATCAGTATAGATAGAACTGACATCTTAACAACACTGGGACTTCTAGCCAATGCCTATACTCAAGCTTCCTTTAAATTCTAACAGCAATGATTCATGGTTTTCAGTAGTATATAGTTTCTGCACATCTGTTGTCAGATTTCTCTCTAAATCTGAATATTTTTATGCTATTTAAGTAGTATTACTTCATTTTCCAACTGCTTTTTGCTACCAAAACATCCAAATTGCTTATCTATATTGAATTTTATATCCTGCAACCTTTCTAAGCTTCCTTATCATTTCTAGTAGTTTTTGGTAGGTTTGATTACATTTCCTACAAATATGAACATACAGTCATCAAATAAAGATAATTTATTCCTTTCTTTAAAATCTGGACGAATTTTATGTCCTTTCTTGCCTTACTGCACAGGCTGTAACTTCAAGTACAATGTAAAGGAGAAATGGTAAAATCAGACATGCTTTTCTGTTTCTGACCTTAAGGTAAAAAAGCATTTGGTCATTCATATAGGCCATGTATTTTTAATGAAGTTACTGATATTATTGGCTTGAAATCTAGCACTTTTCTAGTTGATTTCTGCTTGTTCATCCTCTTTTTTTTCTGTCTTCTTTTATATTGACTATTTTATGATTCCATTTTTTTCCTGCTATTGGCTTATTATTTATATACTTTTAAGCTTTTTTTTGTATTAGTTGCACTAAGATTTACAGTATACATCTTGAATTGCTCATGTTCTATCTTCAAATAATATTAAATTGCTTCAGGTGTAGTGTACTTACCTTAGGATAGTATAATCCCAATTCCTGTCTCTTATTTTAGCCCAGTCAGTATTTCTTCAATCTATTTTTTGACTCATTTTCTCTTTACTCTACTCTGGGATTCTAAATACTTGTTTGTTAGACTACTTGGTACTATTGTACTGCTTACTGAGCTTCTGTTCATTTGTGTTTTAACCTTGTTTTTCTCTTTCTTCTCTAATTTGAATGATTTCTATTGACCTGACTTCAGGTATACTGATCCTATCTTCTGTTGCATTCAGTCTGCCTTGAATACATAGCATTCAGTGAATTTTGGATTTAAAATATTTTATTCTTTCTGTTTTAAGATTTGCATTTGGTTCGTTTATATAGTTTCCATATTTCTGCTGGAATTCCCATTTCATACCTCAATATAGCCACTTTCTAAAGTTTAATTAATATATAAATATATTCTTTAATATACTGTATTATAAAGTATAATATATTACCATTATCTACTAACTCTAATACCTGGGCCATATGTTGGTCTATCTTTAGATTGATTTTTCTGTTGACTATTTTGTCACATTTTACTATGTGACACAATTACTGTACAAGTTTCTTCACATGTGTAGCCAGTTTTGTACTTTGGATATTGTGGATGGTACATTATAGATGTCCTGGGTTCTGTTATATTCCTCTAGAGAATGTTGAGTTTTATTGTAGCATGTGTTTAAATTACCAGTGGATCTCCTTGCCCTTTTGGTGGCCTGGTTTTAGGCTTCAGAAGGTGATTTTGTTTCGTTTTTGCCTCTAGCCCTGGAATATGATATTTAGTTCTTAAAACTTTTCTCCTTTATCATGTACAGAATTTATCTGTACTAGTTAGAACTGATATACAGATGTTACATTTCTGGATTTTTGAATTTTAACTTTTAGAGTTTAAACAAGTCTTTTTTATATAAGAAACATGCTGATTAAAGAGAGTTGGTGTCAAATCCAAAGAATCATTGCTCAGACCACTGCCGCATAATTTTTCCCCTGTGTTTTCTGCTAGTAGTTTTATAGTTTCTGGTCTTGCATGTAAGTCTTTAATCTATTTTGAGTTGATTTTCGTACATAGTGTGTGATAAGGTCCAGTTTCATTCTTTTGCAAGTGGATATCCAGTTGTCCCACACCATGTATTGAAGAGACTATCCTTTTCTCAGTGTGTATTCCAGTAAAAATCAATTGACCATATTTGTACAGGTTCATTTCTGGGCTCTTTATTCTGTTCCATTAATAGATGTGTTTATTTCTTTGCCAGAATCATGCTGTTTTAATTACTGTAGCTTTGTAGTATACTTTGAAATTATGTAGTATGGTGTCTCCAGCTTCACTGATTTTTACTTATGATGGCCTTGGCTGTTAGGGACTTGTGGTGATTTCATATGAATTTTCGAATTTTTTTTCTATTTCTATGGAAAATGAAATTGGAATTTTGGTAGAGATTGCATTTTATCTGTGGATCACTTTGGGTTGGACGGACATCTTAGCAATGTTGATTTTTCCAATCTACAAATACAGGATATCTTCCATTTTTGGTGGCTTCTTTAGTTTCTTTCATCAATGTTTAATAAAGCGTACAGGTCTTTGACCTCCTTGGTTAAATTTACTCCTAAGTTTTTTTTGTAGCTATTATAAATGGGATTGTCCTCCTGATTTCTTTTTTGAATAGTTCATTGTTAGTGTACAGAAATGCTAAAAACTGCACATTGGTCTGGGCAATGGTTTTTTGGGTTTGACCTCAAAAGCATAGGCAACAAAAGCAAAAATAGACAAATGAGGCCAGGTGCGGTGGCTCACGCTTGTAATCCCAGCACTTTGGGAGGCCGAGGCAGGCGGATCACGAGGTCAGGGGATCGAGACCACGGTGAAACCCCATCTCTACTAAAAATACAAAAAAATTAGCCGGGCTTAGTGGTGGGCGCCTGTAGTCCCAGCTACTCGGAGAGGCTGAGGCAGGAGAATGGCGTGAACCCAGGAGGCGGAGCTTGCAGTGAGCCGAGATTGCGCCACTGCACTCCAGCCTGGGCGACAGAGCAAGACTCTGTCTCAAAAAAAAATAAATAAATAAACAAATGAGATTATATCAAACTAAAAAGCTTCTTCACAGCAAAGGAAACAATTAACTATGTGAATAGACAATCTACAGATTGAGAGAAAATGTTTGTAAGCCATATACCAGAAAAAGGGTCAGTATCCAAAATTCAAACAACTCAACAGCAAGAAAACAAAACAAAACAAAAAGCCCAGTTAAAAAGTGGACAAGGGACCTGAATCAACACTTTTCAAACGAAGACATAGAAATGGCCAATAGATCTATGAAAAACATGTTCAATATCAGTAATCATCAGGGATATACAAATTAAAATGACAATGAGATATCATTTCACACCTGCCAGACTAGCTCTTATTAAAAGGATGAAAGATAACAAGTGTTGACAAGGATGTGGAGAAAAGCGAAACTTTGTATACTATTGGTGGGAATGTAAATTAGTACAGCCATTATAGAAAACTGTATGGAGTTTCCTTAAAAACTAAAAATAGAATTACCGTAAGATGTGTCATCCTACTTCCGAGTTTTTACCCAAAAGATTTGAAATCAATTTTTTAAAGAGATGTCTGCACTCCCATCTTTATTGCAGCACTTTTCATAATGCTAAGTTATGGAATCAACCTAAGTGTTCATCAATAGATGAATGGATAAGGAAAATGCAGTATAAACGCACAATGGAATACTATTTGGCATTAAAAAGAAGAAAATTCTGTCATTTGCAACATCGTGGATGGAATTGGAGAACATTATACTATATGAAATAAGCCAGACACAGAAAGACACATACTGCATGTTCTCACTTATATGTGGAATCTGAAACAACCGAACTCATAGAAACAGAGTAGCATGGTGGTAACAGAGGCTGAGGTAGAGGGAGGCATGGGGAAATGATGTTTGAAGGGTACAAAATCTCACACAGGAAGAATAAGGTCTTTTTCTGGAGTTCTGTTGCACATCATGGTGAATATAGTTAATAATAGTGTATTGTACATTTCAAAACTGCTATGAGGATAAATCTCAAATGCTCTCACCATGAAACATGGTATTTGAGGTGATGGATTTTGATATGATTTGGCTGTGTCCCTGCCCAAATCTCATCTTGAATTGTAGCTCCCATAATTTCCATGTGTCATGGGAGGGAGCCGGTGGGAGGTAATTGAATCATGGGGGTGGGTCTTTCCTGTGCTGCTCTCGTGATAGTGAATAGCCGCTATGTAAGATGTCCCTTTGCTCTTCCTTCGTCTCCTGCCATGATTGTGAGGCCTCCCCAGCCACGTGGAACTGTGAATCAATTAAACATTTTTCCTTTATAAATTACCCAGTCTCAGGTATGTCTTTATTAGCAGCATGAGAATAATACAGATATGTAAACAATCTTAATCATTCCACATTTTATTCATAAATTATAACATGACTTCATGCCCCATGAATATATACCATTATAAATTGTCAGTTTACAACAAAGTAATTTTTTAAATTATAAGGTCAAGATTCCCCCCATCCCACCAAAAAAGATGGTTAGCAATGGAGAGAGCTCGTGGAAGAAGATAATGGCAATAACTAACTGAAGTCTGTTAACAGCCTGGAGAAATGTGTTTTTTTTGTAAGGAGGAAGCAGTGATGTGAAAGCCAAATATTTTAGTGTTATATTGGGAAGGGATCTTAGAAATCACTTTTGAGGTAGGAAAACTAAGAAGAGGGAAGGAACAAAACATTTCTCATGGTGATTTGCCCACTAATTTCATAATGGGAGTTCAATTCAAGCCCATTAACTTCTGAACCAGTCGGCTTTCTGGCATACCCTGCTATCTCCCACCTCCATTTTTTTCTTCCCCTTTATTCCATATTGATATTCTTTGTGTGGATCAAGTATACACTGAATGGGAGAATAGTTCTGATTTTTCTTGTGAGAGATTTTTTTCCTATTTAGAATACAAAATGCTTTGTTCATGTCATGCAAAATGAACAAAATCCTTTGTTCGTGTAATGCAAGATGTCCAACCTTTCATAAAGTAATTCTCAATGATCAAAATTTTGACAAATCACCAAAAAAAAAAAATCCATGGGAACACTAATTTAAAAGTCTAAAACATTGCCTTTCATCCAGTGTTTCTGGAATACATCTGTCTCTCTTCAAACTTCTTCCTGGCTATAGGTCTCTACCACGGTACTCACACTATTCAAAGTGAATAATCATGCTATGTTGTGATAAGGGACAGTTGAAAAGGGGTGGGAATTATTTAGAGCATTGATTTCAGAAGTCAGAACCCAAAGTATAGCAGACTACGTGATTTGTTTAATTATTTCCCTGATATATTAATTCAAAGCTACAAGATACATTATTCAGAAAGCTTAGATAGAGTCAAAGTAGGAAGGCATGAATTCAGCTTTTATTTCAGTCAGCAAAAATGTATCAAGCTCCAATTGTAGATCAGGCAGTGATACAGCTGATGTTATAGAGAGATTCGGAGAGTATTCCTTCGGGGGAGAACTCACCCCAAGGATATATGGTAAAAATGAGTACGCAGAAGAGGACAGCAAGGCCACTAAGGAGGGATATCATTGTTCTTTCAATTAATGATCCTGTAAAAGTTTCACTCTGGTTTTAGTTTTTCTGGTGGTCAGCAACTGAGACTATACAGTAAAATACTGATCACTGAGATTTAGTTTTAAAATATATATATATATATATATATATGTATGTATTTTTTTAAATGGAAAGTTATTATTCCATGGTTCTTGGTGCTTATTAAAATGTGATTCCTATTCATTGCAGAAAATTGAAAAATAGAGAATTGTGTAAAAAATAAAACAAAAATCACATGCCAGCTCATTACTCAGAACTAAGAGGCAGAAAAGTTACATGCTCAGGCTCTGAGGCCAAATGGCCTGGGTTTGAATCCCAGGTTCACATCTTATTAGCTCTGTAACTTTGAGCCATTGCCTCATCTGTAAAATCTGGGTAAGGATTTAAATGGTGTGATACTTCCCCCTCCACACTGCTGGTCTTTTCTTCTATGCAAAACTGGCTTCATATTTAGCTCAATTGTTTTCTTACCATTAACGTGGTACACTGAACAAAAATGTTTTGTTCATGTAATGCAAGATGTCCAACCTTTTATAAAGTAATTCTCAATGATTACAATTTGACTTTGCCAGATCACTTAAAGGGAGATGTTTAACTTCCCAGTGAATTCTTTCTTTATACTTTTAAAGTGTACATTTATTCAGGCTTCCTGATGATTGATTCATTCTGAGGCTATTCTATTTTGCTAAATGAACCCAACAATTCACATGGAGATTGTGAAAGACAGTATAAAAGATAGAAAATAGAAGATTAGAACTGTGAGTTCTACGTAATGTTAAATTCTCCCTTCGATGTAGGGACAGATTCTCTTTTCTCTGTTTACCAGAGAATCATTACATTACTATTGCCCAAACATATTTCCACATGAGATGTTGTTGTATTGAAACAGGAGAGTTATCTGACCCCCCTCACAGGAAGTGCAACAGGGGTGTGGCTTGTCTGTTCTGGCTGCGGCTGCTGCTCAAACCCCTTATGGGACAGGAAGCATGCAGACGGGCAGGTGCAGGAGCCGGGGTGAACACTTTTGGGCTCCAGCCCCACAGTGGCAACTAAGGTTGTGTGCCTGAAACTCTGGAAGCCCCAGTGGGCATGCTACAGTGCTCTTTTAGCTCTGCTGTCCATAGACGGCTTAAGTATTAACCAGCTTAGTGCCCTCTTGGTACCCGGGTTCTTGTCCAGCATCCAGGAAGAATCAGGTCACATATGGACTTGAAGGATGGTGGATATGGGGATTTTATTGGGTGATAGAGGTGGCGCTCAGTGGGATGGATGGGGAGCTGGAAAGGGGATGGAATGAGAAGATGATCTTTCCCTGGAGCTCAGCTATCCCACACCTGTTCTCCTCTCCAACTGTCCCCAGCCAAACTCCTTTCAACATTCAGATGCTCCTTTTCTTCTCTCCTCTGCCAGGCTGTTCTTCTGTTTATCTGCTCATCTACTTGTGGAGCCTGAGGTTTTGGGTTTATATTGGTACAGGATAGGGGGCATGATGGATCAAAAGGCAACATTTGGGTGCAAAAACAGGAATAACTGTTCCCATTTAGAGCCACCAGTTTCCAGGCTTGAGGGTGGGGCCTTTGCCAGGGACCTGCTGTCTCCTACGCAGTATTTCCTTGCCTCCTGTCCATATCAGTATGATGGGCGAGATGACAGGCTCTATTGCCTGATAGCTGGAATCCAGATCATACCTATCACCTGTGCTATCTTAAAGCAAAATCAGGTCTAATTATTGAAGTTCCTTACAGAGTTGGGAAATGAGTCCATTTTAGGTAAAGACCATCACACAATGCCTGTATAGGGTAAGTGCTCAGTAAGTGGTAGATGATGTTGGTGGTGATGGTGATGGTGATGATGGTCATGATGATGGTGGTGATTAGTTATATAGAGCGTAAAGGATGAAACGAAGGTTAGCATCAAGCAGGTCTAGCTTTGTAGAGTTTCGATACTTTGAGATTTGATT
Source organism: Symphalangus syndactylus (assembly GCF_028878055.3). Lineage (NCBI taxonomy): Eukaryota > Metazoa > Chordata > Mammalia > Primates > Hylobatidae > Symphalangus > Symphalangus syndactylus. Next base: position 105,888,254 of record NC_072423.2, on the reverse strand, counting down.
TTTTTTAGGATTTGGGAAAGTTGTTTAACTTCTCAATGCTTGAGTGTCTTCATCTATAAAATGGAGAAAATGATATTTCTTTGAGTTGGTGTGAAGATTAAAGGGGAACTGCTTAGAAAAGGGTTTGGCATTAAGTAAACACTCCATAAATGTTAGCTATTATTGTCATTATTTATAAGAAAAGACATTAATAGTTTCAGTGAAAATAGTTAACAAACTCCTTACTCTTCTTAAGGGGATTAGAAGAAAAATGGTTCATGTCATAATTAAGAAGATTTACTGAAGACCCTAGTACAAAGAAAAAAAAAACTTTGAAAAACTAAAATGATAGCCAAGTTTTAAAAATATCCTTTGTTGTGAGCTCTTTTGAGATTCCCTTCCCCTGGGATAAGAAAAGAAAACTGGGCCCCTCTTTCTTTTCATTCCATAGGGCTTTCTCTCCCATATTTCAAACACAAAATACCATTCCTTGCCATCTGCCTTGGGCTGACAATGCCAGAGAACCTCCTGCCCAGGTTGTTTTCAAGCTGTGGGTCGGCACCATAAATCTCAATAAATCCTCATGGGCTGAGGATGAGTGGAAGTCATTATCATGGCTCTTACCGATGCATTCTGTCTACAACAGAATAAATACCACCATGGGACACTGCCCTGCAGGCAAAGCATCCTTCTGGCTTTTTGTGTGCTTTCCCCATCAGCAAGTCACAAATGGAATGCCATAATGTGTCTATTGTATACAGTTTTGAATAAATAAGTATAAGAAAGAGAATATGTTGGTCCGATTTAATCTTAGCACTTAACTATGAAAACGCAGCACATTTCCCACACTAGTGAAATGGAGCAGAAGAGGCCTATGCCAGCTTGGTTCTTGGCAGGCCATCCAGGGTAAGCCGGGTGTGAGCCATGCTTATGGCTTCTAGGGCTCAGCTCCCTACAGCCTAGATTTTCCAACTGCAGGGTGATCAGGCAATGCAGTGGTGATGATACGGAATTTAAGAGCTTATCACTTAATATCCTTTTGTTTACAAATGACAGAGGCTCAACTCAAGCAAGCTTAAACAATACAGGGAAAAGTTGAGATGTAAGCTTCAGATAGGGCTTACTCAAGTTTCCCAAAGGTTAGGACCAAGATCCAGGTTTTCTCTATGCATTTCCCAGCAGGCATTTCCTTTCATGAGCACAGGAAAGCTGCCAGTGGCTCCTGAGGCTGAAAATGTCTTTGTTTTCATATGTTTGGAGTAGAGATAAGAATTCTGCATTTCAGACTGATTGAAATAACTTAGGTTCAGTACCCATCTCTGAACCCATTGCTTTCTCCAGGGGAAGGAATCATACCGATCTGCTTAGGTCTAGACAGCATGCCTGGACAGGGCTGGCTCCTCAGAAGCACCTGGGCTGCCTGAGGGAAGGGTGCAGCCCTTCCCAGGAGGAAGATATTTGTACCAAAAGAAGGGAGATTGGATATCAAAGAGAAACTTCTACAGAAGGTCAGACAGGGCTCTTTGTTTTCTGAAAGTGGTTGTGGACCTTGAAGAATGGTGAGAATAAACAAAAATTCTGGGCTGCTTAAACCTTGTACTATATTCTGTGAAACCCATTTGCCAAAGAGCTTGTGCTACTTTGAATTATATTTTTATCTTTCATTTTTTGTTTTTGTTTTTTTGAGACAGTGTCTTGGTCTGTTGCCCAGGCTGGAGTGCAGTGGCATGATCATAGCTCACTGCAGCCTCAAACTCCTGGGCTCAAGTGATCCTCCTGCCTCAGCCTTCTGAGTAGCTGGGACTACAGGCACGCATCGTCATATCTGTTTCTTTTTTTTTTTTTTTTTTTTTTTTTTTTGACATAGAGCCTCACTGTGAGTTTCCCAGGCTGGTCTGAAACTCCTGGGGTTAAGCGACCCTCCTTCCTTGGCCTCTCAAAGAGCTGGGATTACAGGCATGAGCCACCACACCTGGCTGTATCTTCTACTCATTTTCCATTGTTATTCAATGACGTGTAGAAAACAGAAAAAAGGAGGTCTGTGCCTTGCTCTCAGAAGTCTAGTAGGAAACAAAATTACCCAAATTACAAAACAAAATATTTATTAATAGCTGCCTGGTTACCTAGAGAAAGATGAAGGGAAGGAATACAGTAGCTGGCCTACTCACTATACTGTATTGATGATTAAATCAATTCCTACTGCCACCAACCTGTAGAATTGGAGGCATCTGTCCTTACGGCTTTTGATTTGAGCTCCTATTGGGAAACCTTTGTTTTCTTATTTGTTTTGTTTATGGCTTCTTAATGTGTGTGACCTCTGCCTCCCATCTGACATTTACAGAAGTCTCTTGTTGGATCTCACTTTTAGCTGCCCTAGAAGGTAGCTCTTCCATTTGTTTTCCTGGATTACAAAAAGAGAATTTTCTACAAACTCCAAAGCTTACAGTTTTCAGACTATCCTTTGTGTAGCCTAGAGTGCTGGTGTCTGTCCTAGTCATTTCCAGTGTAGCAGTACAAGGATGGCAAAATCGCTGTGAGCATTTAATTCCACACACATATGGAATTAAAAAGGCTGTGGATTTTATATGGGTGATACAGGTACCTACAACATGTCATGGGAGAATGGAGGAAGACATAATTCCCTTTGAGAAGGAGGGCTTCATGGAGAAAGTGACATTTAATAAGTCTTTTATAACTGAATTGGGGTTCTCCAAAGGTATGGGAGGAGGTGGCTTCAACACTCAGAGGCTTGCTGGTCCCTGAACCAGCAGCATCAGCATTGCCTGGTAGAAGGTGAGAAAGGCAGAATCATGGGCCCTACCCTAGACCCACTGAACAGAAACTGGCATTTCAGCAAGATCCTCAGGTCATCCATAAGCATACTCAGCTTGAGAAGCACAATTCTAGACCAGACAGTCTCAGCCTTGAAGGATGTTGGAATCACTCCAGAAGCTTAAAGAAAAAAAAAAAAAAAAAAAAAGATGCCTTGGTCCTTCTTGCAGGGATTCCAATATAATTTATGTTAGGCATGGCCATCAGTAGAAAAAAAATGCAAAATGAAACAAAACAAAATGCTCTTCAGGTGATTCCAGTGAGCAACCAAGGTAAGAATTAGAGCTCCATCTGGGTCTCAGCACTGTGAGAGAAGCAGCATGGTGCACTCAGGGGCTCATGGGTAGGTCAGCAGCCTGGAGGTTGGACAGGAAGGTGGCTTTGGGGCTGGGATGGTTGAACACATCAGGCTGGAGAGAGAGCCAGGTAGAACATAAAGGCCCTGTTTGCTTCACTCAATGCAGACCATCGGGTAGATGACAGGGGCTGTGGAAAGGTGTAAAAAGAGGGACAGGGTGTCAGCCTTGCACTTGGGAAGGACCACCTCAAGAATGGGCCATGGCAGGGAGACCAGTTGGAAGATGAGCCTAACAAACATTTTGCAGATTAGCAGGGTTGGCTTCATAACTGGCCAGGCCCCGTGCAAAATAAAATTGTGGGCTGCTTGTTTAAAAAGCAAGAAAAATGTATTCTTAAAGGTACTAAAAGGTAAAACTTCTTCCTTCTTTCTGTGGTCTCTCTTGACTGTTCATGATTTTTTTATTTGCTATTTTAACATTGTGCTCCTTCAGACACAGGGCTGCACATTGGCCCAGTGCTTAAGGAGCCCTGCCCAGTTACCCGGTGGGGTGTGCAGCTCAGCAGCCACAGGGCTTCTCCCTCCCACTAGCCACAGGACCGAGGTGCTGTGTCCTGGCTGGAGGAGGGGACTGAATCTCCCCTTGCCAGGGGCTTGCTGTCCCTACTCATGGGGGACAGCCAGTCTACAAGGGATTTCAATCTTTGCATCAAATACCAAATACTTGGTACCTGGATCAGGGTGGGCGGGAGGTTTGCCCTTGCGAAGTCACCCACTGAACATGCTGTGGCACTGCCAGTCACTCCCAAGCCTTGACCCTCTGCTTGCCTGGCCCAGGCCCAGCCAGGTGCAGGTGAGGTGGGGGGCAGGGCTCTAGTTGCTGGGCTGAGTGCAGGAGGGGAATAGGTAGCTGGGAACACCCTGGGGAGATGGAGGAGAGTGCAACTGTTCATGAGGCAAGCCTCAACCACCCCCTCCTCACAGCCCTCCTCTCTCCACTCCTGTGCGTGCCCCATTGGCCTCTGGACTTCACTTATAAAACACAAATTCAAAGATAAAGTTAAGAATTTTAAGACAGCCATGCCTGCAGAACACTGAACTCCAAGTGACCAGCCCTTCTGAGAGTAGGCCCCTCTGCAACTACACTGGTCGCACCCATAAAGCTGGCCCTGCAGGATGCAGATGGGAGGATGGATTTGAGAGGCTTTAAGGATATAGTCAAACTAGAGCATGGCAATGTTCAGGGAGGAAGATGTTCCGAGTTCATTGGAGATCTCTGGCTGTGTGACTGCATAGAGGGTAACACCATTAAGATATATAGGGAAACGGAGGAAATGATTATGGGGATGGGGGCAGGGGCAAGCTTTAGGGACCTGAGAACACTTCCTTTGTTCCAACAGAGAATCATCTGTCTTTTCTCTGATTTAATTGCATAGGCTGGCACTTTTAGAACGGATAAATAACAGGAGAGTGAGCATCCTTGCCTTCTTCTGACTCTAATTAGCCTGCTCTGAGTGTTTTATCCTAAGCATGATGCTAAATTTGATTCACAAATGGGTGCTTACTTCTGTTCTTTTAAGGATTTTTTTCAGGGATGGGATTTCTGTCCGGTGGCTTTTAGGCACCTACTGAACAGATCCCACAGCACTGGCTGTTTTCCAATGCTGTATAGGGTGTCTTACATGAACAGATTTTCTGGGATGTGAACTGGATGTCAAGTGGGGATTTTTTGTAGTCCCAGATTTAGGGGAGGACAAAGTGACACCATGCGCCACAAGTTCTAGAGTTGGCTGGCACTAATTTAGAGTTGGAAACCCTCCCCCAACCCCCTACTCCCACTCCAAGCTTATTTGGGTTAGAAAACAGGCCTGCCTTTTGTCTGCCATGTGAACACTGGTCAGGGCCTACCCAACAAGAACGTCAGTATTCATGGAAAGAGGTATTTCCCTCCAACAGATACTTTTACCCTTAGGCATGGGTCATGCTCCTGTGGTCCCAGCTCCTTGGGAGACTGAGTAGGAAGGATTGCTTGAGCCTAGGAATTCAAGGCTGCAGTGAGCTACGATTGATTGCACCACTGCACTCCAGCCTAGGCAACAGAGCAAAACCATGGCAAAAGAAAGAAGGGAGAGGGAGGAGAGGGAGAAGAAGAGAGATGGAGGAGAGGGAGAAGAAGAGAGAGGGAGGAGAGGGAGACGGAGAGGGAGAGGGAGAGGGAAGGAGAGGGGAAGGGAGGGAAGGAGAGGAGAGGGGAGGGAAGGGAAGGAAAGGAAGGAAAGGAAGGAAACGAAAGAAAAAAAGAATGGTTTCATGTTTCTATTTGTATTAAGCTGGGACAACTCAATAATCTTGTTCACTAGCATTTCTAGGCCAATCCTCACTGCGGCATGCCATGTTGCTTTTTCAATGTCCTGCTGAAGTTTAGTTACTACATTTCATTTAAGATCATTGCATCAGTCATCATAAGGAGAAAATATTTGTGTATTTCTCTTCCTGTCCACCTCCCTCCTACTGTCTCATAAGATGGCTATCCAGTTAATGCTAGAACACATACAAAATAATTAAGTTTTCTTTTGAATTTTAACATTCACCAAAGGTTTGCTCTCAACTTATGGGCCTGGGTCCATGTAGGGAAACCTGGTGCTTGCTGGGGCAGGGCAGGTGGGGGATAGGGCCACTTTCTACCTCCGAGGAGAACAGGATCCTGGTAGAGAGCCACAGCCAGGTGCCCCATCCAGCCGGGGAACAGGACACTATGAACAGGGCCGGTGCCAAATTCAGTAGCTCCCTGGGACAGACTCATTGGCTTTCATTTTATCTTTGGATAAAATCTGGAGAATCTATATAAAGGGTAAAAATCTATAAAGGGTGAAATACATCAGTCTAGGGTCAAAACGTTTTAAGATTCTATCCTGACCAAATATTTTTCAAGCCACAGTTTTGTACCCATTTAATGAAAGGCAAGCCAAACGAGCTCTCCACATGTGCAATCCTGTGGTCCTCGGGGGATCTTATCCCAGCGTTCCTCCCCATCCTGCGTGCTTGTTCAGAGGGAGTACGAGGGAGGCATGGTGATTGCTTTCATCATTTGCTCAGGAAAGCCCCTCTCGGAAGATAGTGTGCGGCAAATACTCTTGTCTCGTCAGGGGAGGCTGTCTTGAAATCGCATCATCTTTTTCCCTCCAGTTCTTTCTCTGTCTGTAGTGAGTGGGAAAGGGAGGACTGGATTATTTCAGTTTTGGCAATGGACACATCAAAATTGCTTCCCTCTCCCAACTCCCTTTCCCTCGAGGACCTAATTTATTTCACGCATTTTGACCTATCCCTGCTTAGAAACAACCGCTGTGATTCTCTGCTGAGGCATTTCCCTCCTCGCCTTTTTTGGCCCCCAGGCAAACCCACCAGGCCACAGCCCCTCTGACTATGATGTCAGCCTGGCTGCTGGGCCCAGCTGGATGGAGGTGTGTTTTATGAAGTTCAACCCTGCACCCTGGGCCATAAATACACATTGTACACATAAATGTACAGCTAACATTGCCCAGGCCCCTCCGAAGCACCATGTTAATAAGCAAACAGTAAGTCTTTAAAATATGGAAAAGTAGTTAATCTTTCCGCTGGCAAATCTTTTGTAGGGGGTGGCTTTTCTCCTCTCAGTGTAGCTGCTTTCGGGGCTTTTCAACTCCTAGGATTTGGGAAAGAAAGAAGGAAAGTTGGCTGTGGGACTTTGAAAACAATGATATCTTGCATTTGCTGTCATTAAGCATCTGCATTGAGTGATCACTCTGGGTCTGTCCTCAAGGAGTTTGAGCTCTAATCATTCCAGCACGAGACAGTCTGCTGCCTGTGGCAAAAGCACCACACTAGCCTGGGCTCCGGAGGGCTGCAGCTTTGGGTTTGAACCTCTGCTCTGCCCCAGTTACTGTAGGTACTTAGTTTTTTGTTTCCCCATCTGTAAAATGGGCATAATTTTATCTTATTCATATAGCTGTGGTAAGAGTTGACTTATCCTCGTTGAGTTTCAGTTTTCTCTTTTGTAAAATGGGCTTGACCCTCACAGTTCACTTTATACTTGTTTTAAGAAGACATTAATACATTCTCCTTGTAGAGAACTTCAGGGTTACAGATGGAGTTCAAGTGTCCCTTGACAGTTACTCCCTGTCACAGTCCTTTCTTCAGAGGTAACCACTGTTGCTGGTGTGGTATGTAACCTTCCTGACCTTTATTTATACATCCATGCATTAGATACATACATACATACAAACATACATACATACATACATAAGGACAGAGACATATACATATAAAGAATTTATAGAAATGTGTCTTTTTTTGTACTCACTTTATGTATAAATGCCAACTACTTACGAGGCAAGTAATCCTAGAGGTTACAAAACAAAAAGGCTTACCAAAAAATTAAGATGCTCAAATCATTTGGCTGATTGAATGCATTTAAAGCATATGGCTAGAAGCAAGGGGAAAGAGGGCGGAGGATCTCCCTCCCTGTATCCTGTGTTATGCACTGTTCCTCTATTCTCCTCTTCTTTCTCCTATCTTCCCTTCCTTTCCCTTCCCTTGTCTCCACCCTCCCCTGCTGTCTCTCCGACTGATGGTGTAGCAAGGAGGACCACACTTGAGGGTCCTCAATCTGGAACAGGGCCTCAGCAGGCAGAAGGTGCCTGCAGCCAACACATACTTTCCTTATTGGAGAGGTGCAAGGGCAAGTGTGTAGCTTGCCTGTAACCTCCTGAGCAGCCACAGCATTTATCTGTGTGTCTCAGGCAGAGAATGGATGTTGCCAGTGAGTTAATTTAAGGATGGCCCAGGAGAGAGCTATCAACCTAGGGACAACAAGGTCTGTGCCTTAAGAATGGAGTGCCTTTAATTTTATGTGGTCCTTCCCTTCCTTCTTCTCTATAGGAGGACACTTCATATATTCTTCCTTTACTATTTCTGTTCAACTTGCATACGCTCTACTTATTGAGTCCATTTACTCTGCTCTAACATGAGTCATGGGTCACTTATGTGCTATCTATACCTAATACATCTTAAACGTTTTATCCATCTCATTTATTTTTCTTATTTCTCTGTAGCAGAATTAAATATTCTTAAATAGTCCTAAATATTCTTAAATACTGGTACTTCACGTATAGTTTTACAACATTATTTTCCCACCCAACGTCTTGGATCTCCTTTCATGACAGTAAATTGAGATCCTCTTTACCCTGTCACCTGGTGCCAAGAAGACCACCAAGTGGACATATTCTTGCTTATTCAATCATTGCCCCAATATTGGACATTTAGGTCGGGGGTTTTTGCTTTTTTTTCTTACAGTGAACATTGCTACCAAGAGCATCTTTGTACATGACTTCTTGGGTTCTGAACAAGAGTTTATTTTACTGAGAAGTAAAACTACAGAGAAATAGGGTGTAAAAGATTTCCACTATAATAATAACAAATTGTCCTCATAGTAGCTATAAATTTCACTTTCCCACCTGTGGTATAGAAGAGTATTCATTTCTTCAGACTTTCTCCATTATTTGATATTATCATAGACTTAAATTTTTACCCATGTCTAGTCAAATCATTATTTTCACTTATACTTCTCTAATTTTTAGTGAGATTGAATCCGCTTTTACCTATTTGTTACTCATCTGTGTTTCCTCTTCTATGAATTGTCTCACGAGTTTTGATACTGGGTATGGCAAGCAACTTTTTTATAAAACCCAATTTTTTATAATTGTCCAGACTATTCTCTATATTTACTCTTCTGAAACAATCTTAGAATCATGTTCTCAAATTCCATAAAATATCCTATTGAGATTTTTATTGCAATTGCTTTGAATTAAAAAGTTAATTAAGAGAGAAATGACATATTTAAAATACGAGTGTTCCTTTCCACCACCATTGTACTTCCCTCCAATTTTTAGCTAGTATTTTTATGTTCCTCAGTAAATTTGCATCATCATTTTCTTCATAAAGGCATATGTTTAATCGATTTATTCTTGGGCATTTTATACTGATTATTGATACTATCAATGGTTCTTTATTTCACAAATATTTTTCATTGGGTATTGCCAGTGTCAGGCTGTGGTTTTATATGCTGATTATGTAACTAGCCAGCTTGCTGAGTTCTTTTATTAGTTCTAATAGTTGGTCAGTGGGTTCATGTGGGTTTTCTATGAACACAGCAATATCTGTTCTTTGGGTGATTGGGTAGAATTCACCTGGGGGTAGATTCTCAATGAGCATTTCAGTTTTGTTTGTGGCAGTTAGTTTGCTCATGATTTTTATAGCTTGGCCAAATGTAGATAATTTATGCTTTATCCCCAAAGGCGTGTTTTCTCTTAAGTTCTCAGATTGTTTACAATACTATACATAATAGTCACCAAAAAATGTTGAAAATGCTCCCGTATCTTACAGGTTATAATGATACTTTGTGACTTAATTTCTTGATCACGAGTGCCAAAGTTGATTTATGTCAGTAAGCTTTTAAACCAGAGTTTGATTCTTCTGGTTATCTTCACAGTTTAATTTTTATTTTATTCTTCTGCCTTTATCATTTCAAGTTCTGTCATTGATTCAACAAATATTTACTGAGAAGTTGCTCTGTCCCAGGCACAACCCTAGGTGCTAGAGATAACTGATAACCTCAGGCAGTCAGATGCAGCCTTGTTGCTTTGGAAACTACAGTCTTTTATGAGGGGCAGACAGTAAACAAGCAAGGAGGAAGAGACAGAAGGAAAGTGGTGAAGTCATTGGTGTCCTTGGCAATAACTGATTCAGTTGGAGTGATGAGGACTACAGCCTTGTTGGAATACAATTTCTGAAGGAGGGAGATGTATGAAGAGAGAGTTGGAGGGAGAGAGAGAAGGATTATAGATAATTATTTTTAGGAGTTGTGTTATAAAGAAAGATAGAGAAACGGGGTGGTTGCAGGAGGGAGGGTTAAGAGACAGTTTTGTTTTTCCTGAGCTGGGAGATGTGACAGCATGTTTGCCGACCTCCAGGAAGGGCTAGTAGTTGAGGGAAACCATTTGTGCAGCAGTCACCTATCTCTTCTTTTCCACCAGTCACATCCTTGAAGAAGCCTGAAAGATAGGCTTTGCAGAGGGACATTAATACTCAATCCAGTGGACACGGGGGAAGACAATGTATAGGGCACAGGTGCAGGTTTATCTTCTTATTTTTCCAGCTGCTTGATTTGAAAACTTAGTCAAATATTTGCAACCTTTATTTTTTCTGATGAAACTGTCTAAGGTTATACCGCACAAATGTGAATCTGGGCTATTATCAAATCTCAAGGATTGATGAAAGGTGTTTTTTAACTTAATTTTCACTGTTTATATCTTTTTGGTATTAATATCTAATTGTACACTACCATAAAAGAAGAATGTGTAATCAGTACTAGAGGTTCTTTGGAATGTGTTGCAGTTCCCTGTGTTTGAAAATAATTTATATTCTGTGTTGTTTGTTTATATCTTGGGTCCATATTTTTAACAGATCATGCTTTCAGACATCCCTTTTTTTATTTCTTTCAGTTTGTATACTATGATCATTATGTGAATAAAGAATCATATTTTATCTTGTTAGTGGATTATAATACTTTTTGGTATGAACTTTTATTTATTATATTTTAATGATATTTTACTCTGAATGTTTGTATATTACTACTAAACCTGAACCTGTTTCTTTTCTTGTTAGCATATTTTTGGTATATTTTTCCCTTCTCCTATGTCATTCTGTTTTAGGAGTGTTTGTGGCAAACAGCATAATGTTTATAAACTCAATTTAAGAGTCTTTCTTTGCCTTTTAATATGTGAATCTAACAACCTCACAGTTATTGTGATTGGTAATAATTTTAGGCTTATACTGGCAGTCATGTGTCTGTAGGGGGGTGTTTAATTTCTCATGCTATCCAGATTGATCAGGTTTTAAATACTTTTAAATATTTTTCAATGATTATTCCTAATTTGAAAATATAATTTTCTATAAATGTCTACAGAGATTTAGAATCTATTTTTCTCTGGACACTGACATACTTTTGACTCTCTTTTTTCCTCAAAACTTTAAATATATTATTCTGTTTCTTCATCTTCAGTACTCCCATTGAGAAACTGGTTTATTCTCATTCTAAGTAATTTGTTTCTAGGGAAGCTTTTAGGATTGGTCTGTATCTTTGATGATAGGAAGTTTTTTACTCATGTTTCAGTGGGCCCATTCATTGAAAAGAATTGGATTTGCTTTTCAGTGCAAAAAATATTTTCTCCTTTGGATCTTTTGTGTCATATTTTCAACTCTTCTCCTTTATTGTTCGTCTGGCAGACACACTTGGCTTAATCTTATAGTCAGCCATTTGTTCTTCAGAGGGTTTTGTGATCTTGGTTTTGTACTTTTCTTTGAGACTCTGTTAACCTGCCGCCTCAAAGGTGGAAATTGTTGGTTCTCTGATGAGAGCTATCTCAGGTAGAATATATTTATGTTGATGGGCAAAATCCATTCAGAAGATGCCAATTGCTGGAGTAACATTCTTGCATAGGCAAGAAAGAGTCTAGTGTTAAAGAGGGAAGGTAAAGCACATATAGATATAGATAGCTATAGATGAAATTAATTAGCAAAACAGTCAGCAAGATTGAATATTTTTCTGAAGCCAGATATAGTTCTAGACAAGAGTAGGAAGAGCAGAGAGTAGGTGTCCCAGTGTAGATAGTGGTTAAGGCAATGAGGAAACATGTTTGCACAGCCGCAAGCCCTGTTCCCTACTACAGATGTAGAAAATGAACATAACTAACTGTGGGATATTGGATAGGCATTGGGCATTTATAGAAAAGAAACCATTGTGTTGCAGTCTCAGAGGCATTCATGGATCATTCAACATATGAGGTGGCAACAGGTTTAAAAAGGGGGAGTTCCTTTCCCTTCTTTATAACGTCCCATAAAGCAGAAGAACTTTTCTTCATTGCATGATTTTAGTTCACCGTGGTGATATACTCAAAAGAATGGAAAAAGTATATTGCGAGAAAGGCAAATGAAGATAAAATCTTTGGAGAAACTGTCAATTTTGTTAATGTCCATTTGTTAAGTTAAAATCTATGAAACTGAATTTAATGAAATATTATGAAAAGTTATGTGATAGGGGTTCTAACCCTGGAGTTAAATATTTAGCTAATCTGTTGGTTCTGGAAGAATATGAGATTCTCATCCCTCATTTGTTCCTCCAAAGAGTCAGTAGTGTTTTGTGTTAAAGGATTATTTTATAGTGTCTTTGCCACTTCACCATGTTGGGCAATGTGAGAAGGAGGCACCGCCAAGCTTGTTTAAGCTGGACTAACTAACTATCCTGATGGATCAGAAGGTCAGAGCAGGTATACAGCCTTGGTTCTTTTTTTTTTTTTTTTTATTGTACTTTAAGTTTTACAGTACATGTGCACAATGTGCAGGTTTGTTACATATGTATCCATGTGCCATGTTGGTGTGCTGCACCCATTAACACCTCATTTAGCATTAGGTGTATCTCCTAATGCTATCCCTCCCCCCTTCCCCCACCCCACAACAGTCCCCGGAGTGTGATGTTCCCCTTCCTGTGTCCATGCGTTCTCATTGTTCAATTCCCACCTATGAGTGAGAACATGCGGTGTTTGGTTTTTTGTCTTTGCGATAGTTTACTGAGAATGATGATTTCCAGTTTCATCCATGTCCCTGCAAAGGACATGAACTCATCATTTTTTATGGCTGCATAGTATTCCATGGTGTATATGTATGTGCCACATTTTCTTAATCCAGTCTATTGTTGTTGGACATTTGGGTTGGTTCCAAGTCTTTGCTATTGTGAATAGTGCCGCAATAAACATACGTGTGCATGTGTCTTTATAGCAGAATGATTTATAGTCCTTTGGGTATATACCCAGTAATGGGATGGCTGGGTCAAATGGTATTTCTAGTTCTAGATCCCTGAGGAATCGCCACACTGACTTCCACAATGGTTGAACTAGTTTACAGTCCCACCAACAGTGTAAAAGTGTTCCTATTTCTCCACATCCTCTCCAGCACCTGTTGTTTCCTGACTTTTTAATGATGGCCATTCTAACTGGTGTGAGATGGTATCTCATTGTGGTTTTGATTTGCATTTCTCTGATGGCCAGTGATGATGAGCATTTTTTCATGTGTTTTTTGGCTGCATAAATGTCTTCTTTTGAGAAGTGTCTGTTCATGTCCTTTGCCCACTTTTTGATGGGGTTGTTTGTTTTTTTCTTGTAAATTTGTTTGAGTGCATTGTAGATTCTGGATATTAGCCCTTTGTCAGATGAGTAGGTTGCAAAAATTTTCTCCCATTCTGTAGGTTGCCTGTTCACTCTGATGGTAGTTTCTTTTGCTGTGCAGAAGCTCTTTAGTTTAATCAGATCCCATTTGTCAATTTTGGCTTTTGTTGCCATTGCTTTTGGTGTTTTAGACATGAAGTCCTTGCCCATGACTATGTCCTGAATGGTATTGCCTAGGTTTTCTTCTAGAGTTTTTATGGTTTTAGGTCTAACATTTAAGTCTTTAATCCATCTTGAATTAATTTTTGTATAAGGTGTAAGGAAGGGATCCAGTTTCAGCTTTCTACATATGGCTAGCCAGTTTTCCCAGCACCATTTATTAAATAGGGAATCCTTTCCCCATTGCTTGTTTTTGTCAGGTTTGTCAAAGATCAGATAGTTGTAGATATGCGCCTTTATTTCTGAGGGCTCTGTTCTGTTCCATTGATCTACATCTCTGTTTTGGTACCAGTACCATGCTGTTTTGCTTACTGTAGCCTTGTAGTATAGTTTGAAGTCAGGTAGTGTGATGCCCCCAGCTTTGTTCTTTTGGCTTAGGATTGACTTGGCGATGCGGGCTCTTTTTTGGTTCCATATGAATTTTAAAGTAGTTTTTTCCAATTCTGTGAAGAAAGTCACTGGTAGCTTGTGGGGATGGCATTGAATCTGTAAATTACCTTGGGCAGTATGGCCATTTTCATGATATTGATTCTTCCTACCCATGAGCATGGAATGTTCTTCCATTTGTTTGTATCCTCTTTTATTTCATTGAGCAGTGGTTTGTAGTTCTCCTTGAAGAGGTCCTTCACATCCCTTGTAAGTTGGATTCCTAGGTATTTTATTCTCTTTGAAGCAATTGTGAATGGTAGTTCACTCATGATTTGGCTCTCTCTTTGTCTGTTATTGGTGTATAAGAATGCTTGTGATTTTTGTACATTGATTTTGTATCCTGAGATTTGCTGAAGTTGCTTATCAGCTTAAGGAGATTTTGGGCTGAGACAGTGGGGTTTTCTAGGTATACAATCATGTCATCTGCAAACAGGGACAATTTGACTTCCTCTTTTCCTAATTGAATACCCTTTATTTCCTTCTCCTGCCTAATTGCCCTGGCCAGAACTTCCAACACTATGTTGAATAGGAGTGGTCAGAGAGGGCATCCCTGTCCTGTGCCAGTTTTCAAAGGGAATGCTTCCAGTTTTTGCCCATTCAGTATGATATTGGCTGTGGGTTTGTGATAGATAGCTCTTATTATTTTGAGATACATCCCATCAATACCTAATTAATTTATTGAGAGTTTTTAGCATGAAGGGTTGTTGAATTTTCTCAAAGGCCTTTTCTGCATCCATTGAGATAATCATGTGGTTTTTGTCTTTGGTTCTTTTTATATGCTGGATGACATTTATTGATTTTCATATGTTGAACCAGCCTTGCATCCCAGGGATGAAGCCCACTTGATCATGGTGGATAAGCTTTTTGATGATATGCTGCTGGATTCGGTTTGCCAGTATTTTATTGAGGATTTTTGCATCAATGTTCATCAAGGATATTGGTCTAAAATTCTCTTTTTTTGTTGTGTCTCTGCCAGGCTTTGGTATCAGGATGATGCTGGCCTCATAAAATGAGTTAGGGAGGATTCCCTCTTTTTCTGTTGATTGGAATAGTTTAGTTTCAGAAGGAATGGTACCAGTTCCTCCTTGTACCTCTGGTAGAATTGGGCTGTGAATCCATCAGGTCCTGGACTCTTTTTGGTTGGTAAGCTATTGATTATTGCCACAATTTCAGAGCCTGTTATTGGTCTATTCAGAGATTCAACTTCTTCCTGGTTTCGTCTTGGGAGGGTGTATGTGTCCAGGAATTTATCCATTTCTTCTAGATTTTCTAGTTTATTTGCATAGAGGTGTTTGTAGTATTCTCTGATGGTAGTTTGTATTTCTGTGGGATCGGTGGTGATATCCCCTTTATCATTTTTTATTGCATCTATTTGATTCTTCTCTCTTTTCTTCTTTATTAGTCTTGCTAGCGGTCTATCAATCAGTTTTGTTGATCTTTTCAAAAAAACCAACTCCTGGATTCATTAATTTTTTGAAGGGTTTTTTTGTGTCTCTATTTCCTTCAGTTCTGCTCTGATTTTAGTTGTTTCTTGCCTTCTGCTAGCTTTTGAATGTGTTTGCTCTTGCTTCTCTAGTTCTTTTAATTGTGATGTTAGGGTGTCAATTTTGGATCTTTCCTGCTTTCTCTTGTGGGCATTTACTGCTATAAATTTCCTTCTACACACTGCTTTGAATGTGTCCCAGAGATTCTGGTATGTTGTGTCTTTGTTCTCGTTGGTTTCAAAGAACATCTTTATTTCCTCCTTCATTTTGTTATGTACCCAGTAGTCATTCAGGAGCAGGTTGTTCAGTTTCCATATAGTTGAGCGGTTTTGAGTGAGTTTCTTAATCCTGAGTTCTAGTTTGATTGCACTGTGGTCTGAGAGACAGTTTGTTGTAATTTCTGTTCTTTTACATTTGCTGAGGAGAGCTTTACTTCCAACTATGTGGTCAATTTTGGAATAGGTGTGGTGTGGTGCTGAAAAAAATGTGTATTCTGTTGATTTGGGGTGGAGAGTTCTGTAGATGTCTATTAGGTCTGCTTGGTGCAGAGCTGAGTTCAATTCCTGGGTATCCTTGTTAACTTTCTGTCTCGTTGATCTGTCTAATGTTCACAGAGGGGTGTTAAAGTCTTCCATTATTATTGTGTGGGAGTCTAAGTAAGTCTCTTTGTAGGTCACTCAGGACTTGCTTTATGAATCTGGGTGCTCCTGTATTGGGTGCATATATATTTAAGATAGTTAGCTCTTCTTGTTGAATTGATCCCTTTACCATTATGCAATGGCCTTCTTTGTCTCTTTTGATCTTTGTTGGTTTAAAGTCTGTTTTATCAGAGACTAGGATTGCAACCCCTGCCATTTTTTGTTTTCCATTTGCTTGATAGATCTTCCTCCATCCCTTTATTTTGAGCCTATGTGTGTCTCTGCACTTGAGATGGGTTTCCTGAATACAGCACACTGATGGGTCTTGACTCTTTGTCCAATTTGCCAGTCTGTGTCTTTTAATTGGAGCATTTAGTCCATTTACATTTAAAGTTAATATTGTTATGTGTGAATGTGATCCTGTCATTATGATGTTAGTTGGTTATTTTGCTCGTTAGTTGATGCAGTTTATTCCTAGCCTTGATGGTCTTTACAATTTGGCATGATTTTGCAGTGGCTGGTACTGGTTGTTCCTTTCCATGTTTAGTGCTTCCTTCAGGAGCTCTTTTAGGGCAGGCCTGGTGGTGACAAAATCTCTCAGCATTTGCTTGTCTGTAAAGTATTTTATTATTTCTCCTTCACTTATGAAGCTTAGTTTGGCTGGATATGAAATTCTGGGTTGAAAATTCTTTACTTTAAGAATGTTGAATATTGGCCCCCACTCTCTCTCTTCTGGCTTGTAGAGTTTCTGCCAAGAGATCAGCTGTTAGTCCGATGGGCTTCCCTTTGTGGGTAACCCGACCTTTCTCTCTGGCTGCTCTTAACATTTTTTCCTTCATTTCAACTTTGGTGAATCTGACAATTATGTGTCTTGGAGTTGCTCTTCTCAAGGAATATCTTTCTTTGTGGCCTTCTCTGTATTTCCTGAATCTGAATGTTGGCCTGCCTTGCTAGACTGGGGAAGTTCTCCTGGATAATATCCTGCAGAGTGTTTTCCAACTTGGTTCCATTCTCCCCATCACTTTCAGGTACACCCATCAGACGTAGATTTGGTCTATTCACATAGTCCCATATTTCTTGGAGGCTTTGTTCATTTCTTTTTATTCTTTTTTCTCAAGACTTCCCTTCTCGCTTCATTTCATTCATTTCATCTTCCATCGCTGATACCCTTTCTTCTGGTTGATCGCATCAGCTACTGAGGCTTCTACATTCTTCATGTAGTTCTCGAGCCTTGGCTTTCAGCTCCATCAGCTCCTTTAAGCACTTTTCTATATTGGTTATTCTAGTTATACATTTGTCTAATTCTTTTTCAAAGTTTTTAACTTCTTTGCCTTTGGCTTGAATTTCCTCCTGTAGCTCAGAGTAGTTTGATCGTCTGAAGCCTTCTTCTCTCAACTCATCAAAGTCATTCTCCGTCCAGCTTTGTTCTGTTGCTGGTGAGGAACTGCATTCCTTTGGAGGAGGAGAGGCGCTCTGCTTTTTAGAGTTTCCAGTTTTTCTGCTCTGTTTTTTCCCCATCTTTGTGGTTTTATCTACTTTTGATCTTTGATGATGGTGATGTACAGATGGGTTTTTGGTGTGGATGTCCTTTCTGTTTGTTAGTTTTCCTTCTAACAGACAGGACCCTCAGCTGCATGTCTGTTGGAGTTTGCTAGAGGTCCACTCCAGACCCTGTTTGCCTGGGTGTCAGCAGCGGTGGCTGCAGAACAGCGGATTTTTGTGAACCGCGAATGCTGCTGCCTGATCATTCCTCTGGAAGTTTTGTCTCAGAGGAGTACCCGGCCATGTGAGGTGTCAGTCTGACCCTACTGGGAGGTGCCTCCGAGTTAGGCTGCTCAGGGGTCAGGGACCCACTTGAGGAGGCAGTCTGCCTGTTCTCAGATCTCCAGCTGCATGCTGGAAGAAGCACTACTCTCTTCAAAGCTGTCAGACAGGGACATTTAAGTCTGCAGAGGTTACTGCTGTCTTTTTGTTTGTCTGTGTCCTGCCCCCAGAGGTGGAGCCTACAGGGGCAGCAGGCCTCCTTGAGCTGTGGTGGGCTCCACCCAGTTCGAGCTTCCTGGCTGCTTTGTTTACCTAATCAAGCCTGGGCAGTGGCGGGTGCCCCTTCTCCAGCCTCACTGCCACCTTGCGGTTTCATCTCAGACTGCTGTGCTAGCAATCAGCAAGACTCCGTGGCATAGGACCCTCCAAGCCAGGTGCGGGATATAATCTCTTGGTGTACTGTTTTTTAAGCCCGTTGGAAAAGTTCAGTATTAGGGTGAGAGTGACCTGATTTTGCAAGTGCTGTCTGTCACCCCTTTCTTTGACTAGGAAAGGGAACTCCCTGACCCCTTGTGCTTCCTGAGTGAGGCAGTGCCTCGCCCTGCTTCAGCTCAGGCACCGTGCGCTGGGCCCACTGTCTGGCACTCCCTAGTGAGATGAACCCAGTACTTCAGATGGAAATGCAGAAATCACCCGTCTTCTGCGTCACTCATGCTGGGAGCTGTAGACAGGAGCTCTTCCTATTCGGCCATCTTGGCTCCTCCACAGCCTTGGTTCTTACAGAACTTGGGCTCTGGGAAGTGTGGGACCTCATAAATGACCAGCATTAATCTCATTCAAAACACTGTTCCTGTATACTGGGCAGACATTTTGCAAAGCAGTATAAGGAAGGCTCTAAGAAGTTCACTATCTATCTCTTTTGCCATTGGTATGACATAGTTTCAGTCTATCATTGAGGGGAGGAGACAAAATGCCACTTAGAGGAACATCAAATGTAACTTGGGGTAATGCTTAGGCTCTGGGAGAAGGAAATTAGGCTTTGAAAGTCTAACCTGTTAAACCTTGGAAACAGGTGATTCAGCCAACTCACTCTGACTCTTGTGTTTTGTACATACAGCATTTCAGTCTTTCCAAGGTGAGTTGTATGAGCCACATGTCATCATAGCTATTGTTTGTTTTCCTAGTGTAGCTAGGTATTTGTAAGTGAAGAGCCTCATGGAGAAAGGTAACGTTAGTAGTAAAACAGTCTCCAAAATTTACTTTACAAAATATGGTAGTTGCTACCACCCAGGAGAGAAGTCTTCCTCATGGCTCTTTAATTGATTGATGGATGGTAAATGACGACTGTCTCGCTACCTCTTGTTCCAACAGGTCCTTTGTCATCCAGCAAATCCCAAGCAGCAACCTGTTCATGGTGGTGGTGGACAGCAGCTGCCTCTGTGAATCCGTGGCCCCCATCACCATGGCGCCCATTGAAATCAGGTATATCCTTTTGTGTGCAGGTCCACTCACTACCAGGGAAACCAGTAAGGGGGATCAGTGGTAAGGAAACCTGGGGGAGAAATATTTATTAGAGAAGGAAAATTACATTCTTTCCACTGTTGGAGAGAGAGAGTAGTTAAGAGAGTTGTCATTGCCAAGTTTTGACCTCTGAAATGCAGAGTAGAAAAAAGCAATCCTTGGAAACATGCCTTAACTACAGTCAACATAATGAATCCCTTAAGTGTGAACGTCTAAAGGCCCAGAAGATCAGAAGGCGCCCAGAATCTTGTCATGGCTTCCATCCTGAGGTAAGTCTGAGAACTGTTCCTGTTTCCTTTTCCCATCAGAATCACCATGAGAGTCTCACACTGGTCAAAGAACTACAGCTGAAAAGTTTACTCATGAGAAAATAATCCCTTTCAGTAAACTGAATCTGCACCATCATCTAGGTCCCAGAAGACTTTGTTCTTACATTAGAGGTCTGGGGAATCCACATGGTTGGAAAGTTGAAGATGTCCTGGAGTCTATTTCCGTCTAACCAACCCCTGCCTTTCCCCATAGGAGAATGCAAGGGAGTGTGGGGGTGCACTGAGTCTCCAAGCCCAGACAGTCCTTCTTCTGCTCCCTCTGCTTTTGATGCTCTTCTCAAGGTGACACTGACTGAGATGTTCTCTTGGCATGCTAAATCATGGATAAACTGTGAACCAAAATATGGTGCAACATACAAGACATGAATATAGTCCAACCATCAGCATCTCATCATGATTTTAAACTGTGCGTGATATAAACTCTTAAAGATATGTTGACAAAAAGTTATCTTTTTACTTTGCCAGTCATGCAAATGTGAGTTTGCCACATGATAATCACCCTTCATCAGAAATGGGACTGCAAGTGGTAGGCAGTGTCCCTTCTGCTTGAAACCTATTGAAACCAATTTAAAACTGTGTACTTTTTAAATAAATAAGTATATTAAAATCATAATCTCTGTGTTTGTTTGGATTTTATCATTACTTTATTGCTACGAATACCAACTGAAAATGATGCATGGGGAAAAAGATCCCCATTCCAGAAACGAGGAAATGATGGCTGTTGGCAGAGCCTTTGTTCCAAAGCAGATTCTAGGCACATATTTAACAATTGTTTAGATGCTTCACTCTCAGTTATAAAAATATTTATAGAAGTATATCAAAATATCATCTACATGGGAAGAGTTTATTACATAGAACCGTGAATTTTGTTGAACTAAACTTCAATGAAAATCATAATTTGGATGCAAACACAAGCTTTCATCATATTCAAGTGGTGAATTATTTGGGAATAGAAATAAAGAAGTCATAAATCCTAGGAATTCGGTCTGAGGAGACTTGAAGGAGGGAAAGAACAATGATCACAAATTTGGCTTCTGGCTTTCCCCATAAACAAGATACGAAATTAGATCTCAAGTATTATGAGATGAAACTACCCAGACATGTAAGCATTTCTAAACACTGGCTCTTGACCCAAAGAAAACAGATTTCACTGGATCATGGTTACTAAATAAAGTGAAATAATTTCCATGCCTAGGCGGAGTAGAGAATGCCTTTCTTTACAGGACAGACATCTAAAAGTTATCCAGAGAATCCTACTTAAACTCTTTTAAAAAGGGGCACATTATCCTCTTGATATTTTAGAAAAACTGATGTCACTGTACTGCTTTATACTAAAACGATTCCACTACATTGTTATAACTTTTAAAATTACTATGCCTCCAGTGCTGTTTTTGTTCTCAACATCACAGTACTATAACAGGCAAACTAGCCAAACTTTCAACAGCCATGGGGCTATAGAATTGTGACAATTGATGATATTACTCACTCTGTGCACTTGGTAAGTGAATAAATTCATTTGTTGCTCATACATTACATTTACACTGACACATTGAGATCAGATAAGAAGGCGCAATTTATGAAGCTGGAATGATAAGACTCTAAACCCATAAAGTCACAAGTATAAAGACATTCTATTTATACCTAAGGTGATGACCAGAGGAAAATTGAGCTTAATACTGAGAAAGATGAATTTATCACAGATCTAGGTGATTTACAGGAAAATTTTAAAGGAGAGCAAGTTAGATGATTTATAAGAGAGAGAAATCATATTTTAATTAATTTTTAACAAAAATAACATCACATAACCTACGATTCTCCATTACAGTCCTTAAAAACTGGCAACAATAAGTCAAGCATATTATGTTATAATGCCCATAATTTAATGCAAATGATGCAAAATACATGCAATATAATTATGTATAATTCCACTCGCAGTCTCATTCTAAACGATGGAGTCACTTTTGTTAAACTGTTTATGGCATAAATATAGCATCCTTGCCTCACACTGTGCCTCATGCCCTTGTCAGGATTACATTCGTGTAACTGACCCACCAGGCACCTCTGATTCGCTGTTCTCACAACAGCTCCAAGCAACTGGACCCTCTGTTTATCTACTTTGAAATTGAATAATTTTCTCCAACTTAATGTGTCCTAAGCACAACTCATGATCCCCCTCCATTAAACTTTTTTCTTCCCACTGACGCAACTCCAACCCCAAACCTTAGGGCCACCCGATTTGCGCTTTCCCCCGCAACCCACCTTGCAGCAAGTCTCACGAGCTCTGCCCTTCAAACACCAAACCTGACCATCACTTTTCCCAGCCCCTCACTGCTGCCATCCTCTTCCCAGTCACCACCCCCTGTCCCTGGTCTCTGAAGACCTATGTCCTCATTGGTCTCCTCTCTTCCACTGTGAGCGACCACGCAGTCCCACTCCACGATCTGTTCTCCACACAACAACCAGAGCAGTTTTTCATAAACAAATATCTGATCCTAGCCTTGCCGAGTGCAATTAGAACAACATACACATCCCTTACTGTAGTCCACAGCAGAGGTTCTCCGAGTCTTCTGTGTGTTCGAATCACTCAGGGACCTTTCAAAAATCTCTGGGGCAGGCCGGGCATGGTGGCTTATGCCTGTAATCCCAGCACTTTTGGAGGCTGAGGTGGGCGGATCACCTGAGATCAGGAGTTGGAGACTAACCTGGCCAACATGGTGAAACCCTGTCTCTATTAAAAATACAAAAATTAGCCAGGCATGGTGGCACGTGCCTGTAATCCCAGCTACTCGGGAGGCTGAGGCAGGAAAATCGCTTGAACCCGGGAGGAGGAGGTTTCAGTGAGCCAAGATCGCACCACTGCACTCCAGCCTGGGCGACAGAGTGAGACTCCATCTCAAACAAACGAAAACTCTGGGGCAGAACCCAGGCATTTTAGTTTTTGTTAAAACTCCCTAGGTGATGTTAATATGAACCCAGGTTGGCATCCACTGAGCTGTGGGACCTACAGGGACTCGGCTCTGGACTCTGCCTCCCTTTCCCACGCCATCCTGTGCTGCTCTGTCCCAGACCCACTGTGCTCCATGGCTCTGCCTCCAAGCCTTTGAAAATGCCAGGCATGGTGCCCACTCAGGGCTTTTGTTCTTCCTGTGCCCTCTGCCTGGAGGGCTCTAGACCCTGGTCTTCGTGCAGCTGCTCCTTCCCAACGTCGAGGCTCCCTTCAAAAATTCCTTCTTCAGAGACCCCTGGTACAGCTGCTCTTCTCCCCCAGCCCCACTCCTCTGGTTTTACTTTTCCTTTGCGTCAGTATCTGGAATCATTTTATTTTCAGTTTCACCCAGTGTATTCCAGCTCCATAAGTCAAGGACTCCTCTATCGTTCGTGACTCCATCTCCAGCTCCCAGAACAGTGCCTGGCCTATAATACAACTAAAACCACCACCAACAGTGACAAAGCTAGCACCTACTGTTTACTGTGATCTGACTCTTTCTGCCTGGTGTTATTTGAAGTGACTTCCTTGTTTAACTCATAGGATTTTCACAGCACACCTAGGAAGTAGATGTGATTCTGATCATCATTATACACATGGAGAAATGGAGGCACAAGGGGGAAAGTCATGCTCCCAAAGGTCACATGCTTGGAAAGGAGCAGAGTTGGGATTAGAAGCCAGGCAATTTTGCTTCCAAGTCAGGGCACTCAGCCAATCAAATACTTCCAATGGATGAATGAATTGCCAATAACGTTGTACTATGACATCTCCGCGTCTCCTACCCACTGATCTTATTGCCATCTCTCCAAACTACTTGGCCTCCACTCCCTGCTCTCTAATACCAGCCTGCCAACTCACCTCCCTGAGTGCGGCTGCTACTCCTGTCCTCCCACTTCCAGGCCACTGTCTACTGCCCAGCAGCCCTCCCCTGTCTTCATTTCTCCCCATATCTCACTTAGAATACACAAGTCACAGTAACACTTTTACGGCTACCTGAGCTGCTGAGCACATCTGGGCTACCTAGCATACCTGGGCAGACCAGTAAGCACCCTGAGACATATTCTTTCCTCAGTTGACTTCTATCCCACTGTCCCCAACAATTATTTCATAGTTTCTTCCCTCTCTTTAGGATATTCTAGAGTATGTTGTCTTTCTAAAATTTGCAGTAGGAGATTTCTGTATGCAATATTAATATGATTGATGCCAAATATATCCAAAGGTAACTTATCAGAGAACTTTTTATTAAAATGTACAGTTTATGACTAATTAATGTGATATAGTTTAATAGTGCATTATATAGCACAATTAGTTACTAAAGTCATAGGCTGTGACTTTCAATATGATTTGTAACAGATTCAGAAGGCATCTATAGCTAATCCTAGTGTGGCAACGTTCTTCCTAAAATATAGAACTATTTCATATATACATATATATACATGTATAATTATAAAATTCATTGTATGTATGTACTAGGTAAAATTCATAAAATTATAGTAGAACAATTGCAATATTTATTGAGGGTAGAATACTAAAATGCAGCATAGACAAGACAATGCAATGATACCTCCATGTGTCCTAAAATTAAAGACTGGCCAGCTCCATGTGCCGTCCTTTTATGAGCAGTATTGAAGGGAACACAGAATTAGAATAATGTAGCACACTAAAATAGGATTGTAATGGTGTTGGTAAAAACTACTATCTAATGTGTGAAGTAATTTAGGATGAGGAAGTGTACATTATTATTTAAATTATGAACAGTACAGCACTGTAGAGGATAATAATATAGCTCTTGTTACAGGAGACTCTATAGTAAAATATTAAAATTATAGGCAGAAAGAGCACAGCTTTATTACTATCAATATCGGAGGTCATAATAATTTAACAGACCCCTGAGGGCCATTTGCAGTGTCTGCAATTTGGAAGCTTTGCAAAGATGTCTCTAATTAGCACAATACTGGCTGGAGAGTCAGCTGGGGGCATTTCTACTAATAGGACTTCGTCACACACATGCAGCTTGTAGTGACCAAAATTCCCACTGGGGGCTTTGCAGGCATGGTTTCCCTTAATCCAGTGGTTACAGACCTAGACAACTTTGCCCCAGGGGGGTCATTTGGCAATGGCAGAAGACACATTGTAGGGGAAGGGGGCGGTGCTACTGGCATCTAGTGGATAGAGACCAGGGATGCTGCTAACATCCTACAAAGCCCAGGACAGCCCCCGACAACAAAGAATTGTTTGGCCAAATGTTTCAACAGTGCCAAAGTTGAGGAACCCTATTCTAATCCTTAAGGATTATTAGGGATTTTGTCTTAACAATTTAATAGATGCCATTAACCTTCGGGATCCCCATTGGCATCTAAATTATGGAGGTTGACTGTACCAATGCTGGGAATCTCTTCCATAGTGTAAGAGAGTAAACTACAGATTCGGTATAATAGCAATCTAGCTACGTTGTATCTTACACTATTCAGGTGGTGGCCTCCTTGTCATCCAGGCCTCAGCAGTTTTCCACCGAACACCCAGGAATGCTCTCACTACCTACTGTTTCATTCACACCACGGTACTCACTAGGATTTGTGATTTTCTCATTTACTGCCAGAGTCCCCTCCTCATATCCTATGTGGCAGGGACTCATCTGTGTTGACTGTTGTATCCTCAATGCTTGGAGTAACTCCCCAACTTCAGTGACACCCAGAAAGCATTTGCTGAATGAATAAACCACCCACACGATATTATTTATCAAAACCTTCTGTTTACAAGGTACCAGGCAGAGCCCTTTACAACATTTCATGTAAATCTTGGGACCACCAAATGATGCGCTACGTCTCAACAAGCAAGTTACCCAAAGTTACTAGGGCTAGTAAGAAACAAGGCCTTATTCCACACTTTTTGCCCTTAACTGTCACAATATGCAGCTGGGTATGATAGTCCCATCTTATATCAGACACCAGTTCCCTCTTCTAGGTAGTAAGTCAAGATAGCAATACTTTCTAGTTTAGGATATTATAATTCAGCAGCTTGGACACTGTAAAGGCAATATACAATAGTAGATTATAGCGATACTTCTGTTGCCTATGATTAGAAACAGCATATTGTAATACGACACGATGGCTTCATTTTTACTACATTCAAAATACAATACTTTCCACTCATATGCACACTACAGGCAATGTAGGGTTGTTTAAACCAGGGATCAGCAAACATTTTTCTTAAAGAGCCAGAGTAATTGGCTTAGACTTGGTGGGCCTTATTGTCTCTGATGCAGCTGTTTAACTCTGCCATTACAGCTCCAAAGCAGCTATGTTCTAATAAAACTGTATTTAAGGACATTAAGGACGCTGAAATTCAAATTTCATATATTTTATATGCCAAAAATGTGAGGGTTTTTTTTTTGCAAGCGTTCAAAAATGTAAACGCCACTGTTATACTGTGAGCTATACAAAAGAAGTAGCAGGACAGATTGGATATGTGAGGCCTAATGTGTCAATCTCCTAATTTAGAATATCGCTGCTGCCAATTTTTGAAGCTCTCATAATATGATGAGTTAGGAACATCCTCGCAACATTACAGATGCGTACACTAGAATAGTGTCAGTCCTATGGATATTGGAAATACTATATTACAAATGTGACTATAATTTTTACTTTAACATCACACCAAGTAGCATTATTTCAAACGCTGGAAGCACCCTAGTATAATCTAATGACATGTTCATATAACTATTAATATAAACAGCATAATTCACATAGTGTGCTAGTGTTACTGCTACTTGAATTGTAGGGCAAAAGGTATAGGTTGACATAATGCAGTTCAGTACAATATCTTATTTCTGTTCCCACGATTATATATAATAAAGTGAAGCATAAAATCACATTGCTTCTGCCAGCATTGGCCCCCTCAAAGCACTTACTTTCTTTAGGCTATGCTGTAACGTGTGGTCCTAAACTGTAGCATTGGGTGTACTATTACTGCTATATCCTGACTAAGTTAGGTTGTCAAAATCTTGTTAATAAAAATTCTATCACAAGATCCTGTACTAAACAACCCATATTTTAATTATCCTAGCTCCAAATGGTTAGCAATAAACTAGTAAAGAAAGATAAATATTTGAGTGGCATCTTTTAAATAAGATACTGTCACCCATGGCGTGATATGCCCCTACTAGCCAGAGCATCAAGAAGAGTCCTAAATTATAGTCATATTGTCCTTATATTTATAAACGATTCGATATTGTCCTTGAACATGCTATTTAGTTATGCCACCACATAATCTTCAAGCTGTAGCAATCACTGTGGGGCAGAGATGGGGACATTTGTTGAGTGCTGACTGTGGAAAGCACTTCACAGTCATTATGTCACATAATTCCTCACAGTCAAAGCTGGCTCAAGCCATGAGAAGACACACATTGCAGATGATAGGCCTAAGGTTCAGAGAAGCTTATACTCCTTGACCAAGTCACAGAGGCGGTGATGGACAAAGCCAGAATTTGAAGCCAGCCTAATGGTCCCAGAGCATGTGTTCTATTCACTTAGCCACCTGTCAACTTTCTCCACATCACTTTCTTTTCATGCCACATGCTGTCATCAAGACTCAGGAAACAGCAATTCCATTCAGCCATATTGAAGTGTAGTGTCTATAATACTGGTCTAGATTAAGCATCCCAAATCCAAAAATCCCAACTCCAAAATCTGAAAAATTTTGAGCGCAGTCATGATGCTCAAAGGAAATCCTCATCGGAGCATTTCAGGTTTTGGATTTTTGGAGCAGGGATGTTGAACTGGTAAGTGTAATGTAAATATTCCAAAATTTTTTAAAAATGTGAAATCTGAAACACTCATAGTCCTAAGCATTTCTGACAGGGAATACTCAATCTGTACCATCATTACTAGTGTATTATTATTCCATATACTGTTTTAGCAGAAAGATCGGCAATATTGCTAATCCACAACACAGTGCCCTAATGCCACTCTAGCATCTATTTCTTCAGCAATAGCATTATTATATTCCATATACATTTTAAACAATAACACCACCGTCCCTTGTACATAATCCTACCTTACTTCAAGTTATGAGAACAATACAGCTGCTATGCTAATGCCACCTGTAGTTTTAGTAGCAACAACAAAAGTGCAAATACGGAGCCCACTGGTCTATACTCAGTGTATGTTGGATCTGAGAAACCACCTTTGTGACTGCAGCTTTACAGGGAAATAAAGAAGCATCACTATTCCTCAAAAGTAGAACTGTGGACTGAGACTTCTCCATTTTTACACGCAAATGGCCAGACACACAGGAATTACTCAGGTTCTATGCCATCTCTGATAGTGGAAGTAATCCTTTTGCCATACCATTCTATATGATGGTCCTATGATGTTAGCATTTGTGATGATATTACTACTAAGCCGTGTCATACTTACTTTCAAAATGGAAGCAATTCTGCCAATATAATAACCAGTGTGTCGTATCTATAATTTTAGCAAAAACGCGAACACAGCCATGCTACTACTTACATAACAAGTATTTTCTGAAGAGAGATACTACTCAAGTATGTACTGAATTGGTACTATTCCAATATATACTGAAATGATAATGCATTTTAGTTTAATTTCTAATTGAATACACATATTATGAGTCCCAATATTTATAATTTATAGATTTATACCAGTATTGTACGCTCTGCTGTCTGTATTTGTCATCAAACATGTTATTTTTTTACCATAATATGGTGCAAAAAATATAATGCTTATGGACAGAGTGCAATAATACACGGATAGTGTGCTGTGCTTAGTGATCTACACTGTTTGCATTGTTAGCAGGAACATCATAATGCTCCACCTTTGCCAGGGTAAAGAGTGATGTGAACAACATTGTATTTTATTTTTATAATTTTAGACACAACAATGATGCCATAATAAGTTGAGATCTCCAGAATGGATGGCAACAATTATACTAATGGAGCGAACTATATTGTAATTATTCATCATCTGTTTGCTGCTAGACAATATGTACTAAAATATAATGTGCACCTTTCCTTGTAGCAATAACAGCAATGGATCTGTTAATAATTTTGGTGTTATTTTAGTTCGTATTAGTATTATTTTTAGTTTTAGTGTTGTTATACTACAGTATGTCATGTTCAACATACTACTCTGACACTGCCAAAAAGAATATAATGGATATTATATAATGCAAAGTCTTGTTAGAGTCACAGCTTCACGACTTACTCCTTGAGTGATTTTGTCAAAATATCTGGTAGATTTAACCCTCAGTTTTCTCATCTGTATGATGGGGTTAATAAGGAGCTCATCTCACAGTTGTTCTGAGATTTAAATTGAACAATATATCTAAATCGGGTAGCAGTTCTAGTTGCACAAGATATCAAGATGTGGTATACGGTAAGTTCAATAATTTTAGCTGGTACTATTTTAATCATTTTTACTATTATTTTAATACCTCATACTCATTCTGGTAATACTACTACTACCAAATTACTTAGAAACAATATCACTATACACAGATACACACACACACACACATATATATCCAATTACAGGTATTTGGACCAATTTTTTTAAAACAAAGCTCCTATATCATCTTATGCTATACTGAACTCCCTTCCTCTCTTCTGCTTTAATACTACTAAAGTTGCTGTAAAATTAGACAACCAATGGCTTATAACAAGTGTTCTTAACCTTTTTGGGGTCAAGAACCCCTTAGAGAATCTAAAGAAAGATACAGCTTCCCAGAGACATGAGACACATCATACTTTGCATCAAAATTTCAGAGGTTTCAAGAACATTTGAAGAACCTTCTAAGAATATACATTTCTCTTCTTTTGTATACATGTAGGGGATATGAGTACAGTTTTGTTACACGGTTATATCGCACAGTGATGAAGTCTAGGCTATTCCATTTCTTTTTTCTTTTCTTTTTCTTTCTTTCTTTCTTTTTTTTTTTTTTTTTGACAGAGTTTCACTCTTGCTGCCCAGGCTGGAGTGCAATGGCACAATCTTGGCTCACTGCAACCTCCCCATCCCGGGTTCAAGCGATTCTCCTGCCTCAGCCTCCCAAGTAACTAGGATTACAGGCATGTGCCACCACGCCCGGCTAATTTTTGTATTTTTAGTAGAGAAGGGTTTCACCATGTTGGCCAGGCTGGTCTCAAACTCCTGACCTCAGGTGATCCACCTGCCTCGGCCTCCCAAAGTGCTGGAATTACAGGCGTGAGCCACCGTGCCCAGCCTGGGCTGTTCCATTTCTAAGCCTCACCCTCAATCTACTGAATGAAACCTGTCCCTGGGTTTGCTAACAGTCTCAGTGCAGTAAGAGTTTAATAGGTAGGAGGTGGAGGAGAGATTAAATTAGAGTTGAAAAGGCAGTGGGAGGTGCGGAAGAAATACACTTGACTTACAAAGTTCTCAGTTAATTCATGACACAATCGATACTGGACAAAACATTTGTCTCTTTTCATTTTATAAACTGTTGAATTCTTTAAAGCAATTATTTTTTCTTAAGTATGCCCAATTTGACATATAATTTCAAATTTCCCACATTTATTTAATGATGGATGATAGGTAAAAATAATGTATATGTGCAAATGAATTAGGTAAAATAATGTTTCTGACAATAAAGTCATGCATGTTTCCTAGATGGGTAGGTATTTTCTCAAGACCACACAATACCAGTCGCTACTATTGACCACTAAACTGGGGCTCTACATCTGTGATCACACAAGTTCTCACGGTGAACTTGTGACACAGACATTGCTCCATTTCACAGATTCAAAACAAACAAAAACAAAACTGAAGCTAAGGGGTTAAGTAACTAGAAAAGGTTGCACAGCTGGAGAGTCTGCAGCCAAGATACCTCCTCAGGTCACCTGTGCTCTTTGTGGCATAAAGTACGTGTTTAAAGTATATCGTGATGATCCTCAGCTGCAGGGAGCTATGACAGAAAGCTCTCATTTCAGCAACCGAAAAACATGCCAGGAAAATGAAAGAGAGTGCGAGAGAGAGAGAGCAAGAGAGCGAGAGAGAAGAAGGCTGGTGCATAATGTTAAAAATATACAAGGTTGAATTCAAAGCAAAAACAGCAAAATGGGCACAACTTATTAGCAAAGGAAGCCATCAAAATGTCTAAAGCATAAGTATAGGGAATGCAGCAGGTTATAAAGATCACAGCATGGGGAGACCTTAATTCACCTCTCTCAAAACGTAACAGATCAGTAAGGGTGATGGGGATTAATTAACTCAATTAATAATATAGACCCAGTTAAGACACACTAAAGGCTATAATCTGCAAGTGCTCTCTTCCGGTGCCAACATGTCATTTACACAACATAGCCACATGCTTCCTTTCCTTATTTGGTCACCCATCTTGTGAGGGTGCGGAGTACCTGCGATGGGCACTGAAGAGAGCCCTGGATTATTCTTCTGGGGCTGCTACAACAAAATGCCATAAACTAGGTGGCTTAAACAGTAGCTGTATTTCTTACACTTCTGGAGGCAAGAAGCTCCAGGTTCAGGCCCAACAGTGTCCGTTTCTGGTGAGGGCTCTCTTCCTGGTTTGCACATGGCCACCTTCTCATGGTATCCTCATATGGCAGAGAGAGAAAGCCACATCTAGTGTCTCTTGCTCCTGTATAAGGCCACTTTCAGCTCAGTTCTATCAGATCAGGGCTCCAAACTGAAGACCTCACTTCACTTTAATCACTTCCTTGAATGCCCAATCTCCAATACACATGGGGGTTAGGGCTTCAACATATAAATTGAAGGAGAGGCTATATTCAGTTCATAATACCTTTCATTAGCAAGAGCCATTCTTTGAGAATTGTCTTCTCTTCTCTCTACACACTCGGAAACCTTCCTAAACCCCATTCAGGAAGATCAGTCCCCTCAGTCAATATGTCTGTTCCCTGGAGTGATCATACCTGTGCATCAGTGAATTGCATTTGTATCAGAGTTACTTTGATATTAACGTACTAACAATTCAATGGTAGTCAAAATAATAGTTATAATGATAATAATAATGAGGAGTGGGAGGTGGTTGAAGAAATAATACTATTAAGCACAGAGCTTAATATGTGCTAAACACAGTGCTAAGTACTTAACACACATAATCATCACAAGTCTTTGAGACAGACGCTACAATTCTCTCCACTTCACAAAGGGTGCCAAGGTACTCAGAGGATAAGCAACTTGTTGGAAGTCAAAAGGCTGAACCTATTCCAGCAGTCCATGCTCTGGACGACTGCATCTCATACCATACTTATACTACCACTATTCCTTCCTGCTGAGCCAGATTAATTCGCATTTTGGACAAGAAGTACATAAATAAATGATGCTTCAATCCAACTAGCTCCTTACAAAATTGTCAATTAAAATAGTGTTGCAATCTTCAAAGGCCAAATGATGTTCCAGCCCTCCTGCCGCTAGGATATGTGCATTCCATAGTTTTCTTCAGAGAGTATGTAATTCTTGAGGAGCCCTCTGCCCACTTATGAAGTTTACTAACTGGATTCTGAGTGGGGTACTGACTTCTTTAACTCAAGGCTGGGCTGTGTGTCAGGTAGAGATCTAGGAAGCTTCCATGACCTTAAAAAGAATGCCACCTCTT
Source organism: Symphalangus syndactylus (assembly GCF_028878055.3). Lineage (NCBI taxonomy): Eukaryota > Metazoa > Chordata > Mammalia > Primates > Hylobatidae > Symphalangus > Symphalangus syndactylus. The sequence goes on along the minus strand of NC_072423.2, from coordinate 105,855,904 downwards.
TCCTGCTGTTCAGTGAAACGGAGTCTGGTTTGGGCTAGATCGATCCTTTCCACCTGTCTTAGCTGTAGAGGGGAAAGGAGCTTCCTTGCTGTAGTTACTTGGGCAGCATAATTTGGGTAGATTTCTAAGTGGCTGCACTGTCTGTTTGCCAGGGTGGTGATATGAGAAGGTCAAGCCAGTGATCCCCTCACACCTGGTTTGGCCAGCACAGGTGCTAACAGCCTAAAGAATCGACACCCCAACTATGCCTGCTCAACCCTCCTTTGCGCATAGCCACTTGTGGACTGGGATCCCATGGCACTGCCTCTTCCACTGCTCAACCTTACAATATTAAAATCATGCACAAACTCCCTTCCGCCCTTAATCACACCCAGCTGACTAAGCCTCAACTTTTGGTTAAAGGCAGATTTTTGTTTACTCTCTGCCTCCCTCCAAGCAGCTAAACGTGGTTGGAGCAAAACACACAACTAGCTCACCAGTCACATTTGAATTCATGATGGTACATCTGTTTCAAATGGGCACTACCCACGACCCAATGCTCTCACTCCACTTCCACTGTATGTCACTTTCTTGATCTCCAAAACACCTACCTCACACCTTCCCGCTCCACCTCTTCAGCGCATGACCCTATCTCTTCAGTGCATGCACTTGTAGCTTCACCAGCATAACCCAGGGGTGCCGCCATCTTCCCACAAAACCTACTGACCTGCCTCATCTGTACTCCCTCTCTCAGTCCCCTCCTCTGATGCCCTCATGCAGTGTCCCTGTGCTGTCAAAGGCAGTCCTTCTGCATGTGCCCCCTCCTGCCCCTCTCTCACCTCCTCAAGGACTTCACTCCCGAGTTTATAGAGTTGATACCTCCCTCTCTTGCATCAGTAGTCCCTTCCCCTCTACGAGATCATTCCCAAGCACACAGGCAATCCTTAATGCTTTTATTTTAAAAGACCTTCTCTCTTGAGTCACCCCCTCTGAACATCACTCACTTTTCCTCCTGTCCTGTACAGTAAAACTCCTTCAGTTACTCTCCAGTGCTCCTGGATTATGCTTTCTAGTGACATTCTTTCCTCAACAGATGCCAGGGTGGATTCCTTCCCCACCACAACAGGACTCTTCTTGAGGCCACCTGGAGCTTTTGTGAGGCCAAGTCAGATGTCTGCCCTCCCACTCTCATCTTACTGATTCACCCAGCCATGAGTTCTTGAAATCCATTCTCTTAGCTCTCCTGGACCCCTGACTCCCTCTGTTTCCTGTTCTCTCATGGGTGCTCCTTCTTCCACCTAGCTGGTGAGTCCTCCTCTCCCCACCCTCTTCCATCTTTGCATGCCCTAGCACTTGTTCCTGAGACCCCTTCTCTCTCCACTGCCCTCCCTCCCTAAGTCATCTCATTCAGTCCTCCAGCTTGAAAAGTCACCTACGTGCTGATGACTCCCAACTTCACCACTGCAGCCAAACTCCTCCACTGAGCTCCAGACTCACAGATCCTGCTGTTACTTTACTTACCCACATGCATGTACTAGAGGTTAGAGGTGTCTCAATCTTAACACGCCCCTATTTTCTGTATTTTCTCCTTCTATCCGGCTTCTCCCTGTTTTCTCATCTCAGTAAACAGCCTCACCAGCCCCTAGCACCATCACCCCGTAGCATAAGCCAAATGATTATGAACCACCTTTGACTCCTCTCTTCCTCACCCCATGTCCAAACTCCCAGAAAGTCCTACTGACTATACCTCCAGGACACATTCAGAATTTTTCTGCTACATTCTATCTCCACCACTAGCCTTAGTAGAAGCCATGAGATTCCCCTCAACTCCAGCAGCCTGATCAAGGGTCTCTGGGCTGCTCCCCACTGCCCCACCCCATCCCTGAATTCATCTTCCTCAAGAATAACAGGTGTGCTGTGTCACTTGGCTCGTCTTCCAACTCACTTTGAAAAGAGGAAAAAACATAAGATGTATCAATGGGTGAGTCAAATGGCTAGGTATATGATCAAGAAAGTTCAGTCCAATGTTAGTCGTGAATTTAGGTGATAAATATATGGAAGTTCAATTGTAAAATTCTTTCAATTCTTTTTTATATTTGAAAATTTTTCATAATAAAATTCTGAGAAAACAAACTTGAAAACAAATCTTCCCATTGTACTTAAGAAAAAAAAAATCCAAGCTCTTTCCCTGGACTTTGAAAATCTATAGGCACTTCTCCCGCCTTCCTGTCCAACCCCCCAGCAGCCACCGCCCTTCATCTGCAGAGGGCTTCGTTCCAGCCTTCAACACACCAGCCTTGTTCCTGCCCCAGGGTCTTGGCACTAGCTGTTCTTCTGCCTGGAATGCTCTTCCCCAGGGCCACCTCCTAGATGGCACCTTTTGCTGTTCAGGTCTCAAGTGATATGTCACCTCGTAAAGAAGAACTTTCTTGGCCAGTGAAGCTGAGTACTCCCCCAGTTTCTTCCTAGCACATGATTTTATTTTCACTGGAGCACTTACCATTACCGGCCTTGTCCTGTCTTCATCATCTGTCTTTGACAATGAGAATATAAGTTCTATAAAAAAACAAAAACAAAAACAGGAGTTTGGTCTTTATTCAGTCTTGTGCCCCAGTACTCACTACATGTCTGTGAATCAGTAATTGTCACAACAGCTGCCACTGTGAAGCACGTATAAACATCCTCATTTTACACAAGACGCTTAACCTCTACAGCCCCAGTCTCCTTGTTTGCAAAGCAAGGATATCAATACCTACATCATTACTGAGAAATTCCAGGGCTTGCATTCAAAATAGTTTATTTGGTCATTTCCATTTGTTACACATTTATCATATTCCGGGAACCAGGCCAACATTTAATTTAGCCTCAAAAGGTCCCTGTGAGGTTGATATTGTTTCCATTTTACTGAAGAGAAAGTTAAGGCCTGTGGAGATGAAGTCCGGGGCCCGAGGTCCCTCAGCCAGTCAGCAGCAGAGCAGTGTTCATATCCTGCTCTTTGTCTTGGTAACCTCCACACTCAGTTGCCCACTGTCTGTGCTCCACTGTCAAGCTCATCAAGCATGTACGTGTGGACGCAAGACACGCACACCATTTCCTTCTTCCCTGGTTTTATCTACACCATCCCAGGATCCTCCATTGATTGCCTTTGCCTGACCTGTTCATTCCTTTCTTGGAAACACTCCTTTTTTTTTTTTTTTTTTTTTGAGACAAGGTCTTGCCCTGTCACCTAGGCTGGAGTGCCGTGGTGTGATCTCAGCTCACTGCAGCCTCATCCTCCTGGGTTCAAGTGATCCTCCCACCTCAGCCTTCCAAGTAGCTGGGATGACAGGCACACACCACCAGCCCAGGCTAATTTTTGTATTTTTTGTAGAGACAGCATTTTGCCATGTTGCTCAGATTGGTTTCAAACTCCTGGGCTCAAGTGATCCTCCCGCCTCAGCCTCCCAAAGTGCTGGGATTATAGGCGTGAGCCATTGTGTCCAGCCAGAAATACTCCTTGACTCTTGCTTTAACCTGTCTATATAACACACGCCATTGGGGCTCAGCAAAAGGAAACATCCAAAACACCTTCTGCAAAGTCATCAACGTTTTGTGTGAAAAGAAGACTCTTTCCTAAGAGCGTTCAGGATCCAGTCAATCTGAACGTTTGGAAGGACAGCCCTGGATTAGCGTGAAGGAAAAGAACACCTGCCCAGGCCTGGAAGGAATAATGGTTACAGCAGTAACAAGAATAACAGGAAGTGATGTTTGTCATGTGCTTCTAATGTATCCAGGATGTCACTAAACATTCTGACTGTTCCCAGTGGCCAACTTAATGGCCGGGCAGGGTGTAAAGCAGCTGGCCTCATTTCAAAACCCAGCACCTTACTCACCTCCAACACCAACTTTGCAGCAGGAACTCAGAGCCCTGCCCTTCCAGCCGGTGTCATCTCTCCAGTGCAGTGAATGCAGCACTGATGGTGCCTGACTATGCTAGAGAGGAAGTGCCTTGAGGTGAAAGGAAGACCCTTGCTTCTGTATTCCTGTGGCTCACACAGTGGCTGGGACAGAAAGATCTTCAGCCAACCACACACTGAGATCCATCCCTCCCCTGCCCCACCTCCCGTGTCCTGCTCCTCACTTACCATCCCCCCACCTCCATCTCCTTCAAGCTTTTATCACCCCTCACTGGAGGGACAGCCTCCAGAGCCACCCAGCCCTCAGAGGTAGGAATAAATCTTTAAGTTAGATAGATGGGAATTTGAGCCCTGGCTTTGTGATTTATAAACCATGTAGCTTTGGCTCAATTCCTTAACCTACCTGAAATCCTGCTGCCTTCTCACCTATAAACAGGGATAACAGAAGGCCTCACAACAGGATGATTGTAAAGAGTAAAGGACAGAACGTAGGTCAAGTGTAAAGCTGGTGTCTGGCACACAGGAAGCACTCGCTAACACAACCCATTATTTGCAGCCAAGGTATGGATGCTATACAATAGAAATACATTTCACTCACAGACATCTTAGAGTATCTCATGATCCTATTAAAAACTTCAAAGGGCTCCCTATGTCTACCAAATAAAGCTCAAAGTCCCCTGGGCATGGTGGCTTACTCCTGTAATCCCAGCACTTTGGGAGGCCTAAGCGGGCAGATTGCTTGAGGCCAGGAGTTTGAGACCAGCCTGGTCAACACAGTGAGACCTCCATCTCTACCAAAAATACAAAAAATTAGCCAGGTGCAGTGATGCATGCCTGTAGTCCCAGCTACTCGGGAGGCTGAGGCAGGAGAATCACTTGAACCTGGGGCACAGAGGTTGCCGTGAGCCAAGATCGCCTTACTGCACTCCAGCCTGGGCAAAAGAGTGAGACTCTGTTTAAAAAAAAACACACACACAAAAAACCTCAAGACCTTAGCTTGTAGCCATGTTCTGACTCATCTTACCCTCCCAGAACTCCTGCAGAACCAGCTCTGGTGCATCCCCTCCATGTTGCCCACAGATTCCAGTTTGAGCAGCGAGGTCTGAGCCTCACACTGCCCCTTTCCAAATCAGCAATAAAAATTCTCAATCACATGGTAGGCATCTTAAGTGGATGCAGACCATTGCCCCATGGACATGTATGAAAACCATTTTGGTGAAAGCATGCGGCACGAGGCCTGACAAACACAATGGAACTCTCCTAATGAATTGCAGTTTGGAACTAGGACTGCTTTCTGGTTTTAGAAAGAATGAAATTATTCCAAGGTCTGATGATGGGAAACCGTCTGGTATGGGGAGGTGATAGGTGCTGTTATTCTTGAAAGGACAAGGTTTTGGAAGAAAACTTCTAAACCCACCAGAATTAAAGTGCAGCCTTTGTTTGTAAACTCATAAGATTATGGGTTTAGAATTAATTTGAGTTGAATCCTTTCCAGTTACCAGTAACCTAATGCTTGGGCCCATTATGCAATCATGACTCAGTATGTCCTTCAGAATGCCACTTTCAAACACAGTAGGAATTAAAAGACAGACTTTGTAAATATTTGAAATTGCCAGTTTAAGATTAATTTGATTCATTTGCTTGCTGGTTGGGTGTAACTTATGAGAGTTGGAGTTTTTCTGTAATCATATATATCACTCAGGAGTCTTTTTAAAGAATTCATTTGGAAAAAAATGGAGAGGAATTCAGTGAATCCATGCTGAAAATATTATTAGTAAGTAATAATAGAGAAAGGGGGGAAAAAAAGACAGAATAAAATTTGCTCCTGTTGTGTCAGTTAAACTTCCCAGTCTTTTTTTTTTTTTTTGAGATGGAGCCTTGTTCCGTTGCCCAGGCTGGAGTGCAGTAGCACAATCTCGGCTTACTGCAACCTCCACCTCCTGGGTTCAAGTGATTCTTCTGCCTCAACTTCCCAAGTAGCCAGGACTACAGGCGTGCACCACCATGCCTGGCAAATTTTTGTATTTTTAGTAGAAACGGGGTTTCACCATGCTGCCTAGGCTGGTCTCATACTTCTGCCCTCAGGTGATCCACCCACCTCGGCCTCCCAAATTGCTGGGATTATAGGCATGAGCCACTGTGCCCGGCCTAAACTTCGCAGTCTAAACACCATAATTTGTAGATATAGGCGGCTGTATTTGGTTATATTATTGTACCTGATTAATTTTTGAAAATAGCTTTATTGAGATATAATTCACATACCACACAATTCACTCATTTAAAGTGTACAGTTCAATAGTTGTTGTATGTTCCCAAAAAGAAACCCCATATCCATTAGCAGTCACTCCCATTTCCCTCCTCCTCTCCACTCCCAATCCCCAGCCCTAGAAAGCCACTAATCAACTTCTTGCCTCTATAGATTTGTCTGTTCTGAACATTTTATATAAATGGAATCACATAATATGTAGTCTTTTATGTTTGGCATCTTTCACTTAGCATAATGTTTCCAAGGTTCATTCATGTTGAAGCATGTAACAGTACTTCCTTCCCTTTTTATTGCTGAATAATATTCCATTGTGTGACTCAACCACATTTATCCATTTATCCATCAGTTCATGGAAATTTGAGTTGCTGCTTTTTGACTATTATGAACAATGCTGCTATGAACATTTGTGTCCAAGTTTTTGTGCAGACATGCTTTTATTTCTCTTGGGCAGATACTTAGGTATAGAATTGTAAGATCATATGGCAACACCATATTTAACATCTTAAGAAACTGCCAAACTGTTTTTCAAAGTGGCTGCACCATTTTTCATTCCCACTAGCATTGTATGAGTATTCCAATTTCTTCACATCCTTGCTGTTACTTGTTATTATCTATATCCTTTTTATTATAGCCATCCTAGGAGGTATCAAGTGGTATTTTATTGCGGTTTTGATTCACATTTCCCTAATGGCTAATGACGTTGAGCACCTTTTCATGTGCTCATTGGCCATTGTATATTTTCTTTGGAGAAAAGTCTGTTCAGACTCATTGCCCACTTAAAAAAAAAAAGGGCTATTTTTCTTTTTATTGTTGAGTTGTAGCAGTTCTTTATATATCCTATATATAAATCCCTTCTCAGATTTAAAATTTACCAATATTTTCTCCCATTCTGTAGATTTGCTTAATTTTTTTTAAATATTAAACGCTGTTGCTTCCTTCTTAGAATTTCTAGCAACTCTCTGGCTTAAATAACACTTTAACATTTCTCTGTGGATGTTTTCAAGAACTTCAAACCTCTTGTGTCCATAACTGAACTTCTTATCCTCCTTTCTATTTCTAGATCTGCTTCCTTGTAAATCTTATCTATTTAGCCTATTGGGCAACCAAGACAGAAACTAATTCCTCCTAATTCTTCTTTCTTTTCGTCACTCCCCTTCAAATAGCCTCCCACCCCCTAACCCCCCCAGATTCTGTCAAACACCAAGTAGTGTTGTTTAATTTCTGCCTGCATTCAGGTCTTTGAAATTGTGCATTCTGCTACATCTACTATGAAAGTGGGTCATGTTTTCATCATCTCTCTTCTGAACTTTTTCAACAGCCTAATTCACAACCTTGTCTCCATTTGGGCCCTTCTAAATGCAAACACAAAGATGATACTTCCGTGGAACACTATAGACTAACGGTCTGAAGCCGTACTTCCTTACTTTAAGTCTTGGCTCTACTATTTAACTTCTCAGTTATCTCAACTTCCCATCTGTAAAATGAGAAATGATAATATAGGGTTGTGCGAGGATTAAATGAATTCTTATATGAAACTGCTATGAACAGTGCCTTGTGTGAAATAAGCATTTGGTAAATGTGAGTTAATATTATTATAATAGTTATTTTTTTAAAACTGTGAATTAAATATTTTCCAAATTTTTTTTCTAACCTACAGAATAAAGTTGGAATGTTTTGCTTGGTACATAAGGCACTGTGAACCTTACATGATTTGCAGTATGAGCTGAGAAGAAGTTACCATGACTAACAAAATCCTTAGAGCAATTTTATATCTTCACTTTTCAAAATGTAACACTGAGTTTAGAATTGTCAGGTCTAACTTCTTTCTAGGTACTCTTGTTCTATTACTACTAGTGAACATGTGATAATGGGTTAGAGTAGCAAGCATTTTCTATGTACTGCCACCTTAATTCTCAATTCTCTGAATTGCTATGCCAAGCTTCAGAGTTGAGATAAATGAGAGGGTAAGCCTATTGTCCAAGATCATACAATGAGGAAGAGGAGAACCCTAGGAATGGTCCCTAATTCTCTTGCTTACAAAGTCCTAAGCTCTTGGCCCTGCCTCAGGAAATTTCTGAAGAGGTGTCCACAGACAGACATTCTCAAAAGCAGTGTGGGAAAGAATTTCCAGTGCTTGTTTCATGTTTATAATTCCTGAACAGAATACATCTTCCATCTGGGAAGTCTTCACACTATTATCCAGACATCTGAAAATTCCTGGGACTATTAAATTGTAAATGTAGCTTCTGAAAGTTCTTGCTTAACAGAAATATGTTTCTTCTTGGGGGTAAGTGTCTTCCTTTCCTGGCTAGACTACGGTCGATTAATTCATCTGGCTGAAGCCAACGGGTCTTAGACCCAACTTTCTTCTTTTCCCAGACAGCTCCTCACATATGGTGAGGGACCAGGGGAGGGTATAAGCAGTCAGAAGAGCCGTCTTTCTCTTTGGGATGTAACTAGGTATTCGGGAATTGATGAGTAACTCAGGGCCACCATCTTCACATGCCAAGGCAGCACATTCTTAACTGTGAGCACAGGAGGTCTTCATTATCCAAAGATAATTGGTGCTGGAAAACTGCGACTTAACATGAGTCCATCAAAAATTGGGACTACATTTTCAACATAAATGTTGAAAAACAGTTATTTGGGACTTTAACTTGAAAAACAAAGCTGGCAATTATGAAAACAAGTTTATTTATTTAACAAAATACAGGGCTAGGTTAAAATTCTGCTGTCTTAGAGAATACACAACAAGAGTTGAGTGTTTTTTTTCCATTTTCTGACAAAATTTTATAATAGGAAAATTCAATTTGCCTTGAACTTTTGTGATATTGTCATAAAGTCTCTGTCTCTCCATCAGTCTGTCTCTCTCTGTCTCCCTCTCTCTTTTTCAAAATTATTCAAAGATTTCATAAATTTTCCTGAGGGATTCTCTTAATCTTAACCTTTGGTATTCAAATCATTCTCCTTTAAAGCCCCAATTATATTCTCAAATCTGATTGATCTTCTCTTTTGGTTTAACCCTAACTAATCCTCCTTGGTCCATGGCTTTGGGTATAGTTAACTTGATTCTTCAACTCTGAGGGACTCCGAGAACTACTTTGTCAAAGTTGGCAATTCAATTTTCGAATTTGCCTTGTATTTACATTGTGTTGTCTGATATTTACATTATACAATCACCACCATGAGACAAACCAACAAAGATTTTGACTGGATAGGTTGAGACAGGAAATGGTGTTGAAGGGAGAGGGCTGTGTGAGAGGAGACCATTTTAATGATTAGTATTTTAAACGTGCTATGCCTTTGCTTTCTTATGCAAACTCATAATTTTGGCACTTCTGATGTGACTCTCCCTTTAATGTCATATGGCTTTCCAAATCCCAGGCACAAAGATTCATTCTGAACTCAGGTTACCTTGAAGGCCTTCATATTACCTAGAGTTTGCTGAAATCCGAGCTTGTTTCCATGACCAACAAGGCCCAGCTGGGTTTCACAGCCCCTCTATTCTGCATCTTTATCCTCATCACATGCTTTGTCCCTTGCTCACTCTGCTGCAGCCACATTGGTCTTCTTCATTCCTTGCTAAGCCCTTTCTGGCCTCTAGACTTCCATCTTGTTTGTTCCTTCTCTCTCATTGCAACCTCTGCCTCCCGTGTTCAAGTGGTTCTCCTGCCTCAGCCTCCTGAGTAGCTGGGACTACAGGCATGCACCACTACACCTAGCTAATTTTTGTATTTTTAGTAGAGTCGGAGTTTCACCATGTTGGCCAGGATGGTCTCCCTCTCCTGACCTTGTGATCCACCTGCCTCAGCCTCCCAACGTGCTGGGATTACAGGCCTGAGCCACCACATCTGGCCTGTTCCTTCTATCTTGAACATCCTTCCCGTCATCAACTCTCATCCTTCAGGGGTAGTTCACTATCAACTTCTTGGAAGACTTCTGCTGACCGCTGCACCTCGAAAGGCAATATCCCCCTCAATCACTCTTTTGCACACTCTTCTGTTTATCTCCTTAACAGCATTTAATAAAATAAATAGAGATCTTGTTTACTTTTTTATTTCTGTCTCTGAGTCTGGGGTATGTTTCAGAAAAGCCAGAACTTTGTTGAATCCTCCTTCAAACACGCAAAGCACATCTTAAACTTTGTTAAGTGGAAAGATGCAGTTTATAATTTGCAAAGAGGTACATGGGAAGAGCTTAGGAGCAGAGCACCCAGACTCCCTGATTTGAAGAATTTAATCGAATCTTTTCCTTGGGGCCATTGGAAGAATCTTTGCTTCTTCCTCCCATATAGAAGCCAACTGAGATATTTTAGACTGTGGGGAGAGCTTCACAGAAAGATTTCAAAGATTAGGGATTAAACACAAAGGAAATTATTAACTTATGTACATTCCTTTGACCTAAGGTTTTTTGCCTTATTATCAAATTAATTATCTTATTTTGCCACTGAAGGGGAAGAGGGATATGAGAAGTTGTATGGGGCTCATTGGTCATGATTTTTGTCAGCTTCTGCTCCAAGGTCTGTAAGGTTTACTTCAAGGGCAATTTTTCCTACTTTTCTAAAGGCTACTGAACATTGGGAATATCATGAGAAAGTAATTCATGAGCCATACTGGGTGATCCAAATCAAGTTCTGGTTGGTGCCAAAGGGAGACAGTCTCTAAGTCCTTGGAACAAAGGAATGGTAAAACTAAACAAGATACAGAAAGATCAGAAATCCATGTTTTCCATTGCTAAGACCTCAGAAACCTATAAAAACAGTTGTTTTATGGGAACACTTAGCAAAGAACTGCCCAAGTCCAGTTTAAAGTCCCAAAATCCTTTGACATATGGCAATCATTACGTGTGCTCAGCTGTCTATCTTGCACAACTCTTTCTTCTTCCCTCCCCCAAAGAAAGCATTTCTGAGGCCCTACGTTTACCGTATTTTACAAGAAGCACTTAGCAGCAGCAAGGCTCAAAAGCAGTCTCAAGAAGAATAGCCCTAGCCAAGGACACTGGGAGCACAAAGCATTTCTTCTCAAGATGGAAGCCTTGAGGCAAAGCTGTTTCAGATTAGAAGGGGCATACATTCCTCTTGGGGCTTTACTTTAGAAGAAGTTTTAATGACTCAGATGTCCTAGGCAGCAAAGTGGAACACATTGTCTTGCTTGGCCCTTTCCAAAAGCATGAGGATATGTGGGCCTCATTGGCCTGTTGGGTTGTGTTGGAGTTTCCTAATGACCAGGTGATGGAAGTGACAGAAAAACAAGTCCAGGTGAACTGTTCAACATGTCTCCGTGGTTCCCTTTGTTTCAAAGATGTGCCCTATTCTTCAGCACCAGCATCCTCAAAAGAAAGTATTCCTGAGTTCCTGGAAGAACAGGTGGATGCTTTCTCCCATAGCCGTCTTCCTCTGGCCTTCCTATAGGAACAGATGGCAGAACATATCCATGCTGTATTCTTGGAAAAACCTCCCCAATGCGGCTTTGATGTGGTTCTTCTCAGGAAAACCATCCAAAATGTCCCAAGGAAATAAAAATAGTTGAATTCAACTGTGTAAGGCCATGCAGCCCAGACTCAGCTCTGCCATGGAAGCTATATAATATGTTCTCTCTCGACATTCCTTCTTGAACTTAGCCCTAACCAGGATGGGCGAGACCTACAAGAACCATATGATGCCCCACTTCAGAATTTGCCATCTGTCAATAAAATCCATCTTCCACACCAAAATGCATGGAAAAAAAATCACGTGGACATTTGTTTTCCAAAAATATTCAGAGCTTCTATCAAAAGAGTACACAACATGCTCTGATTGTCTGCTAATGGAAATGCAAATTTCTACACCCTTTCTGGATGTCACAGTAGTCTTTTAAAACTGCGTACTTTGTGACTTGATAATTCTACTTCTTGCAGCATTTCCTAAGGATATATATTAAAAGGAGGGGCAGGGGTGTGTTTTTCTCATCATTTTCTTATCTCCTGACAAATCCTGTCTTTCAAAAGAAAAATCAATCCAACTCCAAAACCCCTGAATTATAACATACTGCTTTTTTGAAGCTTCTTGGAGAGATGGCAAGGGAGATGCAACACACAGCAAGACTAACTGCAAATCCTCTTTGGGCATCCCTCTTCCAAAGGCTCACACATCACCTGAGTAACTCACATACAAATTTCTCTTTCCAAAAACCAGCATCTCCATCCTTCAGACAAATCCTCCCAAATTTCCCATATTTTCTTTCTTGAATACCCACTCGTCTTTTTTAAAAAGTAAATGAATTTAGCTCTTTTTTCTCCTTCCAATTCTTCTCTTTACCCATTATCCTCATCAGCACAGAAAATCAAGCAGCAAAAGCCTTAGAATACAAGGTGGGGGGAATAGGCTTGCATACTCACACACACACAAAAAATACCTATCACTCACAATTTCTTAAAGACACATAAATATTTATGTAGCTGTATGTTTTTTACAGCATTCTGTAAATAGTGAAAAATTAGAAAGAGTATCTTAAGGATTATCTGAATAAATTACACCAAATCCTTATGATAGAATGTCATACAGTTGTTAAAAATTGTGTTTTCAACTGATTTTCCTGTCTTGGAAAATGTGTATGGTAAAATATTAAGTGAAAAATAAAAGCAAGACAAAATCTGAACAAACATTATACTTCCAAATATAAAAAACTGTATGCATCTTTACATAGGAAGAAAAAAAACGTACTATACCAACATTTTTAGAGTGATTATTTTTGGATTAGGGGATTATAAACATTTTGTTTTATTGAATTCTTTTTGTATATCTCTAGTTTTCTAACATTTTCCATCATATTTACTGAAGGTCTTCCAAGTGCCAGTACCACTCCAGAGGCTGGAGACAGAGCCATACACAAGCTGGAAACAGTCCATGCGCTTTTGGTAAAGCATTTTTTAATGCAGTAAACTCTTTGAGAATAGTAATATACACCTGTGTTTATCTTTTTGCCCAGCATTCATTCACCATTCTTCTAATAAAACACTATTCTAATTTCTCACTCGGAAACCACTTCTTTCTCATCATCTGCTGGGTAGTTTATGGGGAACTGACCCACTCCAAGCTCCAAGAAGTGATGTCGTCTGAATGCTTGTTTCCGCCTAAAATGTGGAAATCTAATTCCCAATGTGATGGTTTTAGGAAGTGCGGCCTTTGGTGGATGATTAGGTGAACAGGATTAGTACTCTTATAAAAGAGGCCCCAGAGAACTGCCTTCCCTTCTACCATGTGAGGAACCAGATAGAAGGTGCCACCTGTGAACCAGAGATTGGGGGTTCACCAGACACCGACTGTGATAGCACCTCGATCTTAGACTTACCAGTGTCCAGAACTGTAAGAAATAAACTTCTGTTGTTTAAAACCTACCCAGTTTAGTGTATTTTGTTATAGCAGCCTGAGTGGACTGAGACAGGCTCAAGCCCTGACTGGCTTAAGCCATCAATCTCTCCAACTCACAGTAGCAACAATGATAGATTTAAGGAGAAGCCTGTGACTTAAGAAGCCAGTTGAATCCAATTGTGTAAGGCCGTGCAGCCCAGACTCATCTGATGAGTGAGAGAATGACTTCCAGGATGTGCAGTAGTTATGCAGCAACAATGTTTATTCCTATGATGTTCATGGTTTAAGGACATGAAGTCAGAAATTTTTGCAGCCACATATGGACTCCCTAGAATGGCTAGGAGGGCGACTGTGCCTAATGACACTATAAAGGAAATCAGATCCTGGGGAATGACATGCTTTGGCCACCTGAATTAAGCCTTGCCTGAAGCCATACTTTGAACTTTTCCATTACCTGAGCCAATAAATCCTTTTATTGTTTAATCCAATTTAAGTTAGTTTTCAGTTGATTATAACCTAAAGAAATCTAGCTGGTAGACCTATATAAAGCTAACTGCTGGGTGCAGTCACAAGTACGCTGGCTTAAGACTTCAGAGACCTGAGTGCAAGGTCTCACTCTTCCCTTAAATGGCAGCATTAGTTAGGGAAGTCCCTTCTCCACTCTGAACTCAGCATCTGCAGAATGAAGTAGCTGGAATAGAACGGGATTTTCCAAACTCTAGTCAAGCAGACTAGGCTGGTCAATGAAAACATGTCTACCAGTCCTCAGTTTTGAAAGAAACATAAGGAATGGCTGTAAGTTTTCCTAAAGTTAAATGTATTTTATTTAAAGGACTACCCTTTATTATAAAACTATAAAAGTATAAGGATAATGTTCATTTTATTTGTATTTTATGCTCTTAATTGATGAAAGTAGAAATCATAAACTTTCTATAGTTCTTTCCAATTTAAGTCATCCAATTTTTTCTCCTTCATGAAATCTCAAAATCTGGAGATCCTTAGGCCAGATAATCTTCTAAGGAAACCTCTAAATAATTTTTTTAGATTCAATAACTTTTCTATTTTATAGGGATATGTATTCAACACATGTAAATAATTTAACAGAATTCAATGCAATTTAAAAAGTAATTATAAAATACTTAAAGTTAACCATAGTTATCTGGATGCTGAAGATACAAATGTCAGAGAACCATTCCCTATGGAAGGAATTTTCTTTTTCTTTAACTTAAGGAAGGAAGGGGTTGGTTGTGTTGTGCTTATTTCCTTTTTCATTTAGGTGTAGATATTGTAAATGTCAAAAGTTCTTGCTTTGTAATTCTTTAAAATCCACAATTATCAAAAGGCTGAGAATCTAATTCTCATTTTCATACAGTTGTCCCAAGAGAAGAGTTGACTATTTTTCTTCACAGAGGAAATCCTCTCCACAGCTACAAAATCAGTATCTACTTCTCTAGGGGCTTTATTCCACATTCCTGGAGTGAGTTTTAGAAAGTTGGTTTAGAAAGTTATAAATCTTTTTTTGTTTCCCTGAGATAATTGTCTGAATGTTAAGATTTACTAATATGTTTCTAGGCCTTTATCCATGGCTTGCAATCCTCATTCACATCATGACTTCATAGGCAACTCCTTTTTAATTTTAGCTTACTTTGGAGGTAAGGGAAACTCCAATCTAGGGGATAAGATAAAAATCATGGAAAGATGGCAAGCAGGTACTCCTGAAGTGACAATTCTTTTTTTGTTATTTTTTTTTTGTTTTTTTGTTTTTTTGAGATGGAGTCTCACTCTGTCACCAGGCGTGATCTCCACTCACTGCAACCTCCATCTCCTGGGTTCAAGCGATTCTCCTGCCTCAGCCTCCCGAGTAGCTGGGATTACAGGCGTGTGCCACCATGCCAAGCTAATTTTTGTATTTTTAGTAGAGACGGGGTTTCATCATGTTGGCCAGAATGGTCTTGATCTCTTGACCTCGTGATCCGCCCACTTCAGCCTCCCAAAGTGCTAGGATTACAGGTGTGAGCCACCACGCCCAGCCTCCTGAAGCAACAATTCTGCCATCAAAAGACAAATCCCACCAGCCTACAAAGAAGGGAAAAGGACATTGAAACTCTACAACTGATTCGAATTTAAGATTCAACTTGATTCTGGATCTGAGGCCATAAGAGCTATATTTTTAATGTTTTTTCTTAATTTATTTTTTTGCAATTTGGAAGCAATCACAAGTTAAGAGTTACAAATAAGATACAAAGAGTTTTTTCTCTGAACCATTTGTGAGTAAGTCGTCCGCCTGATGTTCTGTTGCCGTGCAGTGGCTTTCCTAGTATTAAGGATGCCCTCTTACATAACCACAATAAAACCATTGAAAGCAGGAAACTAACAAGGATATCTTACTACCATCTAATCCTCAGATCCCATTCAAGTTTCACCAATAGTCCCAATAATGCCAATTATGACAAGCTGATCCATTTCAGAATCACATATTAGATTTAGTTGTCATGTTTCTTTAGTCTGGAAAAGTTGCTCAATCCTTCCTTGACTTTCATTGTCAATCTTTCCTTGACAATATTTGAGAGCTGTGCAAAGAGTGTGTGCTGTAAGGCTCTGCCTGTCTGGCTTTGCATTTCCTGGCTGTGTGTCCCTAGGTGAGCTACTTCACTTCTCTGGGCTTTAGATTCCTCACCTCCAAAGTGGGAATGGCAGTGCCCACTAGAGAGTTATTATAAAGATTACAAATGAGCATCAGCATACTACGGCACCTAGTTAGAAGATCATAAATCTCCCCTCCAACATGGGAGCTGGCACAGTGAGATCAGCACTGAGATTTTCAAAGTTTTCTGAGATTGTGAGCTTTACTGTTACTTTAGGCACATTTGGTTTTCTGAATATGGTGCAACCAGAGGGCCCATGGCTGACCATCCCTTTTGATAAATCTTGTGTTTGCATTTGAGAGCCACAAGCAGGCCCCATCAATGAAAGAAAAGCATTCTGCGTGCCACGCCACATGAAAAACAGCTTCAAAATGAGTTATAAAGGAAAATGTGTTCCCGGATGGCATGGGAAGAACATTTCATGGTCAAGCCAGACACCTCTGTTTGAGGTTTAAGGGTCTTATCAACCAGCCGAAGCAGAGATGGTAACACAAGAGAATAGAACAGAATGGAACATAGCAAAGGAAGGAAACTCCAGAGTTGGCCTGTCGCTCCTGGATGAAACGCTAAGTCGTCTGCTAACATGCAGCCTGTGGTTAGCTGGATGTCAACGCTGCAGACATGGGGGATGACCTCACTGGAAAACAGAAAGATGACCCTCCTCGGCCTCGGGAATATGTGCACTAGACAAATGATCTCGACTCAGCTAAGCTAACTTACAGATGATAAAAGCCCAATCAGTTCCTCATTTTTCATGCTAATAGATGGAGAGTCAGCCTGGGGAGGCGGAATGAATGAGGGTGGCTGCTGGCCAAGTCCCCTTCAGAAGATCCCACTAGCCAACAGAGTCTCCTTGAAAAGATTTTCTTGTCCCAGAGAGCAGCCAACTTTTGTGAACTTGAGCAATAGTCATCACAACAAAACTCTAGGTTATCAAAGCAGGCATATGGTCCTAGAGCTGCTGCCATGGAAAGTGACTTCTGACTCCACACAACAAGAAGGATATGGGTTTGCAATGAACTCAGAGACACTTCTTGAAGGCTCCTCACCTCAGATCTGAGCACCTCTGTCACTCACCCATGGCTACTCTTCCAACCTCTGATACCTGAGACCTGACTGCATGTGAAGCT
This sequence comes from Symphalangus syndactylus, assembly GCF_028878055.3. Taxonomy (NCBI): domain Eukaryota; kingdom Metazoa; phylum Chordata; class Mammalia; order Primates; family Hylobatidae; genus Symphalangus; species Symphalangus syndactylus. The sequence goes on along the minus strand of NC_072423.2, from coordinate 105,838,640 downwards.
AGCGAAACAGCAGAACTTGGCATCATAGTCCCGATACAAGCTTTTTACAGTTCACAAAGTGTTTCCACATTCATGATCTCATCCGTCCCCACTCTGTGAGGTAGGCTGGCCATGTATTGCTATCTCTCTCTGTCTCCTCAGAGACTGAGAAATTGAGGCTCAGAGAGGCCAAGTGATGAGCCCCAGAACACATAGCTAGGTAATGGGAGAGCTACGATTTGAATCCAGGTCTATGACCAGAGTCCATGCCCTCTCTATTATGCCACAAGTGTTGTACTTCAATTAGTGAGGTTTATGCTGTCATTTTTTTTTTTTTTAAGAATTGAATCACTACTATCACCTGAGATCTCAGATGTGGCTGAAAAACAAAATTATGAAAGTCATCCTGATGTGGTAGTCAAATGTGAGGTCCCTGGAGCAAACCAGTTGGGAATTTGAAGGCCATCAGTTGCCATATACCCTTGGCTCACCAAAAACAGCCTCAGCATGAATGCTGATTAGAAACTTAAAAGGAGGACGATGGGATGAGAGTAAAGTGGAAATCTAATGGGAGTTACCAGCAGGGTTGTACTCCTGTCCCCACATCCCTTTGTTGCTGGAGTGACCCACCCTTGGTAAATTGAGGTAAATCCTCCAATGTGTTGGCAAGACCCCCAGGCAGTACATTCAAACACATTCATTATCATAGGGAAAAGATGCATGTGTGTTTAAAAAGTAAGGTTCTTTAACTTCTATGACTCTTACAACTTCCTAAAGGCCCCCAGGCTCTTTGCTGAGCCGAAGAACCAAATTAGACTTAATATGATCTAATGTGAAGGTCTGAATTATGCCTTGAATATACTTTCAGGGAGATGAAAGGACCAATATGCTTATAAAGTTCTATTACTCTTTAAAAAAAGACATTTAAAATTTTGGAAGTACCTCCTGGCTAGGGAAAGGATTAGATGCCCGGCTTTCTGTTCATTACTTCTAATATAAACACCTGGTATGCCCAGTGTTTTGCATCAGCTGACTGTCTTTACACAAACTGAACATATGCAGGGCCTTGGGCCTTTGTCTCTGAAGTCGGTTTAATGACTAGGGCAAAGTGAGATGTTTTGTCTGATTAAAGGCTCTGCTCTTCAAAGCCATACCTTCTTCCATTTGGGAAACGACAATGTTTATGGATCCTGTGCCCAGTTGGTGGATGGATGGAGTGGGTAATGAGCAAATCTCTCTCTGTGCCTGAAAATACCAGTCCTGGTTAAAAAAAAGAGAAGAGGTCCACTGGCCCATATGCTGGGCAAATTGCCCCTGACTCTTCCATATAATGGAAGTCCAATGACATATAAGTCCTTATTGCCTTATTGGGCGCTATCTATCAGGCACAGGCACCAGTTGCATGAGTAAAAATAAATGCAAAGGCATGCTGCTTGTATTTTTAAAATATTTCTAATTTTAAAAGTAATATGTTTATTACAGAAATTTGAAAACTACAGTAAAACAAAACCAAGAAAAATCACCCATGATCTTGGAATCTAGGGATCAACCTATTATCGTCTTGCTATATATGTTTGTATTATTCTCCAAGTGTTTATTACAAGCATTTTAAAAAATGTGACCTTGTAGACTTTGTAGCTTTGATTTTTTTCACTTGTCTATATATTGGGAACATCTTTCTAAATCAATAAATATAGATCTATCTCATCACTTTTGATAATTCTATCATGTGGACATATTATTTATTTTAATTTAATTAACCAATGTACAATTATTGGACATGTAAGTTGTTTTCAATTTTACAGTATTACAAAGGGCTAATTAAAAATATTCCTGTACGGGAATCTTTTCTGAGTATTTCCTCTGGATAAATTTGTATAGGTAGAATCGTAGGATCAAAGGGAATACACATTTCTGATTTGACATTTACTGTTAAGTCAGCAGTCACTCACACTGGGTACCAGGAATATATCTGGGTTATTTTTTTTTGCATTCTGATACACACAAGATACTGTTTTCATGTATTTTTTTTTCAATTTTAGAAGCAGAATGATATTGTTTTTCTGACTGGCTTATCCAAGTCCACATGAAGATAAACATGCTTTAACTGTGTGGATTAGCCATCAATAGTCTCCTTATTGAAAATTTCTTATTCAAGTTTTTGTTTATTTTCTACTGGGAAAAATAAGTTGTTGTATGGAAAGTTATAGTATTCACCCATCACATACATTTGTCATTGTCATTTGTTTCTGCTCATAGTGATTTTTTATGTACTAAGTTTATATAAATATATCTTTATAACTCTACATTTCTTCATGGTTTTTGTGTTTGCTCCTATGCTGAAAAAGACTTTCTCCATCCCAAAGGCAGAGGGTAGCTTTTATTGCCCAATTTTTTTAATATTTCCTTTTTTACATTTTATACTAATTCACCTGGATCTTATTTTTGTCATTTATATTTTGAAAGAGTAAAAATGGCAAGATATCTTATAATTTATAAAACTATTGATCAAGAAAGGTAAGATAGTGTTCAACTCTCCCTTTCTCTGGCAGCAAAAAGACAAACTATCATCACACAAATGCAAAAGAGGACAGACTGAATACATCTTCTGTATTGTACTAACATGTTGTGCTCTTAATGAATTAACTGTTAATTCATGGTTATGCTAAAAATCACTTCAGCAATGGGGATTGACACACTTTGATCCATTAGCAAGAAACAGTGTCCCTATGAACATGAAGAGCTGAGAATTACAGTGTTCAGATACCTTTCGTACCTCTGAGCAGTCTTCTTAAAACATGAACGGGTCAGAGAGAAAGCTGTGCATTTGTGGAATAGGCTGACCTGTGTTAGACATTTGATGAAGCAAAGTCAGCGAGGACATCCTGAAATGAAAGGACTTGAGCAGAACTTGGAAGATTGGGTGGGTGTCATCAGGTAGAACAAAGGGAAAAGGAAATCAGGCAGGAAACCAGAGTGAGCGAAGATATAGAGAAGAGGGCCTGACAATGACGAAGTCCATGATCCTGAAGGGAGTTTACTGGGTTTTGTCTTGTTTTTTTTTTTTTTTTTTTTTTTTTTTTTTTTTTTTTTTTTTTTTTTTGAGACAAAGTCTTGCTCTTGCTCTGTCACCCCAGCTGCAATGCAGTGGTGCGATCTCAGCTCACTGCAACCTCCACCTCTCAGGTTCAAGCAATTATCATGCCTCAGACTCCCACATAGCTGGGATTACAGGCGTGCATCACCAGGCCTGGCTAATTTTTGTATTTTTAATAGAGACAGGGCTTGGCCATGCTGGCCAGGCTGGTCTTGAACCCTTGACCTCAGGTGATCTGTCTGCCTTGGCCTCCCAAAGTGCTAGGATTACAGGTGTGAGCCACCGCGCCTGGCCTGCAGGCAGTTTACATTTTACTCAATGTTTAGATAGGTTTTACTACTCGTTTCTGAACCTCAATTTTCTGTAAAATAGGGAAACTATATGAACAGTTTCCTTTAAAAATTTCAGCTAGTATTACTTAATCAAAAATGAAAAGAGTATTTATTGATTTAACTAATAGAATAGTCCAGGTATAGTCTTCTGGAGTGGCTTAATCAGAGAATTTAAGTGATATCAATAAGACCTGGTGCTATCCATCTTCAGGTTCTGTGTCATCTCTGCTGGTTTCATGTCCTGACTCCATCTGATGGCAAAGTAAACAAATAGCAGCTCGCTACCTACATCTTTTTGGGTTTAACTCCAGGAACTACTCGGATTATGTTGGGTCATATGCCCGTCTGTAAGCCAATCCCTGTGGACTGTGGTCAGGGGGATAGAATATCCTGATTAGCCAGGCCTGGATCATAAGTTCCATTCCTTCCATTCCTGGAGCCATGATGAAGGCCAACCCAAAACTCATAACCTGAGTGTCAAGGAATTGTGCTTCTCCAAAGGAAATGTGGGCTACTGTTCCCTAGAGAAGAAAGGGAATCTATGCTGGTCAGGCTAAAACAACACTCCTTTAGATCACGAAGCTTAATATTTTTTGATTCTGTGATTAACCCTCTACAGTTGATGTATTAGGTATCATCTATCCCCACATTACAGATGACAAAATGAAGGTTCAGAAATATTAAATTTCCCCAAGTTCTCCCAGTTGATGAAAACCATGGCCACAGGTCACACTTGTTCTTTCAACTCCAAAGCCAAACCTCAGTGAAAATATATCTCAGCCAAGGCTGCTTTCTATACCAGTCTTCTTTAGGATCAAGCCTGGGTCAGGCAGCTGCTGTCTGACTGGCTGACCGGGACACACTGTGGTCACCTTCACTCTGCCCCCCTCTGACTATATCCTGAGGACAGACTGAATGAGCAGCCACCTCTGTGTCTACTGGGGGTCTGTAGGGATTAATGACTCTGAGAAACTGACCTGACAGGTGTAAAAGGAACATTCCTAATGTACTGCCTTCTGCTGTTGGCAATCTATTTGGGAGTCAAAATGAAGACGACAAATTAGCCATTTTCTGCTCCTGTGTCACAAAGGTAATAAATCCAGTTTATCTTTCAGTTGATATTGCCTACTAAACAAAAAACTAAGCATTTCAGTGGGTTGTGTAATGGTTGTTAGGTCAGTAACAGTTCAAAACTCTTATTTTCCAAAAAGATCCAATTCACAATTGAACCTAATATGGGTGGTGGGACCTTAGTGTTACCAAATACACAACCCATAGTTACTTTCATGGCAGCAGGGTACAGCGGCCAAGAGCACTGATTTTGCAATCAGATAGACTGCAGAGCTATTGCTGACCAGCTCTGTGATCTCCCTGGGCCCCCAGTTCATCATCTGTAAAATGGACATATGTAGAAGTACCTTCCTCACATAGTTGGCTGTACATCCATTTCTATTTTATGCTTCGTTGACACTTATTATACCCAGCACGTGTCCTGCACTGATCTAGGAGAAGGGGTACAGAGTACGCCACGTGGTCCAGCCTCTGCCTCCTTATACCTTGAAACTTTTAAATAATGCTATTAATGCATCAAGATCGTACTGAACATGCATATTAATCAACGAATCACCCATATACATCTAAAATGTCTAACAGTGATGAGTGTTGTAAAAAAGAGAAAGAAGGTAATATGACAGTGGATAACTGGGAAATGTGACCCAGTGATAAGATGACTAGGAATTAATCAGGCACAGAGGTAGATCGATGGTATCTTTCCCATCCCTTTGTATCTATCCTATCCTTGTCCTTTATAATGTGCCTGCAGCTCTTCTCATCAAGCAGTAGAGCCTAGTTCTCCATTTCATGAATCTGGGCTAATCTTGTAACTTACTCTGACTCTACTTCCCAGGCAAAGAGACAGGACTTTGGAACCAATACCCAGGAGAAATAATAGACAATAGAAATAAATCCAGAGAGCATTAGATAATGGGATTCTTAGACATGGGCTTTTATTCAAAGAGATAATATCAAAAATTTTAGCAGGCAACAGGAAATTATAAAATTGTATCAAATGGAAACTCTAAAACTCAACTATAAAGTAACTGAAATGAACAGTTTCACTGCATTTTAGACACAACTGAAAAGTGAAGTGGAAGATCTCAGCAAGATAACTACAATGATGACTGCAGAGATAGAAAAATGGAATGCAAATTCTACCAGAGAACAGAAAGAGAGAATGCTTGCTAGTGCATTCTATGAGGCTAAAATAGTCTTAATATCAATACCCAACAAGAGCATTATTGGAAAGAAAATTATAAGCCAGTCTCTCTCATGAACATAGATGCAGAAATCTTAAGTAAACCAAATCTACTGATTTATGGGAAGGATAATACATCACAGCCAACTTGGGTTTGTTCTAGGGATTTATGGTTAACATTTGAAAATCAGGCCAGGCACGGTGACTCACGCCTATAATCCCAGCACTTTGGGAGGCTGAAGCTGGCAGATCACTTGAGCCCAGGAGTTCAAGACCGGCCTGGCCAACATGGTGAAACACCATCTCTACAAAAAATATGACAAATAGCTGGCTATGGTGATGCACTCCTGTAGTCCTAGTTACTCAGGAGACTGAGGCAGGAGAATCTTGAACCTGGGAGGCAGAGGTTGCAGTGAGCCGAGATTGCACCACTGCACTCCAGCCAGAGTGACAGAGTGAGCTTAAAAACAAAAAAGTAATCAATGTAAGTCATTGTATTAAAAGGGAAAAAATAAGCACCTCAATATATATTTCTAAAGTGCTTAATAAAATTCAGCACCCATTCATTATTAAAAACTCTTAGTAATCTAGAAATAGAATGTAATTACTGTCATCAAAGTATCTACATAAAACATATAAGATACATTGTCATCAATGGCAAAATGGTAAAAGCTTTCCTTCTGTGATGGGAAAAGAGACAGGAAGACCCATTAGCACCACTTGATTCTACATTGCCCTAAGTATCATGGTCAGCACAAAGATGAAAGATAAATAATTACAACTTAAATGAGTAAAAAGTAAAAGTATTATTATTTACAGGTAAAATATATATACATATATAGAATCCAAAAGAATCTACAGACTGACTATTAGAATGAATTTATCAAGATTGCTAGATGCAAGGATAATATGAAAGGAATTTCTTGCTTTTCTATCAACAATTGACAGTTACCCAACATAATTTAAAACTTTGCCATTTATAATAGAATTTAAAGCATCAAATACCTAGGGGGTAAAAAAAAATTCAAACAAATCATGTATAAGACATCCATACAGAAAACCATAAAACATTGGGAGTTAAATTAAATGAGATCTAAATAACTTGAGGACTACACAAACGTGTGTAGTCTTCATAGATCAGAAGACTTAATATTTACAGAGATTGATTCCAGTGATCCATATAGTCAATGCAATCCTAATAAAAATCCCAGCCACTTTTGTGAAAATTGACAAACTGATTCTAAAATTTACGTGGAAATGCAAAGGGCAAAGATAAGCCAAGACAATTCTGGTTAAAAAAGTGGGAAGATTTGCTCTACAAACGTTAAATGTTCAGGCCACAAGACAGGGTGGCAATGGCACTAGGACAGCCAAATTGGCAAACAGAGCAGAAAAGAGAGTCCAGAAACAGAGCCCTACACGTGTGGACACTTGACTCATGACAAACTGGCACTGCAAATCAGTGCAGAGAGCCAGTTTCAATCAGTTGTGCTGGGTCAACTTTGCTTTCTACATAAAAAGTTATACGTTGTCCAAAAAGTTGTGCTCGGTCAGTTTGCTTTCCATATTAAAAAAAAAAAAAAGAAGTTAAACACTATAAAACATCATACACAAAAATCAATATTAGGTGGGTTGTAAAGCAAAAAGTAAAACGGTAAATGACACAATATAGCTTCTAAAATACAATATAAGACATTCTATATATAGATATAAGGCATTCTATGTATAGAATGTCTTCATGACCTTGGAATAGGGTAAAGTTATTTAAACAGGACACTAAAAGCATTAATCACAAAGACGAAAAGTGATAAAATATACTCTATCAAAAGCCACCCTTATAAGAATGAAAATGTAACAGAATACAAGGTATTAACAGCATATAATTGACAAGGTATGTATTGAGAATACATAAAGATATCTTTAAAAACAGTAAGATTACCTGATAGAAAAATTGCCAAAAAAACTACCTCATCAAAGAGAATATCGAAATGGTCAATAAACACACAGAAATATGCTCAACCTTTTTTGTAAACAGGAAAATATTAATTAAAATCACAATAAGTTTCCGTGACACAATCCATCACAATGGCTAAAATTCAGAATTCATATAGTAGCAAGTATTAGAATGGATGAAAACCAATGGGAACTCTCAGGTGCTGTCAGTGGGAGTATAAATTAATACAACAATTTTGAATAATCATTTGACATTGATTACTGAACTTTATTATACACTTACTATATGACCCAGTAATTCCACCCCTTGGCATATACTCGATATAAGTGTGTGTACCCGAGGCGTGTGCAGGAACGCTCACAGAAGTATTTCATGTATGCTCAGAGATAGAAACAACCCAAAAAAGTCTATCGACACTAAGATGCATAAACAAACTGTGGTGTATTTTTTTTTTTTTTTTTGAGACGGAGTCTCACTCTGCAGCCCAGGCTGGAGTGCAGTGGCGTGATCTTGGCTCACTGCAAGCTCCGCCTTCTGGGTTCACGCCATTCTCCTGCCTCAGCCTCCCGAGTAGCTGGGACTACAGGCACCCACCACCGAGCCTGGCTAATTTTTTTCGTATTTTTAGTAGAGACGGGGTTTCGATCTCCTGACGATCTTTAGTAGAGACCATGGTCTGGATCTCCTGACCTCGTGATCTGCCTGCCTTGGCCTGCCAAAGTGCTGGGATTACAGGCATGAGCCACTGCGCCCGGCTACTGTGGTGTATTTCTAAAATGAAACACTGTCTTAGAACAAAGACAATGAGTTAACTGTATCAATTAAAATGAATCAACATGAATGAATATCTGAAACACAATGTTGAGTGAAAGAAGCTTGACCCAAGAGAATATATACTGTGTGGGTGAGCTTATTTAAAGGGGGAAAAACAGGAAAAGTTATATCATTTAGCAATGCATGTTTAACTGATAAAACCACAAAGGGAGAAAAGGAAGGGATTTCCATAAAGGCCAAGATAGAAGTTTCCCCTGGGACAGGAAGAAGGAACGAGGCATGAGGTGGGCCTCTGGGGGCTTGAAATGTTCTGTTTTTAGGTGTGGTGATGGCTAGCTGGGATTTTGCTTAGTGATAAATCAGTGATCTGGCATTTCCAATTAGACACTCTTCTGTATTTATTACATTTCACTATGAAAATGTTATAAATAAGTCACCAATATGCGATGGATGAGAACTATTGGCCTAAATTGAAACAAAGAATTTGAAAAGTGTTCTAGACCAAGAGATTTCTTAACTTGCTCTCATACCCCTCCCTGCAAGAACTTTGAAGGGCTAGATATCATCTTTCTTTTTAATCTGACAACTAACATTTCTCAACATGTTAAAATAGTTTCAGCATTAGAACTATTAAAATTTTTCCTGTAATCCCAGCACTTTGGGAGGCCGAGGCGGTCAGATCACGAGGTCAGGAGATCGAGACCATCCTGGCTGACACAGTGAAACCCCGTCTCTACTAAAAATACAAAAAATTAGCTGCGCGTGGTGGCGGGTGCCTGTAGTCCCAGCTACGTGGGAGGCTGAGGCAGGAGAATGGCGAGAACCCAGGAGGCGGAGCTTGCAGTGAGCCGAGATCCAGCCACTGCACTCCAGCCTGGGAGACAGAGCGAGACTGTCTCAGAAAAAAAAAAAAAAAGAACTATTAAAATTTTAGCATAAAAATGTTCTCCCATTCTAAAATACATCCAATAGAATGGAAATATGAACAAGAAATTTTGCATTTTTCCTTGAAATTGCATTCTACTCACCTTCCTATGAAATTTTACACTAATGTAATATGTTTCTGTGTTTAAAATGCTCTTACTGACCTATCATATTTCGTGACATAAATATGCATATAAACTAGAATTTAGAATTTCCTGTATTTCCTGTGACCTTAAACTTAAAATTCTTCTGGGTTGAATTATCATTATGAATTACTAGTACATAATTGATACAAACATAAATATAAATTTCAATACATTATCAGACATAAAATGTAAAATTTTATCGTCATTTCATCTCTTAATGAAATGCATAGCGATAGGTTTATGGGACATTCATTAAAGAAGACTCTATGGACATGAAATTAGAGCACCTTGAGCTGTTCCTCTGGCACCCTGGAACACTACACCTTGGTTGGTGCACCATGGCAGGAACAGAGGTTGGCAAAAGACAGGCCCTTTCTTTGTAATGGAGCAGAAGAATTACTGCACAGCGGCAGGTGGGAAAGGTGTGCTGGTATAGTGTCTTTTATGAGAACTGCTGATGATCTGCTCGTATCCATGCCCTCCATGGCTTCACCTGATGCTTTCTCTGCACCTGGAGCCTGCTAAGCCACACAGTCCACATTTACATTTCCTTCCCGATGCACACCCTACATGGGATCCCAGAGTATCCCCAGCAGAATGAGAGATTGAGAGCACACCTTTCATATGCTTCCTTTCCTTCTCCACCTCAGGTCCCACTCTAATACAGTGTTTCCCAGGATCGCCTTCCAAATTGACTACTTGCACTAAAATCTTTGTTTCTGCATCCAGTAACGGGAGAACTTGAGAGCTCACCTGCCTACACAGCAGTGATCAAGTAGATCACTTTTAGCAAAGAGTACAGTGGAAGCTGGGGAAGTAGATTCTCCTAAAACTCCCCGTGCATATACATACTACTTGGGAAAAACTTGTGTACTTCAAGGGAACACAGAACCCAGTTTGAAGTCACAGAGATTTATACCTCTGGAAAAGGGACAATTCCATACCCTCCTGCTTTGAAAGCACTGATCATAGGCCTTTATGAGAAGACAGCATCTGTATTAACGGATACTAAGAATGTGAATACAATTTATACATTATAAAGGGGAGAATCAAGGGCTCCGGGTTGCAGTCCCAGCCTGATTGTTGACTTACTTATGCCTCCACCCCACTTTTCTCCCCAGTTTCTCAATGTAGACAATAAGAGTTAGACAACAGCTGATTTATTTCCAGATAGCTGTGTCTTCATTCTCTTTGATAAGCCCAAATGAATATGTGTTCAAATACCTCAATACAGATAAGAACGAGAGACCACGTTGGCTCAGGGGGTAGAGAGTTCTCTGCCTCTATAGCCCTTACTTAGGTTCAATGTGGGGTGGTTCCTTATCCTATTTAAAGAAACCATTGGGGCCCGGTGCGGTGGCTCACACCTGTAATCCCAGCACTTTGGGAGGCCAAGGTGGGCAGATCACTTGAGGTAAGGAGTTCGAGATCAGCCTGAGCAACATGGTAAAACCCCATCTCTACTAAAAATACAAAAAAAAAAAAAAAATTAGCCAGGCGTGGTGGCACATGCCTGTAGTCCCAGCTACTCAGGAGGCTGAGGCAGGAGAGTCACTCATACTCAAGAGGTGGAGGTTGCAGTGAGCTGAGATCGTGCCACTGCACTCCAGCCTGGGTGACAGAGTGAGACTCCATCTCAAAAAAAAGGAAAAAAGAAAAGAAACCATTTCTCTGTCCTAGATATAAATGAAAACATATACCCTGAACTTTCGGATAATGTTTTTTGGGAATGGGCCATTGCTAATGCCATCTTACATAGCAGAGACACATATAAACGATACAGCATAACAACATCACACAACATAGAAACACCATACAATAAAACCATCCTTTTTTTTCTGCATGTGAATAAACCCCCAATTTCTGAGCCTCCAGTAAACTTTGAGCTAGTCAAATGGCCCCCAAGTATTTGCAACACCAGTTTCCTGCATAAGGATTATCACATGGCATATGTTTAATAAATATTTGTTGAATTGAAGACCCCCAGAGTTTGTTTCCCACCTTTAGTTGCAGCTATCTCTTGATATACTCTTGGATTTTCTTCTGTCTTAACCAGCAGTTCTTGATCTTTCTTGAGTCAAGGATCCTATTGAGAATCTGATGAAAGCCATGAACTGCCTCCCCAGAGAAGGTACACATTTGTACAGGTACACAGTCTTTCAAGATCTGTAAACATGGACCAAGGAAATCCTTGGGCCTCTGGTAAAGAACTTCTGTTGTAGTGCTAAGACATCATAACGTCTCCTGATTGGCACTGGCTATATGGAGGGCAATTCTGAGAGGGACTTGAAGGCTCTTGCTTGTCAGAAGAAAGGAACAGCATGTGCCTTGAAAGGCATGTGGCAGCTCAATGTCAGGTAGCTAACATCATCTTCTAGATTCATAGGCTCATTTCTTAAACACAATCTGCATCCCCTCATCTCTACACCTTCCCTCCAGGTGCCTACTTTACCTAGAATGTCATACGCTCTCATGGGAGGCAACAGAGATGAGACCCGGAGCCCAGGAGAACAAATCCTTGGTCAACTTCTTGCTATATATATGCCACCTTTTACAAGTTACTTAATCTTTCCTTCCCTATTGCCTCATCTGTAGAACAGGGATTATCACATTCTATAAGGCACCTACCTCATAAATAAAAAGTGTTGCAAGGATTAAACAAGGCAGTGCAACTCACTTAGCATGGTGAACAGCAACCCAAACACACTGAATAAATATTAGTTATTTTCTAACTGCCTGAATACTTTTCTCTCAAGACAGAGCTTCTCATGGGGGCTCTGTGTTTCCCTATAAATAAGATCAATACATTCCTTTTCTATGTCCTTAAATGTGATGATGTTGTCTCTATTATTATTGCTTTTCTCAAAATGATTTGTGTTAGGTGGTGTCGCAACAGCCCAGGGCTCACCTCATTGTATAAAGTGAATCGTGCACATAATTGAAACTATCTTTGAAAATCTTTTAGATCCCCAAGAAACTGTAGCACACATGGCTTTGGGTACCAAACAGGAAGTGTAATTATTTTGCATATCTAGGCATATATATAGATGACTCTCTGCTTTTAGACAACATCTTCTTCTTAGTGGTAAGTGAGGGGTTGTGGAGAATTCAGAAGTGTTCTCACTCCATCCTGTTTTAATATTGACCCTCAAACATTTTTGATGCAATTGTAGAGTTCTATCTGTCATTTTGCTTAGCACATGTAGGTAATGAATAGGTGAATAATATGTTCAACTGAATTGACTCATATAATCAGACCACTGAATTTAGCATTATTAAATTCTCAAAATGGCCCGTTTTTAGAATTCACTCTTGAGGAGTAATAGATTCATAACAGAATAATAGGAACAAAAATAATTTACCTAATTCAAGAATAAAGTTTGTTTCTGGATATGCCAAAGGATTAATATTCAATGAACCAAGAGACCAAATAGAAGAAATTAAACCACCTAATAAAAAAGACATAATTAATTCACAGAATATGAAATACAAATAATCAAACTGATACGAGAAAGGGTTCCTCTCATTAAACAATGAGATGTGCGTTCAGTTGTAAATATATCCTTTTTGTCTATCGGACTGGTGACAATGGAAAAGAATCCCTGTTATTCAGTATAGGTGTGCACTTGGCACTTGCTTACAGGCACATTCCTGCACTGCTGGGTGATGTAACATGGAGCCTGCTTTCAGAAAGATCGTTCACAAATACGACTCCAAAGCCTTACAATGCTCATTGGTTTTGGATTCAACCAATGGACTTTTAACCTGTGGAAATAATTGGCTAAGTGTACAAATATCCACACACAAGGATGCTGATCACCAGGACCACCCTGCCATGGCTTCATACATTAGGGGCTCTCCTGGCCCTCCTCCAGCAGCCTTGTCCTTCTTGTCAGGGTGAGGAAGCCTCACATCAAGTGGCTGTGCCTGCCTAGAGCCTGTACCCCTCCCTCTAGAGACCACACCTCAGGCTCACAGGACCTGCAAATGTCTCTGAGCTCCCAGATCCATCTCCCGAGGGCATTCAGCTTATGAGGTGGCTGTAGGATGAGCTAAAGCTGGGAAGCAGGTGCAGGGGCCAGGGCCAGCTTGCTGTGTTCTGGCACAAAGCTCAAGCGGTCCAAGGAGTCTAAATTTGAAACTGGCCCTCCTGAGAATAAAGTCATGATTATCATGGTTGGAAAATAAAATGTTTTTTCACTTAATGGCTTATAGGTGACTTTGTAACTTTAAAATATTTAGACCCATGCTATGTCAGCCTTCACTTTTACTCTTCAACCAGATTGCAGATTCACAAATGTTAAGGGTAGGACTGCTCATCCCAATTCCATTTTAACAAAGGTTAGTAGCAAACTATACTCATTGACCTGGAAAGAGTTTTTAAGCTCTATCAAAGGGAAAAGAATCTAAAACATTTGATCCAATTTGTGTGAGGAGAGGAGTATGAAAATGAGTATGGATGTATTGGGGAGAATGTGTATTTACTCTCCATTTAAAAGCAAAAAGATCTGAAAGCATTCAACAGAATGAGGATAGGGGTTATCTCTCAGTGGTGAGGAGAGTAGGGCCAGGACTTGAGGTAGTACTGAGCTTTCTGGTTTTTCAACAATGAAGGAATTATTTGTGAAATAAATATTAAATCAAAAATATAGATCCTCAGTAGTTGGTCCCAGCCAGTTTTCTAATGCAGTTTCAAGATGCCTTCAGAATGAACAAGGGAGGACAAATTGGGCTTTCCAGCAGGGTTCCCGGGTGCCATCCCCAACTTTCAGAGGATATCATGGATTAGGATGTCTCTCCTCGCCCACACATGGTCCCTAGGGGTGACATAGAAGTGGCCAGCTGAGCCACAGTTCCCAGCTTTGCACACAACTTCTCATGCCCTTCTTGCCATCACAGCTGGCTTTGGTTTCTGAGCTAGAAAAAAGAAAGGCTCAGGGTGCCTCTAAGGATTCTCAGGGGTAAAAGGCATGTGGGGACCAAGGTCCCCCATTCTGACCTGGAGCTGCTGGCTTACCATTTAATTCATGCCTACTCATGCCTTGATCCATTGCTGGGGCAGGACTTCTTTCAACAGAGCCAGAGTGGAGGCAGCATAGGTGAAAGTAACACAAGAGACTTTAAGTTCTCCTGGGATGCGGGGTCTCTGTAAGAGCCGGTAAAGAAGAATGGACCCCACCAGGCTGTTTTCTTTCCTGGGATCTCACAGCCTGAGTAATATCGTTTAAAGTTAAAACAAAATGCTGAAGCTTAGTTTATTTATGTCAACTTCCTACAGTCTAATACACGAACTGCTTCTGTAACTTATTGGGTGATTTTGAAGACTGGCCACAGACTATATTGTCCAGATGTCATTTCAGCTTTTTATTACTAGTTTTACTTTGAAAACAAGCAAAATATATATATATAATATTAAACCAATCAAAGATGAAAACTTTTATTAGCGGAAAAGGGATAAAGAAACCCACACAAGCGTCTTTGAGACTTTTCTGCACTCATGAGCTGGCTATTTCAAGTGTTAGTTGTATATAAATGATTTGGTCTGAGATGTTCTAGATGGACCTCAAAACTGATTATAGTCTATGAAAAAAGAAACATTTCTACATTCTCTGAGTCCTGAGAAATGGTGTGCATAAGTTATTGGCCACTGTAATACATACAAATTTCGAGAGCAGATGGCTTGGAGTTAACTGCCTTAGTATTGTTATCTGAGAAAGGTGATATCCATCAAGACCAATGGGAGGATTAAAGAGCCAATTTGATGAGTTTCAGAAAGGAAGGAGGGCTTGGAGGGCAGGAGCGTGTGAGAACAATATGACTGCCATAACCATATAGTTCAATCCATGGAAGGTCCAGGTTCCATTGTAAATGTCTTGGGAATTGCTACTGCTTCAATAACACCCAGATACAGCGCCATTAATTCTATGATTTTGAGCAAATCACTTTGCCTCTTCATCATTTTAACTTCTTCATCTACAAAATGGGCACAATGATAGTATTAACCTCAGAGAACCATTGTGAAGTACAAACAAAAATGTGAATGAAGGCCAGGCTCAGTGGCACACATCTGCAAACCCAGCACTTTGGGAGGCCGAGGCAGGCAGATCACTTGACGTCAGGAGTTCGAGACCAGCCTGAGCAACATGGTGAAACCCTGTTTCTACTAAATATACAAAAACTTAGCCGGGCGTGGTGGTATGTACCTGTAGTCCCAGCTACTCAGGAGGCTGAGGCAGGAGAACAGCTTGAACTCGGAAGGTGGAGGTTGCAGTGAGCTGAGATTGTGCCACTGCACTCCCACCTGGGTGACAGAGTGAGTCTCCGTCTCAAAAAGAAAAAAAAAAAGTGAATGTAACATGCATTTTTACAGAAAAAGCAAGTCACAAATCCCCCTTTAATACAAGCTCTTTTAACTCTTATTATTAGAAATAATATAATTAGCCTAAAGTTAAGTAGACTTCAACCCTAAGCATAGATGACACATACTCTAATTCAGATCCAGATTAGATCAGTATATGCCAGGCACTATTGAATGCATCTCATTAACTCATTCCTAAAGCATGAACTTTCCATATCACATAGCAATTAAAGGATTATATGAAAGAAATTGTTCAGATTAGGGTCCGACCCCACGCAGATGGCTAAGTGCGTCTTGCTGTTAGGGAAGAGTGAGTGTACCCTCACTAAGCAGTAATGATTGATCTGTCCCATGGAAATAGGTAGGTTGGGTCCAATGATGCTACACAATGCAGAGGCTCAGTTGATTAATGATCTACCAAAGCCCATGAAGGGACCAATAATTAATCTTGATTGTTTTCAATGACGATAAGAGCATTGCCAATTCAGTTGGAAAAGACGACTGCAAAGGGGTGTGAAACATTGAAACAGAGACAAATGTTACAAGCCCAGAAGCCAGCTTTCTTCAGCAAAAGGAAGATATTCATCATAGGATTGCAGTCAGACCCAAGAGAAAGTCTTCAGTATAAGGGTTAAGAGAAAACTAGCTTTCTCACAAGTTCATA
This sequence comes from Symphalangus syndactylus, assembly GCF_028878055.3. Taxonomy (NCBI): domain Eukaryota; kingdom Metazoa; phylum Chordata; class Mammalia; order Primates; family Hylobatidae; genus Symphalangus; species Symphalangus syndactylus. The sequence goes on along the minus strand of NC_072423.2, from coordinate 105,822,158 downwards.
AAGCCATGCCCAAGGGGACAATAGAGGCAACACTGTTCTCTAAAAAGACAGGGCCAAGAATTAATGAGGGATTCAGCTAGGGCCAATGGATCCAAAATGACGCAGGAACCATGGCAGTTAATTGACATTAACAATGCCTGGGAAGCAGCTCTGGAAGTATCATGGAATAAGCCAAGAGAAAACACGAAATACGAGCTCTATGTAGGTCTAGGTCTGGGCACATTATAAAAACTGGGGTATGTGAGAAAAACATTTTATTTACCATGCCAAGGACAAGAATTCAGAGGCATCCTAGATTTCAAATCTGGAAAATAAACATTACATAAGAATATCAATGGTTGAGCCAGCTGCCTAGAAGAAAAGATCAGATTTAGGGATGTTCATTCCTTCCCAGCTGGGCAAGATCAAAGTCTATTCATCACCTCTTCACAACATGACTAGAAAGTAGTGAACGGCTCATGTGAAGTCAGTATTGTATTGGCCTCTGGGTACCAGTTCAGATGAAGAATAATGCATTTATATTCATCCATGGAATAAATATTCACTGAGATATTTCTTGCATTTATATAAAGTTTTATATTAAGAACAATGCAATTGTAGAAATAAAGGGCCAAAAATCTGAAGTCAGTTTGATTGGAGCTTTACATAACCCCCAAACATTCACTCCTGTCATATTTCCTAGTACACATTACTGACATACCACCCAATGAACAGTAATATTTGCATTAAAAAATTTTCATTCACAATCTCTTTGCCACTGGGGCTTGGAAAATCTTCAAGTCTAATCCAGATGCCTGCTCATCTGACTTGGAATGGAGCCTTTGAATCATCTCAATTATTTTAGAATCATTTGGGTTTTCTTTAAGACCTTTGCTAAAGAAGAAGGTCCAGGCAGGATCTAAAACCATTGAAATAGTCATAGTCCCATGTGTTAGGTGGCCCAGACAAAGGCTGGGATATTGCAACACAACATCAGTGCTACTCCAACATCATTAGCTGACAAAGAAAACATTGCTAGTTACTCAAGGACTTTAGGTGAAATCCACCAGAACAAACCAACTAACCAAAACATCTGAAATCCACAAACGAAAAGTGTCTAAACTTCCTTTCTAACCTAGCTGTGGATTCTTAGGAAAAATAATTCCTATTCTTACTGGAGTAAGTCAGGTAGACTTAGGACTGCACAGATACCTGGGTGGAGGGCAAACATTTCTTCAAAGCTATAGCGATATAAATTAAGTGTTTTTTTTTGTGGAAGACCTGGGAAGGTTATATCTACACTAACAAACAACACTAACAAACAAAATCTGCAAGATGGGAAAATTATATATATACACACATGTAAATATATATATGTATAATATATAATATAATATAATATAATATAATATAATATAATATATCCTCCCTTCCTGATTTTTTAATTGGCTTTAGGAGTAGAAAAAGATTGCCACACATGTTGAAGATCTTGGAAACAGCCTCTATTGCCAGATTAAATTTGTGTACATAGGCAAAGCACACCAATCTTCATGTTTGCAATTTTGCTTGAAAAATCTGGGTACTTCAAATTATACCCAATATTTCCTCACGAATTTATATATCGATGTGTTTAAAATGAATTGTAAAGAACAAACATCAAGGCAATGAACAGTCTTGTTTATTAAACATTGCTGAATTATATTTAAAATAAATATAATGGGCTGAAGGTGGAGAACTCCAAGTCTAAATCGCCTGGGTGGCTTTCCCCGCAGGGTGGTCATTGGTTGAAGGGGCTGCTGGGATGAACCGTTCTCCCACAGTCTCATCTAGATCAACACCAGCCAACTCCCTTCCTTCCCGGTGTCCCTCAGAGTTGTCTGGTAAGCATTTCTGACACTACTAACTTCAAAGGCATTTTCTTGAAAGCATGGGGAAAGAAACTACAGTGAGTGTGACTCCCTTAAAGGAAGGAGTTGTGCTTTTATCCCTGAGAAAAAGTTTCTAAATACTCTCCCTGTATGCACAAAGTTTCTGAGTTACTATTGAAAAAATGAGGTACATTTATTTTCTCTGCCTTTTTTGTTGCTTTCCTACAAATGTTGGTTGTTTCTAGAAATCCTTATCCTGGTCATCATTTCATGAGAGTTTTACAGTAACTCAATGAAGGACCCAGCTCAAATATTTTTATACGTCCTTTACAGAGGAGGAAAGCAGAGCACACCAAGGGTCTGTGGCTTGCTGAGGTTTCGAGCCTGAGGGACCAAAAATTAGTAAAAGAATCGAGTCTCCTGGCTAGTATTTTATGACACTGGCACAGCAATGACCCATCAAGACTCCCAGACTATAGTCAGGCTACAGTGAGACTCTTAACGTTCTCAGTCGCCTGTGGCTACTTTCAGAAGAGCACAGAGAAATGCACAGAGAGCCTGGAAACCATTTGCTTCCTGGCTGCGTTCTTTGAACACCACCATGGATGGATGCTCTGAGATGCCGTGGAACAGGCTTCAAACAATTGGTGATCTGATAGCCGGACCTCCAAATGAACTCTAAAAATAGTGTAAAGGTTTTTAATGAACTGTTTTAAATGAACTGCTTGCACATTTTAGATTCAGATTCATATGGGAATTTCTACAAAGTTTGCTTGCTTGCTTGATTGATTGATTCACTGAGACAGAGTCTCACTTTGTAGCCCAGGCTGGAGTGCAATGGCATGATCATGGCTCACTCTAGCCTACACCTCCCGGACTCAGGTGATTCTCCCACCTCAGCCTCCCGAGTAGCTGGGACCACAGGTGCACCACAATGCCCAGCTAATTTTTGTATTTTTTGTAGAGATGGGGTTTCGCCACATTGCCCAGGCTGGTCTCAAACTTCTGTGCTCAAGCCATACTTCCGCCTCAGTGTCCCAAAATGCTGTGGTTACACATGTGAGCCAAGGTGCCTGGCCTCACTTCATTTATTTAATACTGCAGTATTTTGTTTTGGCAGTGGAGGGGATCAAGTGTGTATCACACTTTGTGCTTAGAACTGGTGTATAAGTGTGTAAGAACTGATGTGCGAGAATTGGCATAAACAATGCGGACCTGGTCCCTGACTCCATAAAGCTTGCCTTCCAAACCAGCACTGTCCAATAGAAATAAACTGCAGGCCACAAATGCAAGCCCCCCCACCCCCATGCAATTTTAAGTTAAAAAGCAAAAAGGAACAAGAGAAATTAATTTTAAGAATATATTTTATTTACCCCCAATGTCCAAACTACTATCATTTCAATATATAATCAACATGAGAATGTTTAATATAGTATATTATATATTTTGCTAGTAGCTCTTCAAAATCCAGTTTGCATTTTGCACTTCCAGCACATCCCAGTGTAGACCAGGCACATTCCCAATGCTCAATAGCCACATTGCACAACAAAGGTCTAGAGAGGGTATGGACAAATTAATTCAGAAACAGAATGCCAAATACCACATGTTCTCACTTCTAAGTGGAATCTAAACATCAGGTACTCATGGACATAAAAATGGCAACAATAGAAACTGGAGGTTGGGCGTGGTGGCTCATGCCTGTAATCCCAGCACTTTGGGAGACTGAAGCAAGTGGATCACGAGGTCAAGAGATCAAGATCATCCTGGCCACCATGGTGAAACCTCGTCTCTACTAAAAACACAAAAATTAGTTGGGTGTGGTGACACGTGCCTGTAATCCCAGCTACTCGGGAGGCTGAGGCAGTAGAATCGCTTGAATCAGGGAGTCGGAGGTTGCAGTGAGCCGAGGTGGCGCCACAGCACTCCAGCCTGGTGACACAGCAAGACTCCGTCTCAAAAAAAAAAAAAAAAAAAAAAAAAAAAAAAAAGAAGAAAGAAAAAAAAAGAGGAAAAAAAGAAACTGGGGACTACTAGTGGGGAAGGGAGGAAGAGGGGAAGGGTTGAAAAACTTAATTCAGTACCTGGGTGACGGGATCATTCGTATCTTAAACCTCAGCATCATGCAATATACTCAGGTAACTGAGCTGCACATATAACTCCGAATCTAAAATAAAAATTGAAAATAAGTAAACTTGTTCCCAGTGAAGTGCCAAAGCCTCAGAGTTAGATGTTCTGTGTTTGTATTAAATTAATTCTTCTTTCTTCTTGTGGGTGCTTTATCATTATATTTCCCTTTGGAGGATGGAGGATGGTTAAGGTTGAAACCTAAAATGCTCAGAAAGATCACTGGGTGGGACAACTAACTACTCCAATAGATGTTTTAAATCAATGACTTGTTTTGTGATTTGGGAGGTTCTTGAGAGATAAATACACTTAAAACACATTCTCCCAAAAACCTTTGTTTTTCTTTCTCATGTTTGAAATGCTGAGACTCTAACAACTGTATTCAAATTTCTCCAAACTTTAAGATGTTAACATTCAATTAGTTTTCTAAGCTATCAGTTTTCCTTCCATTCAGCTCTTGAGAGTAAATCTTATTCTAGAGAAAGCAGGATGTTTGTAAATGAGTCACCATTTAAGCCATATTGTCACTACTCGTGCTGAGTGTGTACTTTTTTCCATAGCATGGGTTCAATCTTGCTAAATCCTATGTCATTTTATGAAATTTTATTAGCCATTCATTCAGGCATTAATTCATTCCATCAATGCTAAGCAAGCATCTTGTCTTTGTCATGTGAAGTAATGATTGGAGGAGCAGAGCTGATGCCAGGCAAACCCAAGCACTGGCCCTACAGAGTCTACATTCTCCCAAGAGAGACAATGTTATACCAAGAGTTACACAAACACATGCCTGAGGACCAGCAGTGCTAGAAGCTAAAGAGGAAAGTCCCAGGCTGCAGGGAGAATCACAGGGACACAGTTTAAATTGTGAGGAGAGGTCGCCCAGGTCCCAGGTGATATTTAGGCTGGGACTTGAGCTCTGAACAAGAACAAGTCTGGCAAAGAGAGGGTGGGAGAGCACTGAGGGTGACGCAATGGCAGGAGTGGAGAGAGGTCTTAGGCAGACTCGAGTTCTGTGAGTTGAAGTAACAACGGAAACCATGCAGCCAGGGCAGTAGGGGCGGAAGGAAGAGTAGGAGAGAGGTCAGGCGCTGGGTCATTCAGGGTCTCAAGGGCATAAGAGGCTTAGATGCCCTGTAAACACAATGGGAAGCTACCAAGGTTTAATCCAACTGATGATTTTAAAAGATGGCTCAGAGGACAAGAACTATCAGAGGCTCTCAACTCTAGCGAGATTTTTTAAAAATACTGATGCCTGGGACCTTCCCTGAACCAATTAAATCGGGATCTCTGAGATAGAGCCAGTGCTCTTAGATCAGTACCCAGGTGTTTCTCACATATAGCCAGTGCTGGGATCCACTGATTTTGTGTGTGAGAAAAAGTGGATCTCCCACAGCACGGGAACTGTTTTTTGTTGTGTTGTGGTTGTTGTTGCCTCTGCTGGCTGGGCTGCATTTAGTACAAAGAAAAACAATTAACTTAAACTTCTCACACCGATGTGGGTGTTCAGTTTACGCTGAGTAATTCAACCACGAAAACATTCTAATCAATGGCCCAAAATGCGATCACTTTAGTCTGATGGAAGTCAAAGGGGGAGAAAAGTCTAAGTAACAGAAACAGCCGGCAATATTAATTACATACCAGCCAAAAATAACACTGTTCAGCGTGCCACACCTCCGCTGTGTACTCTTGGTTGGAAATATGTCATTTGCTATGTACACATCAAAATATTCCTGCTAAAGCCCGATTAGGAAACTATTCCGGGCCATGTGGAATCAGTTAAGTCCCACAATGCTGTGAACTACTGTGTTGCTAAGCTGCATGAGCCGTCCTCCAGCTAATGAACCATATCATTAACTACAGATACCTCAAATAAAAATGCCTAAAAGGCAGGCATGATATACACAATAAATAAAAAGGTCATGATTTGCAAAGTGGCCGCCTCATTCTGAACCAATTGTCTCTTGTTTTCCTGGGCTGTAATTGGAGACATTAATTTGATTTATCACACTGGGCTGGGAAAGATCTTTCAGTGTGCAGAGATTAGAGAGTTGTGAAATCCATGACCCCCAAGTGCTTTCACCAAGTGCAGACAGTGCATTTCAGATCGGGTTTATTATTGAAGTGACTATTTCCAAAGAGAAAGACAAATTGCAGCAAATAACACCCTCAAAAATATTTTCCATCCATTTTCCAAAATGACACTCTGGTTTAAAGGGAAGAGCTAATGAAGCAACTCCTGTTACTGCTAACAAAATCAAATGAAAATGCACGAATTATTTTATTTAATGATAGTAATTGTCAAGTTCTTTAAGTAATGCTAACTTTTTAAAAGAAAAAACAGGCTGGGCACAGTGGCTCACGCCTGTAATCCCAGCACTTTGGGAGGCCGAGGTGGGCAGATCACCTGAGGTCAGGGGTTTGAGACCAGCCTAGCCAACATGGTGAAACCCCGTCTCTACTGAAAATAGAAAAAATTAGCTGGGCGTGGTGGAGCATGCCTGTAATCCCAGCTACTTGGGAGGCTGAGGCAAGAGAATCACTTGAACCCAGGAGGCGGAGGCTGCAGTGAGCTAAGACAGTGCCATTGCATTACAGCCTGGGCGACAGAGCAAGACTCCGTCTCAAATAAGTAAATAAAGTAAACAAAAAATAATCTCCATTGTTAATATATATTTTTAACAAAGATGTATGGATATTTATCTTTTCTTTCTATGGCTTTATGTATGTGTAGTTGACTTTTGGATATATATATGTATGTATGTAATAAGACTCCCAAAACCAATTAAATGAAATTCCTTAATTCCTATCTATTAGGGATTAATAGAATTATAGAACAGAATGCCTAATTCCTTAATGGATGAAAATTAGCCTGTTAAATGTATCACTGTAGCAACAGCAAATAAAAAACAACATTGTAGTAGTCTGATGATTCTCATTTTATAAAGGAGCGTCAGCAGTCAAATATCAATTATTTACTGGTCATAAGAAAAAAATAAGAGAAACAATATTAACCAGTTTGTTCAAAGTCAAGAGCCAGTCTGTACTAATGTCGGAAATGAATAATGTTAATAATGACCATTTTTTTTTAATGACTACAATGTGCTGGGGGCTTGGCATCTGGCAGCATCTCCAAAGCACCTCTTTACACCCTGTGTTAGCCCAAGCAGGGAGTTCTGGGAGGGCAAGGACCAACATCTGCTTTGTATACAGCGAATCCTTTTGCCCGGTACATCGTACATGTTTAATAATATTTGTTGAATGATGGACTGAATAAATACCTTGGGTCCAAGGCTTTCCAGACGTTGAGAGTGAGCTGGGGTGTTTTCATTTTTTTTCAGATTCCTTAAATCGTGAAAAGGTAGAGAAGATGTCATGGTACCCAAGAACTTTTCATAAAATCTCCTGCATCCTCCTCCCTAGCTGTGAGGTTGTATTTGTCCATGGTGGCAAAACTCTAAATGCATTATGCTTTATACTGAGACCTTAACCCAAGTGCTCATCCCTCTCTGTTCTCCCACTGCCCCTGACCTGCCCCATAATAGGGGTAGGGAGACTGACTTGGACTCCACCCAAGGGAGTTTTAGAGCAGCTCGATCCTGTAAACAGTCTTTCCAGAGGCCTGCTTTGACCCAGGCCCTGTGCCTGATGTACCCCGCAGGGTTTTATGATCTGATAATCTGGAGCATTATCACCATTTCTAGGACAGCTTTAGCCAAAAAGACATGATCTGTTTTAGTAGAAAGTCCCATTAAGCAGATGGACTGGGAAAAGGATGGTATTGGTGATTTGCAGAGAGGAGTGGGAACCTTATGCCAGTAGAGTAGGAACCAGGGTTATAAACAGGCAGACCATCCAAATGAGGACCTTTTGGATGGTAAAAGAAGGTGTTATTCATTCCGCTGGGACAGGAGGCTAAACTAAGGCTGTCATCTGAGGAGGTCATATGGTGAGGTTTATTTTGTATTTCAGTTCCTTTCCATTTAGTGTGTCTTGCTGTGCCTTCCTGGGCACTGAAAATCACATTAGTTTGTTGGGTCATGAACTCCTTTGCAGATCTGGTGAAAGTCGTGACCCTTCTCCCCAGGAAAATGCACAAGTGCAAAGACCCACAAAACGGTGCTTATGATGTCAAGGAGTGTGTGAGCCATCTGACCCCCATTCATGGTCCTGAAATCAAAGACCCTGCAGACTCTGATGTATCTTTAATGATTTTCAAAACAAGTCTTTTACACCATAGTTTGGCACTCCACATCCCCTGTATTTTTTTCCTTCCCTTTGCTAAACCACAATGTTACCTTTGCAGACAGAATATTAGACCAACATACTAAGCCGAGGGATGCCAAGCCAGTGGTTTTCCAGAGAAAAGAGCCACATGAAAGTCCCCTGAGCTGCATTTGCTGTATTTCTAACTGTTTAGTGGTTGGGGAAGTGGAGAAAATAACAGCCAATAGGTATCCAAGCTAAATTTACAGAGGGGATAAAAGCGACCAAAATGATAAAATCTCTCCACTTTTGGAAATGAACAAATACTTGAATCCACTGAAGAACCCAATTATATTAATTTTGGTTTTATTAGAGGATTATATAATTTCCAAATGTACGAGGAAGCTTAAAAAATAGTAAAAAAAAAAAAAAAAATTGGGAAAATGTTACCATCTCATGGAGTCCTCCCAAGAATGTGGAGAATATTTCCATCGAGTTGAATTGGAATCAATAATTGCCTAGAAAATGTCTCCTGGAAGCACGGTCGTATTTAATTAACAGAGTCTTCATTCAAAAGGATAGTGTGGGGCAGCTCTGCCAAGACTCTTCCTCACAGAGAAGGAGGCAGTGACATTGATTTGGTGCAGAGTCCCTGAAGAAGAGGGATCATCTGTCACTTCAGCTTTTCTTTTGCCTTTCACGGGAAATATTTTCAGTCGCCATGAGCAAACTCTGGAGTCCCAAATTAGAACTTCTTTCCTTGCCCATAACCTTAGGGCCACATGAATTTTCTACCCATCATTCCTCCTCAGCTGGGTGCTCCCCATAAAACAAACAGGAGATGGGCAATTGACTGCCCTTGTGACAGGGCCACGCATGTGAGAGGGGGCCCCATGGGGGCCTCATGCTTCCTGCCACCTCAGACACCTCTGCTCTTGGAAGTTGGCTGTCTGGCTACAATTCTGTCAATAATTGAAAGATAACCTCAGTTGTTGGCTGGGTACGTGTGTGCATATGCATGGGCTGCTGAGAACAGAGGTCTGACAACCTTGAACATGCTCCTTCCAGACAACACCCAGAGAAGCAGGACTGTAAGAAGACAAGGGATGTTAGAGGTTAGCTGGTCCTCCAAACAAAAGATTTGGATCATTCTCATGGTTTAGCCCATCTCTGGATCAAAAAGCAAATGATCATTTTGCAATCTATGAAATAACCCTATTCAAATAAAAATAAAAATAGACATAAAAACCTTTAGGCGAACCATTAGTGGAGAACTAGGTATACACATGGTGCCAATGAACTATTCCACAGACTTGCATCTCATAAGAAGAAAACCTCTCACTGTCATTGTCTTAAGTAGAAATTAATCTTGACATATGTCATGGTGGGGCCACCAAATATGACATGCCCCAGCAAGATGCAGTATGAAGTACCTGGCATCACTTATAAAATGAGCATATTGAAAATGCTAAGGGGATTCTAATCAAGTGTTTATATTTAATCTCCAGCTTATTGGAAACAGAGATAAGGGGGCAGAGGAAGAAGTTTATCAACACCATGAGGAACCAATTAAACAAATCCAGAAGGTGGGACAGTCTACAGCAGGGGTCCCCAATCCCTGGGCTGTGGCCTGATACCAGTCCGTGGCCTGTTAGGAACTGGGCTGCACAGCAGGAGGTGAGTGGTAGGCCAGCGAGCATTACTATCTGAGTTCCACCTCCTGCCAGATCAACCATAGCATTAGGTTCTCATAGGAGCAGGAGCCCTGTTGTGAACTGCGCGTGCCAGGGATCTAGGTTGTGTGTTTCTTACGAGAATCTAGCTAATGCCTGACAATGTGAGGTGGAAGTTTCATCCTAAAACCACCCCCCTCAACACCCTGTCCCTCCAATCCCACTGCCCACAACCATCCCTGGAAAAATTGCCTTCCACAAAAACTGTCCCTGGTGCCACAAAGGTTGGGGACCACTGGTCTATAGGACAGTTGGCCTGGACCCTTTAACAAGTTCAAATGTCTTGGGAAAATAAAGCAAAGAGCCAGGAATGGTGGCTCATGCCTGTAATCCTAGCACTTTGGGAGGCCAAGGTGGGTGGATCACCTGAGGTCAGGAGTTCAAGACTAGCCTGGCCAACATGGCAAAACCCCGTCTCTACTAAAAAACACAAAAATTAGCCAGGCGTGGTGGCAAGCACCAGTAATACCAGCTACTTGGGAGGCTGAGGCAGGAGAATTGCTTGAACTTGGGAGGTAGAGGTTGCAGTGAGCCGAGATCACACCACTGTACTCCAGCCTACGTGACAGAGCAAGACTCCATGTCAAAAAATTAAAATAAATAAATAAATAAAGGTGGTGCTGAGGGTCTGTTGCCATTAAAAGAAACTCAAGAGAAACAATAATCTAATAAAATACACGACTTTGATTGAGTCTTAAATGGAACAAAGCAGTTGTAAAGACATTTGGGGACAGTGGGGGAAATGGGAAGATAGACTTGGCTTAGATTATATTAAGCAACTGTTAATCTTGTTAGGAATTATACTGATCTGTGGTATATAGAACAATCCTCCAGTATTCATACTTATCCATTTTAGGATAAAATGTCTTGATGTCTGTAATTTACTGCAACATACTACGGAACAAAAATTAGATTAATCAAACATGGTAAAATGTTAACAATTGTTAGAGGAAATGGTCTGTGAGTATGCAAAATATCATGCTTGACTTTTCTGTTTGTCTGAAGAAACTTATAAGAAGTAAAAAAAAAAGTGTGGAAAAGTATAAGAGAAAAGTGTGGAAAAGTATAAGAGAAAAGTATAAGAATAGTGCGGGCAGCTCTGCCAACGGTCTTCCTCACAGAGAAGGAGGCAGTGACATTGATTGGGTGCAGAGTCCATTAAGAAGGGGGATCATCTATCAGTTCAGCTTGTCTTTTGCCTTTCACGGGAAATATTTTCAATTGCCACGATCAAACTCTGGAGGCCCCAATTAGAACTTCCTTCCTTGCTTGTAACCTTAGGGCCACAAGAATCTCCTACCCACCATTCCTCCTCGGTTGGGTGTTCTTCTTCCCAGAAGGTCAAGATGTAGAGAGGGATGGGGAAGCTATTACATCTATGTTATAACCAGGGAATACTGCCAGAGAGAACACAATTAAGTGTGAGTCCCCTTCCCTTTTAAACCTTTCATAGCTCCTCATTGCCCTTTGGATGAGGTCTAAACCGCTAGCACAGCCCTATGGACCCTACACCAGCAGGTCCTGCCTGCTTCCCCAGTATCCCTTGTGCCACCTGCAGCCCCATCACTGTGTTAGACTCTGTGGTTTCCTCTCCTGTTCTCTGTGCCCATGATTTCTATCTTCGTTACTGGGTTTTGCACACATAGTTCCTTCCTTGTGGAACACCCTATCAATGGAGCTCCGCTCAGCTCCATTCAGTCCTGCCTCATTTCACGTGAAAGAGGCTCAGACCACTGTCTTTGAGATCTGCAATACATGGGAAAATGAAGAAATGTTTCAAAAGGGTGACAAATTTGCAGCATTTAAATGTTTAACAAGTTGGATTATTTCATACACACAGATGTACTCATATTACAATGATCATATGTACATACATGGGCATTTGCCAATAAAGTCAAATTTAAATTTGAGGCTCTTTTTGAAGGTGAAGTCGGGGTTAAATCATTCATCCCGCCGCTCCCCAGCCCCGCAGCCATACCCTGCTGATTTGTCGTGGGCGATGTATGTTCTTGCTCCCTCTTTGGACTCTAAGCTATGCAGGGTGATGTAATCATTTTCTATTGCTATTGTAACAAATTACCACAAACTTAGTGGTTTCAAACAACATAAATCTATTATCTTATAATTCTGCAGGTCAGAAAGTTTGCACGGATCTCACTGGACTGAAATCAAGGTGGAGACAGGGTTGCCTTATTTTTCTGGAGGCTCAATCTGTTTCTTGCTCATTTGTGTTGTTGGCAGAATCCAGTTCCTTGAGGTTGTAGGATCAGTTGCTGGCTATAAATTGAAGGCCATTCTCAGCTTCTTTTTTTTTTTTCCTATAGACAGGGTCTCTTCCTGTCATTCAGGCTGGGGTGCAGTAGTACAATTATGGCTCACTGAAGCCTCGACCTCCTGGGCTCAAGTGATTCTCCTGTCTCAGCTTCCCAAGTAGCTAGGACTACAGACCCACACCACCATGCCTGGCTAATTTTATTCTTATTTTTGTAGAGAAAGGGTCTTTCCATGTTGCCCAGGCTGGCCTCAAACTCTTGGCCTCAAGCAATCCTCCTGCCTTGGCCTCCCAAAGCACTGGGATTATAGGCATGAGCCACTATGCCCAAGCCTATTCTCAGTTTTTAGAGACGACCAAATTCCTTGGCTGGTGGTCCCATTCTTGCATTTCAATGCCAGAAATAGCAAGTTGAATCCTTTTCATGTTCCATTTTTCTGTGTGAAGCTGAGACGGGTTCTCTACTCTTAAGGACATTGTGATTAGAGTCAGCCCACCTGGAAAATCCAGAATAATCTCCTCACCTAAAGGACCAAAACCTTAATTGCATCTGCAAAGTTCTTTTCGCCATATATGGTAATATATTCACAGATTCCAGGGATTAGGATGTGCATATTTTTGAGGGACCCTTATTGTGCCTACCACAGGCAGAGACCAGGATTTTCTTGTACTACATGATAAACGAATTAAATAGAAAAACAACAAGTACAATAGAATTTAAAAATCCTAAAATATTTCCTTGAGAAGATTGATAAAATTGAATAAACTGCTACCAAGAAGAACTTTGAAAAAGAAAGGGAAACTAGCAAGAAAGAGAAAATTTTCACCACAGACCCTACAGATATTAAAAAGCAAATAGTATGTTACAACAAAGAGTCTTAGGCCAATACATTTGGAAATCTGGTTGAAATGAACACATGCCATGAGATATGCAAATTATGTAAGCTGACGAAAGAAGAAACAGAAATCTGAATGGTTTGGTATCTACTAATGAAATGGAATTCATTATTAAAAACCTCTCCACAAACAAAACTCCAGGCACAGAAGACTTCATTGGTGCCTTTTCCCAAAATTCAGGAAAAGGTAAACTAATCTTGTACAAAGGCTTCTAGAAAGTAGAAAAAAAGAGACTCCTGCCTAATTCTTTTTATGAGGCCAGCATAAAATGATTCCAAAACCTAAGGAGTTGTAAGAAAGAAAAACGACAAACTCTTTCCTTCATATAAATGTAAAAATGTTACAAAATATTAGCAAATAGAATCTAGCAGTATATGAAAAGGATAATATAGCAGGACCAAATGGGGTTTATTCCACATATGCAAGACTATTTTAACATTTGAAAATAAATCAATGTAGTTCAGCACATAAACAGAAAGTAAAAACTAATTTAATCATCATCTCCATAGATGTATGGAAAAACATTTGACAAAGTTTAACATCTATTCAATATGAAAAACTCTCTGCAAACTAAGAATAGAAGGAACTTCCTTGATTGGATAGGAAAAAATCTACAAAAACCTATGGGAGGCATCATGCTAAATGGTGAGATATTGGAAACATTTCCCCTAATACTGGGAAAGAGACCAGGTGATAGATTCTCAACTAAAAGGAAGGTGATAAAATTTATATATGCTTACATGGAAAAGACTCCAAGGCATATTGAATTTTTTAAAAAGTTAACCTGATATGTGTAAGCTGTAACTATATGAAACAGAAAAACAAAAACATAAATATTTAGTTTAATTGAAAACCCTATGGAAGTGTATGTCAAAAACTGCCAACAGCAATTTCTTCATGGAAATAGAGGGGATCCACGTTTGTGTATGTGGAGAATGGCGATGTTTGAAGGGAATCTTTTTATTATGTTTCATGTATCCCCGTATGATTTGAAACAACAGTATATTCATGTAATATGATTATAATAAAATAATACAATATCAGGTCTTGCTCTAAAAAGAATGTTATTCCAATTTAGGGACTTCCAGGCAATTAATACTTCTGTCATCTATAAAAATGTTTCCTTGTGAGTATTGACTTTGGTGGAGGAAATTGAGAAACCAGCTGCTAATTTATGTAAATTGAACAAACAAAACCATGGTTGTGATGTTTCTGATTGAAGACACCTCCCGTCTTATGGGCATCTGGAATATGTAGCTAGTTATCTGTAATGGTTCTGGAATTATTCTATTTTAACCGATAAGTGTTTCTATTGCTGGTGGCAGCAAAGGGACTATGACAGCCAGAGCAGAGGTTGCATAGAGTCAAGTATTTGGGACAACCAAGCAAAATAACCCAGTCCTTGGTCTTATTCATTATAACACAGGAACACAGTCCAGGAACAAGTTCTTTTCTCCTCCATGCAGGTACAGCTACAGTCTGACTGGTTCAGAGGAAAGCAGATTCTAGCCATGAACGAATGGAGCTGTGGTTGCTCATCTCTAATTAGATTTGGCTTCAGAGGCCAGGACACTGACAAGAGCCTCTATAATCAATTTTCAGGGACAGAAATTGGCTGGTTCTCAGCCCTGGGGCCCTTGGAGCCACAAGCATAAGGAATGCTGGCTATTTGTGTTCTACCCAAAGGTCACATTCATGCCTCTTCTTCCTAGACAAGCATGGCAGGTACCAGCTTTCAGAGTCCTGCTGGACAGCCAAACAAATTTCTCCCTTTTTCCCTTTAATGACTTCCAAATACAAGTCCAATTTTTAGTTGACCCGTATCCATTAACCAAATGACTAACACAGAGTAGAGAAGACAACGAGAAGAAAATACGCTTTGTCTTCAAAGTATGTTTGAACATTTCATGTTAATTACCTGTGCCTTCAGGGTTTCTTTTGGATGGTATGACCAGATTATGGGTGACATGTCTTAGGATCTTAGGTTCAGAGGATGCCATGGACATCAATCTTCCATCCCTTTAAATGGATTCTGCCAAGAAGACAAGATTGAATTAAAATACTTTACAAAATTTTCCAAGTATGTGTTTTGCCATGGACATCAAACTAAACAATGGAAACAATGATCCAGGTAATTTGACGTGAAGTTCTTTTCATTCTTCGCCGTTTGTGTAGATGTGAGCATTGCGTTACCCCTTACAGTCTAATCTAATAACATCAGTCTGGAAATCATAAGAGCTTCCCACACCCTCTGTAGCTTCTCGGATGAAATTTAGGAGGGTGGGAACAAAAAAATCTCACTTCCTGGATCAAAATCTCCCCCCCATAGCCAGAATACATCTCTTTGTAGATTGAATATCTCAGCATATGTCTGTGGCTTTTGCAAGATGTGTACAAACCTGACCCACTACAGGACTGGATTGGGCAGAAGCACTGCGTGTCAGATGACATCTCTGAGAGGCTTCCTAAGGCTAAGTGTTTAAACTAAGGGACAGTAGAGGAAACTGAGGGTGGTCTTCCTAGGCATGAGTCAGCTTTGTGGTGATCTAATTGGTGTTCCTAGGGATATGAGGTGGTCCAACCAAATTGATCTAGACAGCCTTTTCCCACTGGCAAAAGCACAAAAACTAGATGACATAATTCACAGGATAGGAAATTAGGAGCAGATAGAAAACGCACACCAGACTACTGTATTCCTTCCAAAGGGAATGCACATATTGAATAGATTACTAAGGAGGATCCTCGAAGTTGGCAGAGTCAATTCATTCAAGAGATAGCAGCAGAGGACTGGAGAAGATGATGGGCAGAGCAGAAAGGCAAGGAACTTAACGAGTGGAATATGACCAGGGCTCATTTTTTCTCTCATTCCTTGACTTTCTGTCCCCACTGTATGTTTGGTAATTTTGTAATTCAGCATTGACATGTAGGCTAATGCAGCTTGCTGTCTGAACATCCAACACTGGGCTAATGTCTTAATTATTTTCCATTGCCTGTGACAGATTTTTTTTTTCCAAAAACTTGAATGAAAGAAATTAAGTTGAAGCAAATTACTTGTAACCACCCAGAAATTTGGGCTTATGGAAACACTTTAGAGAAAAGCGGCAAGAGTAGGTTTTGTCTTTGTCTGTCAAGTCCCAGCACTTTTCTAGTGCAGTGGGGAACTGTTCCCTTCCCTTTTGAATCAAGAAAAAATATATATTTTTGGAGCTTCATGACTACACCACACTGGCCAAAATTTACTCAGCAGTGTCCACAGGCAGCCATGTCTTTCAACACATCCTCTTTTCCCCTTCTTTGCAAAAACATTGGAAAAACTATAGCCTTGTAATAGAGACTTTTTTTTTCTTGAAAGTAAGGATGACAAATATAGCATTTCCGCAGCTACCCCACACCAGTGGAAGACAAAGTGAGAATGACATCCATTGCACAGCTGGAATTGTGAGCACTTGAATTTCCCATAAGGATCCAAGCATTGCTTGCTGCTGGGAGGGCTGTGACACCAGGTGAGCATGACTGAAATTCCCCAAATTGTCTCCTTTGAGATTGGCTCAAGTGCGGATGCAACAGAAGCTTATCCTGATGTGTGTGGGTGAAAACTTATGCCTGGGGGACACCTACTCTCTGGTGGTGTTCTTAAGGAGCATATAACCATAAAAGAGGGGAAGCAAAGGAACTGTGATTTCCAAGTCCTTCAATTCTTCAACGAACCACGTTGGGTTGATTGCAATGGCTCTGTGAATCCTCTTTTACTTCCTGAATTGCTTCCAGAGCATGGCACGGAGGAGTGGATTGTGGCTTAGATCTGGAATGGCAAAATATTAACATGTGGACTTGACCAGTAGACTAATCCTGGTTCTGAGAGAGTGCTCTTTTTTGACTCACTGCAGCTGGAGGGCGCACAGGAGAGAGAGGTGTGATAGAACCTCATTGTCTCTTTGGAGCCAATGCCTAGCCTGGGAGGTATTAGCACATTGTGGTTAAAACTGAGCTAGTGTCAGGTCAACTAGGATTCTCACGTGCTCAGAAAAAAGAGAACCCTGGACAAATAATCACTTTAAGATTGGTTCCCTATTTATAAAATGAGGGTGTTAACTACCTCATAGGACTGTTCTTAAAGTTAAAAGAGATAATTCTTAAGTGCCCAATTCATTACCTGACACACAGTAATCGCTCAAAAGTTCTCTTGATTATCACCAAACCAGAAACCCGGAGAAGCAGCTGGGCTTTTGAATGAGCAACTCTACATTGCTCAAGCCTATGGGAATCAGATATTTTGAGCCCAATAGGGATGCCTATGTTTTGATACTGGGAAAGTTTTCTAAAGTCAGGATGATTTGTACTGGATGGGTTCCATAAATAGAGTCTAATATTTGGAGGCATGATGTGCACAAGTTGCAGGTGATATCAGTGGTGCAGGAATCAGTGGTGCAGTCCAGGGCATGATTTATAGCCTGTCAGTTGTACGAAGCTACAGAGTGGAGTCTCTGATAAGAGAGTGTAGTTAGAGGCTCATGAACATGATTAAGCACCTTCCACTTACTCTCAATAGAGACTTAATTAAATACAATGTTTATTTCCTTGACCACCTTTGCCAAAGCTGCAGAGATTCTGAATTGTTATTGCTGCAATTATTAGCAAGAATAAATGATTCTAGGAATGATGTTAGGAATTAAATTAGCACTTGCAGAAGCTTAAAAAAAAAAAAAAAAACTATTACAATGCAGACAACATTAGTTTTTCTCCCATCTTCCTGAACTGGTGGTGGAGGCCAACTATTAATAGCTGTACCTCACTGTATAAAAGATCCTCTCTCTATTCTACCCACCCTGTAATGAAAAGAAATCCTCCTACAATATTAGAATAATATAAAGAGGATGAACAGCATTATGCCAAAAGTGAGGTGGTAGCGTAGAGTGATTACTGCTTATCTCTGTTTCAAATTTTCCATAATGAAATTTTGGGGAGGAAAAGCTGTGGATCACAAAGATGCTCATTTAAACCCTGTGTGTGCTATTTTTTGTTACTTAATTTTTGTGTCTTAGGTTTTGCATCTGTACAATGGAGGAAGTAACACTCCCACCTTGTGAGGATGACATGAGACCACAAAGATATTAGAAGTGCTTGATACAATGCCTGGCACCTGGAAACATGGTCAATAAATGGTAATCATTATCATGTTTCAATTTATTATAATTATTAATTTACTTGAAGAAACAAATTAAATGAACAAAATCAGAAAATAAATGCACTTTAAAATGTCAAAATAAGAATACATTAGGATGTAAAATGGGAAAACATTTTATTCTCTGAAATGTAAATGAGGGATGGCTTATTCAACATGGATAGTTTTACTCCTACATGATGGTGGGCAATTAACCCAGCCTTTCCCCATGAGTAAGCTCATCTGATCCTTCCCATTGGAGTAGGTCTGATGGGCACTACCTTCTCAATTTGCAGGGGAAGAAACTGAGCTCAGAGAGGTGAAGATTAGTTCAAAAATTAGAATGGAGACTACAATCCAATGCCTTTCCCCCAGACATTTTATGCAGAATTCTAGGGGGCCGGTGGGGTCCATTGTGAAATGTATGTCCTACTGCAAGGGGACTGGGGAGCTACAGTCCAGCACTTAGGCAGGGCTGCATTTCCTGGGAGGCAGACACCTTTCCTTAGCTGAAACCGACTATTCAGATGTCAAGCCATATGTTCAAAGTGCTGAATCAGAGGGGGTGCCTTTTGCTAATTCAGACCAGGGAATGCTGTTGGCTAGCTGGGTCCTCAGCCAGTCTGTGCCCCACACTTTAGTTCCAAGGTTCCTCTTGTGGAGCAAGCAGGAGGAAAATTACTTTTTTTTTTTTTTAAATAGCAATACAACTTTTCCATTTTGTTTTTTTCCTTCTTGTTTTCCCTTGGGATACAAAATGGTGATGCAGGTTTCGTGATTATATGTGTGTGTGTGTGTATAATTTTTACATCCTGTCTTTAAATATTTTTATTAGGTTTTATCTAATATGAAATGCTTCTCCTATCAATTAGGGTACTTAAAAGATTTGTTTTCCATCCACATGGTTCTTCATTATTTACAATTCTCTGTGACTTGAGCTTATTTGAAAACTTTATCTCACATCTCAGACCAACATCCAACTTGTTTCTATAAATAAAAAGCCTGAGTCACTTAATTTTGCAGACTCCCCTACATGAAGTTAAATGGAATAGTCTGAAGTTTTCTGGTATTAATCTATGATTTTATTTTAAATCGTAGTATTATATTGCCATCTTAATTTTTTTTTACTGTTCCACGATCACACTTGAAATTAGCAAGGTTATCATAATAAATGATAACTGTTAAGAATGCTAAGGCTTCTCTAATTTCTGCTTATTTTTATGAACACTGGGGCAGTACTGTTTGGTTTTCCCAACCTTATCATTTCAAACCAGCTGAAGCCGCAATAGGCTATTTGCGATCCTGAGTGATGAGGCCATGCATCCCGGAGCCTGGCGGATCTTGACTTGGCCAGGAATGGAGTTATACTACATTGAGCTTTGCTCTTGATGAAGGATGTTGATGTAAGTCAGAATTCTCTTAGAAAAAAGCATGAAGTAGCATTCCCACTCTGTAAATGTACTTTCTCTTTCAAGTATCTGAAAGTCTGACAAGGGAGCTCGAGTGCGTTACAGGTGATTTCACCAAAAGGGTTTGTGAAAACGTAAAGTGCAGAGACTGGACTGGGTCTTATCCACTGTTGTATTCCCCTCCCTACTCAGCATGGAACTTTGCAATAATAAAACCACAATGAATGTCTTCTGAGTTGAATTCAAATAGCTACGTAATAGCCAATAGAATATAGCAACAACCACAAAACGCTTGGGAAAGAATTAGGGGGACAGAACATAACTTTTAGGGGAAAACACCATTTGCCTATCTCTTCATTCATTCATCCATTCATTAATTTCTTGCTTTGCTTCTGAAAGTTTTAAAGGCAATGATGAGAAAAGACTTGAAGGAGGTAGCACACGAGCTAGGATCTGCAGAATCGGTAAGATTTGGGGTAAAGAGGTAAGAAAGAAAGGGCAGGGGGAACGGCATTTGAAGAGGCAGAGGCTGCATTTTGAAGGCTGGGCTTGAGGAAGTGTGAGAGATGTCCTTTGGCTGGAGATTGGAGGCCATTGAAGGAAGCAGTGAACAGAATTTGGAAAAGGAGGCTGAAGCCAGTCACAGTAGCCCTTGTACGTGGTGCCACCCCAAGGAACTGATGATGAGTAAGGGGTACAGCACAGTCTACCAGACTCAGTCATCAGGCAGTCCTAGATGCAAATGGCAGCTCTGGAGACATAATACCACTTTTCTGACTCTTGATGCATTTGTAAAATAGGGTGCTAGTAAAGATGTGAGAGCATCCTGCGGGTTAAAATTGGGTGCCATAGACAGTGACGCCAGTCACTGGATGCTCGTTAAGCATGAGTTTCCTGTTGTTCCTGATCCTAAGCAACTCTGATCAATATAATTGTGTTCTTAAATACATACAAAGTGTTTATTAAATACAGACAAGGTGTACGTTAAAAATACGTCTTAGATATGTTTCTACATAGCAAAATATTTTATTTAATTTCTTACAACTACAACATGCAGTTGGTTATTCTCAGAGCTTTCTGGTTACTTCTTGATTAGTGGTATTATGTTTCTTTTCTTAGCAAACTCCTCACTTTTCTGTTGTTGGTCCTGCACCTATGATCTTCCAAATTTATCAATCTGATCCATGTATGCTCACCCATCCCAACGCCTTCTACACAGCCTCCCTGAACATGTACAAACTTTTTGGCACATCAGTTTCATTTTAAATTGACTACTTATGTCTTCAGACAGAAAAGCTACAGGAAAGCTTTGACTACTTACGCCTTCAACTAGAAAAGCTACATGTAAGCATTACTTCCATGAAAATTCAATGGGCAAAAGGAGAAACTGTCTGTTACATGGGTGCATTTTAACTTACATTTTAGCATTTCACTTTTTCTGAAGAGTGAAACTCAGGCCCAGTACACAGTTGTAACCACAGTGACAAGTGTAATATTTATTTTTGTATTTCCCTACATTTAATTTATTGCTAAATGGAAGATGCCCAATTGGTCACATGATAATGGCATAAATGTTAAATGCTTTGTAAGTATTTTAACTATTTATATAATCTTAATCAACAGCTGTGACTATGGTGCTTTTATCAATATTTTGATTATTTTATTTTCAGACACATGGCAAGGCTGAACTTCCCTGCTTCCTAGAAGTTAGTAAAGCCAGAGGATTTGCTTTGGCCAATGAAACATGAGTGGAAATGATGTATGTTGCTTATAGCTGGAAGCCTTTAAGAGTCAGGGAGTACAGTCGTCCTTCAGTATCCACAGAGGATTGGTTCCAGAAACCCCTGCTGATACCAAAATCCATGAATGCTCAAGGTGCTTATATAAAATGGGATTGTATTTGCAGATAACCTATGCATATCCTCCCAAATATTTAAAATCAACTCTAGATTACCTATAATACCTAATACAATGTAAATGATGTGTAAGTAGTTATTATATTATTTTATTTACTTATTTATTTGAGACAGAGTCTTACTCTGTCACCCAGGCTGGAGTACAGTGGTGCGATCTCAGCTCATTGCAACCTCCATCTCCCAGGTTCAAGCGATTCTCCTGCCTCAGCCTCCCTAGTAGCTGGGATTTCAGGCATGCACCACCACGCCTGGCTCATTTTTGTATTTTTAGTAGAGACAGGGTTTCACCACGTTGGCCATGCTGCTGTCAAACTCCTGACCTCAGGTGATCTGCCCATCTCGGCCTCCCAAAGTGCTGGGATTACAGGCGTGAGCCACTGTGCCCAGCCTATATTATTTTAAAATTTGTATTATTTTCATTGTTATTATTTTTTAATATTTTCCATCCATGGTTAGTTGAATTGGTGGATGTGGAACCCGTAGATGCAGAGGGCTGACTGTAATTTGCCAAATTTCCTTCCCCTGGGGAGGTGACTGGTGAAGCTCCAGATGGCAGAAGCTCCAATGTCCTGTATTATTTTCATGGGCTGGACCCCCAGCCACACCAAGGAGGACATGTAGCTTGAGTGAGGAGTAAAGCTGTGTTGTTGTTGCTTAACTTCTTTTGTGAGATATTTATACACTCATATGCAAGGAGATCCTATTACTTTTTTATCCAGTTTTCCCCAGTGATAACATCTTGCATAACTATAATACAACAAACAGAAAATAGACATTGATAAAATCCACTGACTTTATTCAGATGTCACCAGTTTTACATGTGCTCCTTTGTGCATGTGTGCTTGTGTGTACTTAGTTCCCTGAAATGTTATCACATGTGTGATAAACAGCAGAGCAGTCCCCCGACAGGATCCCAAGTGCTACCCTTTAGTAGTCACAGTCACCTCCCTCCCTTCTTCCCTCTCCCCGACTCCTGGCAACAACTAATCTGTTCTACATATCTATGTGTTTGCCATTTCAAGAACAGATCAATAGAATCATACAGTATGTGACCTTGAAATTTTTTATTGTAGTAAAATATATACAACATAAAATTTGCCATTCTAACAAATTTTTTTTTCTTGAGGTGGGGTTTCACTCTTGTTGCCCAGGCTGGAGTGCAATGGCATGATCTCGGCTCACTGCTACCTCCACCACCTGGGTTCAAGAGATTCTCCTGCCTCAGCCTCCAAAGTATCTGAGATTACAGGTGCCCGCCACCACGCCCAGCTAATGTTTCGTATTTTTAGTAGAGATGGGGTTTCACTATGTCGGCCAGACTGGTCTCAGACTCCTGACCTTAGGTGATCTACCTGCCTCGGCCTCCCAAAGTGCTGGGATTACTGGCATGAGCCACCATACCTGGCCATCATTCTAACCATTTTTAAGCATACTATTCAGTGGCATTAATTACATTCACAATGTTGTGCAACAAAATATGTAACCTTTTTTTCCACTTGGCACAATTCCCTTGAGATATACTGAAGTTGTTGTGTGTATAGATGGTTCATCCCTTTTTCTTGTTTAGCAGTGTTCCATGGTATAGATACACCACAGTTTGTTTAACCATCCACCCATTGAAAGACATTTGAGTTGTTTCCAGTTTAAGGCTATTATGAATGAAGACGCTATGAACATTTATGCACAGAATTTTGCATAAACATAAGTTTTCACTTCCCTGGGATAAATGCCCAAGAGTGCAACTGCTGGGTCATATGGTAAGCACATGTTTGGTTTAGCAAGAAATTGCCTTGCAGTGCCATTTTACATTCCCAACAGAAGCTTTGTTGTTTGAACCCCAAAATTTTGGGGTTATTTGTTACAGCAGCATAACCTAGCCTGACTAATATATTACTAGATCATGTTCTTTGCAAGGTCAATATCTAATCACATTTAATTTCAATTATGGAATAAGAGGTGCCTTAATGAGATTTTCTTTTATTCATTTACTCATTTACTCATTTATTCAATGAATGAGTTGTTTATTAAATACCTACTATTCTTGGGAACACACTATGTGCCGAGGATACAATAGTGGCAAAAACACTTTTGGTAGAGCTCAGCGTCTACCAGGAAAAGAGGATGAAATGGAGACAGAGAAAGCAGAAGACAAAACAAGGGAAGTGGTGCTACACAGGAGCAGCACAGGACACCATGATGGCATTACAGCGGCACTGATGCAGGGGCCAGGTGGAGAAGACAGGGTTTTGGCTGGCAAAGGAGTTTCCTGAGTAGATGATGGATGAGCTGAAATCTTAAGGTGAGTTAGCTAGGTAGGGGAGGCAGGTGAGGAGGTGAAGGCAGAGGGAGCATCCTAGACAGATGGAATACCTGATCAACGCTTTTTGGGGTCCAGAGTCTGGATTATTCATGAATATAAGGATGAAGGTGGCTGGAGCAGTGAGAACATGCATCGGAGAAAGGTAAGAGGAGACCAGCGACCTGGAGAAGTCACGGTGCCCAGGACCACGAGGCCACACTGGAGATATGGAGCTTGAGGGTCAGAGCAACGGGAATCTCTGAAGAGTTTTGAGCAATGGGAATCTCTGAAGAGTTTTAAGCAATGAGGGTAATGTAAGCATATCTGAGCTTTTAAAATGTCACTCTGGTTATTGTGTGGAGAACAGATGTATGGGAGGCCAGTGTGGATGTGTAGAAATGGCACGTGTCTGAAATTACAGGGTGCCATAAAGACAGAAGAGAAATCAGTATGGAATTCTCTCACACCTCCTCTCCTCAAAATGAATCCCACCCTCCAGGCATTGCAATATAATAGATAATAAATCTAGAATGTAATATGATAAAATAAGATGATAATGAAGAGGAGAGGATCCAGGGAGAGAGAAAATGCCTTATAGAATAGACCTGAGTCTGTTGCTAAGTACACTAAGCATGAAAAAAAAAATGTGGAGTCTGGGAGAGGCATGTAAAATAATGGCAGGATCGCAATGAACAACTGATCTTAGGTGGAAGGGATTTAATGGAATCAATACTTATCCTATACACTGTAGAGCACATAATGAGTATTGTGGACCAAATGCTGTGTACCCCCCAGATTCTTACGTGGAAATCTTATGCCCTAATATGATGTTAAGAGGTGGGGTCTTTGGGAGGTAATTAGGATTAGATGAGGTCATGAGGGTTGAGGCCCCATGAATGAGATTACTGTCGTTATAAGAGTTCTGAGAGAGCTTACTTCCTCCCTTCCATTAGGTGAGGACCATCTGCTTAAAAGAAAGTGCCATCTATTAACCAGAAAGCGGGCATGAAATTAAAACTGCCAGTGCCTTGACCTTGGACTTCTCAGCTCCCAGATCTATGAGAAATAAATTTATGTTGTTTAAAAGATACCCAGTTTGTAATTTAAAAAAAATCACACTCAAGCTGACTAAGACAATGAGTTGAATATGAAGAAATAGAAAATATGAATGTCTGGGTGTGTTTGTATGGGAAAGGTGGCCTTATGGCCCCCTTGTTCAATGAACTTACTTTATCAATTACTTTATCTTTGGTGTTTCTCATGGAAATGTCAAGGATTGGGTATATTCTTTCTGGGATTCTATGTTATTTCTCCCTCAGAATGCTTAACAAAGCCTAAGCAAGTCTCTTTTTTATCAAAGCTCAGGAAAAATACTGGGATGATAACACCCGATGCTTGGGTGTCTTAAAGGAAGAAGAAAAAGAAGAAGAAGATGCCTGGGAAGTTTGCCACCTGCAGCTTGGCACTTCCTCATCCTAAAATTTGGCTGCTAATTTCTGCTGATGCTCATGGAAAATTTCCCAAAGACTCTGCTCCTGAATGAATTGAAAGCCTTTGAGTTGAGTTTGTATTCCTTAACTTGTACCCTGTAAAAGATGGTAGCCAAGTAATGGAACAAAACAGGAGACAATCTCTCTTCTGGATAGATGGAAGACATTCCTGTTTGCCTCCAAAATAAGCCTCTTTTCCCATCACTGCCCATGTAGATTTGACAGTCCATGCCCAGCACTCTTCTCAGTAAGCATCGAGAGCAGAAGAAGATAATCACTTGGCGGGAACTGTGCAGACTGCAATTCTGTCTTCAAGGAACAATTTGCCAGGGGAGCTGCCCATGCTGGTCACATTTTGTTAGTTTCTACCCACCAAGCAGCCACTTGTGACAAAGAAGCTCCTGTCCTTCACTGGATTTGGTTTCAGGCAAATGAAATGATGCCTTGCCACTCTCTGGCAGACAGAAGTAGTTTCTCAAGATAGAAATTCAGGCTATAGAAATGGATTTAGAGGATTTAGGGTGTGGGGTGTGAGATGGAGCATGAAGGGTGTAAGAATGTGCTGAGGGAAAGCAGGAAAGATCCAAAATTGACACCCTAACATCACAATTAAAAGAACTAGAAAAGCAAGATCAAACACATTCAAAAGCTAGCAGAAGGCTAGAAATAACTAAAATCAGAGCAGAACTGAAGGAAATAGAGACACAAAAAACCCTTCAAAAAATTAATGAAGCCAGGAGCTGGTTTCTTTGAAAAGATCAACAAAATTGATAGAACGCTAGCAAGACTAATAAAGAAGAAAAGAGAGAAGAATCAAATAGACGCAATAAAAAATGAAAAAGGGGATATCACCACCGATCCCACAGAAATAAAATCTACCATCAGAGAATACTACAAACACCTCTATGCAAATAAACTAGAAAATCTAGAAGAAATGGATAAATTCCTTGACAAATACACCCTTCCAAGACTAAACCAGGAAGAAGTTGAATCTCTGGATAGACCAATAACAGGTTCTGCAATTGTGGCAATAATCAATAGCTTACCAATCAAAAAGAGTCCAGGACCTGATGGATTCACAGCCGAATTCTACCAGAGGTACAAGGAGGAACTGGTACCATTCCTTCTGAAACTATTCCAATCGATAGAAAAAGAGGGAATCCTCCCTAACACATTTTATGAAGCCAGCATCATGCTGATAACAAAGCCTGGCAGAGACATAACCAAAAAAGAGAATTTCAGACCAATATCCTTGATGAACATTGATGCAAAAATCCTCAATAAAATACTGGTAAACCAAATCCAGCAGCACATCAAAAAGCTTATACACCATGATCAAGTGGGCTTCATCCCTGGGATGCAAGGCTGGTTCAACATATGAAAATCAATAAATGTAATCCAGCATATAAACAGAACCAAAGACAAAAACCACATGATTATCTCAATAGATGCAGAAAAGGCCTTTGACAAAATTCAACAACCCTTCATGCTAAAAACTCTCAATAAATTAGGTATTGATGGGACGTATCTCAAAATAATAAGAGCTATCTATGACAAACCCACAGCCGATATCATACTGAATGGGCAAAAACTGGAAGCATTCCCTTTGAAAACTGGCACAAGATAGGGATGCCCTCTCTGACCACTCCTATTCAACATAGTGCTGGAAGTTCTGACCAGAGCAATCAGGCAGGAGAAGGAAATAAAGGGTATTCAATTAGGAAAAGAGGAAGTTAAATTGTCCCTGCTTGCAGATGACATGATTGTATATCCAGAAAACCCCATTGTCTCAGCCCAAAATCTCCTTAAGCTGATTAGAAACTTCAGCAAAGTCTCAGGATACAAAATCAATGTATAAAAATCACAAGCATTCTTGTACACCAATAACAGACAAACAGAGAGCCAAATCATGAGTGAACTCCCATTCACAATTGCTTCAAAGAGAATAAAATACCTGAGAATCCAACTTACAAGGGATGTGAAGGACCTCTTCAAGGAGAACTACAAACCACTGCTCAATGAAATCAAAGAGGATACAAACAAATGGAAGAACATTCCATGCTCATGGGTTGGAAGAATCAATATCGTGAAAATGGCCATACTGCCCAAGGTAATTTATAGATTCAATGCCATCCCCATCAAGCTACCAATGACTTTCTTCACAGAATTGGAAAAAACTACTTTAAAGCTCATATGGAACCAAAAAAGAGCCCGCATCACCAACTCAATCCTAAGCCAAAAGAACAAAGCTGGAGGCATCATGCTACCTGACTTCAAACTATACTACAAGGCTACAGTAACCAAAACAGCATGGTACTGGTACCAAAACAGAGACATAGATCAATGGAACAGAACAGAGCCCTCAGAAATGATGCCACATATCTACAACTATCTGATCTTTGACAAACTTGATAAAAACAAGAAATGGGGAAAGGATTCCCATTTAACAAATAGTGCTGGGTAAACTGGCTAGCCATATGTAGAAAGCTGAAACTGGATCCCTTCCTTACACCTTATACAAAAATTAATTCAAGATGGATTAAAGACTTACATGTTAGACTAAAACCATTAAAATCCTACAAGAAAACCTAGGCAATACCATTCAGGACATAGGCGTGGGCAAGGACTTCATGTCTAAAACACCAAAAGCAATGGCAACAAAAGCCAAAATTGACAAATGGGATCTAATTAAACTAAAGAGCTTCTGCACAGCAAAAGAAACTACCATCAGAGTGAACAGGCAACCTACAGAATGGGAGAAAATTTTTGCAACCTACTCATCTGACAAAGGGCTAATATCCAGAATCTACAATGAACTCAAACAAATTTACAAGAAAAAAACAAACAACCCCATCAAAAAGTGGGTGAAGGACATGAATAGACACTTCACAAAAGAAGACATTTATGCAGCCAAAAATCACATGAAGAAATGCTCATCATCACTGGCCATCAGAGAAATGCAAATCAAAACCACAATGAGATACCATCTCACACCAGTTAGAATGGCCATCATTAAAAAATCAGGAAACAACAGGTGCTGGAGAGGATGTGGAGAAATAGGAATACTTTTACACTGTTGGTGGGACTGTAAACTAGTTCAACCATTGTGGAAGTCAGTGTGGCGATTCCTCAGGGATCTAGAACTAGAAATACCATTTGACCCAGCCATCCCATTACTAGGTATATACCCAAAGGACTATAAATCATGCTGCTATAAAGACACATGCACACGTATGTTTATTGCGGCACTATTCACAATAGCAAAGACTTGGAACCAACCCAAATGTCCAACAACGATAGACTGGATTAAGAAAATGTGGCACATATACACCATGGAATACTATGCAGCCATAAAAAATGATGAGTTCATGTCCTTTGTAGGGACATGGATGAAACTGGAAAACATCATTCTCAGTAAACTATTGGAAGGACAAAAAACCAAACACCGCATGTTCTTGCTCATAGGTGGGAACTGAACAATGAGAACAATGAGAACTCATGGACACAGGAAGGGGAACATCACACTCCGGGGACTGTTGTGGGGTGGGAGGAGGGGGGAGGGACAGCATCAGGAGATATACCCAACACTAAATGACGAGTTAATGGGTGCAGCAAATCAACATGGCACATGGATACATATGTAACAAACCTGCACATTGTGCACATGTACCCTAAAACCTAAAGTATAATAATAAAAAAATAAAAAATAAAAATAAAAATAAAAAGAATGTGCTGATGCTCAGGGCATTGAAGCCACTTGGAGCTCTGAGACCTGAGTATCTTGATTCTAGGAGTATCTGGCATTTCTTACCCACTCATTCAACAATGTTTACTGAGTATCTACAACGTGAGCCAGACACTTTTCCAAACAAAAGAGACAAAAACTGTACCCTCACGTAGCTTGCATTATACAAGGGAAAGAAAGATAACCAAATAGTATAATATAGAAGTAACTTTCTACACTATACTAGGAGGTGAGAAACACTATGGAAAAAAGAAAACGTAGTGCAGAGTGAGTAGAAGAGGGGTGTTGGCAGGTGGGCAAGTGGTGGCATGAGGAAGATGGTTTGAGCAAACCTCATCGAGACTTGGAAGGGTGATGAATTAGCCAAGTAGCACTTGCAGGAAAAACACTGTAGGCAGAGAGAAGTGCTGGAGCCAAGATTCGAAGGTGGTAGCCTGCCTGGAATGTTCACTGAATAGCAAGGAGGACAGGGAGTAATGGGAGGAGTATCAAGACATAAAGTCAGAGGACAAGTGGACCCCAAATCATGCTGGGCCTTGGAAAGAATCTGGCTTTTCCTTGTAGTGAAACTGGGAATCACTGGAGGGTCAAAATACATATCCTGAGGTCAGGCGCCATGGCTCTTGCCTGTAATGCCAGCATTTTGGGAGGCTGAGGGGGGCAGATCATTTGAGATCAGGGGTTCAATATCAGCCTGGCCAACATGGTGAAACCCCACCTCTACCAAAATACAAAAATTAGCTGGGTGTGGTGGTGCATGCCTGTAGTCTCAGCTACTCTGGTTTATACAGACTTGAATTCTCTCACACCTCCCCTCCTGGAAACAAACACTCCAGCCTGGGCAACAGAGTGACACTCTGTCTCAAAAAATAAATTATATATATACTATGTATTTTGTGTTGTTTTCTTGAGACCATTCCATAGGGCATGAGCAGAAGCAGCACAGAGCTCTATTAGGAGGGTACAGCTCTAACCTGGGAATGAGGTGAGCATGGATTGGACTGGAATTGTAGCAAGGGAAGTGGTGAGAAATGGCTGAATTCTGGATATATTTTGAAGATAAAGTCAGCAGGACTTTTTATGGGTTGGATGTAGGAGAGAAGAAGTAGAATGTAGAAGATTGTAAGGATTTTGGCCTGAGCCACTGGAATGAGGGCGTTGCCATCAACTGAGCTGGGAAAGGCAGCAGGTAGAGCAGCTTTTTCAGAAAGATCAAGAGTAAGTATTGGACATATTGAACTTGTGAAGTCTATTAGACTTCCAAGTGGAGACAGTGAATATATAAGTTTGGAGTTTGGGAGAGAAGTCTGGTCTTGTGAAATTGAGGGTTGGTGACATATAGCTGACATGAGACCATCAAGAGTATAGAGGGAGAAGAGGTGAAGACCAAGGGCTGAGCCCAGGGCACTCCAACATTAAGAGCCAAAGGAGATAACACATGGCAGAAAACATGTTGCATCTGCACGACACAGAGTCAGTGTTCAATTAATATGACCTAGGATGGCTATAATTATTATGGTATTTATTATATCCATAAAGACTGCTTGTTTTGTTATGATCTAAATTAGGAAACAATAATCTCAAATATATTTTTTTTCAGGAGCATCAAGAGTGACAATTCAGTTCCCCCAAATTCCTTGCTGTAGCATAAATGGATAATTATTAAAATTAGGAGGAAGGTTAAGATTACCTAGAGGGATCGCTAACTATTTATCAAATTATTTAAGTGTGGCAGGCTCTGTGCTGGTCTGAGAAAGGGCACAGAGAATATTGCTGTCCTCAGGGAGTGTACAATCTAATGGGGAGACACAGAACTGTGTATTAAGTGTTCTGGATACATAAAAGTACTTTCAGAATAAAAGAAAATAAAATTTAATTATGGGTTTACGGCTTAGGATAAGGTAAGTGCAGGTGGATATGGGCAGTTATTCATATGTATAGGTCAGTACATACGTGTGGTCACTGGCTTTTGGAACACATAATCACCTAAGGAATTTCAGGATCAGATGATGGAGCTAATGGAAGCTGAATAGGGGTTGTAGAGACTGGGGTGGGAGCACAGGGGCAAGTTCAATGATGTGTCAGACTGAAAAAGTCTGGGAAACAATAGAAAACAGTTTTCAAAGAAAAGACTCAGGTCCCACCCAATCGTCTTTGATGTTCTGCCAGCTTCCTTCAGAATCCCACACTCATTCACTTTGACCTGAACCTCTGGCTTTCACCAGGATGAGGAAAATACTTTGATCTACTTGAAAACGGGGTCTTGGAAAGGTGATGAGTTTCCAAGGGGGTTCTTGGCAGACAGTTCTTGTGGGCCGCTGACCACAAAGGCAATTTGGGGTCCTGCTGCTATTGGCCCCAGCAGTAGCACCTCGGTGTGGTCTGTAAAAACTTGTGCATTATTCTCAAACCCTGAATCAAAGGGAGAATTTGATATCAGGGTGGAAAGAGGCATTCCCATTGGAAACTCTGATGTCACAGTCAAATGCGCTACCGTTCACAGTTGGGTTCCCCATTTGACAGCTGAGGCTTGAAACAGAATCCTTTTTGAAATCAGAAAAAAGGAAAATGTTGGGCTGAATTTCAGGAAATGCCCTAATGATGAAATCTGGGAAATGGCAAACGTGTATAACCAGGGAAGTGGTATGCGTCCCAAAGCTTGAGTCATTCAAAACCATGTTGGAGATATCATTGGAAAAAAGTTGGGAGAGAAGGGGACTGTCTTGGTGGAAAATCTGTGAAGTCCCCCC
Organism: Symphalangus syndactylus; assembly: GCF_028878055.3. NCBI lineage: Eukaryota > Metazoa > Chordata > Mammalia > Primates > Hylobatidae > Symphalangus > Symphalangus syndactylus. The sequence continues at coordinate 105,790,312 of NC_072423.2, read as the reverse complement.
ACAGCATTGTAGTGGCACTTTTCTGAGTATTTGACAGGAACTGGCTTCTAAATATGCCTTGCTTTCCTCTGTATCACGCACTATCTAGAGCGTAAATAAGGCACAGCACAAACTTTCCATCTCGCTCATGTCCCAGGCATCGTTCTCTCTTCAAATATTGAACCGATTCCGAAAAAAAAAAAAAAAAAAAGCTTCCAGAACACAATATGATAAATATGACAGATAAAAATAAAGTATAGTTAGTTACAGATCAATTTTACACAGTCAGACACATGTATTATCTCATTTAAACCACAGTTCATCCTATTGGTGGGCATTCTCCATTTGTGGGTGAGATCACTGAGATTTAATGAGGTTATGACTGGTCTGAACTTCTGACTTCTAAACCACTCTTGTGGTTATTCCTGCTCCACTCTACTCAGCCTCTCAAGAGAGTTAAGGGAGAAAAATCCCTCCACATTTATAAAAACTTACAAAATCTCATTAACTTATTAAAGGAAATCTATAGTTTATTAGAAGGCAAAGGTACGCCAACATGAACTCCATCAACTACCAAAATAATTTTTTTTGTTTGCCTTTAAACCTAATCTTTCTTCCTTGCTCTGGAATCCACATAAGATGAGGTCTTTGTTTGCTCTGAAATGAACATCCTTATAAATCTGTAATTCACACATTTTCCTGACTCTCCTTAGATCAACAATAACCTCTTTCCTCTGGTGCATCTTTAATTTTTCTCCAGTGGATGTTTCCTCTACTCTACAAAACTGTTCAAATTGTTTCCACCCCAAACTTACTCACATTTGTTTCAACGTCCTTACCTTTCTCTCTTACATTCCTTTAACTTCTGAACTTCTTGACAATGAAGCACAAACCACATTTCCCCATTATTTTCTCTTTAATGCCTTACAAACTAGCTTCTTCCCTATACTCTCCTGAGATGCTCATGGAAGGTATAATCAAACCAACGACCTCATCGTTGTCTGCTGAGCTGACTACCACAGCCTGTTTGACACATCCATCACGTGGTTTTAGAAACATAGTAACTGCCTAGTAGTCTTCCATTTTTTTCCTCTATCCTCTCTTATAAATAGACATTTAATAATGTCCCGGGTGGATCACGAGGTCAGGAGATCGAGACCACGGTGAAACCCCGTCTCTACTAAAAAAATACAAAAAATTAGCCGGGCGCGGTGGCGGGCGCCTGTAGTCCCAGCTACTCGGAGGCTGAGGCAGGAGAATGGCGTGAACCCGGGAGGCGGAGCTTGCAGTGAGCCGAGATTGCGCCACTGCACTCCAGCCCGGGCAACAGAGCGAGACTCTGTCTCAAAAAAAAAAAAAAAAAAAAAAAAAAAAAAAATAATAATAATAATGTCCATTTCCCAGCAACATTATTGCTCTTAAAGACCCTTTCAGAACCATTTATCACTCCAAAGGCTTGATTTTCACTTCTAAAGGCATGATCCTCCAGTCTAAGTCTCTTGTCCTAAAAATTCTACCGAAATTTGGATATTTGCCTTTGAAATCCCCAGGAAAAAGACCAATCTGAAGGATTTACCAGCCACCTTTGATTCAATACAGCCCAAACTGAGACATTTTCCATGACCTGAATTTGGTAACACCATTTCAAAGCTCCTGGTCTCCAGGTTCAAATCCTTAAGTCATCCTTGCTCCCTTCTCACTTCTCATGCCCAATAGCCCTATTCGCTTCCCTATTCTGCCTCTGAAAGGTACATGCATTCCTCCTTTTTCCTTGGCACTGTCCTACCCCAGATGCTCACCATTTCTCCCTAAGCTATTGCAACAGCCTCTTGATTGCTGATGATGATAGCAATGGCTAATATTTATAAGACTGTACCATGTTGAGGAACAGTGCTGAGCAGCCTGTGCACATCCACAGCCCTGTGAGTGAACCACTGCTGTGAGCCCTTCTTTCTAGTGGGGAGACTGTGGTCCAGAGGGTGAATGTTTTTCTCAGGTCACACCATGTACACAAAGTATAGCCACGACTCAAATACATTTCAGAGTCAATGCCTGAGCTTCTATTCCCAAGGCATATTGTCTCCCCGTATAAATAACAAAATCCAAATCTTTCAGCCTGACCATCAAAACTCTACAGAATATGGTCTTCTCCAACCTTCTCAACTTTATCGTCCAGTTTATTCCTTTAGTCTACTCTATGCTACTATGACTGCAAAAGATGATCCCTTTATCTACATTGTTTACCTCCTCTTCACATCGACATTTGAGGTTCATCTCAAAACACACATTCTCCAAGAAGACTTCACAGATATCCCCACTCAGAATCAGTCTCTCCCCATGTGCCTTGCATGTAGTTTGTTTCAGCACCAGAGCAGTGATTTGCTGCATGGTGTTACTTGAGTGTACATGTATTCATCTCACCTGTTCATGTCTTGAATACAGGGCCCATGTGTTACACCTCTCTGTTATATTCATGCCCCCACCTCCCCACCATGCCAGTAGTACCTGGCATGTGACAAGCCTTCAACAAATTTTGGTAGAACTGAAGAGCAAGCTTGGGTATGGTTGGGGGTTGGATTATTAATAGTGTTTCCAAGTGGGAAGTGAGACTGTCACCCTGGCCAGTCTATTCCTGAGTTACCACAGATCCCAAAAGGTCTTTAGGCTTAATCATCCACAGAACACAGCCAGTATTAGGAGCAAGGCTCTCTTCCAATTAATAACTGAAGTCCAGTGTTCAACTTCCACAAAGCATTTACTCTATAATTGGTATTAATTCCTTCAGAAGTAATTTCCACTGTTCTTCAGCTCCCACCACCAACTAAACCTGAGTATCAATGGGGGTAAAAATAACGATGACAAAAGCTAACATTTACCAAACTTTACGTTTATAAATCTCCATTTGATCTTCAAAACCACTTAATGCAGTAGATACTACTATCATTCCCTTTTTCTGAATGAAAAGATTGAGGTTCAGAGGGGCTGAGGAACTTCCCAAGATCACTAAGCCAATAGGAAGTGATGAGGCTGGATGCAATCTGACACCCACACTCTTAACCACTGAGCCTCACCATCTCTCTAGAGGCCTGAAGTTAATACATTTCAGTTTCCTCTCCTCTTCCCACATGACCAGAAGACTTGAGACACAGAAGCCTTGGTGCAGTGATGCTGAGTGTTACCCACCCCCTGCTTTGTTTTTGCTTGCCCGTGCATGGCCAGTTTTACAGCCGGGCTGCTTATGTGAAGACGTCCACTCACATCCTGGTCATCATTAATCCCCTCATTAAGCAACCCATGAGGAAGAAGCAGTGGGAACAGCTGTGGCTCTGCACAGGTTGGGCTCTGTTGGGGATGGGACGTGAAATCTTTGCACGCCACTGGCCGTGAGTCATTGGGAGACTGAGCTGTGTCCCAGAGAGGATGAGAGGAAACCGCAGGCTCTGGCTTCACTCTTGTGGTGACAGTCTTTGAGAAGCTGGATGACCATGGTGGTTCAGCTGTTCCCCGATGGCTGCCTCCCTACCAGTGCTGGGCTGTGTTTGTCTTGGCCAGTTGGAATGTGGAATCCTTGCTGGCTCAGTCAGTGCTGTGGAAGGAGACAAATCTACTTCCCAAGTCTCCACCCCGCTGCTCCAGCTACTACAGCCATTTTGTACAACTCCTTGCTGCTGTTTGGAGACATATTTATGGGCATTTGGGGCACAGGGACTCTTCTCTTTGGCAACAGCTTCCCACCAAGCCAAGCAAACTTTGAAGTGATCTTCGTTCCTGAGTGAGCAGAACATCTATTGTCCAGCAACATATGCCCTTTTGTTTGGCTCCCAGTTTCATGACCTCTGTGATATAAGATGGTACCTTCAACAACAAGCCCAACCAGGAGTCTTTCATTCTTGTGTTGACAAAACTTCTTTCTTGATTCATTTCTGTCCCACTTCATGCATGGATCACACTCACCATCTGAAAAATTTAGTATCTGTCTTTTTCATTAAGAAAAAGAAAAGGTTTCATCATGCATTTAGCTGTTAGTATGTACATTGCACTGTGTGATGCCCATAGAAGGGCAAAACACAGCCCTGATCATCTAGAACCTAGGGGAGACTTAAACAAATATGTGAAAAGCTGGGGAGAATTGCATTACTGTAAGAATGACTGAAGTTTGGCCTTAAACCAAGTCCTGAATACAAGTCTTGTTTCTGCTGCTGAATAACTGGATGTCTCCTTATTCGCATCCATAAAACAGATGAACAAGCACCTCTGTCTCTTCAGGGTTGCTTGTGAAGACTAAATGAGACAATGTCCTATCAAGCACTTGTCAGAGTCAATCACATATAATTAACACTCCGTAAGTAAGGAAGCTGTGATTATTTCTCATATTTAGGATGTGGGGGTATGTACAGGGCATTGTCTACTTTATAAATGTCTCTTCTTCCAAAATGGAACTGGACAAAGTCAAGACAGAAAACAGTTTCAGATATCCATTCAAAGCAAGGATATGTACTTAGCACTGAAGCAAAATCTTTGCTAAGTTATCTATAGGAATTGCTAAACGTAAATCATTCAGGGGGTCTTTTTAAAACGTGGTCTGAGTTTATCCCCTTTTGGGTCAAAGACAGATGTCAGAAAGCTTCTTCTTTACCCAGCTTTGCAACCTCCCATCTGCCTTCAATTAGGCAAGCGGTCAGCCTCTCCACATTTAGGGTACACCAAGGCAAGGCCCTGGGTTACGCTCTTGTCACAAACCCACTAGGAATGACTTCACAGCTGGACACGGCTTGTCCCACAGAAATTCCAGACACAACATTGCCCAAAGCATTTAGGCCTTGCAGACCACGAGATTATATTTTAACATGTCACTCATAATCCTGATTCTTCCTCTCTCCCTATCTGGAAACTCACGTTTGCCTCTCAGATTGCATCCTCTATGCTTTGAAAACACTGAGTGATAACCACACTGACTCATCTGTTCTGAGAGGAGGCTTGCACTGGCCAGGCCAGTTTGAACTCTGAGCCACAGGCACTGACTTCTGAACCTTCTCTAATGAGTCTATTGGGTGCCTTACATATTTTTACCGAAAGATAAGATCTGTTCTCATTTTCTCTAGATCTATTTATGCATCCCTAATAAGCAAGTTGTTATAAAAAAGCAAGTTTAGATGTAGTCTAAACACTTGAATGTGTAGCAGCTGCAAGATTACCTGTTTGAAGTCTGTTGATGAGACTTCTCCCAGGGAGGACATAGCAAAAGGCAAGGCATTCAAATCATGAGAAGTACATGAAGGTGGGGTTTTTGGTTTTAGTTTTGGTTTTATTCCAAGCAAAAAGACTAAGCTCAGAGAGCATAATATCTCCATTCTTCAAGGTCATGGCCAGGCCCAGACGTTTTTTGCTTTGTCCAACATTTGTAGGCTCCTCATCTCTGGCCGTAGGTGCATACAGTATAGACTTGACTTCCTTTGAATTTCCTGCCATTAATAAGGCCCAGGGTCAATATAAAATATGTATTGAATATCTAGGCACATTTTTTCAGGCAACACTAAAATTCTTCTCTATGGAACGTAATGTTTGATGTACTTGGAAAAGGCTACTTTGTTTTATAATACGTACCCCCGAGGAAGTCAAATATTTGTATTCCTTGATTCCTTCACTTCCTTCTTTCCTCCCTCCCTCCCTTCTTTCCTTCTACTCTTCTATCTTTTCATCTATTCATTCATTTCTCCATTAACACATTTTGCCATATTTATGTCAAGTATCTACTGTGGGCCAAGCAGTGAGCTAAGTATTAGAGATAAAAATAAGTCTAACATCCAACTTGATTTTTAATCTTGTAGGGGAGAGAAAGTTAAACTGGGAAAATGATGTAACCAAAGTATAAGTAAAGTTCACTGGGAGAGTCAATAACGTTCACTGGGAGACCCATGGGGGAAGAATTTGCTTCTAGAATAATTAGAGCTGGGCTTGAAACTGGCTCTCTCACTAACTAGCTGTGTAACCTTGGGCTTTACTTAACTCCTGTGAGCCTTGGTTTCCTCATCTTAAAATGGGGATTATAGTAGAATCTACTTCATTGTATCGTAGTGAGGATTCAGTGAGTGAATGAGATAATCATAAAAAGGGTTCAGTGCAGTACTTGACTTCTCTATGATTAGAATTAGAGATCCTGTCTAGGAAAACCTTACAGAAGAGGTAACATTGGTCTTAATCTTGAAGAATGAGTAGGGACTTGAAAAGGGGGAAGAACATTGCAAGTAGAGGGAAAACCACGTCTAGGCCTGGAGTCATGCATATGTGTGATGTGCTAGGCAGCAGATGGTCAGTGTGGTCAGACAGAGGGGATGTGTGGGATGGGAGTTGAGACTGGACAAGTAGGACAACTGGAAAAGGACTATGTATTCCATGGTGAACTACATGCTTCAGACAGGAGACAATGGAATGTAGCATGGTAGTTCTCACTCCAGAAGCCAGAGACTGAATCCTGGAAAGAGGGAGATGGATAAGAAGCAGTTTCTTAGCTGTCCATCGGCCTCCTAAGGTTCACATAGAGCTTTCAGCTCTGTTGTCCGTCCAGCAACCCTCAGATATTTTCCAGTTTAGGCTAAGGTATTTGGCAAAAGATTCGGGAGACCTCCTGCCTTCCTCTTCTTCTGCCACTGGCACACCCTCGTGGTCCACTCTGATGGTGAAGGGCTGAGAACTGGGAATTCTTGGGTCTCCTCATTCATCATCATGGCTGAGTCTAATGGGATAATGGTTGAACAAGAGGGTCTTCAAGGTTACCCCCAGTGCTCAGTCGATTCCAAGTTACAGGGATTCACCAACCTCATAAGATAAGTAATGGGCCCAAGGTCATACAGCCAGAGAGGAGAAGAACCAGGATTTGAGCCTAAGCTGCCTAGCTCTAGATTCTGTACTCTTAGTTTTTGCCTTACACTGTCTCTATTCTGTGCTCAACCATTTTGCCTAGGCCAATGATCACATTTCCCTACTTTGTGTTGTTCTCAAGTTTAGACTTAGAATTTAACTTGGGAGCAAGTGGGTTTTGTGGTCTGTTTAATTAAAATTCTAGAACACAGAGTTCTCAGCAGAGGTCTTGCTCTGGAAAGCATCCTGGGGGCTGAACCATAAGCAAGGCATGGGAACACTTGCAGCAAATTTCTCCCTGTACTGTAGGCTGTCCTTTAGGAATGGGGCTCCTGGAGAGGAACATGATTGGCCTCACTGCTCCTCTTGCCACATGTGGGGTGGCCAGATTCCATTCTTTTGCAGCACAGGGTGAGGATGAGGAAGTGTGCCTGTGTGTGTATGTCTTGTGTTGTGTTTGGAGGATTGTCCATAATGGAAGTGCATAAACATCAATCAAGGCTTCTTTTTCTTTTCGGGTGTTCAAAGTGCGGTGGTGATATATCCTGTTTTAAATTGTGAATGGTATTTTCAAATACTTTAAAACAACGCTTATTATCAAAGGGCAAAAGGGATGTGCTTAAAGGTAATAACACCTTATTGGCTTAGAGGCACCTCGCTGGCTTTAAAATACTTTCTTGGCCTGGAGTGTAAATGTTATTGGCTTTGAACTCACTCCCAAATTATGCAAAGCTTTTGTCCCTCTCTTGACTGCCAAATGTTTGAGCCCCCCTTCAGCAGTGTCTTGCTGAGAGGCCACACTGCCATAGACCCTCAGACAGCTGTAAAATCTGACAGCCTGAGTGAGGGAATCCAAATCTGTTTCTTATTGAGTAGCCAAGATGGCTGGGTAACTCCACAGCCAGCTGTAGATCACTTTTATGGACAGCAAGGGATGTGTCATCTCAGTAGCATCTGCACAAAGTATCTTCTTGGATGATTCCAGGCTGAGGAAGGGCCAGGTGTGGCTGTACATTTTTGTAAAACCCCTCACATGTGAACAAAGTCCACCACTCAGCACATCCTGTGCTTTTCCAGCATCTCTTAGATAGTGAACTTGGTACCTCTTGATCTTTGAAATTCAGGAATCAACTTAAAAGGTAACTTTCTGGTGCTAAAGCACATCTCTCTCCTTCTAATGCTGAATTCACTTCATTATCCAAGCGCTTTGGTCTCTGACTTACAGTAAATAATTATCCACAGCTGTTGCAAGTTGGTTTATCCTCCAATAAAGGTCAGGATGACTGACTAGACATCAGAGGAAAAACTTCCAAAATTTGGTGTTTAGACTAACTTACATCTATGTTTATCTCTTTTGTGTTTGTTGTAACTAAATAGGCGAGTGCGGTTTGTGGTTAAAGCATGACCAGGCAACCTGGATGTCATGGTTTTCTCTCTAGTTCTTTAATTTTGATGCATGTGGAATTCTCTTTTCCTTCGATGCCTCGATTTCCCCAGCTGTCACACATAGATCAGCATTCAAGGGTTTCTCTCATAGATTTCCTTGGGGGTGATGGGGAGAGTAATGGGGATCTGCTTGTCCATACTCTAAAAAACCAAATACTGGAAGCCAATTCTCTTTGTAAGACCCAGGGAAGGCCAATCCACCTCTATTGCTTGACAGACCTCACCTAAAGCTGAAGTAGTCACAAACTCAAGCTTGCTGGACCATACAATGAAGCTGGAAGTACTCCCCAGGGAAGTTTACCTTCAACACCAGGAGGCCAAAGAAACAAAAAGGCCCCATGTCCCAGCAGGAAATGGGACACACTGGTGCATTTCCATTCACTAGGAGAACTGGGAGGAGAGGGAAAGCCTCTGCCACACACATTTCCAGATGGGATTTGTGGGCTTGGCTCATGGTGGGGCCCACACAAGCTCTCCAGCTGTGTCCTGGGATCTCTAGGAAGAGGACTAACAGCAGGATGAGGCAGGAGACGTACTCCCAGGGATAAAAATTTATTAGGATAAAACCTAATGCAAACACAATTTTCTCTGGAAACACCAACAAGAGGAGCAAAAGAATAAGCAAAGATGATTCCAAAGAAAATGAAAGCGATTGCGATTAATGGTTGGGGAGGAAGGGAGGAAACTATAGGCCAAGAACAAAGAAGAAGAAACCTCTGAAGCTTGCTACAAAGGGAGCTCTTGACCCCCTAGTTGAAGTCATTATTATTTCATGCCTACTAGGGCTGCCAAACGGGCCTCTCTGAACTTGAGCTCTGCTTTTTTGAATAATACATTCCCATCATCATGTTGATTAGAGTACAGACTAGGAGCATGGTATAAGGTAGAACCGTTTGGGATCAGACAGACCTGGAGCTGTATGAGTTATTTAACCTCACTGTGCCACAATTTCCTCATCTGTACAATGGGGATATGACACTACCTGCCTTAAATGCAATCATGCTTGTGAGGTACTTAACACACTTACCCCTCAATAAACGATATTATTACTTCTCTTAGCACTATCCTTCTTTCACACCACTTCCCTGCTTAAAACCCTTTCATGACTCCTCATAGCCCATGGCATGCATAAAGGGTGAGAAATTTTTTACAGTCAATGGCTCCACCTTGCTTTCTGGACCAGAGCTGTCCAATAGAACTCTCCACAACAATGGAAATGTTTTCCATCTGTGCTTTCCACTCTGGCAGCTATCAACTCCAGGTAGCTATAAAAAGTGGATAATTGAGGAACAGATATTTTAATTGCATTGAATTTTAATTCATTGAAATTTAAATAGCCACGTGTGGTTAGTGGCTATTATATTGGACGGCACAAGTCTTAGACTTTTATATCTGCCTCAGGAAGCCTCCACTCTAGCCAAATGGAGTTTTTCACTTCTTGCTTTTTTGCCTCTAAGTCTTCATGCCTGCAGAGTGCTGCGTATGGCTGAGTGGTTTGTGCACTGGAAAAAAGAAAGAAAAAATAAGTGGTGAGCATGGCCCAGAGAGCCAGAAAGTGGAAGCTGAAATTAAGCCAGCTTTTGCAGGAAGGACAGGGCATCTTTTTCTAATTCACCCACCCAGAAGGGAACCTTGTTCTAAGGTGCCTTTAGGTTGGCAGCGTGCCTCTGCACCACTCCTCTTTCTTATCCCCTCTCTGGATGAAGCCAGCTTGCCTTTTGGGACTAGCCCAAACTCCTGCTTGCTTACAAAGCTTCTCCTTCCTCTGACCTTTCAGAACTTTCTTTCCTCTGTGAGATGTGGCAGAGGCCAGTAGTTAAGAGTCCAGTATGTGAAGCCATGTGCCTAGCTGGAATCCCAGCTCTCTCACTTATTTGGTGTGTAACCTTGGACACCTGTCATCTCTCTAAGCCTCAGTGCTCTCAGCTATAAAATGGGAATGACAACAATAGTGTTTCTCTCATAGAAAGGAACTAAAGAGTTCTAACAAGTAAATGAAAATATGGTTAGGTTCGTAGCATGGTGTCTGGCACAAAGTGAGCATGGATTGCATGTTTATATACTCATTCTTTCTTTCAATAAGTATTTACTGAGCATCTACCATACGCCAGATGCTTTGTCAAGCTCTGGAGATCCAACAGTGACTAAACATGGATAAGATCCCTCTCTATCTGGAGGTGTATCTTAAATGATGACTCAAACTGTAGAGCTGCAGCTGGGACAGGTCCAAAGGAAAGATCCTTAGTGCTACGAGAGCCTGTTGTAGGTTTTATCTGACACGAGGAGGTCAAAGAAGGCTTTGCCGAGGATGGCATGTTTGAAGTGAGATTGGAAGGAAGATAAATAGGTGTTGACTAATTGAAGAGAAGAGAAAAGGGTGTTTCAGACAGAGGGAACAGCATATGCAAAGGCCTTTGCTTGGTGGGGCTGGAAATTTCCCAAAAGGAAAGCAACAGAAAGAATTGGATGGGGTATGGCATAAGACCAGGCTGTAGCGGTTGGAGGAACGCCCCAGGCAGAATCTTGTAGGCATGCAAGAAAGAGCAGAGGAATGACATGGTCTGCTTTGCTTCTCCACAAAATCTCTCTAGTTTCAGTGTGAAGAATCAATCAGACAGTAGACAGGGTGGAAGCAGATCTGGAAGCCACTGCAGCTCTCCAGGCAAAAGATGATGGTGGAGGAAGAGACCAAAAAAATAAGTCTGGATTTGAAAGTTATTATTATGTTCCTCTCATCCAAGAATTAATGACATGCTAGTTTTTGATGGCTAACACAGTCTTGTATTTCTATTTATTCAAGTCTCCTTTCACCTTCTGAAATACCCTGCCCTGGTGCCCCAATTAGAGGATAAGATCATTGTAGGCAAGGGTTGTTTTCATGTTTCTTTGTAAAACTTGCATAAGCAAAGCAGACCATGCTGTTCCTCTTCTCTTTCTTCGGTGCCTACACCCTGCTTATAGTAACTGCAAAAGGAATAATTGCTAACCCATTTTCTATATTTCATGAACCAGTGAGAGGGACAATAGTATGAATGGATGAAGACATGACAGATTGTGGAGTACGTAATAATGGAAACCTCTTTTTATCTTTGTTGTCAGGGAAACCAGTGCAAAAACTAATAAGGGGAAAGAAAAAGACTCACGGCATCACTAGAAAAGGAGGAAAACTTCTTTTCCAGGTGGGCAAATCTTACCTGAAGGAGGTGAGCAAAGGAAGCATAACAGTACTCACCTCCCAGGGGTGTGTATACATACAATGAAAGACAGGATCTAACACTAACCTTCATGCATGTGTTCTACATGCAGAAGTTGCTATTATTGTTGATAGAAACAACACAAAATAACTAACTGAGCTCTTTCTTCCTTATTCTCTTCTCAACTTCAGACTTTCACCTACCTTTTTGTTTTCAGGAGAAAGCAACAAAAATTCCAACATAAGGTAACCGAAGGAAATTGCTCTGTCAAACAACAAGAGTGAAATCTGGTCCAGCATCCTGGCCTTCTCCAGGAATGTCCGGGAGCTCAACTATGTCATCAAGAGTAAGATTGTTTTCTGCTCTCTGTTTTTCACAGGACTAGGCTCAAACCCAAACTGGTTCCCCTCAAGGTCATAAAGTAAATGGGGCAGCCCAGGCAGGATCTTGGCATGGAAGGGAAAAGCCCTAGAGCAGAAATAGGGTGACATCCCTTGTCTTTCCCCAGAGAAAAAAAATGAAAAATTTCTTCCCGTGCCATGGACTTAAAACTCATCCCCTTCAATCTGATTGGGCCAACAGAGGTCACATTGCATCTTCCCAGACCAATCATAGTCTCCGTGAAAAAAATGCCATGTTCTGATTGGCTTAGACTAAGAGTTACCACTGGGATTGAGGATACAGAGGTTTCCTGAACAAAATTGGGTGCATTCAGAGGTAGAAAAGGTAATCAAGCATGCCCTTATAGTAGTGAGCTACTTTCTAGAAAAATGAGATGCCTTATAACTCACCCAAGTTCCACTTCCTTCATCCATCCATTCACTCACTCACTCAGGGAATATTTATTGGGTGCTGACTCTGCGCCAGGGACCAGGCAAGCTTATTCAGGCACCTCAAGAATTTTTCAAATACCTCTGCACATATTTTTCATTCACTGGCCACATATGGAGGCAAGTAGCCATATAAATAGACAGACGTACTCATGTGGCACATTTTCAAAAATCCATGCTCCTAACACTCAGTTCTCACATTCAGATCTTCATAAATCTGGATTCCACTGGGACCAGGTCACGATATCATTTTGGGCCATTGTCAAGGAGGATTTACGATGGTTGTTTGCATGACCCAACCATAAGCTGTGGCTGGGGAAATACTCTGGTTAGCCTGCTTTGACGTATGTATTGATGACAAAGAAAGTTACACCACACCACAGGAAAAAAACAACATGAAAACACTCCCAAATCTGTCCGTAAGCTCCCTGTAGAAATAATGACCTTCCTGGTAAAATCAAGAGATGATTAAAAGTAATTAATGGATATTTCTCAAAAAAGACATAACAATCAGAGGATCTGGAAGCCAGCTGTTGTAACATTTCTTGAGAACAAGGTGCATTTTATTGGCTTCATGAAATGCATGCCTTCGGCCCCACAGCAGAAGGCCAGGAAACGCAGATCTGACCCAGAGATAATGCCAGTTTTCCGTTCTTATATCCTTTCAGCACAGAGCTCAAGTCTTAGAAAACAAGGTGCAATTTTCTGAACTGACTTGATGTTTTCTTGTGTGTGACCTGACAAATATGAGTGCCTTACTTGATGATCTGAGGGAACAGGCCCCTTATCTTCATAGATACAGCAATCACTCAATTCTAGAATGAAGCCAGGGAAAGAAGGAAGACGACAATCTCTTGAGCCTTGGTTTCCTCCTCTGTAAAGTAGAATAATACTATCTATACTGCACAGGTAGATATGAAGATTAAATAAAATACTGAACATACAGAATATTAGCCAGGGCAGGGAGTGGGGAGAGGGGTTGATCACAAAGCAGCAGCTTGAGGGAAGTTTTGTGAGTGATGAAACTGTTCTCTATTGTGGTAATGGGGGTGGTTATATAGCTGCATGCATTGTCAGAGATCATAGATCTCTACATTGAAAAGAGGGAATTTTAATTTATACAAGTCAAAAAGTAAATAAGATGCCCTAACACGCATTTTTAAATTAATAAATCCCTAATGGAAAGCTAAGTGTTCATAACTTTTGAAAAATTACAGTGCCTAGCTTCAAAGATGTAATAGTTTTGGGGGACAGATGTATAAAATGTCAGCTTTCTCACCATTTCCATGAAAGGTCTCTTCATATACACTCAGCTCTCTGACTGCAGACTTGTCTTGCTCCTGCTCCCAGGCTGTTCAGATTTGCCTTGTCCCCTCCTCACATGCTGTTCCCATTGCCTGGCACAACTGTATCTGCTGTCCCCTTCATTTGATTAGTCCTGACTTGCTTCTTACATCTCAGTTTAGCCACTTCCTCTTGGAAGCCTTCCTGGAGACCTCCTCCCCAGGCTCAGGTTCCTGCTTCTCTTCTGTGCTTCTCAGCACCTCCCACCTGGGACTCTGCTTACCTGCCTGGCATCTCCATAGATTGTGAGGTGGTGAGAGTGGGGAGCTAAAGTCCTGTTTGCTGTTGTATCCCAGCATCCAGGACAGTGCAGGGGCCATATGAGGGAGTAGAGAAATGTCTATTAGGTGGATGGGATGTGCGGGCAGGTGAATGAAGGCTTGAGAGGTTATAAGTGAGGAACAGATAAGGCCTGCTTTGAGATCTCAACTTCATCAGGATTCTTTACCTTGACAAGGAACAGGAGCCAACTTGAATAAGCTTAAGCAAAATAGAAGATTTACTGACAGGATATTGAAAGAGCTCTGGAACTCATCATCAATGTGTTACATAAGAACCTGGAACCATAAACTAGATCGCCACTGGAAACCCGAGTGAATTCTGAATTGTTTTCTCCATCTCTAATTTTCATTTTTTCCCCTGCAGATCACCTTCATCATTCTCTCTGCCCCAATTTTGTTCTCTCTTTCCCACGTGTACATTTGGAAAAAGATCACCCAACAAATAGTTATCTCCTCTTCCGTGAAGGAAAATAGCCCAGACTAACTGGCTGTTTGTAAATTCCAATGCCCAAATCCTGGAAGGCAGAATTTGATTGCTTCACTTTGGGCTGGGTCTCTGCCTGCCCATCAATCAACTCTGGTCAGGGTATGGGGTCCCAGAGCACACACATGGCTGCCACAGTTAACCCACGTCTTAGAGAAGTAGTGTTGTTTTGGGGTTCGGCAAACACTCTAATTAGTGATCACTGCTTTCACACACAAACTCATTAAGGTAATCCCCCTCAGGGTCATCTGGAGGTGTTCATGCCCTTGAAGGTAGGCAAGACCTGTGATTTTTTTTTTTTTTTTTTTTGAGATGGAGTCTTGCTCTGTTGCCCAGGCTGGAGTGCAGTGGCACAATCTCAGTTCACTGCAACCTCCGCCTCCCTGGTTCCAGCAATTCCCCTGCCTCAGCCTCTCAAGTAGCTGGGATTACAGGTGCATGTCACCACACCCGGATAATTTTTTTTGTATTTTTAGAATAGATGGGGTTTTACCATGTTGGCCAGACTGGTCTCGAACTCCTGACCTCAGGCAATCTGCCCGCCTTGGCCTCCCAAAGTGCTGGGATTACAGGCGTGAGCCACTGTGCCCAGCTCTGTGATTTTCTTTTAATCAATAGAGCATGAAAAAGGGGACAAAATATACGTGATTACATGTATATGATTATATAAGATTGTAGCACCAGTCTTGCTGGGGTCTCTCCCCAGCTTGCTTGTTTGATGTGCCACGTGGTCATGTTGGAAGACCCTCCATGTCAAGGAACTGAGGGCGGCCTCTGGTCAACAGCCATAAAAAATGGAAGTTCTCAGTTCTACAGCTTCAAGAAACTAAATTCTCTCAACAACCTCAATTAGTTAGAAAACAGATTCTTCCCCAGTCAAGACTCAGATGAGACCACAGCCCCAGCCAACTCCTTGATTGCAGTTTTATGAGACTCTAGGCAGAGGACTCAGTTAAGTAGTTTCTGGACTTCTGACTTACAGAAATTGTGAGATAATAAATGTGTGCTGCTTTGAGTGGCTAAGTTTGTGGTAATACTGTTACACAGCAATAGAAAACTAATAAAATTCCACAAGACTTTTCAACTAAAAATACTCTGAGAAGATTCACAGGTTCTCAGTAAAACCTGTATGGCAGCTTCTGAATCAAGGTCACACTGTTCTTGGTAGTCAAAGGAAGGTATGGTAGCTATATCCAACAGTAAGTTGAAGGGGTGTCCAAAGCCCTAGGCAGGGAGTCTCCACTTACACAGTTTAGGAGATTTAACTTTGATCCTCCAGCTGCTGCCAGGATACTGATATATTCTGTTGAGAAACTTGCTCTCAGGAGATCTAGAGGTGAGCTCATCTGGGGGCTTTAAGGTATCATATTTAAGGTGTTGATCTCAGGAATTCAAAAGAGTAGTGAGCCCAGAGGCAGCAAGTGAGTGTCTCAGAGAGGAATGTGAGAAGAGGAGGTGAGGAAGGGCAAGCAGACATCTACAACTGTGTCTACAGTGTAGCTTTGCTCTACCTGAACTAATTATGCCCTTAAAGATAATGAACTTTGGTGCTGCTAAGTTGGGTGCATGGTAATGGGTCCTCATCTCTCATCCTCAACTTTAGTTACCATAGGTGGCTAGTACACCAGTCATGAAAGACACCTGGCTTCTTCTTCATGGAGTAGGGAGCTTTGGCAATGCTGGAAACATCCACACCATTGTTCCAGACTTTACTGATAAAAGTTGCCTGTTGGTCAAAAATCCAGATTTCTGGACCTTTCATCTAGAATTTCTGCTTCCGTATTGCTAGGTTGATCCCAGGAATCAGTTTTTTCACCATCAGGGAAGTTTGGGAAACCGCTGTACGTTAGTGTTTGTGGAATCTGTCCCCTGTGATTGCAATAGTTCTTGCCAATGTTAGAGAGGCCACGGCACAGTGGTCTAAGATTGGAAAATGATTCATACCTGCATACTCTGCATTGAAGGCTCCGAGACTAGAAAAAGAACCCACTGATGCCCAAGCAATCATGTGGCTGGGCACTCCAAGACTGGAACAACCTTGAAATCTTATTTGCTTTAGGGTCATGATCAAGGACAGGCAGAACTTGACAGTGTCTCTCAAACAAATGGGCCAGCAAGGTTCCTGGAAAATAGGTGTTCCATACCCCATAAAACCACGTGGTGGTTTGGTCTCCAAGGAGCATGACTTGCACAAACACAATCAGTGAGCCAAAAGTAATAATAGAGGAATAGAGTTCTTTTACTCCTGTATTTTGAGAACAAGAAGATGTAGATCCTTGTAATACTTACTTCAATCTTATTTCTTGTCTTATAGCTTCCCTAAACCCTGAAGTTACACTGGAACCACCCCAGCCCCCAACACATACACTCACACACACAGCACGCACTTGCAAAACACACACATGCATGTATACCCAACATACACACCCTACATGCACATATTTGCATGCCCTTGCTGTGTTCTGAAGATGGCACTTTGCTTTCCCCCCTCCTTTTTCACTTGATGTTCTATTGTGGAGACTGACTCAGTTTTTCCCACCCTCTATGTCAGATTCAGTCATCCTGCCGATGGTGGCTAAGAGATAGAAATGGAGGCTGTACCCATAGGATTCTCTCTACTAGGCTGGGAAAAGATGAGCCTGGGAATACTCCTTAATCCATTTATCCTATTGCATGAGATTATTACAGGCAGGTGAGAAATCTGCCTGCTTACAGACGAACTTTCTGATCCCTTGGAGAAAAGAAAATTAAAACTGTTCTTCTTCTTTCCATTAGACTGTGAGCTCCACAGTAGGTGGCCCTGGGACCTGTGATCTGCACCTCACTAGGACTTAAACCATGCCTCATACTTAGCACAACATCTCCTAGAAGGAATTATTTATTGGGTAGTTACTATGTACAGCTAAGTAATTTATATGTATTAATTAAATTTTGCTTCAATCCATATCATTGCAGAGTATAAGTTCTAACATAACACTAAGAGCACTCTTAAATAGTTACATAGTTCTTACCAAGCACTGTTCTGAGTTAACAAATATTACCTCATTTGATGCTCACAGAAGCGCCATGAGGCAGATCCCGTTACTATCCCTGATTTACAGTGGGACAAGCCCAGAGAGGCTCTGTTGCTTGGCACGTTTGCAGCCTGTAAGCGATGGAAGCTTGCCGGGATCCAATCCAGCTCACAGTCCCTGGCCTCAGCTAATGTTAGCCTGTCTCTCATGGTGTTGTGTCAGAACACATTCCTTGGATCTAGACATTTTGACCTGACATGTGACTCTGCATTTCTAGCTATATGAGCTGGGGCCACTTATTTAACTCATTCAAACCTTAGTTTCCTCAACTTGGCCGGGTGTGGTGGCTCACACCTGTAATCCCAGCATTCTGAGAGGCCAAGGCGAGTGGATCGCTTGAGGTCAGGAGTTCAAGACCTGCCTGGCCAACATGGTGAAACCCCATCTCTCGACTAAAATACAAAAATTAGCTGGGCGTGGTGGCACGTGCCTGAAGTCTCAGCTACTTGGGAGGCTGAGGCATGAGAATAGCTTGAACCCTGGAGGTGGAGGTTGCAGTGAGCCTAGATTGTGCCACTGCACTCCAACCTGGGTGACAGAGCGAGACTCCATCTCAAAAACAAAACAAAACAAAAAACAAACAAAAAAACACCAAACCTTTGTTTCTTCAACTGGACAAGAAGCTAATTGTGATTCTAAACTCAAAAGTTGCTGTGATGACTAAGTTAATACATCTTTCTAGAATAATCCCTGGCATGAATTAAATCTTCATGAATGTAGCTATTACTATTAATATTATCACCTTTTTGCAGATGAGAAAACAGGACCAGAGAGGTTAGTTCACTTGCCCAAGGTCACACAGCTCATCAGTGGTAGATATAAAGTGGAAATCCAGGTTGGTCTGTCTTTTCTCCTGTGGATGAGAGGCAGTCTAACACACCTCATCACTATATTTTTCTTGAGCTCCAGACTGTGAAAGCACAGTAATTGTTTTTTCATAGTTCATTTCTTGTAAGCAACTACCACTGCTGGGTAGATCCAGCTCCCAAGGACACTGGACAATCAAGGAAGTATATTTCCAAATCTGCAAATCACCAACAGAATTAAATCTAAATGTCACATTACATCCTGTCTCATATTTGGTCTTCCCTAAACAGACATAAAACTAAAATCTTTTTGGACTGCTTTGCCATTTTCCAAAGCATTTCCCAGACTCTTTCTTCTATCCTGCCTGCAAAGTCCTGCATTAGCTCCTCTCCCTCACGGGCAGCTTGGCACGGGCTATGGTTCAACACATGTGGTCTTCAGTCTACTTTTGCAAGACAGGGTTCCTCAGGCATTCTCTGCAACATATGAAGCTCCAGAGGGCTGAAACTCAAGTGTGGGAAGCCAAGGCTCTGAGGGGCATGTGCAGCTCATGAAGTAGGTGGCTGATGCGAGCAAAAGTATGTCCACCCTGCCTCACAAACTCCAGATTGCACAACTAGGAGCTGGAAGGAGATAAACTGAGCCCAAATGAAAGGAGCCCTTTATTGAATTTAGTGGAGTAAATTAATCTAATCTTACTCCCCTAAAAGTGAGATGGATTAAATTCTCAATTGCTTTTGAATTAATCTCTAAATTGCTTCAAGAACATATTTTATAAATAAGAAATTCATGGTGCATTACATAGAAAGCAAGAGATATTAAAAAAGCCAAACTGGCATTTTTGTATATCTTTGATTTTTTTGTTGATGTCTGTCTTAATCTGCTGCTATAATAGAATACCTGAGACTGGGTAATTTGTAAAGAAAATAAACGTATTTGGCTCATGGTTCTGGAGGCTGAGAAGTCCAAGATCAAGGGGCCTTATCTGATGAGGGCCTCCTTGGTGTGTCATCCCATGGCAGATAGGCAAAGAGAGGGTGAGAGAGAAGCGACCAAACTCATCCTTTGATCAGGAGCTTACTCCCACAATAATTAACCCACTCCCATGAAAATGACATTAATTTATTCACAAAGGCAGAGCCCTCATGACCTAATCACCTCTTAATGGTCTCACCTCTCAGCACTGTTATGTTAGGGATTAAGTTTCCAACACATGAATTTTGGGGGACACATTCAAACCATAGTAATATCAGAAAGAATGGCCACAGTTTCCAACAAAGTTATCTGACATTATTTTGGTAAAAGTTTTCTGGCTCAGAGAATTGTTTTTTCCATTGAGTAAAATTTCAGTGACACTCTATTTGCATAAAATTATTCATAAATACCATCTGTTTATCAATTAAAATGGAAAATACTGTTGTAACTAGATGAGAGTATTTGATTTTGATAAGACATGTAATGTATACATTGTCTAGAGGCTAGGAATATATCTATGTGATTTCTGCACCCAGGAATCAGGGCCATAATAAAGATCATCACCTTGGCAAGTTCCACAGTATGGTTTTTATTAGTATTTCCTGTGTCTATGGTGTAGGAGGAAAATACATCTATGCCTACAAATCGAATCGCATTGACCTAAAATATTGCTTGCTTATTAAAAAGTCCAAATTAAATCAAAACAAATTGAATTTACAATTTTCTCAGTCACAGATGGATTCTGCCTCATTTTTATTAGTTGATGTGTGTTTTAACAAACCATTTAAAATTCCTAGCACTATTAAGATGTCTTTTTACATGCCTGTGACATTACCTGGGAGAATTCAGCTACATGAACATGAAGCTCTAACATTTTATGATTCCAGAATCCAAAAAGAATTGTTTTCCTAAAAACAAGCAAAAAAGGGCATGTTTTAAGAATAAATAAATAAAAATATAAGTGCATCATTGGGATATTTTATGTTAAAGCTAGCCATGGCAGATCTTTCTGTGATGTTAATAATTAGTTTCTGATATATCTTGTGTTTCTTTTTAACTCATTTTCTTGTATCTAAAATAAACTTATTTAAGACACAAATGTCCTGCTTAAGCTTAGGTACTTTGGGTGTTTTGAGTCAAACATTGCATTGTCAAATATTATTTCTCTACATCTCTGATAGTTCAATATATTTTTAAAATTACCTTCCTTGTCTCAGAGAGAAAACTCTTTCTTCTTATATTCCAACAATTGTTCTGTGAAAGCTCAGTGTTCGTTGGAGACAGGATAAGGGTTTCTGATAGATCGACCTGGCTTGTACCCTGCAGTGCAGGCTCTTGCCTGTCTGCTAGGACCTAGGGCCGGTAGAGCTGTAACTGCACAGAGCAGACTGCCTGCTTCATATAGGCTGGTTTTCGCTGTCTGGGAGAGTTTAGCTCTGCTCTGCATCCTCCGCCTCACCTGGAATCCTGCGTCTATCCTATCCCGTTCCTACGAAAGCAACTTAGAACACCAAACATACCACCACAGTTTGACCCTTTTTGGCAATCTTAGAAACCCAAGCCCAGAGTTCAAAGAAATGTGAGCAGCTGTATGAAGAGAAGATGGGTACAGAGGAATGAGTGGGGGTTCCTCTTCATCACCCCTAAAACTGCGGCAGTATTTAGCGGCACCATTGATGAGGCTGTTCTCAGAACTGTGAAAACATCTGCCCTGCCTGGCCTCTCAATGAACAAGCTTCTACCTCTTAACAGGTATTTCCACAAACTCGCTGTCCACCTCCCTGTTACAGGTTAGTAAGCTGATCAAGCCTTTTATTTGAAAACACGAGGAGACACCTCCTTAGTTAAATAATAAAGAAAATTCAAGATACCCAACACATGCCGAGGAATGAAATAGCTACATCAGCATAACAGATTCTGAGGCAGCATTAGATTCTTTCTGGGCATGTAGGCAGTTTCAACTGAGTGTGCATTTTCCCTGCGACTCAATTTTCCATCCTGAGTTAAATGTCTAAAGGTAGAAGACAGACAAAGATGATTTCCCAAGGTTGCTTCCAGCTTCTAGATCTTGCTGCCTAGAGTTTAAATTATTTTGTTCTTAAAGTGCACCAGCTTATTTCTAAAACATTAAATGTATGATACAGCAGAAGAGTTAATAGTCCTTGAATATTACCTCCTTCTCCCTTTCAAGAAATATCTGACATTCTCTTCCAGAGCAGGGGTAATAACCTCATTCCTCTCAGGATCCACAATGCTAGGCTTAAAGTAGCGGTCTAGCATATTCTGAACTGACTTGAAATCACACATTTGGATCACTTAATAGTCAAGTTCCTTACACATGTTAGGCATCCAAAGAGGGCTGAGGATACATCTTCAAAACAGATTATTAAACGATGCAGATCTATGCATCCTGATGCAGATAGATCTCCAAGAGATCTTGAGGAAAAGAAAGTGTGGAACAACACTTTTTTCATATGATTCGGATTATGTTGTTTAAAAGAGAAGCAACCCCAAACTATGTGTTTCTTTAGGTCTGTGTCTCTGGATGCAGATGTATTAGAAAAGCAGCAACAACAGGAATGCTATCCAACGCACTGACGGCAGCCTCTAGGAGAGGATGGACTTGGAACTTCATCTGACTTTATATTTTTAACAACCAAAACTTATTAATTCAGGACTTGCGTTCCTAAAAGTGAGCAAAACGAAAAAAAGGAGGTATAACAAATTTCTTATCCCAACAGAATCCAGAAAAAATAAGCAGATAGGTCAATGTTGCATAGTTTATGAAAGCAAGGTGGAAGTGCATAAAATCAGAGTGCCGTGGAAAGGATAATGTTGGGGCATTTTTCAAATGCATCTTGTTCGAATGTACTCTGAAAGGTGGTATAAATTAGCAGAAAGTCACCCTAATGCACAGAAAATGCAAAGGCAGAGGCATTTGAAGGAGTCACTTATTTTAAAAACAAATCTTAAAGGAGCATATTTAAACACAGAAGTTAACATAGATGTATAATTACATTGAAAAATAATTTTCATTTTTGAAATACATCTCCTTTTGGGAATTTAATAAACAGGTGAAAGAGGTTTAGACTATAAAAGGAAAATCCAATTTAAGTTTTAAAAAATTTGATGTTGAATGCCATTTTGAGTTCTTTAAGAAATTGCCGGGTGGAGCCAAGATGGCCGAATAGGAACAGCTCCGGTCTCCAGCTCCCAGCCCCAGCGACACAGAAGACGGGTGATTTCTGCATTTCTGCTTGAGGTACCGGTTTCATCTCACTAGGGAGTGCCTAACAGTGGGTGCAGGACAGTCGGTGAAGCGCACTGTGCGCGAGCCGAAGCAGGGCGAGGCATTGCCTCACTCGGGAAGCGCAAGGGGTCAGGGAGTTCCCTTTCCTAGTCAAAGAAAGGGGAAACAGACGGCACCTGGAATATCGGGTCAGTCCCGTCCTAATACTGCGCTTTTCCAACGGGCCTGGAAAACGGCACACTAGGAGATTGTGTCCCGCACCTGGCTCGGAGGGTCCTATGCCCACAGAGTCTTGCTGATTGCTAGCACAGCAGTCTGAGATCAAGCTGCAAGGCGGCAACGAGGCTGGGGGAGGGGCGCCCGCCATTGCCCAGGCTTGCTTAGGTAAACAAAGCAGCCAGGAAGCTCGAACTGGGTGGAGCCCACCACAGCTCAAGGAGGCCCGCCTGCCTCTGTAGGCTCCACCTCTGGGGGCAGGGCACAGACAACCAAAAACTCAGCGAGAACCTCCACAGCCTTAAATGTCCCTGTCTGACTGACAGCTTTGAAGAGAGTAGTGGTTCTCCCAGCACGCAGCTGGAGATCTGAGAACGGACAGACTGCCTCCTAAAGTGGGTCCCTCACCCCTGAGCAGCCTAACTGGGAGGCACCCCCCCAGTGGGACAGACTGACACCTCATTCAACCGGGTACTCCTCTGAGACAAAACTTTCAGAGGAACTATCAGACAGCTGAATTTGTGGTCTCACGAAAATCCGCTGTTCTGCAGCCACCGGTGCTGACACCCAGCCAAACAGGGTCTGGAGTGGACCTCTAGTAAACTCCAACAGACCTGCAGCTGAGGGTCTTGTCTGGTAGAAGGAAAATTAACAAACAGAAAGGACATCCACACCAAAAACCCATCTGTACATCACCATCATCGAAGACAAAAAGTAGACAAAACCACAAAGATGGGGAAAAAACAGACCAAAAAAACTGGAAACTCTAAAAAACAGAGCACCTCTCCTCCTCCAAAGGAACGCAGTTCCTCACCAGCAACGGAACAAAGCTGGATGGAGGATGACTTTGATGAGTTGAGAGAAGAAGGCTTCAGACGATCAAACTACTCTGAGCTACGAGAGGAAATTCAAAACAATAGCAAAGAAGTTAAAAACTTTGAAAAAAAATTAGAAGAATGGATAACTAGAATAACCAATGGAGAGAAGGGCTTAAAGGAGATGATGGAGCTGAAAGCCAAGTTTCGAGAACTACGCGAAGAATGCAGAAGCCTCAGTAGCAGATGCGATCAACTGGAAGAAAGGGTATCGCTGATAGAAGATGAAATGAATGAAATGAAGAGAGAAGGGAAGTTTAGAGAAAAAAGAATAAAAAGAAATGAACAAAGCCTCCAAGAAATTTGGGACTATGTGAAAAGACCAAACCTTCGTCTGATTGGTGTACCTGAAAATGATGGGGAGAATGGAACCAAGTTGGAAAACACTCTGCAAGATATTATCCAGGAGAACTTCCCCAATCTAGCAAGGCAGGCCAGCATTCAGATTCAGGAAATACAGAGAACGCCACAAAGATACTCCTCGAGAAGGGCAACTGCAAGACACATAATTGTCAGATTCACCAAAGTGGAAATGAAGGAAAAAATGTTAAGGGCAGCCAGAGAGAAAGGTCGGGTTACCCACAAAGGGAAGCCCATCAGACTAACAGCTGATCTCTCAGCAGAAACTCTACAAGCCAGAAGAGAGTGGGGGCAGATATTCAACATTCTTAAAGAAAAGAATTTTCAACCCAGAATTTCCTATCCCGCCAAACTAAGCTTCATAAGTGAAGGAGAAATAAAATACTTTACAGACAAGCAAACGCTGAGTGATTTTGTCACCACCAGGCCTGCCCTAAAAGAGCTCCTGAAGGAAGCACTAAACATGGAAAGGAACAACCGGTACCAGCCCCTGCAAAAACATGCCAAATTGTAAAGCCCATCGAGGCTAGGAAGAAACTATAGCAACTAACGAGCAAAATAACCAACTAACATCATAATGACAGGATCAGATTCACACATAACAATATTCACGTTAAATGTAAATGGGCTAAATGCTCCAATCAAAAGACACAGACTGGCAAACTGGATAAGGAGTCAGGACCCATCAGTGTGCTGTATTCAGGAAACCCATCTCACGTGCAGAGACACACATAGACTCAAAATAAAGGGATGGAGGAAGATCTATCAAGCAACTGGAAAACAAAAAAAGGCAGGGGTTGCAATCCTAGTCTCTGATAAAATAGACTTTAAACCAACAAAGATCAAAAGAGACAAAGAAGGCCATTACATAATGGTAAAGGGATCAATTCAACAAGAAGAGCTAACTATCCTAAATATATATGCACCCAACACAGGAGCACCCAGATTCATAAAGCAAGTCCTCAGTGACCTACAAAGGGACTTAAACTCCCACACAATAATAATGGGAGATTTTAACACCCCACTGTCAGCATTAGACAGATCAACGAGACAGAAAGTTAACAAGGATATCCAGGAATTGAACTCAGCTCTACATAAAGTGGACCTAATAGACATCTACAGAACTCTGCACCCCAAATCAACAGAATATACATTTTTTTCAGCACCACACCACACCTATTCCAAAATTGACCACATAGTTGGAAGTAAAGCTCTTCTCAGCAAATGTAAAAGAACAGAGATTATAACAAACTGTCTCTCAGACCACAGTGCAATCAAACTAGAACTCAGGATTAAGAAACTCAGTCAAAACCGCTCAACTACATGGAAACTGAACAACCTGCTCCTGAATGACTATTGGGTACATAATGAAATGAAGGCAGAAATAAAGATGTTCTTTGAAACCAATGAGAACAAAGACACAACATACCAGAATCTCTGGGACACGTTCAAAGCAGTGTGTAGAGGGAAATTTATAGCACTAAATGCCCACAAGAGAAAGCAGGAAAGATCCAAAATGGACACCCTAACATCACAATTAAAAGAACTAGAAAAGCAAGAGCAAACACATTCAAAAGCTAGCAGAAGGCTAGAAATAACTAAAATCAGAGCAGAACTGAAGGAAATAGAGACACAAAAAACCCTTCAAAAAATTAATGAATCCAGGAGCTGGTTTTTTGAAAAGATCAACAAAATTGATGGACCGCTAGCAAGACTAATAAAGAAGAAAAGAGAGAAGAATCAAATAGATGCAATAAAAAACGAAAAAGGGGATATCACCACCGATCCCACAGAAATACAATCTACCATCAGAGAATACTACAAACACCTCTATGCAAATAAACTAGAAAATCTGGAAGAAATGGATAAATTCCTCGACAAATACACCCTCCCAAGACTAAACCAGGAAGAAGTTGAATCTCTGAATAGACCAATAACAGGTTCTGAAATTGTGGCAATAATCAATAGCTTACCAACCAAAAAGAGTCCAGGACCTGATGGATTCACAGCTGAATTCTACCAGAGGTACAAGGAGGAACTGGTACCATTCCTTCTGAAACTATTCCAATCGATAGAAAAAGAGGGAATCCTCCCTAACACATTTTACGAAGCCAGCATCGTCCTGATACCAAAACCTGGCAGAGACATAACCAAAAAAGAGAATTTCAGACCAATATCCTTGATGAACATTGATGCAAAAATCCTCAATAAAATACTGGCAAACCGAATCCAGCAGCACATCAAAAAGCTTATCCACCATGATCAAGTGGGCTTCATCCCTGGGATGCAAGGCTGGTTCAACATATGCAAATCAATAAATGTAATCCAGCATATAAACAGAACCAAAGACAAAAACCACATGATTATCTCAATAGATGCAGAAAAGGCCTTTGACAAAATTCAACAACCCTTCATGCTAAAAACTCTCAATAAATTAGGTATTGATGGGACGTATCTCAAAATAATAAGAGCTATCTACAACAAACCCACAGCCAATATCATACTGAATGGGCAAAAACTGGAAGCATTCCCTCTGAAAACTGGCACAAGACAGGGATGCCCTCTCTCACCGCTACTATTCAACATAGTGCTGGAAGTTCTGGCCAGAGCAATCAGGCAGGAGAAGGAAATAAAGGGTATTCAATTAGGAAAAGAGGAAGTCAAATTGTCCCTGTTTGCAGATGACATGATTGTATATCTAGAAAACCCCATTGTCTCAGCCCAAAATCTCCTTAAGCTGATTAGCAACTTCAGCAAAGTCTCAGGATACAAAATTAATGTACAAAAATCACAAGCATTCTTGTACACCAATAACAGACAAACAGAGAGCCAAATCATGAGTGAACTCCCATTCACAATTGCTTCAAAGAGAATAAAATACCTAGGAATCCAACTTACAAGGGATGTGAAGGACCTCTTCAAGGAGAACTACAAACCACTGCTCAATGAAATAAAAGAGGATACAAACAAATGGAAGAACATTCCATGCTCATGGGTTGGAAGAATCAATATCGTGAAAATGGCCATACTGCCCAAGGTAATTTATAGATTCAATGCCATCCCCATCAAGCTACCAATGACTTTCTTCACAGAATTGGAAAAAACTACTTTAAAGTTCATATGGAACCAAAAAAGAGCCCGCATCGCCAAGTCAATCCTAAGCCAAAAGAACAAAGCTGGAGGCATCACGCTACCTGACTTTAAACTATACTACAAGGCTACAGTAACCAAAACAGCATGGTACTGGTACCACAACAGAGACATAGATCAATGGAACAGAACAGAGCCCTCAGAAATGATGCCGCATAGCTACAACTATCTGATCTTTGACAAACCTGACAAAAACAAGAAATGGGGAAAGGATTCCCTATTTAATAAATGGTGCTGGGAAAACTGGCTAGCCATATGTAGAAAGCTGCAACTGGATCCCTTCCTTACACCTTATACAAAAATTAATTCAAGATGGATTAAAGACTTATATGTTAGACCTAAAACCATTAAAATCCTACAAGAAAACCTAGGCAATACCATTCAGGACATAGGCGTGGGCAAGGACTTCATGTCTAAAACACCAAAAGCAATGGCAACAAAAGCCAAAATCGACAAATGGGATCTCATTAAACTAAAGAGCTTCTGCACAGCAAAAGAAACTATCATCAGAGTGAACAGGCAACCTACACAATGGGAGAAAATTTTTGCAACCTACTCATCTGACAAAGGGCTAATATCCAGAATCTACAATGAACTCAAACAAATTTACAAGAAAAAAACAAACAACCCCATCAAAAAGTGGGCAGAGGACATGAACAGACACTTCTCAAAAGAAGACATTTATGCAGCCAAAAAACACATGAAGAAATGCTCATCATCACTGGCCATCAGAGAAATGCAAATCAAAACCACAGTGAGATACCATCTCACACCAGTTAGAATGGCCATCATTAAAAAATCAGGAAACAACAGGTGCTGGAGAGGATGTGGAGAAATAGGAACACTTTTACACTGTTGGTGGGACTGTAAACTAGTTCAACCATTGTGGAAGTCAGTGTGGCGATTCCTCAGGGATCTCGAACTAGAAATACCATTTGACCCAGCCATCCCATTACTGGGTATATACCCAAAGGACTATAAATCATGCTGCTATAAAGACACATGCACACGTATGTTTATTGCGGCACTATTCACAATAGCAAAGAGTTGGAACCAACCCAAATGTCCAACAACGATAGACTGGATTAAGAAAATGTGGCACATATACACCATGGAATACTATGCAGCCATAAAAAATGATGAGTTCGCGTCCTTTGTAGGGACATGGATGAAACTGGAAAACATCATTCTCAGTAAACTATCGCAAGGACAAAAAACCAAACACCGCATGTTCTCACTCATAGGTGGGAATTGAACAATGAGAACCCACGGACACAGGAAGGGGAACATCACGCTCCGGGGACTGTTGTGGGGTGGGGGGAGGGGGGAGGGATAGCATTAGGAGATACACCTAATGCTAAATGACAAATTAATGGGTGCAGGAAATCAACATGGCACATAGATACATATGTAACAAACCTGCACATTGTGCACATGTACCCTAAAACCCTAAAGTATAATAAAAAAAAAAAAAAATAAAATAAAAATCAAAAAAAACAAAAACAAAAAAAAAAAAAAAAAAAAAAAAATTTGATGTTAACGGTTTTTGTGGGGATTTGAAAATTATCTAAAGACTTTGATGAAAATCTCTCCACATTAATATTTAACAAAACATCTACAAAGAGAAATTTTATGTTGGTTGAAAATGGAATTTTTCCACCCACTCTATCAATCTTTTTTATGATTTTAATTAGTATAATATTATTTTAGTGTGAAACATTTCATGGCCACTGCAGAAAATCAGAAAGTACAAAAAGCAAAAAGGAAAAAAATGAAAATATTCATAATTTAACCAGAAATATCTATCTTGGATTATGTCTTTGTTAACCCTCTTATGCATATATGTATTCACATTAAAAATGATATTTTTTAAAAAAAGTTAATGTATTGGAACATTTTTCATGCTATTAAATACTTTAAAACTTAGAGACAAGAAGGCATCCTGTTTATCAAAGTTTTCTAGTTGAAAATTCACTCAACAAAAATCATCTGTAATCTCAAATCACTCACTTCATTTGATCCTCCCAAAATCTGGTGAGGGAGGAGGTGCAGGTACAATTGCAGGGAATGGAGCCAGAACTGTTAACGTTCCTGGTGAGACAGCAAAGTCAGAGAATGTCCACGAACTCCCCAAGTTCATACTCAGCTGGCGAGTAAAGGAGACGGGACCTGACCCCGGGCCTCCTAATAATAAATCCCAAATCCCACCTTCTGGACTATCGCACTCCCATGGCTTTCTCCCTTGTACCATTCAGGATTCTGTTCAAATGAAACCTCCTCAAAACCCCTTTCCTTTCTCATCTTGTTCCTTGCTGTCTCTGTGAGGACCATGACAGAAAGTTGGTTTCCACCTGTAGCCCAGCACCAAGCACAGCATCCAGTATATAGTAAATGCTCAACGAAGGTTTGCTGATTGAACACCACACCATGGCGCCACTGGATCTCAACATGACCACAGTTTGGAGAGTTGTCAAAAGAGATGACGAACATAGGCTCTGACAAGCTGGCATATCTGTTTCGGTTAATCTGAGTAAACAGACTGAATCAATGTACTGGTTGGATTAAATTAAGTTCCTTATTTTTATCTCTAGGGAAAATCAATAAAACAAAAGGAGATTATGAGAAGCAGATAAAACAACCATTATTGAACTAAAAACAAACCCCAAAATAACAGCAGTTGATTTTTTTTAAAAAGTCTGTTTGGTGAAGAAGCAAAAAATTAATCAATAGTTTTATACTATCTAAATAACCAGATGATAGGATAACCGGACTCTTGTCACTTTCTAACCAGCTATTTCTATGTGTATGACAGAAAATATTGGAGTACATCTTTGCAGTTTGTTTATTAATTACTGTCCTTTATAAGAATGGACCAATAGAAAGGCCCCCTAGTGGCCAGTTACAGATTACATCACTTTTTGGTTGGCACATTGAAATTTTTTAACTAAAAACAGTCCTGTACACAGCTGCATTTCTGTTTAAGCACTGTTTGTCAAAAGCACTTTTTTTTTTAAGAAACCAGCGTTTCTCACGAATGTCTAAAAGCTCTACATTTGAAACATTTAGTCTCTAAGAATTCTTTGTCTTTCTCGTGTTTACAAGCATAAGTAGTTCCTATATAAAGCTAAAGGAGGGCAAAAACTGTATTGCTCTGTCTATCTTCTCGACTACTTGGCCTACTTCAAGCTTTTTCTTTTTTCTAACTATTTACCCCAGTAATATTCACCCAAAGAAATGTGTAGTCACAGTATATTACTACACATTTCATACTGAAATGTCTTTATTAATAACTTTTCTCCAACTTAAGTTAGTCTCACTAGAATAGTAGTATAGTTTTAAGTTGACACATTTGAAAATAATTTATTTGAATAACTTCATTTTCAAAATGAGATAACTTCATTTTCAAAAATACATATATACTTTGAATACTGTTGGGGTAAATGTGATGTCACCAGGAATTATAATACTGAAAGAAGTTAGTTCTCAAATCTTAAAAACAAAGCAACAAAAACTCAACTTATAGTTTTTGAAAATATAAGATATTATTTTGAAAAATGTCAAACTGTATATATTTTAAATGTATTTAATATTTATTCTAAAACCCATTTTCTTAAAAATGAAATGTAATATTTGAAGCCTTTCCTGTAATGATAATTATTGTTTTCTGCATTGAGTGGAAACATTTTAATGATCCTTTTAAAGGATGCAGTAAAAACAAAACACGCAACCTTCAACCGATTCCACCTTTGTATGAAGTAACTCTTCTTTCGAGATTCACATTTCGTCTGCAGACTGATATGATGCCATGGCATTTCAGGAAATGTAAACGCAAATGAAAGACAGTGATGAAAAATGAGTGACTGATGGGTTTTATTTTGTTATTCTAGTACTCTTCCTCCAGTTTATGCAGTTTATTTTCACTAAGCCTTGTTATCTCTTTTTATTATATTCCTTTCAATAAATGAGTGGCTTTGATCATTTTTCAAAAATGAAAACACACATAGGCCATGTATACTCATATTTTTCTGAACCCGTACAGAACTATGCGAAAGAAAAGAGAACACATCTTTCTCTTTCCAAAACATAGCTGTGTTTCACTGCTAAATTTTTATACATCATAATTTCTAGAGACCTCTTCTTAAATTGTCATTAGCGGAAGGTCATTCTGGCCATGTGAATTATTGTGAGATTTTTCATATACATAAAAAATAGAAAAAGGCTTCCCATTCAGGTATTTCAGTCGCTTTCCTAGTTTTGGTTGATATGATATACTTAACATTGGGGCCATTTAGAGATCACTTGTGACTCAGTTAAGGCAAGAATGAAAAACATTTCTTTAAAAGTTCCTTGAAGTCAATTAAATGGTATCCCTACCTCCCCCTTCTCCCCTTGCCCTTTTGTAGGAGACGGCATGCTGCTATGAAATATTACTGCCTTGCTTTGGCAACTTTATTTTGGGCTTGAGTTGTGGAGGAAGTGGAAAATTTTAAACATTTTAACCAAACGGATTAAAGAGATCATCTCTGTGCTTCCTTTGCATGGGGTAAAAGGTCAGCTCTCACGCACTTCCAATATCCTACTTTCCCCCAGCCAGCTGGCAGTCTCCATGCCATGCTGCATGTATGGACAACAAGCCTTGAAGTCTTTTCTGTTAGAATATATAATCGTCCAGAGTTAGAAGTGGAAAATGGAAGCCTCTGATCATATGCTCATAAAAGGCAATTTCAGTGTCAGAACAGTGGACTGAATAAATATAGAAAGGATTTCTTATGAAGTTCTGTAGTGACGTTGGCACCAGCAGCAAACTGCTGGGCAACATTCTATAGCCAAAATCCAGGAACAAGCACAAACACTGAACCACTGTGTTCTTAGTGACAATAAGGAGAGTGGCTTTATGATTGGCTGGCATGGCCACAAAAGACACATGCTGGCATGTTTCAGGACATAAATGATAGACCTGCTGCTGGGAGTTTATAATTATTTAATCAAACCCAGACTGCAGGACCTGGAGACACATTGTTGTCCTCCCAAGAGTGGAAAAAGGACAGAACTCAAACACTGACAGGCTCCAGGGGAACGTGGAGGGGTCTGGGAGTGTAGAGGTGTGTGCTTTCCCTGGCCAGCCAGAGACCAGCACAGGCCCAATAAAGGGTCACTTCCCTTGGGCTACCTCTCTCTTGCAGCCAGGGCTGGTAGGAGTTGAGTTACCCATCATCCTCTTGATGTGCTGATGGAAGTGGAATTAATTATGTTTCCTTTCATGGAATGAAACTTATGTCCTGCTCTGAACAAGAAACCACTCATTTGATCCAACTCTTTCTCCAACACACACACACACACACACACACACACACACACACACACACACACACACACACACTCTTACAAAGGACTCCTGCCAGCTGCTTGCATTGTGTGTGCATAGTTTTAAATCCTTGAAGACTAAAAAGCTCCACCCATTCAACCTTCATCCCTGCATTTGGAAAGTAAGATGATGGACATGCTGTGGTCATGAAACATCCTGTGGCACTGGATGTTTAGAGACGAGGGTCTGGGATGCAACTGGACTTTGCACTTCAAATCAGCCTGTAATTCCATCCCAGCCTGATGGAAAAAGAAAGTTGGGGAACGGGGTGGGATTGAGGCTTTCACAAGCAATGATAGTACGTTTTGGTGGAAAGAGAACAAATTACTAAATTAAATTAGCATTACATTTCATTCCTAGCCCATAAGAGATTTGGAAGTTTAAATAAGGTACTCTCTTGAATTCGGTTGTTACATGTAAACTTTAAGTTTCTATTTTAATGCCCCAAGAAATAGTGCATGAACTGATGATGTCATGAGGGCATGGATTTTTTTAAAGGGATATTAAGTTAAAGCAAACGCGTTAGAGAAAATGAATTCAATGTCATCTTCATATAACTAATCAAAGTATCAATTCTTTTATTTATCTTTCTGTACAGAAATGCTTTAAAGAGTGGATACTACCAACCAAGCAAACAGGAATTCCTCCCTATTTCTTTCTCTTTGCAATCCTATGTGTAATCTTCACACTTGGGATACCATGAAACATTTACAATTATCCAAATTGATATTTTTTCTCTAAATACGATTTTTTTTCTTTAAGTAGCTATGAAAATTGTACAAGTGGCACATGGATACATTTTCATTGTAAATAAAATGGTGAAAGAAGTGAGAGCCCCCTCATTGCCCCCACTTTGTGGTTCTACTCCCTAACCCCAGAGGTAGTCATCATAATAGATTGGGTGTGTAAATTTCTTTCCCCCATATGTTCATTCTTTGAAAGGAACAAATTTCAAAAACAAAGTATGGAAAATATTTAACCTTCTGCCACGATTATTAGGTTTTGATGTTTAAGAGGGAAAAATGCCCAAACACATAAAAGTGGAAAATCCCCAAACAATTTGGTAAGATATGCATTGTAGATTTCTTCATTCTGCGAAGTCCTCCAAAGGTTTGACAGACATACTTTCGAACATATGTAAAGACATCTCCACTTTTAGAAAATAAACTAAAAATGAGGTCGATTTTTTAAAAAAATACAAAATCTTTTATCAGTTTCCAAAGGGGGGAAAAACAATCAGAAGGAAAAAAATTAAGCCATATTTCAACTACTCATGTCTTATGTTCAACCAGTTTTGTCTTTTTTTTTTCTGCAGTGCACTGGCATAATTCTCAAACAGTTCAGGAGTTTGGGGATTTGAAACACAGTCTCTTGCCATGATATAAATGCACATTTAAAAAATTGTTGTTTGTTTTTAGCTGGCATTTTGACAGAATAATAATCTTCTTTTATTCCTTCTTTATATACCTTCAGTAATGCTAAAATAGTTTATATAGAATCTATAATTAAACAAAGATGTAGGCTTACTTTATAGGTTGCAGTCAACATTCTAATTTTGTTTTATAAATGAATTAAGAGGAATTTAAGCTAGCAGAAGAGGTTGAGACGATGGTAATGAACAGTCTGCTTAAGTATAAAACGATCAAGCAAACACAGTAACGAAATTATCCAGAGCATCTTGAATCTTCCCTTTCATGCCCTATGAAGATCCATGGGAATTTCCGTGCTTATGTTGCAAGCACCTCCCCTAACTAATAACTTATTGTTTACAGTTGCTAGCCTGTGCTGAATTTCTGTAAGGGCATTAATTATCAAGAATGCCATTTTCTATTGCCTGTCTGAGTAAGCTCAGAAACAGGAAGACATTTTAAATACACCTTTAGGCTATACTCTGTCTTTGCATGATGCTAAATCCAGAGAACAAAGGACAAACCAAACTAAAAAACCACCAAGCCATTTCCTTGGCACTACATAGTCAACTAACCCAGCCAAAGTTTGAAGGCTCACGTTTTATTTGTTGTTTTTTTTTTTTTTTTTTAAATGAGATCCAGAGAGACAGAGAGAGAGAAAAGAGAGAGAACTCTGTAGCAAGAAGACACATGGTAATTCTACTTGAGAGGGTGCTGTGGGTGAAATGAAATACTCAGTCCTTGACCTTGAAGAATACACAGCCTGGTACGGAAGACTAGATAAATCGCATAAGATGAAAACATAATTCTGACCACAGTCAACAGAATGAGAGTCATACAGTAAAGTTCTAAAGAAACTTCATGGAAAGAACTATTTCTATGTTGTGTGTGTGTGTGTTGTGCTGTCTGTCCATTTTTAACAGAAAAATGGAATTGATAGTTCAGTGATTTTTCAACTCAGCCATTTTTCTTCTTTTAAAGATTTCGCTAAATATTAACAGCTTCATTAAACGCATTCCCTCAATAAGCATTTCTTCAAGAATTGTAATGTTCCAGCAATATACTGGTAAGAGAGGTAACAATAATCAATAGGACAGGGACAGTTTGAAGGACATTTGATAGAAAAGGAATCTGAGGCCCAGTAGAACATGTTCTGAGAATAATAATTTTAATCTGGAAATCTTCCTATGCATTGTCAGTGTTGAAGGGGAGTTTGGAAATAAGAGGTGCAGTACAGGGATGCAGAGGGCTCAGTCATCAGGTTTGGGTGGCAGAAGGTAACAGAGGGGAACACTCGAACATGGCAGTAAGTGCAGGAACTCTTACAGGTGGACAGGAGTTATCAAGGGAAGGGATGAGAGGAGGAGCCAAGCTGGGGCACGTTTAGAGGAATTCCAATGCTCACATCAATGGGAAATTTATTGT
The DNA here is from genome assembly GCF_028878055.3 of Symphalangus syndactylus. Lineage (NCBI taxonomy): Eukaryota > Metazoa > Chordata > Mammalia > Primates > Hylobatidae > Symphalangus > Symphalangus syndactylus. The sequence goes on along the minus strand of NC_072423.2, from coordinate 105,754,990 downwards.
TTTGTTTGCTTGCACAGCATAAGTCGTACTTCTTTGTTCTTTTCTGGAAATCATGAATGTGAATGTCATTTGCAGCATGCATTCGTGTAATGGATGGAAGTTCTCCATGGACCAGGCTTTCTCCAAGGTAAATCACTGCTATAACTCCAGGATAGACAACCACACCTGGCTCTGAATGGGTGTCAGTAAATATAAATGTGGAAGTTTATCCACTGAGTACAGTCAAAATGTGATTCCCTTTAGTTTGAATTCATTGTTGCTAAGTTTACTGAAGTAAAGGGAAAGAATTCTCTAGAATTTTCTATTCTGGTACCACACGAAGTAATTAAAACCCCTACTTGGGGGGAATGTCTGTTTTTGGCCTTGATCATGTCATGTTGCCTAAAAAGAGTTTGGCTTCAGGATGAATTTCAGAGGCCACAGGCCAGTGGGTGTATCCAGTCCTGTTGGTGGCCCTGCCTTGAGTGGGTGAACACACCTATGGAGGTATCAGTGGGTTCCTTAATATCACTGGCCTTTTCCTCAAATGGAGAGAGACTTGTTGGAAAAGATAAGAAATGTTTTTGTAAAATTCTCCTAAATGTGACTCCTTTATTAGAAATATAGTAGTTTCATTTCAAAGGAGAAAACTTTGTTGCCTATTCTTCAATGTTGAAGAGCTGAGGTGGCATTTATGGGTTCTATATCAATATTACAAATTTAAACATGAACACTGATCATCTTCTTTTAGCTTTAACCAACCAGTGCAGCTAATTGGCTGAACTAGACTTTGCATTGAGTTTCCTTTGAGTTAAAGGAGAGCTGGGTGAATCTTCCCAAAAGAAGAACATCTCAGATTTCTGCCCAAACTCTGACCTACCTCATTGCTGGAGGCTTTTAAAAGAATAGACAAAAATTTCACTTTTACAGCATGAACTTCCTTTAGGGCTTCCAGTAAGACTTCTGTGCAATACCAGCCATAAAGGAGAGGGAGAAGGAAATTGGAAAATAAGGGCTAAGAAACTAGATAGGGGATGGCAAGTAAATATCAACTCTGATTGATTAATGGTAGCTGCTAGGAGCACTGGGTTGGAAGGATCAGAAAGTTACATCTGGGGTCATTGGAAAGAGCACCATGATTGATGATCATTGTCTGCCTTAGCTACAGAGTGGGATATAGGCCCGGATGCAATGACTTGCCCTCACCAATAGTTGGTAACATCTCTCTGACTCACGCGTCCTATGAGTCTACATAGGCAAAATTTTCATTTAGAAATAATAGATACTTTTTCAAAGATATAAGGATATAAAAGATTGCAGATTATAAAAAATTAGTGGCCTAGACCAAGCCCTTTCTTTAAGACTGCAGAATCTACTGGGGAGGCCAATAAAGCACGTAACTAAATAGACTAGAAGACCAAATATAGGGGTCCAAAAGTGACTAATTCTGAGTAGGTTTAGATGTGGTTTGTCCCTGCCAAAACTCATGTTGAAATTTAATCACCAATGTAGTGCTGTTGGGAGGTGGTACCTTTAAGAGGTAATTAGGTTTTTTCGTTTTGGTTTGTTTTTTGTTTTCTGTTTTTTTTTTTTTTGTTTTTTTTTTTTTTTTTGAGATGGAGTCTCTCTCTGTCTCCAGGCTGGAGTGCAGTGGTGCGATCTCGGCTCACTGCAACCTCTGCCTCCCGGGTTCAGGCGATTCTCCGACCTCAGCCTCCCAAGTAGCTGGGACTACAGGTGCATGCCACCACACCTGGCTAATTTTTGTATTTTTAGTAGAGACAGGGTTCACCATGTTGGCCAGGACGGTCTTGATCTCTTGACCTTGTGATCTGCCCACCTCGGCCTCCCAAAGTACTGGAATTATAGGCATGAACCACCAAGCCCAGCTGGTGATTAGGTTTTTAAGATGGATTTCTTGAGAGGCTGGGTTAGTTTTCCTGGGAATGGATTTGTTCTCATGAGAGACAGAGCTTCTCCTTTATTCTGCTTTCTGACATGAGTTGAAGCAGCTTGAGGCCCTCACCAGATAGGCTGCCAGATCTTGGACTTCCCAACCTCCAGAACCATGAATGAAATAAGCCTCTTTTCTTTAGAAATTACACAGTCTTACTCTGTGTAAATCTTATTCTGTTATAGTAACAAAAATTGACTAAGGTGGCATGGGGAAAATGTTCTGGAAAGGAGGGAATCAGAACTTGGCTTTAAAGGTTGAATAGTGGTCCAAAAGGCACAAGGGACAGAATTCCCTGCAGCAGGAACCCAGATGAGCAAAGGCCCTGAGATGGAGAAGGTCATGGTACATTTGGAGTCCTGGATTTGCTGAAGCAGCAGAAGAAAATATTGAATCTTGGAGGGAGGATGGAGGTGGAAGAGGGAGCTGCAAACATAGCCAGGACGTTAAGAACTACGAGAATCCGAATTTTTTTCTCTAGGCAATGGGGAGCCATGGAAATCTTTGAAGCAGAGGGGTGTCCTATTCAGAACTGTTCTATTAAATGATTATTGTGCAGCAGGGTGGAAGCTGGATTAGCAGGAAAAACACTGGAGACAAGGAAATTCAATTTAAAGTCTACTGCAAGAGGTAAGGAGGGCTTGACCAAGGTCAGGGTCAGGGGCTCTAGAAAGAGGAGGTTGGGCACATGCCCCTGTGGGAGGGGAAGCTGGGGTAGCAGTGGTAGCCATCTCTTGTGTTGCAGGCCAGCAAGGTCTCTCTCTCAGTCCCAGACCCACACTGTTCTTCAGTAGGGGGCAGGAGGGCAAGAGATCTTGCTCTGGGGGAAGAGGTCAGCAGGCTTCTGTTCTGAGAAAAATATGCCGACCTTTATCTTTTTCCTAGCGCCTTGACACCAACATGACCCTGACCGACATTTTCCTTTTTAGTCATGGCTGTACTTTTCCATTTAAATAAGATGCAAGCCCAGTTCCATGGGGATTCCAGGGAGTCTGGAAGGGTGAAGTCATCTCCTGTCTTGGAATACAGCAGGCACATTATTGCTTTGTTTTCAATCCTAGAATCTGGAAGTTGGGGAGGATCTTAAATATCCCATCTGACTTCCCTTAGGCAAGAAAGAAAGGTATGCAGACCATCAACAATGCCAATGGGCCTCTGATGGTGAGGAAGACACAGAGGTTTGATGTGGGGAGCGGGGGAATAAAACTTCATGCCCTGTCGGTACTGTGGCTGTCCTTAAACCACAGCTGCAACAAAGAAGCCCACGTTTATTAGCCCGTATTTGGGGAGGGAAGCAAATTGGCGCTGGATTGTCTCAGACCAATAAAATAATAAATTGCTACAGAAATAATACCTTGTCATGAAAGGGATCCCCTTTCATGTTAATACTTGCGTATCACATTAGGCTAATGCTATATTAGGCTGTTACAATACCGTGCTAATCCAGAGAGTGAATGAACTTAGATATGCATATTAGTGTTCAGCTAAATTAATACAACCCACAGCCAAATGCTTCACCAGCTATGAACCTGATGTTCCTAACACGGTTGTAATTTACTGCAAATGTCTCCTCCAAGTCAGTGTCCTCCTTAGGAATTTTTATTGTCATAGTCCCTCAGTGTCAGGTCTTCCTGCTGTTGACTTAAATCATGGACATTTTAACCTATATTCAGATTCAAAATTAAATGCATTTTGTAGCATGCTCAGATGATTCTGATGTTGTATGAGGAAATGTCTTTATTCCTTTGAGACATCTGGAGCAGGCCACCAGTCCATGTGGCCGATCCCTTTCTTGCCCTGTCCAGATGTTCCGCCTTAAAGAGTGTTGCTATGTCTGAAGCACACCAGCCTGATTCAGGAGCTTAGTATGTGGAAAGAGTCAAAAGGGCTCTTTTCACAGATCCGTTGTTCACTCCCCTTTCCCAAAGAGCAGGGAGAGGCTCTGAGGAAGATAGAGTGATTGAGCCTGTCTCTCTGTCTCACTCACAGATGTGGATATCCATCCAGGATTTCTTTTCTAAGCCCTCTGCAATCCATCCTGGGGTGGGGGTATTTGCAGTACAAGGACATTATTCTGAAATCTGTCAGTCTTCATGTTAAGTGGATTCTTACATGTTCACGCCTTGCTTATTTTAAAGTAAATTTATGTGTGGTCATAAGAGTGTTCTGAGACAGGGAGATTACTCCCGGATCCATTCACTCTCTCAGAATGAATGGAAAGGGGGGAGTTTGGCTTGGCAGTTCATGAGATGACAGAGGTCCTTGGGGGCATTAGCCAGCTGTCCTGCTAGATGAAGGGTCTGGGACTGGTTAGAACAATCCTAGTAGCTGCAGTCCTACAGAGGATTCACCTAGAACAGCTCTACCCGGACTATGGACTGTGGACCAGCAGCATCAGCATCAACTAGGACTGGGTTAGAAATGCCCTGTCTCTGGTTTCATCCCAGACCCCCTGCATCAGAGCCTCCAAGCATCAGACCCAGGAATCTGTATTTTAACAAGCTTTTCCATGTACTTTTATGAATGCTAAAGTGTGAGAAGCATCAGTTTAGCATGTGAAGTGTGTCATACCCTCAAACCATTGTTCAAACCAAACTTGTCCATCACCTTGATATAGTCATTACCATGACAGCCTCTTTCACTTCCAATCTGTATGTTTTAGAAACTTAACCATAAATGAAGCCCAAGTTCACATCCTTTCTCAGCTCCTGACAGTCTTTCACAAGCTGCCGGGATACTTCAGAATTACTAGTTTAAAATATAGGGCTGGGAATGTAGTATGGAATTAAACATAAATAGATTTCATACTCAAAGACTCATGACACCCACAAATGGCTGAAAAAGATTGATATTCAACCAACAATATTTTACATTTTGATAAGCTGTTTGAAAAATGTTTCCAAAGCTTATTATAAGAGATCATGTCATTTTTTCTGCTCACTCAGTGGAGTAAAGGGTAGAGCTGATATTACTCCCATTTGATAGAAAAGGAATCTGAGGCCCAGTAGAACATGTTCTGAGAATAATAATTTTAATCTGGAAATCTTCCTATGCATTATCAGACTTCAGACTGGGCGTGGTGGGCGGATCACCTGAGGTCAGGAGTTCGAGACCAGCCTGGCCAACATGATGAAGCCCTGTCTCTACTTAAAAAAAAAAAAAAAAAAAAAAATTAGCTGGGCGTGGTGGCACACACCTGTAATTCCAGCTACTTGGGAGGCTGAGCCAGAAGAATCACTTGAACCCGGGAGGCAGATGCCGCAGTGAGCCACGATCGCACCACTGCAATCCAGCCTGGGCAACAAGAGCAAAACTCCGTTTCAAAAAAAAATTTTTTTTCAAAACCTTTCTGGTGGAGTGCATTGCTAAGGTCCACAGTCAGGAGGAAGGTCTATCTATTGAATCAGATTAGTCTGTCCTCTGGCATTCCATCTATGGGAACTTTCAACCCCATATGAAGTGGGAGGTCCAGTTCCCACACAAGCAACAGGGACAGAAGGGGTACATTCTCCATTTTCTGGAGTTCCACCAGGCACCAGGACCATCTTTCAGTGGGCAGATGACCCAATACCCCACTGGAAGCCCAACAGTGTTTTGATTTTAATGACTCCTAAGCTGAAGATGTCCCACTTAAACCAAAGCTGGGCAACCACTCAGCAGTGGGTTAATACTTCGACTATTTAGTCATTTGAAACAATGCAATTAAGGATGAATCATGGCTCAGTAACCTAAACAAAATCAAATTAACAAACGGGCAGCACTCCCTTTGGTCTGGGAGGCTAATTCATAACATCTCACCTAAAAGTCCCCTGAACCTTTTACAGATTTCAGGGCACCCAGACTCCGAACTCCTTCCCATTTCAGCACAGACTCAGTTGTGGCTCCTGGGTATACAGCTGATGACTAAAAGGAGAGGGCACTCTGAAGGGACTGGCCATGGACACTGATATTATAGGGAAGTGGATATTTGTGCAGACATTGGGATCACACAGACTACAACACGAGTCCCAGCTCTACCCTTTACTACTAGCAAAATGACTTTGGATTAGTTAATCAGTTTTCCTGTCTGAAATATTGAGATAAGAATAGTAACTTGCGTGTGTGTGTATACATGTATGTGTATGTGTGTATGTGTATATATATGTGTGTGTGTTAGTGCATATATATACATTTATATATAACCACACACACACTACACATTATCTAGTAAGGATAACTATTAATTTGTGATGCTTTTGAATCAAGTCTAAAATACCATTGCAGAAGCATAACTCATTACCAGATAGTTTCCTATATTAGATGTAAAACTCCAGTTTTCCAGCGTGGTGAAATCCCATCTCTACTAAAAATAAAAAAATTAGCCAGGCATGGTGGCATGCCCCTGTAATCCCAGCTACTCAGGAGGCTGAGGCAGGAGAATCACTTGAACCAAGGAGGCAGGGGTTGCAGTGAGCCGAGATCACACCATTGCACTCCAGCCTGGGCAACAGAGCGAGACTCTCTCTGGGGGAAAAAACAAACAAACAAACAAACAAAACTCCAGTTTTCCTCTTGATATTAAACTATGATAATTAATGTATTTGAAATTCTGGAGATTTCAATAGGATCATAGGAAGCTGGAATGTAAAAGAAGTTTACCTGGTTTTTTAATAATAATTTATATATTTTAATTTTGTGGGTACATAGTAGGTATGTATATTTATGGGGTACATGAGGTGTTTTGATATGGGCATGCAATGCACAATAATCATATTATGTAAAATGGGGTATCAGTCCTCTCAAGCATTTATCCTTTGTGTTACCATCAATCCAATTATACTCTTTTAGTTATTTGAAAAGGTACAATTAAATTATTATTGGCTATAGTCACCCTGCTGTGCTATCAAATACTAGATCTTATTCTTTCTATTTTTTTGTACCCATTAACCATCTCCATCTCCCTGGCATCCTCCCACCACCCTTCCCAGCCTCTGGTGACCACCTTTCTACTGTCTGTCCCCATGAGTTCAATTGTTGTGATGTTTAGATCCCACAAATAAATGAGAACAAGCGATGTTTGTCTTTCTATGCCGGGCTTATTTCACTTAGCATAATGACCTCCAGTTCCATCCATGTTGTTGAAATGACAAGATCTCATTCCTTTATTATGGCTGAATAGTACTCCATTGTGTACAAGCACCACATTTTCTTTATCCATTCATCTGTTGATGGACACTTAGGTTGCTTCTAAATCTTGGCTATGGCCAACAGTGCTGCAACAAATGTGGGAGTACAGATATCTCTTCAATACACTGATTTCCTTTCTTTTGGATACATACCCAGCAGTGGGATTGCTGAATCATATGGTAGCTCTGTTTTTAGTTTTTTTGAGGAACCTCCAAACTGTTCTCTATAGTGGTTGTACTAATTTACATTCCCACCAACAGTGTATGAGGGTTCCCTTTTCTCCACATCCTCATTAGCATTTGTTATTGCCTGACTTTTGGATATAAGCCATTTTAACTGGGGTGAGATGATATTTCTTTATAGTTTTGATTTGCCTTTCTCTGATGATCAATGACATTGAGCATCTTTTCATGTGCCTATTGGCTACTTATGTGTTCTTTTGAGAAATGTCTATTCAAATAGCTTTCCCCTTTTTAAATTGAATTATTAGATTTTTTACTATAGAGTTGTTGAGCTACCTATATATTCTGGTTATTAATCCCTTGTCAGATGGGTAGTTTGCAAATATTTTCTCCCATTTTGTGGGTTGTCTCTTCACTCTGTTTTTTGTTTCCTTTGTTATGCAGAAGCTTTTTAACTTGATGTGATCCCATTTGTTCATTTTTGCTTTGGTTGCCTGTGTTTGTAGCGTATTACCCAAGAATTTTTTGGCCCATATCAATGGCCTAGAGAGTTTCTCCAATGTTTTCTTGTAGTAGTTTCACAGTTTTACAGTTTTTTAGAACTTGATCCATGGAAACGTGGATCAACGTCCAAGTTTGTGCCATTTGAGACAAAAGTGTGAATGGGATCTGTCCCCATCCAGTAATCAACTTCTCTTCAAGACAGAGAGAAGCCAGCTTTTCCCATCTGAAAAGAAAGATGTGTTCTCCACAGCAGTAGAATTCAGTAGAAATATAATGTGAGTTACATAAGTAATTTTAAATTCTCTAGTAGTCATATTTTAAAAGGTAAAAACAGGTGAAATTAAGTGTAAAAATATGTTCTACTAAATCCAATATACCTAAAATACTACCATTTCAATATATAATCAATATAAAATTTATTAGTGACATATTATATATTATTTTTTGTACTCCATCTTTGAAATCCAGAGTGTGTCTTACTCTTAAAGTACCTCGGCCGGGCACGGTGGCTCACGCTTGTAATCCCAGCACTTTGGGAGGCCGAGGCAGGCGGATCACGAGGTCAGGAGATCAAGACCACGGTGAAACCCCGTCTCTACTAAAATTACAAAAAATTAGCAGGGCGTGGTGGCAGGTGCCTGTAGTCCCAGCTACTCGGAGAGGCTGAGGCAGGATAATGGTGTGATCCTGGGAGGCGGAGCTTGCAGTGAGCCGAGACCGTGCCACTGCACTCCAGCCTGGGCGACAGAGCGAGACTCCGTCTCAAAAAAAAAAAAAAAAAAGAAAGTACCTCTCAATTCAGATGCTAAGTTTTCATCGGACATATTTGATCTGTATTTAGATTTCATAAAATTTACAGGCAAAACGATATATCTCCATACCCAAGTTATTCCAAACTTACTTAAAGCTTTCCAATATCTAATTTAGTATTAATTTTTAAACTAAAATTAATATTAAATAAAATTTAAAATTCAATTCAGCAGTTGCACTAGCCATACATTGCAAGGCTACATTTGTATGGCTACGTCACATGTGGCCAGTAGTTGTCGTATTGGAAGACACAGCTCTAATCTCTTCCAGCCCTAAGATTCTAAGCCTTGAGGAACATTGCTACAGTCTCCTACATAAAGATGATCTAAAGATGGTGATGGAGGCTGGGTGCGGTGGCTCACACTTGTAATCCCAACGATTTGGGAGGCTGAGGCAGGCGGATCACCTGAGGTCAGGAGTTCGAGGCCAGCCTGGCCAACATGGTGAAACCCCATCTCTACTGAAAATACAAAATTAGCCAGGTGTGGTGGTGCATGCCTGTAATCCCAGCTACTTGGGAGGCTGAGGCAGGAGAATCGCTTGAACCTGGGAGGCAGAGTTTGCAGCGAGCCAAGATCGCGCCACTGCACTCCAGCCTGGGTGACAGAGTGAGACTCCACCTCGGAAAAAATAAAAATAAAAAAAAAAAAAAAATAAAGATGATAATGGAGGAGGTAGATGGCTTGCCTGGAGAGATGACAGATTCACCATTAAGAGCTCTGGCCCTTGCTTGGGTGAACTTGGGTGAACATCTTGTTTAACCTGCCTGAACTCCAGTTAGCTTGCACATGAAATGGGGATTATAACAATTACTTCATAAAGTTACCAGAGTAGTGCACATGCTAGTGAATGTAAAGTGCTGATTCCAGGACAGGGATAGCAAGCGCAGAACAAAATGTAGTCCAACAGTTTCTGAACAGGCAGCTCTACATTTCTGGTTGTTTCCATTTAACGAACATAAACACTTTACAAAGAGCTCGTGCTTGATAGCGCAGCCACTGCAATTGCCTCTTAATCTCTAGACATGCTCCTTAGACCCTGGGAAACATTCCCCTGATATCTCTGCATTTAGAAAGAATCACTATTAGGTGATGTGATGAGGCCAAATGCTCTTTTCTGACGCCATGCTTTTGCATTTGCTGTTCCCTTTTCCTGGAATGCCCTTCCTGGTTCCCTCTTTTTTGCCTGGCAAATTCCTACTCATTTTTCAGAACCTAGTTCAAAGACCCTCTTGGGACTCTGTTAGACAGAATTATTCAAATCTTCCAAGCATTCTGTCATTTATATACTTCAAAGAAATTGAATTTACTTAAAAAAAAAATGCAGTTACCAAAGGGCAGGGAGGAAGAATAGTAGCAACAGTAAACAATAACGATGTCTGTTAATGTCTGGCACTTTACATGGATTATTTTATCCAATCCTAATAACAACCCTGAGAGAAGTTATATGATTCTCCTTCAGAAATGAGGAACCCTGGCCGAGTCAGTCCAATTTTAGAGTCCTGTTTTCAAGCACTGTGCAGCACACACTTGCCATTTTGGATAATGTGACAGACCTTGCTATTGCCTCCCTCAAAATCCACTCTCCTTTTTTTTCTCAATAAGAGAACTCCAGATTTGTTTGAGGTATCAGTGGTGCCCAGTTCAAGAAACTCATTTCCCCAGACTCCCCTGAAGCTCAGAGTAGTCATGTGACTCTCATCTGGCCAATGAAATGTAAGTGCAAAGTCCACTATGAAAGGCTCCTGGGACAGATGACTCTGGAGAGGACTTTGTTGCTTATCATTTTTTTCTTGTTCTAGCCTGAAGTTTGCATCCAATGCCTGGACTCAGAGCAGCCATCTTGTGGCTGTGAAGTCAAGAGAGACACTAGAAGGATTACAGGGCAGGGAACTAGGAGGAACCACCGGTCTCTGAAAGACTTTCTATTACGTTACCAATATTAAATCTGATTCAGCCACTACCGTCAGATTTTAGCTACAAGCAGCCAAATGCAATCCTAGTTAATAAAGAGAATTTAGAGCCAGCCAGGAAACCCATCAGGCTACATTTGATTCCTTCCTCTTCACAGATTGCTACTTGTTAGAATCTTTTCTAATGTGGCATTTGATGCAGGAACTTAGCTTTGTCATTTCCATGGATTGGACAAGTATCTTTTCCTCTTTGTACAAACTGATTTTGTCACCACCAAGACATTTCCCAAGGAGAGAGATTTTCTTGGCTGACTGAGGTCATTCTTCCTGGACGACCTGCAGAGTTTCCCACAAATAGCACAGAGATTCATCTGGCAAAACTAAAACTTACATGATCACAGTGGCACAGATTCCTGCCTATCCTTCAGGCCAGAAGCCAAGCTGCGTGGAAGCCAGGGGCTCAGAGTTTCCAAAGCCATCAAACAGTCACCTACAAATGAAGTCTGTGACAGGGGTTGGCAAACTACAATCTGCAAGCCAAATTCAGCCTGCAGCCTGCTTTTGTAAATTAAGGTTTTTTTTTTTTTTTTTTTTTTTTTTTTTGAAACACAGACAGGCTCATTTGTTTCTATGTTGTTTGTGGATGTCTTTGCACTACAATGCAGAGTTGAGTGGTTTCAACAGAGACTATACAGCCCATGAGGCATAAAATCTTTGCTCTCTAGATCTCCACAGAAAAAGTTTGATAATCCCCGCCTTTGCAGCAACTAGATATGGAAGAAAGACATGACAGAGACTAAACAGTAAGAAGAAATGACAACTCCAGCCCCCTTTTACCCATGGCAGCCATAGTGCCAATTAGATTCTTGCTACATTCTGGAAGGTGCATTTGAATGGTCCATTTTGTGAGTATTCTGAGGGCCCTTAACAATTTTCCTGAGGTGACATCTAGTGTTTGATGAAGCCAGGATTATAACCCAATTCCATCTGCATCTAAAGCCCATGATTTTAATTATTAATCCTTAATCATTACATTATATTCCTCCTCTTAAGCTTAATTCAATCTCTACAGTAAATACTGAAGGTGAAAACAGAGAGCATTTTTTATGTATGTATGTATGTATGTATGTATGTTTGAGACAGAGTCTTTCTCTGAAGATGAAAACAGAGAGCATTTTTTATGTATGTATGTATGTATGTATGTATGTATGTATGTATGTATGTTTGAGACAGAGTCTTGCTCTGTTGCCCAGTTTGGAATTCACTGGTGTGATCTCAGCTCACTGCAACCTCCACCTCCCAGGTTCAAGTGATTCTCCTGCCTCAGCCTCCTGAGTAGCTGGGATTACAGGCACCTGCCACCACATCGAGCTAATTTTTTGTATTTTTAGTAGAGATGGGGTTTCACCATGTTGGCCAGGCTGGTCTCGAACTCCTGACCTCAAGTGATCCACCTGTCTCGGTAACTCAAAGTGCTGGGATTACAGGTGTGAGCCACCATGCCTGACCAGCCAGAGAGCATTTTAAATTTCAAAATGACTATGTGGAAGAAGAAAATTCACTTAGCTCAGACAGGTCCACAACATAGAAGGGCACGTGCCTCCAAAGATGGGGAGAAGAAAAAAAGATATGGGATCCCAAATGAGGGGAATAAAAGTTCTTGTGAGAATAGAGGCATCAATTTCTCTGCTCAAACAGGGCTACCTTCAGTGTCAGTTCAGGTGGACGGGCTCCCCAAATAGTGCACGTTTCACTGGGTGATGTAGCACCTGAAGTGCCGTCAGCCCTTCAACTGAAGGATACACTATCCCAAAGGATGGTGCCAATCTAGTGGGAAGATGCTGCGGGTCTGAGTCACAGGACTTCGTCTTCACTCCTCACCCTAGCTCCTTGCAAGATATCAGTGACTATGATAAGAATGAGATGACTTCATGCTTGAAAAAAAGAGAAGTATTCAACAGATGTTAAGACAGAGGATCTGTGCTGAGGCCTTGGAATTTGTAGCATATTTTTAGCTCAGGCAAGTCATACTGTAGGGGAGCACATGTGGAAAGAGCTGACAGTGTTTGAAGATTTAATGTTAGTCTAGTGTGAGCCTAAGGTAGGAGGCAGCCACTGGAAAAGGTAATTGAGTCTCTGGTGTGAATCGAGATATGGTATCCAGGGCATAGGAGATAACAACTTCACGAGGCAGAGCACACCTATTGTGTGTATAAGTTCCAGGAACTAGCAGTTGAGAAGGTGGAGGTGAAGGATGTGAGGGGTCCGGAGACTAACAATTGTCCATTCATCCCAAAATTTTGAGAGCAGGCTATATGCAAGGCATAAGGGTCTTTACTTGACATGCAATCGATTTTACTTTTGAGCAGGGGATACAGATATTAAACCAATTCTCACACAAGCATAGAATTAGGAAGCATGGGCTGTATAATAACAGAAAGGGCAGAGTGCTGAGGCAGGGGGTAATAGGAATCCTAACAGAGATTAGTTGTCTGGGAAGGGCTCTGAGAAGGTGACAGTTTAAACTAAGACCTAACAGGTCAGTGGGAGGCAGCCTCTCAGTAAGTGGGGGAAGAGCATTTTAGGAAGAGGGAACAGCAAGGACAGAGGCCTGGAGGTGGGAAAAAGCCAGTTGGGAATGGAGAGGAGAGTGTAGCTGGAGCTTCGTGAAGAAAAGGCACTGTTAAATTTTCAGGTAGGGAGGAGGAGGATGTCGCAGGGCATTAGGCCAATTTAGAGAGTTGGGTTTCAATCCAAGTTCAATGAAGAACCACTGAAGTGTTTTAAGCAGGGATGAGACAGGTTTATTTATACTTTCTGCTTTGGCTGCCATGGGCATTAGAGGAGTCAAAATATCAAAGGCCAGCTATGAGGCTACTGTAATAATCCAGATGAAAGGGGATGACAAGAGCACTGAGCAAAGGCTGGAAGGCCTGGAGAGTTGAGTCCTGGATAAACAAGTCTTAGGAAGGAATAGAGTGCTTGCCTTCTCATCTCCAGGGAGCCTGGATGTGAAAGAGTGACTTACTAGACTTACCCTCAATCTTGCCCAGGAAGGAATAAGTAGCAGTGGCAGGAAGCTATTGAGGAGGAGGTTTCCACTCAACACACAGAACTTCCAAGCAGGCAGGCATATCTGCTCACAGCTTGGGCTTCCTGGAGAGCAGGAAGTGTGCTAAGACTGGAGATCTTCACCCACAGCCTGGATCCTGCCTTCCAAAGCATATTGTAGGTTAGGGCTTCCAAAATCTTATTCTACAGCCTTACAAAATCAAGAAATGCTCTGGGAGCAAACAGTTCCGTAGTCAATTAAACATGAGACATATGGTAGGCACTGTACCTGTGGTGGGTCACCTCATGCCTGATTACATTCATCAACAGCACTGAGAAGTCCTGCTGCTAAGAAATTAACTCAGCAAAGTTTAAGCCAGCATTTTTCAAACTTATTTGGCCGTGGAACTTTATGTGTACCTGCCTGTTAATATTCTGTGAAACTAGTGGTCCCTGGAACACCCTTTAGGGAACATTACTGCAGAGAATTTACATGTAAATTGAAGGGTGGATTCTAACATTTCTCCCAAGCCTACATTCTGATGTTCTGTGTTAGGTCTTATTGATTCTTACAGTTTCCTTTCGCAAGTCAGATATTTCTGATACGAGAGGAGTTCCAGTGTGGAGAATCGTAATGCGTGTAAACAGTGTTGTCTGTGGATTTAAACCATACTCTCACACTGACTAGGTCAGTGTTTTGAGTACTCTTTAATCTCTATGAATATCTGTTTCCTCATTTGTAAAATGAGAAAAATATTAGTACCAACCACAAAAGTTGTGGGAATGCTTAAATTAAATTATAGTAAGCATTCAATTATCGGCAGCTTAAAATCAGGAAGGCATAGCCCTGGGGGTTACCACTACCTAGTAAACCAGGCCAATGATTTTGAAAATACAGCATGCACACCCACATCAGCACCAGCATCCTTTGGAGGATATGTTACAGCACAGGATGCTAGGCCCTCACCAAGACCTTCTGATACAATGGGCCTGAGGTGGGGCCTGAGAATTTGCACTTCTAACAAATTCCCAGATGATGTTGATGCTGCTGCTGGTCCAGGGACCATACTTTCAGAACCACTGGACTAGATGGGTGTTCAAAGTATCTGCAAACTCCTTTCCACTCTGGCCTACAGGATCAGGCTTAATTTATAGGTTAATGAGACAAACCCGGAATGACTTTATTGTTGTGTAATTTCCTTCTTAGGGCCCAAGCTTGTCTCTAAAAGACAGCCCCTTCCCCACCCCACAGGTGCATTAGTGTGTACTGGGGAAGGACACAGGAAGTGCGAACACATTCTGGAGGGGGAGGATCACGCTGGCCTGCACATGGTGAGGCCCCTTCGGTGCAGATGCGCCGAATCAAAGACCTGTCTCCCATTTTCCCTCCAGGCCTGGCTTGGCTCCTGGAGAGGCAATTAAACTTTGGTTCCATTTTGAGCCTTTTTCCACCCAGTTAGGAGCCTCTCTGGAGGATTTTCCTCCTTTCTGGGAGCTCCTAAAAAGACAAGCCCATTTCTTTGGCTTGTCTCCGTTATTCCCAGGGGTTTATGCATTGAATTTATTTTAATACCCACACTTCATCTGTGGATTCAAAGTGGTTTTGCAAGTTCTGACACTTTTCCTGGTACCACGTTGAAGACAGAGGCTGAGGAGGAGATGATCTGAGGGGATGCAGTATTTATGAACTATGATATTTTCTAAAAACACCTGGCATTTATATAAACAAGGGAACTAGGGCTTTTAATAAGGTAACCTCTCTGAGTTTGGCATTCAAATAGAAAACATGCATATTGTGCTTTCCTTGCATGTAAGGAATCTCGTTGAAAGTACCCAGCACTCAGACAGTGTTTTTGTAAACAGTGATGATTTTAGTCTGTGGTGAATCCTAAATTAGACACAACATATGTGATATTGCAATATTTAATAATTTCCCTCAGGTTATTTTTGTTTAAGGAGTGATAAATGGGAATGTCATCTTTGTATCACATCACCCTGAAGGACTTTGCTGTGACAGTTGTAATGTGGTTCCTGGAAGGGTGAAGGAACCACACAAAGTGCCCAGAGCAGATGGCTGATGGCCGGCTCCTCGCTGGTGCATGCCCAGTCTCCCCAGCCCCCAAGTCCCTTACCCCCAGCTGGATTCCTGCCCTTCCATAGGAGACTTGGAGCTTCCAACAATATGCTAATATTTTCTTTTTAAATGACAACGTCAGTTTTCTGGAAGGCCTAATATAAACAGCTTCTACTCTTAAGTCTCCAAGAAGAGATGCTGGAAGAATGGTTTCTTCAAAGGCAAAAGAATCGCAAAAGGGTTTCTACAGCAACTATATGTAAACTTGGGCAAGTTGTTTCGACTCTCCACCTTCGTTTCTTCACCTGTTAAGTGGGTGGTGGTTGCAGTGGGGTTGCTCGCAGAGAATACTTTCCTGCTGGGTCTCCTGAGAGGGATGAAATGAAATGTTGTCTGTGATGTGTCCAGAACACAGTGGAAGCTCAGAAAATGGTAACTTCTTTCCTTGGCATTTCATTTGGTTTCTCATTTCCTCACCATCCTCTCATGTGCTCTGAAATCATGGCCAGAGTTTTCATAAATGGTTTTACTGCCTAGTTTTAAGAAATAGCTTCTTTTCTGAGCTTTGAAGTTCCCAAGAGACACACAATCCTCTAGCCAAGCTCATTCACTAAGACTCATTCATGTGAGTCATGGATTTTCTCTCTAGGACCTGAGCATGGTGAGTTCATTTCAACATCATCTTAATCCCATGTAACTAACAGCCGTAGAATCAATAAAACCCACGAGTGATGGGAAGACCACAAATCTATTTACCTGTTTGAATCAGGCAAGTACCTACCCTGTTGGTGCTCTCATTAAACTTCTGGGAAAACACTTTCCACACCTGGAAATATGAACTGGAAATCTCATCATGAAAGATTTTTTCGATAAATCCCAGGCGTCACTACATTGTGATTCTCAGGAAAATTTGACCCTTCTTTGTTTTGGTCTGGACTAGAGTCAAAAGCATCTAGTAAATGAAAAATCATTTTCAGAAGGCCTGAAAATGTAGGGCCATTCATTCCAATTGCCACTGGATCCTTTTCATTGTGCTAGCCTCTTTATTCATAGCATTTTCTTAAAAAAAAATCAATGCTCAATTGACATGAGGCCAAGTTGGTTGACTATGAGAAAAGAAAGTATTGTGTGAAAGAAGAGATTACAGTCGTTGAGAGCTGAAAAAAAGTGTAAGAACTGAAAATGAAGAAAACGGCCTGGAAATTATGCTTGTCTATTTTTTTTTAAAGACAGGATTGAATGAGTTTTCCAGGCCCTTGAGTTTAATTAAAGTCAAAGGAATATTTCAAAGGTGAGTCAGAAAAACAGCAGGCGAGACATTGCAGTGGCCGGGACAAGAGACTATAGAGAGTGCTGTGGATAGACAAAGCCAGAAACAAGGAAAGGAATGGACAGGAAAGCAGGTGGAAACAGAGGGGCAGGGTGGGGGAAGAGGGAAGCACAGAAGAGGGAAGGGGAGAGGAGGAGTGAGAGGGAGAGTTTAAAATGTTTTCATATATAATATTACTTTTCTTCACACCAATGCAATCATAAAATATATTTTTAATGGACAAAGGGGCCCCTTATTAAGCTGATTGCTTCCTATCTCAAACCAACCCACACCCCATCTCCTTCCTCAGGACCATGGGCCTCCGTAAGAGACCAAAACCGGTACCAGACAGACTACTCCAGTGGTTCAGAGCCACTTGGCCCTCTAACTGCAAAACCTGAATGCATTTTAAAAGCTTTACCACACATTCTTTATACAATGTATTTGAGAAATTCCACAATAGGCTAAAAAAATTGCTTTTATTTACTGATGCTTATAACCCGTCTTGCAAAATGACTCAACCTTTCTCTCTGGAGCAATTTATCCTCCAACCTTTTATCCCTGATAAATTAACCATTATAATCAAACTATCTAGCTTAAGCATTTTGGGTTGCTGTGTTATTTTTTTTAAAAAGCAGAGGGAGGGGTGGGGGAGGACCAACCAACAAACCAGATGTGGTTGTCTCCAGTTTCAGTTGTGAATGTACAATAAGTTGCAGGTTTCTTATAGTTCCTCGGGGGTAAATCACAAACAAGAATTAGCACATCACCAGCCCAGCTTCCTCTCCCCAGCCTGTCTGTTTAAAGTTAAAGTGAACGACGGACTCAAATATCAAAGGCATATTGCCCCTAAATGAGCCAATCAGCTCCACATACAGCTGGAAACAAGAGCAGGGGACAAATCTTTGAAAGTTTTAATTATACATGGTAACCGTTCATTTCAAGCTAAATAATTTTTGCCACTTCTATGTGGGTGATACACCCTGCTTGTCACCCAGCCTAATCTCTGTCTCAGTCTGCAACAGGGGGTATAAAAATTATATGGATACTATGTTCTAGCTTCTTTTCTGTTATTGTGTTTATCTTTTAAGGGAATGACAAATGCTTGCTATATAGTTGTTTGAAGAAATCAATTTTCTGAGAAAGAAATCTGTCTGGGTTGACCTGACTAGACAGATTAGAATTGGTGCCCTTGGAATTGGCAATCTTGTTACTCATCTATGAGGACTTTCCAGGGAAGAGGTGGGCAGTTTGAGATTGGTTTCAGGCATCAGGTGTGGGGAGAAACAAGTTTGTTATCTGTTCCTGTCAGGGAGATGATGGCCTGGATCCCAGGGGTTCAGGCTCTGGAGATAACTGCAATGAATCATTTGTGAGGCAAGCCCTTGAAGCTTCTGTTCTGTGTGATGCGATCTTCCTCACCCATTTGATCTCCCACCCCCAAGTGATACATCAGTTCCTCAGATAGGGAGATATAGTGGACGGTGTGGATTTGTCGGGCCAGAACACAATCGCCTTTAGGAAACTCCTCCTCCTTCCCTCTATTCATGTGCTCTACCCCTTCTCCCTACAGGATGAGGTGTGATGACTGGCCCAGTCATGGTCAAGAGCCATCCCTCAGGTGAACTTCTAAGTGGGATTCAAGGCGTAGCATGCCTATCCTTCCACAGGACTCCTGTATCCTTTGGAATCAAGCACAGGATTGGAAATCGGGGATACAGCTAGTGAGGAAATGTAGCCCAGCCTTTGAGAACAGACGCACCTACCATTCAAGCAGTTGAGTGACATTGTGCAAATTACTCAACACTCTGAGCCTCACTAATCCTATAAGTCAAATGGGCACAATATCTGCCTGGCAATGCTTTCTTTTTGAGACGGAGTCTCGCTCTGTCACCCAGGCTGGAGTGCAGTGGCGTGATCTTGGCTCACTGCAAGCTCCGCCTCCTGGGTTCTCACCATTCTCCTGCCTCAGCCTCCCGAGTAGCTGGATCTACAGGTGCCCACCACCACGCCTGGCTAATTTTTGTATTTTTAGTAGAGACGGGGTTTCACCGTGTTAGCCAGGATGGTCTCGATCTCCTGACCTCGTGATCCGCCCGCCTTGGCCTCCCAAAGTGCTGGGATTACAGGTGTGATCCACTGCGCCCAGCCCAGACAAGGCTTTTTTAAGAACCAAGTTACTGCATGTAAAGTTCTGGAAATACTGTAGTTAGTAAAAAGTAATAAATGCAGATATAGTCATATACCAAATTAGTAAGCCTCCTCAGTCAGTGATGATAAAATGGGGTCATGTTTATGTTTAACTCCCAAAAGTCCAGGATCCTAATTCTGAGTACTGTGTTGGTTCTACCTTTCCAAATACTCTAAAATTTTCTCTGAATTTCCCTAATTGCTCTCTCCTGTGTGTTCACAAAATGATCTGAGAACATCTCCAGTTGGGATTCTCATCAGGTAGAATCCGCTACATTTTTCTCTCTTTCATTGTCACGGTCAAGGGTGCCCCTTCTTAGGTGACCAGAGTCCAGGCCAGGGATGTTGTCCCTGATATTCTCTTTATCGTTGCTTCCTAGGGTGACCCAGTGGTGCTGGGTCCTGGAGGCAGTGAGGAACTACCTGGGCCTCCGATTCATTTCTTATTTTCTAAAGCAACTCAGCAAACTCCAAAGAATCAGCAGCATTCAAGAATAATCCCATCTCCATTATTCTTCACCCTTCAGAAAACAAAATCTGCCCAACATGACTGAATAACACCAGCTCTAGAGATAGACAACTTCTTCAAATTTGTGGCCATTTCTCTCTACACTCACCAAAACCTCGATGGCAGCCTCACATGTCAGAAACCTGAGACTCAGTCTCGGTCAGGTCACACATGGTATTTGAGCCAGCTCTTCATTTATCAAAACAAACCCAGAATGTAAAACCCATCCACAACCAGTGACCACATGCTTGGAGAACAGAGAGATGGATAACATATGGGTTTGCAGAGGTCAAGTGGCCTCCAAGGAAGAAGGTGAATATGATTTGTTGGAGAGCAAATAAATCAGCTTCTTCCCTCCTCCCTTTCTTACACATGTCATGTGATATGTAGGTTTTTCTAACAATAAAAACAAATTATGATGATAACAAGGTCAAGGTATAGCATTTATTATAACTCAGTTTGGCTTTATAAGGAAATACAGGTATTAGGTCAATAAATAATTTGTGTATGTATTGAAATTATCATCAATTGATATTACATCTTAGTATTTAAAAATATATCAAAATTCTTTTTTGTAATATCAAACTTTAGACACATGTAAACAATTAAGCCTCTGTTAATGGAGTGGGGTCAAAAGGTACGTGTTTGGGAAACCTATTTAATTTTTACAAACGAAACACTGGCAATAAACACTAATATAATAATATATTAAAACTCACTTGGAGTTATCTTTCCAGCCTTTCAAAGCTAACTTTGTGCTGTGGTTGAGAAAATCTGCCCACTAAAACTACCAGTAAATGGCTAGCTGTGTAGCAGTAAGATTTCAATAAAATCTTGCATGAAATGGGTCTCACACTTACAGCAAAATGAATCTGAAACAATTAAGAAAGGATATAGGCCAGGCGCGGTGGCTCAAGCCTGTAATCCCAGCACTTTGGGAGGCCGAGGCGGGCGGATCACGAGGTCAGGAGATCGAGACCACGGTGAAACCCCGTCTCTACTAAAAATACAAAAAATTAGCCGGGCGCAGTGGCGGGCGCCTGTAGTCCCAGCTACTCAGGAGGCTGAGGCAGGAGAATGGTGTGAACCCGGGAGGCGGAGCTTGCAGTGAGCCGAGATCGCGCCACTGCACTCCAGCCTGGGCGACAGAGCGAGGCGGCAACCAAACACCCAAGGAATATAAGGCACATTTCATGGAGCCCACCCCTTCCAGCCACAAATGGCTGCTCTGTGTAGATGCTGCTGAAGGTTCTCCACTCTAATGGTGAGCCCCAGACATTGATACCTCACCAAACAACAGTTTTTAATGAATTATTACTGCTTTTCCATTTTCTCTTAATTTTACTAGTCTTCCATATCCTTCTCTGTTAAATTAATACTTCTCTGTTGTATTTTATCGCTATTGAGGATGTATGACTGCTGACTGCTTCACCACTTCAAATGAATGAAACTGGATTATGGCTGTTTCCTCAATTACCCCTAATTTTAGTAGAGAGGTGGCCTCCAGAATGCCCTCCAGTGCTGTATGATAAGGGAAGAAGGCTCTGAGAACTGACTCTGGAAGTCTGACCAGGCCTACAGAGCAGGGGAAGGCTGAAAGTGCCCAGGTAACTTTTTCCTGAAAGGGGCTAGGGTGAGGACAGAGTGGTGGAGAGAAACGCAGCAAGTCTGGAAGAAACCAGATGTCTTCACTGACCAACTCAGTTCAGAGAAATTATTTAGTAAAAGTAATTTAGGAAAACAAGCAGTAAAAGTTTTATTAATATTTTGATGTGAAGTGTCTATTGTGTTTATTGTTGTTCAAACTTTTATTTTGAAATAATTATAGATTCACATGTAGTTGTAAGAAATAATAGAGTTCTTTTAGTACCCTTTGCCCAGTTTCGTCCACTGAACATCTTGCGAAACATCTGTACAAAAAAGCAGGATACTGACATTGATACAGTCTAGATGCAGAATACTTGCATCACTACAAGGATCCCTCACATTGTCCTTTTTCTAGCCTCATTTCCTTCTTTGCTGTTCCCTGGCAACTACTAATCTGTTCTCCGTTTCTATCATTTTGTCATTTTATGAGTGTTATAGAAATAGAGTCATACAATTTGTAACATTTTGCGATTGGCTTTTTTTTTCTCTTCCACTCAGCATAATTCTCTGGGGAGTCATCCAAGTTCTGTGTGTTGATAGTTAATTCCTTTTAATTGCTGGTATGATATGGATATGCCATAATTTGTTTAAACCACTGAAGGACATTGGGGTTATTTCCAGTTTGGGATTTTTACTGTGAATAAGAATGTTATAAACATTCATGCACAGGTTTTAGTGTCAACATAATTTTTGACTATTCTGGGATGAAAGCCCAGGAGTACAATTGCTGGGTCAATGGCGGTTACATGTTTAGTTTCTAAAAAAACTGCTGTTTTCAAGATGGCAGTAACATTTTACATTCCCTCCAGTAGTTTATGTGTGACTCAATTTCTCCATATCTTCAACAGCATTTGATTTTGGCACTATTTTTTATTTTGCTGATTCTCATAGGTATGTTGTGATATTTCATTGTGGTTTTGTGTTTTCCTTATGGAGAATGATGCTTACCACTGTTTTATGGGCTTATGTGACATTTGTATATATTCTTCAATAAAGTGTCTTTGCATATATTTTGCCCATTTTCTGTATTGAATTGTATGTTTTCAGCATTTTTAATATATTCTAGATGCCAGTCATTTAGTGGATATGTAGATTGCAAGTATTTTCTCCAAAACCATACCTTGTATTTTCATTATTTTAAGAGGGTCTTTTGAAGAAAGAAAGTTAAAAATTTTGATGAAGCTCAATTTATCAATATTTTCCTTTTACATATTATGCTTTCAGTGATCAATCTAAAAACACTTTGCCTAGTCCTAGATATTGAAGATTTTCTCTTATGCTTCTATTCTGAAAGTTTTACACTTTTACATTTTACATTTAAGTCTGTGATCCATTTTAAATAAACTTTTGCATAATGTGTGTGGTTTATGTCAAGGTTTTGTTTTTGTTTTTTGCCTGTGGATATTCAATTCCTCCAGTACCATCTGTTGACAAGACTATTGCTCCTACATTGAATTGCATTTACATCTTTCTTAAAAATGATCAAGTTGTACTTACATGGATATATTTCTGGGTTCTCTATTCTGTTCCATCAATCTATATGTTTATTCCTTTATGAATACTACCAGTCTTGATTCCTATATCTACATAATAAGTTTTGAAATTGAGTAGAATGATACCTCCTACTGTATTCTACCTTCTCAAAATTGTTTTGGATATTCTAGCTCCTTTGCCTTTTCATGTAAATATTAGAGTAATATTGTATATATCTACAAGAAATCTTGTTGGGATTTTGAATTAAACTTAACATTAAATGGAGGTGGAGCCAAGATGGCCGAATAGGAACAGCTCCAGTCTACAGCTCCCAGCGTAAGTGACGCAGAAGACAGGCGATTTCTGCATTTCCAACTGAGGTACCAGGTTCATCTCACTGGGGAGTATCGGACAGTGGGTGCAGGACAGTGGGTGCAGCGCACCATGAGCGAGCCAAAGCAGGGCGAGGCATCGCCTCACCCGGGAAGCACAAGGGGTCAGAGAATTCCCTTTCCTAGTCAAAGAAAGGGGTGTCAGATGGCATCTGGAAAATCAGGTCACTCCCACCCTAATACTGCACTTTTCCAACAGGCTTAACAAATGGCACACCAGGAGATTATATCCCGCACCTGGATCAGAGGGTCCTATGCCCACAGAGCCTCGCTCAGTGCTAGCACAGCAGTCTGAGATCAAACCGCAAGGTGGCAGCAAGGCTGGGGGAGGGGCGCCCACCACTGCTGGGGCTTGAGTAGGTAAAAAAAAAAAGAGGCCTGGAAGCTCAAACTGGGTGGAGCCTACCACAGCTCAAGGAGGCCTGCCTGCCTCTGTAGGCTCCACCTCTGGGGGCAGGGCACAGACAAACAAAAGGCAGCAGTAACCTCTGCAGACTTAAATGTCCCTGTCTGACAGCTTTGAAGAGAGTAGTGGTTCTCCCAGCATGCAGCTTGAGATGTGAGAACAAGCAGACTGCCTCCTCAAGTGGGTCCCTGACCCCTGAGTAGCCTAACTGGGAGGCATCCCCCAGTAGGGGCGGACTGACACCTCACATGGCTGGGTACTCCTCTGAGACAAAACTTCTAGAGGAATGATCAGGCCGCAGCATTTGCGGCTCACCGATATCCACGGTTCTGCAGCCACCGCTGCTGATACCTACCAAACAGGATCTGGAGTGGACCTCCAGCAAACTCCAACAGATGTGCAGTTGAGGGTCCTGACTGTTAGAAGGAAAACTAACAAACAGAAAGGACATCCACACCAAAAACCCATTGGTAGGTCATCATCATCAAAAACCAAAGGTGGATAAAACCACAAAGAAGGGGAAAAAACAGAGCAGAAAAACCAGAAACTCTAAAAATCAGAGCGCCTCTCCTCCTCCAAAGGAACGCAGCTCCTCACCAGCAATGGAACAAAGCTGGATGGAGAATGACTTTGACGAGTTGAGAGAAGAAGGCTTCAGAAGATCAAACTACTCTGAGCTAAAGGAGGAAGTTCAAACAAATGGCAAAGAAGTTAAAAATCTTGAAATAAAATTAGACGAATGGCTAACTAGAATAACCAATGCAGAGAAGTCCTTAAAGGACCTGATGGAGCTGAAAAACATGGCACGAGAACTACGTGACAAATGCACAAGGCTCAGTAGCCGATTCGATCAACTGGAAGAAAGGGTATCAGCGATGGAAGACTAAATGAATGAAATGAAGTGAGAAGAGAAGTTTAGAGAAAAAAGAATAAAAAGAAACGAACAAAGCCTCCAAGAAATATGGGACTATGTGAAAAGACCAAATCTACGTCTGAATGGCGTACCTGAAAGTGACGGGGAGAATGGAACCAAGTTGTAAAACACTCTGCAGGATATTATCCAGGAGAACTTCCCCAATCTAGCAAGGCAGGCCAACATTCACATTCAGGAAATACAGAGAATGCCACAAAGATACTCCTTGAGAAGAGCAACTCCAAGACACATAATTGTCAGATTCACCAAACTTACAATGAAGGAAAAAATGTTAAGGGCAGCCAGAGAGTACGGTCGGGTTACCTACAACGGGAAGCCTATCAGACTAACAGTGGATCTCTTGGCAGAAACTCTACCAGCCAGAAGAGAGTGGGGGCCAATATTCAACATTCTTAAAGAAAAGAATTTTCAACCCAGAATTTCATATCCAGCCAAACTAAGCTTCATAAGTGAAGAAGAAACAAAATCCTTTACAGACAAGCAAATGCTGAGAGATTTTGTCACCACCAGGCCTGCCCTAAAAGAGCTCCTGAAGGAAGCACTAAACATGGAAAGGAATAACCAGTACCAGCCACTGCAAAAACAGGCAAAATTGTAAAGACCATCGAGGCTAGGAAGAAACTGCATCAACTAAAGAGCAAAATAACCAGCTAACATCATAATGACAGGATCAAATTCACATACAACAATATTAACCTTAAATGTAAATGGACTAAATGCTCCAATTAAAAGACACAGACTGGCAAATTGGATAAAGAGTCAAGACCCATCAGTGTGCTATATTCAGGAAACACATCTCGTGCAGAGACACACACAGACTCAAAATAAAGGGATGGAGGAAGATCTAACAAGCAAATGGAAAACAAAAAAGGGCAGGGGTTGCAAACCTAGTCTCTGATAAAACAGACTTTAAACCAACAAAGATCAAAAGAGACAAAGAAGGCCATTACATAATGGTAAGGGGATCAATTCAACAAGAAGAGCTAACTATCCTAAATATATATGCACCCAATACAGGAACAGCCAGATCCATAAAGCAAGTCTTTAGTGACCTACAAAGAGACTTAGACTCCCACACAATAATAACGGGAGACTTTAACATCCCACTATCAACATTGGACAGATCAATGAGACAGAAAGTTAACAAGGATATCCAGGAATTGAACTCAGCTCTGCACCAAGCGGACCTAATAGACATCTACAGAACTCTCCACCCCAAATCAATAAAATATATATTCTTTTCAGCACCACACCACGCCTATTCCAAAACTGACCACAGAGTTGGAAATAAAGCACTCCTCAGCAAATGTAAAAGAACAGAAATTGTAACAAACTGTCTCTCAGACTATACTGCAATCAAACTAGGACTCAGGATTAAGAAACTCACTCAAAACCGCTCAACTACATGGAAACTGAACAACCTGCTCCTGAATGACTACTGGGTACATAATGAAATGAAGGCAGAAATAAAGATGTTCTTTGAAACCAATGAGAACAAAGACACAACATACCAGAATCTCTGGGACACGTTCAAAGCAGTGTGTAGAGGGAAATTTATAGCACTAAATGCCCACAAGAGAAAGCAGGAAAGATCTAAAATTGACACCCTAACATCACAATTAAAAGAACTAGAAAAGCAAGAGCAAACACATTCAAAAGCTAGCAGAAGGCAAGAAACAACTAAAATCAGAGCAGAACTGAAGGAAATACAGACACAAAAAACCCTTCAGAAAATCAATGAATCCAGGAGCTGGTTTTTTGAAAAGATCAACAAAATTGATAGACTGCTAGCAAGACTAATAAAGAAGAAAAGGGAGAAGAATCAAGTAGATGCAATAAAAAATGACAAAGGGGATATCACCACTGATCCCACAGAAATACAAACTACCATCAGAGAATACTATAAACACCTCTACACAAATACACTAGAAAATCTAGAAAAAATGGATAAATTCCTCGACACATACACCCTCCCAAGACTAAACCAGGAAGAAGTGGAATCTCCGAATAGATCAGAAAGAGGCTCTGAAATTGAGGCAATAATTAATAGCTTACCAACCAAAAAAAGTCCAGGACCAGATGGATTCACAGCTAAATTCTATCAGAGGTAAAAGGAGGAGCTGGTACCATTCCTTTTGAAGCTATTCCAATCAATAGAAAAAGAGGGAATCCTCCCTAACTCATTTGATGAGGCCAGTATCATCCTGATACCAAAGCCTGGCATAGACACAACAAAAAAAGAGAATTTTAGACCAATAGATCTATAATTTTAGATCAATACCCTTGATGAACATCGATGCAAAAATCCTCAATAAAATACTGGCAAACCAAATCCAGCAGCACATCAAAAAGCTTATCCACCATGATCAAGTGAGCTTCATCCCTAGAATGCAAGGCTGGTTCAACATATGAAAATCAATAAATGTAATCCAGCATATAAACAGAACCAAAGACAAAACCACATGATTACCTCAATAGATGCAGAAAAGACCTTTGACAAAATTCAACAACCTTCATGCTAAAAACTCTCAATAAATTAGGTATTGATGGGACATATCTCAAAATAATAAGAGCTATCTATGACAGACCCACAGCCAACATCATACTGGATGGGCAAAAACTGGAAGCATTCCCTTTGAAAACTGGCACAAGACATGGATGCCCTCTCTCACCACTCCTATTCAACATAGTGTTGGAAGTTCTGGCCAGGGCAACCAGGCAGAAGGAAATAAAGGGTATTCAAGTAGGAAAAGAGGAAGTCAAATTGTCCCTGTTTGCAGATGACATGATTGTATATCTAGAAAATCCCATTGTCTCAGCCCAAAGTCTCCTGAAGCTGATAGCCAACTTCAGCAAAGTCTCAGGATACAAAATCAATGTGCAAAAATCACAAGCATTCTTATACACCAATTACAGACAGAGAGCCAAATCATGAGTGAACTCCCATTCACAACTGCTTCAAAGGGAATAAAATACCTAGGAATCCAACTTACAAGGGATGTGAAGGACCTCTTCAAGGAGAACTACAAACCACTGCTCAATGAAATAGGATAGAAATAATTGGAAGAACATTCCATGCTCATGGGTTGGAAGAATCAATATCGTGAAAATGGCCATACTGCCCAAGGTAATTTATAGATTCAATGTCATCCCCATCAAGCTACCAATGACTTTCTTCACAGAATTGGAAAAAACTACTTTACAGTTCATATGGAACCAAAAAAGAGCCCAGATCACCAAGTCAATCCTAATCCAAAAGAACAAAGCTGGAGGCAACAGGCTACCTGACTTCAAACTATACTACAAGGCTACAGTAACCAAAACAGCATGGTACTGGTACCAAAACAGACATACAGACCAACGGAACAGAACAGAGCCCTCAGAAATAATGACGCATATCTACAACTATCTGATCTTTGACAAACCTGACAAAAACAAGCAATGGGAAAAGGATACTCTATTTAATAAATGGTGCTGGGAAAACTGGCTAGCCATATGTAGAAAGCTGAAACTGGATCTCTTCCTTACACCTTATACAAAAATTAATTCAAGATGGATTAAAGACTTACATATTAGACTTAAAACCATAAACACTGTAGAATAAAACCTAGGCAATACCATTCAGGACATAGGCGTGGGCAAGGACTTATGTTGAAAACACCAAAAGCAAAGGCAACGAAAGTCAAAATTGACAAATGGGATCTAATTAAACTAAAAAGCTTCTGAACAGCAAAATAAACTACCATCAGAGTGAACAGGCAACCTACAGAATGGGAGAAAATTTTTGCAACCCACTCATCTGACAAAGGGCTAATATCCAGAATCTACAATGAACTCAAACAAATTTACAAGAAAAAAACAAACAACCCCATCAAAAAGTCGGTGAAGGACATGAACAGATGCTTCTCAAAAGAAGACATTTATGCAGCCAAAAAACACATGCAAAAATGCTCATCATCACTGGCCATCAGAGAAATGCAAATCAAAACCACAGTGAGACACCATCTCACACCAATTAGAATGGCAATCATTAAAAAGTCAGGAAACAACAGGTGCTGGAGAGGATGTGGAGAAATAGGAACACTTTTACACTGTTGGTGGGACTGTAAACTAGTTCAACCATTGTGGAAGTCAGTGTGGCGATTCCTCAGGGATCTAGAACTAGAAATACCATTTGACCCAGCCATCCCATTACCGGGTATATACCCAAAGGATTATAAATCATGCTGCTATAAAGACACATGCACACAAATGTTTATTGCAGCACTATTCACAATAGCAAAGACTTGGAGCCAACCCAAATGTCCAACAATGATAGACTGGATTAAGAAAATGTGGCACATATACACCATGGAACACTATGCAGCCATAAAAAATGATGAGTTCATGTCCTTTGTGGGGACATGGATGAAGCTGGAAACCATCATTCTCAGCAAACTATCGCAAGGACAAAAAAGCAAACACCACATGTTCTCACTCATAGGTGGGAATTGAACAATGAGAACACATGGACACAGGAATGGGAATATCACACACAAGGGGACTGTTGTGGGGTGGGGGGAAGGGGGAGGGATAGCAGTAGGAGATATACCTAATGCTAAATGATGAGTTAATGGGTGCAGCACACCAACATGGCACATGTATACATATGTAACAAACCTGCACGTTATGCACATGTACCCTAAAACTTAAAGTAAAATAATAATAAAATAAAAAAACATTAAACATATTTAAATTCATTAAACATGAATTAAACATGCATATAACTTTGGAGAGTATTGACATTTTTACTATTTAGTTTTTCAGTTCATGAGCATGATCTCTCTCCTATTTAAAATTTTTTTGGTTTATTTCATCAGTGTATTTTAGTTCATTGATTTCTGCTGTTATCTATATTATTTCTCTGTTTCTGTTTGCTCTGGGTTGTTTTGCTCTTCATTTTTTACATTTAGAAGTTTAAATTGTTTAGAGTTTTCTTGTTTTCTAAATTAAATATTTAGTTCTATAAATTTTCTTCTCAGCACTGTTTTAGCTGTGATATACAAATTTTGATGTGTTGTGTTTTCATTTTTATTTAATGTTTTAAAACTAAATTCCGTTGAGACTTCCTCTTTGATCCATGAATTATTTAGAAGCACATTGGTTAGTCTATAAGTGTTTGGAGATTTTCCTGTTACCCTTCTGTTATTGATTTTTAGTTTTATTCCACTGTGGCCAGAAAATAAACTATGTATTGTTTCAATTATCTTAAAATTGTTAAAGCTTGTTTTATCTTCCACAATATGATGTATCTTGGTATATATTCCATAGGTGCTTAAAAAGCATGTTATTCTACTGTTAATGGGTGGAGCGTTCTACATATGTCAATTAGATCTTATTAACTGATTGTTGCTGAATTCTTCTATATCTCTGCTGATTTTTGGTCTAGTGTTCTTTTAAATGCTGACAGACGAGATGTTGAAGTTTCCAACTATAATTGTAGATTTGTCTATTTCTCTTTTCAGCTCTATCAGTTTCTTGCTCACATATTGCACCTATGTTGTTCGGTGGATGCACAATTAGAATTGCTATGTCTTCTTTGTGGGCTGACTCCTTTATTATTATGTAACATTCTTCTTTGTCTCTGGTAATTTTCTTTGCCCTGAAGGCTATTTTATCAGATATTAATATCTGATAAATACTCTATCAGATATTAATAGAATTGAAGAAGCTACTTCTGCTTTTGATAAACATTTTCATAATCTCTTTTTCGATCCTTTTAATTTCAACCTACTTAGATTGCTATGTTTGAAGTTTTTTCTAGAGAGCGTATAATTGGGTCATAATTTTTCATTTTTAAGATGATACTTAATAATATATGTATTTGTGGAGTATGTGATATTTTGATACATACAGATAATGTGTAATAATACAACTAGGAGAATTGACATATTCATTATCTCAAATACTTTTTTTTTTTTTTTGAGATGGAGTTTCACTCTTGTTGCCCAGGCTGGAGTGCAATGGTGTGATCTTGGCTCACAGTAACCTCCTGCCTCAGCCTCTGGAGTAGCTGAGATTACAGGCATGAACCACCAGACCCGGCTAATTTTGTAATTTTAGTAGAGATAAGGTTTCTCCATGTTGGTCAGGCTGGTCTGGAACTCCTTACCTCAGGTGATCTGCCTGCCTTGGACTCCCAAAGTGCTGGGATTACAGGCATGAGCCACTGCACTCAACCTCAAACACTATTTCTTTGTGTGAAACCATTAAAAATTCTCTTCTAGCTATTCTGAAATATAGAGTAAATTATTGTTAACTGTAGTCACCCCGCTGTGCTACAGAACACTAGAACTTTTCCTCCTATCTAACTGCTTTTTGAACCTGTTAATCAAGCCCTCCCTACACCTACTTGTCCCCCTACACTTTCCAGCTTCTTATAACTACTATTTCACTCTATGAGATCAACTCTTTTTGGCTCCCACATATGTTAGAACACGTGGTATTTGTCTTTCTGTGCCTAGTTTATTTCACTTAACATAATGTCCTTCAGGTTCATCCATGTTACCACAAATGACAAGATTTCATTCTTTTTTATGGTTGGATAATATTCCATTGTGTACATATACCACATTTTATTTGTTCATTGTTCTATTGATGGGCAACTAGGTTGTTTCCATATCTTGATTATTATAAATAGTGCTGCAAGAAACATGGAGGGGCAGATATTTTTTGATATACTGGTATCGTTTCCTTTGGATATGTGCCCAGTGGTAGAATTGCTGGATGATATGGTATTTGTATTTTTAGTTGCTTGAGTAACTTCCATACAGTTTTCCATAATGGCTGTACTAGTTTACATTCCCATCAGTGGTGTTTAAGGCTTCTGCTTTCTCTTCATTACCAGCATTTGTAAACTTTGATGTTTTCTTTTTTTTTTTTTTTTTTTTTTTTTTTTTTTCTGAGACAGAGTCTTGCTCTGTCACCCAGGCTGGAGTGCAGTGGCACAATCTCGGCTCACTGCAAACTCCGCCTCCCGGGTTCATGCCATTCTCCTGCCTCAGCCTCTCCGAGTAGCTGGGACTACAGGCGCCCGCCACCACGCCCGGCTAATTTTTTTGTATTTTTAGTAGAGACGGGGTTTCACCGTGGTCTCGATCTCCTGACCTCGTGATCCGCCCGCCTCGGCCTCCCAAAGTGCTGGGATTACAAGCGTGAGCCAATAATAGTCATTTTAACTGGGATACTATGATATCTCATTGTGGTGTTGATTCACATTTCCATGATAATTAGTGATGTTCGGCATTTTTTCATATATTTGTTGCCATTTGTATGTCTTCTTTGAGAAATATCTATTCATATCATTTGTCTGTTTTAAAATTGGATTATTTATCTTTTTGTTGTTGAGTTGAGTTCCTTATACATTCTGGATATTAATCCCTGTTGGATGGATAGTTTGTAAATACTTTCTCCCATCCTGTAGGTTGTCTCTTCACTTTGTTGTTTCCTTTGCCATGAAGAAGCGTTTTAGTTTCACATAACCCCATTTGTCTATTTTTGCTTTTGATGCCTGTGCTTTTGAGATCTCATCTAGAAAGTCTTGGCCTAGACCAATGTCCTGAAGCATTTTCCTTAAATTTTCTTCTTATAGTTTCATAGTTTGGGGTCTTACATTTAAGTCTTTAATCACATCGAGTTGATTTTTGTAATAGTGAGAAATAGGGATCTAGTTTCATTCTTCTGCGTATGAATATCCAGTTTCCCCAGCCCCACTTATTAAAGAAACTGTCCTTTCTCCATTGTATGTTCTTGGTGACTTTTTCAAAAATCATTTGGCTGTAAATATGTAAATTTATTTCTGGGTTCTCTATTCTGTTCAGTTGGGCTATGTATCTGTTTTTATACCAGTACCATGCTGTTTTGGTTACTATAGCTTTGTAGTACATTTTGTGTGTGGTGCCTACAGCTTTGTTCTTTTTGCTCAAATTGCTTTTTCTATTTGGGGTCTCTTCTGATTTCATATAAATTTTAGGATGGTTTTTTCTATTTCTGTGAAGAATATTATTGTTATTTTGATAGGGATTGCATTAAATATGTAGTTTTCTTTGGGTAGTATGGACATTTTAACAATATTAATTCTTCCAATCCATGATGATAGGATAGCTTTAAATTTTTGGTGTGCTCTTCAATTTCTTTCATCAGTGACTTATAGTTTTCACTGAAGAGATCTTTCATCACTTTGGTTAAATTTATACCTAGGTAATTTTTTTGCACCTGTTGTAAATGGGATTGCTTTCTTGATTTTTTTTTCAGATGGTTTGCAATTGGTGTATAGAAATGCTACTGACTTTTGTGTGTTGATTTTCTATTCTGCAGCTTTACTGAATTTGTTTATCGGGTCAAACAGATTTTGGCAGAGTCTTTAGGCTTTTCTAAACATAAGATTATGTTGTCTGCAAACAGGGACAAGTTGACTTCCTCATTTTCAGTTTGAATGCCCTTAATTTATTTCTCTTGCCTAATTGCTCTGAGTGGGAATTTGAGTACTATATTGAATAAAAGTGGCACAAGTGGGCATTCTGGTCTTCTACCAGATCTTAGAGGAAAGGCTTTCAACATTTCCTATTTCAGTATGATGTTAGCTGTGAGTTCGCCATTTGTGACTTTTATTGTTTTGAGGTACATTTGTTCTATGCTTAATTTGTTCAGTTTTTATCAAGATGTTAAATTTTATTAAATGTTTTTCCTCTGTCTATTGAGAAGATCATATGATTATTGTACTTCATTCTGTTGATATGATCTATCACATTTATTGATTATGTATGTTAAACCATCCTTCAATCCCTGGAATAAATCCTACTTGATCATGGTGTATAATCTTTTTGATGTGCTGTTGGATTTGATTTGCTAGTATTTTTTCTTAGAACATTTGCGTCTATGTTCATCAGTAATATTGGCCTGTAGCTACCTTTGTTTGTCCTTTTCTGGTTTTGAGATCAGGGTAATGCTGGCCTTATAGAGTGTGCTTAGAAGAATTCCCTTCCCTTCATTTTTTGGAAAAGTTTGAGAAGAATTAATGTTAATTCTAAAAGTTTGGTGGAATTCAGCAGTAAAACCATCCAGTCCTGAACTTTTCTGTGTTGGGAGTCTTTTTATTACTGATTCAATCTCATAACTTGTTATTAGTCTGTTCACATTGTATGCATACAGGAATTTGTCCTTTTCTTCTACGTTTTCCAATTTTTTGCATAGAGTTGTTCATAATAGTCTCTAACAATCAATTGTATTTCTGTGGTATTGATTGTAAAGTCTCCTTTATAGTCTCTGATCTTCTTTATTTAGGTCCACTTTTTTATCTTAGCCTACCTAAAGGTTTGTCAATCTTGTTTATCATTTAAGAAAACCAACTTTCATTTCACTGATCCTTTGGGGTTTTCTTTAGTCTCTATTTTGTTTAGTTCTACTCTAATCTTTATTATATTTTCTCCTTCTATTTATTTTGAGTTTGGTTTGTTCTTACTTTTTTCATTTCTTGAGCTGCACTGTTAGGTTGCTTATTTCCAGTACTTTTTTGATGCAGGCATTCATTGCTATAACTTCCCTCTTAGTATTGCTTTTGCTATATCCCATAGGTCTTGGTATGCTGTGTTTTCATTTTTATTTGTTTCAATAAATTATGTAAATTTCCTTCTTAATTTATTGCCCATTGGTTGTTCAGGAACATGCTGTTAAATTTCCATGTGTTTGTACAGTTTCCAAAATTCCTTTTGCTACATATTTTTAGTTTATTCTACCTTGGTCAGAAAGGATACTTGATACAACTGATTTTTAAAAATTTGTTGAGACTTGCTCTGTAGCCTAACATATGTTCTATTCTGGAGAATATCCCATGTGCTAATTAGTAGAATGTGTATTCTGCAGCTGTTGAAGTAAACGTTGGTTAGGTCCATTTGGTCTAGAATGTAATTTGACTCTGATGTTTCTTTGTTGGTTTTCTGTCTGGATGATCTGTTGATTGCTGAAAGTGTGGGTGCTAAAGTCCCCTACTAATATTGTATTGCAATCTATCTCTCCCTTTAGATCTATTAGTATTTGCTTTATATATTTGATGCTTCAGTGTTGGGTGCATATATATTTACAAGTGTTGTATCCTTTTGCTGAATTGACCCATTTATGATTATTATATAAATAACTTGTCTGTTTCTACAGTTTTTGACTTAAAGTCTATTTTATCTGATATAAATATAATTACTGCTATTCTCTTTTGCTTTCCATTTGCATGAGGTATCTTTTTCCATCCCTTTAGTTTCAGTCTATGTGTGTCCTTCAGGTAAGGTGAGTCTCTTTTTGGCAGCATATACTTGGGTCTTGTTCTTTAATCATTCAGATGTGTTATCATTTTTAATCCACCCTGCTAATTTCTGTCTTTCAGTGGCTGTTTTGCAGGCCACTCACATTTAATGTAATTATTGATATGTTAAGAGTTTGTCTGCTATTTTTTGTTTTCTGTTTGTTCTGTTTTTCATTTCTCTCTTTTTAAAATGCCTTCCTGTGGATTAGTTGCCATTTTAAAAATAACATGATGATTTATCTTTGTTTTAAATCTATATTTTTGTATAGCTTTTGAGTGGTTTCCTGAAGTTTTACATTACATATACATAACTTATTACAATCATTGTCAGTTCTAGTGGAATATAGAAACCCTACCCCCTTTACCTCCACATTTATAATAAAATTATCTTAATATAAAATAGTTATCTTAAATATTTCCTATACAAACATTTAGAACTGCATTGAATAGTGTTAGAATTTTTGCTTTTCTGTCAAGCATAATTCACAAATCCAAGAGGATAAGGAAAATTTACCCATATTTTTACTCTTGCAGTTGTTCTTTCTTTTTTCTTCATGTTTGGAAACCTCTCTTACCATTTCCTTTCTGTTAAGAGAATTTCCTCTACTTATTATTTCAGGGTAGGTCTTTTTGGTGACAAAATTCTCTTAATTCTGCCTTCCTATGAAAATGACATGATTTCCTTTCCATTCCTGGAAGAGTATTTTTGCTGGATATATAAATCTATGTTGGTATTTTTTTTCTTCCAGCATTAGGAATATGTGGTGCCACATCCTTACATCTTCCATGGTTTCTGATGAGAATTTACAATCATTTAAATGGTTTTTACTCTGTAGGTAAGATGGTGTTTCTTTCTTGCAGCTTCTACAATTTTTTTTTGTCTTAGTTTTCAGAAGTTTGATATGTCTTGGATTTCTTTGGCTTCATTCTCTTTGAGGTTCTCTTAATTTTTGAAACTGTAGGCATATGTCTTATGCCAAATTAAAAAGTTATCAATCATAATTTCTGGGAGTACTTTTTAAGTCTTGCTTTATTGTCTTGTCCTTCTGGGACTCTGATGACACAAACAGATCTTTTGTTATAGTCTCACAGGTTCCTGAAGTTCATTTGTTTTAAGCTTATTTTTTCTCCATTGTCCAGGATTAAGTAACTTACATTGTTCTGTCCTTAAGTTTGCTGATTCTTTCCTCTGTGCCCGCTATTTTGCTATTAGGCCCATCCATTGAAATTTTTGTTGTTTGAAAATTTCAGTTATTGTATTTTTCAGTTCCAGAAGTTCCATTTGGTTCTTCTTTATATTTCTTTTCTGAGACTTTTATATTTCTTCACTGGGACTTTTCATTTTACTTTAAAAAAATTGTTTTAAGAACATTTGTAATTGCTCTTTGAAGCATTTTTATTATGACTGCTTTAAAATCCTTGTCAGATAATTCTAATATCTCTGTCATATTCATATCTCTATTGATTGTCTTTCTTCATTACAGTTGAGATTTTCTCAGTTCTTAGTATGCTGAATAATATTTTATTGAAACAAGGTCATTTTGGGTATTATGATTCTGAACTTTATTTAAACCTTCTGTTTTAGCTGTGTGTGTGTGTGTGTGTGTGTGTGTGTGTGTGTGTGTGTGTGATGCCACTTCAGCAGAGGTAGAAAGGGACACTGTCTTCTTAGTGCAAGGTTGGGTAAGCATCAAGATTTCCTACTTAGCCTCTGTAGTCACCTGAGGAAGTAAGGTCCCCTTACGACTGCTCCTGGCTCCTCACCAGGCCTCTGCTGATACCACCCTGGTAGGAGGAGCAGGAGTGCTTCACTACTGCTCCCCATGTGCCCTCCACTGACATTATGGAAGAGTGACCTCCTTGCTGCTGAGTGATGGTGAATGTCCTGATTCTCCCCTAGGCCTTCTCTGATACCACTCTAGTGGAAAGGAGTAGAGGTGCTTCATTACAAGGTTTTCTTTGACATCATCAGGGAAGAAGGAAGGTGTCACTGGCAGGAGTTCTGGCTTCCTACTCAGTCTTCTCTGACTTCACTTCAGCAAGGTTGTTGAGGTGCCTTGTTACTTCCTGGTAAACATCTAGAGTCCCCACTCAGTCTTTCCTAGCAAAAGTGGAATTGGGATCTCTGTTTTTACTGTAATGTTTGGCTAGAGTAGAACAGTTATTGTCTTAAAGTATTCTGTCTTGGTAGGCTGGCTGTCCCTTTTGTGATACCTTGGTTAGAAAATGGGGCTTTTGTTTAGAATTTTTTTATTTTTTTTGTTCCATGTCTATTGATTATCGATGTTTCATGCTGCTGGTTTCTTCAGCTTCAACTCCAGGATAAATGAGACAAAGAGAAAACCCAGGGAACTCACTGCCTTTTGAGACCTAAGGTCTCCAGCTGGTTGTCTTCTTATCTTCACCTTACGCTTATTTTATATTCAGTTTTTATTTGACTTAATTGGGGAAATAATGAAAAGTATGTCTATTCTTTTTTCCTGGAAGTGAAAGTCTCCTGGTTTGTTCTAACGTATATATTTGCTTTGCCAAATGGAAGGGTCACTTAAATGCAGATGGTGAAACTAAATTGGAAAACAAAACCAAGTTGAATAAAAACTTAGCTGTAAGATGATTTTGTAAACTTAAATGCTATGTCTCTAATTTCTCTAATTTTAACATGCAATGAAGGACTTACTTTTTATTTTAGAGTCTTTTTTCTGAGTTCTGATGGCTAAATTTAAAAGGGCAGTTTTTAGTGCTGAGATATAAATTGCATCCTGGGATTTAACTAGTTCAGCTACATCCTGATTCTGGTGCTAGTCTTTCATTTGAATATTTCTTCCTCAAACCAGTATGTACTGAGGGTCTATTTTGTGCTCAGCTGTATGGTAGGTTCTTGAGATTCAATTTTGAGATGGCCAGATAGTCACTGCTCTTCTGGACCTAAAAGTCTAGCACTGTATACTTCTGAGCTCTGCCAACAACTTCCTGTGACATCCTAGATAAATCTTTTTTTTTTTTTTTTTTGCTTTCAGTTTAAAATCTTTAAAATGAGGTGGATGGATTAAACTAGAATCCATTTTGAGTTATTAAATCCATTGAGAATATGATTAAAGCCATGTTCTTCAGAAAAATGTCGCATGCCTGTCCAAATATATAACACGTACACATAGTGTTACATAAAATTTTGCAGGATTCACAGTGAATCATTAGGTTAGAAACTTATCTATTATTTGTTGTCCAAGAGACCTTTGAATTATATCATTTTATGCTTTTAAATATTATACAAATTTCTTGAGACCAGAAAGCAATCATAAGAAAACTTGCTGGAATTTAGGAGTTGCTCTAAACAATTTACATGAATTTTCTCACTTTATCTTCATAGCAAATTTTATTAAGCAGATATAATAAATGAATAAACTGTAAAGGAACATTAAAGAGAAGATCTTTTCTCTTATATACTTAGATGAGTCTAAAGGGATATACTGTGCCTTATAAATTCAAAATTAACAAAATTCTTAAGTTGAAATTTCTTACAGGGGTGATATAAAAATAGGAATTGAGGGAGACTAAAGTAGGTAACGGAATATTAGTCATTTGTAAAGGAGAAGATGTAAATATTATCAGCTTGAAGCATTGTAAGGAAAAATAAATAAAAGTATGAGTCCTAAAAAATTTGAGGCTTACTAGTGGGAAAACAGAAATAGAATTAGTAACTTTAAAAATAAACTTCTAATGAAAAATAAGAAATGATCTTTAAAATAAAAATTAAAAATGATACATTTAAGAATCATAATGTTAAATGGCAGAAATGTGCCTCAATTAATTCAATATTATAAATAATATGAAAATAAACATACTGATCAGAAGACAGGGATTCTCAAATTAAAACAAAAACCAAAACATCACCCAGCTATATAATGTTGGAAAAAGATACACTTCAAATAAAAGGACAGAGAATCAAGAAAAATAAAGGATAGAAGAAGACATGCCACACAAATATGAATCAAAAGAGCATTTCAGATATGCAAGATTTTAAAATTCACAGGGAATGAAGAGAGATGCTGCATTTAAATTTAAAAAATAATCTACAAGCATTCACAATTTTGAGAGCAAAATGCACAAAGCAATGGATGACAGAAACAAGAGAGAGAAGTAAAAAGTTATTGGAGATTTTAAATCACTGCTCTCAGAAACTGATATACTATATCCAATCAACATAAACTGAAATGGAGAAGATGACAATAAAATAATTACATTATACACACAAATTTTTATAGAACTTTGCACCCAAACACAGAATATACGTTTTTGTT
Organism: Symphalangus syndactylus; assembly: GCF_028878055.3. Classification (NCBI taxonomy): domain Eukaryota; kingdom Metazoa; phylum Chordata; class Mammalia; order Primates; family Hylobatidae; genus Symphalangus; species Symphalangus syndactylus. The sequence continues at coordinate 105,715,871 of NC_072423.2, read as the reverse complement.
CTAGAATTTATCAGTCACAGAAACAGATCATATGCTAAAGAGCAAAGAAAGTCTCATTATATTCCTATTGTCTGAATTCTAGTCAATATTCTCTAACTTCAATGTAATACAATTTGAAATTAATAGAGTTAACTGAAAAAAAAGATTATTGTGTCTGAAATCTAAGAAGAAGCAAAACAAAACAAAATCCACTACCAGGTAGACCGTGGGTAAAATAGAAAACAAAAGGAGGAATTGCAGCAGACTTCTTGCTTAATGACAATGAAAGCCATTTATGTCAGCATTTGTGGGATGTGGCTAACACAGTTCTCAGAGGACAGTTTATAGCTTTGAATATATTCTCAAAATAAAGATTGAAAAACAATAAGCTAAGCGGTTATTTAAAGATGGTAGAAAAAGGAAAATAGAGCAAGCCTCCCCAAATAAGAAATATGGCAATATGAAGATAAAGGCATAAATTGATAAAATGGAGATGAGTGTAACAATAAACAAATACAGATCTTAACAAACAAAAGTCAGACTTTTTAGATGACTAATAAATAACCCTCTCTGGTATCAGTGTTTTTCAAAAAAATAGGGAAAAAGGGAGATGAAATAAAGAATACAGAATATAAATATCAGTCATATTCTAATATATTTGCAAACCTAGAAAAAAATGTTTATAAAAAACGTTAAAGTGTACATAAACTTGTATTATTTAAAGAAATTAAGTGATAATCAATTCACTCCTACTCCAAAATGACACGCATAGAGGGTTTTAGAGATGAGGTAAGGAATATGCAGTTGTTATACATGTTGTCCTAAAAAGTCAAAAATGATGAAGTCTGGACAGATTATTTTGCGAGGCTAGTATAATTCTTTTTTTTTTTTTTTTTTTTTTTCTTTAGAGACGGAGTCCACTGTGCTGCTCAGGCTGGAGTGCAGTGGGACAATCTCAGCTCACTGCAACCTCTGACTCCCAGCTTCTAGCAATTCTCTTGCCTCAGCCTCCCGGGTAGCTGGGATTACAGGTGCACACCACCATGCCTGGCTAATTTTTTGTATTTTAGCAGAGACAGGGTTTTGCCATGTTGCCCAGGCTGGTCTTGAACTCCTGAGCTCAGACAATACACCTGCCTTGGCCTCCCAAGGTGCTAGGATTACAGGCATGAGACACCGCGCCTGGCTGAGGCTAGTATAATTCTAACAGCCAAGTCACACGAAGCAAGTACATGACAAAAATAATAGTACGAGTCAACTTCTAAACTTAATTTTTTAAATCTTCAATAAAATACATCCTATTTATTTCTGAAAGAATATTAAAATGACCATGACTAAAGGATGGCTTAAAATAAGAAAACCCAGCAATATAATGCAACTTCTTCTTAATAGACTAATAGAGTTTAAGGTTGCAATAGTAATAGAGAAAACATGCGGTAGATTTCAACATGGGGAGATGAGGATGGTTAATGGGTACAAAAAAATATTAATAGAAAAAATGTATAAGATCTAGTATTTGATAGCACAACAGGGTGATTATGGTCAATAATAATTTAATTATACATTTAAAAATAGCTAAAGCATATAATTGGATTGTTTGTAACACGAAGGATAAATGCTTGAGGGGATGGATGCACCATTTTGTATGATGTGATTATTTCACATTGCTTACCTGTATCAAAACATCTCACGTTCCCCATAAAAATATACACCTACTATGTACCCATACAGGCTAAAATTAAAAATTAAAAAATTAAAAAAGCAAAAAAGAAGTTCAACATCCATTTCTGGAAAAAAAAAACTTTAGAAAACCAGACTATAAAGGAATTTCTGTAATCTGATAAAGTTTATCTATCAAAATTCATTGAAAACATCATTTTAATGAATAAGCTTTAGAAGATTTTAGAACCATTTTTTTTTTCAGGTCAGGACAAAGAAAAGAATTACCACCATAACAACCATTATTCAAAACATCTGGGGCTGCACGGTGGCTCATGCCTGTAATCCCAGGAGTTTGGGAGGTCAACGTGGGTGAATCACTTGAGGTCAGAAGTTTGGGACCAGCCCAGCCAATGTGGTGAGACCCCATCTCTACTAAAAATACAAAAATTAGCCATTAATGGTGGCACACACCTGTAATCCCAGCTACTAAGGAGGCTGAGCAGAATTGCCTGAACCAGGAAGGCTAAGGTTGCAGTGAGCCGAGATCATGCCACTGCACTTCAGCCTGTGTGACAGAGTCAGTGAGACTCTGTCTCAAAACAGAAACAAAAACAAAAAAACAAAAAACATTTGGAAAGCAGTAAGAGAATAAAAATCAATAACAAAAATATTCATTACATAGAAACCCACAGGAAACCCTCAGAGAGAGGGTTTCAAGAGAAAACCCTCAGAATAAGGGAGTTCAGCAAGCTTGCCAGAAACAATAAGTTATAAAAACCACTAACGTGTACCTACTAAAGCAAATTTCTATTCAAAAGTATAAGATAATTTGAATTGTCAAATTTTCTACCTTGTGGCTGGGCCCGGTGGCTCACGCCTATAATCCCAGCACTTAGGGAGGCCGAGGCAGGTGGATCACCTGAATCAGGAGTTCAAGCCCAGTCTGACCAACATGGTGAAACTCCGTCTCTACTAAAAAAAAAATACAAAAAAACTTAGCTGGGTGTGTTAGTGGCACCTGTAATCCCAGCTACTTGGGAGGCTGAGGCAGGACAGTCGCTTGAACCCAGGAGATGGGGGTTGCAGTTAGCTAAGATCATGCCACTGCACTCCAGCCTGGGCAACAGAGTGAGACTCCATCTCAAAAAAAGAAAAAAAAAATTCTACCTTGAATTATCAACTAAACTGGAATTATCTCTTAGCTAACTTAATAAAGACTATGCAGGATCTTTATGAAAAATGTTAAATTTTATTCTAGGACATAAGAGGAAGCCTACATAAGGATCACGCCCAGGGTTGGGGTAATTCAACATTAGAATGTTATCAATACGTCTCAAACTAAGTTGAAAATTAATGCAATTCCAATTAAAATACAAGGTTTTTTTAAAAAAAGATTCTAAAATATGTATGGATAAATAAAGGTCTGTAGATATTAAATAATAGTTTGAAAGAGAAGAGCATGAAGATTCTTCCTGCCAGGTATTAAGAAATATTAAAAAACAGTAGTAATTAGGATAGTATGGCAATAAAATAGGGGCAGGACGGAAGACAAAGGGAGCAGATCAGAATACTCATGTGGACTCCTGGGTGCCTCGAGGAACTTGGCATATTACAAAAATAGCATCACAAATCAATGAAAGAACTGATGATTTGGTAAATAACCTCACTGTATGGCAAACTAAAATTTAATTGCTACTTCCCTTCAAATAAAAAATAAACTCTATATGGAATAAGAATTAAATGTGAAAGTTAAAAGTATAGAATTAATGAAGAAAGTGTAAATAATATCTTTATGACTTTGGAATAGGAAAGGATTTCTTAATCAAGACTCCAAAACGTAAACTCTAAAGAGAAAAACCAATGACTTAACTCGGGCATCAAAATTAAACATTGGCTCTCAAAGGTGACCAAGTTAACAGGCAGGGGACAGACAGCCACTCCAGGAGGTGAGTACTACCCTTACTCCCACTTTACAGATGAGGACAATGAGGCTAATTAACTTGCCCAAAGTCCCACAGCTAGTTAAGTATAGGGCTGAGATTGGAACCCCGATAACCTGCCTGAATCCAGTCTGTGCCCTTAACTGTAGTTACACAGCCTTCTGGGATTTTTCTTGCTGATGTCAAAGGAAGAGAGAATGTCAGGGAAGAAAGGGTCAATGATGTCGGAATACTGCAAAGATAGCAAGGAGAGGCTACTGAATACTCCAGTGATATCTGAAAACATCGTTTCAGGGAGGGGCAAAGATGAAGGCTCTAATGGGGTTGTAGGGAAATGACCAGCCAGTGGGAAAACTCAACCTTGTAAACTCTAACTCTAGAAAGTTTGAAAAGGAATCATCTTTCTTCTTAATATGAGCCACTGTAGTGTTTTGGGGTTTGCACTGTAATAGTATATTTTTAAAATTTTTTGGATAATGCTATTGATTGTGAACAATACAACACTTATAAAATTCATGATCCTTACTCTCCAGAACAGATTCTCCACAAATTCAGGGTGTCTGGCGAGTTATGGCCAAAGCCATTCTCAATAAATTGGTTTTCCAACTAGCATCTCCAACTAATAATATCCACAACATGCAACCCCCATTCTTGTTTGCAGTAAGGCGTTGGAATGAAACCATACTCTGTTTGGTCTCCAGCTCACATTATGACCTGCTATAAAAAGACTTAATATTCATAAATCTTTTTTACTGCACTAATCTCAGTGTTTTAAAGTGGTGATTACCACCTGACATGGGGGCAGGCCAAAGACTAAAGGACTCTTCAGAGAGCACAAGACCCTATTCCCTCATGAGTGTTCAAAGAAGAAAGTGATGGAAGGATTCGCATGTTGAACCTAGGCATAAACATGAACATTTTGAGGAGGCTTTCTATAAGTTCTCTAGATACCTTGGGGTAAAAGTGTCCTGAAGTTTTTTTGGTAATGTCTGGGAACACAAGCAGGAGTATTAAGCATGGGTTATGTAACATGGAACACACCAGATGGCTAACTTTTCTGAAATTGTCCAGATGGGTCCTATAGTTTGAAGAGCTTAGAAATGTCTCCCGTGATATCCATGTTTTCTGTAATTAAAGCTTCCTAGGGCTCTGACAGCTGAGCAGTAGATTGGTTTTGACTATCCATAGCCAAAGATACTAGGAGAGCCCACTGGCTTCATAATCCTAGCCGAGGAGAGGTAGACCTTGACCAACAGGAAACTGAACATGCTGGAAACCAGAATAAAATGGCACATAAAATCAGGGAAACTGGGGAGAGAATCATTACAGGCTTTGCATATGATTCTACTGGGTTAGTGCAAATGTGATTGCAGTTTTTGCAATTACTTTTAATGGCAAAAACTGCAATCATGTTTGCACCAATCTAATAATTAGAAGAATAAAAAAGTAGGATGGTGCATGTTGTTGAAGATCCTTGTTTTCAGTTCAGGGTCCAGGGTTATCAAGAGTGGGGATGTCAACCAGGAGGAGGGCTCATACATTCAGTAAATATTTATTGAATTTCTATTATGTCAGAGACCACCAGGCAAGGCACTGGGGGATGTAACGGTGAGCATAGCAGAGCTTAAAATTGAGTGGACAAGACGGATAAAGAATGAGAAGAAAGAAAGTGCAATCTGAGATAAATGCTTTAAGAAAAGTAATAGCTTTAGAGAACTAGTGAAGGAAGCTAATCATGTCTTGGGCATCAGGAAAATTCTAAAGAATTTGGAGGAGTTCAGAAGATGAGTGGGATGGAGAAGCCATTCCAGGCAGAGGAACAAAAATGTACAAAGGCCCTCTGGTGGGAGGGCACAAAGAACTGGGAGGGAAAGGGAGTTCTCTCTGGGGTCAAAGAGGGGAAGGAGTTGATGAGTAGTGAGAGGAGGAGAAAACAAGGTGAGCATCTATATTTGCTCACATCCCTCAACTTACCACAGCTTGAATTCTTCCACATCGCTTTTCTGACACTGCTGCCACCCAGTTTATCAGTGACCTCCACAATGCTTACCTTGGTAGGAGCAGTTCAGTTCTTATCTCACATGACTGTATGGCTTGGTGGAATTGGACAATGCTGCTCACTATCAACTCCTGAGACTCCCTTCTCCCACTTCCTAGACTGAGCCTTCTTGGATTCCTTTCAAGGAATGTCTCAGCCCAACCCTTAGTTGTTGACCTTCTCCTGTGTCCTGTTTAATACATTCTCTTTTTCTTTAGGTACTCCACTGTGTCCATTGGAGACAGTGGGACAACCCCACTCTGTCCCACAGTTGTTCACATCCATGGGCTAATGTCTTGGTTTGAATTATTCCCCAAATAGGCCCTGATCAGGAAGTGAAGACAACATGACTGTGGAGAAGAGAGCTGGGAAGGGAAGATGGTCAATAATGAGTGTATTCTAGGCCAGCTTCCCCAGTGAGTGAGTAGAGTTAATGCTGCTGAGGATCTCTGGGAGGGGTTGGAGAACACACCCTTCAGAGTGATCCTGCCTGAGGGGTGAGGGAGCCAGGGTATTTAAACACAACTACCAACCATTAAATATCATTGGTTAGGAGGTGCTCCTGGAATATGTTAATTCCAGCAAGAGGAAAGCATCAGGCACAGCAATACAGGTGTTGGCTATTGGGAGTTGAGTCTATGTGTCTTGAGTGATGAGGATGGGAGAGTATGGGTTGAGCTGAAAAAATTCACTACAGCCCTTTCAACCAAATGTTTTAAACATGGCATTGCCAGGAACACTCAAACAGATGAAAGGACATTGGAAGAAGCAGCGTGAGAGCATGCTGCAAACTGCAAGCTGCATGCACCAACTGGCTATGGTCACTCATGAAGATCAGATGGTTAACTCAGTTGGTAGAAATGCAAGATCATGTCCCACCCCACTCTCAACTGCTTCCTGACTTTCTATTGCAGTGAATAGTCCCATCATCTCACAGTTGTCTAGATCAAAACTCTCAGTGACGTCCTTGACTCCTCCCTATAACTTGCCTCTCATATCTATTCAGTTGCCAGATTCAATCGACTGTAGTTCTTGAACACTTTTGAAATCCATCCACTTCTTTTCATCCCTGTCCACCACCCTGGTGAGACTGCAATCATCTCTCACTTGGACATCAACAGCTGACTCCTCTTCTCCCATCCCCATTGCTCTGTTTCCAAAAGTGAGCCTCAATCCATTCTCCACTTGGTAGCCAAAACTACCTTTTAAAGTTCAAATATGATCAGATTTGTTCCTTGCTCAAATCCCTTCAAAGTCTGCATCCCTGCTTTCTAGAACCCACTTTCCCTCCCTGGCACCCACCTCCCTTGTATGAGGAGTCTGCATGACCTGGCCTGCCTTAACTGCCTGGGACACACATCTCATTTTCTTCTTTGTGAATTCATGCTCCAACCAAAGGGAATCCCTGGATGGGCTCCTTCCTTCTGTCCTCTGGACCTGGTTTATGTAATTCCATCTGCCTGGAATGGTCTTTTTTCCCCCTGGCCTCTCTGAGTGTGGGTAATCCTACTCACCTGGTCAAAACTCACAAGGGACATCACTTCCTTCAGGAGGATTTCACTGATCTCCAGTTCTGGGCAAGGTGTCCCTTGTCCCTTTCACATGTCTATTGAGTATGGACTCTGATGAACAAAACAGGCCACCAAATTCTCCCTAGGGAGCTCATTTCCTGATGCTCAAGACCTCCAGTGTCCTCAACCCAGAGACAGGTCTGTGGCACATACCTGAGAGTGAGAGAGCCAACTGAGGGTAGGGTCAGCTCTGAGACGTTCTCAAAGCAGGGAGGAGGCCTGGTGTGCTGATTGAGGAGCTACAGATTCCTCTCCAGGAAAGGGAAGAAGGTGCTGTGATGGTTAATATTAGGTGTTAACCTGATTGGATTGAAGGATGCAAAGTATTGTTTCTGGGTGTGTCTGTGACAGTGTTACCAGAGGAGACTGACATTTGACTCAGCGGACTGGAAGAAGAAGACCCACCCTCAATGTGGGTGGGCACCATCCATTTGGCTGCCAGTGTGGCTGGAAAAAGCAGGTAGAAGAGGGTGGAATAAGCTGGATTGCAGAGTTTTCTGGCTTTTATCTTTCTTCTGTGCTAGATGCTTCCTGCCCTTGAATATCAGACTCCAGATTCTTTGGCCTTTGGACTCTTGGACTTACACCAGTGGTCTGTCAAGGGGCTCTCAGGCCTTTGGTCACAGAATGGAGGCTGCACTGTTGGCTTCCCTACTTTTAAGGCTTTGGGACTCGGATTGAGCCACTACTGGCTTCCTTGCTCCTCAGCTTGCAGGTGGCCTATTGTGGGACTTCACCTTGTGATCGTGTGAGTCAATTCTCCTTAATAAACTCCCTTTCATATGTACATCTATCCTATAATTTCTGTCCCTCCAAAGAACCCTAACACAGGGGCCCATCACAGTTGTGCCTCTATGGTCCCTGCAATAGTTCTACGTCAGGTGGCAGAGCTTCTGCAACCTGGAGCTTCTTTCCAGAATGCATTTCCTTGACAGACAGCGATGCACCTGCTCTGACAGGGATGGGACAGGGCCAGGAGTGTTAGAAAAAAGAGGCAGGACAGAGCTGAGAGAAGCAGCAGTACCTGAGCCCTCTTTGCCAGAGAGATCCAAAAAGAGCCATTCCCCCAGCAGTGTCAGAGCAGAGGCTGGAGTGGGAGAAGCCGTATAGTCAGCAGAGTAATAACCCCAATACCACTCAGCACGTTCTCCAAAAAAGATGTCTTTTCAACAAAACGTTTTAAACACTGCATTGCCAGGAGCATCAGGTTGATGGAAGAACATGAGGGAAAGTGGCATGAGAGCAAGCCCGTGCTCTCCGCTACAGAGACAGGAGCCAGACGTGCCTTTTCCATGTGCTCATCTCCAAGTCCCAGCCAGTAGGCCACGTGACATCACAGGCCTGCTCTTCCTGAATGATAGGTCCTCACTCGCTTCATTTTGGTAGATCTTCAATTTATAGCTTCACCAAGCTGGCTTTCCTGGGCTGCAGACTCAAAGAGCCTTCTGCCTAATGAGTTTTATTTGCCTGTCTTTTGTAGAATTCCAATAGAAAAGATCTTACATTGGGCTTGTCTTTCACCACTAAGCCTGCTTCTCCTCTGCTTTGCCATTCCAGTCAATGTCTCCACGATCTATCCATTTGCCCAAGTGGGAAACCTGGCCAGGGATCCTCAGTGCCACCTGTCTGCCTCACCTCCCCATATCCAACTGTCACCATATAACTTCCAAACCCCCCACTTGACGCTCTGCCTGTCCCCTCTTCCTGTGTTGAGAACACCACCTCCCCTCACCTGGAAGATTCCAATCACCTCTGCTTCCAGCTGGCCTCTCTGTGGTGCCTGTGGCTCCCCCATCTCCAGGCTAGTCTTCACTAGAGATCTGGAGGGATTTTGGGTATGTGAACCATCAGAGAGAAAGACGGGGATGAGGGTGGAGAGGGAGGGAGAAAAAGAGTGAGAGTGCATTACTACTACTACCCTCAGGGTGCCTCGGGGGACTGGGAAAACCTTTGAGTGGCTGTTGACAAATGGCAGCAGGCCCACTCAGGAGGCTGGTTTTCAGAGGAGAGGTCATCATCACATAATGTTTAGTGAAGATGAGCTCTAAGAAGGAAAGCCTCAAGGGAATTGGGGAAACTGGTGCTTTGAATGCTCTAGAGCCTTGCTTTTCTATTATTCCAGAAGCCTCTAAAAAAATAGCATACTAACTGTGGACAACAACACTAATATGCTGTGGCAGAGAAGGTCAGTGCCATGCCCGGATTTCTTAGGGCCTGTTATCTCTGCTTATCATTTTCTCACACTCTGTTCCCAGTGTGCATTCACTCCAAGCAACCTGAACCTGAATGTCTTTATAGGTGAGCCTGCTGGAGCCTACCTTGCCTGAATGCACTAAGAGCCAAGGTGTCTGGGGGTTTATATCCCCCAGGGACAGCCCTTAACGAGCCACCTCCCCCTGAGCTGGGTCTGCATTGTTTCCAGAGCTCCCTGGGGGATTCAGCCAAAGTCATTTTTGGTGTAACTTTCTTGGTATCTTTGACTCCCTTCCTTCTGGCTTCCCTTTCTCTGGCTTTTCCTGGGATCACCTCCCACTAAATCTCTTTCCCATGAATCCTGGCCTCAGATTCTGCTTCTGGAGAACTCAGCTCTGGGCACCAGGCACAGACTAAGCACTTTCTATTTTTTTTTTTAAAAAGTCTTTTTATTTTTAGACTTTTTAAATTTCAATGGCATTGGGGTATAAGTGGTTTTTTATTACATGGAATAATTATAGTGGCGAATGCTGAGATTTGAGGGCACTTATCACCCAAGTGGTGTATGTTGTACCAAATATGTAGTTTTTTTTAATCCCACATCCTCCTCCCACCATCCCCCTCCTGAGTCTCCAAAGTCCATTATATCACTATGTATGCTTTTACATATTCATAGCTTAGCTCCCACTTATAAGTAAGAACATACTGTGTTTGGTTTTCCATCCTTGAATAATACACTTCACTTAGAATAATGGCCTCCAGCTCTATCCAAATTGCCACAAAAGACATTATCTTGTTCCTTTTTATGGCTGAGTAGTACTCCCTGGGGTATATATACCACATTGTCTTTATCCACTCATTGGTCAATGGGCACTTAGGTTGATTCCATATCTTTGCAATTGTGAATTGTACTGCTATAAACATGCTTGTGCAGGTGTCTTTTTCATATAATGACTTCTTTCCCCTTGGGTAGATACCCAGTAGTGGGATTGCTGGATTGAATGGTAGATCTACTTTTAGTTCCTTAAGGAATAGCCTTACTACTTTTCATAGGAGTTGTACTAATTCACATTGCCACCAGCAGTACTTAAGTGTTTCGTTTTCACCATATCCATGCTAACATCTATTGTTTTTTGACTTTTTAATGATAGCCATTCTTGGAAGACTAACGTGGTGTCTCAATGTGGTTTTAATTTGCATTTCTCTGATGATTAGTGATGTTGAGCATTTTTTCATATATTTGTTGGCTATTTGTATATTTTCTTTTGAGAAATGTCTATGTACGTCATTTGCCCACTTTTTGATGGGATTGTTTCTTTCTTGCTGATTTGCTTCAATTCCTTGTAGATGCTGGATACTGGTCTTTTGTTAGATGCATAGTTTGCAAATACTTTCTACCATTCTGTGGGTTGTCTGTTTACTCGTGATTATTCCTTTTGCTGTGCAGAAGCTTTTTAATTTGATCAGGTCCCATTTATTTATTTTTGTTTCTGTTGCATTGGCTTTTGGGGTCTTAGTCATGAATTCTTAAATTCTTTGCTTGGGCCAATGTCAGAAGCATTTTTCCAAGGTTGTCTTCTAGAATTTTTATGGTTTTTGGGTCTCAGATTTAAGACTTTGATCCATCTTGAGTTTATTTTTGTATAAACAAAAATGTGAGAGATATCCAGTTTCTTTCTTCATGTGGCTAGTCAGTTTTCCCAGCACCATTTATTAAATAGGTTTTCCTTTCCCCAATTTATAGCTTTGTATTCTTTGTCAAAGATCAGTTGGTTGTAAATATTTGGCTTCATTTTTGGGTTCCCTATTCTGTTCCATTGGTCTGTGTGCCTACTTTTATACTAGTACCATGCTGTTTTGGTAATTACAGCCTTGTAGTATAACCTGAAGTCTGATAATGTAACGCCTTCAGATTTGTTCTTTTTGCTTAGGATTTCTTTAGCTATTGAGGCTCTTTTTTGCTTTCATATGAATTTCAGGATTTTTTTTTCTAATTCTGTGAAAAATAATGTTGGTATTTTGATAGGAATTCCATTGAATCTGTAGATTGCTTTGGGCAGTATGGTCATTTTCACAGTATTGATTCTTCCAATCCATGAGCATGGGATGTGTTTCCATTTGTGTCTTCTATGATTTCTTTCAGCAGTGTTTTATAGTTCTCTTTGTAGAGCTCTTTCATCTCCTTGGTTAAGTTTATTCCTAGGTTTTTTTTTTCTTGTAGCTGTTGTAAAAGGAATTGAGTTCTTGATTTGATTCTCAGCTTAATCATTATTGGAATATAGCAGGGCTGCTGATTTGTGTACACTGATTTTGTAACCTGAGACTTTAACAAATTTGTTTATCAAATCTAGGAGATGAAACACTTTCTAGGCATTATTTTCTCCACCGCATACAGCCTATACCACAAAGTATTCCCACTTTACTGATGGTGAAACACAGGTTCAGAGACATTTGGTAACGTTTCCATCTCACAGCCAGTGCCTGGGAGAGCTTGGGTTCCAACCCAAGTCTGAGCGAGCTCTTGGGCATTTTGCTGTACCACGTTTTCCCTGGGGAACTTCCTTCCACACACATACCACGAGCGAGCGTGGTTATTGTGGGGAGTGGTCCCAGGAAACAGGTAAGACGAGTGGGGAGAGTGCCACAGGGAGAGGGTGGGCTCAAGCTGGCCTCCACAGTGGGGCTTGCCCACATGTAGCGGGGGCTTCTGAGGAGTGTGTAGAGAGCATCTCAGAATTGTCTGCCTGAAGGACAAAGGAGGGGAGTATTTATCTTCCAGCTCTGTCTTCTCCTGGTTAAGCGATAGCCATAGGTTACCCATAGGTGTTAACTTCCTCTCCATGAAGGGAGCATCCATGAAGGGTGTGCGCAGGAGCTTCCAGCAGGCAGCATGTGAAAGCGCTCTCAGTTACACCTGTGTTGCACGGCTGCCACAGCAGTGACTGGATTATCATGTGGTCAAAAGGACCTGAGCCTGGACACAAAGGGCTTCCAGAACACACCTTTTTTTTTTTTTTTTACTGTCTAACAAAATCATTGCCTTTTAAAAAGCACCTGCATTTTTTGATCATACCAAGCCCCGGACTAAACACTTTCCACACACCAGCTGGTCCATACCTGGGCAAGTACTGCTATTATTCCCATTGCACATCCATGGAAACTGAGGCTCAGAATGGTGATGTGACTCACTTGTGGCATGTGGCATTGCTGGGACACGAGCTTGGCTCGCCCATTCCCAGCTCCTTTGCCTCCCTGCCTCTCCCTGCTGCTCTGCAGAGGCCAGGCGGCCACTTTCACAGCCATGGCAGCCTTCCACAGGCTGGGTGGGCGTCAGCTCCAGGCTTGGTTCTTACGTGGGGGAATCTCGCCAGAAATCCAGCCAGGGACCGGATGGCGTCTTATAATTCTCTGTATCCCCCAAGCTGCCTAGCACTAAATAAATACTTGCTGACTGATTGACTCATTCCGGCCCTGCTTCCAAGTTTCCTTGGGCCCCTTCTCGGGGCAGCCTGGCCCCCACCCTGGCCTTTTGGACTCCCCCATTCCTACCAGCTCCTGAAACCTGAATTGGCAGTGGAGGGAGTGTTGCGTTTTGAGAGATATGAGCTGGTGACAGAAGGGGCTTGGCAGTGAGAGTGGGTGGGCAGTTGAGCTGTGAGAGGGGTCTTGACATTCCTTGTCCCAGAGGCCTCAAAACAACCTGAAATCAAGAAAAATGTGCGTTGATAACTGCTGAAATATTACTGGGAGACTACATAATGTAGCAGTTAAGGGCACAGGCTCCAGATCAGGCATCCTGGGTGCCAGTGCTGGCTCCAACTATCCAAGTATCACTTTACTTATCTGTGCCTCGGCATCTTCAACTGTAAACTGATCATAATAACCACCTTGTAGGGCTACTGCTTGGGTTAAAAATTAATTAATATAATGCCTAGCAAGTGGTAAGTGCTCCATAGATACTGTCATGGTTGCTATTACTGCGTTGCCAGCATTTATAACCCTGCAAGGTCAATTTACCACTCGCATTCTACAGTTGAATAAACAAGGCTCTGAGAAGGTAAATGTCTTGTACAAGTACTAGAGTTTAAATTCCAGTGAGGGTTGGACTGACTCTGACGTCCACGTACTTATACTAAATCTGTGCTTACGTGTTTTAATCATTTATCAATTAGTTATTATTTCAGTACTAATGAGATCTATTTATCATTATTGTCCATCATACTTTCTTTTTTTTTTTTTTTTGAGACGGAGTCTTGCTCTGTTACCAGGCTGGAGTGCAGTGGTATGATCTCGGCTCGCTGCAACCTCCACTTTCTGGGTTCAAGTGATTCCCCTGCCTCAGCCTCCCAAGTAGCTGGGACTACAGGTGTGTGCCACTATGCCTGGCTAATTTTTTTGTATTTTAGTAGAGACAGGGTTTCACCATGTTGGCCAGGATGGTCTCAATCTCCTGACCTTGTGATCTGCTCGCCTCAGCCTCCCAAAGCGCTGGGATTACAGGCATGAGTCACTGAGCCCAGCCTTTCTCTTCTTGTTTTTTAGAATTGGTGGAGTCTCATTACGTTGGCCAGGGTGGTCTTGAACTTCTGGTCTCAGCCTCCCAAAGTGCTGGGATTACAGGTGTGAGCCACCACACATGGCCCAATTGTCTATCATACTTTGAAAACAATCATCAGGAAAAGGCTTCTTGAGGGGAAAAGGAATTAAGCAGCAAGCAATAAAGAAGCAGCTTATCTCTGATTGGCTAGCAGGACACTTAAGTGGTATCAGTTGAAATCAGGTTGTTTAAAATCAGTTCAGATATTCCAGTGTAGTCATTTCATAAACCTGCAGGATTGGGTATTGGTTGTAAAAATCTCTTTCGTAACAGTACAATTGTTTTGGCTTGAAGATCTATCAACATATAATATTTGAGTTCTTGTTTGAGATTTAGATAAGGTATGTCATGTTTAGGTCAAAAGTAGCCTGGTTAAACCAGCTGCTCCATTCTCTAGAAAGTAGTTGATCAGAGAAATGGCATCTTGTTGACAGTAGGGGGGTATTCTAAAACTACAAAAATCCTGGAAGGCAACCTAGGCAGTACCATTCTGGACACAGGCATGAGCAAAGATTTCATGATGTAGATGCCAAAAACAATTGGAATAAAAGCAAAAGTTGATAAGTGGAATCTAAACTAAAGGGCTTCTGCACAGTGAAAGAATCTATCAACAGAGTAAATGAGCAACCTATGGAATGGGACAAAATTTTTGCAAATTATGCATCTGACAAAGGTCTAATATCCAGCATCTATAAGGAACCTAAAGAAATTTACAAAACAAAACAAAAAAACCCCACACAACCCCATTAAAAAGTGGGCAAAGGACATGAACAGATACTTCTCAAAAGAAGACATACATGTGGCCAACCAGCATATGAAAGAAAGCTCAACATCACTGATCATTAGAGAAATGCAAATCAAAACCACAATGAGATACTATCTAACACAAGTCAGAATGGTTATTATTAAAAAGTCAAACAATAACAAATGCTGGTGAGGTTGTGGAGAAAAAGGAATGCTATACACTCTTGGTGGGAGTATAAATTAGTTCAACCTTCGTGGAACACAGTGTGGCAATTCCTCAAAGACCTAAAAACAGAAATACCATTCAACCCAGCAATCCCACTGCTGGGTATATACCCAAAGGAATAGAAATCATTCTATCATAAAGACACATGCATGTGTATGTTCACTGCAGCACTATTCACAACAGTAATGACAAGGAATCAACTCAAATGCTCATCAGTGATAGACTGAATAAAGAAAATGTGGTACATATACACCACGGGATACTATGCAGCCATAATAAAGAATGAGATCATTTCCTTTTCAGGGACATGGATGGAGCTGGAGGCCATTATCCTTAGCAAACTAACACAGGAACAGAAAACCAAATACCACATGTTCTCACTTATAAGTGGGAGCTAAATGATGAGAACACATGGACACATAGAGGGGAACAACACACACTGGGGCCTATTGGAGGGTGGAGAGTGGGAGGAGGGAGAGGATCAGGAAAAATAACTAATGGATACTAGGGTTAATACCTGGGTGATGAAATAATCTGTACAACAAATCCCCATGACATGTTTACCTATGTAACAAACCTGCACATCCTGTACATGTATCTTTGAACATAAAAGTTAAAAAAAAAAAAACCAAAACAGTAGAGGTATATTATGATGGTTCCTTGGGATTTACAATCATGAGAGGTGCGGGAGTGAGTCTGTAGTGATACAGGAAGTCTCCTTGTAGTGCTGTTTCTACCCTACTCATTGACATCCACGGAACACGCACGACTTTCTAAGTGTCCTACTTCATCTTCAGAACAATCCTATGAAGGAGGGAATTATCCCCATTTTACAGATCAGGAAACCAAGGCACAGAGAAGAATAGTAATTTTCCTATGACTACCCAGCCAGTGAGTGGCACAGTCACTACAAGAAATCTGACTCCACTTTTGTGCCTTCGATGCCTACCGCCACTTTATTCTTCTTGCTGAGGTTGAAAATGGACCTCCCTGTGGTCCTCACCAGCTCAATGGGGATTACACATACAGAAAATGTCCTAGAGTGGGATTTATAAAACTCGAGTAAGGAAGAACGAGATGCTTAAGGGAAGTAACATCAGATTTAATTTCCTTCCTAACACATGCTATGTATTTCATGTATGCAAACCCATGTGACCTTTATTCCAATAACTCAAAATGAAAAATTGTCCATGTTGATGGTAGTGGAAATGTAACCCTAGCAACATCAAATGGTTTGGACAAAACCACTTGTTATGCATCTGGCACAGCCAGGACTGGGTTTCCTGACCTCCAATCTCAGAGCCACTTCCATTCTACCAGATCTGTCTTGAGGCTCTGAAGGAAGGTATATTGATTCCACCTGTTTTTAAATGTAGGTTTTTTTTTGTTTGTTTTGTTTTTTATTATTATTGGTATGGTGAGGCCAACAGAACAAAAGTGAACAGCCATTGAAAAGATAGTTTGTTACTCACAGTTCTTAAGAGGAGGGGCATGCTGCACCACAGAGGGCCACACAGGAAGCACCAGGGTCCATCAAGAGGCAAGAGGAGCAAGGGGAAAATATGGGCAAGAATCTTTATTGTGGCTTTTGCAGGAAGGAATGTGGGAGGCAGATTAAGCAGGTTTAGCATTGAATGGCTTAAATAATTTTGGTAGGCTCTGAGGACTATCTCCTAGTACCCTGGTACCTGGACCTAGGGAGATTAGGGTAAGAGGATAATGGCCCAAGTTTGAGAACCCAGTGAGAGTCTGATAAAGGAAGTGGTTGTGTTAGGTTGGTTCGCATATGGAAGATATTCTCCTGGGGGTGATATTTGCTGTCTGTCAGAATTAACTAACCCTGAGGGGGCAGTTTTTTCCAGTTTCAACAAGGCCCCAAGATGTCAAATATCAAAATAAAATACATGCTTAATGCACCATCCTTCAAGAGAGTAAAATTATGGGTGTCCTTATAAGAAGAAACAAGCAGAGTACAAAATAAGGATGGATGGATAGATGGATGGATGGATGGATGGATGGATGGATGGCTGGACGGACGGACGGATGGATGGTTGGATGGATGGATGGATGGATGGATGCATGGATCAATGCACCAACAAATATAGAAGGTTTATCCTCCCTGGCGTTCATCATACAAGTTTACCATATACGATTGTTTCAGAGACCACCTCCTATTTCAACATGAGGGACAAAACACAGTCACAAAGCAGCCTTCATGGAATGCTGGACAGGCCTTTCATCCATTGCTCCAAAATGAAGACCCTGCTAAATGATGTGCAGGGAGAGTTGTCAGCATGCAGCTGGCCCTCTAGGATTGCCCATTAGTCGTTATTCCCCATAACTCTGCTTCCCAGACATCAGAGCACTGCTGGTTATAAACGTGAAGTCAGTTCTTTCCAAAATCAATAAGAAGCTTTTGACCAGGGTATCCGCATTGACTCAGAGAAAAGAATAAGGATGCTAACCAAAGCTAGAAAATAAAAATCTCTGAATGGGTGCTTTCATTCGTCTGTTGGCAAGAAACACATTCAAGAAGGAAACCAGGTTGGTTCTCAATTCCCTTTTTAATAAATTAAAAATAGCTTCTTCTGATACTTAGACAAGTGGGTCCCAAATGGCCCGGATAATCCATTAGCTCAGATGGAGAAAGCACATTTCTCCATCAGTAAGTTAGACTCATCTTGCCATGACCTCCAAACTCGTAACTAACTCATAACTACACTGGAAAGAGTGTTGTGTTTAAGCCCAGTCCTGCTAAATTCACAATTTGAATCCCCCTGAACCTCTGCAATTGGTGTTTTTCCTCATGGGGTATTTCTATAGAAACCCATCCCCAAGACTAGCTATTAATTGGAGAAGGTTTATTTATCCTATAGGTTTGATAATCAGTCATCAGATTTCAGCACTTGTTTTGTGGGATTCCATTTCATCACTTGCTACAGTATATATTATTATTCATTATATAAGTTTGTTAACGGTGTATTTATTTGAGTGAGTCTCGCTCTAAATAAAGGGGCCTTATAAAGTTTTTTTTTCAAATAAAAGGTTTATTTTTACATCAGCTATTTGCTTTCCTATGCTAAACCTCCGTTGAAGGCTCTGAGCCGCATGCAAACCAAATTCCTGCCTTTCAGGCCAGGATGGGGCTATTGGAAGGGTGATAAAAGCAGCTGCACGGGCCCTTCAGCAGATTTGGTTTTTTTCAGCCCTGTCAGTCACTTTCTCTTTGAGAAGGGAACAAGACGGCTGGTAGAGATTAGGAATGGTAATGTAAAGGTTTCTACCTACTGCATAAAATTCTTTCAAATTAATGCAAGCATTAAATTATCAATGATTTTTCACATAAAGCAGATATTAAACTGTGCATGCCCACTGGTGTTGATATAAAGTTTTGTCAACATTTTTGGCACATGGGGTCTGAGCCTGGGGATCAAAACGTGTTTTTAACCAAATTTTGTTGTTTCAGTTGCTTTTTTTACACTCGTGTGTTATAACTCAAATGTGGATTCTTTTCCCAAAAATGAAATTTGGCAGGCCATTAGTCCATAATGTGGTCCAATGCCTTTGGGTATTTCTTTTTAAACATGTAAATGGCCAAGATATCTAGGTTTTTGAGGTTGAAAAACTGTGCACGCACTTTTAACAACTTCTTTTTCGGCTGTATTTAGTATGCATATTTACTGCACACGTGTAGTATACGGCATGCCGATTAGACTCAAGATTAGTTGGGAAAATATACAAATGCCTGTTCACAGGGAGGACTTCTTCGAGGAGTCTGAGCTGATATGTCTCCTTGTTTTACTCGGGACTAAGGGGTCAGGCTGAGGGATCAGTGAGTGTGGGGGTGCCAGCCCATTTCCACTCTTCCTTAGCGCCAGAAAACCCTGACCATGACAGCCATCCCTGAGCCTGCTGGCCAGCTCCCTAGTGGGGCAACATTGAAAGGGAAAGGGTGAGCATCCAGGCCTCTTGTCTCTGTCTCAGTACTCTAACTTGTACCGATGCCCTGTGAACACTAATCCTGGGCTCTTCCCTACACTGAAGGACCCACAGACAGAATCTGTAGCAAATACGTTGAGCATAAAGAAAACACATTAGAGCTGAATCCACTGTTCAGATCATTGAAAACTAGCAGTTATTACCTCATTTGAAAGTAATTTTTAACAATTAGCTTAGGAAAGTATTTTATAATTTTTTGCTAGCCTTACACAAACTAGAAATTTCTCATATAATCAATTAAATCTGGCAGCATAGCATCAGGCACTCATTAGGCTGGGCTGCTTGAAATTCATGTACAATTTCTTCCTTATGGTGATCTGCAGAAGTTTTTAAACTTGCACTGGGATGCTGGCAACATCCCCCAAACAGACACATTGTCTCTCTGAACTTGAACTTCTTAAATGGTGGTTAAACATGTTGTCTGCTTTAGTTTCCTGTCTATCTTCATCATGAGCCAGCACCTGTTTCCAATAAATTATA
Organism: Symphalangus syndactylus; assembly: GCF_028878055.3. Lineage (NCBI taxonomy): Eukaryota > Metazoa > Chordata > Mammalia > Primates > Hylobatidae > Symphalangus > Symphalangus syndactylus. Next base: position 105,696,442 of record NC_072423.2, on the reverse strand, counting down.
CGCAGAACTGTATCAGCAACACCTTGGCAACAGCTGCCACCCTTAAAAGCAGAGTGCCCTTGAGGACAATACACCTGTGAACACACAGAGTGTTTATTTAGCTGAAAGCCAAAACTCTAAGTTACATAAAGCAATTATCTAAAGCCTAATGTATGCCCATTATTAACACAAAATAACCCTGTTCTTAAAAACCAATAAAAATCTATTTAAAGGATTTTTCCAAATCCCACTGAAATTTGTACGCAACTAGAGACCTAGTCTTAACCTGGGACTTAAAATTCTAATGGTGGACGAGGCAGAGGTTTGTGTTTGTTATAATATGCTTAGCTCATGCTTGGAATTTGGGGCATGGGCATGCATGGGTGGCATAGCCAGAGCTTCAAACTATCGAGCCAGGACATGTCTATTTAAAATAATCCTTGTTACAAGCCACTTAAAAACATTTTTGACTATGGTCTAGAGGTTAAACAAATGGATTGTTTCATTTTGTATTTCAGTAGGGGACTAGTTCATCTTAGATGGCTTTCTTTATTTGTACAATCCACATTAAACAAATAAACATTTCTTTATTTGTACAATCCACCTTAAACACCTTCTTTACCTAATAGTATTACCTTTGGGTAATGGGGTTAGCGATACACTAAATGAAAATGGAACCAGCATCAGGTAAAGACCTTCAAACTTCCATCCTGCCATGTGAAATATATGAACAATGCAAATACCAGCCCAACACAGTATCTACAGCACACAGTTCAGTTTCCAGAGTGTTCAACCGTGGCCCTTTCGAGAAATGGGACCACAAAGTATATATTGTTGAGAAATAAATACGAACAGGGTATAGCTCTTGTCTCTCCCATCTTGAAGCCTCACGAAACCTGAATGACTTTTTTGCTTAGAGTCTATAATACGTTAATCCCTGTCTGATACTTCCTGTTGATGTTTAACTGATGGACCTATAGTCACTGAGGTGCAAATGTGTTTTAGCACTTCTGTTTGGCTGAATGCAAATGCTGTGGAAGTAACTGCTAATGAGTATTACAGCTTCCAGCTTGGACCATGTCACTGTCGGTTCACATATAGTACACATGAATGAGCAGATGCCTGAAGCCTGAGAATTGGACTCTGCAGAAGAAAGTTTCCAAACAGCAGGTCTGTGTCTTATGACAAAGACCATCACATGCCAGGCTTTCCCAAAACTGGCCTTGTGGGTGACAATGGGTGAGGCTGCGTAGGTTGGGGAGAGACCTAAGAATGTGACACACCATGGCCATAACTGGTTTATTCTCCTCTTTGCAACTTGTTGGTGCTTTAATTTATTTCCTAGCTATTTTCTTAGCTCCCATTCCAAACTAAAAGCTAGGGATGCCGAGATCAATTAGACGAATGACTGTTTCTTCTTGCTGGATTCCAAAGACCTCTTGTGTGTGTCTGAATCATCGGTGAGGTGAGATCGAGGTCCTAGCAGTGACCTGTCACCACTGGTATAGTTAATCCGGAGCAAGTCACCCTACCTCTTTCCGGCAGTTTTTTTTTTTTTTTTTTTTTTCCCTTGTAAAACATAGAGATTGATTCCTGTGGCATCTACATCACAGAATCGACGTGAAACTCAAATAAACAAATTCAAATATATCCTGCCCATTTCAAGCTCTGAGTCCTTTTGGGAGCCCTTCACTTATTGAGCTGTAATAGCACTATGGTTCTTTCTTTAGGTGAATTCGCTTGTTGTAAGTCTGAAGACTCAACATGAAACTCACAAAACGCAGCCACAGCAGTGGTTTCATTATCAAAACTCCAGCAAGCATTCCAGCCAGACTAATTCCCCGCTGGATTCACTTAATGTGTAAGAAGATCTTTTAACCAGACTTCACTGGGGAAGAAAAAAATATATATATATATCTCTGAAGAAAATTAGGAAAAATGTGTTTTTCTTTTCGAATCAGTACTGTATTATGCAAATTTGAGGCTCTCTTTATACAGATTTAAGACTTCCTTCTTTATTTTCTTGATTAGAGGTCCTCACACACGATTACATGTAAACGTGAGAGGCACCCAGTTTGGATTCCAGACGAGAAGAAATCCAGAAATGGATTTAAAAAGGAAAGCTGGTTCCCATCTCCCTGGAGAATTTATCTTTATTAAAGGTCAGCAAATTTAGAGCTGCTTTGGTAATTTACCACGTGTATGGGAAATACGTTGTGAGTACAAGTTTGCACAGAAGATAAGATTTGCTATGTTTTAGATAAACTGGTTTTTGATTATTGAAAGGGTAATTCAAAAAACATTTTAAAATCCTATTGGTTTCTCTGCCTGCTTGTCAGATTTCCCATTGGTGATGAAATCCTGCCAAGTGTAGATTTAGTGTTGGTCATGAAATGAGACCTGGCTTGCGGTTATTTGATAATAACTGTGATAATAAATTCATCCATTAATTTCTTTCCTGTTTCTCTACATGGGTAACATTAAACCAAGATGTTATGCTATTGGATGGAGAGAATCATTTTATTCATACGTGTGTGTGTGTGTTCACTCACATCCTCTTTGGAAACTTTATTAGGTTGTAACTCCCAAAGACTACATCTATTCTTCCTATATAGTATGTGGAGGATAATGCTAAAGTTTGAAATGAGATGCCTGATCTCAGATCAACAAGGGTTATTAGAGACAGTGACAGGCTCTGTGGCCATGGACAAATACATTAAAACTGGATTAATAATGAACATAATAAACACAGTAGCTTGTATATGAACGATGAGGCAAAACTTGCTCTCATCTTCAAATTGTCCCACAGATTAATGAAGCTGGGACCATAGAGTAAACAATCGCTAGTTTTGTTGTTATTGTTGTCTGTATAGTTTATGTTTCTTTTCCTTTTTTTGTTTAGGTTATATTCATGTTTAAGAAGAAAAAATTAGATCTTTATAAAATACTTTGTTAGTTTTGGCCTGAGAGAATTTATGCACCTTCTGGGGCATATCTAGATGGGCCAGGTTCTTCTTCATGAATGGCTGAGAGGCTCACATGTGACACTTTATCAGATTTAATGCAGATTTATCAGCATTTTAATGCTTCAGATTTATTATGTCCCACATGTAGCAATGAGATGAGCCTGGCCTTTCTGCTTGCATGTCTTGAAACAGGTCAATGAATCAACAATGATTTGTTTCCTCCTCCTTTCTCCTTCTCTTTACCTTGAAAGGATGGAGAGGATCAAGAAGAACAGGAGTGATTTTTAATTGTGATCCTTTTGTGTGACGGTGATTTATTGAAACACTCCAAGCTTGAGGTTCTCAATGCCTTTTTGCTCTACACAAAGCAATGAGGGCAAACAACAGAATGATCTTGGTGTGTAAAACTGTGCTTGTTTATGTGGGATTTGGTTTAAACTTGTTTTGAACTACTGGTTCATTGTTTAAAAATGCACACCTGCACAGAACCAGTTGTGGTTGAAAAGTTTATTAGCAAAGAATGTTGGTCAGTTCCTGGAAATCCTATATCAAGAAGTGTCATGGTTTTTCTGAAGAATATGATTCCCCTTTAGTTACCAAAACCAATCCGACATCCAGCTTCAGCAAGGAGGTTTGGAGGAGAAAGAACTCAAGACGGGAAGAGGCTAGGAAAATACCCAGGAACACAGGGAAGCAAGGTCGGTCAGGCCCAGGCCTGTACTCTGAGCTTAGTATCAGTGTAGGGTTAGGGCATGAGAAGGCTCTGAATGTTCTCCCCAGGAATGAGAGCTGATGTCTCAGGTACAAGGAGATAATGAAGGTGTGAGATGGTTTTAAAAACTGAGATGTAGCCAGGCACGGTGGCTCACACCTGTAATCCCAGTACTTTGGGAGGCCAAAGCGGGCAGATGATCTGAGGTCAGGAGTTCAAGACCAGCCTGGTCAACATGGTGAAACTCTGTCTCTACTAAAAATACAAAAATTAGCCAGGCGTGGCAGCTGTAATCCCAGCTACTTGGGAGGCTGAGGCAGGAGAATCACTTGAACCTAGGAGGCGGAGGTTGCAGTGAGCCAAGATTGCACCATTGCACTCCAGCCTGGGGGACAGAGCAAGACTCCATCTCAAAAAAAAAAAAAAAACACACAAAAAAACAAAAAACGGAGATGCTTTATGACTGCAAACTAGGCATCCTAAATAAGACTCAGCCCTGATATTTTTCAAAGCTTGATGGGTAGAAATGGGGGAAAATGGCCTCTTTAAAGCTTCAAGCTGGATCCCTGTTACTATCCCCATGTTCAGAGACAGTAGGCTTAAATTCATCTTTGTCTGGGTATAGGAGGTAGCATGAACTATCGTGGGATCTGGCCAGCAGCCCACAGCGCAACAGGGCTCTCTCTTTGTTCCCAGTTGGGCGCCAGATATTGCGGGATCTGGCCAGCAGCCCGCAATGCAACGGGGCTCTTTCTTTGTTCCCAGGTGGATTGGCAGGTCGAGAAATAATAGACACACAAAAGACAGTGAAAGCTGGGTCTAGGGGATCACCGCCTTCTGGTCCCGTGGTGCCACCAATGCACTGAATATACCAGCATTTATTATTAAGCTTAGTGAGGGCAGGAGTTGGTTACTGAAGGATTTAGGGTCATTTGATTATGAGGTGAGATGGTCACATGAGGATGAAGTAATTCTTTAACATAACATCTACATGCAGAAGTACAGTATACAGAAATAAGAATTGACAATATAGTGTGTGCATCAGTAATTTCTAACAGAGCCTTAAAACAGAAACAGTTTTTCCATAACCTATGATTAGCCAGATATTAATCAGCAGTAACAGTTGCAGCAAAAGCTGGTTACAAACAATCCACAGATACAGGATGTGAAGCTAGACAACCAGTTAGATGAGAAATTCTCAGAAGGGACCATGCCTTAACCCTAAAAAGGCCTAGAAGAGCCGTGGCAAGATGAGGGAGTTTATACCCCTATCTTATCCATATGGACAGGCGCCCCTCACGCGTCCGTTTATAGGCTCTCCACAAGGGTCACATTCCATTCCCAGAGCTATGAACATCTGCTTTTCTGGGATAGGAATCTTGGTGATGTGAAACCTTCCTGACTGCACATCCATTTATAGGCTCTCTGCAGGGGAAAGCACATCACACGCTGTTGGCTCATTCTGGCAGTCCAACCTGGCATTGTCTTTACACAATCCTGCATGCAATTTTGTATTTACAATAATCAGGAGCATTTCATCTTTTATTCTGTAGCAATAGTTTCAGGGGGTCTCCCTACAATGAACAATTGTTTAAAGGGCATTTTTTAAAAATTTTAAGTTCAGGGGTACACGTGCAGGTTTGTTACATAGGTAAACATGTGTCATAGGGGTTTTTTGTACAGTTTATTTCATCACCCACATATTGAGCCTAGTACCTATTAGTTATTTTTCTTGATCCTTTGCCTCCTCCCACCCTCTGCTCTCCAACAGGCCCCAGTGTGTGTTTTTCTCCTCTATGTGTCAGTGTGTTCTCATCATTTTGTTCTCACTTATAAGTGAGAACACATGGTATTTGTTTTTCTGTTCCTGCATTAGGTTGCTAAGGATAATGGCCTCCAGCTCCATCCACGTCCCTGCAAAGGACATGATCTCATTTCTTTGTATGGCTGCATAGTATTCCATTGTGCGTATGTACCACATTTTCTCTATCCAGTCTATCATTGATGGGCATTTAGGTTGATTCTATGTCCTTGCTATCATGAATAGTGCTGCAATGAACACACACATGCATGTATCTTTATGACAGAATGATCTATATTCCTTTGGGTATATACACAGTAATGAGATTGCTGGGTCAAATGGTATTTCTGTCTTTAGGTCTTTGAGGAATCACCACACTGTCTTCCACAAAGGTTGAACTAATTTACACTCTCGCCAATAGTGTATAAGCCTTCTAAAGGGCATTTTGGTTCTGCAAAAAGCAACTGAGCCCTGCATCGGATGTGGGATGTTTAGAGACCGCATGGGGCCAAAGGCTCTGCATAACAATGTCAAACTTTCTTTGGAGATGGAGTTATAGTAACAGATTATGCTTTCTTTTAGAAGAAGATTTTGGCATGATTTTGTTTGACATGGGTTTTAGCAGAGTAGGGGTTCAGGGTAGAGGTGCCTCCCCATAGCTGAGATGTGCTGGCTCCTTCAACATGGTGACTTGCAGGAAGTCAGTGACAGGGGACCGTGGGAAGTCTGTGGATGGATTCTGCCATGTGCACTTTAATCCCCTTCTGTTTTCCAAAGGCTTTAGTAATCTCTTGTTAAATCACATGGTCTGGACTTAGCTGTGTGTCAGGGAATGAGAGATGGGCCTGGGTTCATATTTGGTGGAATAGTAGGCGGGACAAGAAAAGTAACCTGGGCAAAGTTGGCTGCCACATGAAAAAGGAAAGTAGAGATTCTGGGAGAAATGTGTCTCTCAAGAGGAACCTGGAAAAAGGTGAGAATCCATAAGGTTAAGTAGGAACCTCATAATTTCAGTGTGTAAGGGAAATAGGATGCCTGATGCTGGGTGTTTATGAGGCAGGAGAGAGGCAGGTGGTTGTTATAGGCACAGACTAGAGGCAGATTTCCTGGTCCCCATCCTGACATCACTGCTTCCTACCCATGTGGCTGTGGGCAAGTCACCTAACCTCTCTACTCCAGTTTCTGCATCTGTTAAAATGGAGATCATGTAAGTACCTACCTCAAGAGGTTTAAATAAGGCTTAAATTAGATAATGTATGTTAAGTAGGCGAAGCATTTGGCATAGTATCCAGAATGTCAGAAATGCTCAATAACTTTTATTATTTTATAATAGAAGTTAATAGAATTTAAATCTTTACCACTGCAACAGAAATAGGCATGACTGTGGGACTTGAGAAGGGAGTTAGGGAGAAGACAAGGGTCTCCTACCCTGCACACAATGCCTGACATATAGTAGATACTCAATAAATTTTTCCCAGTTGATAAATCATGCAGAACAGCTCTTTAATATAGCGAGCTGGGACTCAGCTTCACTTACCAAGCCATTTTTCCAACCATTTTCTGGAATATCAAGTAGAAATAGTTTGATTATCTCTCTAGGTCTGTTAGGCCAAGATATATAAACAGACATTCTAGAATACAGGATATAATCAGATCGATTCTAGATTGTCACTACAGACCCCTCTTAATTTGTATCCTGACCTGTACCCTTGCCTAGAACCCCTACAGATACTGCTCTGGTTTGGCCTGTTTATGTCAGAGGGCACCCCATTAGCACAGGAGGATCTGTAATAGTCATGAATGAAAGTATGGCATGCAGCTAGGGTAGCTGCCTTCCTTGCTAGACTCCATGTGAACATTCTGGGGTGATAAGGTCAACGGAAAGATGTAGAGGTATAAGCAATAAGCAGAGGCAAGTTGCCACCATGTTCTCCACGCCATCCCCTGCCAGTGGCATGGGACAGGAGCCAGAGGTAAAGCAAGGGCTACTCTTTAGAAGACCATGAAGATAAATTTGCACACCATTCAATACCATAAAGAAGGGAAGGGAAGAGGGAGGAAGTAAACTTACCTTTACAAAGCCAGGCTATCACAAAAACATTTTTACACACCTGTTGTATGCCCTGCACACTCAATTGTCAGGAAGGTATTGTTGTCCTACTCCAAACGCAGGAATAAATGGAGACTGCACACATAGCCCAAGTCAGACAAGCACTGGGTTCAATTCATGTCTACCTGTTCCCAAAGCCAGGGCTCTCTCATTGCCCTGTGTTGCTCTCATAGAAAGTTCAGTCATACAGACACCCTCACCTGGGCAGTCATTCTTTCTCCCACACTTTTCTCCCCACTCATCTGTGACCCTACCTCTCACTGCCTCATACTTATAAGGCACACGTAGTCATATGACCTTATAGTTTTGGCTGATTGTTATCAACCAAGTTTTTAACACTTTGTATGCCATAAACTCTTTGAAGGCAAGGACTGTTCCTTACTGAGAGATATGTCCCCCTGAGAGCCTGTCATAGTACTTTGTCAGGGTAAAAGAGGAACAATCCTAAACCCCTCTGGGGAAGAAGGAGGGTGCCAGAACATGCAAAGTGGAATGTTCATTCTAAAGGGACTTGTCCAGGCCCTATTCTTTGGGAGAGGGTTGGGTGTGGGTCCTAGTTGACCTATGGGGAATATCTGGATTTTCACATGTAGATTTGGTTCTAGTAAGGATCACTGTAGATCCCAATTACAGTTATTGTGTGAAATTAAGTTGTATCTCTGAACCATATGTGCTAATTATATTATCTCCAAATGTAGAGCTTTGATAGTTAAGGAAAAGGAGTTAGTATATTTTTAGTGTCTTTTGTTTGCTAGACACTATGCTAGATGTATCTCATTTAATCCTTCAATAGCACTGGGAAGTAGATGTTATTTCCATTTTACATAGGAAAAAATTGAAGTTCAGAGAGGTTCTTGCTGCTAGGAAGTGAGTGGTAGAGCTAGGATTATGAACTGGATCCTTCATGGAAGAGTGAGTCAGAGATTGGCTGGATGGTGATGGGGTGTTAAAAATAAAGTTGTGATCATTATGAAGGGCAAATGTGAAACAGGAATGTGGATAAATTGTGATTAAGCACTGAAAACAATTATCTAATGATGGTGGGGCTTTTGTCCATATTGGAAGCATGTATTTCATGTATAAAATTTGAAAATACACATATACTATGATGCAGCAATTCTATTTTACATCTCAGTATTTACAGCAAAGGATTTATGGTGCAGAAAGACTTACGAATGAGCATAAGATAGTATACTCAAGGATTTTTGTGGTAGCATTTCTGCAAGAGTGAAAAACAAAAAAACCAACCAACTAAGCTAAGTCAACCAACCAAACAAAAATCCTTACAGGTCTATTGATAAGAGAAATGAGAGGACAAAATTTTCAAGGAAATAACAAGAAAAATCTCTTAGTTCAGTAGGTCATGAGTTTTCAGATTGAAGGAGGCATCAAGCTTCCAGCAAAATGAATACAAAATTACCCAAAACTAGGTACATTATCATAAAAAGTTTCAGAACACCACTATATTAAATGAAACAACACACACAAACACACACACAACTTCTCAAAAGCCCGTGGAGAGAAAAATGAGTCTTTTATAAAGGATCAGGGTTCAAAACGGCATAGGTCTTCCAAAAGCAGCACTGGGAGATTAGACAACAATTTAGCATTGCTGACATGCATGACCACATTGAGATAAGGTAAATAGTTCTCTTGGAAAGTTTGGGAATACATTATTGCTTGGTAGATGGAAGTCTAAAGATAGGAAAATGTGAGACAATTATCAATTCCAAGAAAATCAAAAAGTTGTATAGAAAAAGTCATATAATTGACCAGGCATGGCGGCTCAAACCTGTAATCCCACGACTTTGGGAAGCCCAGGCAGGCCATCACCTGAGGTCAGGAGTTCAAGAGCAGCCTGGCCAACATAGCGAAACCCCCTCTCTACTAAAAATACAAAAATTAGCCAGGCATGATGGTGCACATCTGTAATCCCAGCTACTCAGGAGGCTGAGGCAGGAGAATCACTTGAACCCGGGAGGTGGAGTTTACAGTGAGCCAAGAACACGCCACTGTACCCCACACTCCAGTCTGGGTGACAGAGTGAGACTCTGTGTCAAACAAAAAAAAAAGAAAAAAGAAAAAGAAAACATTATATATTCATAGTACTATAAATGTCATCAATGAACAGCACTTACAATTATAATTTTAAAAATATTTAACTATACATTATTACTTTACTACATTGGTACATTGGAGAGAGGAAAAAATTCATGTATAGAATGGGGTGAAGGTGGAAAGTGAACTAATTCTTTTTCTATTGTAGAAAGTCAATCAATAATATCTAAAACTAAAAAAATCAAGCAATAGCAGTATATGTATATTATGTAGAACATCAGAAGAAATCGTCTTTGTGGGAAGGGGATGCAGGGGTGAGGGGGGGAGCTGCAGAGAACTGCTGCTTTTATCTGAAACCCTTATCTGAAAGCCTTGCTGCTATTTGCCTTTTTAAACTATGTATGTCTACTACTTTGATTAAAAAAAATTAAAGTAAAATGCAAATCTACTGCATGTTTATTTGAAACATTTGGAAAATAAAGCATAAAGATGAAAAAAAAAATCATTCATAATCTACCACCAAGACATAGCCACTGTTAGTACTCATACATATGATCTTCTAGTCTTATTTTCTTTCTAGCTAAACACACTTTGATGAACTCACAGCATTTAAGTTTTGTAGGCTCCTTTTACTATTTGTCATTATATTGCTAACACATTAACACATTCCTATACTTAAAACACATTTTGTAGATACCAGTTTTGATGGCTTTATAATATTCCAGTTTTGTGCTTGTGTGATTATTTAATGATTAATTTCTTTGTTGGACAGGTGCATTGCTTCAATCATTCAACATCATAAACAATGCTGTGATACATATGTTTATACATAAATTGTTGCTATTTTTGTAATTATTTCCTTATGATATATCCCCAGAAGTTTATAAGAATTCTTAAATTAGTATTTTATTAAAGGACAAAATATGCTATCTCAGCAGAAAGAAGCAAGATATATCCAAAGAGCTAATTAATTAAATTAACTCAGATTTCAATAATGGAAAGCATAGAAAAACATATCCAGGGACTAATAGGGCTTACTTTTTAGTGCAGGTTTTAGAAATATTGTTAAAGTACTTTTGTGGTAATCTGGAAATAAACGTGCAGATTTTTAAAGGTAAAAAATCTTACAGCTCATTGACCACAATGTTTACCTCTGCAGAAGTCCTAGGACTAGAGATGGTCATCAAGAGAGCTTTAACTTTATCTAGAATATTTGAACATTTTACAAAGAGAATGAATTGCTATGTTATGTAATTTAAAATATTTATTTCTTTATATAGATCTCTCTTTTAAATGAATAAACTTTATTCCCTCTAGCCTCTAAGCACGGAAACAACTGCTCATATCTTAAGGTGATTTACATAGTTGACAAAAGACTTTCAACTACCTTATTATTTATCACAGAATCCCTGTAAGCCAGGCATTATCATCTTTTAATCTGTAACGCAGATACACACCTTAGACAGTATGGTTAAATTCTCAAACTTCCTTCTGCTCTGGAGCCTGATATTCAAGAAAATGGCCAAACCTTGTTTTCTAAACACCTCCCCTCTTCTGTTACCATACAGCTTATGTCTCTCTTCCTTTTTTGAGTAAAAACCTACCTTCTCCACAGGGCTGTCCCTGAAGACACAACTCAAATGGATCTCCACTCACTCCCTCCCTCACTCATGTCTTTTTGGAGTGCTTATTATGTTCCAGACCCCATGCTAAGAGATGAGAATACTGCATGTTCAAGGCAGACAAAATCCCTGCTTTCCTTTGTGTGGCATGCATTATCTTTAGGGAAGCAGAAAACAAAAGTTAGAAATATAAACAAAATGAAAATTAGTGCAATGAAGAACATAAACTAGAGTGATGTGTTAGAAACTGATGATTTGGGGGGAAAATGACTTTAGATAACATGGTTAGAGCAGGCTTTCTAAGGAAGAGTCATTTGAGCAGAGACCGAAAGATGAGAAAGAGCCAAGCATGGGGACAGATGTGGGCATAGGTGGCGGAATACAGAAGTAGGGAGCACAAAGACTAGAATGCAGAGAGGAGCTCATGGGTTCAAGTGACCAGAAAAAAAAGTAGTGACAATAATTGTACATAAATCAGGTAGAAATTGATCATACCATGACCTGTTAAATATTTGTGTTTGCAATTTCACATGTAATAATTTTAACATCAGAGGCAGGCAAGAATGTTTTTTAAGTACCTACTCAGGGCTGCCCAACTGACAACCCCTGGGGATGCCACTTGCCCTGTACTGATGTGAGTGAGGGTTCCTGCAACTTTGTCATGTGGCAGTATTGCTGAACATTCTGCTAAACACCTGACATGGATCATCTTGTGGAATCCTTATAGCAACCCAGGGTGTAGATATTATGAGTGTCCCCACTTTAAAGAGAAACTGAGACTAGGTGAGCTTAGGTAACTTGCCCAAGGTTATATAACAGATTATGCAGCAGGCAAGCAGTAAAAAACATTTTTAATGTAGGTGGTCTGACTCCAGAGCTATTCTGCTTCATGGTCCCCATCTGCCATTTATGTTGCATCTCATGAAACTCATATAAGCTCTGTAAAGGCAATAAGCATGCATTCTACTGTTTGGTACAGCTGCAACACACTTAACAGAATGCTATACTCCTAATATATGCTGAATATTGCTTATTGATTGATTCTATGGAAAAAATTAACTATTAAGTCACTCATGAATGTACAAAATCCAGAGAAAGCAGAAATCCTATGGCAATGGGTGAACTAATGATCTCATTGGTATACACTTTTGGGAACTCAACTAGAAACCCTTCCTTAGGGTCACTTACAACTCCTTTCCTTAGGAAATAACTCTAGGTCTCAAACTCAATCATTCTAAAATGACCTTAGATATATGGAATAGAAATAACATCTTGAGATGTTATTCTAATCAATTCACTGAGAATTAGGTAAGTAAGAATCTGAGAAGAAGGTTTTTATGCTGCACGTTAACAGGGAAAATAAGTCAACAAGACCTAATATTTCATCAAAATCATTGGGCCACATCTAGGAAAGGTCAAGTTCATGGTGAACTTTTTCTCCATCTTTTAAAATAAAAAATAGTAAGACTCATGCCAGTGATCCCAGGACTTTGAGAGGCTGAGGTAGGAGGAGCGCTTGAGGCCAGAAGTTTGAGACCAGCCTGTGCACCATTGTGAGACTCTGCCTCAAAAAAAAAAAAAAAAAAATTAAACATAGCAGGGCATGGTGGTGCACACCTGTAGTCCTAGCTACTAGGGAGGCTGAGGTGGGAGGATCATATAAGCCCAGTGGTTCCAGGCTGCAGTGAGCTACAATCGTGCCACTGTACTCCAGCTTATGTAACAGACCAAGACTCTGTTCAAAAAACACAACAAAACAAAAAAAGAAAGAAATTAAGGAAGAAGGCACATGTACATTTTTGTGGCAGATAGATTCTTATGGTAGCAGCCCCACAATCTCTGCCTCCTGGTGTTCATGCCCCATATGATTCCTTATCCTTGAATGTGGGAAGGAAGGATTCATGACTTGCTTCTAACCTATAGAATGTGGTAAAGATGGCAAGATGTAAGCCATTATGTGTACATGATTATGTGATTATGTTATATTAGATTGCAGCACCTGTATTGCACATGCATTCTCTCTTTTTCTCTCCCTCCCCCTTCCTCTCTCCCATCTTTGCTAACTTTGAGGAGTCAAGAAACCATGCTGGGGAACCCCACACAGCACAGAACTATGAGGCAGACTGTAGGATCTGATGACAGCCAGAAAGAAGCCCTCATCCTAGTTGCAAGAAACTGAATTCTGCCAACAACCTAAGTGAGCTTAGAAATCCTTATCCGTTCAAGCCTCAAGTAAGACCACAACCCCAGCCAAAGCTTTGATTGACATCATGTGAGACTCTAAGCAGAGGACCCAGCTAAGCCATGATTGAACTCCTGACCCACCGAAACTGTGAGATGATAAACATATGTTGTTTTGTTGTTTTAAGCCACCAAGTTTGTAGTAATATCACTACATAAAAATAGAAAACTAAACATTGTCCCATTGAGGGAATTCAAATTCGAGGCACATCTTTGGAAACAAGCTTTGTATGAGAAGGTATAAAATTGGAACCCTTGCCAGTGTTTTGCTCATGCTGGAGATGAAGGTCAAAGGAAGCCATGCCCCCTGCCCTGTAGGACAGCCTTGACCTTTCTGAACCAGGATCCTTTTGCTCTCACTCTATGGAAGTGTTGAAATGTCAGCTGTGTTTGCATGTGTGAAGGGATCTTACACAGAGGGCCCATGTCTCAGAACATGCACGTGATGTTTTTACAGCAAAAATAATGTTGGTTTGCAGGACCTACACACGTAGGGTTTTACTAGAGCACAGAGGCCTTAGAAAAACCTCCCAACCCAGCAAGGTTGTGTTTTCTTTTCAAAGAAATACAAACCAAGCTTAATTTAAATCAATAGAGAAGGTAACAGTGATAAACGGGGAAAAAAATTACCTAAGCACAGGGTAACAAAAAAGAAAGTGGCAGTCAATATATATGAACCTGGGAGAGAGAAAATGCAACTAGAATTTAGGAAGAACTATGCCTTTTTCTCCTAGAAATGTGCTGATTTACCTTCCTGTTAGGAGGTCTTAGCTGAGTGCCTTTTCATTGAAAAGGTAGCATGTACACTGTACACGCCAGCCACCTGCTTATTAAGGGTTCCTGTTCTCTTTCCAGCACCTGTAGCAAGAAGTGGGATGTTCTGGATTGGAAGAGAAACAGGAAAATGTTAGCAAAATACTCTAAAGGAAAAGCTATAAGAGAAGATGAAAACAGCTTACAATGATCCAAAGGGAGGCATTAAGGCAAAGAGGAAATGTTAATGCAGGCTAAAGACAAGTCTGGGAAGAAAATGAAAAATCTCCCCTAATGGGTGATTCAAAAACAATCATAAGAATAATAATAGTTGAAAAAAACACCAGTAGAATTAAGCAAGAATACCGAAGATAATTTATTAACATATTGGCCTGGCACAGTGGCTCACACCTGTAACTCACAACTGGTACAGGCTTACACCTGTAATTCCAGCATTTTGGGAGACCAACGCAGAAGCTCGCTTAAGCGCAGGAGTTCAAGACCGGACTGGTCAACATAGCAAGATGCCAACTGCACACAAAAAAATAAATAAATTACCCAGGCATGGTGGCACACACCTATAGTCCTAGCTACTAGGGAGGCTGAGGTGGAAGGATCACCTGAGACCAGGAGTTTAAGGCTGCAATGAGCTATTATCGTGCCATTGCACTCCAGCCTGGGTGACAGAGCAAAATTGTCTCTAATAAAAAATTATATTGGCTTCTTCACTGAGCTAAGTTTTCATTCATTTAACCTATATTAGCATACACTAGCTTTTATATTTCCTTCCAACCCTAGAAGGTAAATAATGTTATTAATCCCCATTTTACAGACAAGACTGAAAGAGTTTAACTTGCCTAAGTCACATGGATAGAAAGTAGAAGAGCTAAGTTTTGAAGTCAGAACTCTCTGATCCTAGTTTTTTCACATTTAATGCAAGAAATCTCAAGTTCTATGGTATAATAGAAAGAAAATGCAGGGCACTGTCTATGTTAAGAAATACCCATGTGCAAATGGGAAGAAACGTAATGAGTTATTCCTGGGGGCTGAGGTGCCGGCAATTGCAGAAAAGTGTCCCTGTGAGATGAGAAGAACAAAGGCACCCAAGACATGAGCATGAGAAATGCTCTCAGAATAAAATAGTCAGAATAGTGGAAAACGGATCCCTTGTTCTTTGATTTAAAAATTACTTTTCTAACCATTGTGCCAATGTTTCATATAATGAATCAAAGAGATGGCCTGTGGCAAAATCACCTGGGACCTTTGTTAAAAGTGAGATCCCTGCACCCTGATTCAGATCATTTATGTAACGAATTATTCCTGGGGGCTGAGGTGCATGGCAATATCCCTGAGAGATGAGTAGAACAAAGGCGCCCAAGACATGAATGGGAGAAATGCTCTCAGAATAAAATAGTCAGAATAGTGGAAAACAGATTCCTTGTTCTTTAATTTAAAAACTACTTTTTGTAGTTTTGTGTCTGTGATGGTTAATACTGAGCGTCAACTTGATTGGACTGAAGGATGCAATATTAATCCTGAGTGTGTCTGTGTGGGTATTGCCAAAAGAGATTAACATTTGAGTCGGTGGGCTGGGGAAGGCAGATCCACCCTTAATCTGGTGGGCACAATCTAATCGGCTTCTGGCAAACATAAAACAGGCAGAAAAACGCGAAAAGAGAGATGGGTCTAGCCTACCAGCCTGTATCTTTCTCCCATGCTGGATGCTTCCTGCCCTCAAACACTGGACTCCAAGTTCTTCAGTTTGGGGACTCGGACTGGCTCTCCTTGCCCCTCAGCTTGCAGACAACCTATTGTGAGACCTTGTGATTGTGTAAGTTAATACTTAATAAACTCCTCTTCATATATATAATACATTCTATCTATCTATCTATCTATCTATCTATCTATCTATCTATCTATCTATCTATCAGTTCTGTACCTCTAAGATAACTCTGACTAATATGGATTTTGGTACCAGGAGTGGTTCTAGAGGAACAGAATATTAAGGATAGAGTTCTTTAATTGATTTTGGGGTTTCTGGAGTTAGCTGCTTAATATGATTAGACCCAAAAATGCTAAGGACTCTACTTCTAATAGTATAGAAAACACTGATAGTCCTTGGCATTAGCTGTATGCATCTGACACTCCTGATTCACCGCTTGTGAAAGGCAAGGAGTTTAGTGACTCTATGCTACCTTTGACCATATGTGGAGAACCAAGGAACATAATGAAGCTGGTTGGTTGCTCCTAAGTTCAGTGGATAAAGTGATGAAAGAAAATGATAAATTCAGGGATTCTGTCTCTCGGATTTAGAAGCAGATACTGAGCCTCAAATCTGCTAAGATTGCCCTGAGTGAGAGTCTTATCTCCTGTAGAGAAAGAGCTGAAATTGTGGAAAAACAGACACAAGCTCTTATCATGCGAGTGGCTGATCTGCAACAAAAGATGTATGCACAGCCTTGCCAGGTGTCTACTGTTAAAGTGAGGGCACTGATTGGAAAAGAATGGGACCCTGCAACTTGGACTGGGGACATGTGGGAGGACCCTGATGGAACTGGGGACACTGAGTTTGTAAACTCTGATGAAGCTTTTTTGCCAGAAGGAACAGCTTCCCCATCCCCAGTAGTGGCAACATCCCTTCCTTGACCCATGGTGCCATCAGCCTTTCCACCTTTGTCTGAGGAGATAAACCCTGTGCTGCCTGAGGCAACAGTGATGGCCTCCCCTGAGGCACTTGCCCGGCAAGATAATGTTGATTCTCCTCAGGAGCCACTTCCAACACCCCTGTTTGCTTCTAGACCTGTAACTAGACTAAAGTCCCAGCAGGCCCCTGGAGGTGAGGTTGAGAGTGTGACCCACGAGGCGGTACACTACACTTGAAAATAACTGTTTGAGTTCTCTAATTTATATAAATAGCAATCTGGAGATTGGGTATTAAGGGTATGGGACAATGGTGGAAGGAACATTGAGTTGGATCATGCTGAATTTACTGATTTGTGCCTACTAAGTAGGGACTCTGCATTTAATGTTGCAGCTCAGGGAGTTAAAAAAGGTTCTGATAGTTTATTTGCTTGGTTAGCTGAAATATAGATTAAAAGTCGGCCCACTGTGAGCAAGCTGGAAACGCCTGATCTCCCTTGGTTTAATGTAGAGGAAGGGATCCAAAGGCTTAGGGAGATTGGGATGGTGGAGTGGATTAGTCACTTTAGACCTACTTATCCCAGCTGGGAGGGTCCAGAAGGTACACCCTTGACTAATGTCTTGTTAAATAGATTTGTGAGGGCAGCACATGCATCTTTGAAGAGCCCTGTAATTGCTCTTCTCTGTATGTCAGATCTAATGGTGGGAACAGCAGTCACTCAACTACAAAATTTAAATACAATGGGAATAATTGGATCCTGAGGTGGCAGGGGCCAAGTGGCATCACTCAACCATCAAAGGTGAGGTGGGCGTGGCTACCATAATGGACAGCAGAGGCAAAGTGGCAATCAGAATAGTCTGACTCGTGTAGAGCTCTGGCATTGGCTAACTAATCACAGTGTTCCTAGAAGTGAAATTGATAGGAGCCTACTGCAGTCCTACTTAAATTATACAAACAGAAAACTTCTAGGTCGAATGGACGAAAGACTAATTTGAATTATAAAAACAGAGAATCACAGCCCCTCAAACAATTTCCAGACTTGAGCCAGTTTACAGACCCAGAACCCCTTGAATGAAGAGGAGGCTGGGTACCCTTGAGAAAGGACACCACTACATTACTGACAATTTATGCAGTGAATCTTTCTCCCATCCTTCCCCAAGGAGACCTCCAGCCTTTTACCAGGGTAACTGTGCATTGAGGAAAGGGAAATGATCAGAAATTTTGGGGACTACTGGACACTGGTTCTGAGCTGACGTTGATTCCAGGGGACCCAAAGTGTCATTGTGGTCCTCCAGTTAAAGTAGGGGTTTATGGGAGTCAGGTAATTAATGGAGTTTTAGCTCAGGTCTGACTTATAGTGGGCCCCTGGACTCGTCCTGTGGTCATTTCCTCAGTGCCAGAATGCATAATTGGCATAGACATACTTAGCAGCTGGCAGAACCCCACATTGGCTCCCTGATTGGCAGGGTGATGGTTATTATGGTGGGAAAGGCCAAATGGAAGCCATTAGAGCTAACTCTACCTAGAAAAATAGAAAGTCGAAAACAATATCCCATCCCTGGAGGGATTGCAGAGACTAGTGACACCATCAAGGACTTGAAAGATGCAGGGGTGGTGATTCCCACCACATCCCCATTCAACTCTCCCATTTGGCTTGCACAAAGACAGATGAATCTTGGAGAATGACAATGGATTATCATAAGCTTAACCAAGTGGTGACTCCAATTGCAGCTTGCTATACCAGATGTGGTGTCATTGCTTGAGCAAATTAACACATCTCCTGCTACCTACTATGCAGCCATTGACTTGACGAATGCCTTTTTCTTCATTCCTGTCCATAAGGCCCACCAGAAGCAGTTTGCCTTCAGCTGGCAAGGCCAGCAATATACTTTTACTGTCCTACCTCAGGGGTATATCAATTTTCCAACTTTGTGTCATAATCTTATTCAGAGAGACCTTGATTGCTTTTTCACTTCTGTAAGATATCACACTGGTCAGTTGCATTGATGACATTATGCTGATTGGATCCCGTGAGCAAGAAGTAGCAAACACACTAGACTTATTGGTGAGACATTTGCATGCCAGAGGATGGGAAATAAATCTGACTAAAATGCAGGGAGCTTCTATCTCAGTAAAATTTCTAGGGGTCCAGTGGTGTGGGCCTGTTGAGATAGTCCCTCTAAGGTAAAGGATAAGTTGCCGCGTTTGGCTCCTCCTACAACCAAGAAAGAGGCACAATGCCTTGTGGACCTATTTGAATTTTGGAGGCAACACATTCCTCATTTGGGTGTGTTACTCTGGCCCATTTATTGAGTGACCTGAAGGCTGCCAGTTTTGAGTGTAGTCCAGAACAAGAGAAGACTCTGCAACAGGTTCAGGCTGCTGTGCAAGCTGTTCTGCCACTTGGGCCATATAACTCAGCAGATCCAATGGTGCTTGAGGTGTCAGTGGCAGATAGGGAGGCTGTTTGGAGCCTTTGGCAGGCTCCTATAGGCGAATCACAGTGGAGGCCAATAGGATTTTGGAGCAAGGCCCTGCCATCCTCTGCAGATAACTACTCTGCCCTTGAGAGACAGCTCTTGGCCTGTTACTGGGCTTTTGTGGAAACTGAACATTTGACTATGGGCCATCAAGTCACCATGTGACCTGAACTGCCTATCATGAACTGGGTGCTTTCTGACCCCATCTAGCCATAAAATGGGTTGTGCACAGCACCATGTTTCATCTAGTGAATCAAAGAGACAACCTGCAGCAGAATCACCTGGGAACTTTGTTAAAAGTGAGATCCTTGCACCCTGATTCAGATCCTTTTTAACAAGCATTGACCTGGATACACACTAAAGCTAGAGAAAGATTCTGCACTGATATGTAAGCTGGGGAATGCTACTTACTAGGAGTGATGGCCATAGTAATGAGGTATGTTTTAGTAACACTGATAGGAAGCTTAGCTCACTGGGGGACCCAAATCACATATTTACCTGACCTAAATCCATGGCACAGGTAAAGTAAAGAGGAAGAAGGAGGAGGAGTAGAACAAGGAGGATGAGGAGAGAGAAGGAGGAGGGAGGAGGGGAAGAAGAAGAAGGAGGAGGAGAAGGAGAAGGAAGACAGGAATAAGTTGACATCACCTATCCTTTCATTCCTCCCATAAACACATGAATGAAGGAATAAATGGGACATGCTATAAGCTGACAACATGTGCCCCTGACCTGGTCTCCCTGGCTGAAGCTGTAGTAAGCGGAGGTGAGCACAACATCAGCACTGCCAAGCGTCTACAGCTACAGCAGGAACATGGCTGATGGAGCATAACGCATCACCAGTGACCAAGACAAAGGGAAGTCTGAATGGACTGTCAGTTTGGGGAACACCTGTAAGATGCCTGAAATTTGAGAATTTCTGTAACCAAAAGATCTATATTCTCAGGATCTGTATTCAGGTTGTTCTGCATACAGCATGACTTCTGGGAAGAATGTTAGAGGTGGGCTGCTCAGAAGGTTGTGGCCTGCCTTCTCTGCATCTCTCAGCTAGACAAAAGGCATAGAACATTGGATTTCACCCTCTTTACTTTTATGCTTTCTGGTGAAAGGGCAAAAAGTAGAATGCAGATGAACCCAAGAGATGACTCACTATGGAATGCTTTTCCTTTCTATCATCTCTGGAGAAAGGCATTTTATCCCAGCATCTCTCTTACTGCAGACCATTACCTGAATACCTGCAGCCCCTCTACTTCTAAAGGCATCCTTGCAGTGTGTTCACTGTTATTACTCTTGACAACAGACATGAGACTGAGAATGATATTTCTAAAAATAAAATGGCTCCACGATTGCACTACTTGTCCCAGAATCACACTATCTCCTGAAACAGAGCCGGAACGCCATTCATAGCAACTCCCTTACTGCTAGGAGATTTGTTTTCAATGTACCTGACAAGCCACATGCGATTCATCCTCAAACCTATTTGTCAGAGAAATAAATACCAAGTGTCAGAACTTCCTGAGAAATCTAGTGATGGAAAAGCCTTTAAGGGTGAACAAATTAAATTCTGTTCTAACACCGGCGACAGAAGGAAAGCAAAGTGAAGAGGTGCAGAGAAGCAAGTCCAGGTCCAATTTTGGATAAGGCTGAAGATGAGTTACACTGTTAATGCAAAACAGATACACAAAGCTTTTTCAGACAGCAGATGCCCAGGAAAAGGAGGCTGGTCTAGGAAGGTCTTGCAGTCAGGAGGGGCCCTTTGCTCCTGACAATTAGATAATTTTTCATGAAAACATCAATCCCTAGAAGTTCATTGTAGAATCATCTTTGCACCTACTTTTGCCACCTGTATCCTGGGGTCATTTCTCCAGCCTTCCTATCCCAGGGCTAACATGTGTGCATCCTAATTTCCTCATCTTGTTTCCACCTCTGCATTTCTCTCTAGTGCTGTCAGACCAAACAGATATGCTCTAGATGACCACTCAGTACTTCAGGCTGGAGGCTTCTCCAAGCCAACATGTTAGAGGAGCTCTAGAAATCTAACAGTGTAATGGTTTCCATTAAATATTGAATCTTGCCCGTAGGGATGGAGCCTAGAAATTCATAAATTATGTAATCTAAGGGCTTTGCTGATGACTGATAAAATCAAATTAGCTGCTTTGGGATAAGGATGAATTTGAAACAGAATTTCCTCCTTTGAAGAGACAATGACAAATCTCTTTGATGGGTCTGCATGTCAAGGGTTTTTTTTTTCTGGTAGAAAATTTAACAGAATCTTTTGGTAGGCAAAGTAAATGAGACTGGCTTAGGTTATGAACTAGTTTTTTTTCCCCCAAAAATGTTTATTTTTGTTATATTATTAAAGCCATACCCACCCATACAAATTTTGTTTTTAAAAGCAGGAAAAAAGTTCACCCATAATTCTAACAGTCCAATAAAACCTGACATTTAGAGAATCTCCTTTCAGGCATGTTGTATGATCATGCATATTTCTACAGAATTGAAGTCATATAATATGTAGATACACATATACACACATATATACGAATATTTATTTTATATATTCAATAAAACCTGAGTCTTAATGCCTGTAAAATATTTCATATTCTGTTTCAATTTTTGATTACCACTTTACGATACTTATTCCACCAAAGGGTACAAATAGTTTTAAGTAGCTTAACATACATTACCAGATTCTTTTCCATAAATTCTGATCAATTAGTAATCCAGCCAGTAATATATGGACTTTTAATTTTCTTTTTTGGGCTAGGCATTGTATTAGCCTGTTTTCACACTTCTGACAAAGACCCGAGACTGAGTAATTTATAAAGAAAAAGAGGTTTAATGAACTCACAGTTCCATGTGGCTGGGGAGGTCTCACAATCACGGTGGAAGGCAAAAGGCACATCTTACCTGGCAGCAGGCAAGAGAGAAAATTAGGACCAAGCAAAAGGGTTTCCCCTTGTAAAACCATCAGATCTCATGAGACTTGCTACCACAAGAACAGTATGGGGGAAACCACCCCCATGATTCAATTATCTCCCACTGGGTCCCTCCTGCAACATGTGGGAATTATGGGAGCTACAACTGAAGATAAGATTTGGGTGGGGACAGAGCCTAATCACATCAGGCATTAAAAACTTGTAACGGAATTCACTTAATACATGTCAATACTTTCCAAAATATTTACTAATTTGTTAGGTGAAAACAGTGTCTCATTGCTCTTTGAGCCGACTCATGACATTTATTGCTTTTTAGGCTTTGAAATTACTTTTTTACTTTTTAAATTGAAGTAATGCATGAACAGTTTTGCTCTGTTCTACTTCTTCCTGATTGTATAATTTCCTAACTCACTACGTAATTATAACTGGTGTAACCAAGAGTGTGTGTTTTGAAGTAAAAATATGTTACTTGTAACCAGAATAATTCTCTAGTCACATACAATCTAGTACTAGTGTGGTTTCTCATTAAACAAACAGGACAGGAGGCAAGATTAATAGTTTTAAAACATATATCTACCTTTAGTCTTCTCTCTTAAAGAACACTGTTTTAAAGATCCAATTTGTAATCCATGCTATTACTTTTTAAAATTCCTTTGCTTTATTTATGTATTTTTCAATCATCACTGCTTAAAAGCTTCTTACTTACTTTCCCCTCTCTTCATCACACACTGCATCCAACATCTCACACCACTTAGTTCTTGCCTTGTGTGTCACAGCCCCTTTCCTCTCAGCCCTCCTATCTTACATTCCTCTCTCCGTACTTTAAATTTGGAATCACTAAAGTCTAGAATCAGGTTGCCAAAGAATGCACTCTGACTGGTAAAATGATCAGACACCCACAGGCACACTGATACATCTTTTCATCACACTGGCTTTTTGAACCCTACTAGCTGTCAATATATAAATGAGGCTTTGCAGCTCACCATCATCATTTGCAGAATATAGTCCTGACTCAAACTGAGTTAGCACTGGTCGATGCCCACAAGAGTAAACAGTTAAAAAGTAATTATTTAGTGCCCACCATGTTCAAGGTATTGTGCTACATGCTCAAGAAGCAGGAATAAGTTGCAAAGATGAAGATTATCTGGTTCCTGCTTTCTAAGTACCTTCAGTTGGAAAGATGAAAAACATAAACATGGGGAGAAAAACCCTACCTGTCAAAATAAAAGGTAATAATGATGAAATTAAAGAGAAATATGTTTGAAAAATAATAGCCACTAGACTAGTGCAACCAAGACTGCAACACATATTCTTCCATCCTTTTTTTTTTTTTCAAACAAGATACATTCATCCCAAATTGAAAGATATGGCAGTAAGGTCTCCAGCTTCCAAATTTTCAATGTACTCTGGGTCTAGAGAAGGTGGCCTTAAATTTTGGATTCACCAAATGTGGTTTTGCTGTCATGAATAGAGTTGCTACATGGTCTACAATGGAAGAAGCGCCCATTTCATCTGTTGTTTATTGAGTGTGGCAGGCACTGTGCCATCCACTGGGGATAGCTGTGCACACAACAGAGATGGCCCTTGCTTTCCAGCAGTTTCCAGGTGGTGTATTTCGTGAACTGGCCTCAATATTAGCTCTGGTTGACCTTGTTTTCCCTTTGCCTAATCTTTCTTCCTCACTTCTAAGTCTTTAGCTTTTTCTGTGTTGTATGTTTCTTTGTAAGATGCCATAAATTCCTAACACAAAACTGAATATAAACAACAAATGAATGTTTCCAGTTAGTCATGTGCCAGCATTTCTTGCCTTGTACTTGATCAGCTACTTGAGGACAAGGACTCTGTCTCCTTCATTAGAACATAGTATTTATCTTTATGTTTGTCTTCATACTCAGCACTGGATGTGGGATAGTACTCAACAAATATTTGTAGATATAATTTGTCCCACTATAATAGTTTCTTTCTTTCTTTTTTTTTTTTTTTTTGAGATGGAATCTCACTCTGTCTCCAGGCTGGGGTGCAGTGGCGTGATCTTGGCTCACTGCAACCTCTGCCTCCTGGGTTCAGGAGATTCTCTTGCCTCAGCCTCTCAAGAAACTGAGGCTACAGGTGCGTGCCACAATGCCCAGCAAGTTTTTGTATTTTTAGTAGAGACAGGGTTTCACCATATGAGCCAGGATGGTCTCAATCTCTTGACCTCATGATATGCCCACCTCAGCCTAACAAAGTGCTGGGATTACGGGCATGAGCCACTACACCCAACTGATGGGTACTGCCCTTGATTAAAAAAATAGTTCTGTAATCACTTAGGCAAGGGGTGATGAACTAGCCTAAGTAAAGTATTTGCACCGGAAGTACTGGGTTTTTACAAATCTGCTGGATTATGAGTAGATAAAAGCCACCCAAAACTGATAACTTTTTTTCCTGGAAACTTGACTTTCCAGGAAAAAAATACTTGCTCAATAGTTCATTATAATCACTGAGAACCAAGATAAAAATTGTCTCACTGAGAGATACTTTTGTTACAGACTCTCACTGAAGCTCAGAATTAGGATGAAAAATAGGATTGTTGTAGACGTAAACTAAGTAATTCTATCTTGCCCAGTTTCCATTTGACACCCAAAGAGAAATAAATTAGGAATAAAAAGGTTTGCTTTTTCTATGGAAATGATCCTTCCCTGATCTGACTTAGCAGGGAGCACTGCTATCTAATGAAGCAATGTGGAGTGGTCAGCAATGAAAGATAATGTCTATAAGGCTCCTCCTTGGGTCTGGCCCATGATGGGCACTTTGTGATGTAATTACTGACAGTAATAGGGTGGTAGTTTACCCAGGATGTGATCACCACGGCATCCATCTAGTGAGTATGAGTGGGCATTTCTCCCGTCTGTGAGGGAGACAGAAGAATGCTGGGGAGGCACAAATTAACAAACACTCCAAAGAAGAATTCTGGCTCCAGAAACTGGGAAGGAGCTCATGGAGAAGGCCTTGGAGGTTGAGTGAGTCAAATAGCCAGGCAGAGAGAGAAGGATGGGTGTTAGTGCAGGAGCGGGAAGCCATGAGTACCGAGGCCTGGTGATGGAAAATGTGCTCAGCTTTTGGTTAGGCAGGACCAGCTTTGGTTAGGCAGGACCTTGGTTAGGACCTTCAGGTTTGGCTCAGCTTTTGGTATGGCTGGACCATTGAGGTGACGTCAAAAGATCAAAGTATCAATGTATTTTGAGACATATGTGTGACTGAATTGCATGCTCTGGTTCCTCACAGATGTTTAGAGCCCCATACAGCCAGATTCAGGCCAGGGTGCCTATCTCACGCATTTCTTGTGGGCCGTGGGGGGAATCACATGGAAGTACGCTCCCTCCCCTGTCTTACCGCCCCCCACATCCCCCTCCCCCCATCTAAGCTAGGACAGTTTCTACATACCTCCTGGGAATGGGAGAACTAACATTGTTATCTCATTCATGTGGACAAGTGGTTCTTAAGATACAGTCGCTGAAATCCTAAGGTTCCTTTGAAAATGCCTCACATTCCTTTGAAAAACAGTGTAAAATAAAGTGGGGAGGGAGTGGGAGCAAACACCTATTCCCCATGTCAAAGACAGCAGCAGGTCAGCGTTAGTCTGTTTTATGTATTAGTCCTTTGCATAATGTTTTATCTGAAAAAAAAAAAAGGATTCTATGCCACCAAAACAAACAACAATAAAATATTTTTATATCTGAATATTTTGAAAACCACAGCAAACTTGTGGGGTTGAGGGGAGGGAAGAGGGAAGAGAAGAGACAGGAGAGGTGAGTGCAAAAAGGAGGGATGTGAAAGGCCAGGTATTGATATCAATTGCCAGAATGATTGCTTTTGTAAAACAATAGGAATTGATTGAAATTTGCTTAGGCAGAGGAGGAAGTTCCAAATCTATAGCTAAATGTAACTTGGAATTTTAAGATTTTCACCTTCTGAAAGAAATGGAAGAATCTACTGCGTGGAAATATGGGAGAGAGAAGATGCATTTCTCTTGGCTTGGGCAAGCCGTAAACAGGCGAACTTCAATAATAATAGTATGTATAATTTATTAAGATAATTATTATTTTAATCCATATTTCTTTCAAATAAGGGAACAAGTCTCAGAAAGTTAAGTAACATTCTACAAATCTCACAGTTGGTAATAATAATAGGGGTAATTAGAGATGGCTGATGGAGATCATGTAACATGTTTCCAACTGTTCCAAGTCCAATTTCAAGGGCAAACACTGGCTATGGGACCCAAGATCATTTGGTTATATTGGAAAACTCCACAGGAAGAACTTCATCATCCACCACAGCTACTGAAATCTTTGGATCTTTTGTTTTGTGGCTCTTATCTCCTGTCTCCTTTCCCCCATGGACTACGATATAGTTTTAAAAGCCTTGAGAGGAATGAGATATGCCAAGCTTTTATATACAAAAAAAGTGTGGTTAATGGGGTTGTAATTACATCTTAATTATTATCAAAAATGTATCTTTATGCCAATCACCCTCAAAGCTTCAAATAAATATATTAAAACTTTTATCTTAAAAAAGGTTTTTATTTGTAATCAAATATTCTATTCCATATAGTTCAGAGCCAATATCTACTTAGTTCTTTTTTACCCCTAATCTGTTAGTCTCAGCTAATTCATTTTTTAAATGGACATAATCAGGCCTGCTTCAAAGAGTGGTACAGCAATATTAATATACATGTCTTTCTCCTCTACCTGATTATAAAGTTCCTGAATGGAGCAGTTGTCTCATTGAGTTAATAAATTATTTCACTAGATTGAAGTTGTTGTTTTACAGGTACTGCCTGTAAGGTTGGCTCCCCAGGGTTTAAGGTCACAGCAGTTTCACAGCTGAGCACTGACAGGGCACACAGCTCTGATCATGGTAAGGATCTGTGGCCAACAGGAAGAAAGATGAGACAACAGCAAAACAGGGAAGGAGGAAGGGAAGCAAGAAGGAGGCATGAATACACAAGAACCTACATGGACAAACACAGCAAAAAAGCAAATGATGACTGTTAATGGCAAGATCCTCTCTCATCTCAATTGTTCTTGTGCTGTTATCACCATGGAGGTTTCTCTGCCTTCAGCATCCTCCAGGCTCCTCTCAGGCTCTGCAGGCACCTCTTCCCCATCTCCTCCTGCTGCCCTAGGCTGAGCTGAATTCAGCTTCTGTGCATTCTGCACTTTATATGCTTCCTACTCCTTCTGATCTGTATCTGTAAATTCCTGCCACATGGAGGAAGCCCCATCAGTGCCTGCTCAAAAGTTCTGCACCTCACGCAGATTCAGGGAGGAAACCGGAGAATATACCTCCTGGGAGTGATCTTGCATCATCTAAGTTCTATGCAACTGACACACAGTAAACTGTTTGAAATAAGTCTTGGTAACATCTTTTATCATTGTTCAGAATAGCTACAAGTGAATGTTAAAAGCCTTCTTTTTGCTAGCTGCACTGTGAAGTGGTTTAGTCTGAACAGAATTGAAGCACACATCTCAGGGATGGTTGTGGAGAGTACTGAGTCATTTTAATGAAAGTCACCTTCTAGCACCAAAGGCCCTTGTCCAACTGGTCTGCTAGTCCAGGAATTCTCTGCAAGTTGGCAAGAACAAAACCTCGCTGGCCTTGAGCTGTAGTCCAGTTGAATCCCTGTGTGTTAATTGCACGTCAAATGGCAGGGAGGAAGGCAGAGAGAGGGGCTGAGCACTGTTCATTGGTTGTTTGAAGCTGAAACACTTTTCGTACAAGTCCTATAGATCTGTCTCTCTCTGCCTTACTGACAGGGTAGGTAGGACCCAATCAGGTCACTGCCTTCATTACTGCATCATTCTCAAGCACTTTACTTGTGACAATGTCCAAGTCTTGGCAATATTTGAACAGACAGCAGTATTAGGGCGGGGCCATACAGAACTTGGCTCAAGCCTCCTTTGTATATGGGCGAGGAGCTCATGATGGGGGAAGAGCTCATCATGGGGGACGGGGGTTGCTAATCTGCAACCACAGTGATACGGATATATTTAGAAGGCCCAGGGGTTATCCAACCACGTAGAATTGAGTCTAAAGGGACTTTGAGCTGTTAATTGTCAAGTTCCCTTTCAGAGGAAAACCTTTAGGAATAATTTCCCTTGGGTTGCTCTTTAAAGTAGAAAGTCTGTCTAGAACAGGATTTCTCAATCTTTGCATTACTGATGTTTAGGGCTAGATAATGCTTTGTTGTGGGAGGAGCGGGGCATTGTCCTGTACATTATAGGATATTTAGCAGCTTCCCTGGCCTTCACCCTTTAGGTACCAGTAGCATCCTCACTCTTCAGTAGTGACAACCAAAAATGTTTCCAGACATCCCCAAATATTCCATGGGGAGCAAAATTGCCACCAGTTGAGAACCACTAGTCGAGAAAATAGCAATGCTTATGTCCAGCTATGAAATGAAACACAGAGCTTAAACTTCACACCAAATAGTTTGAGCTACCCTAATTCCCAGTCTAGTTGTGCTTTTATAAGACTTCAAACCGGTTACATTTATTCCTAACGCCAGATCACCAAATCATTCTAAGCTATCCAAAGTCATTGGATCCAACAGACTCAATGTCTCCCTAGGGGCAACGTTGGCATATATGAGAATAGCTTTTGCAGCCTCATCTACTAAATCAACAAATATTTATCAAACAATATGTCAAGTTGTGGGGTTCTGAAAAGATCTCCCTGAAACTTCTAAGGAGATAAAGCCCCTTTCCCATCTAAAAGGAAAGAAAAACCACAACAATTTTTTTTTTTAACTGCCAAGAAATTAGCTCTTCTGTACTATTTCTGGACAATTTTGTCACCTTTTATCCTCGGACTCAAATCCTCCCCTTGCCTGTTCAGGGATTCATGCTCTCATCAACTTGATGCTTTGCAGTTATCGTAATTGATAGCCTTTCCCCAGATAGCTGGGTCCAGAAAGCCAAAAACCAAGGGAAAACCATTGAATGAATGCCTACCATCTGCCAGACACTCTTCCAAGCATTTCACACACACTAACAACACCTCTGATCAAAAGTTAGTATTAGACAAGCTCATAGACAAAGAAACTGTAAATGCAATCCTGAGAAACAGGAGAAAAAAATACACGCAAACTGAGATCACCACCTGAGTTGGCAGAGGAAGGATATTAAATAAGGAGGTCAACAAATAAATTATTTTCTACATATGCCTACAATGTAGGGTTATAGTAGGACTTCAGGAACTCAGGGGAAGGGTGGGAGGTGGAGAGGGATAAGAGACCACAAATTGGGTGCAGTGTATACTACTTGGGTGATGGGTGCACCAAAATCTCATAAATCACCACTAAAGAACTTACTCATGTAACCAAATATCACCTGTTCTCCAAAAACCTATGGAAATAAAAAATTTTTAAAATATATTTTAATAATCTGGGAAGTGACCTTTTGCCCTTTAAAGTTACCCTTTCCTCCATCCTTGTCACCCTAGAACTTTAGGTATAAGTCTTTTATGGCCTTTACACATGTGCCTTACCTCATCATGAGCTTTCTCTGGCTTTTCCTCCCCATCATTCAAGAGCAGGGCTCCTGGTTTATCCATCCCTGAAGATCCCCAGTGGGTGTTCAGTCCTCTGCACACCACTGACTCTTGGTACGAGAGCTGCACTCCATTTGACCAGTAAGTGAAGTCCCTTCTTTTTGTCCTATTCATTATTGTGACTTCCCCACTGCTGATGGCGGATTCTCAGCCCAACTACTATCCTAAGTGGGGCTACTTCCTCAGCCACTGTCTTCAAATTGGCCCTGGAGGAGAATAAACTAGAATATATAGGCTTGATTTCTAGTTCCAGGACCATATTACACCCAACAAGTGTTTCATCGTAACATGCTTCTCAAGCAGAGTCCATGTCTGTGTGACTGGGAGTCAGAGGGTCCTCAAGAGGTCCTCAGAGAAGGATGATAAATAAAGTGACAGACAGAAGACAGAACGCTCACACCTGGCCCAGGCCCTGGTCCGGTTAATATCCTGCCTTGTCTTTCACACTATGCTTTCTACTCCCAATAGAGACATGAAACAGCAGATGAGGGAAAATGCCTTGGGTCAAATAAAACAGCATGAATAAAAGGCCTCATGTGTGTAGACCCACTCTTCTCTGGGCCTTGGCTGCAAATCCAGATTCTAGCACCTGCATCTTCCCAAGGCAAAAGGAAGCTGTGAAGGTCAAGAATAAACTTAAGAGTTTTCACCTTAAGAGGCACTTGCTACTTAGGGTATTATTGTCTTACCCATATAGTCAACAGTTATTTTTCAATAGGTGTTATTTGTAGGACATAGTGTTAGGTAGGCATGGGGGGACACACAGGGTTAACAAGACCTTGCCCTTGCCCTTGAGGGGCATATGGCGATGCTACTTAAAGGGGGCTTCATGGACCATGCCTGGTTGTGTGTTGTTTAAGATCCATCCTCAATGAATAAGAAAAGAAATTGAGAGTAAGCATTTAGCAACACGAATATTAGGTAATGTTATATCTGTTGAATCTAATAACAAAAATTCAGGTTTGCATTGTATGTCTTATTTTCACTTTACTTTCTGAAAATTCAATGCTTAGTGTACTTCATAAAGACAAGGGACTACAACAGATTGGAAATTTTAAAAAGCAACTTGTCCTTCACCATAGACAATTGGAACAGCACTCGTCTAACATACATATGACTAAAATAAAAGGAAGGTAAAGATAAACGTCTTAAAAAGCTAAACTAGTTCAATGTTATAGAGGGGGAGGAAGATTCTAAGAAAGGTGGGTGCAAAGGTACAGGATGCTTAGGAAGTCGCGAAGCTCCCCATTCCCTAGCTGAGTAAAATTAAACCAAAAGAAGTAAAAACAACAAAGAAATTATTCACACTAATAGCAGAAATGGTCTCAATGGTATGGAATACATATCCAGATGTATCATTTGGGTCCGAAACTATTGGGACCAAATGTAGTGAAGATTCTAAAAATCAGAACAGGGTTTCCTTCTGCAAGAAATGATAAGCAATAAGCTTATCATTGAAAATAAGGAAATTCTCAAAAATACCCACTGATATCTCACACTAGACAGGGATTGGGACTGGAGCTATGGGAAGGTCCCAGAGTAAGTTCCTCAATGTGCCTTCTGGAGCCACCTTTCTGCATCGTGTAAACAATATTCTGAGGCTACAGAGGTGGAACTATAGGAGGAGATAAACTTTGTAATAGTTTAGCAGGTGGTCGAAGCCAAGTAAGTAATAATATCCTTGCAGCAAGGGTTTCAGCTGAAGCCTGGCAGCAAATGAGGAGGTTAAAAAGAGAAAAATGCCTGTAACCACACAAAATCAAATGGTTACTAGATACAGAGTTTCTCTAAAGCTCAAATTTCATTAAAGAGCCTGCTTACACTACAGATGGAAAAAATTTAAATCTGGGGACACTTACACTTTGAGATGGAATCCACTCTGTCTTCAGTGAGGTGGATTCTGATGCACGAGCGTCAGCAAAATCAGAGATGAATCAAAGAGTCCAAGTTACCAACGACAGGGACCACCTTTCCCTGGGAAGCTGAGAGACTATAGACATTCCTGGATCTCACGTTATAAGAGAAGAATTCACACATTTGAGGTGAACATCCTTTTTCTGGCAAATGGGAAGACCAGTTACCTGCCTTTTTAAAGATGAACAAGAAAAAAAATAAAAGGCAAAGGAGGAAAGCAAAAGAAGACAAACTGGCATGTTTCCGATATGAATATTTTGTCTCATAGTCAACCCTCCAAATCCCGGTAAAAGGAAAAGAACATAGCATAAACAGTGAGAGACGGTGGGCTGGGAAGAAGAGGTAAAGAAAGAGGGGGAGATCATTTCTTTTAATTTTAATTTTAAAAATGACAACTAAATTCACAAGTAAATTCTAAATCACATGGATGAAATAAATGGCAAAAATGTGTAAGAAAATATGACTTGATGACTAAGGATTTAGCAGGACTTAGAAAAAACTGAGGAGAAAAAAACGCTTTTATAGGACATAAAACTGCATCAAATGCAGAAAAGGCCTTTGACAAAATTCAACAACCCTTCATGCTAAAAACTCTCAATAAATTAGGCGTTGATGGGATGTATCTCAAAATAATAAGAGCTATCTATGACAAACCCACAGCCAATATCATACTGAATGGGCAAAAACTGGAAGCATTCCCTTTGAAAACTGGCACAAGACAGGGATGCCCTTTCTCACCACTCCTGTTCAACATAGTGTTGGAAGTTCTAGCCAGGGCAATTAGGCAGGAGAAGGAAATAAATGGTATTCAGTTAGGAAAAGAGGAAGTCAAATTGTCCCTGTTTGCAGATGACATGATTGTATATCTGGAAAACCCCATCGTCTCAGCCCAAAATCTCCTTAAGCTGATTAGCAACTTCAGCAAAGTCTCAGGATACAAAATCAATGTACAAAAATCACAAGCATTCTTATACACCAATAACAGACAAACAGAGAGCCAAATCATGAGTGAACTCCCATTCACAATTGCTTCAAAGAGAATAAAATACCTAGGAATCCAACTTACAAGGGATGTGAAGGACCTCTTCAAGGAGAACTACAAACCACTGCTCAATGAAATCAAAGAGGATACAAACAAATGGAAGAAGATTCCATGCTCATGGGTTGGAAGAATCAATATCGTGAAAATGGCCATACTGCCCAAGGTAATTTATAGATTCAATGCCATATCCATCAAGCTACCAACGACTTTCTTCACAAAATTGGAAAAAACTACTTTAAAGTTCATATGGAACCAGAAATGAGCCCGCATCACCAAGTCAATCCTAAGCCAAAAGAACAAAGCTGGGGGCATCACGCTATCTGACTTCAAAATATACTACAAGGCTACAGTAACCAAAACAGCATGGTACTGGTACCAAAAGAGAGATATAGACCAATGGAACAGAACAGAGCCCTCAGATATAATGCTGCATATCTACAACCATCTGATCTTTGACAAACCTGACAAAAACAAGAAATGAGGAAAGGATTCCCTATTTAACAAATGGTGCTGGGAAAACTGGCTAGCCATATGTAGAAAGCTGAAACTGGATCCCTTCCTTACACCTTATACAAAAATTAATTCAAGATGGATTAAAGACTTACATGTTAGACCTAAAACCATTAAAATCCTACAAGAAAACCTAGGCAATACCATTCAGGACATAGGCATGGGCAAGGATTTCATGTCTAAAACACCAAAAGCAATGGCAACAAAAGCCAAAATTGACAAATGGGATCTAATTAAACTAAAGAGGCTTCTGCACAGCAAAAGAAACTACCATCAGAGTGAACAGGCAACCTACAGAATGGGAGAAAATTTTTGCAATCTACCCATCTGACAAAGGGCTAACATCCAGAATCTACAATGAACTCAAACAAATTTATAAGAAAAAAAACAAACAACCCCATCAAAAAGTGGGCGAAGGATATGAACAGACACTTCTCAAAAGAAGACATTTATGCAGCCAAAAGACACATGCAAAAATGCCCATCATCACTGGCCATCAGAGAAATGCAAATCAAAACCACAGTGAGATACCATCTCACACCAGTTAGAATGGCCATCATTAAAAAGTCAGGAAACAGCAGGTGCTGGAGGGGATGTGGAGAAGTAGGAACACTTTTACACTGTTGGTGGGACTGTAAACTAGTTCAACCATTGTGGAAGTCAGTGGAGCGAGTCCTCAGGGATCTAGAACTAGAAATACCATTTGACCCAGCCATCCCATTACTGGGTATATACCCAAAGGATTATAAATCATGCTGCTATAAAGACACATGCACACGTATGTTCATTGCAGCACTATTCACAATAGCAAAGACTTGGAACCGACCCAAATGTCCGACAACAATAGACTGGATTAAGAAAATGTGGCACATATACACCACGGAATACTATGCAGCCACAAAAAATGATGAGTTCATGTCCTTTGTAGGGACATGGATGAAACTGGAAAACATCATTCTCAGCAAACTATCGCAAGGACAAAAAACCAAACACCACATGTTCTCACTCTTAGGTGGGAATTGAACAATGAGAACACGTGAACACAGGAAGGGGAACATCACACTCCGGGGACTGTTATGGGGTGGGGGCAGGGGGGAGGGACAGCACTAAGAGATACACCTAATGCTAAATGAGTTAATGGTTGCAGCATACCAACATGGCACACGTATACATGTGTAACAAACCTGCACATTGCGCACATGTACCCTAAAGCTTAAAATATAATAATATTTTTTTAAAAACTGCATCAAAGAAAGAAGCACAACTATTGCCACATACAAAAAAAAACACATTTGAAAAACGCAGGAAACATAACTGTATTAGTCTGTTTTGATGCTGCTGATAAAGACATACCCAAGACTAGATAATTTATAAAGAAAAAGGTTTAATGGGCTCACAGTTCCACGTGGCTGGGGAGGCCTCAGAAGCACGTCAGAAGGCAAAGGAGGAGCAAAGTCACATCTTACATGGCAGCAGGGGAGAGAGCATGTGCAGGGGGGACTACCTTTTATAAAACCATCAGATCTCCTGATACTTACTCACTATCACAAGAACAGCATGGGAAAGACCCACCCCCACGATTCAATTACCTCTCACCAAGTCCCTCCCACAACATGTGGGAATTATGGGAGCCACAATTTGAGATTTGGGTGGGGACACAGCCAAACCATATCCATAGCATATGAGTAGAAATAAATTTACAAAATGTAAATAAGAATGGTAGATATGAAAGGAAATACAATATATATATATACACACACACATATTCTCTATGTTTACTATATATTGTAATAATTTAATATATTGCCCTGAGTCTATACACTGAAAAGTCTCATAGGTCCTAGAAAAGTGAATACATATCAACCAATGCTGAGAAAAAAAATTTAGTAAAATTACTGTACTTTAATAATAAAGAATTCTGTAAGTGCATTATATAAGACAAGTCACTTTGGAAAAGAGACTAGGAGGCTGAGCGCAGTGGCTCACGCCTGTAATCCCAGCACTTTGGGAGGCTGAGACAGGCGGATCATGAGGTCAGGAGATAGAGACCATCCTGGCTAACACAGTGAAACCCCGTCTCTACTGAAAATACAAAAACAAATAGCTTGGTGTGGTGGTGGGTGCCTATAGTCCCAGCTACTCGGGAGGCTGAGGCAGGAGAATGGCGTGAACCCAGCAGGCAGAACTAACAGTGAGCCGAGATCGCACCACTTCACTCCAGCCTGGGCGACTGAGTGAGACTCCGTCTCAAAAAACAAAACAAAACAAAACAAAACAAAACAAACAAACAAACAAAAAAACAAAAAGAAAAGAGACCAGGTACATTTCTCATGGAATTAGATACCAGAAGATAATGACGGCTGCAGGCTAAAGGCATGGGCTGTAGGGATGTGCACTCCTGGCTTGGCCACTCACTTGCTATGTGATCTTGCTCTAGTTATCAGTTAACTGAACTTTCTGGTTTGCAGTATCCTCATGTATAAGCAAGGATGACCCTATCCTAAAAATAACCACTGCATACTTTTCTAACTCCAGTGAATCCAAAAACAGTAACACAATAGACCATCTGTCAAAAGAGAGCCAAAAAATTACCACCAAGGCATCAAAATACACAAAGGAAAACTTGCTGGAAATATAAGGAGAAACGTCGAGAAACATAATGGGAGGGGTGACTTTAATACACCTCTCAAGTATTTGTCAAGTCAAGCAGAAAACAAGTCAATAAGGCAGAGTAGAAATAGTATAATCAGTAAAATTGACCTACTAGGTATGTATCTACTTTATGTTCTACAACAAAGAACACATATTTGTGAGCTCAAAAAACATTTTTAACAAGTTCAAAATTATTTTTAAAAAATACCAACAAGCAAAAATAGTACAGGCCACATTTTTAATCATATGCAACAAAAGACAAAATATAAAAAAGAACACTACAAGCAATAAACCTCCTGACCAAGAAATGAAAATATTTTTTACAAGCCTTTACAACATCTCTGATGTTAAAGAGAACAACAAAACCACAAATTCAAAACATATAGAAAACAAAATGAGAACATTTTACCCCTAATTTAATAGACTATAGCAAAACTAATAAGGTAAAAATTCGTCCTCACACATATTTGTTAATAAAATGAAAGTGTAGAAATAGTAAGATGAGCAGCCCCTCAGAAACAGAGAAAAAAGCCTGTAATCCCAGCACTTTGGGAGGCTGAGGCAGGTGAATCACGAGGTCAGGAGATCGAGACCATCCTAGTGAACATAGTGAAACTCTGTTTCTACTAAAAAATACAAAAAATTACCCGTGCATGGTGGTGCACACCTGTAGTCGCAGCTACTCAGGAGGCTGAGGCAGGGGAATCACTCGAACCCAGGAGGTGGTGATTGCAGTGAGCCAAGATCGTGCCACTGCATACTCCAGCCTGGGTGACGGAGTGAGACTCTGTCTTAAAAAAAAAAAAATAGAAAAAACATTACAAAAATAAGAGGGTGGAAAGGAGGAATTAATCAAGGTAAAAGAGAAATTGATATAGTAGAAAACAGAAAAAAATAGAGAGACATGCCAGCTCCAAGAACTGATCATTTGTAAGCTCAATAAAACAGATAAACCAGTAGCTGGTCTAATCAATGACCAAAGGAGACATAGCTCCATGCTCAAAATTAAGAATATGAAACAGGAACTGAACGCAAATTTAGACTAATAAAAACCAATAAGTATATGAAAAAATGTTCAAGACCGCCAATAATTATATTAATACAAGCAAAACCAACATTGAGATAATATTTTTAGCCAGGAGATTGGCAAAGATATGGCAGTATCTAAGTCAGAGAAGGGTGTGGGGCAATGAGCTCTTTTGAACTCTTGATCAGAGTGAAAATCCCTAGATACTTTCTGGAGGGCAGTTTGGCAATATTTGTCAAATTTTTGAATGTGCGTGGGCTTTGACCAAATAACTCTACTCACAAGAATATGTTCTAAAAAGAAAAACACACACGTACATGTGCAGTACAAACAGCAAAACTCAATATTCAATGTTCAATAAAATTCGTACCACTTTAAAATGATGTAGCAGATTTACATTTACTGACTTGAAAATATACCTACAATATGTTAACCATAAAAGGAAGTATGTGAAATGTGAAATTGCAAATTCAAAAACAAATATTTGCGGCCGGGCACGGTGGCTCACACCTGTAATCCCAGCACTTTGGGAGGCCGAGGCAGGCGGATCAGGAGGTCAGGAAATCGAGACCATCCTGGCTAACGTGGTGAAACCCCATCTCTACTAAAAATACAAAAACAAATAGCTGGGCGTGGTGGCGGGAGCCTGTAGTCCCAGCTACTCGGGAGGTTGAGGCAGGAGAATGGCATGAACCCGGGAGGCGGAGTTTGCAGTGAGCCGAGATGGCGCCACTGAACTCCAGCCTGGGAGACAGCGAGACTCCGTCTCAAACAAACAAACAAACAAACAAACAAATATTTGAGTACTTACTGAGTGCCAGACACCCACTGAGGCATTGTGGGAGGCAGCAATGAACAAGACAGAGGAAGTTCCTGCTCTCATGGAGGATAGAACAAAAGCATGAGCCCACACTACCACGTGACATGTGTCTGGGGAAAATGGTGGCCAGGGGTAAACAATGTTATCTGCATTTCATAGGATTTGGGGTAATTTCTACTTTCTTCTTCACCTTTCTTTTTACTGTTTTAAAGTTTTTAAATGCGCACACATGATTTTTTAATTCGAAAAAAGTTATTTTCTGAGAGGTGTAGAAATCGTGTGTAGTGAAGGGCACATGTGGACTTGGCTTTTGAGTGGTGCTAGAAAATGAGGGTAGAATTTGCATTTATCAGATTGAAGTGGGCATTTCCCATTATGATCAATATATTATCTTTAGTAATCATGTTTAAAATAAGAGCAACATGACTTTCCATATAAACACACAATGAATCTCAGACAAAATTTCATGTCTAGATGTAGCAAATCCAGAAGTCATCGAAGTCCTCATCTTCCAAAGATAAATATAAAAATCAATTAACTGATTAACTACAGCTTTTGTGAATCATTCGCTTCAGGGTTTCCCCAGCTGGGATGAAAGAGCCAACAGCAAACTCCCGTGTAGTTCTAGGTGGTGGCAACTCTACCACAACACTGGCAACTTCATAGAGTTCCTAACCTCTTCCCATTTGACAAAGCCATAAAATATTTGAAAAAGAAAAGAATGCACGCTTTAGTTCAACTTATTTTAATGTTTGACTTTAACTTTGAGAATAGACACTCAGTATTTTGATGTTGACATCTGTTTTATGTTTCAGTTTTTCTTTTTTTTTTTTGAGATGGAGTTTCGCTCTTGTTGCCCAGGCTGGAGTGTGATGGTGCATCTTGGCTCACTGCAACCTCGGCCTCCCGGGTTCAAGCGATTGTCCTGCCTCAGACTCCCGAGTAGCTGGGATTACAGGCATGCACCACCGCACTCGGCTAATATTGTATTTTTACTAGAGACAGGGTTTTACCCTGCTGGTCCGGCTGGTCTCAAACTCCTGACCTCAGGTGATCCACCGCCTCAGCCTCCCAAAGTGTGAGATTACAGGCATGAGCCACCATGCCTGGCCGTGTTTTGGTTATTCTTAAATGTGCACTTCAATTGATGTGAAGTCCTCAACTTTTGGATGACATCTGTCATTTGAACCACAAAACTGTCTTGGCTTCCCCAGAAGCCCATCACAGAAATAATGGGGTTCACTGCCTTCCTCAATACCACATCCATTTGTGTTTTTTATAAGGTTGACATTAACATTAGAACGCCCTGCCTGTTACTGTCTTCTGAAAGCCATCTGAACCTTTATGGCTTTATGAAGATCCTCTTCAGCACTCACGTTTCTGCATTACATTGCAGAACCTCTGTTCTATCATTTGAGAGCAAAGAGCTCATATTCAACCCATCTTTCCCCATTCAACATTAGAAACAAAAAGGGGGTACATGTCATAGGTTTCTTAAAGTAAAATTAGAGAAAGGCATGAGAACGCAAGCTTCCAAAATAATGAATGGTGTTCTGCTATAATAGTTAAGCCTAAGGAAAAAAAAGAAGCTTAAACAGAAAAAAATTTATTTCAAAACGATAAGAAATGGGAAGTAAGAGTCTAGGCCACTTGACATAATCATCACACACTCTGTTCCATCATCACCAGGGCAGGCACTTGTCGTCATAGTAGAAGATGGCTGCTGGGGTTCCAGCCATCTCACTGGCATTCCAGACAGCAGAACGAAGGAAGGAATAGAAGGGGATCTTCTCTCCCTTTTCAGGCAACTTCCCATAAATCCCACACAATTCTGTCTAAATCTCAATTTAGTCATTTGGCTGCATCAAGTTACAAGGTAGGCTAGCAGAAGCAATTTTATTAACCAGATGGTGATGTGCCAGGTAAAAATCAGAGTTCTTATTAATGAGGTGGAATTAAAGAATGGATATCAGGAGACAACATGTGGACACACTCAAGCACATGTATGCACAGTTTTAAGCACTGTTACCAAAGTTCTTTGTAGAGAAGGATCTGTCACTATTTAGTCACCACAATGTGCCACTTGTGTGAAAAGACAGGGCCCAGGTCGCCATCTGGAAAAAGAAAGCAAATCCAAAGTAGGATTGAATTTCAGATAGGAAGAATCTGAGTTTTGTTGTGCCCAAGAAAGAGGTAGGGAGAAGGGCACTAAAAATATGGGAAGGAGCCAGAGAACTTTGAGAGATGGCACAGTGAGTTTTTAAAAGAGGAGGAAATAAAGAAGGAAGGATAAAAAGAAGAGAGGAGAGAAGGAGAGGAGGAGGGCTAAATGGTAAAATAACTAAATAGATTTGTAGAACAGAGATGGCCACAATGCAAACCCACTTCCATCTGCCCAAACAACTAATTCACGAAGGCCCTGTGGAGGAGACGAGTGCTGAAGAGGGAGGGTAGAAATCTAGAAAGAGGGCTAGGAAGGCCTGTTAGCCAGGTTAGTGTATCCAACAGAGGACAGTGTCTGTGAGACAACATTAACCAAAGCATGAGTTTTGAGACGAATGTGAGTAAGAGAACAACAGACCCCTCAGGAAGTCATGGAAATTTGGGGGGCTCTGAAGAACAGATATACCACCAGTCCCAAAATGGAATTTTGAGCCAATTCTCTCTGGAAATTAAAGGGCATTTCCATGAGAGTTAAGTTATTATCAAACTTCAAATTTCTTCTCCTGCCAATCTCTCAATAGGCTCGTGAGGAGGATGGAGAAAGGTTTATTGGAACTTTAATAAAATATAAGCTTTATAATATAAAACAGCAAAGTTAAATGCCATACAGCTGGTTAGTGGTTCAACCAGAACCAGAGGCTGTGTTTCTCATGGCCTCTTTAAGGAAGGAAATAGGTGTCATGATCTCATCAACTCAGAGACAGTTCTGAGTGATGCACTCAAATGCATGACTGAGCCTGGGCTTGGCAGAAAGAGCACCCTGATTGATTAGTGATGTCTGCTCTGTGCTTTAGCTTGGGAGCTTCAGGTGACACGCATTAGATTTGTAGTCCCCTTTACAGCATGATGACTCTCTAATCACTGAGATTTATGGCAATGCTATTGGGTGTATTCAGTGTTGAGATGTTTTTACTCACACCACTGACACCAAATGAGAGGTACTTTCTTCCCCTGACACCAATTCCTCAATTCTTTGCAGACACGAACTGGGTATTTAACAATTCAATTCAATTCAATTCAATTCAATTTTGACACTATCTGCAGTTAGCACGGACCCCACAGGTTAAGGGCTCAGTCCCAGAAGGCTATCTTCCACTTCAAATATAAGTTGCAAGTCTCAGGCCACCCATGCTTCTGACCAACCAGCTATAAGTCAGGGGTTCCCATGACCCCCCTCCACAGGCTTGATCATTTACTGGAATGGTGTACAGAACTCATGTACTGACATTCACTTGTTTATTGTAAAGGATGCAACTCAGGAACAGCCAAATGCAAGAGATACACAGGGCAGGGTGTGGGGGTGTGTAGAGTGTTCATGCTCTCTCAGGGCACACCCCCTCCCAGCCCCCCAGTGTGAGACAGCCAAGTATAAAGGGATCACTGGAAAACCTCCAACCGGCGTGCACACTGGGAGGAGTGTGCACTGGGGTGGAGCCTTGGGAAGTTCATGCTGTTTGCAGGGGGAGGAGCCTGGCCTCTTTTGTTCCGGGGTAAACCTGGAATTTAATCTGTGAGGCAGGAAACTGGCCAGCAGGACTCTTTCTTTGCTGAGAGTTTCTGTTCCTCTCCACCTTTTTTCCCCTCTTTGCCCAATAAATTCCATTTTTCTCACCCTTCAAAGCATCTGTGAGCCTAATCTTTCCTGGTCGTGTGACAAGGACCCTAAGGAGAAAGTCCTACAACAGATGTGTGTGCCAACTCAGAAGCAGTCTGAACCCCACCATTTAAGGGTTTTTATGGAGATTTCATTACGTGGAGCTGGTGGACTAAATCACTGGCCGTTGGGGATGGACTCAGTCTCCTGCCCCTCTCCCCTCTCAAGAGGTAGAAGGGTGGGGCTGAAAGTTCAGTCCTCTAATCACAATCACGTGGTGTGGTCTTTCTGGCAACTAGTTTCCATCCTGAAGCTATCTTGGGGCCTCCAGACACCAGTCATCTTATTAGCATACAAAAGACACTCATCACTCTGGAGATTCCAAGGGTTTTAGGAACTGTGTGCCAAAAACCTGGGACAAAAACCAAGTATTTATTTATTTTTTATTATATCACAGGCATGACTGTGGAGACTTGGAAAAGGAATTTTTTTAATTGCTTAGTTTTTAGTAAGCCCTTTCCAAAATGGGACAAAAAATTAAAGAGAAGTAGAAGACATGGACTTTCTGAGTTGAAGATACTCTAGTTTATCTAGCTCAACCTGTGATGTGATACCCTAATCTTCTTTATCATTCCATAAAATATTCAACCATCCTCAGGATTCCCGCAGGGAGCTGGGATAGTAATAAATTTGGCCATAGT
Organism: Symphalangus syndactylus; assembly: GCF_028878055.3. Lineage (NCBI taxonomy): Eukaryota > Metazoa > Chordata > Mammalia > Primates > Hylobatidae > Symphalangus > Symphalangus syndactylus. The sequence continues at coordinate 105,654,070 of NC_072423.2, read as the reverse complement.
ATACAACATGAGCAAAGCTCTTCCTATGTGCCTCACATTGTGTTTAAACCCTTTACAGAGCACTGTTTTTTCTAATCCTCCCAGCAATACTAAAAGGTGCATGCTATCAGTAACCTCATTTTCTAGCTGAGTAAATCAGCCTCAGAGGTTAAGTATCCTCCCCAAGGTCCTAGGCTGGGTAGGTGTCAAGGCTGAGATACCAATCAGGAGGCCTCCTGACAGGGACAGTGGCTGGTAACTTACATCCCACTGCCTCTAGGACTGGACACCTGGAGGCCAAGCAGAGCCTCACCCATTCACGGGAACAAAAACAGATTTTGATTCCATGTCTGAGTTCTTCCCGGGGCCCCATCAGAATTAACATCCTTAGAGGCAGGCAGTTTGGAAGTGAAATGTTCATTCTTTGGCATCTCATTGATTTGGTTCCTATTAAGAAAATTTCATAATTCAAATTTAGAAGAAGAAATAGTTTTCTGAAACTGTGTCCTTCTCTGTAGCACTTCTCTAGTCCAGTGTCCTTAGACTACAGTTGGATTATACGAGTTAAGGCCTCCAAACAGATAATCACGGTACCTTCTCCTTCAGGGACAAACAAGACATTTGTTGATGCCTCTCATCACTGTTTCACTCAATGGAACACCATTTTATCACTTATATTCTCGTGAAAATTTTCCAGAGTGATTGATGATGACAAATCCATGAACCCCAATCAATGGGAAGTGGCTGCTTGCAGATTAAGGAGAGGCATAACGTCTCAGGGTCCATTTCTCATCTCCTCTGGACATTGGGGTGGGGAGATAAGAGGTGCCTGCCATCTATTCACTACCACTATGCACTCATTCACTCACTCATTCATTCTCCCTTTCCCAAAATATTTAGAGTGCCTATTATGTGCCAAGCCCTGCTTTAGGCACTTGGGAGATAGCAATGAATAAGCCAAAAAAAGAGTCTCCCTCACTCACTGAGTTTGCAGGCCCGTTCAGGGAGACGACGAACCATACATGCCAACCAATGTAGCTAAAAATAATTCCAGAGGGTCAAGTGCCCATGAAAAGAGTAAGAAGTCACTCTCAGAGGAGCTCAGAATGCCTCTGTAACAGTCTACACCCCCCAACCAGAACATTCCTCAGAATAAACTTCAATAAGGCCATGCCAAGCCTGAGAATTGTGAAAAGACATGACCATCTTCCTCTTAAAAGTGGTTGCAGACCATCTTCCTCTTAAAAGTGGTTGCAGGCCATCCATGGTTTCACACAGTCTTTTTTCCACCCATGACCCCAAAGGAGGAAAGTTTCCATCTAGCCCAGGATTTTCTTTTTAATGATGCAATGATGAAGAATGAGAAGACAAAAAATAATAAACTCCAGAGCTTGCCTTGAGAATAACGTTTTACCAACAGGATGTGTCATAAATATGAAATGGCAAAGAAAGATGTTCCAGGATTTGTACTTTGTCCTTTGTTAGCCAGACAGATAATGAGTTACCATCAGGGATTTTTTTTTTTTTTCTCAAACATGAGCTACATATAACTTCCATATTTCTGTGAAAAGGGAACCCATAAATTACAAGTTATTGTTTCTTAGAAACTGGGATTGTACAAGGGAGAGCCAGACAAAATCCTTTGTTTCATGAGCTTGCAACTTTTTAATTAAATACCACTTTAAACTCATACATACATAAGCCAAATGTTCCCCATCCATCCTGCTCCAGAGCATGGTGCCCATGCTCCCCCTTCCATCACTTTGCTGTGTTAGAGGTAGGATTCCTGCATTTATTTTTTTCTAATTTTTTCCTCTATCAATTTAGGCAGGGTTGGAAACATAGATAACACAGAACAGGGACTAGTTTTTAACAGTTTTTATAGTTGTTATGACCAAGGACTGGGCTATACAGATTGATTATAAATTGATAAGAAAGGGAGGGAGGAAAAGAGGGAGTGAGGGAGATATAAGAGAGGAAGCAAGAGAGCAAAGGAGATAGAGAGGAGGGCAAGAGGGAGTGGGGAGACTCCCTAGCCAAGCAGCATGTGAACTTAAGACACTTTATCTGGTTAGATCCACAGACCATTGAGGCAGAATCCAGCTTATTCTTCACCAGTACTCATATTTCTTTCATCATTGGCATACTTCTAAACTGCATTTCCCCAGCCCCCTCATATGTAAGTGAGGACATGTGACTAGTTATTCCTCACAGAATGTTGGCAGAAGGGATGTGTGTTACTTCCAGGAATGGCCCCTAAAATCTCCTGATCTGTTCCTCATGCTTGCTCCCCTCTCATCTGCTAGATGCAAAGGATCCAGTGGAGGTCTCTGAGGCCCTGGGAGATGGTAGAGCCACACTATGAAGGTGCCTGGGTCCCTGAATAACTGCATGGAGCATAATGCTCACTTTACATTGGACTGTGACACAAGCAAGAAAGGTAAGACATCAAGATACAGGGATTGTTTCTATACAGTTAACCAGCCCTGAACTGTACACCCCTTTGCTCTATTTTTCCATCCATGGCAGGCAGCAGTAACAGATACTTCATGGATAACTTTTTCCTTCAGTTGTCCTCAAACATTTCTGCCATGTCCCAGACAATCCTAACTTCACATTCAGAGGGCATTACAGAGATCTCATCCAAGCACTTTAAGTACTAAATTTATATTCTTAGTTAGTTTGCAATCTACCCTTCACTAGAATTCCTATTTAAAAAGGAAGGATGAGTCCATGATTCAATTCAAGGTGAGAAAACATTTCTAAATCAACGGTAAGCACATTTTTCTGTAAACGTCCAGATAAGTAAATATTTTAGGCTTCACAAGACTTACAGTCTCTGTCTCAACAAGCCAACCCTGTCATCCTGGCAAAAAAGCAGCCACAGGCAGTGTGTAAATGAATGGGCATGGCTGTGCTCCAATAGGCTGTGACTTACAAAAATGGGCAGCAGGCCAGATTTGGCCCATGGGCCATAGTGTGCTGACCCCTGCTCTAAATCATTCTCAAATTTTCACTAAATATGACCAAGGGCACATGTAAATTCTAGTATCAATTCAATCCCTGTGACATTAGTTTACACTATTTGTTTTAGACCTCATGGCTTCTTTTGAGTAGTGACAGATATGACAAATGAAGTTGCAAACAGTATTTGATTCTTCTTTCTGTCTCAGCACTGTACTGTGCCTGGCACAAAGTAAAATACAATACATTTTAGTTCCTTTTTACTTCCTTTGAAGCTTGCCTTTGAAGGTTAGACTTGAAGTCAGATCTTCACTGAAGTCCCATTTATTAGTCTGTGCCTTTGGTCAAAGCACCTTCTCTTTGTAAACCTTGGTTTCTGAATCTATAACATGAAGATAACAATACATACCTCACAGGACTTTTTTGCGGGGTAAGGTGGTGAGGAAAAAGAATAACAACATATATATCCTGTGAAATATATATTATTGTGTGATATAATAATATATATAGTATGAAATGTATAGCACAGTACAGAGGTAAGAGACTATTATTGTAAGCTGCCTGTCCCTTCTTGGATTCTGGATTTACTTTCTTTTCACTGGAAACATGAGTCCCCCCACCCCAATCCCAAGGAGGTCCACTAAATCCCCATTTAGCCTAGGCCAAGAGGCTGTTGGGGTGCATGGTCCGGCTCCACCTGTGTTCTGATGGACTGCCAGAAATCTGAGCCTCCTTTATAGCTACTAACTGGTTCCAGAGAAGCAGCTCCAGCTGCCAAAAAATGTTGCTGCTTTAAAGAGATAAAATGCAATAAAGATATGTTTGTAATGGGCATACTCAGTATGGTTTGACCGGCCAATGACACAAGGCACTTGGCCTTGGACCTAGTGCTATTTGAAATTAGCTCTGGAATCGAAGTACTATTCCCATCAAGAGTATCACCCTTAGCAGTCCACAGCTGAAAGCTTCAAAGTGCAAAACTCAAATCTCCTTTTAGTCAAGTATTAAAATAATGAAAAAGATTTGTGGATAGAACATTTATCCTGCAGTTGCAAATTTTTATGGCCATCCCATTCTACTGAGAGTTGTTATGTGTATAAAACTCCAGACTCCAGGGTCGGTCTGAGTCTTCCCACCCGTAGACATCTGTAACATCTACTTATGGTGCACACTTACCACTCTAAAAGAAACAAAATGCTTTTTAGCTTCCTTGATGATGCTTGTATTAAAACCTGAAGGGAAACATTGCAATGGGCTCTTGTCAACTAGACATTACACATTCCCTGACAGTGTCTAGAATAGTGCCTGGCAAGAGAAGGGCTTTAAACAAGATTTACTAATGTTCCAAGTCCTATATCCAGTTATTGTCCTATATCTGATAGGGCATGGATGGCAAGTACCCAACAAATTCACCATTAACTTTGTGCCCAGGGCAAGCAGCAATAATCACTCAGACACTTTTTTCTTTTCTGATGAGCCAAAACAGAGTAACAGTAACATCTTGGCTGGGGCGGCTTTCCTGAATCTCTGCACAGTCATGCCTTCAGGATGAGGGTCTCTCTGCTAGCACTTGATGTCTCCTGCAAACCAGTTCCTCCTACCATCTTAGCTAATCTTTGTTAACTGATCCACATATCCACCCAAGACTTCAAACTAAAAATCTGAAAGCATCCTTAACTAATCCTCCAACATCAAATCAATCAACAAATCCTATGAACTCTAATACCCCAAATAAAATTTGAATTGCTTCTCTTCATCTCTACCATTGTAACCTGGCACATCTTTGGTTGCAACTATTTCAATAGCTTTTTAAGTGCTCTCTGGCTTCCATGGCAACTCCCACTCAGTCTGTTTCCCATACAGATGCCAGAGGGCATTATTAAGGCAGATCATGCCAATGGCTCACTGCTGAACTGCATAACCTGCCTGATCTAATGCTTCCTGTCCTTTCCAACATCATCTCAGCTCACTCTCCTGTCCATTACTGCAGTGCAGTTGCAGCTGCATTGACCTTCTTGCTGTTCTTGGAAAGCACCCAGCTTTTGACCCACTTAGGGGATCACACATGTGTTGTTGTCTGCTGGTAAGTCTGCTGCCTGTGACAACCCCCACCCCATTGGCTAAGTTCTCGTTCTTCAAGTCACAACCAAAGTACTACGTCCTCTGAGAGGGCTTCCTAGATCACTCTCTGATATGGTTTGGCTGTGTCCCCACCCAAATCTCATCTGGAATTGTGGCTCCCATAATCCTCATGTGTCATGGGAGGGACCTGGTGGGAGGTAACTGAATCATGGGAGCAGGTTTTCCCATGCTGTTCTCATGATAGTGTCACAAGATCCGATGGTTTTATAAAGGAGAGTTCCCCTGCACATGCTCTCTTGCCTGCTGAGGTGTAAAATGTGCCTTTGTTCTTCCTTCGCCTTCTGCCATGCTTGTGAGGCCTCCCCAGCCATGTGGAAATATGAGTCCATTAAACCTCCTTCCTTTATAAATTACCCAGTCTCAGGTATATCTTTATTAGCAGCATGAGAATGGATTAATACACTCCCTCAACCACTTTCTTCTCTATCAACCCAATGCCCTTATTCTCTGACCTTATTCTTTCTCTGAAGACTTGGACTTAATCGAAAGTTTTATACATGTAGAAGTTGCTACTTTTAGTAGAAAAGGAAACATCCATGAAAACAGTACCTTGGTCATTTCCAAGTAATGACCACATTTCACAATATTATATTATGTTTTGTTCCCATATAACTTCTCTTAACTAAGGTATTATAAGCTCTATTTGAGTTAGAGACAATGTTTGTCTTGTCATTCAGTACTAGAGGGGAAAAAAAGATGATGGAAAACAAATATCCCTTTATTCTGTCTGGTAAGGAATTCTAAATAATATTCATAGACACCTTTTGTGGCATCTGCCCCAAAAACTCCCTTTCCAGGAAATCCACAAATATTCATAATGAACCCCTTATACACAAGGGTAGTAGACCAAATATCCATGTTTAGACCATGAGACACTACCTATTTTTAACGTCTGAGTTTTATATTTGCCACTGTCTAAGGTGTCTAAGACACCTTGAGGTCAGGGATCCCATGGGATTTGCCCATTTTTTAATCCAGCAACTGAGATCAGTGACTGCTACATAGTTACACTTTGAATCCGTGAAAGGACAGAGCCAATTAGTTTACCCAGGCATCCAAGTCTTGTTTATTGGGTGGCCTGGGTTGGTTTAAGCTGCAGGAATCTAATAAGGGAACACCCAGAAAGATGAAACCATATCCTTAAATTCCTATTCATTCAATAATCGTAAAATAATTTATAATAAAATTAGAAACAAAGGGCAATTGTATAGGATCTTTGTCTGTCTAGTCCCCCACCTCAGAGAGCCTCCAGGGGTAGTTTTCAGAGCCCTGGATGAGGTTTGGCTCATGCGAATCCCATTGTTTGTGGTTCCATTGGAAGAGTCAGTCTCTCTTCTCCCAGCCCCCATGCAACTCTTGGAAAATGGTGCTCAATGGACAGCATCCTTTGCAGAGGAACTTTGTCCTTAGGGGAAAGTTCTAGATGACAAGTCATAAATTTAGAAGGCCCTGGTCTCAGAAGGCACTCTGAATGATTTCAACAAAGTACAGAAGGAGAAGGTGGTTTTAAAACAGTTGCACCGTTGGGTTCAGAAAAAGGAGAGGTCTGCGTACAAATACAAACCACTGTAGTTCTTAAAACATCTGCATATTTTCTAGTCACCAAAGTCACACACACCTTTGCGGCAATAAAGAGGATATTATTTACCCACCCACTTGACAGGTAGGCAAACTGAGTTCGGAGTTGCTGAGTACAACGCTAGAACAGTGTCTTGTAGGAGAGATGCCCAGTAGCTGGGCTCCATGTATCCCAATAGCCTTTCTTTTTCTTCATACTTAGAAACTCATCCTGACTGATACAAAAAGTGTTCAGTCAGACGGATGAAGACCTCCTGCCTTGGATAAAATAGGTGCATTCAGGGTGAGAACAGATTAAGTTAAGGCTGCCATAACAGAGAGAAATAGGGAACTCAGGGAGTTTGGGTGATTTGCATGGGTCCTTTTCCAGTTGACATTTGCATCAATCAGATCAATATTGAAGATAAAGATTTGACTTGACTTCCTTTAGATTCTGCTGGAGAGACACAGGGATGGCTCAAATCATCTTACTTGTTAACTTTCTTCCTCTTTATGGTCAGAGACTTAGTTTTGTACCCCTACTCTATTCTTGGCATTCAGAACAGTGACTGACACATAGTAAACTCTCATTGCTATTAATGAATGTACTCAATTTACCACTTCGCTTTGACCTCAGACATTCTCTGACTGTCTGGGATGCAGATTACTGTTTCCAAACAGGTTACGTTTTTCTTAAGCAATAAGTAGGCCATCATTTCTACCCTCGAAAGAAAATGCTATGTGAGACCACACTGGATTACAACCTCAAGCTGTCCCTTGGCTTCTCTGAGGTGCATCGTGCAGAGGTTGAGCCTGCCTCACACTGGATCTGAAGGATGTAGGTACAAACAGCTGCGTATACAACCAACGGACCTGAGCCCAGTGAAGTCACTACCTTAGAGGCCCAAGACTGTCATCACTGTCCTCACAAGTCCATGCTTCTGGACTCGTGGTGGACACCTGCAGCATTTGGCTTACTGTTGAGAGCTCTGACTGCAAGAGACCAGATTCAAATTCAGCTTGGCGTGGGACTATGGGTGATGTATCGAACCTCTCTGGAGCTCAGTTGCTTTGGCTGTGAAATGGGAGAGGATAAAACACCTCATAATGCAGCAAATCACAAAGTACAATGTGCACACAAATCACCTGGGGATCTTATGACGCTGCAGGTTCAGGCTCAGTAGGTCTGAGGTGGGGCCTGAGAGCTCAGAATTCTAGTAAGCTACCAGGCCATACCAATGTGGCTGATCTGGAGACCACACTCCAAGTAGCAAAGTCATAGGGCAGTAAATGAAATAATAGAATAAAAGGAGATTATTAACATGAACAAGCATTATAAAGCAAAGTATTAATAATCATGATCAGTAGTAGCATTTTGGTTAACATACATGAAATTACCAGCAGCCAGGTTTGAATTAGACTGTTTCCCGCCCTGAGTCGTTTCAAACAAGTTTTGTGATTTCATCTGAAAGCTCCTTCAGCCATTCCCATAAGCCCTCATGTAACTACAGAAGTCAAGGGCACAGTGAGAAGATATTTTATTACCTGTGTATTTATTTATGGGTTTTGGGGGTTTTAAAACTGGCAATTAAAACCTTGTAAATTTGTATTATCAACAAAATAAATGTAGACGGGTTAGTTACTCGTTGCTAATAAATTTGATCATTCATTTATAAAACGAATGTTCACCCAAGAATCACAGAGCACTCTATAAATATCGCTTCGCGAAGCCACAAACCACCTCGACAAGGAAGGCACACAGCACCCCTGAGGGGTTAAACAAACCCTCCCGGGCCTGGGGGATGGGAGGGCAGTGCTTGAATTCCAGCCCCCTGGTCCCCTTCCAGTACTCAGGTTCAGCCTCTGCCCCGGGGGCCTGACTCTTTGAAGCATGATATCCGCTTGGATGCGTTTCAAATCAGCTTGCCTAGAGGCTCCAGCCCCAGATAGCCCCAGGAACCTGTCTGTAGGAGCTGGAGAAAACCATATTTCTCTCCTGTGAGAGGCTGAGGAGGACTAGCCTCCCCCACTTTCTCTTTTCCAATCATGCACTCTGGGTAGTTCAGCTACTGTTCAAGAGGTAACTTACAAACCGGCTGGCCCAGCTATGGAACTCCAGCATGGAATTAATAAAACAAAACTGCTTAATAGCTGATTTCTCAGCCAATGGCCCCCACTTCAAGGCTTACTCAGCTGAGGGTCCTCTTCACTTCTCCCGCATAAATGAACTCAGTAAAGCGTTTTTGTCTTTGAATCCTGGTGCCCTAGATGGACCAGGGTTTTGGTGGCTGGGTTTGAATTCCAGCCCCACCATGGTGGGGGACCACAGACCTCATGTTCCTTAGCTGTGAATTGGGCTTATTTTAGGCAAAGTCATCTAGTGCCTGTGAGGATGTTCAGAAATGATGTGTAAAGAGCCTCAACAATGGAATTTGTCCCAATTAGTAGTGCTGGTACCAGTTGTGATATTAGTCATAGATGCAACACTAGCAGCAGAGTGTCAGGCCTGATTATAACTTTTAGGAACCTGAGCCCATGCCTCTCTCTCACGCACTTTGTTGAGAGGAAAGGGAACAAGAGGATTGATCCCTCATTTATGAGTGCCCTAAGCAGAGCTTAGGCTGCCTTGTAAGTCATCTAGCCCTCCAAGATATTATATCTTACTCCCTCTTCCCAAATTATTGACCCAACTGATACAGACAAAAGACAAGGAAGTATTGGGTAGAAGAGGGTGGGTCCCTGGCAAAGGCCCCATCCTCAAGCTTGGAAACTCACAGCCCTAATGAGAACAGGCATTCACGTTTACACACCCAAAAGTTGCATTTGGCCTGCCACGCTCCCTTACCCTGTACCGGTATAAACCCCAGACCCCAGGCTCCAGGCTCCAGAAGCAGACGAAGATGAACAGAAGAGCAGAAGAACAGCAGAACGGCATGGCAGAGAGAAGAGAATGAGCGTCTGAATGCTGAGAGGAGTTTGGCTGGGAATGGTCAAAGAGATTGGCTGTTGGATGGCCAAACTCCAGGAGAAGATCATCTCCCCACTCCATTTGCTTTTCAGCTCCCCATCCATCCCGCTGAGCCCTACCTCCACCACTCAGTAAAACCCCCTCATTTGTCCTTCAAGTTCGTGTGCAACCTGATTCTTCCTATATGCTTGGTACTTCAGTACCAAGACGACATTGAGCTGGTTAACACTTAAGCTGTCTGTGGATGGCAAGGCTCAAAGAGCTCACTGTAGCACATACCTACATAGGCTGTGGGAGTCACAGGCGCCCACTCATAGATGCTACCATGGGGCCAGAGCCCCAGAGCACTCGCCCCAGCTCCTACACCTGCCCCTCTGCATGCTCACCTCCCATAAGGGGTTTGCGCAGGTGCAGTGTCTGAACAGACAAGCCACACCCGTCACACATCCTGCGAGGGGTGTCAGGGAACACTCGCATTTCTCAACCATCTTCCTGGCACAACTTTTTGCCACCTGCCCTCTGACCAGCTGGTATTATTCCTCTTCTTGCTGGTAAGAGGAAACAAAACATCTGACTCACAAAGACTGATGGGGAGAGGTGATATGCATTGCTCTTAACCTAGGTCTACTAAGTGGTCTCCCTCCTTTGGAGCTAACTTTGCCTGGGTTATGTGGCATCCACGTGCTTTTCTGCTTACACAAGGCCTCGTGGACTACATGTTAGAGGTTTTTCATCATTTATTATTTGTTATTATTGATTTCTTCTTAACTACTGACTGTATCTGTATTCTGTCTTGATTCGTTTTCTGAAAAAGCAGGACTCATCTTTACTTAATGAGCTGTATTCCAGTCCTAGAGAGAGGTAGGAATTTAATTTGACTGAGATATTCTGTTCCTCACTGCTGCCTTTACTTGATTAACATGGGGAATCATAAAATTTCTGAGCAGAGAACCAAATTTAGATAACAAATAGGCTATGAAACTTGCTGAGATATCTGTAGAGGGGAGATCGATAAAGATATTTAATACATCTTTCTATAAATAAAAGGACTTCTGGTTTGCCCTGGACTTGGAAGGAATCTTCTCAGGACTTCAAGACAGTCATCACACTTGCTACCTGCCATATGAGCGTTCTTCTCTAAGAGGGCAAATGTTGCTATAAGAAATGCCACATGCCGTTTTATCAAGCTGAGTGCAGCTGGCTTGTGACAATCCTGCATGAGTCACCCAACCAAAGAAAGATATTTTCTCTTTTATCAGATGATTACTGAAAGTGGATGTGGTAGCATTAAGTTGGTTTTCATGGTTAATATTTTTCAAGTAGGCTGGGCATGATGGCTCACACCTGTAGTCCCAGCTACTCAGGAGGCTAAGGTGGGGGACTGCTTGGGCCTGGGAGGTTGAGGCTGCAGTGAGCCGTGATTGCACCACTGCAATCCAGCCTGGGCAACAGAGCAAGACCCTGTCCCAAAAATAATAAAATAAAATGATAAAAATATTACTAGTAGCTCCAAATTTAGTAATTTCTTATTGGAAGCTATTATTAATATATTTTAACAGAATAAAGGTCACCTACCAGCATTTCTTATACAGTGAGCTTCTGTCAAGTTTTTTGTATTTTTCTTTTCGACCCTTAATATAAAATCAACCAAAAGGTATTCATACCTGTGAGTATTTGTTAGCATGGTTTTAAAATGTAGTATGTCTTCTTTGTTCAATTTAAACAATGTTGGAAGGAAACAATATTTTCCCATGTTTTCTGTTCATGTTTTCCCCTCTAGAGCTTGGCTCACACCATTCCTTGCATCTAGAATATTCTTTCTACTATGCCCAAATCTATTTCATTCTTTAAGGCACATTTAAAGGCTCTCAACCTTTAACACTCAACTGCTGCTTTCTCTAGTCATTACTGATTTGTCTGCTGGAAGTCATCTCCCCCAGTTCTGCACACTTTCATACAGAAAATAGCAACTTTCAGATGTTTGTTCATTTAGTTTTCGAAAGAAGGACATCTTGGAAAGTCAGGCTTGCATTCTCTTTTTAAAAATAGCTTTATTAAGATATAATTCACATGCAATAAAACTCACATGCAATAAAATTCACATGCAATAAAAGTTGCACAAAAGTAAACAATTCATTAGTTTTTTTTAAGTTTTTTTTTTATCATTGTCCTTTAAGTTTTAGGGTACATGTGCACAATGTGCAGGTTTGTTACATACGTATCCATGTGCCATGCTGGTGTGCTGCACCCATTAACTCCTCATTTAGCATTAGGTGTATCTCTTAATGCTATCCCTCCCCCCTCCCCCCACCCAAAACAGTACCCGGAGTGTGATGTTCCCCTTCCTGTGTCCATGTGTTCTCATTGTTCAATTCCCACCTATGAGTGAGAACATGCGGTGTTTGGTTTTTTTGTCCTTGCGATAGTTTGCTGAAAATGATGACTTCCAGCTTCATCCATGTCCCTACAAAGGACATGAACTCATCATCTTTTATGGCTGCAAAGTATTCCGTGGTGTATATGTGCCACATTTTCTTAATCCAATCTATCGTTGTTGGGCATTTGGGTTGGCTCCAAGTCTTTGCTATTATGAATAGTGCCGCAATAAACATACGTGTGCATGTGTCTTTATAGCAGCATGATTTATAGTCCTTCAGGTATATACCCAGTAATGGGATGGCTAGGTCAAATGGTATTTCTAGTTCCAGATCCCTGAGGAATCCCCACACTGACTTCCACAATGGTTGAACTAGTTTACAGTCCCACCAACAGTGTAAAAGTGTTCCTATTTCTCCACATCCTCTCCAGCACCTATTGTTTCCTGACTTTCTAGTGATGGCCATTCTAACTGATGTGAGATGGTATCTTATTGTGGTTTTGATTTGCATTTCTCTGATGGCCAGTGATGATAGCATTTCTTCATGTGTTTTTTGGCTGCATAAGTGTCTTCTTTTCAGAAGTGTCTGTTCATGTCCTTCGCCCACTTTTTGATGGGGTTGTTTTTTTCTTGTAAATTTGTTTGAGTTCATTGTAGATTCTGGATATTAGCCCTTTGTCAGATGAGTAGGTTGCAAAAATTTTCTCCCATTCTGTAGGTTGCCTGTTCACTCTGCTGGTAGTTTCTTTTGCTGTGCAGAAGCTCTTTAGTTTAATTAGATCCCATTTGACAATTTTGGCTTTTGTTGCCATTGCTTTTGGTGTTTTAGACATGAAGTCCTTGCCCATGCCTATGTCCTGAATGGTAATGCTTAGGTTTTCTTCTAGGGTTTTTATGGTTTTAGGTCTAACATTTAAGTCTTTAATCCATCTTGAATTAATTTTTGTATAAGGTGTAAGGAAGGGATCCAGTTTCAGCTTTCTACATATGGCTAGCCAGTTTTCCCAGCACCATTTGTTAAATAGGGAATCGTTTCCCCATTGCTTGTTTTTGTCAGGTTTCTCAAAGATCAGATAGCTGTAGATATGTGGCATTATTTCTGAGGGCTCTTTTCTGTTCCATTGATCTATATCTCTGTTTTGGTACCAGTACCATGGTGTTTTGGTTACTGTAGCCTTGTAGTATAGTTTGAAGTCAGGTAGTGTGATGCCTCCAGCTTTGTTCTTTTGGCTTAGGATTGACTTGGCGATGTGGGCTCTTTTTTGGTTCCATATGAACTTTAAAGTAGTTTTTTCCAATTCTGTGAAGAAAGTCATTGGTAGCTTGATGGGGATGGCATTGAATCTATAAATTACCTTGGGCAGTATGGCCATTTTCACGATATTGATTCTTCCAACTCATGAGCATGGAATGTTCTTCCATTTGTTTGTATCCTCTTTGATTTCATTGAGCAGTGGTTTGTAGTTCTCCTTGAAGAGGTCCTTCACATCCCTTGTAAGTTGGATTCCTAGGTATTTTATTCTCTTTGAAGCAATTGTGAATGGGAGTTCACTCATGATTTGGCTCTGTTTGTCTGTTATTGGTGTATAAGAATGCTTGTGATTTTTGTACATTGATTTTGTATCCTGAGACTTTGCTGAAGTTGCTTATCAGCTTAAGGAGATTTTGGGCTGAGACAATGGGGTTTTCTAGATATACAAACATGTCATCTGCAAACAGGGACAATTTGACTTCCTCTTTTCCTAATTGAATACCCTTTATTTCCTTCTCCTGCCTGATTGTCCTGGCCAGAACTTCCAACACTATGTTGAATAGGAGTGGTGAGAGAGGGCATCCCTGTCTTGTGCCAGTTTTCAAAGGGAATGCTTCCAGTTTTTGCCCATTCAGTATGATATTGGCTGTGGGTTTGTCAAAGATAGCTCTTATTATTTTGAGATACCTCCCATCAATACCTAATTTATTGAGAGTTTTTTAGCATGAAGGTTGTTGAATTTTGTCAAAGGTCTTTTCTGCATCTATTGAGATAATCCTGTGGTTTTTGTCTTTGGTTCTGTTCATATGCTGGATTACATTTATTGATTTGTGTATTTTGAACCAGCCTTGCATCCCAGGGATGAAGCCCACTTGATCATGGTGGATAAGCTTTTCGATTGGCTGCTGGATTCGGTTTGCCAGTATTTTATTGAGGATTTTTGCATCAATGTTCATCAAGGATATTGGTCTAAAATTCTCTTTTTTGGTTGTGTCTCTGCCAGGCTTTGGTATCAGGATGATGCTGGCCTCATAAAATGAGTTAGGGAGGATTCCCTCTTTTTCTATTGATTGGAATAGTTTCAGAAGGAATGGTACCAGTTCCTCCTTGTACCTCTGGTAGAATTCAGCTGTGAATTCATCTGGTCCTGGACTCTTTTTGGTTGGTAAGCTATTGATTATTGCCTCAATTTCAGAGCCTGTTATTGGTGTATTCAGAGCTTCCACTTCTTCCTGGTTTAGTCTTGGGAGGGTGTATTTGTCGAGGAATTTATCCATTTCTTCTAGATTTTCTAGTTTATTTGCGTAGAGGTGTTTGTAGTATTCTCTGATGGTAGCTTGTATTTCTGTGGGATCGGTGGTGATATCCCCTTTTTCATTTTTTATTGCATCTATTTGATTCTACTCTCTTTTCTTCTTTATTAGTCTTGCTAGCAGTCTATCAATTTTGTTCATCTTTTCAAAAAAACAGCTCCTGGATTCACTGATTTTTTGAAGGGTTTTTTGTGTCTCTATCTCCTTCAGTTGAGCTCTGAATTTAGTTATTTCTTGCCTTCTGCTAGCTTTTGAATGTCTTTGCTCTTGCTTCTCTAGTTCTTTTAATTGTGATGTTAGGGTGTCAATTTTAGATCTTTCCTTCTTTCTCTTGTGGGCATTTAGTGCTATAAATTTCCCTCTACACACAGCTTTGATTGTGTCCAAGAGATTCTGGTATGTTGTGTCTTTGTTCTCATTGGTTTCAAAGAACATCTTTATTTCCACCTTCATTTTGTTATGCACCCAGTAGTCATTCAGGAGCAGGTTGTTCAGTTTCCATGTAGTTGAGTGGTTTTGAGTGAGTTTCTTAATCCTGAGTTCTAGTTTGATTGCACTGTGGTCTGAGAGACCGTTTGTTATAATTTCTGTTCTTTTACATTTGCTGAGGAGAGCTTTAATTCCAACTATGTGATCAATTTTGGAATAGGTGTGGTGTGGTGCTGAAAAAAATGTATATTCTGTTGATTTGAGGTGGAGAGTTCTGTAGATGTCTATTAGGTCTGCTTGGTGCAGAGCTGAGTTCAATTCCTGGATATCCTTGTTAACTTTCTGTCTCGTTGATCTGTCTAATGTTGACAGTGGGGTGTTAAAGTCTCCCATTATTATTGTGTGGGAGTCTACGTCTCTTTGTAGGTCACTCAGGACTTGCTTTATGAATCTGGGTGCTCCTGTATTGTGTGCATATATATTTAGGATAGTTAGCTCTTCTTGTTGAATTGATCCCTTTACCATTATGTAATGTCCTTCTTTGTCTCTTTGATCTTTGTTGGTTTAAAGTCTGTTTTATCCGAGATGAGGATTGCAACCCCTGTCTTTTTTTGTTTTCCATTTGCTTGGTAGATCTTCCTCCATCCTTTTATTTTGAGCCTATATGTGTCTCTGCACATGAGATGAGTTTCCTGAATACAGCACACTGATGGGTCTTGACTTTTTATCCAATTTGCCAGTCTGTGTCTTTTAATTGGAGCATTTAGCCCATTTACATTTAAAGTTAATATTGTTATGTGTGAATTTGATCCTGTTATTATGACGTTAGCTGGTTATTTTGCTCGTTAGCTGATGCAGTTTCTTCCTAGCCTTGATGGTCTTTACAATTTGGCATGATTTTGCAGTGGCTGGTACTGGTTGTTCCTTTCCATGTTTAGTGCTTCCTTCAGGAGCTCTTTTAGGGCAGGCCTGGTGGTGACAAAATCTCTCAGCATTTGCTTGTCTGTAAAGTACTTTATTTCTCCTTCACTTATGAAGCTTAGTTTGGCTGGATATGAAATTCTGGGTTGAAAATTCTTTACTTTAAGAATGTTGAATATCGACCCCCATTCTCTTCTGGCTTGTAGAGTTTCTGCCAACAGATCAGCTGTTTGTCTGATGGGCTTCCGTTTGTGAGATATCCAACCTTTCTCTCTCTCGCTGCTCTTAACATTTTTTTCCTCATTTCAACTTTGGTGAATCTGACAATTATGTGTCTTGGAGTTGCTCTTCTCAAGGAGTATCTTTGTGGCGTTCTCTGTATTTCCTGAATCTGAATGTTGGCCTGCCTTGCTAGATTGGGGAAGTTCTCCTGGATAATATCCTGCAGAGTATTTTCCAACTTGGTTCCATCCTCCCCGTCACTTTCAGGTACACCCATCAGACGCAGGTTTGGTCTTTTCACATAGTCCCATATTTCTTGGAGGCTTTGTTCATTTCTTTTTATTCTTTTTTCTCTAGACTTCCTTTCTCACTTCATTTCATTCATTTCACCTTCCATCGCTGATACCCTTTCTTCCAGTTGATCGCGTTGGCTCCTGAGGCTTCTGCATTCTTCACGTAGTTCTCGAGCCTTGGCTTTCAGCTCCATCAGCTCCTTTAAGCACTTCTTTATATTGGTTATTCTAGTTATATAGTCGTCTAATTTAGTTTCAAAGTTTTTAACTTCTTTGACTTTGGCTTGAATTTCCTCCTGTAGCTCAGAGTAGTTTGATCTTCTGAAGCCTTCTTCTCTCAACTCGTCAAAGTCATTCTCCGTCCAGCTTTGTTCCGTTGCTGGTGAGGAGCTGCGTTCCTTTGGAGGAGGAGAGGCGCTCTGCTTTTTAGAGTTTCCAGTTTTTCTGCTCTGTTTTTTCCCCATCTTTGTGGTTTCATCTACTTTTGGTCTTTGATGATGGTGATGTACAGATGGGTTTTTGGTGTGGATGTCCTTTCTGTTTGTTAGTTTTCCTTCTAACAGACAGGACCCTCAGCTGCAGGTCTGTTGGAGTTTGCTAGAGGTCCACTCCAGACCCTGTTTGCCTGGGTGTCAGCAGCGGTGGCTGCAGAACAGCAGATTTTTCGTGAACCGCGAATGCTGCTGCCTGATCGTTTCTCTGGAAGTTTTGTCTCAGAGGAGTACCGGGCCGGGTGAGGTGTCAGTCTGCCCCTACTGGGGGGTGCCTCTGAGTTAGGCTGCTCAGGGGTCAGGGACCCACTTGAGGAGGCAGTCTGCCTGTTCTCAGATCTCCAGCTGCGTGCTGGGAGAACCACTACTCTCTTCAAAGCTGTCAGACAGGGACATTTAAGTCTGCAGAGGTTTACTGCTGTCTTTTTGTTTGTCTGTGCCCTGTCCCCAGAGGTGGAGCCTACAGAGGCAGGCAGGCCTCCTTGAGCTGTGGTGGGCTCCACCCAATTCGAGCTTCCTGGCTGCTTTGTTTACCTAATCAAGCCTGGGCATTGGCAGGTGCCCCTCCCCCAGCCTCGCTGCCACCTTGCAGTTTCATCTCAGACTGCTGTGCTAGCAATCAGTGAGACTCCGTGGGCGTAGGACCCTCTGAGCCAGATGCGGGATATAATCTCCTGGTGTGCCGTTTTTTAAGCCCGTTGGAAAAGCACAGTATTAGGGTGGGAGTGACCAGATTTTCCAGGTGCTGTCTGTCACCCCTTTCTTTGACTAGGAAAGGCAACTCCCTGACCCCTTGCGCTTCCTGAGTGAGGCAATGCCTTGCCCTGCTTTGGCTCGCGCACAGTGCACTGCACCCACTGTCCTGCGCCCACAGTCTGGCACTCCCTCCTAGTGAGATGAACCCGGTACCTCAAGTGGAAATGCAGAAATCACCCATCTTCTGCATCGCTCACGCTGGGAGCTGTAGACCGGAGCTGTTCCTATTCAGCCATCTTGGCTCCACCCCCAATTCATTAGTTTTAAGTGTATTCATAGTTGTCCAACCATCACCATAATCTAATTTTAGAGCATTTTCATTACCCCACAGAGAAACCCCATGAAGAGTACACATTAGCAGTCACTCCCATACCCCCACCCCTAAAGTCTAGGCTACCATGAATCTACCTTCAGTATCCATAGATTTGTCTATTCTAGACATTTCACATACATAAAATTACACAGTATGTTGACTTTTCTTTGTTGACTGGCTTTTTTCATTTAGCATAATGTTCTCACAAGGCATCTGTTTTGTGGCATGGATAAAGACTTCATTCCTTTTTATCCACTGCATGGATATACCATCTTTTGCTTAGTTATTTATCAGTTAATGGACATTTGGGTTGTCTCCACTTTTTGGCTTTTATGAGTAATGCTGTTGTGAATACTCATGCAAATGTTTTCAATTCTCTTAGGTAGACATTTAGGAGTGAATTGCTGGGTCATACAGTAATTCTACGTTTAACATTTTGAGGAACTGCCAAACTGTTTCCAAAATGGCTTCAACATTTTATATTACCATCAGCAAGGTAAGAGGGTCTTAGTTCCTGCACATTCTCGCTGACACTTTCCTTTGTCTGCCTTGCATTCTTATCAGACTTACATTCTTGGTCTGAAGCTGTATTTCAGAAAACAAATTTGAGGAGAAGAATGGATTTTTTAGACTTGCTTCAAGAAATGTTTTCTCCTAAAATGTGCCCAATGTGTTATGCCTAATGTGCTGTGCCTGCTCAGGGGGCCATTGAGCCTCTGACCCCCTGAGCAGGCACAGCACATTGGAAGAAGGATGCTGCTGTGCCTTGGAACCGGGAAGCCCCTGAGGTCTCCTTCTCAGTGCCACCATTTGCAAATGATATGCTTTTGGTAGATTAGTGTCTAACCCTTAGTCGCCTCACAGATAAGATGAAGAAGATATTTCCGCTATTCATGACCACAAAATAGGATGTGTGGGTCAATATATTGTATTAGTCCATACTCACACTACTAATAAAGACATACCTGAGACTCAGTAATTTATAAAGAAAAGAGGTTTAATTGACTCAAAGTTCTGCATGGCTGAGGAGGCCTCAGGAAACTTGCAGTCATCATGGAAGGCACCTCTTCACAGGGCTGTAGGAGAGAGAATGAGTGCCAGCAGTGGAAAAATGCTAGGCACTTAAAAAACCACCAGATCTCATGAGACTCACACACTATCATGTGAACAGCATGGGGAAACCACACCCATGATTCATTTACCTCCAACTGGGTCCCTCCCACAACACATGGTGATTAAAGGAACTACAATTCAAGATGAAATTTGGGTGGGGACACTGCCAAACCATCTCAAATATCTAGAAGCTCATATGGACCATAACAGGCATTCTAGAAAGCTCTTTCTGAATGATTCTCCCTGAAGTCTTGTAGTTCTGTGGCAGTGCCTGTAAGTACACCACCATAGAAAAGGGAAGTGTTGGTCAATTTTTGTAAATTCCATGTGTGTCACAAGAATGAGTGTTCTCTGTTAAGTACAAAGATTGTATAAAAACATACACATATCAGGAGAATTAACTGTGGAAGTCAAATTCAACTTATCTTTGTTTAATTTTGATCTCCTTGATGGATTGGTTTCTGAGAAATTTGTGGACAGTTTCCCACACTGACTCTTCACTCAACCATTTACCCTCATGTTTCTGTCATATCTTTACAGCAGCAAATCCCAGCTAGTCCTCTCCTAAGTGCCCTATTCTGTTCCCAAGTCCTCTGGTGCGTGATGAAGCTTTCTCATTATCACAAGAGCAAAATAATGTTAGTGTTAAGGCCTGCAAAGCAATAAAGCATGATTGTGAAGAGCAGAAGCTTTGCAGACAGACCCAAGTTCAAAACACTTCCCAGCTTATGAACTTGGGAGGCTAACTGACTTTCTCTGAGCCTCAGAGTTCCTGTCTGTAAAATGGGAAAATTAACACCAGAAGTTAGGGTGGATTCAATGAGATCACACATGTAAAGCAGTTATCACAGAGCTAGGGAGAGGAATCTGGTAAGGATTTAGTAAATGCTAACTTTTGTTAATAACAATAGACAACAACATCTGCATGGCAGCAGATGTTCACCTTCTTGAGAGTGCTTAGTATGTTCTGGGCACTAAGCCGAGTGCTTCAGTTGTATCAGCACATTTAATCCTCACAGCAAACCCGTAACAGTGATAGGACGGCCATCACCATTTTACAGAGGAGGCCACTGGGCCACGGAGGGATGAGGCAGCCCACCCAAGGTCACCAGTGAGCGGTGGCTCCTGAACTGCACCTCCACCATGGGAGCCTGGGCTCATCTTTTGATGACAAAGTCGGTCATGGAACTAACAAGAAGACACACCACAAAAAGGGACTCTTTGTCCCACATCCCTTTCTGTGACCTCCCAGAAGTGCCCCACAGCACCAGACTCCACTCTGGGTGGCTACTGTGGTTCTTCTTTTGTGTCTGGGAAAGAAGGGTGCTCGATAGGATCCAGCTGCCAGCTCACTACAGCCCAGCCCTCCTCCTGTACTTCCAGAACAGCTCTTGGGTCTAGGACAACAAAGCCCTTATTGGCCTCATTGTTTCAAGTGTAGTTGGAAACATCTGAGATAAAGCTGGGATAGAAATCCAAGCAAACTGTTAAAATCTGCACAATAAAAAAGCACAATCAAGACACACTTAGGGATAACATGTTACACTTCCAAAAATTAACACTATTGGATGAAAGCCCCAACTTCCCAGTTTCAGTTCATTTTAGAAAAAAAAATCTACAATACGTAAATATATTCCCACTGTAAAAAAATAAAAAACAAAAGCCAAACAATCAATAAGTATGAGGAATAAAATGAGAATGTTGACCATTATGCCCACCTCCACCCTGAACCCACAGTTTCCAGCGGTAAACGTGATCAACAGAGTACATATACCTCCCCCCAAGCTTTTTCCTTTGTAATAAATGCATATATATGTACACATAAACATGTTTCATTTGGATAATATTTTGTTTCCACACAAATGGTGTCACAATATGTGCCTTGTCTGCAAACTAGCTTTGCTTGTTTTACTCACTTAACAATAGGTTCAAGGAGTGGGACATGGGGAGAAATAGGTTTGGAGAATTTTGCAAGTCTGTGCACACTTATATTGACATTATTCTTCATGAATGACCGAAGTGTTTCCCAAGGTGTGGTGCTACCATAATAATTTATTTAGCCTTGTCCTCCTGAATGGACATTTGGGTTGTCATGGGGGCAAGCTCTAAAATGACCCCCTCCCCATGATCCCTACCTCCTGGTATTCATGCCCCTGTGAAATCCCTTGCCCTTGAGAGTGGGCTGGCCTCATGACTTCCTTCTAATCAATAGAATGGAGCAAAAGTGGTAAGATGTCACTACTGTGACTACAGTACAAGACATTGTAACTTGCCTCTTGCTAACTTGCTGGTTTATGGAAGGGCCCATGTGGCAAGGAACTAAGGGCAGTCTCTAGCCAAAAGCCCACAAGTAACTGAATTCTGCCAATAACCATATGAGTTTGGAAGTGGATCCTTCCCCATTCCAGTCTCAGATGAGTCCCCAGCCCTGGCCAACATCTTCATGTGCTGTGAGAGACCATTAAGCAGAGGACCCAGCTAAGCTGTGCCCAGATGCTCAATCCACAGAAACAGATACTAAATGTGTATTGTTTTAAGCTGCTACATTCGCAGTGGTTTGATATGCAGCAATAGATAACTGATACTGCTGTTAATTGCTTTCTATTACAATCAAATGGAATAACTGCCCTTGTGCATACAATCAGGGATGTATTTTGGGATCAATTCCCAGACCTGAGATTGTTCAGTCTAAGGGTAAGGATATTTAATGTGGAAAAATGACACTAAATTGTCCTCCAAAAATATTATCAAGTGACAATCATGCAAACAGTATGAATGTTCCTACTTATCTCCATGTTCCTGCCAAATGAAGTATCATTGATCATTGAAAAAATATCAGTTTGAGAAAAATCAGTACTGCATTGCTTTGATTGCATTTTCCTGACCACTTATCAGGGTGAGCATCTTTTTAACGAATCCCTTGGCCATTTATTTTCCTCTTTCTTCTGAGACTTCTCTCTTGATATTTTTAGCTTTTATCCTATTTTCATTGGATTTCAATTGGATTGAACAACTAGAATGATAGATATGAATATTACACTGGGCGGCACACAATGGCCATTGGTGATGCTGCTCTTGATTACCCAAAGTGCTATCCCATTTCTTCCTGTATATTTACTACTATTTCTCTTGCAATTAATAAGCAATTTATGGGAAGATTCTTTGAGATCATTCAAATATCCTGCACCTCATTAAAATATCCCCCTGGATTTAGCAGCCTTTGATGATTCTTGCCTGAACAAAACTTTATTATGGTAGATGTAAAATGATGATTTTCATCTCTAGCACTTCTTCCACATTTACCAGCTACGTTCAGCCTTCTTTGTGGATAAGACTCTCCCCTTTCTCGCAATTGTTTATTGTTTTTATTAGTATGGACTCACGGTTTCCTGTTCTTCTCAGTGGCCTATAATTTATTACTATCTTTAATTATATTGGTGCTCAAATTTTCCCAGTTTGGCCAGTGGGATCCCCTCCAAGTTGGCTATTATTTCCTTGTGACATACCCAGTTTTTCTTTCTTTCTCTTTTTCTTTCCTTTTAAAACTCACTTCTTTACTTCCTGACACAACAATGTCCGATTCTCACCTTATACCCCACTGCTCCAGCCCTGGAATCAGGCATTTCTCTGAAAAACCCTGGTTCTTTCGAGTGAACAAAGGTATTAGAGATCAAAACTTGGGCACAAGGTATGCACTTTAACAGGGACCCACTTTAAGTGAAGTTTAGTGAATTTGAATGAATGCATGAACTTCTGTAACTACTACCACAATCAAGATATAGAGTTTCTGTCACCTCTCAAAGCCTCCTTTTCTTGCTTGCTCATATGCAATTACCTCTGTCCAAAATGACGCTTTCCCTTTCCTCTACACACTCTGCAAAGCCATGGTTGAACATTTATTCCTCCTTATATTTTGTTCCATTTTCCTCAGCAAAGGTTCTTGCTTTCCTCTTCTTCATGCTCACAAAATAGAGAGTAAAAATGCTTGCTCAACAGTTCTTCAACTGCTCTAATAAAGATTGATTCTCTTGCCAGTTTTGTGTCCTTGGGAGTTAGTCAGTCTCTCTCTCTGTCCGTTGATTTTCCATCTGTAAAATGGGCCACTCTTGAACTGGTCCCATATCTACCACATGTAAACCTGTCAATGTAACCTCCAAAATATCTCTCGGATCTTTGTCCTTCTGGACAGCTCCACAGCCACCACTCCAGTACCTCTCTCTTGAAAATCTGTCTGGTCTTCCAAATTCTACCTTTGGGCTCATTCTAATGGATTCTCTACAACACAGCCAAAGTCATCTTAAGAAATGCCCATCATTTCTTGATTAAAAACTCTTAATGGGTTAGGTATAGAAGGAAAGTTCCTCAACATGACAAAAGACATTTATGAAAAACCCATAGCTAACATCATAATCAACAGTGAAAAACTGAAATCTTTTCCCCAAAGATCCAGCACAAGGAAGGGATGCTCACTCTTGCCACTTCTATTTAACATATTACTAGAATTATTAGCAAGAGTAACTAGACAAGAGAAAGAAATAAAAGCATCTAAATTAGAAAGGAAGAAGAAAAATGGTCTCTATTTGCAGATGGCATAATCCTATATGTAGAAAACCAAAAGAGTTTACAAAAAAACTGTGAGAACTAATAACTAAATTCAGTAAAGTTACAGGATAGAAAATTGGCATACAAAAATTAGTAGCATTTTATACACAACAGCAATGCTGAGAATAAATTTTTTTTAATCTCATTTAGATAGCATTAAAAGTGGGAATAGATTTAACCAAGAAGGTGAAAGATTTAGCATTGAAAACTATAAAACCTTGATTTAAAAAGTTGAGGACAACACAAATAAGTAGAAAGATATACTATATTTATGGATTGGAAAAATTAATATTGTTTAAATATCCGTAGTACCCAAAACAATATACAGATTCAACACAATCCCTATCAAAATTCCAATGGCCTTCTTCATAGAAATAGAAAAAAAATCTTAAAATCCATATAGAATCATAAAAAAACCAAACAGCTAAAGAAGTACTGAAGAAGAACAAAATTGGAAGGATCACATTTCCTGATTTATAATTATATCGCAAAGCTATAGAAAGCAAAACAGCATGATAATATCACAAAAACAGATATATAGACCAGTGGATAGTGGATCAGAATAGAGAGTGCAGAAATAAATCCAAACATATATGGCCAACTAATTTTTGACTAGGACACTAAGAGGACACAATGGGGAAATGATAGTCTCTTCAATAAATGCTGCTGGAAAAACTGGATTTCCATTGCAAAGGAATGGAATTAAACCCTTATATTACACCATATACATAAACCAACTCAAAAGGGATTAAAGACCTAAATGTAAGACCTGAAACCATAAAACTCCTAGAAAAGAATATAGGGGAAAAGCTCCTTGGCCCTGGCAATACTTTTTTTGATATTGCACCAAAAGCCCAGGCTATCAAAGCAAAAATAAATAAATGGGACTATATCAAACTAAAAAGCTCTGCACAGCAAAGAAAACAATCAACAAAGTAAAAAGGCAACCTACAGATAGGGAAAAAATATTTTCATAGAATTCATATCTGATAGGGAGTTATTAATGATTGGTGCAAATGGATACCAAATTGATTCATTTAATCCATTTGGATATTTAATAATATCCAAAATTTGTACAGAACTCTTACAACTCAATAGCAGAAAAATAAACCTGATTAAAAAATAGGGAAACGTCCTGACGGATACTTTTCCAAAGAAGACATAAAAGCAATCAACAGGTATATGAAAAGATACTCTCAACATCATTAATCATTGGAAAAATGCAAATGAAGACCACCGTGAGATATCACCTCACACATGTTAGGATGACTATTATTAAAAACACAAGAGAGGCCGGGCATGGTGGCTCATGCCAGTAATCCCAGCACTTTGAGAGGCCAAGGCAGGCAGATCTCAAGGTCAGGAGTTTGAGACCACCCTGGCCAACAGGGTGAAACCCCATCTCTACTAAAAAAGAATACAAAAAATTAGCTGGGTGTGGTGGTGGGCACCTGTAATCCCAGCTACTTGGGAGGCTGAGGCAGGAGAATCGCTTGAACCTTGGAGGCAGAGGTTGCAGTGAGCCAAGATTGCGCCACTGCATTCCAGCTTGGGAGACAACAGCGAGACTCTGTCTCAAAAAAAAAAAAAAAAAAAAAAAAGGAAATTCTGCTGTTTGCAACACATAGATGGATCTGGAGGAGATTATGGCAAGTCAAAGATGCTGGCACTGAGAGAAAAATATTGCATCATAATCTCACATATATGTGGAATCATAAGAAAAAAAGAGAAAAAAGGTCAAATAGAGAATAAGACAGTGGTTACTGAGGTTGGGGGCAGGAGAGAGGAAATGAGGAGAGGTAGATCAAAGAATACAAAGAAGCAGATATACAGGATCAATGAGTCTGGATATTTAATGTACAACATGAAGACTATAGTTAATAAAATTATAGTGTATTATGGATTTTTGTTTAAGTAGATTTTAGCTGCTCTTTTCACAAAAAAAGCAGCCACGTGAGATGATACATGTTAATTTATTTCACTGTAGTAACCATTTTACTATCAATACATATCCCATATTATACTGTGAACCTCAAATATACACAAAAAATTTTATTTAAAAAAAAAAAAAAAGAAGGCTGGGTGAGGTGGCTTACGCCTGTAATCCCAGCACCTTGGGAGGCTGAGGCAGGTGGATCATGAGGTCAGGAGATTGAGACCATCCTGGCCAACATGGTGAAACCCCATCTCTACTAAAAATACAAAAATTAGCTAGGCGTGGTGGTGTGCACCTGTAATCCCAGCTACTCGGGAGGCTGAGGAATGAGAAATCACTTGAATCCAGGAGGTGGAGGTTGCAGTGAGCCAAGATCACACCACTGCACTCCAGCCTGGCGACAGAGCGAGACTCCGTCTCAAAAAAAGAAAATAAAAGAAAAAAGAAGAAGAAATACCAGTCAGTGCCATGACCCATCAGCTGCTACACACTCAGTGGCTCCTCAGCACCATGATGAGTATACCCTCTGTCCCTCCCCACATGGCTTATAAGGAAGGAACTTCTGGAACTGACCTCTCCTTGCACACGTCACACTGTACTCCCCCGACTTGCTTTCCAATTCTCCATGCACCATCCTGCCCTTTCTTGCTGGAATAGTTTCCCTATCTCACCTAGACCTTCCTATGATTCCATACACAGAGAGGTTTCCACTGCCTTCCCTGATGAAGCCAACTCCCCCACCCCACTGTGCACTCCTCTAGCTTTTGTCACATTTTTTTGGTTGCACTCACTATAGTTGTACCTCTATTTGGTATTTTTGTGTTATACTTGATAAATATCTGTCTCCCTAACTGGAATCTAATCTCTCAACAGTGGGCACTGTTTTCCCAGGACTGACACTCAGTGGGCATTAGCTGAAAGAATGAATACCCCATAGGATTGGTGTTGGGATGAATGAGGCAACACATGACCTGGCCTGAAACAGAACAACACATGGAAAAGCAATGCCAGAGGCAGGAATTTTTATACATAGTTTCATCATTCTAATTACCATTTTCTACTGTGAGTTCTCCTTTAGCAGTCTGTCTTCTCTACTATTCCAAAGATGCATTGAAGGTGGGGACTAAGTCACACTCTTCTCATTTCTCCACCACCTGGTACAGTGTCTGTGCTTAGTAAGGGTTCAATAAGTGTGTGGTGAAATCAGTAAGTAACTAGTGAATGAATGAAGTTATTTAACCTCTACATGCTTCTGTTACCCCATCTGTGAGAAGGGAAAATATAAGCACCTAACTCATGGGCTAGCTGGGAGGGAAGTATTAACTTGGATTGATATTTCCAATTGTACATTCTCTTTTAAATAAATATGCAATGCATTGGGCAAATGTAAGAGATTTGGGTTATCAGGCCTACTACAGAAGAATCCCGTGTAGGGTAGAGGGGAGTTTGTGGAGGGGTCATTTCTCTCTTCACACACACAAGTCATCATCTGTCTCTATTTAGAAAACCCTGAAGTGCTCATCATATACCTCTCTTAAGTTCATATCACATTTCTCTAACCACACCTTACGTATTTTGTATTAGCTATGGGATAGAATACATTTTCCCTTACATTGCTCTCCACTGTTCTTTAAAGACATTGCTATTCACTCTTGTTCATTTAATCAAACCTTCATTGGATTGTGCAATATTCAAGGCAAACCAGGTCTGAAAATGCTCAATTTGGAAATTTTTCCCAGTTATTGATGATTATTTGTTCTGACCATATATATATGGTTTTTTACCTCATCCCTAAATAACTCCACAAATCTAATATATGCCCTTCTCAAAACCTCGATATACATGAAAACAAAGCTCTGTCAATTCTCTGACTTCAAATAAAAATCTGACAAATGCCACATCTTCCCAACAGGCTTGGCGATTGACATTTGAACAATTTAGTCACACTGGTCATTTAGCATTGTGACAGTCAGAATGTCTGGTCACTTGCATCTAAGAGGTTTGCCTCTGAAGATACAGTGCTATTTAATGTGCCTGGTATAAAACAGTGAGACCTATCAGTGACTATCTTCTTGGGCTGATCGTTCTAGTTTTGAATTAGAAATTTAAGGATGGCAGCTGTCTATTTAGTATTCAGCTCATAGTTATGAAATCATCGACATTTTCCATTTAAATTTTATTGGTGAGAATCTTGTGTAGGAAACTGAATCATGCTTTCATTTCCTTACATCCCAGGACACAATGCTTTTTCTTCAAAAGTAAATAGGGCACTGTCTTGGGCTTTTTCTGAATTTCTTGTCAAGCAAAAAACCCTTTTCTTGAGGGCCAGCATTCATCATTTGTGCCTGTTTTTTACTGACTGAAAAAGAAAATGATTCAGTCTTCCAACTGGCTATTCTCTGGTTGCTTTAATTCATGGGAAGCCAAGAAGGAGAAATTGGTAGGTTCAACAGTGTTGGACAAGGATAAACAGAATCGTATCACATTAACTGTAATTTACAGCATTTCAACACATCCCTGCTTCTGCCAAAGCTGGCACAGATCAGCCCCCACTGGAAAAAAGAGAGAACAGGGTGGGGCTTGGGGGGATCGAACAGAGAATCTAAATTTCTATTTTCTAAGCAGGAGTTTGAGAACTAGAGCCCCATCAGCACTTTCTTGAATATTTTGCTCATTCATGCTATAAAAATAAATAACACAAAATATTTTCTGGACTCAGCCTATTCTGTTGCTAAAACCAAAGCCAGCCTGCTTTCAAACAGACTCACCGTTTCACAAGCATGGACATTTTCAGGCTGGCAGGCGGCCACTGGAGGAGTTATTGAAATTCAATTCAAAATGATGTACTCTGCTGGAAAATGCCCATTTATGAGCATTCAAAGGGATGAAGAATTTCACAGGAAGATGACAGCAATGACAACTTCTAGGACAGAGCAGTGTTGCCTGGAGATGATTACCCCTGAAACACACACGTGCTCTGAGAGTTTTGCTGGAGAGTCTTCTAAAGGCTGGGACTGTTTGTGTTCAGATGGAATCTCTGTATATGAAGCTATTTATTACAGGCTGAGAAAACAAATATATGCAATAGGGGATTGGTGGAATTTGTAGCTGAGATACCCACAGTGGGGTCAACATCATAGATCCCAACCAGATCAGAGCCCGGAGCTGAGAGGACCATTTTCTAACCTGAGAGCTCCCAAACACATTCAGAGATGGAACATCTGGAAGCTATGTTCTCTCTGTAGAACCCCACGAAACACTGATAGCAATTTTTTTCCCAGCAGATAACCAAGGAACAATTTTTGTAGCTAAAACTATGGCTGTCGTGGGTATGCCATTTAACAACTCAACCATAAATATTGTACTTTTTAAAAACTTTCTGTCCTATAAGAATGAAATCATCTTTATGAGGACAGGGACTTCATCTTACTGCTGCCTTCCTGGATGGAGCCTGCACAAGCATCCTCAGAGGCAACATATGGTCCAAATGTATATACCTGGTCATTTCAGAGTTCTTCCAACAAATTCATCTGCCACTACTAAATCTGTTAGTGACCTAGGTAGACAGCAGCACACATTTTAAAATGAAATTACGAGCAAGAAGAACGCTCAGCAGTTAAGAAAAGTCCAACCCACAACATCATTTCATCGTCTCCATTTGGAGAAGACCTCCATTATAACAGTTTAAAGGTGGTGATTCCGTCAGTATTTCTGAGGTCTACCTCTGTTGAACAACAGCAATTGGTAAAAACGAAGTTGAGAACTATTGGCCTAACCTATCCTGACATTGCTGAGAATTTATGCTTAGAACACAAGTCAGATTAGAAGACCTCGTCCTCAGCTTGACCAGCTAATATTAATTAATCATCATAGAATAAAGTTATTGCATGAAGTGATTCCATATCATTGTGCAATGTCCTGAAGTCAGGGGTGTCCAATTTCCACCTCCACAGAGTCAGTACAGTCTGTGTTTTGCGGGATCAGGGGAACATCATTCATTTGATAAATAGTCACTCATGGCCTTCCTATGTGCTAGGTACTGTCCTGGGTCCTGGGTAGATAATGGTGAATAAAACCAAGCTCCTGCCCTCCTGGAGATTATTTTATTCTTATGGAAGAGAAACATGGTTAAAAACAAAAGTATAATAGAAGATCAGTTAGTGCTAAGAGCTGTAAAGAGAAATAAATTAAGGTGAGGAGACAGAGGGGAAAGCAGTGATGATATTCAAGAAGGTTTCTCTGGAGAGGGAACATTTGAACAAATACTCGAATTAAATAAAAGCAGACACTAAGTGATAATAGAGGTGACTAACATCTGTCAAGACCCCAAAGGACTTTTTGGTCTGAAGTAGGATCACATGATGACATAAAAACAATCAGACCAAGGACATTTGTTGTGCAACTATACTTGAGTGCTGAAAATAATTGGAAACATGCTGCTTCTTCCACTGGGCTGACAGAAATTTAGTGAGTTACACAGAAAAGTAGAAGGTTTAAGGACATAATTACAGCAAATTCTGAAATATCTAATCCTGCCTGGTCATAATAAAAATCTATGGAGAAGTTACTATGTGAGACCTAAGTCTATATTTGCAAGAAGTCTTTATCCTTAATTCCTATCTTAGTCTGTTTAGGCTGCTGTACCAAAAATACCATAAACTGTGTGGCTTAAAAACAACAGAAACTTTTTTTCTCACAGTTCTCAAGACTGGGAAGTCCAAGATCAAGCAATCGAGAGATTCTGTGTCTGCAGAGGGCCTGCTGGCTGGTTCATAGACGATAGCCTCCTCACTGTGTCCTCACAAGGCGAGGGGCAAGGGACCTCTCTAGGTCCCTTTTATAAGGGCACTAATTCTATTCATGAGGGCTCCACTCTTGTGACCTAAACACCTTGCAAAGTTCCCACCTCTAAATACCATCACATGGGGAAACAGGTTTTCACAAATGAATTAGGGGCAGGGGTCGCATAAACATTTAACCTGTAGCAACTACTAAATATTATTCGTTGAATTATTTTCCATAGTCAACATAAAATTGGAGACAATATGAGTTCCAGCAGAAAAAGTGCCAACTTTGAGGAGAGAGATGTAACAGGCAAAGCCTTGGTTCTGCAATGCCCCAGCCGTGTCATCTTGCACATGTTGTCTCTGTGTGTATTTTTCACATTTGAAACATGAAAATGGTCATGTCTGGTCTGTAGAGTTGTGGGGAAAATTATTGATGATATTGTTTATAAAGGCCTGTCCTACCCCACTGGTGGTGGAGAGGTATTAATATATAGAATATTATACAGAAAATAAGAAAGGGAAAATACTTCTTCCCAAAAGAAAAGTACCTAAGGATAATTTTTCTCCACCCTCCCCAGAATCACTGTCTATAAATCTTAACTCATCAGCACTAATGCCCACAGTCCAGTCTACACATAGATTGGGTATATGTGTTACAGAGCTCTTTTTAGGAGTATATATATTATTTAAACTTCTATTTCAAAAATGAAGTCTGTGCACATAGTCTCTTAAAACTGTGGGACTTCTGCATTGGTAGACAAAACCAACTCAAACTAATTGATGATAACTCCAACCTGAATTAATGATGTTACAATCCACAGATGATTTTAAGAGTTTAGCCTTATGAGCAAACTTTCTAACTAGAACAAGCTACTGCTATCTAGGGGAGGATGAGATTAATTAGTACAAACACATGGATGTAAAACAACTATTTTTTCAGCTAAACATTTATCCTCCATGCATTCATCTACACATCTATCCAACCAACAGACATTTACTAAGTGCCATGTGTCAGAAATTGGTTTACATGGTTGGGATTCAGCAGTAAAACAGACAACATTGCTGCTGACCTCATGATGCATATATTTTCGTTCATAATACAGATCAACACAAATAAACAGATAAATTTATAAATAATTTGTGGTGTTGACAAGTATTATGAAGAAATGAATGCATACTCAGGATAGGTGAACACGTGATAGCTCAGGGGAGGTAGAGTGGTCAGGGACCACTTCTCTGAGGATGTGAAATGTGAGTCAAGACACAGATGGAATGAAAAAGTGAATCGTGTAAAGATCTGGGAGAAAAGCGTTCTAGGCAGAGGCAACAGCAAGTGCCAGGGCTCTGAGGCAAGAGTGAGCTAGACATTTTCCAAGCCTTGCAAGAGGGCCAGCACAGCTGGAGCAGAGGGCAAGGTGGAGAGTGGTCAGAAATGAGATTGAAGAGAGAGGCAGGGCCAGATCACCTAGGGCCTCAAAGGCCATATAAGAGTTTTCTAGTTGATTCTAAGTGTGATGAGAAGCCTTTGAATTTTATTTATTTATTTTCTTGTAAAAGAGTGATTTGATCCTATTTTCTTTTTAAAAAAGAGTTTAATTGTTATGGGAGAATTACAACTCTGCTCTGTTGCAGGAGATAGCAGGTTCTGGAGATGCAGAGGGGAGAAGAGGAAAAAAACCAGAGCGACCCATTAGGAAGTTACTACAATAGTGACCCTAAAAGAAATGGCAGAAGCTTAGACTAGGGCAGTAGTAAGTGGGAGGTGTAAGAAGCAGTCAGATTAGGACCTACTTTAAAGTAGAAGGAACAGACCTCCTAGTGGAGTAGATGTGAGTGTGAAGGAAAGAGAAGTCTGAGGCACACCTAATGTTTTCAGCCTGATGAGCACCTGGGGTACATTTACTGAGATGGGAAGACAAGAAAGCAGCAGATTTGAAGGGAAAATCAAGAATTCTTTTTGGGGTGTGCTCATTTGAGATGCTAATTACACATCTAGATAGAGATGTTCAGCAGTCAGATGGAAGTGAAACAAATATCCATGATTTGCTGCTGAGGAGTTCAATGTCAAAAATTCCAGGAGTAAGCACTCAGTAAATGTGGTTCTCTTATCACTTAAACTTTGGGAAATACTTCGTTTTCTTCTCTCAAGAAATAAATTCTTACCAACTTGACTGAGTGAATATACCTAGAATTCTACACTTCCAAATTATTGAATGTACATTCTTTTTAAAGAGTATATGGAACATTTACCAAATAGACCATATACTGGAGCAAAGAACAAGTCTCAACAACTTTCAAAGGAGAATTTTTTTTCACCTCAGTGGAATTAAACTAGAAATCAATAATAAAAAGATAACTAGAAAATGTCCAAATGCTTGGAAATTAAGCAACACACTTCTACCTATGAGTCAAAGAGTTAATTAAAATGGAAATTAGAAAATATTTTGAACTGAAAAATAGTGAAAATATATCAAAATGTGTGGGATGAAGCTCAAGCAGTAGAGGCAAACTTGTAGCTTTCAATGCATATATTAGAAAAGACTGAAAATAAATGCTCTAAGTTTCCATTTCAATAAACTATAAACAGATTAACACATTAAACTCAAGGGAAATAAATGATGTAAATTTGAGCAGAAAGCAAGGAGAAAACAGACATTTAATGGGGAAACCTAACAAAGCCAAGAGTTGATTTTTTGGAAAGATGAGTAAGTTGATAAATTCCTAGCAAACCTGATTAAGAAGAGAGAGACAGGGAGAGAGAAAGAGAGGGAGAGAAAGAGAAAGAAAAGAGAGAACATAAGTTACCAATATCAGGATTTTAAAAGGCCGCATCACTAGAGATCATATAGACATTAAAATGATTATAATGGGCTATTTTGAAAAACTTTGCCAATAAATTCAGCAACTTGGATGAAATAGGTAAATCCCTTGTAAAACACAATTTATTAAAACTAAAACAAAAAGAAATAAGAAATCTGTTAAAAAATGGAATACTTAATTAAAAACCTTTCCACAAAGGAAAATTCAGGCCCAGATTGTTTCATGAGTGAAATCTTCCAAACATTTAAGAAGGAACAGTAGCAAACTTACATAAACTCTTCCGGAGTTTAGAGAAAGAAAACGTTTTTAAACTCATTTTATGAGGTCAGCATAACCCTGACACCAAAACATGATAAAGCCATTACAAGAAAAGAAAACTACAGGCCAATCTTGCTCATAAATATACATATATGTATATAAAAGAATTTCTTTAAAAAATCAAATATGCCTTTGCTTCAGTCTATTTTGTTCAGTCAGACTAACTTTTAAGTATATTTGAGACACTTTGATGGCCCTAGAAAACATTCCAGGGTTGGAAATTTTTCAAACTGCCATCTTGAATTAGAAAGTTAAGTGTCTATAGTTCACCTGATGCCCCCAAAGAATATATTTGTGTCCCTACAACAAAATTGATTATAATTCCTCTTTTGGGAACAAACTCATCTTTTGGTTCATTTAAAAAATAATTAAAATGAAGAGAGTGCAATGACATCAGCCAAGCTTACCACAACTCATTAGCATGACAAATATCTGCTGACATAACTGATGATAACATTGAGATCATTTCTTATCGTCTTCTTATGATGAGTGGTGAATGAAAGCAGACACACAATCACATGTTAGGACATACTTGTACATAAAAGACTTTTGTAACCACTTGGCACCAAATCATAGTGATGAAGAGCTGTGATTTTATTAAACAACAAAGAGCAATTCACCGCTTCAAGTTAATTTTATATAATAAACTATTGCATAAAAAGACAGTGGTTTAATATTTTGTTCTCATAAACATTTTCAAATGTCTTCCTGTGTCATTTTATTAATCTCAGTACCCCTGAAATACAACCACCTACCTGATCTGGCCATTTTGGAGCACACAGCAGTGGGGCTAAACTATCAGCAAGATACCTAAGGAATCCACATGGCTGATTTATTTATTAAATTGACTGGGTGTTTCATAAGTTCTTACAAACCAGTCAGCTGCAGTGGCTGCAGGGCAATGATTCTCAAAGTGTGGTGCCCAGACCAGCAGCATGAACTTCACCTGGGAACTTGTTAGAAATTCAAGTTCTCTAATTCCAGTTCAGACTCATTAAATGAGAAACAAAATCACAGCCGTCTGTACTTCAATGAGCTCTCCAGGGAGTTCTGAAACCTGCTCCCCTCATGTCTGAGAATTGGCAACAGATCCACTGAGGATCCAATGGTTATCAATGTTATCTATCTATCTACCTACCTACCTACCTACCTACCTACCTATCTTCCTGCAATACATATGCCATCCAGTGCTCACATATATAACATCTTCCTCTAAGTCACAGTTTTCAAAGAAAGAAAAGGAAAATGTTATGGAGAAATTAAAGGTCATAATAATTTGAAAATCACTTTAAATATTGATAGGAGATCAGTAACTGTCATTCAGTTTTGGCAATGGCATAGATAAAATTGTTTATGGACTTCGGCCTAATTTCCAGACACTTTAACTCCTCTCTTTTTCTCACTCAAGAGTCCTTACCAGAATTATAAGTGAATCGGAGGATGCTACTTTCACCACCATGATTGACATGTGGGATGTATAGATTGATTAAAAGAATAGGCTCTGGAGCCTGAGTTTGAAGTATACCTCCTCCTTATTATCAGTGAGACCTCGGGCAAGTCTCTTAAACTTTCCGTGCCTCAGTTTCCTCATAATTCCTCATAACTGCTCCTACCTCATGGGGTTGTGAGGATTAAACAACATGATATGCATCTAACATTATTCAGATAGAGCTTGGAATGTACTAAATCCTCCATGTTAGCAATTATTATCACTAGCTTTAATACTATCAGACCAAACAAAAGTAATCCACTCATAAATTACATTTTATAACTGATGACCCAGACTGAGCCCTGTGAGTTTCTGAGTGACAGAAACTCAAGAGCTGGATTAATCAAAAAGGCTGGAATTTACTGGTCTACTTACCCAAATGATGGAAATAGGAGCATGAATTGTCCTCAAGGAAGACTGCAACCAGGGACTCAAATACACTAAGGACCCTCCCCTCTGTCTCTGTCCTCTCTGCTTCTCCCTGCATCACCTTCATTCTGTTAGACAAAAAGTCTAGCTTCTTTTGCAGGGCAGAGAGCGAGGTCACCAAGTCATTCTAGTTTTAAAGCTTCAGGTGTGACCAGAGGAGATGATCCAACTAACAGACTCAAGGGATGGCCATGGCCTAGCCTGGGTGATCACCCTTCTTGGGACCAATTTCTCTGGCCAAGGTCGGGCTCCTTCCTTTTGCACATCCCTTCCGCAGCAGTGGCACCAATTCACCATGAGTTTTGCCAAGGATTTATATCCCTTTAAGGTAGGCCCTGAGCAGCCTTCCTGAGCCATCTGGCTTGAGAGAAGTAACCAACCATTTTATTCCTTCTTCCTGTTGTTGCTGTCATTCTGGCCATTTCGCAATCTGGTTCTTGATGAGTGTCCCATCTTTCATGGCTTTTGTTGAATTTGACCCCAGGCTGGAAACGGGATGTGTGTTTATTTTACCTGACAAAGTACCCATGGCTGAAAAGCTTGGAGCACTCCAGTACTATATTTTTTCCCCCTCCAGATGGGGCTGTAATTATAATTTAACTGTCTGGGTCCAACTTAAGGTGAGGAAAAGATATATTAAGTTTGCACACATGTTATGCGCCTACCCCCACCCACATCCCTTCGGCTCTCCACATTTCATAGGCAACCACCTTCTGTGGGAGGGGTGTGTGTGTGTGTGTGTGTACACACACAGTCGTGTTACAATTCTCATTTTGCAAAGTTTATGCAAAAACCAAACACCTGGGTTCAGAGTTTCCTAAAGGAGTCATCTGAAGTAGGTGCTTTACGCCAAAATGTCACAAAGATTTATGTGCTTTCATTTGTGCATTAAATTGAGGACAGGTGGGAGAATGCTCAGGCCTGAGAAAAACTGATAGCTCATTTCTCCCTTCGAAGAGAGATGGCTGTTATGACTACTGCTGGTTTAGATAAAATAGATACAGACTTTGTTTAAAAAAAAAAAAAAAAGAGGGCTCATGTTTGAAAAACAGTATTTCAGCAGTCAAATAATTACCTCTGCGATCATGTTTCTCACAAATGGAAAACCCTGGACTGAGATCCCACAGTGAGTCCTGCTCCTAGTTCAAACAGAACAGGCAATACCATGCCCAACAGCCAAGAAAATGGCCGGACCTCCCTTCACACTCACTGAGGAAGGGTCCCTGGAATTGAGGCAAATGGCGGCCTCAACACATTCCATTTTAATGGCTTGCAACAGAGTCAGTTACACATATGTAACCACTCATTTTTTAATTTGATTCTTGTTTCAAACACCTTTTCAGGACCCAATACATCTAAAAAAATGTCATCACTTGATAGGTCGCTACTCTATCCCTGGCCTTGAAACAAGTGATTCGATGTGCTGAGTATTCACCTGGATTTGAAATAAGACTGTGAATTTGCATTTCAGAAAGGGAATACTATTTGGAAAGCCCAGTCTGCCAGACTTTTCACAAAGGAAAAGGAGAGCTGCACTGGGAAAGCCTGGTGGTCAGCCTCTGCCAGGCAGGATGCTGCTTGTCCCCCTGATGACCTGGAGGCATATTGGAGAAACCAAAATTATTCTGTACACTTGATCCTTTTGAGGTTCAAACTGAGCTTCTGAATCAAGTATTTATTAAAGCATCGACTGATTTCCGAAGCAGGAATTTTCTATTTGGAAACCAGAGCTATGTTCACATTGAAGGGCAAAGGACATACAATTCGTTCCTGTTTTTGTATGACTTCACTCAATTACATGGATACATATGAAATCTGAAACCACCTAATGATTTCTGATCTTTTCTTGTGTAGGCAGTTTCTACAATTCTAGTGATCCGTTGGTATTTAAAACAACCACTAAATGTGATAATCAGAGAGTAAGAAGTGCTCAGAAAAGCAATGGGAAAAGCTTTCAGATAAAATACTCTATAACTCCCAGACATTTTTGTATAAGTTTATTTAGCAGTTCAGCTTGAGATATGTATGTGTTTGTGGGGGTGATTACTATGACTGTTGACAGGAGGTAGATAAAGGAAGACTTTTATAAATCGGAGAAAAATGGTGCTAATAGTCCAATAAGATAAATGCCTACCTTTTAAAGTCGAATTCCAGAAGAAATTGCAACACAGAAACTGACGCAACATTTTTTTTTCCATGCCAGAAAAACATGCTATCTTGCACCCAGATTGGAAGCTGTGTGTTACAGCTTGAAAATACTGGGATGGTGCTCTATTTAATTTCTATAATTTATACATTTTTTCTTTTATTAAAACTTTTTTTTTTTTTTTTTGAGACAGAGTTTCACTCTGTCGCCCACGCTGGAGTGCAGTGGCATGATCTCGGCTCACAGCAACTTCCGCCTCCCAGGTTCAAGCGCTTCTCCTGCCTCAGCCTCCCGAGCAGCTAGGATTACAAGTGCCTGTCACCACGCCCGGCTAACCTTTATATTTTTAGTAGAGTCAGGGTTTCACCATGTTGGCCAGGCTTGTCTCAAACTCCTGACAGGTGATCCACCTGCTTTGGCCTCCCAAACTTTTGATTAAAATTCTAATGCTTAGTGAAAAGAGTCCAAGGTTATTTTTTCATCTAAAAACAAACAAAAAGAATTCTACTCACTGTGATTTAAAAAGCATGCCTAGAAAGAGCCCTACCTTAAATTTGCACAGTGCTTCATAACATTGGTTCTTATTCATTTTCGAGATACTCATCACCAACATATAAATAATTGCTTATAATGTCAGTGGATCTATGGACCATCTAATGCCCATTCCTAGATCTGTGCAGGATGTGGAGTCTGGTCACCACACCCAGCTCTACCCTTTACATTGTCTCACTTGATCCAAACAACAGACCTTTGAGGGTCTTATCCATCAGGCTCAGGTCATGCCTACCTCCAGCCAGTCTCTCATAAGGCCTAAGAACACAGATCTGGCCACTGTCTGCTAGTCCAGAAGGGTTTACTTTCTGTACTCCTACTCCCTCCACCCTGACAGGTAGGATCCAAATTAAGGTTAGACTATGTCTTGCTAGGTAGGCTGATCGGGTGGGGTGTGAAATACATTATTCCAGGAAGAAATGGCCAGGGTTGTTTAGGTTCCCAATCTGCATCTCCACCCTGCCCAGTGGGTCGAGAGTGCTAGCACTTTAGCTCCGTGCTTCACAATGTGTCCATTAAAAAATTCACTGTGGCTCATTTAGGGGGAATCTCCCCTTGCTGTGGTGATACCAGGAAAACTCTGTCCCAAACCTCTGGGGCAAATAGCTGCCCTGTTTCTGTATCATTGGCAATGAACCCACCATGACTTAAAATAACAAAAACAAGAACTAACATTAGACTGACTTTGATCCAGGCACTGTTTCAAGCACTTCACACATAGTGACTTATTTAATACTTACAACAATCCTATTAGGCAAGTGCTATTATTCTACTTTTTTCACTAATGAGGAAACTGGGCCACAGAGTT
The DNA here is from genome assembly GCF_028878055.3 of Symphalangus syndactylus. Lineage (NCBI taxonomy): Eukaryota > Metazoa > Chordata > Mammalia > Primates > Hylobatidae > Symphalangus > Symphalangus syndactylus. The sequence goes on along the minus strand of NC_072423.2, from coordinate 105,615,093 downwards.
GGGATTTTTGCTTTTAGGGTTTTTTTTTTTAGTTTGCTTATGATCACACAGCCAGTAAAGGTTGGAAAGAGGACTCAAACCCTTCCTTTTGGTCCAAGCTCTGACCATTTGACTCCACTTAGCAATAACAAAAGAAAATGCACATACTTATAAATAAATAAACGTATATATTATCTGAGGTCTTGACCAACATTTTAATTTGACTAATATGAATATTGTCATCCGGAGGATTAGAACTGCCCCATTCAGTTGATGAGCCCCAGAGTGTGAGGAGGAAGCTGTGAGGTATACAGGTGAGGAGCACCAGAGCTGCTGTGGACTCAGGACATGAAGGAAAGCCACAGAAGCTCCCTTCTCCTCTTTGTCTACCACCAGCAAAACAAGGTACTGTGGGGTCACATAAGGACAAGGATCTGGCTGAAGGTAAAGGTGGGTTTCAGAGGGTAAAGAATGAAGAGACGAAAGGGAAACACTATGTGATTCCACCCAGAAAGTCTACAATTGCTCACAACACATGGCTACTGCCTACTGTGGGGACATAAATTAGAGATTGTTCCTAGTACATGCTCATGACCTATTGTTATTCTTCCTGCATGCCTGTATAGTAAAGCTCACATTATGAGGGCTTGGTTCTAAAGTTAGCAAGGCAAAACTAACCAAGAGTTGACCTTCCCCTGCAAATCTCTGAAACTGTCCCATAGTAGAGGACACAGACATATCTCTGTCAGCAAGTGCAGCACAGCAGATCCTTCCACCAGTAAGGAAAGAGATTTCTGTTCTCTCAGTGGAGCACCTGAGGAAGAAGCTGGCTTGAACATAGAGGCCCTGTTGTTCAAACAATACAGTTTTTAAAGAGCAGAATTGCCCTCAATATAGGCAGGTGCTCACGCTAGGTGATGCACTAGGGAACCAGGATAGAAAAAGGAAACATCACATTTCCATTTCGCATCTCATGCCAAGGCATAACTCCCTGGAAGGAAATGTACCCAGAATTGATCTGCGTGGGCATGGCTTCATTTGACCAAGTTAAGCATGTGTGAGAGGGATGTCACCATTAACTATAGGCAAGGCTGGTGTTAAGTCATTACACATTGGTATGCTGATCTGCCCAGTGAAAGCTCTAATCGGTTAGTGCCCAAAGTGCCAGTCCTTAAAGTTTTTACTGTAACCACTCCAGAATGCACACGTGTACCCACATACGTGGAGCCACACATGCCCGCATAGCTTAATCTCCCTCACTGCAACATAGGCATTATGTCTGGGATGCCCTAGATTTAGGGGTACTTTTATTTACCCTCCAAAGCCCTGCTCAAATCCTACCATCCCTGGGCAGTCTTCCTTGCTCTTCTCCAAATGGGTGTAATCTCTCCTCTACTTCTGTCATTTTCCTTTCCTTATACTCTACCTTTTATTATAGGTGGTCGGAGACCGTATTTCCCACCTAGGAGGTGCGCTCATGGATCCTTAGTGACCTCCTTTTCAAGAGTATTAGAAGGCTGCCTTTTACAAAGTTAGAGGTCAATGGATGTTTCACAGAAAATAAAATATCAAGTGAATGCATCACGTAAAACACATATTCATTCATTTATGTGGGCCATACAGAGCCATGAAAAAACATAATAAATTAAGTCTGAAAACACTAGCTCTATTAGTATGAAATGCATTACCTTCTGAGGGTTTAATGTGACCAAACCATTCTTGTCTGTGTCCCAGTCTCTCCTTGCAATTTCCTAATTCCATCCACCACCACTGGAAAGATGGAATAGAAAATACCAAATGACAAAAGAATTATGAAACTTACAACTTGGACTCTTATCCTGGTAGAGATGGGTGTTGAGTCAAGAAAGCATCTACCTATGAGCTTTTCTCTTTGCAGAAAAGACTGTTCAAATGTCTGTTTCATTCTCTCTGTCTCTCTCTCTCTCCCTGCTTGCTTGTTCACCCTCCATTTTCTCCCTAATTTATAAATTCCCTAATTACCCTAACACCATACCAGGAAGTAACCTCTTCCCATACAACACTGTGGATCTCTTGGAAGGAGTGTAATTCCTGTATCAACTCCCTCTGTGGAAGTCAAAGGGCCAGAGCCAGACCCACCTTTCACAGATTCAGCACAGGCAGGGAAGGGCTGTCTCTTGGGACCTTGAATCTTAGTCTCAGAGCTCAAGGGGAAGAGATCAGGCTCCAGAATAGTGGCAACACTGTTTGTTCCAGCTGACCTGGCTGTGGGCTTTGCTTCCCTTCCTGCTCCTGTCTTCCTGGCCCTCACACTAGTCTTGGTGTCTGTCCACTTTTCCAGCTTCCCATTCTTCCCTCTGTGAGCTCCCCAGTAGCCTCCTAATAAAATTTCCAACACTTCAGCTAACTCAAATCAGTTTCTGTTGCTAGCAGCCAATACTTCTAACCAAGAGGAGCTTCAGAAGAATTTTTTATATGCTGTTAGTTCCAAGCACACTGAGATGGGTTCAACCATTGCAGGCAAGAGCATTAAGCTGGTAACTAGTCTTGTTCATATAGAAAAACCAACTTCTGTAGGTGAGTGGTTGTTACTTCTGAGGAAACACCCCTTGCTGCCTGTCTGAATCCAGTGGGCTCTCCATGTCACCTGCCTATCTTGTGGGGTGTCTCCTTGCATTTAAAAGCTGACTCTAATTAAAACATTCCAACACACACATTCAACAGCTACTTCTGTTGTATCAAAGAAGGTTTTTGCATCATGTTGTCATGGACCAATACATTCATTAAAGATAATTAGTTTGTTTCCTTTACTCCCTCACTCAATCCCCTTGGGAAAGCTCCATTACTATTACTTAACTCTCTTGGGGGACATTGAAAATGACTCCATTCCATTGGCTCTAACTAGTTAAAGTAGCCAAATCAAAGCTTCAGAGTTCCAACCCAAATATTTCTTTTTTTGGTTCATATGCACATAATTACATATGATTTACAGTGACGCACAAAATTTCCGGAAATAAAAACAGGAATCATTGTTCAAAATTTTATTCAATCCAGAAAAAATATATCCAGGCAACAGAAGACAGATGTCACGAACATGGGACATGTGAGGTTGGAAAAAGTTTGCCAAGTACATGTTTACTATCCCCTGAATTCCCATAAAGGGCAGGAAAGCAAGCAAGATCTTGGTGGTGCTCAGGGAGGGAAATGAAGTTCTGAGAGGGTTCGAAAACTTTTGTGTTGCTCTAATAACTCCCCATCCTGTGATCCAGTGATTAGAAATATTCCCCAGAGTAGGAAGCTCTCTAACGAAGAGGCAAACTGGAAGTAGGGGGTCCAGGTGGAGACCAAGCTATGTGGGGTCTTAGAGAAATATTCAAGGTAAGCAATGCCGTGGAAACCATCGGACTACTTACTATTTGGTGGAACTAGAATTGCCAAATGTCCTGAGACCAAGGGATTAGTAGCTTAAGACTCGGCCTCTAGGGCAGAGGGGAAGGTCGGAGTATCATGTTGACTCCTGAGGGAAGGTGAGACAACCAAATATTGAACTGCTTATTGGAACTGAACTTGTGAACTCCTGAGATTTCCCCACCCTGAGTAGTAAAAGCTGTGCACAATGATCAGCTCGAAACAACAGGTCATCATTGAAAGGAACCTGTGCCAAAACACTGATTGGGATTTTGTGAGGATTTATGGATAAAATTGGATTCATTCAGTTGACCCTGGGCCATATTCTTCCCTATCATCACCCTCTCAAAAAATGGGGAGATGCCCCCTACAACCACCGAGGGACAGATTGGCTTCTGTGGATCTAGTGGAACCCTAGCTCTAGAAGGAGCTGTTCATGCCCATCTCCCAATCTAAGCAGAAGGATGAGAGGCCTCTGTCTTTGGTGTGGGGCCTATAAAATGCCCTGTGCTTGGGCCCTTGCCTACCTCCTCAGCCCATGTCACACACTCTTCCTTTCACACCTCTCATGTACCTGTCACTCGACCTTCAGCCACTTCCCAGGACTTATTCTAGTTGCCACCTTAGGATCTTTGTCTCTGTCATTCCTCTTTCTGGAATGTTCTTTCCCATGACCAATTCTTCTTTTCTTAGCTCTCCACTTAAATGTCAACCTCCACAGAGAATACTTCCCTAGAGGCTGTCTTGAGTGGTTCCCACCGTGTTCACTTCTAGAGCAGGGGGTGGCAAATTATGGCCCAAGGGTGAAATCCAGTGAGCCACCTGCTTTTATAAATAAAGTTTTATTGGAACACAGCTGTGCCCCTTCATTTACAAGTAGTCTGTGGCTGCCTTCACCCTACAGTGGCAGAGTTGAGTGGTTGTGAGAGAGAGCAGATGGCCTGCAAAGCCAAAAATATTTACTATCTGGCTCTTTACTGAAAATATTGACTGACCCCTGTTCCACGGATTTCAGACATTCCATAATTATTGTTCTTTACTCTCTTATTTCCATTCAAGCCTGTACGTCCAGGAATGCAGATATCTTGTCTGTGTTATTCATGTTCTTATCCCCGGCATCCAGCACATTGCCTAGCACAAAGGCAACATACAACATAGACACTAAGCAGGGACTACCATTTCCATTTTCTAGATGGAAACACTAAGGGCGAAAGGAAGGAAATGTATCTGTGCTGGAGTGAACTCATTGTGAGGGGTGGGCTATCATTTCTTTTGCTTTCGTTTTCTTTTTTTTTAATTTTAATTTAATTTTTTTTTATATTATACTTTAAGTTCTAGGGTACATGTGCACAATGTGCAGGTTTGTTACATATTGGCTTTTATCCAGATTGATTAACTTGACCCTTCTTCGAACGGTCTCTTTCTTACCTTCTGTAGGTCAAGTCAAAGCCAGTGACTAGACTCTATCAAGGTACAGAATCCAGCCCTGAGACCCTCTTGTCCAAGTTTTGACTGAGACATGGATACATCCTCCATGTTTTGGGTATTCACCTGTCTTTGATCAACCTGAACACTAAAGTCTTGGGTACAGTAGAATGGATTTTTCTCCATTCTCTTGGGATCCACTTAAATCCCTTTAGCTTGAGTGACACTCCTGGCAAGTTTTCATGAGTAGGACAGAGGAACAATGTTCCTGAATCATGTGCTTAATTACAGTGTGTATATATGTGTGTGTGTGTGTGTGTATATATATATATATATATTCATCCTGCCATAAGCCTTTTTATTAATATATTTAGCCAGCATGAGGATTATTATTAGATATTGTTTCTAAAACTTCATCCTAAGGATAAGGCAAGCAGGAATTTGCTTCTAAAGCAACTTACTGTTGCTACTTTTAATAATCGAAGGTTTTAGTACAGTGATTTCTCCTTAATCCTCTCGATAATCCCAGCAAAATATGGGTATCAGAAGGTGGAAGGCAACTCTCCTGCATTTTGCTGGGTATCTAAGACATGGTGCCAATGGAGTTTAGCTAAAATAAGACCATTTCAAAACAAGAGACTAAGATGTGGGTAAACCAAGAAGCCCACACAAATCCTTCTGTGGAACCAGGAAATGAGCATCTAGTTGAAAAATGTGCCTGTTTTTCTGCCTCCATACCTTTTTCTACCATCTCAATGTTGCATTAAGATTTAGCCCTAACTAACTGAAGCATGGGATGGAGCCACAAAACACAGGCAGCCAAAGATCTTTACTGGAGTGCAGCAAATATCTTTACTGGAGTGCACCAAGAAAGCAAATCCCTTTTGTGCTGAGGATGGCACCGTTTCTGTCACCAACCCCTTCCAGCCTGAGAGAGACAAGGAGCAGGGGATAATTCCAAAAGCAAGTAAAGACCCCTGTTGGATGTAAAAAGTCAGCAGCACCAGGCACTCCCGAGGCTCCCACCCCAGGAAAGCTGGGAGAGACACTGCGCATTTTTTCGATGCGGTACTCCTTTCACAGGCAGTCAGAGCGTAACTGCCTGTTGCCAGAAACCATTCATCAGACTCTGCAGAAAAGGCTGTCAGCTCGGCCTACGGGCCCCACGCCAGCCTGTCAGGATCCAGGCTAGCAGCCAGGGTGTCAGGGGCTGCGGCTGGTAGCCAACCAGGACTTTGATGTCTAAGGGTTGGCTGGCTGGTATGTGAGGGTGGCCAATGGGCTCTGAAACCATATACCCTGCTCAGAGGTCATGGGTTCTGAAAGCAAGCTGGTCATTAGAGCATCTCTAATAAAGATGGAGGTAGGCATTTCATATTGTTAAAAAAAATTGTTCAAATTATTTCAGTATTTGTTTTGATTTAAATTTCCATTACACATGCTTTTTATTATGCAACTCAATTAGTATATAAAAGATTTTTCTGTTTAAAATGTTTAAATGAACATAATTGTACAATTTGGAAAGATTACAATGCTTTTATTTAATTAACACTGCAATAAATACATTGCTCTGTAATGAACCCCATACTTTTAGGCCATTAACCATTCAATAAATTTGCAATATGGAAGGTCCTTTATGGAGAAGAAGATAAATAAAGCTATTTAAACGAATGTACGACAGCTATGATGCTAAGCAGCAAATTATAGCTTTTTGCTTCTCATCTACTAGAGTTGTACCTTGATTACAAACACATGCGAGCGTAATGAACGGCATAAATTTCAATTACTATTTTGAACATGAGGTACACTGGACGCTAAAGAAAAATTCTGCAGCATTGGTGCAGCTCCACTCAATGGCATCTTCCCAATGAGAAACTCTTTCAGAATTTTTCCAAAAGGTTCATCTCTTGTCTGCCTTATCAAGCCAGGTCTGGGCCTGCCAGACAAAACAATGTCCCTCACGCAGCCTCTCAGAACCAGCTGGTTCCATGGGTGATTACAGAATTAAAGCGACTCCCCTCGTGTGACACTCTCTGACAAACAACTATCTATGACAGGTCTAGCAGCAGCAGAGGTTATGTCCAAGCCCTGCTCTCTGTCGTCTCGTCACCGTCACACACCAGTTACAAGCAAAATGATGAAACCCTCCAGTCCCATGGCCCTTAGTCCTCATCCAAACACCGTCGTCTCCTTCCATTACTGAGCCCTGCAAGGATGGCACACACAGCTGGTGCCCATGAGCCCAGATTTCAGATGAAGCTTAGAGAGATTAAGTGTTGGCATAGGGTCCCAGAGCCGAGGTGAGGCTATAATTTTGTCTTCTACTTAATGCACCTTATTAATATTGGTAGCTGTAATACAATAATATCAGTGACTAAAATGTATTGACATCAGAAACAAGGACTGATATTGAATGATTATTATTTCCCAGGGATTATACTGCATTTTATAGATGAGGAAACTAAAGTTTAGATATGTGAGCAACCTGGCCCAACATCACAGGAAGTAAATGGTGGAGTCAAGCCCAAGCTATGTAGCTGCTCCCAGGATTCTATCTTCAAGTGGTACCTGGGAAGATCCCAAAGTCCTTCCTTTGGCTGACTCGGTGTTCTTTCCTTTGCTCTCCTTCATAGACTGTTCGTTTTCTTTTCGGAGACAAAGAGTCTTGCTCTGTCGCCCAGGTGGAAGTGCAGTGGCGCGATCTCGGCTCACTACTGCAACCTCCGCCTCCCAGGTTCAAGTGATTCTCCTGCCTCGGCGTCCCCAGTAGGTGGGATTACAGGTATGTGCCACCACGCCCAGCTAACTGGGGCCTGTCTCAGATAAATCGTAAAAGAATCACAAATGGGATCTCCTTGTTAACCCTTTTCTCCCTATACATCAGGAAAGATGGCAGCCCACAACCATTCAATAGAAGCCTCCCTTGGTATTCAACCAGCCATATTTGGCTTGCATGGCAAAAAGCTTTCAGGGACGGGAAACAAAGAACACAGCGGGTGTGGAGTCAGGCCTGGTTTTAAGTCCCACCTTTGGTATCTACTATCTGCGTGGCTTTGACCAGGCTGCTTATCCTTTCTGTGACTAATTTTTCTTAACTATAAAATATAAATAATGATAATTCCTATCTTCATATGGTTATTCTGACATATGTATCAGATAACCAAATTTACCTAAATTAGCTTAGTATGTAGTATATGTAGTAAATGCATAGTACCTAGCATATAAAAAATGCTTAGTAAGACTTTGGGTTCCTCCTTACAAGTTTAGAGAAAATCTAAATAACTCAACTGATCATTCAACCAATATTTATTGAGTATCTATTGTTTTCTGGAGAGTGCTCCCAATATGTGGGATAGATGAAGTTTCTATTCCTGCTTCTGCACTACTTTATACTGTGTTTATGGGGTGGGGGTGCTCATAAAATAAGTAGACAAAAACTGTAATATTTCAAGTGACAAAAATAAGGCAAGATGAAAAAGCTGCATGATAAAGATGACGTGGGGGCTATGCAGAAGGTGATATTTGAATCCGGCGGTGCACATGCCAGGGTGCCTGACACACAGCAGGAAGTCAACAATCACACAGTGGAGACTGAAATATGTACTGCCCAGCTCACTAATCCCAGTCATCCAGCGTATGGCTAGATGTTCATTTCAGTGTACAAAGATTTACAATGACCTGCTGTGTGCCAGGCACTAGGGGAGACAGTGAAGTTGCCTTTAAGTTCGAGCCAGCTTGTGGACCTTCTGCATCATGATGCTGTTGTTAAAGGGTGGCACGGTGGCCTTTTCTGGACTCCAGAACATTCCAGTACCCAGATCTCTCTTCTAAGAAGGTAAGTATGGAGTTTACAAGTAAAAAGAAGGCAGGATTAGAGCCAGGTGATGGGTGTAGCAAAGGACCACTTGTCAGAGGTGAAATGCAAAATACCTGGAATCGAGGAGACATTTGACAGATTGTAGTTATTTTTACTTTTTCCTTCAAAAATAAATGCTCAGTTCCTACATGGCACCAAGTTCTAGCTAAGATCCGAGATGAAAATGATACTCTCCTTGTCCTTGAGTTCAAGGACATATACTCATATGTCCTTGACCATTACCTTATACTCATAACCATCACCATTATATGTCTCTTCATATTTTTCCTAAAACTGACTTCCTATTTTTACTTCAATTTTATCATTATTTCCTTGTATGTGTTTACGTCATAAGCCAGAAATAATTTAAAGACCCATCCAGGATGTAACCGGACAGATGGATGGATGGACAGAGGGATGGACGGTCACCCAAGGCAAATCTAAGACCGCTCAGAAACCTAAGCCTTTGATTAAAACAAGAGTAGAATAGCTCAGCATTTCGATGGCTGGATCAAGCTTCTCTTCTTTTATGAAACTGATTTGCAATTGAGACTCAATTTCTTCATAAGCAGTGAAGAACTCTCATGGGTTGGGGGTAGTGTTGTCTGTAGGTTCGTATTTCCCCAGTAACAATCATACACTTCACACACGTCTAATGTTTTTAAAGGGCATTCATATCTCTTAGATCATGTAAATGGCAGCCCTATGTGACAGATAGGATAATTGTTTTAGTGTTTATTATAGAGTTGAGGAAACAAGTGGAAAGACTTGCTAGAGTCTAGTAACAATCTTGGACTGGAGAAACCAGAAGATTAGAACCAAAATATCATGACAAGCAATTAAGAGCTTCTTTTCAAGAGTGTTAGAGGGTTGCCTTTTACAAAGTCAGTGGTCAATAGATGTTTCACAGAAATGAAAAGAACAAGTGAATGAATCACGTGAAATCACATACACATTCATTTGTTTGTGTGGACCATAGAGAGCCATTAAAAAACATAATTAATTAAGTCTGAAAGCACTTGTTATACCAGCATGAAATGCATTACCTTCTGGCAGTTTTTTGTGACCAAATCATTCTTGTCTGTGTTCCTAATCTCTCCTTCCAATTTCCGAATCCCAACCACTACCACTAGAAGGGTGGAACAGAAGACACTAAATGATACAGGAATTATGAAACTTACCACTTGGCATTTATTCTGGTAGAGATGGAAGGTGTTAAGAAAGAATCTACCTATGAGCTTTTTTCTTCACAAAAGACTGTACTAAAGCTCTCTCCTCTCTCTCTCCACATTTCTTCTTTCTCTTATTTGCTTTCTCTCTTTACTATTTTTCTTTCCATCTCATTCTCTTACTTCACTTCCTTTTCATCATTTTTTCTTTTTCCTTCTTTTTTGTTCTTTTGTCACTCTAGCTTTACCATGAGTCTATCACATTCTACTGCAAACAGATCTTCCAGGGTCTTATACCTGCCCTCAACATTGTATTTCCTCATTTGCAGCATCTTAGCATGAAGCACACACATAAACCACCTCCCTCACTGCCCCCGGTCCCAGTGTCTGCCTGTAGTGGAAATCTATCATTTCCATTCATCCCTTACCCTCTTTTCGGAAAGAGCATGCCAATGCTCCTTGGAAGAACCATCTCTCCCCTGGTTTCCATGTATCCCTTCCCTTCTTCAGCTCCAGGGATCTGCACACGTCTGGCAAGTAAGAGCACTCCATCCCTCAGGCTCAGTGACTGGTTCACAGATGGCCACATGAGTCAACCCAGGCCAATGAGATCAATCCCAGGATTTTTTTCTGCTGAGTTGTGAAGCTAGTGTGATAAGTCTAGAATGCATCTTTGCCACCACTTGGAGACAGACTACTTGAAAAAGAAACCAAACAGTGGTAAGCAGAGCTGAGGGATTACAACAGATCACTAACCATGTTATTTGAGCACCTGCATCCAGCCACGGCTGAAGCTGGACTATTTAGTCTTTTGAATTTCACAAGCCAGTAAATGACCTTCCAAAATTAAGCCAGTTTGAAGTGGTGTAGTAGATTAATCTGGTTCTACTCCTTCTTAGATGCATGCCTTTGCCTTGTGAATTTACAGTTTCTCTAATAAAGAGTCAGAATCTATTTCCCCTCCCCTTGAATCTGGGCTGGCCTTGTGACTTTCCTTAGCAATTAGGATGTTAGCCAGCAAAAATAGAGGTTTGAAATGTGTTTATGTGACAGAACTTGTTCATTCATACACTTCTGTTACTGCCATGGGAATATGCCAGAGCCAGCCTGCTAGAGGATGAGATGCACAGGGCCCAATTGCCAATGTGACCCCAGACAATAACCAGCTGACCCCAAGACACGTGAATGAGCTCAATCAAGAACAGAAGGATCACCCAATCAAGCCCAGTATAAATTTCTTTAAAAAAAATAGAGACAGAGTCTTGCCGTGTTACCCAGGCTGGTCTCAAACTCCTGGGCTCAAGCAATCCTTCCATCTTAGCCTCCCAAAGTGTTGGGATTATAGGTGTGAACCCCCATAGCTGGTCAACCAGTATAAATCTGACCCACAGACTCATGAGCTAAATAAATGCTTATTGTTTTAAGTCACTGAATTTTGGAGTGGTTTGTTAAACAGACTATGGTGCCAATAAATAACTGAGAGTGTTGTTTTCCCATTATTTGCAGCCAAGGGAGTCTAAATATATTAGTGCCCATATGGGATCCCACACAGCTGCTGGTATTTCTCTCATTATCGCATTTAATGTGCTCTTTTGTAACTGGTATTTACCTATCTGTACATCCTTCCAAACCAGCACTGTCCAACAGAACTCTTACAAAGATAGAGACACTCTATTCTGGCATTGTCCACAATGATAGCCACTAGCTACATGTGGCTATTAAGTACTTGAAGTGGGCCTAGTATGATTAAGAAATGGAGTTCTGAATTTTATTTAATTTGGATTAGTTTAAGTTTAAATAGCCACCTGCAGTTAGTGCCTAGCATATTGAACAGCACAGCCCTAATATCTAAACTCTTTAAAAGCAGGAGTTGTATCCATCTTGTTCGTTATCACATGTCCAGGGGAAGAGACGGGGTTAATAATTTTTTATGATAAGGAAATATATTCTTCTAACTTCCTTAGGAATTTCTCACTCCCTGGTAAGTAGACCCATCAAACCGAATGAGGTAAATAACCTTAGATGTCACCAATTTTCATAAGCAGCATAAACCGTAAACCACTCAGCAACACTTTGTCTGGAGGACAATACTATCCTGGTCACAACATCCCAAACTCCAAAGATTTAGTACTTTTATTGGCTAGTGTATTAGTCTATTTTCACACTGCTTATAAAGACATACCCAAGACTCGGCAATTTACAAAAGAAGAGGTTTAATTGGACTTAAAGTTCCACATGGCTGGGGAAGCCTCACTATCATAGTGGAGGGCAAGGACGAACAAGTCGCATGTTACATGGATGGCGGCAGGCAAAGACAGCTTGTGCAGGAGCAGTTCCCATTTTTCAAACCATCAGATCTCGAGACCCATTCACTATCACAAAAACAGCACAGGAAAGACCCGCCCCCATAATTCAATCATCTCCCACTTGGTCCCTCCCACAACACATGGGAATTATGGGAGCTACAAGATGAGATTTGGGTGGCGACCCAGAGCCAAACCATATCGGCTAGTAAGCAAAAAGGAACTTTCTGGATAAATCCTAAGCAAACATGAAAGTACAGTTGTTCCTACCACATGTGTTTCTCTTCAATGACAAACAGACCCTAAGATGGGTCCTGCTTCTGGTTAGAGGACAACCTCCAGGAGGCCCATAGGAGAGGGAAGCAGCAGGATTAATTCTTAAGTAGCTCAAACACCACAGGAATTAGAACTCTCAGAGAAGCACCTGCCTAATCCCTTTCAGTGTGGGGAATATTGAAGCAGATGCCTCTACAAGTGCTCAAGGGTGTGGTAGGAAGTGGCTGGGGTGGAAGGAAAGATGAGAGTTAAGTTTCTGAGACAGTGTCCAACCTCACAGGTGACCAAAGGACCTCACAACCAGCCCAATTCCTGATTTGTGCCAGGCAAAAGAAAGAGGGCTCTGAATTGCTTTCACATATCTAGAACTCTTTTTGTTCTTCCTAAGATGTGATTGGCTTTTTAGAAAGATCTTTCCATTTCTGTGATCCAGAAGTAAGAGTCCAAGGTGTTAGCTGAAAACAGTGTTTACCATGTAAAAGAGGCCCAATAAATACTTAAATAGCTGTTATAAAAATAAGTACTGTTGTTTGCAAGACTTCATATTAAACAATGGCCATCCCTCAAGACGGCAGAAAGGAGGGTGAACTTACTTTTCTGTGATATTGAGTTGCCCTCTTTGTGTCTTCTGCATATATATTAGAGGGGTTATAGAAAAAATACTTTCTAAGCCATATGTTGGAAGTCGTAAGTACAGGATGTTTTTCTAGCCAAATCTCATCCAACTCAGAAATGCTTTCAGGGTTCTTCAGACTCACTTTTCATACCGTGGTGTGTCTCATTATTCAAGATCAGCTGGAGCCCAGAAGTGACTCAGTCCACTTGAATCACTGAGATTTGAGAGATTTGAGCTGAGCATAAAAGGGCAGAAAATTAATTGTGGCCAAAAAAAGGTGACTAATTCTCATAAAGGAAATATATACCTTTTAAGCTTTGATTAGAGAGATGGATGCTGAATATACTCCCAGAATAATAACAACAGGAATATCACTGATCATAGTATCCATATTAACAATAACTTATTGCTTAATATATGCTCAGCACTTTAATGAGTACTTTACAAGTACTCTCTCACTTGTTCTTCAAAAGAACCTTTGCAGTAGGGACCATCAACATATTCAGTTAATGAACAAAGAAACTGGGGCTCAGAGATTAAAAAAAAAAATTGTCCAAGGTCGCACTCCTAGAAAGTGGGAGAGTCAAGATTCAAAGCCAGGTCCTCTGGCTAGGAAGCACAGGCTCTCAACCACTGAGTCATAGGAGAGCTGCTTCGTAACTGCCTTACTGCCTTAAAGCCTTGGAAAGCCAAATACCACAGCAACGTGAATCCCTAGGAAGCTTAGTCAATATTTTCTTAACAACCCTAACTGCACCTGAAAACAAGTAAACATTAAAAACTGAGTTTTGGAGGGTTTTTTTTTTTTACACACCAGGAAGTCTAGACACCTGCTTTTGTATATTTTCTGGAGGGGGGAAAAATAGACTCATTGTATGAAATTTATTTCAACCATTTAGGGAGGTTTTAGTAAAGATGGGTTACATTTGCTATTCAGCAGTGAGACATAAATGTTTAACACAAGGTCTTCCTCCTCTCCCACCCCTCCCGTACGGATGCTTTGAATAATGCAAAGTCTGTTTTAAGCTCTGCTGATTTACTCAAGAAAAGGGTCAGAATATTTTGAAATATTGGTCATACAATCTGGCATACGGAGCATTAAAACTTAGGGTAAAACTCAACAAGCTACTTCCTGTCTGCTGCTTCTCAAGACTTCATGGGCTCATAACACTTAATTAAAAAAAATGAGCTGCAAATAATACCTGACTTAAACTGCATGTCTCATTAAATGAACTAGACATTTGGAAGATCTTTTCATTCTTGCTGGAGAGTATATAAGCCTTTTGTGCATGTTAATTTCCTGCTCTTTGAGGACTGACTATGTGCTAGACACTTCACTGTTGGCTTGATTCCAATGAACTGATTGATAGTCAAACGTCTTTGATCCACAAAACTGCAATTTCATATGGTCTACCTAACAAATGCTTTACATGTTTTATCTTCTAATCCTTACAACAACTGGTAAGGTAAGTCCTCTTACTCTTCCAAGTTCATTCATATATCAACTCCAGGAGGACAGAAACTCATGGGCTTTATCACCTCCAAGTCTTAAGTGCTTAAAACGGGGCCCTAGCATATAGTAGGTGCTCATTAATTATTGGATGAATCACTATATGCATGGATGGATGGATGAATGGGTAGATGGATGGATGGATGGATGGATGAGTGGGTGGATGAATAGGTGAATGGATGGAAGGACGAGTGGGTGGATGGATAGGTGGATGGGTGGATGGGTAGGTGGATGGATTGATGGATGGGTGGGTGGTAGGTAGGTGGGTGAATAGATGGATAGATGAATGAATGGGTGGATAGAAGGGAAACTAAATCCTAGGTAGATCATTCAGCAAGAAAGTGGCCAAGCCAGGCTTTGAACCCAGGTCTGCATGTTCCTGTGATTGTCCTGCAAAGCCTTTCATTCACTAAGCATGCAACCGGTTAAAGAGAGAATGCACCAATTGCAATTCTCATTTCTAGTCCCATGACCTTTCTCTAAAAGTCACACCCTGTGTATGTGGGCAGAGGAAGAACCTGGACATCCTGTGGCAACACAGCCAACTGTCTGCTCAGGCCTTTCCGAGCCCTAGATATTTGGGGCAAGAGGGACAGCAGAGGGGCAACCGTGCTGAAAAGGCTTTCAAATGCCCTTGATACTGAAAAGACGGGAAGGGCGTGGGAATAGCCAGAGGTTACATGGAAGGACAAACATCACAACTGGAGGAGACTGAGGTGGAGAGGAGGCCTGAGGTTGCACGTGCAGATCTGTGGAACTGTTTCCACATTATCCACATCAGGCTGCAATGCTTCGTTAAGTGGGGCCCCCAAGAGTTAACCAGGAAGGTGGAGGGGACAGAACAGAACAGGGGAAAATAAACTTGAGGAGGAGGAAGGAGGGGAAGAAACTCGGGCTGGAATCACTTTGTTTTATGAATAGTTTATGAGGCGTATCAGGAGTCACCCTAACGGGCAAGGGCTGGAATGTTTTCTAACTTTAAAGTGAAGTCCGCCCACCAGGCTACAAGTGTGGGAGCGGCAAAATATGAAAAACACGGAGGCCCCTCTCTGCACTGCCCAGCTATATTGTAAACCATGGATCTCCAGGCTGCATGTACTAGCAAATGTGTCTCACTTGAGATGCTAAAACCACCTTGGAGTTTTACACAGCCACTGTGCCCAGCTAAATGTTTTCAGGCGACTTCTCTCTTGTCTGGAAAAGTATCATGGGTGGACCCTGCGGCTGAGGAGACATTTGGAGAGGAGGACCACAGAGCCGGGCATGGCAGTGGGTGGTGGTGGTGGGGGGGCAGTGCTTACATCGACACCAACTGCATATACACTGGTCACCATGGAGCAAGGAGGAAGTGCAGTCAGGGCTAGGTGGTCTTGCTGTGGGGGTAAAGAACACACAAGGAGCCTCAGAAAGAAATCTTTATTTGTCCAAATGAGCTTGATGCCTTTAGCAGTTCCCTTTCCACCCACAGGCAAAGCCACAGGTGCCCCCATAAACTGACCCCACTATCCAAGGCCTTGGGGAAACATTTCATCCATGCCTTTCCCAACCCCTGGACTCCAGGTCTCAGGATGGAGCCTCACACCTCCATGGTTGACCTGCCTGTGTCTAGGCTGCTCCTATGCCCTTGCCCATCCCTACAACTTATCCCAGCAACATCTCTTGGGTTCTTGAGGCCAATGTCCAAGACTCCCCTTTGCCCCACTGTCCAGGCAGTGTCTGTGCTCACACTCACTTCTGGATTCAAGCCACGGTCTGACCCTGAGCCTCCTGCTTGCTTGGAATGTGAATTCAGACTTCAGTCAGCAGGCTAATGCAAGGGACACTGCTGGTGCACAGGCTGCAGATTAAGGGCAGGGAGGCATCCCATTATTGGGTGCACATTCTCAGCCTCCACCCTAACACACTACGCTCTCCTCTTCCATTCATAAGCCCTGAAAATCTGGCTTTCCAAGACATCCCCCTACCCAAACTGCTCTAACTCAGTGGAAATTCAAGCCAATATTTCTTCTTGATAAGGTTTTCTCTTATTCTGAGTTGAAAAGGTTTTTGTCTTCTTCTTCCCCCTTCCAGAAAGGTTGGAGAGTTATTCGGAGGGTCTAGTATGTACTGGTGTCCTTGCAATCACAACTACTCTGCCTCAGAACGTGCTGTTCTTTACGTTGGGGTAGAGTCTGTATATCTACTTGAGAAGACCCTGCTACCCTCTGGCACTCTTATGGCTCATCCTGGAATACGAACTATTCCTTATAGGAAATGGATAATGAGATATTAGTGAAGATATTAAACATAGCATCTGGCCAGGGAATTCATGGTGTCCAATGAATGAAGCTTGTTTCCTTGCTTTATTCATTCATTCATTTGAAATTAATTAGTGCCTGCCATGTATCAAAACATGGTCAAAGTCCTCAGAATTCACAGTTTAGTGAGGGGAGAGAAGCAATACAGAAGCCCATAAATAGATGAACATGATCATTTAAGATACTAGCAAGGCTATGGAGACAATACTGGAATTGAGAGTGAAAAGCAGACTTAGAAGGATGGAAGTGTGGTGGAGATCTATGTATAACCCCCCCCAGAGAGCAAAGCAAGGTTAAGCAACCCTACTATCTGGAAGTTTTCTCCAAACCCAACAGATTCCTAAAGAGTCTGAGCTCTGAGAAAGAAAAAAATAAGAACCCTTTCTCTAAACAGGGCTGGTCTGACTTGACAAAAGCCATTCTACTACAAAGACTAAACCCAGGTACTGATGTTGGCATTTCTGGCTGGCAGCAGCAAAGAACACTAAATGAGAGAGTGCATGGGTGGGAACACCCAGTCAACTGGGCTTGAACATACAGAAGATGGTGGTGAGATGAAAAACTCCCAACTAGTTCTAGGCCTGGACAATGGGACCATCCACAGCAGCTGTTGGGCACCTTCCTAAGGTGGAGAATCCAATAGCTCCCCACTGAAGCCAAAAGACACATTGATCCTGGTGGGCAGGTACTGCAAGTCATTAGCTTGGGAATTTGGGGGCTGTGGTCAAGTCTCTCAAGGCATTCCTGTTTGCATCCTACTTTAGGTAACTGTGGGTGCCACGTGGTCAAATACTGCAGGGGATGGGGGTTGGGGCAAAGCAGGGCGATGCCTGGGAAGTGTAAAAACGAATCCTTGGCTTGTGTCAAGACAGTTGGCCTGGCCTCAGGTGAAGCAGGCTGAGAGGTTGTGAAGGTCATACCTCTGTGTGTATTATACAAGTCTGTGCCCCTAATGAAAATTCCATTTCTTCTAAACTGGCTAATTGAAAGACCTCTTCTTTGAAAAGGCCAGTCCATGTTCTAAAAAGGGCTTAATGAGGACACAGTTATGACAAACTTCTTAAGGGACAGAGCAGAGAGATTTACAGAAACCTACAGATAAATAGCAGGTAGTCAGGCCACTTTAGGAGGAGGGAGCACTAAGGAACCTACAGTACTGGAAGAAATAAACGAGAATGCTGAGAATAGGAGGGTGGGCTTCTGAATAAGAATACAGGCTGAGAGCAGGTAATCAAATGAACAGTTACAATATTACAATGGCAGCCTGTGGCATTTGTTAGCTCTAGGTACCAGGTGCTAGGTAATGTGCTCACGTCAGTCCTTGAAGAGAGGTGTTATGATTTTCATGATTATTCTAGAAGGGAAAACTGACTTTCAGACAATTTGAGGAACCCGCCCAAGACTTAAGACTTCACAGCTGTTAGACAACGCAGACACATCTAGACCCAGAACACCTGGCATTGCACATCCAATAGGGCAGTGCCCCATCCAGTGAAATCTGGTGACCACTTATGCCAGAATCACAGAAGGGCCTAATAGATTGGCCTTTCCTAGGCTTTGGTGGACATGCAGAATCAAAATCTGCATGTGGCCCCTGGAGATCCACCTTCCAAAAGCTCCTTGGGTGATATTGAAACACACTCTTGTTTAAGAACAACCAGGCAGTGAGTAGATTGGGTTGTTTGGAACAGAGAACTTCTAAGAATCCAGGGGCTTGAGATCTACAGGAATTTTTTTTTAATCAGCACTTCCAGAAGAGATGAGGGACAAAACCCACTCTGTAGAGTGCTGGGAGGACTCCATCTATGCACAATGTTAATGGTTATTGATCTGGATGTGATGGAGTGAACCTGCTGCATCCTGCCTTCCTCAGGGACCTGGCTTAGCACACCAAAGTCAGGAGGGAGACTGGAAAGAACTGTGTACAGATGAATGCAGAAGATCCCAGCTTCTCAGAATGAAGATCGTGAACTGAACAGATTTCAGCTTCAGGGAGCAGAAAGTAGAAATGGAGATGGGGCCAGGGACCCAGGGGTGCCTACTCCAAAGGCTGGCCATGGTCCTGTGATAGTCTCATACAACTTCCAAGGGCTAAAATCAGCATATCCATGGTAGAGTCATCACTGATGAAATAACAGCATTACCTGTCAGGAAGAGAGGCCCAAGTATTTTCCATGGTCCTGAGGACTCATTCTGAGAAAGGCAAGCTACTGAAAGAGCCTCTCCAATTCCTAGCATTTTCTTATTCCCAGGCCCTCATGATAGAGGGGTCTTGGCCCTGAATCTGCCCTTGTGAGTCCTGCACAATGTCCTTTGTGCCACTGGCTTCATCAAAGAACTGAGCCTCCACCATGCGGCTGTAATCTGAAGGCAGGAGGTACAGTGGGGGTGAAAAGGAAGTGAGCTTTCATCTTCCTACGGAGGGGATGCCTATACTTTGCTCCCACTGGCCTTTCTGTTGGACTTTGGATGGAATAGTGGGGCATTGTCGGGGACAGTCTGCCACCACCCAGCCCCCATGGGCCAAGGGCTGGGAGGCTTTTGTACATACACTCTTTGGCACTAGTCAACAGGCCCCCATGCTGCAGCCCTGTGAAGGCCCCTCTATAAGGGGTTGGAGGGCTGGTGGTGGCAGGGTAAGTATCTTTTCTGGAGGAGGAGGAAGCAGGACCTGCAGGCCCTCACCCCTGTCCTTGGAACACTGAGGCTCTTTTCCTGGTTTTGCCTAGTTGGAAGGGAACATCCCAGTTTAAAGGAGATATTTTGCAGGCTTGGCCACAGACACAGTTTTACACCTGGTTGTATAAAATGTGCAACATTGCAGAGGAGTTCTAGCCAAAGCACTTCAGTGACAAACTGGCACAGGGACACACACACTCAGGCACACTCATGCGCCCTGCCCTCAAGGGGCGTTCCACGTGACATAGGCCAGTTAGACACAGGATGTGCAGACCAGACAGACACAGACCCAATGGTGAGACTGAATGTTTATTGGTGGGATGAGGTGTGTGCAGGTCACTCTGCAGGACCCAGTGCTGGGGTGGGCATTTGGTGGAATAGCCTGCTGAAGGAGGGGCAGATTTGCCCAGATCTGGTCCCAGCCCTTGGATAGGCACACTCTAGCTGCAATACATCAACTGGGGAGAATGCAATGAGTTCTCCAAACTACTCTGCTAAAATGCCTCAGCCCATAACCAGGCTCAAATATTTGTCCACTTGGACTCAGTTAATTCTTCAGTGCAGCAAACTGCCCAACAGACGTTTTTCAGATGCAGCCTCCTCTCAGTATATAGGGTGCGCTACATCTCCCCTAAGAGGCTGAAACCATCCTTAAAAATAAGTGCGTGTATGTGTGTGCATGCATGTGTGTGTGAATGAAGGGGAGAAAGAGGCAGAGAGAGAAACAGAGGCACAAAGACAGAAGGATGGACACTCACCACACTGATCTTCCCAGAAATGGCCCACACTCTGACAAACCCAACACAGCAAATTGAGGCATTTCCAAGGAGAGCAGCACATGTGGTCACCACAGAAACAAGGCTGTACACAGCAGGGTTAATCTTCGTGCAGCACACCTGCAACTTCTCCACAGCGGGTGTTGTTTGGTTTTGCACACCCATCCCCAAAGAGCATTTGAATTAATATAAACATTTCTTAGCTGGTCCTTATGGCAACAGCAGCAATATGGTAGGAGGGACCTGCTCAGATGGAGATTGGCATAATGCTTCCTTTGTGTCATCCTTCCCAAGGGAACAGGGATGGCAAGGCCATCCAAGAGGGCCCTGGGGTGGTCCACCAGTCCATCGGTGGCCTGCACTTGGGTAAGGTAGGGGCAAGGGACAGGGGTGTGGTCAGTGACTCTGTGGCTGTAACACATGTGAGGCGAGTGGGCTTTAGAGTGACAGAAATGTAAGGATGGCCAAAAGGAGCTTTGCTTCTTGCCAAAAGTGATGCATTCAAATAAAAGCAGAAAGAAGCTGCAGGGGGCGGGGGCGCTGGGCAGAGTTGGCGTGGGAGTAGACTGACTGCAAACCCAGGAAGAACGCAAACGTTTCCATCAGCAGGGATGAGGAGGAAAACTCGGCATGGAAAAATACAAGCTTAGTGATAACCAGCTTATGAGATTTTGCCACGGCTGCAGAAGAGGGAGGTATCAGCGATAAGGCTACAGACTGTAATGTTTGCTTATGAACGAATGAAGATGGCTAAGCTGTGTGTGCAGCTGAGCTCCTCTTCCACTGGGCACTGAAGACGCTAGGGCTACACAATGAGTAAGGCAGACACGTAATCTCCGTTCCCTCTTCTTTTTTTGACAAGTGAGAAAGCTTTACAGAAGCACACATTTCAGACAGTGGGAAAAAAAAGTATGGTATAGCCTTAGGATCCAGAGTTACGGCTTCTACCACAAAATCCATCTGCACCAAATAAACTTAAAAAAACCCCACCATTCAGTTCACAGAAGCAATGGGAACCATAGCTTTCCCTCAATCCAGTAGCCTTACAAAAAAGTTAGCTAGTAAAGTGGCCAGTGGCCTTATTAGGAAAGAGTTCCTTTAGGGTATAGACTCCTTTCACTAGCAATTTTGTATATACACTTGTAAGAATATTAAGGTAAGTGAATATCAGAAAAGGATCAACTGGTCAAAGACATGGCATGCTAAGCTTTAGGATCATTTAAATAAGAAGTACAAAGGGATTGGGAATGTGGGGTAGAAGGTGCATTTACTTCAGGGATGGGTGCTCAGGTGGTGGTGGTCAATGAAGGCTTCCCATAGGAAGTGAGACGTAGCTCAGTCCTAAAGGATAAGTGGGTTTACGGAGTAAAAGTCAGGGGAAGGGAGTGGGTTCAGTTTTGACATAAGAAGGAAGTATTCCAGGTGGAGGGGGAATTGTACAGCCAAAGGCTCCAGGATCTCAGAGAACATGGTATGTTGAGGAAAGAACTGAAGGAAGTTCAACGAAGGGAGGTGGCAGCAATGCTGAGAGGTGAAGGTAGATCAGGTTCCAAAGGGCGCTGTTGGCTATCCTAAGGCATCTGGACCCAGTCCCAAGAGAAGGAAATGACTTTTCTAGCTTCACTGGTAGCGATGGAGATTGAAGATGTTCCAAGTAGGCTGCATGAGTGGCCTTGGAGAGGAGGTTACCAAGCTAGAGGAAGGTGGAATTATCTAAAATCATGATTTCCTCTACTCTTTCACACTGGCTGTCAAGAGATAGAACTTTAAGCCAAAGAAAAACAGACAAATTGCCTGAAGCATTGTTAAGTGGCTGGCATTTTTTGTCCATTTCATTTTTGGGAGCACTGCAGGAGAGGGAAAGGACTTATGCTGGAGAGGAGACATGGGTCTCCGGGAATTGCAGATGGATGCTGTCTTGTGTAATAATGTGGAATATCTGGCATGGTGGCTGAAGGTGTGTGTGATCAATGGATTGGTGAGAGTGGCAGCTTTTAGGTAGACAGGCTGGCTCTTTCTGAGCTCTGTTCAATCTCACTTTAGGAGGTGCCAAGAGGCAGCAATGCTGAGGTTTGTTTGTGGCTTAATGGTAGATTTCTTGATCCTTTCTTCTCTCCCATTCCCTCTGCTGACTCGGATACAGGCCTTATAGACGAAATGGAAAATTATGGTGGGTAGTGAAGGTCACATTAAAGTGTGTGCCTCATCATTAACAAGCCATGGGGCAAAAGGGTGAAATTCTAACTTGAAATCTGGAGTCCCAGCTATCTGGATTGCAATCTCAGCATTGTCCCTTCCCAACTACGTGACCCTGAGCTATTTACCTCACATCCTCATCTATGAGATAACTGCAGATTATCATTATGCTACTTCAAAGGGTTGTGTATGGTGAGGGTCAAATTTGATAAGGCATATGAAATGTTTAGCACAGGGCCTAGCACAGTTGACACTCAATAAATGATCGTTGCTATTAATTTTAATACTAATACAACTATTAGTAGTAGTAGTGTTAGTGTTAAAATCTTCAGGGCGTCTTAAGGCTGGGGAGACCCACATTTACTAATAACTACATTTTTGGCTGCCCAAGCAAATGCTGATATGAACCATCGCACATTTTGCCTACAAGATTCCAAGAGAAATTACAAAGCCACTGTAAAACCACATGCCAGTCACATGGGCAATCAACACCAACAGGAAGGGGTGAGGCTGCCAAAGCTTGAGTTCACTTTTCACTTTCTAACTAGTGGCGGTGGTGGTATTAGGGGGCAGTGTGAGATAGAGAGTTATGTGAAGTGGTATAAATAGAATATGTCTTTTCATAAATCCTGGGCAACCACATGCTATAATGAATGACAGAATGAAAAGGAGCCACACAGGGAGGTGGGGGAGTTGTCTTCCCAAACACATCAACATAAAGCACTTTCCACACATTTCAGCATCCGGTGAGATCTTTATGTGCTGGGAATTCCACATATTTTGTGTGTCACGAGACAAGAGTAAAGATCGGACTTTTATAGGCTTTGGCTTCCTGAGTGTTTGAGGTTGTACCAATTAGGCTGCTGAGAACCCAAAATCATGGAGGAGTCCACCTAAGAATCAGGGCCCTGGAACAGCATGGAGAAACGCTTGTTCCAAATGCCACAAGCAGGAAGGTATAGTGCAGTCCAACTTTTAAACACATAAGACTACCTACAGTTTCCATGTATGACTTTACCAAACTGGGTTCATGCCATGCATGCTACTGGATGTCTTTTCTACTTGAAAATGTATCTTGGAGAACAGGATGGTTAATTTGATGTGTCAAGCTGACTGGACTAATGGATGCCCAGATGGCTGGTAAAACATTATATCTGGGTGTGCCCGTGAGGCACTACTAACCCTACCCTCATTTCCAGATGAGATTAGCAGTTGCATCAGTAGACTGAATAAAGATCACTCTCACCAACACGAGTGGGCATCATCTATCCATTAAGGGCCCAAATAGAACAAAAAAAGCAGGAAAAGGGAGAATCCACTCTCTGTTTGAGCTGGGAAATCCATCTTCTCCTGCCTTCACACTTCATCCTGGTTCTCAAGCTTTTGGACTTGGACTGAATTACACCACTGGCTTTCCTGATTCTCCAACTTGTAAATGGCAGATTGTGGTACTTCTTGGCCTCCATGACTGCATGAGCCAATTCCAATTCTATTGGTCCTGTTTCTCTGGAGGACCCGACTAATACAGAGAGTCTTGCATATCAGTAAGTGTAAAGGATCTTCTTATTTTAGATCTACACAGGGATCTATTGTAGGATGCAAACATTTTTTGCCTAAATGTAAGTCATTACCTACTGTTTCATTCTGGATGAGGCTAAATTATGTTGCAGTAGCAACTCCAAAACCCTAGTGGTTTACCATAGTCAAGGGTAGGCACCCATCACAGGTTGTGCTATTTTGCCTACTTGCTCTCCAGAAAGATTATGTCAATCTATAATCCCAATGATGATGCAGGAAGCCTCACACTCCTGTGCTTTAGGAAAGACCAGCAAGAGTGGGTCAATAAAAAGCAAGGCCTTGGCAGAGCCATTTGGTTGATGTCCCCTCCTATGCCCCTCAGCCTCATGTCATATCTTCTTCCCATCCACAGAATCTTAGACATTCTTTAAAGAAAGCCCTTTTGCAGACACTGGCTTTCTTGTTAATTATTCTGTGTCATGTTGGTTCCAAACTCATGGGCTTATGAGGGATGACTCCCAGACAAAATACAAGCTCTTCAACTCCATCCCCCACACCATGCAAATATGTGCCTCTTTTAGCCAGCAAGACTTCTATTTTCGTAACTTTGTCATTAGCTCTGTGCAAAACTATGAATGGAGAAGATGAAGAGGAAGAAGAGGGAGGAAAAGATGACAAAGAGAACATTCTTCAGAAATCACCTCCTTTCATTCTGGAGTTTTAATCATCCCTGATGACTTTTATCTTTAAAAAAAAAAAAAAAAAAACTGCCTCAGAACAGATGCTCCCAGCCTCATTTGACCTGCACATGGCCATGGGATAAGACAAAATGCAGGGTCTAGGCTACTGAAGAGCCATAAGGAAATCATTTTACCAGCAGATAGCATCTGTCCACATCAGTGCTTGGGATGCCCCAGCAAGAGTGACATTCTCCAGGAACATACAGACAGAGGGTTGTATTTTCTAGTGGTGGTGGCAACTGATGTTCCTCTGCTGCGTTTCTTCCAACCACTGCCAAAGCTCCTCTGACTGGGGCTGGCAGGAATCTCACGATTACAGCTCACCCTCACTTTCCCTTGTAATGGCCTTCACATTCCCTGTAATCAGAGTACATGGATTTGAGCCCCAATTTATTAGGGGCCAAGGAGCATAGACTGAAAGAAACTAGGGCTCCAACCTCAGCTCCTCTGCTTCTTAATGGTGAACTCAGTTGAGTTATTCTTTATGAATTACACTCTAAAAAACATGGGTGACAGAAGCTCTCCTGCTGAGATGTTATACAGATTAAATGAAGTTATGATGTAAAGCACACTTAAGATGTGATATTCTGAATGTATCTGACACAGAGTACAGCATTGAACAATTTTTAATTATCTCAATGGTCTTATTGGGTCCACTGTCTCTACTCCAAGCCTGGCATGTCACTTCACCCCAAAACTAATATAATTGACTCCTATAGGCTTCCCTTCTTGTCTCTTGAATTCCACACTGCACACCCAATGGAGACATCTGTCATGCATTCATTCATTCATTCGGTTTTATTCTATGGGAGCCCATCTAGCCTATTAACTGGCATCTGGAAGGTCTAGCTTAGTGTCCTAGACCCCTGAGTTATCCAATGTGTAACCTTGGGGAAGTTACTGAGACCCATCAGCCTCAGTTTCCTCACCTGTAAAACAGGAATAAGATCTACCCTATAAGAAAGTGATTTTTAAATCTAAGTTTGCATAAAATCTATACAGGAAGCTGTTTAAATGAAGATTCCTGGGCTCTGCACATTCAGCAAGATCTGAGGAGTGCCCAGATAACTTTATTTATAATCAACCCTCCATGTGACTTACCTGTCATACTTTGAGAAGCCTACCATGAAGATGGAATTGGATTTTTTCCTGTCAAGGGAAAAGTACAGTGCCTAGCACATAGTAGGTGCTTTACTAGTAAATGTAGCATTCAACAGATCTTTGGACCAATCAAAACTGCTTTACTATGTTCTCGGCACTGTGGTAGATGCTAGGACACATCGGTGACCCAGAGAGATGCAGTCCTGCCATGGAGTCTAGGAGGGCAAGCAGACAAGTATCAGAATACTTGAACAAGTATCCTAAGTACTATGAACAAAGAAACACAGGGTACTCTAAATCACTGGGAAAATGATTCCAACTTCATACTTCCCCGAAAAGCCCCCATCACTCCCACTCTCAACCTTAAGACCCACTTCCTGATGCACACAGGCAGTGGTGTGCTAGAGCCAGCTCATACCAGCTAGGAAAGGCTGATTGTTTAATATTCAAGAATTTTGTGAGCTGAGAGACTTCCTGTTGTTAACTTGCAATGACCCATATTGGGAATCTTTACACCACAGAAATCCACAAACGCTGCAAATCAGGGTTCTCTTTCCAACTCCAAGAGCCGGTTATTAAACATGTATTAGCACACCATAACATATAGGTTATCTTGCCACCCCTTCCCTGTTCTTTGCCTTTTTCCCACAGTGCTTATACTGGTTTGAACTCTGCTCACACCTCCAAATCCAATGAACTGTCTTGGAACCACTCAGATGAAATCTCATGCCATGTTTAGATTCTTTCCCTGGGAGAGTGGTTGAATGCCAGGTCACCAATCCCACTGGCAAGGATGCTCATCTTCATAATGAATTCCACCTGCTGGGCGCACCCACCGCTTCTTGGTGGATAAAGGAGGGAAATTTCCCCTCAAGTAAAAATGACATCTGATGGAATTTTTCTCATCTCTCTGAGGTCAACTGCCTAACCTCCTCCACCACTGCATTGGTCTCTTGGGTCATGATGGCAGAACAAGCTGTTTCTAAGAGTCCCTTCAACAGGGGTGATATCACCAGCCGGGTATCTCCCTGCACCCTGGGAGGGAGGAATGGTCAGCTCTGGTAGCCCCTGCATGAGGTCTTCTAATCAGATCACTGGTTGGCCCCACTATGGGAAATTCTTTTCTCTTATACAGAACATTCTCTCCTTCCCAGATTCCCTCTGATAAAAACTCAAAAGGAGAAATGCCAGGCCAGAGAATTTAAACAGAAGGGCCTTAGACAATTTATCTCACACTTCAGCAACTTTGCAGTTTATATTTGTAAACCTCACTTATTTACTTGTCCTGTTTTTGTTAAAGTAAACTCATTTGGAGTCACCACATAAAAGGGTTTTGTTTACATGGCCTCTGCCTTCAGTTTAGATTCCTGGTTTAGTCTATTAAAACGAGCCTGATCTTATTCTCCCAAAGAATAAGGAAACTCTAAATAAAGTTTTGAGTCTTCCAGACATAGATACTAGCCCTAAGATTTTGTACCAAATGCTCAGAGTGTGGCAAGAGAAGGGTGGGGAGGCAAATAAGGAATTTGTGAGAGGCCCAGGACTGGAGTCTTTAGAAATCAGTCTTGCCTGGGCTCTGGGGGTTAGGATTTGGGGCTTGCCAAAGCTTTCTGGCCTGGAAACAATGATAGGCTTCCTTCAGGACGGAGCTGTGAGTTTGTGACTTGTGTTCTCTCGGTGGGGTCAAAGGAGGGTTCTCAGAGTCTCACTTCCTCCCTGTTACCTAATATTCAACACCCCTCAGAGTCAGTGCTTCATCACATGCTTTCTGGAGAGGGTCTTAATCCTACGCAAAGGTCAAAAGAAGGCTGGTTGGCATTCTATCAGTTGCTCCTACCTCCCTTGGGGGTGTGTGTGAGTGTGAGAGAATGTGTGTGTGAGAGAGTGCGTTTGTGTGTGTGTGTGTGTCTCTGTGTCGGTGTGAGAGTGTGTGTGTGCAGGATGTCTCTCTGGAGCCTCAGGGGCAGAGATCACTGCCATGGGAATTGCCATTTACATGAATGGGCAACTGGAGAGAACTGGTTTATTTTTCTCCTCTCCCTCTGGCTTTATTCATTGGTCTGGGTGATGAGAAGATAAGCCACCTCTTAGGGAAATAGTTAAACAGAAGAGACTCAAGAGCTATGAGAACTTGCTGATGAGCTTTTCTTCAAGCTTTGAGACTCCTTCTGTGGTATCTTTGGGGCACCTTCTCCCAAACACCGTTTTTTCTGCTTTCCACGTGGCTAACTGCAACTCATGGGTAAGGGCCTCTTTGCAGAGGAGCTTGGGAAAGGGACGGCCCTGTAAGCAGCGCCTTGTTGGGGATGGGGGAAGAGCTCATGGACAACAATCAACAGGGAAAATTAAGAAAGTATGATGATCTATTTTATGGAGCATTATATGACAGTTAAAAAGAATCAGACCCATCTGAGTATACTGAAAGAGAAAGGTCTCTGGGACATACAGTTCATTTCAAAAGAATACATGCAACACAATGTCATTTATGTTACAAACAAGAACAGCCTCAAATTCCAAGGGCATTACGCTGAGTGGAAAAAAAACAAGCTTAAAAGATCAAATATTGTATGATTCCATTTACGTAACATTCTCAAAATGACAAAACTATAAAGACAGAGAACAGATTAGTGGTTGGCTGGGTGAGAGAGTTGTGGAATGGAGAGAAGAGTATAAAGGGGTAGGTGATGGAATAATTTGTTGATGGAATAATCCTGTATCTTCATTGTGGTGGTGGTTATACAAGTCTACATATGTGATAAAATGGCATAGAACTATATACCCACATTTTACCAATGTAACTCCCTGGTTTTGATATTGTATAGTTACATAAGATGTAATCACAGGGGGAAACTGGGTGAAGGGTATAAGGGATCTCTTCTACTATTTTTGCAACTTCTTGTGAATCTGTAAATATTTCAGAATAAAAGCTAAAAGTCTCAAAACAATGCCATATATTTCTATAGATATATTTGTAAGTAAATGAAAACAAAATAAAAACTGAAAAGACGTACACCACACTAATTGCTGTGATCACGTTGTCATTAGGACAGTATTTGGAATTAAGGGCTGGTCAAAGGGTGCTTAGCCTTATCTGTAATGAGAGATACTTTTTCAACAGTAATGCACTTGAGTATTTTCTGCATAGTTAACAGAAAGCACTATTAACTTTGTAGAGTCAGCCAGAATCAACAAATATTGACTGATCATTTACTATGCTCTAAACACTGGGGCTGGAGCACTGAAAAGCCAGCTGTAGTCCCTGTCCTCATGGAAGGATGCCCCAGCTATGCAAACAGCCATTAAGCAGATGGTCACACCTGTGATGGTTGCCAGGCCCAAGAAGCATCATGAGCTGTGAAAACGTGAAGCAGGGAACCTAGAATTTATTTCTATGCCTCCACAGCCAGCCCGTTCCCAGCAGCTACTCACTCAGTCACTCATCAAATGTTTGCTGTGCCTTGCAAGACCACCCTGAGGAGGTGGAGATGAATAAAAGAGTTTCCTGCCTCAATTAGCAGAAAGCACATATAAGAGATTGACCAATTATCAGTCTAGGCAATGCATTTGCCTTGGGGTGAGCCTTCTAAAAGAAGAAGGAAGCAGGCTGAACCTCTGGGACCTGGGAGAATGAGGACAAGGCAGTCATGTGCTGGAGCCAGCCAAAAAGACTCACAAGAGCCCATTGTGGGCTCCTCTGGAATTCTGTGAATTATTAAACATAGTCATTATTAAAAATTAACTTATATATATACTTAAATAACTATATTAAATACAAAGATAAACGCTAAAGAGCCATCCCTTTCTAAGTATTTTACTACATTTTGCTGTTACCTATATTCTTGAGGTTATTTACATCTTTAGTATCTGTACAGTGAAAAGACTTATAATAGTGGGCTACTGTGTAGCTCTACCCAACTCTAAGTTCAATGATGTTATGCTGGTAGGTTGAAACTAATCATGGTGGGAGTATTTATGCCACAGATATTAGCAAATGCTAGGAGTCTTTACCCCACCCCCAAAAAGTTAGTTATTAAACACTTGGCCAGATCCCCATTGCCTTCTTGGACCCAGGGTACATTCTGTGGAGGGTATCTCGAGTCCGAACTGTTGAAACATTCATGTAGGTTTCGGATCTTCTCCTTTAGTGCTGAGCACTGGGCCAGGAACAAATTGTTCAAGAGCTCATTAATGGGCAGGAAAGAAAAAAGCCCAGACACCAGATATTCCCCTCATTCTTTCTAGTGGCTTCAAATAATACCTTGTGTTCCTCTTGCAGGTGATATCCTTTTGCCCTTCATCTTTCTTTTCCCTGGTGGCACGATGCAGACATAAATCCTCTGAGACCCTAAGACAGATCTCTTAAAACTTGATGCAGATGTTACCAACCATGGCTTGCTGGCCATGTCTTGGGCAGGGACTCCCACCTGAGCCAGCTGGTGACACCCAGGGTTAGCATCCTGGGATGGATGACTCCCAGTTATGACTTTATCTTAGCTTCCGCCACAGATCCCCCCTTCTCAGCTACTCTGCTTCTCCTTTTGTAAACCCACTGCCCAGTCCTTGGCATGTAGGACGGATGCTCCCTTCTTCTGCTCACAGATCCCTCTTCTGCCAGCTTCCCAGGATCCCTGCATCTCCACCGTTTAACCTCTTTAGGTTAATACAATATTTTTCAAACTTTATTTAATTAAAATATTCTATGGTGGCCCACACAAAACTGACAAGGACTGAGTTGCTGTAGCTAAAATGAGACTTGAGCACTTGGCCTGTTTACACAGACTCTACCATGTGAATAGAGCCATGGAGTTGTGTGACTCAGTGGTTCTTAACTTGGGTGTCTGGACTCCACAGCATCCTTTCCATCCTGCTTCGACACCCTGTCCTGTGTTCCCACCTCTCAGAGCCTTCAAGGAGGATTCCCCGGAGTTCAATGTGGAAAGCACCCTTCTTTTTTGACTGCTCAGCATCCATTTCCCATCTCCTACATTCTGATTGTTCTTGGGGAAACCACCTTGCATTCTCTTTCAATTTCCTGTGATTTAATGTGAGCAGACTCCCAACCAAGGCTCTAGGAGTGGGATAATCAGAGCCAATAAGAAATTCAACTCCAAACCTTGTGGGAGAATTGTTGAAAAGAGGCGGCGTTTTCACAGGAATTGCAAGGGGAGCTGTGGGCTTGACACTGCTGGCAGCCATTGCATCTGAGGATGGAATAACACAGCAGAGCTGGACATCTGAGCCCTAAGGACAGCTTTTGGGATCTCAAATCCAGCTATGCCTGAAGACCTAGAGCTAGAAGCTCCTGTGCTTTTCAGTTACAGCCAGTAAGTCCTCTTTTTTTTTGGCTTAAGCCGGTTTGAATTGGGTTTCTACACAGCCTGAAACTGCTATAAAGTCAAAGGTAGTGTTAGTGCTGGAAGACACTGCATGGATAACCTCTTCAAGGGGCCACTTCGCTTTCACCACCAAATGCCCCTTTTCATCAATCCTTCTCTACTGCTACCTTGTTTGATAGATTATGTCTACCAAAAATAAATAACACCCGCATTGAGAATCAATAGAGGCATTATTCCCAATTTTCCTGAACACAATGGTAGCAGCTATCATTTATATGGCTCTATATGGTACATGCAGCAGAATTAGAGGTTTAAAATCATACACTTTGAGGGAGGCAGACTTAGATGTGATTCCTGCCTGCCTCCCCCTCCCCATAGTGGGTGACTTTAGGCATGAAACATAACCTCTCTAAAACTCATTTTTCTTACCTTTAAGATGAGATGTATTACCCATCTCATAGGGTTATCATATGGAATAACTAAGAGACGGAATGTGACATACAACACGATTCAAGACCCAGTAGGTGTTAATTAGCATTTAAATCGTCATTATTATCATGTCTAATCTTCCAAATAATCCTGCAAATTGATATTGTTATTCTCACCTTATAGGGAAGAAAATTGAGCCTCAGGGAGGTTACAGGATTTGTTTGGCTTGTGATGGAGCCAAGAATGGAACCCAGATCTCCTTGTATTGTTAGTCCATGCTTTTTGCCCATATCAGTGTCCCAAATACACACACACACACACACACACACACACACACACTATTAAAGCACTCAAAGAGCAGCATCAAGTTTATGTGTATCATATGTAATCTCCAAGTATTAGTTGAGTACTTACCAGGTTCCAAGCATTATTATGGGAACTGGATAATGCTTTATAATTAGGCTATTATTTCTAATTAGCCTATTTGGCTTTAGCATGGACAACAACAATTTCTGATAGAATTGTAGAAAAATATGTTAAATAGCTCCAAGGAACTGCTGTCAAACATGAGGGCCTCAGCACACACACGTTTACGTCCATGCCCTCTTTCCAACAGTACTCTTCTAAAATGGCAATCAAGGACATAAATAAGGAGCCGTAAGTCTGCAGGACCATGAGAACAAGGCCTCTGACTGCAGCAAACAAGAGATGTCAATAAAATTGAATGACATGAGCTTGAAGATTGAAAGAGCCCACCAAGTGTCCAATACAATGAATGAAAAAAGATTCTCCCTAAAATAAAGAGAAGGTCCTAAAAACTGCCAGATAGAGAGAGAGAGAGGAAAAAAAAATAGCTCATGTAACAAAGGAGAGGGAGACAGAATGGCAAATACTAATAGATTATCAGTGGATGTTTTATCAAAACTAGGAAGTAAAACTAGGAAAAAGAAGTTTAAGAAACTCTCTGAGCCCCAGTCTCATTCATCATCAGTAAAGTGATGATAAAGGGGTAGAGTGTGGATTAAAGGAAATTATGAAGTAGCAAGTAATGTGGCAAGTGTTCAGCAATGCATTGAATGGGGGAGTTTCTCTAAGTACTGATTAAAGCCCATCTTGCCCAGGACATAGCTCCCAAAGTGGTCTGTTCTCCCCTGGGAGGGGCCCAGGACTCCAAGTATAAACCAGAACAGCTAAGAAATCTTGATGGTAGAGCTCCAGAGTTTCCAGTACCACCCTCCCATGGATGGTACCAGACCTGGGGTGGGGCCCAGGTGGAAAATTCAGTTGTGCAATCCAGCCTCATTCCTCAGATGTCTCAGCTTCAGGGGGAGGTTAAAGGGAGGGCCTGTTAGGGCTCTTAAGGTTCTTGGAAGCCATTCCTCACAAATATGGGTTGAGATGCTCATTGAGAGGCTTTTAAACTAGGCATGGCCGTCAGCAACTTGTCCCCCTTACCAACCAAAACCCCCGCCCTCCCAATGACGCCACATCAACTAGAGTAATCCATTCTTGCCTTCAATATTGTCAATACATCTCTGTCTAAAGTAATATAGACACCGCAAATGGCTGGTCCATGCCAGCCTGTCCCTCTCCCATCCCATCTTCCACACTTTACCCCAGTTTTTATACCAAAAATTCAAAATCTGATCTTATCATCTCATGCTTAGCAACCTTCTAAGGCTCCTCATTTCAAAAGCCAATAAAATCCCGCTGCCCACCCCGGCATTTGTGTCTCATACACACCTCCTAACATCCTTCACTCCACTTCACACTGGACTCCCCACTTCTCACAAAGCACCCCCTACCCATGCCCATCTCCAAAGCTTTGCCTGAGCTGTTTGCTCTGCCTGGAAGGCCTTTTCCTCCTTTCCCAGGATTCAGGTCCTACCTCTCCTCCTGTGCTTTGAGTGTTCACCCATTACACTTCCTCTGAATCCAGTCTTTAAGTGAGTTAATTATGAATGGAATGCTTCTCTCCAAGGAGACTAACAGAAAAGAGTGACTGCTGAGTACATAAGCTTGAATTCTTCAGAACACTCTGCACAGAGGTGAACATGGAACACCAGTCCCAGGGACGAGTGATAAGTCAGTAAAGCGTGACTTACGAGGATAAATTCCTGAGCACTTTGCTGCCCTTCCCTTTGCCTTCAGGGGCTCGATGAGTTCTTCATTAGTCAAGGTCACTGGCAGGGAAGATACTCTAATATTAAACATGCATTCATCTGCACTTGAGTCACATTTCCCATTTTTAGTTAAAATTTGTCCTGTTCATTTTTTTTTCTAGTAGAAAAATGAAAAGTATCTTGCCTCAAATCAATAAATCAGGAGCACCAGCGAGCAAAAGAAAGGAAAATTTGAGGAATGAGAAGGTCCTTGAACACAGTGTGGGTGGCCGCTTATTTCTTTTAAATTAGAAGTAGCTTTGTTGATAAACTTGAACATACGCCACACCATTGCCATCATCTCCAGCTTGTTCCCTGCTGTAGAACAAGTGGTTGGCATTTAGCAGCATTAACAGTGGCCATCACTCCCTTCTCACCCACCTGCAAGAAATGTGCTGTTCAGACTATTTCAATCCAACTAGTTTTAGCTGACATACCTCTTTCTACCTCCTGTTCCTGCCTTCTGGAAACTGCAAAGTGAAATGGTGACTACCTGGACTGAGGCATAAATGAATCAGTACCTGTTTTGTGAGTCTTCTTTTACAAACAACCATCATTATTAATTCCTCCCTAAATAAAAATACCATTAATAATTCATGCAAAACAATCACCATTGAATCCCAATGCAAAGAGGCATCTGGAAGACCCATTCGAGGGCAAAGATTAAGAAATGCAATACGAGGAGAAATTAGTACCAGCCCCTGACTTTATCCTTGGTAGTGATGTGTATGTGTGCGCATGTTTTTATCTGCCGTCTCCCTAAGCCATTCAACTCTCCTAAGGAGAAATCTATTCAAACATCTGTGTCCAAACCATCCCATTTATTCCCTCACTCTCCTTTTTGGCTCTTGGCTAGGGTCAGGGGAAGGTCTTCAGAGAGAGAGAGTGAGTGTGTGTTGTTTCAAACGCAAAGTGTTTTGGACGAGGCAGAAGATGACTCCAGAGGAAAGGCGCTTCTCCTCACATCTTGTTTTGGATCCTGGATGGTGTTTACCACAGCCTGGCCTGGAGGCTCTCTCCAATCACAAACCCCATCTTGACTTGCACATAGCCTTGCCTGATGTGTTCATACCTCCACGCTCTTACAGTTTACCTGGGAGACTGTGGATTCCTTGGTCACCTGGGAGGCCCTCCTTCCAGTTCCTTTGAGGCACAAAGCCATTAATTTCAGCAGACAGTTCCAAGTTCCTCTGCCCTCCAGGGAACGTGCCTCTGCAAAGGAACGAAAAGGCCCGGGCTAGCTTGACTAGAAGGGGTTATCCTGTCCTTCTAACCGACAGGAGAAGGTTGTGGTCACACAGAAACTATGTGCATGTGGACTGGACTGGTTCTGGGCAGCAGAGAAGAGAAATGTCTTTTGGTGTGTTTGACACACATCAAGAATTATAGCCAACCGGAGAATTCTCCACACTACCATTCTCCTAATGAGAAGACCCTGCCAACATCACCACCAAAACAAGTTCCGACAGGAGAACAAAGACAGCAAGAAGTTTCCCCCAGATGTTAGCAGGATGAGCAGTATGCGAAGGTCTTGAAGGCTTCAGCCTAATTTATGCAATGGTCAGGTTTATTTTAAGACTTGAATGTAGACCTTCAAGTCCTTCAAGGTGATCGACTTCATGGAGCACCTTTTACTGCTCAGTGAGCATGGTTTACCATGGCTGCCTTTCCCTATCAGAGATCTCCCTGGCCACTCATGCAGATGTCAACACAGCAACAACGACATGATAAATCACCCTTTGCTTTTATGTGCTCACTCCTTGACTCACACATGCACACACAGACACTGAAGATGTTAGAAACTGGGCCTTGCACTAGAGGGAGAGGTGTCAGGGCAGAGTTATGAAAAGCACAGCTTTTCCCCTTGCCAAGCTGTAAACTCCAATCCCATCGAGGCAAGGAATACAAACTATCACTTCATTATGTAGAGCAGTGGGTCTCAAACTTTGGCAGCGTCAGAATCACTGGGGTGTGGGTGAGGGTCTGTTCAACACAGATTGCCTACCCCACCTACAGAGTTCTCAGTGGAGCTGGGGGTGGGGGTGCTGAAAATGTGCATTTCTAACAAATTTCCCAGTGACGTAAAAGCTGCCTGTCCACAAATCACACTGAACACTACTTTCTAGATAGTACACTGGGGCCCATCAGAGCCAGTAAAGGGCCCAATGTACCACTAATTAATGAGGGGGAGCATCCGTCCATGTTGAGAAGGCCACAGTGCACAGGCGATCTCCATCAAAGCTGTGGGGCACCTACCCAATTTAAGAAAAGTCTGTGCTTCATTCAGTGCCGTTGTGCCCTGCCTCATTTCTGCTCAGCCAGACCTGAGTGCTAATTTGTCCCTCCAGTTTCAAACCTGGCATGAAATATCCCTAGCAGGTCATGATTTAAAAGCTATACATTAGATAATACATGCTGTGTTCCAGGTACTTTCATGCATTATTTTATTAAATTATTCACAGCAATTCTACATAGTAACAACAATATCTAATATATAAATATCACTGATTCTGTGCCTAAATCTGTTCTAAATGCTTTGGATTATTGCAATATAGCCACACACATCCACCTACATTTTGTCGGTATTTTTCTCCGAAAATAACAGAATTAAATAGTTAAAACAGAGACTATATGCCCCACAAACTCTAAAATGCTTTCTCTCTGGTTCTTTACAGGAAAATTTTGTCAAATCTTGCTTTAGACTTGCTGTAGATCCATTAATTTATTTAGTCCTCCTAACACTAGGTGTAAGTGCTATTTTTTGTTGTGGTAAAATACACATAATATGAAATTTACCATTTTAATCATTTTTCAGTGTACAGCTCAGTGGTATTGAATACATTCACATTGATATGTGATATGGTTTGTGATAATCTTGAATTGTAGCTCCCATAATCTCCACGTGTCACGGGAGGGACCCAGCGGGAGGTAATTGAATCATGGGTACAGGTTTTTCCTATGCTGTTCTCATGATAGTGAATAGGTCTTACAAGATCTGATGGTTTTATAAAAGGCAGTTCCTGGCCAGGCAGGATGGCTCACACCTGTAATCCCAGCACTTTGGGAGGCCGAGGCAGCCAGATCATGAGGTCAGGAGACAGAGACCATCCTGGCTAACACAGTGAAACCCCATCTCTACTAAAAATACAAAAAATTAGCCAGGTGTGGTGGTGGGTACCTGTAGTCCCTGCTACTCAGGAGGCTGAGACAGGAGAATTGCTTGAACCCAGGAGGCAGAGGTTGCAGTGAGCTGAGATCATGCCACTGCACTCCAGCCTGGGCAATAGAGCAAGACTCTGTCTCAAAAAAATAATCTTTTTTTAAAAAGGGCAGTTCCCCTGTACATGTTCTCTTGCCTGCTGCCATGTAAGATGTGACTTTGCTCCCCTTTCCCCTTCCTGCCATGATTGTGAGGCCTCCCCAGCCATGTGGAACTGTGAGTCAATTAAACTTCTTTCCTTTATTAATCACCCAGTCTCTGGTATTTCTTCACAGCACTATGAAAATGGACTAATACAATGTGCAACTATCACCACCATCAATCTCCAGAACTTTTTCATCTTCCCAAACTCCCTCCCCTACCCCCAGCAACCACCATTCTACTTTCTGTCTCTATGAATTTGACTCCTCTAAGTAAATACCTCTTATACATGTAATCATACAGTATTTGTCATTTTGTGCTGGCTTATTTGACTTAATGTCTTCAGGTTTATCCATATTGTAGCATGTGTCTGAATTTTTTTACTTTTTAGGTGAAACAATATTCCATCACATGTATATACCACATTTTGTTTATCCATCTGTTGATGGACATTTGAGTTGTTTCTACTTTTTGGTTATTTTGAATAATGCTGTGATAAACATGGGTGTACAAATATCTGTCTGAGTCCCCGTTTTTTATTGTTTTGAATATATAGCCAGAAGTGGAATCGCTGGATCATATAGTAATTCTATGTTTAATTTTTTGAGCAACTGCCATACTACTTTCCATAATAGCTGTCTCATTTACATCCTCATCAGCCATGCACAAGGGTTCCAATGTCTCCACATCCTCACCAACACTTTTGGGATTTTATTTGTTTTTAATAACAGACATCCTAATGTGTGTGAAGTGATAGCTCATTGTCATTTTGATTTACACTTCCTTAGTGATTAGTAATGTTGAACGTATTTTTTTTCATGTGTTGATTGGCCCTATGTGTCTCTTCTTTGGAGAAATGTCTATTCAAGTTATTTATCCACTTATAATCAGGCCATTTGTTTTTCTGTTGTTGAGTTGTAGGAGTTCACATATTCTGAATAGCAATCCCTTATCAGATAAATGATTTTGCAAGTATTTTCTCCCATTCCACGGGTTACCTTTTCACTCTGCTGATGGTGTCCTTGGATGCACAAAAGTTTTAATTTTGATGAAGTGGAACTTACCTATTTTTTTCTTTTGTTGCCTCTACTTTTGGTGTCCTTTTCAAGAAATCATTGCCAAATCCAATACCATGAAGTTTTTGTTTTCCTAAAGAGTTTTATAGTTTTAGCTCTTTCATTTAGATCTCTGATCCATTTTGAGTTAATTTCTTATATGGTGTAATGTAAGGGTCCAATTTCATTCTTACATAAATCATATGCATGTGATTTCATTCACAATCATGGCCTCCCCATATCATTTTTCCCCATATCATTTGTTGAAAACACTATCCTTTCCCCCATTTCATGGTCTTGATGCCAATTAGAAAATAATCTGATCATATATGCAAGGGTTTCTTTCTGGACTTTTTACTCTATTCCATTGGTCTCTATGTCTGTCTTTATGCCACTACCACATAACATAGATTACCATAGCATTGTAGTAAGTTTTGAAATTGGGAAGTATAAGACATTCAACCTTGTTCTTTTTCTAGACTGCTTTGGCTATTTGGGGTCCCCCGAGATTCCATATGAATTTTGGGATTTTTCTATTTCTGCAAAAAAAAAAAATGTCATTGGGATTTTAATAGGGATTGCATTGAATCTGTAGATCACTTTGGGTAGTATGGACATATTAAAAATATCAAGTCTAATCCGTGGACACAGGATGTCTTTCATTTTATCTGTATCTTTAATTTTTTCAGCAATATTTTGTAGTTTTCAATGTACAAATCTTTCACCTCTTCAGTTGTTTATTCCTAGGTATTTTATTCTTTTCGATGCTATTAGAGATGGAATTGTCCTATTAATTTTCTTTTTAGATTGTTCATTGTTAATGTATAAAAATGCAAATGATTTTTGTGTGTTGTTGTTTCATCCTACAACTTTGCTGCAGTTAAGTGCTGTTTTTATCCCCATTTTACAGATGGGAAAACTATAACACAGTGTGGTTAAGTGATTTGCCTAAATCACTCATCTAGAAGTAGGGGAGCTGAAGTTGCAATCCCGCCATTCTGTTTCCATACTCCCTTCTCTTCACCATTACTTTTCACTGACTCTTTTGAAAAAGTAATGCACAATTACTTACAGCACAGGGTAAATCCAGAATCCAAACTCAGGTCTGACTCCACAACTTTGCTTTTAACTACAACTGCATTCTGACAGCCCTAGGACACCCCAAACACAAATCCATCAATTAAATACCTTGGCTAATCAGCAAAGAAGAAATTCAAGCTTTTTAAAAAGTAAATTGATCTATGGAAAAGGTGAATGAATTCAACCAAAGGTGGGTAGGACACTAGAGGTGGGGTGACACCCATCCTGGTTTTCCTCTGAATCATTCCAGATGATGCATATGGTTTAGATTAGGAGTCCTCAACTCCAAGGCCATGAACTGGTACCAGTCCATGGCCTGTTAGAAAATGGGCCACACAGCAGGTGGTGAGTGGGAGTGAGCAAGCATCACCACCTGAGCTCTGCCTCCTGTCAGATCAGCAGCAGCATTAGATTCTCATAGGAGTGCAAACCCTATCGTGAGCTGTACATGTGAGGGATCTAGATTGCACATTCTTTATGAGAATCTAATGCCTGATGATCTGAGGTGGAACAGTTTCATCCCTAAATCATACCCTCCACACCCCCCAGTCTGTGGAAAAAATTGTCTTCCATGAAACCAGTCCCTGGTGCCAAAATCGTTGGGGTTTGCTGGTTTAGATGACATGTTTTAGACCAGCCTACGTGTCCTCAGTTGGTTAGAATTCTAAGATGAATTTTAAAAGGCTACAAAGGAAGGTAACACCTAACCAAATTTCTCCTGAATCCTCCCTGCATGTATTTTACAGCCTCTCTCCTCTAGAGCCATGTGGAGTTGGCTGCTTAATGAGGACTCTGAGCTGCAGGGTGAAGGTTCCAAATCCTGCGAAAAGCCCGGGGTGGCTTCCAAGTTTAAGTGCCAATGAAATGACACCAGCTGGCCTTATTGGAATCCATGGGACTCCCAAGCTGCCCAAGAGGTGGTCACTGTACCTTACAAAGGAATGCCATGGACCCATCCCAAAGGCCTTGGGCATCAATCCCAAAAGGCAACGAACTTGAACTACACAAGCCTCCTCATTGGCTGCTGCTGTGGACGTTGTAAAAGACCCTGCCCAATGGCTTTGGGCCCGAGTAAATTTTGGCTTGGCTGACCTAGTCCACTAAAATGAATTGGGCATGACCAAGGTGCAGGGATGCCAGCCCTTCCATTAACAGGGAAGCCATGCAGGAGCAGCAGAGAGGGTCAGCAAAGCAAGGATGCAAACAAAGGCTCTTCTCCAAATGGGCCAGTTACAGGGAGAGGAGAGGAGGAAAAGGGAGAAGACGAATCTTGAGATCCTTAGGGGATGGGTTTCTTTACAAATCCATCTTCATGATTGCAACGAAGTCCAAGGAAAGGGCTCATGATGCAACTAAGCAGATGTGAGCACAGCATATGAATACTTCTAGGACATCCATGAACCTCAGCCTCTCACCTGTAAAATGGGGTTAACATGCCTCTTCGCTCCTAATAACTACAAGGAATTACTGTAATGATCAAATGACAGGATGTGGGAGGAAACAGAAAAAAGTTTACATTGTTAAATACCCTTATAGGAACATGGGTATAATCTCATAGCACAGGCCTGGGATCATGTGGAAGGTTGGTAAAAATGGGGGTAGAAATCAAAGGAGCCTTCAGCTTTGAATGCAATGCTATAATTTTGTTTTAGGGTAGTGAATTCATATATAATCTCTATAATTGTAAAGGCATATATATGTTATAAGTACATTGGGCTCTTTGTTAAATGGGACAGAAAGTGTTCTCTTATAACTTCCTCTTGTAGAAAAAGACTAGAACCACACATGCTGTGTTAATAGGAGTTAATTCCAAGGGCTGTAATTGTTTTACATTGTACATCTCTATACTTTAAAAAATAATAATTTAGAAGGAAGATAAGGCACTCTTCCTAGTAAAAGGTGAAAAGGTCTAGAAGATGGAGATACATGAGAATATAGAAGAAAAGAAAGAAGGAAAAAGAAAAAGAAGAGCAAGCAGGAAAGAAAGGCAAGAAAGAGAAAAAGAAAAGAAGACCTCAAGTCTTCTTGTCAGAGGTGTGTAAACCTGGGCAACTGCACCTTGAATAGGAGCTGGGTAAAATAAGGCTGAAACCTATTGGGTTGCATTCCCAGACGGTTAAGGCATTCTAAATCACAGGATGAGATAGGAGGTCGGCGCAAGATACAGGTCATAAAGACCTTGCTGATAAAACAGGTTGCAGTAAAGAAGCTGGCTAAAACCCACCAAAACCAAGATGGCGACAAGAGTGACCTCCGGTCATTCTCACTGCTACACTCCCACCAGTGCCATGACAGTTTACAAATGCCATGGCAACATCAGGAAGTTACCCTATATAGTCTAAAAAGGGGAGGCATGAATCATCCACCCCTCGTTTAGCATATAATCAAGAAATAACCATAAAAATGAGCAACCAGCAGCCCTCAGGGCTGCTCTGTCTAAGGAATAGCCATTCCTTTGTTCCTTTACTTTCTTAGTAAACTTGCTTTTGCTTTGCACTATGGACTTGCCCTGAATTCTTTCTTGTGTGAGATCCAGGAACCCTCTCTTGGGGTCTGGATTGGGACCCCTTTCCTGTAATATTTTTAGAACAAAGCTGTGGCGTAAATAGATGATAGAAGCAGGGATCATAATTTTCTTTCAATGGAACAGAACAGAGCCCTCAAAAATGATGCCGCATATCTACAACTATCTGATCTTTGACAAACCTGACAAAAACAAGAAATGGGGAAAGGATTCCCTATTTAATAAATGGTGCTGGGAAAACTGGCTAGCCATATGTAGAAAGCTGAAACTGGATCCCTTCCTTACACCTTATACAAAAATTAATTCAAGATGGATTAAAGACTTACATGTTAGACCTAAAACCATTAAAATCTTACAAGAAAACCTAGGCAATACCATTCAGGACATAGGCGTGGGCAAGGACTTCATGTCTAAAACACCAAAAGCAATGGCAACAAAAGCCAAAATTGACAAATGGGATCTAATTAAACTAAAGAGCTTCTGCACAGCAAAAGAAACTACCATCAGAGTGAACAGGCAACCTACAGAATGGGAGAAAATTTTTGCAATCTACTCATCTGACAAAGGGCTAATATCCAGAATCTACAATGAACTCAAACAAATTTACAAGAAAAAAACAAACAACCCCATCAAAAAGTGGGCAAAGGACATGAACAGACACTTCTCAAAAGAAGACATTTATGCAGCCAAAAAACACATGAAAAAATGCTCATCATCACTGGCCATCAGAGAAATGCAAATCAAAACCATGGTGAGATACCATCTCACACCAGTTAGAATGACCATCATTAAAAAATCAGGAAACAACAGGTGCTGGAGAGGATGTGGAGAAATAGGAACACTTTTACACTGTTGGTGGGACTGTAAACTAGTTCAACCATTGTGGAAGTCAGTGTGGCGATTCCTCAGGGATCTAGAACTAGAAATACCATTTGACCCAGCCATCCCATTACTGGGTATATACCCAAAGGACTATAAATCATGCTGCTATAAAGACACATGCACACGTATGTTTATTGCGGCACTATTCACAATAGCAAAGAGTTGGAACCAACTCAAATGTCCAACAACAATAGACTGGATTAAGAAAATGTGGTACATATACACCATGGAATACTGTGCAGCCATAAAAAATGATGAGTTCATGTCCTTTGTAGGGACATGGATGAAACTGGAAAACATCATTCTCAGTAAACTATCGCAAGGACAAAAAACCAAACACCACATGTTCTCACTCATAGGTGGGAATTGAACAATGAGAACAATGAGAACTCATGGACACAGGAAGGGGAACATCACACTCAGGGGACTGTTGTAGGGTGGGGGGAGGGGGGAGGGGGGAGAGACAGCATTAGGAGATATACCTAACGCTAAGTGACGAGTTAATGGGTGCAGCAAAACAACATGGCACATGGATACATATGTAACAAACCTGCACATTGTGCACATGTACCCTAAAACCTAAAGTATAATAAAAAAAAAAAAAAGTGCTTTTAAAGTGCTATCAGTCTTCACATGGTAAATGCACATGCCAATTTAAAACTAATCTTGCAAATATCCACCTCTTTACAAGGGGTAAGAAGGTATGTTAGAACAAACTGTTAACTGTGTTGAGGAGAATGGACCGATACATCTTTGCATGAAACCCAGTGACAAGCTCAACTCTACTGATGGAAAGAAATTCAGACTCAGGATCATTCTTACGGGACTGGGGTGGCATTTACATTTGCACCAACCAAGAAAGAGAAGATGTGAGGATGTTAAGAGAAAGTAGCTACAGGAACAAGACAGTGGAGACCATCTAGAGGCTCTTTAAATAACAATATAACAACATCCATTTGAACAATGTGCTAACCTTTGAGACTCTTCTAAAGGCAGGTTTGGCAGCATCTCAGCCATCAGCTTCTTACTCTAGCTAGGAAAAGTAAGAAAACTACAATTCTTTTTTTCTTTAATTCTAACACATTGACTTCTATTCGAGATAGGACAGTAGGCATTAAACCTCAGCGCAGTGGGGTACCATCAGAAGGGTTTTGAGCAGAGGAGCTATGCGTGGTTTATTATCTGTTGTGTGTGCCCCCACCAGATCGACTCTCTGCGCTTCTCCATCCTTCTCTCTATCCCAGGAGGCCAACCTCTACAAAGTTCATTCCCTGGGCCTTCCTGCTGTCTACATTTGAGCTGGGTTTGGTCAATGGAAGGTGCCAGAGGAAACGGAAACAAGGAGAGGACAGAGAGGCTGCGGTATTTATTCTTTATTCATTCATTCATTCGTTCATTCTACTGCAGGCCTAC
This sequence comes from Symphalangus syndactylus, assembly GCF_028878055.3. Taxonomy (NCBI): domain Eukaryota; kingdom Metazoa; phylum Chordata; class Mammalia; order Primates; family Hylobatidae; genus Symphalangus; species Symphalangus syndactylus. The sequence continues at coordinate 105,571,023 of NC_072423.2, read as the reverse complement.
TCCTTCATTCATTCCACTCAGGGGCTCCTGGCAGATAGCCCTTTCCTACAGCCACAGCTTTTCCTGGGGACTGGTAACTCTTCCCTGTCTCTTCTGATCATACTAGCTGCAGCACAGCAGAGGGTCCAGGAAGGCAAGAATAGATTTGGGGACAGTAGTTGAAAACTGTTCTATGTCCAGGAGAGAGATGGTGACGGTTTGGTCCAGGGTTTTGTAGTCTGTAGTGGCAGAGACAGAAAGAACCAGGTAGATTATGAAAACATTAAGGAAATAAAATCTCTCAATCTGTGGTCATGGATCAGACATGAGGGTGAAGAAGACTCCTGAGTTTTAGGTCTGAGAAATCTGATGGATAATGGCCATTTGCAGTGGTAAGGAGCACGTGGATTCCTTAACCTCTCCCATGCAAACTTACTTCATGAGTTACTGAGTTGTGGGGAAGGACGGGAAAGATCCTCATTTTCTTTCTGCCATTCACTGTGAGATGGCAGGGGAAGCAGCACCCGGACCTGGGCAGTGGAGGGCGTTTTAGGGGGGCTGTGGCTCCATGCAGTGGAAAGGACTATTTCCTTAGCATATATTTGAATAGCAAGAGCAGCTCTAGACATCTAATCTTCATCTGCAGAAAAGTCACATGCTATTTTTCTTACAGCTAATGAAGACAGATCAGGCAAAGCAACTTAAAAATTTCATTTTTTTTCTAGCCCTCTTAAGTACCAGAAAAAAATAAATGTTAGATATATAATTATTGTGCATTTTGAGAAAGAAAAATCTTATACACAAAGAACATTTTCATAAATCACATCTATGATTTAAAAAATATGTTTTGAGCAGACACAACTGTGCTTTATTCTGCATCTGTTTCACATATACAAATGTGTCAGGTTTACATAAACCACACTGATACAGATGAAAAATAAGGGAAGAACAAGATTAAAAATAGCTCTTATGGTATCAGTAACACGTCTTTTATTATTATAATATATGATAGCGTTGCAATCAATCACTCTTACACTGCATTGGCTAGTGACCTCGAGTACCACAAGGGAAGAGCTAGCCAACATCCAGGAATCAATTCTTCCAGCTTAAAAAAAAAAATCTTCAGTATCACATGTTTGGGTATCTGGTGACTATTTCAAAATTGTGAAATGAATCAATCTCATCTCCCAAGTGTTCCCAGGTCCTGCTTTCATATGTGTTCTTTTTACATGATACTCACCCAGGGCAGGAGTGGTGAAGGGAACAACAACCTGTCCCTTTTCTGATGCTGCTACAGATAGATCATCTATAAATGCAACCACCAAACCAGCCCCTGGTAGCTTCCTAGGCCTGAAAGATAACACTGCTGATTTGTACTTTTATCAATCCTTTCTCTTACTATCCTTGACTAGCTGAGCAGATTGCAGCTGGACTCATTTTTTTCCTTCAACTAAAGAAATATTTAGCTTTTATATTATGATTGTAAAAGTTGTAAGGTAGGAGGATTTTAAAAAAAAATACATGCAAACGATTCTAGTAAGTGAAACTCTGCTTTCTTACTCATTGACTAAAGGAAGCATTTTTTTCTCATAAACTTGGATTATTTCTATTTCTCCTAATGCTTTAGCTTTACTTTGTGTGCCCTCATTAGCTCCAACCTTGAAGCCTACTGTTCTATAAGAAGACACTCTATTGTTTCACCAAGGGCAAATTTACCTGGGGATAAAGGATTGTTCTGTAATGCAAATATTTACCCCAGATGATATAATATTTTACCAGTTTTGATTTTCAAATCTTGGGGTTGCTTAAAATTTTCCTGTCATCTTGTTGTCTCATTGTAAAGCCTTTGGCATTTTGTACATGTGAATCAGAAGATTATTTTTTTCATTCCCGAAGGGTGACTCTGCGTAATCATGTTAAGATATTCCTTTGTTGTGGCTCTGTTCTAGGTGTGACATTTATCCTTTCAGTTCCAGTTTAAGTTTGTTGATTGCCCTTTGCATTTTCATGATGGTCATGTGAGGCCTCCCTGGCTAGAAAAGATGAACATTTGAACTCCCTAGCTCCTGGTTGGGCCCATTTCCTCTGACTTTTTCATATCTACTATAGTGCAGTTCAGTAAGAAATAGGAACAATCTCATGGAGAAATAAGCAGGAAAGAGAATTCTGGAGAATTCTCTTCCTTACTCCTTTCATTCCAGTCTCGCAGGGAATGCCCTCTTCCCATCTAAGAACTGACTCAAAAGGCAGTTGCTATAGAGAAAAATCCCTCCAGACCCAGCTGCTCCTGGCTTCCTATCAGTGGTTAAGAGCTCCTTCCTCCACAGTGCATTTGTAAATCACAAATGCTCTCCATTAAGCCAGATGACAAGTTCCTGGAGGCTGAGGGGCTCTGCGCTTGTCTTCTTGAAGGGTCCTCCCTCATGATTGAATAAACATTTGGTGATTAACTGCTAGTTTTTATTTTGGTTTTTCACCCTTTTAATATCTGCTCATCCATGGAAAATGTGGATAATAAATGGAAATAAAAATTTAAAAATCAACACTGAATCTCATCACCAAGATATACTATCTTGTATCCTCAGTTCTCTTATCAGGAACATTTTCACACAATAAAATACAACAAAATACTTTTTCCTCTCTGTGCCATGACATATCTATAGATATAAGGTGCCTAATTTGAGTTTGGGGCTACTGTATCTGGTTCCACTGTTACCAAGGTGAGGTCTAAGTCTACAGTGCAGCAAGATAGGTCAACAGACTGAGGAGTTCTACCAATTTCTAGTCTTCCTCCTGCTTGTGTCATCTACCATTGACTCTATGCTCCCCTAGAAAGACAGGGAAGTCTTCAGTGTCAGAACATAAGTGAGTTTCTTTCAGTTCCCTAAACATACAATCCTCCTATTCCCTGGCTTCCAGGCTTTTGCACCTTCTGTTTCCTCTGAAATGCTTTTCTCCTTTCTGATCCTCCCTCTATACCACAGCCTCTGTGGAACTTGGCTATTTCCTGCTCAACCTTCAGCCCTTCAAGATGGAGACGGGTTTCCATCTTATGTGCTTTCCTAGCACCTTATGCTTTCCCGCTCAGTACCTTACATACTGATTATAACTTGGCCTATACACCAGCATCCCTGCCAGGTTGGGACATTCATAAAAACAAGCATTATGTTTTTCTTGTCCACCATTGGATTTTTAGCACAGTGCTTCTAAATGGTGGGCATTCAATAGCATTGCTAAATAAATCAATGAATGAAAGCACAGAAATAAAACAATAAAGTTGAAAGATTTTCAAAGTCTTCTTTGCTTTTCCAGGATGGCAATAGTCATTGTGCATAAAGTATTTTTCAATTAATTTGATTTAAATGTCATCCACTCATTCCTTCTTCTTCTAGACACAGAAACCTAAGGTTTTGATTAGGAAATCATTGTTCCCTTCCTCCCAGGCCATGTGGATTAAATAAGGCTGACTCCATCCCTCACTTCCACGGGTATAAAGAAGACCCAAGTCAAATTAAAAGATTGAGCCTTGAGATTTTTACAGGTACTATTGGAGAAAAAGGATTTATCTTTCTATTGGGGTTGCTGAGTTGGTAGAATGAGGCCCAAAGCTGTTGATGGCCATCTTACTTCCACATAGGGAGAACTTTCCTGAGAATGAAGACAACACAAAGAAAAGCAGAGCCAGGAATTACAGAGGTACAGTTTCACAATGTCTCCATTCAAATATGTTTTCTAAAGCAATACTACCCTCGAGCTTTTGTTACTTTTATACCTTGCAGTTATAAACCTCATTTGCTTAGTTCAATTAGACTTGAGTTTTTATCACTTGATATAGAATCTTACCCCTTTTATTCCATTCCATGCAGTATGTGTAGGAGGATTGAGGACAAGACTCCAATTAAGGGATCCTTCCTAGACTCTCTCCAGCCATTGCTCCATCCCATAAAGCCAGGAGGAAATTGATCGCTTGGCACCTACATTCACGGTGACCCACTTCTCCAAAAATTTCACCATTGGATGGCCTCTCTTGTCACGACACCAAGGCCTCAGAGGTATGAAAAACACAGACCTCACCCAGAAGAAAAAGCTTATCCTCTTTCAGAACGCATGACTATATGTCAAGATAACGATCTTCAGCTCTGCTATGAGGAAACACTTACAAGCAGCCCCTCCAGAATCACAAAATCTACTTTGCCAGACATTCCTGGTCAGGGAGGGAACTGGAGAATCTCTTTGCTACATGACTTCTACATTCTTTTGGTTCTGAAATATAAAACTTACAAAATTTAAATTTCATCCCCAAATTCCTAAATGCCTGTGAGGTGGACCCACTGGGTTAACTTCTTATGGGCAGTACCGGCCATTTGGCAAGAGCTGAGCCACCTTCAGGTGAAGGTGCTCTCTCTTTGAGAAACATGGATGTTGCACTTGGATGGGAAGCTCTGGGAAGACATTATAAAACTTACTTAGGAAATAACCACAACCCTAATACCATAGACATACAACAGTCCACTTGGCGGAACACCTACCTGAGGAATTAGAGAAAAAAACCTCCTAATATTCTGCTAGACATTTGAAAACCTAGCTCTATCCAAAAAGATCCTATGAATATATAGACACACTTTGGCACACAGATACAGACACACACACACAAACACACACGTATTTCTTCAAGCAGAGTAGAAAAAGGCAAAGTGAATTTTTCTGGTCTGGGAATTTTTACAAAAATTCTTACAAAAATGTAAAAATTAAGTCCCATTCAGTTCGACTCATCCAGAATTCTCTTTATTGAAAATAAGAAATGTATAGGAAATTAGGACTGTCCTAGAAGTCCTTGGGATACATGCATGGTTATATCCATGGGGTATTGCATCCCATATAGGAAGGATGGGAGGCATAAAAATGAAGCCAGGGCTTGGGTCCTATCCTCTGAAAGCAAATAGAAATATTACTAGACACTTAAAAATCCACAATTCATTAATGCTCAATCAATTATTTGAGCTACAAGATGCTTTGACTTTCTGTAGGGCTATTTGCAAAATTAATGCCTCATGACTGGAGATACCCGGTATGCACAATAGTCTTCTCTTAATAACCTATGAGATAACTTTAATCCCAGGAAAAGGAAGACACAAATACAGTCATGTGCCTGTGATCAAAGACAGACTGCACAGAAGATGATCATCCCATAAGATTATAATGGAGCTGAAAAATTCCCATCACCTAATGATGTCTTGATGATCCTGACCCTGTGTAGACCTCGGCTAATGTGCGTGTGTGTGTATGTGTGTGTGTGTGTGTGTAAGTTTCATAGTTTTTAACCAAAAGGTTTAAAAAGTAAAAAATATAAAAATGTTTAAAAGTAGGAGAAAGCTTTTAAACTAAGGATATAAAGAAGGAAAATTTTTGTATAACTGTACAATGTGTTTGTGTTTTAAACTATGTGGTTACAAGAGTCATAAAATTAAAAAAAGATTAAAAGTAAAATGGTTGCAGTAAGCTAAGCTTAATTTATTGAAGAAAGAAAAACATATTTCAATAAATTTAGTGTAGCCTAAGTCTACATTAATAGTGTTTATAAAGTCACAGTAGTGTACAGTAATGTCCTAGGCCTTCACATTCACTCACCACTCACTAACTCACCCCAAGAAACTTCCAGTCCTGCAAACTCCGTTCATAATAAATTTTATACACAGGTGTACTATTTTTTATCTTTTATATCATATTGTCACTATAATTTTTCTATGTTTAGATACACAAGTACTTACTATTCTGTTACCATTGCCTACAGTATTCAGTACAGTAACATTCTATACAGGTTTGCTAGGAATAGGCTCTACCATATAGCCTAGGTGTGTAGTAGGCTATAGCTTCTAGATTTGTGTAAGTACACTCTATGTCATTTGCACAATGATGAAATTGCCTATTGATGCATTTGGCAGAACATATTAAGCAACGCATAACTGCGTATGAAATCATTAATGACTATGCGCTTACGTCTGTCTTCCTCCTTCCATGAAACTCATTGGGGTTGCATGCGTGATTAAACCATACCACCTCTGTTCCCAGGTCTCATGGCATGGTGGTACCTAGGCATGGCATGCCTAGTGGTTAGAAGCCTAGTTACTAACTAGGATTTGGATCCCAGTTCTGCTGTTTGTCACCTGTGTGGACTTGAGAAAATCACTTAACTTTCCTAATTCTTGGCTACCTTTTTGGATAATGATGTTGTTAATAATAGTACTTGTCTATTAGGATTGCTGACAATGTTACATGGGATAGTGTCTATAAATTGCCAGCATTACCATTTAGCTTCCAAATGGTGGCTTTGTTGAGGAGCATCTTCTTGGAACCGATGTTCTCAAGGACACTGGAGAGAAAAGGCTGGTCTTAGCCACCTGATGTTCTCTCCCAGCGTTAGGAGTGGAGACATTTCCAGACAGATCTGGTGCTATTTTCATTGGGCTGGAATGGAATGTACCTGAACATGGAACCTTTGAAAATGACAAACCAGGAATAAGAAGAGACACGATAAGAAGCTATAAGCCAGCAGGGCTGCTCTCCGAGGGCTGAGAGCTTCGTAGGAGAGGGGCCAGATCTGTTTGGCTCACCACTGTTTCTGTGGTACCCTGAACAGTGCCTATCACAAACTGGGGCTTGATCAATATTTGTTAAGCAAGGGGGGGAAAGAACAAGCAAGTGATTACTGACCAAATGCTAGTCTCCATCAGGGCCACATCGTGGGAAGTCTTGGCAATGCCACCAGTGAACATAGGCAGGGTTAAATGCCACTTTGCCTCAGCACCACAGATGGACATTGATGGTGACAAGCTACCTTGTTAATTAGAGCCCCATGCTTTGTCCTGACTGGGTGGGTGAATAATAATGCCACAAGAACTTTAGCAAATAAACTCACTGCAGGTCTCAGGAGTCACCACAGCACAGTCATCACTTTCTATATATTTTCATTTATAATGATTTCCACCGGCTAATGCCCAAATAAAGGAAAAACAAATACCTAGCAGTCAACAGTTTTCTGGCATGTGGCAGACATTTCTAATCCATCATGACACTGTATTTTTCTTTGGCTTAGTCTCAGACGCTTTCTCAATGTGACATTCCAGAGAGCCACGAGCAGTCAACTGGAGCTGGCCTTTGAGGTGGAGACATTCTGTCATCTTTCTTCTCTGTGGGTTTCCCTTTACACCATTGTAATAGTCATTTGTTATCTTTCCTCTGCAGCATCCACTCTTCCTTTCTATGATAACATCCTAATTTTCATTTAAGGACCATTTCTTTTCCCTTCCTTATTGTCAACCAGTGACACTGACTCCATACCCGGGTCTGGGGCTAGAGCACATGACCAGTTGGCTTCCTCCACTCCCCTAGCCCCCGGGATTGGTTTGAGGATGGGATGAGTCAGGCCAATCCAAGCCAATGCTCTTGGATTTTTGTTGAGCTGGTAGGGAAGCTCACCCTCATTCTGGACGTGTCATAATCATGAGAACTTAGAGTAGCCAGGCAAACACCAAGGACACTGGGAATGAAACGAAGGAGGCAGCAGGCAGAGCAGAGGGACGGAGAGAAGTGAATTCTAGTGATATCATTTAAGTCCCTGGATCCAGTCATAACTGAAGTTAGATATTCCTGGAACCAAGGGTTATAAATAAAAATGCCTTTTTTTGTTTTGTTTTTTTTTTTTGGATGTTCTGCAATCCGAAACCACGAGAATAAGACTTAAAGAAATATCTATTCTGGAACATTTCTCCTATTCTTCCAAGTTGTGTGTCCTGGGAAAAGACCCTCGAGCTCCCCCTGCCACACACACACACTGTGGCAAATTTGACTTGGCCTAGCTGAGGAAACTAGGCCATCAGGGGAGGCCATCTCCTCCCAGGAGTGGGGGAGGGCACCATCTAATGCACAGAAGTGATGTCCAGATCCACAGAGGTGGATCAGGGCTCATAAGCCTGGAATCTGACTAGGCATCTACAGCTTGGATTTCCTCCCCATTCTCCTGGCCACATGAATGTCTTCGGTGCTTAGAAACTCCACCTTCCAGAAATATCGTTTCTAAATCTGCCAACTCCGACTATTTAAAATTCTGCAACTAAACCCTTTGGGAAAGTGAGAGCAGAGCTAAACCTCAACTCTACATCCTGAACTACACCCATGAGCAAGCAGCATCAGCCCATTTCCTTCTCATTTGTTCATTTCTCATATATTCAGAAAATACTTTTCAGTGCCTCTGAGAGTCAAGCACTGGTCTCACTGTTTAGAAGACATCAGTGGACAAAATAAAGGCTCTGCCTCATGGAGCTTACATTCTAGAGACAGAGATAGGCAAACAACAATAAACATGATGATAATCCCATTATGTAGAGTATTGGAAGGTGACGAGTGCCACTGGAAAAAACAGAACAGGCTAAGAGCCATCGATGATGCAGTTTTAACCTTTTAAACAAGATGTCAAGGTGGGCTTCCCTGGCAGTGTGACACTGGATTCTAACCTGAAGGAAGCCAGGACTGATGCATGCAGAAAGTCAGGTCACCCAGGCAGAAAGGGACCAGTCTCTTAGAATTGTATCCCAAGTTCTTGAACTTGTGAACTTCGCATTTTTTCTATCAGCCAGTATTTGTCAGTAGTTCAGGGCTATATCTAAATACAGACCAGTTCAACTGAATTTTTTTTTTTTAATGCTTTAAGTGTTTAGGGAGGGGAAAGGTGAAAACTGCTTAGATTTGGCCTCGAGCAGCTGGGGAGTGAGGCTGGTGGGAGGCATGCCAACCTCGCAGTTTGCCTTAATGCCGCCCTGCTGGGCATCGATTCCGTAAATGTCTAGAAAACTGAGTCAGTACTAAAGGATTCTGACAAATGAGGGAGTCAGCAGCAACACCTGACAGGAATTTTTTTTTTCTTTATTTTCTATATTTTCTTTCTCAGTCGCAGCTGGAGACGCTGCCTCTGGCAGGGCCAGAGACTGGCAGATCCTGGAGTCCTGGGCCTGGGGATGCCCAGTGGGAAGGGACCTCCTTGGCACTCGGCGGCCAGAGGGCAGGGGTTCTGTGAGCTGGGCATCCTTCCCATATGTGTTTAGGCTTTTTCATTCCTGACCTATCCTCCCTCTGGCCCTCCTGCTTGACAGAGATTTATGTGCCTGCGTCACACTCACCCTGGATCCTTTGAGGAAAACATAAAACAAATCTCAAGGATTTGGGAGGGAGGGGCCGGTCCTGGGTTCCCGTGGTGAAAGTCAGAGGCATCTACAAACAACCTCCACTGGTTCAAGGTGCATCTTGCGGCTGGAGGCCAAATCTCTGCCCTGTCAAAGCCGGCCACAGCCACAAGCCTGGGACTCAGCCAGAGGCGGCTTTGGAGTGTCCGTTCATGAGAGTCTAACAAAGGAGGCCGCACGCCTCCCATGTGTCTACCGAACGTCCAGTGAGGGAGTGGGGTGGGAAGGAACTGCCCTGTGGCCAGTGGGGCTGGACCTCTGGCCTCAGAGAGGTGCAGGTTAGAGTCAGCTCCCCGTATCCGTGAGACCCTGGGCAAGTTCACTGCCTCTTCTGACTCTCCTCATCTGTGAAATGCAGTAATCATAGTTACAGAGAGAATGAAATGATCTAAAGCTTAGAAAGTCTTTTGTCCCCTTCTGGGCATATCATAAGCACTAACATGTCATTTGCCGACGTTATGGTTATTATTAGATAACAACAGATGCATGCACACACAAAACACACAGCACTGCCCGGAACCTACAGGCTCGCTCTGTCTCTGAAAATTTTTCTTTGGAGCAGTCCCTTTGGAATGCGATGAATAAAACTCTCCGTTTTATTACTTTATTATTATTCTGCGAATCTGTTGGGGTGATGTGACTTGTACCACCAGTGCTGGCTATAACCGGGCAGTTAACCTGTCTCTTTATGGAGAGTAAAAACTACGCACGTTGGCACCAGCCCAAGGCCTGGGAGAAATCAGGTTATGAAAACAGTCTTTAATAAAAGTATTCCCCTTCTCCTCCACATCATGACCTGGTCCTCATTTCAGCACTAAGGACACATTGATTTTGTTAACCAAGTCCACTGGGAATTATCAAAAGATAAATCATGTAGGTGCATGCTCAACACCGTAGGATACAACACACAGACACATCACACACACACACACACACACACACACACACACACACACACACACACACACGGAATGGTACCTGCCCTCAAGGAGTTTAATGGCTATGAGAGAGGGAGACGAAACAAAGAAATTAAACATAAAGTAGAAAATAATTAGTTACCTGTTCACCTCCATGTGTCCCACTTTTGGGACACCATCACTGTGGAAGGGACGTGTCCTCATGTGTTATTCATTTAACACTTAGTGAGCACCTACTGTCCACAAAGCACAGTGCCAGAGATTGAGGGGAACTCAGATGAAAAGCACATAGAACAAGATTTATCACCCACGAGGAATATAGAAAAAGGGCTGTGGACGATCAAAAGGAAGAGGATTTGTTCCCACCTGAGGCCACGGGCAGGTGGTTTCCTAGAGGGCTGGCATCTGAGTGGAGCTGAGAAAGTGGAGCAACACTGGAAAAATGGGAGACACCCTCAAATTTAGGGAGACACTGCAATGAAGACCTGGCTCTGCCCAGAGCCATAGCAGCTGCACCATGATACACTGCCCTTGGCCCTTAGCCCTTCAGCAGCATCAGACAGAAGCAGGAGTTCTGATGCCTGCTAGAAATTCATTTCACAGGGACTGACCGCATGGTTCTCGTCCGAAGGGCAAGATGGCAGTAAGTCTATTTCTTTTCCCTTTAGACTGGGTCAGTTCCATTGTTCTGTTTTCACTTTCACTAATTCTATTCTCTGTCATCTCTATACAGCAAGTCTACAATTTATACAGCAAGAATCTATACAGCAAGTCTACAATTTTCTATTACTGTATTTTTGGTTGTATATTTTCCATTTTTATAACTTCTATTTTTTGTTTCAAGAAAATTCAAAGTTGTATGTCAAAACATTTTTTTGATGGCTGCTGAAAATTCTCATCAGATAATTCCATCATCTGATTCTTCTCAAGGTTGACATCAGTTAATTATCTTTTCTCACTCAAGCCATGATTTCCCTGGCTCTTTGTATGATGACTGAGTTTAGATTACATCCTGGACATTTGGCTGTTATGTTAGGAGACTCTGGATCCTGTTCAATTCTTTTAGTTTAGCAGGAACTCACCCTGTTTGGGGTTTAGCACGCAGGCTCTAGATTACTTTATAGGTACAGGGCTATGCTTCCAATTGCAATTTAATTTTCAGAGTCTTTGAGGTGCTATTTTGCTCTAGGCGATTTATCTGGTGCTTTGGGGGCTCCCACTGGTTCTCCTGGTGCTGCCTGAGAGGGTGGAAGGAGTCTCCCCAGGCTAGGCAGCCTAGTATTCTAGGTGGGGAAAGGGATGCTCTGGTCCACAGGGATAAAGAGCGCTTCCCAGTCCAGGACAGGCCAGGCCACTGAATGAGGCGAGACTGTGCTTGCTAGTACCACCAGGCTCCCTGATACCCTTCAGTGGGGCTGACAAGGAGGCTTCCCACCTGGGTCGCTTGTGGCAGGATCCATCTTGCCAGTGCCCCTAGCCACCTGTTATCTCCCAGTGAAGGACAGGAGCCCCAGTAGACACAAGGAGAGCTTTCCCCATTCACATAGTACCCATGCCAGTGCTTCTGGGTTTGCCTGATGTTGGCAGGACTCCTATTCCATCTGGTGGGAGAATGCGCCCACTTGGGGCACCTCCTGTTGCTAGGTTGTATGTCAAAAAGAACTGGGCTAGGCTGCCTTCTTATCTCAGGTGGGGGGCAGGTGTAAGATGACCCATTCTATGCTGTTCTTCCAGTCCTGGGGTCCCTCACCAGTTCACCTTCACCCTTCCAGTGTTCAGCGTTCTCCTCTCAGAGCCAAGGTTAACCTCTCCTCTCTCCTTTTCTGTTATTCCCAGGGTTTATAGTTGTGCTTAGCAGGGAGGAGCAGGGAGAAACAAGTCTACATTCTACTTGAATGAAGTAGAAAGTCTCATGCTGCTTGATCAATGTTTGAGTCTTTGTCTGCTCACCACATCATTGGCACCATAAGCTGAGCATCACATCTTTTCTTACTCTTGCTCCAGAGCTCAGCACACTAATTTGCATGCAGGAGCTGCTCCATGACTATTTACCAAATAAATGAATGGATAGATGAATTTGTCAAAGGGATCTAGGCTAATTGTTGTCCCTTACTGAACTGAAAAATCAATGAATTGACTGTCTCCCCCTTTCCAGTCCCATCTTAGCATAATCTCACACACCACGGCACATAGACACATAACCCTCATAAGCTCATCAGGATTCTCCCCATCCCATCCCACTGGGCTGTCCCCCATCCCAACCCCCTGCCCATTTCTTTCTTCTGTCTCTTGAAATTCTCAACCACCGTTCACTGAAATAAAGGCTCTCACCATCCTTTGATGGGCTCAGCTCTCCCCATTGGCTTTGTCATTTCCTCCTACCCATCTTCCTTCAATGCCCCCTTTCCACAGTAGCACATTTCATTGTTTGCTTATCATATAGGACACAATATGATGGTCATTTTTATATTATATCATAACTATGATATAAATATAATACAAATATTTTATATGTTAATGACAAATTATTTTCATGGTCTCTCACTCCTCCCTATCCAACCCTGACATTAGGAGAGAATTGCATGAATTTTAACCATCCCTGGAATTTTGCTCCATCGCAGACCCCACAGCCCTGACAGCATGGATATGGTCAATTTATATTTGATTAACTGTAGACACAAAAGGGTCTCCATCAGTTCCAGCAGAGGGATATCTGAATGAGAGGGAATCTATAGACACACAGAAAGTCTCCCTGTCTGGACACAAATATGCTTCTCATAAGACATTAAACCCATTCAGAAATGGCAGTGAAACATGCGTAGATGGGAAGCAAGTGAGACCAAGGTGGTGGAAGACTTCATTGCTTGGGAAGAGTGGCATTAAGAAGTGGAGAGTGTCATGGAGGTGAAATTTCACCTAGATTCATCTGGAACACTATCTGTGCTCAATTAATCATGTCTGCCTTAGTTTGTGGGTGGAAGGTGGGAGGTGTCAACAAAATAGCCAAAATAGCCCTGTAACTGGTGACTGATTTAGGAATGCATGCATCTGTCTTTAACTGAGCAGTGGTCTGTAAATGAACTTTTCTGTAATAAACAAGGCAAAGAGATTGCCTTTGGAGAGCACGTAGTGTTACTGGTGAACTAACCAAATAGTCGATGGTGGGCTTGAAATCCTTAGTAGGCCTGGCCTTGTCTCAGACAGAGAAGCCCAAGGTTCCCTTCTAGGCCCAAGTTCCATCCTCATAAGATGCCAGGTAAGCTGGCAAAAGAAAATCCCCTGTGTTTCTTCAGGGCTGAAGATTTGAAACATTGCTTTTAGTATGGAAGTGCCTTTGTTTCTAGAAATGGGCTGGAAATGAGACTATTTTGGTGCCAACAAGAAACAAATGGAGCCAGAAAACTAGCCGAGTGATGCCTTCTTTGCCACCTGGCTTAGCCTCACCCATCTTTCCCACTGCACTTGAGTCCCACGTCTTCCGGGAGGCCCCGGGTTCCGTCCGGCTCATCACAGTGGGCTCTTCCTCCAAAGTCATCTATTACCACCCATGTCAGAGGTTACCAACTGCCATACTGAAGACTGAATTTGGCCCACAGCCATAACTGTGTTGGATGGGACTGTGTTTTTAGATTTGCTCAATTTGAAGCTAACTTTTTTTAAGTGGAAGATTTTGTATTTTTTAAGATCCCATTTTTCAGATTTCTTTGAAAAAATCAGAGGCTCCAACAGTATCACTGGTGACACCAGGCTAGAGGAGAGGAGAGGCTGATGGAGCCCTCAGGTGAAGCTCAGACTCTCCAACGTGCCACATCATCTTCCAGGCCCTGAGGGGTTTTATTCTATTTTTCCCCTTCAGGTGTCACCAAGGATTGCCTTGTCCTGTAACATATATTTTCTTTTTTCTTTTTGCAACAAAGCCTCACTCTGTCACCCAGGCTGGAGTGCAGTGGTGCAATCTTGGCTCACTGCAACGTCTGCCTCCCAGGTTCAAGCGATTCTTGTGCCTCAGCCTCCTCCTGAGTAGCTGGGATTACAGACACGCACCACCACGCCTGGTTAATTTTTGTATTTTTAGTAGAGACAGGGTTTCACCATGTTGGTCAGGCTGGTCTCGAACTCCTGGCCTCAAGTGATCCACCCACCTTGGCCTCTCAAAGTGCTGGGATTACAGGCATGAGTCACCGCGCCCGGCCCTATAACATGTATTTTCTTATGTGTTCATCTTATCTCCCTAAAAATATAAAATGCAAAAAGGCAAGAAGAGTATTTAACGCCCTTTGCATTCTGCCCCTTTCCTACCCTATCCAGTGCACCAAAGCTCCTCTTCTCATCCACGTGCCTAAACACTGGGTACAGTGACAAAAAGTCCTACCATTTATTGAGTACTTACTATGTGCCACCTCTGAGCTCAACACTTAAAAACTCGCATCTCAATCCAAGTCACCATTTTGATTAGGGAATTATTATCCCCATTTTACAGATGAGCAAACTGTAGCTCAGTAAGATAAAGCAGTTGTCCCACATGTCCCACCTGGGTATACCTGGGATCTGAACTCAGCTCTTCCTGTTTCCCGAGCTCATATTCTTTTTGATGCATGACACCATCTCTCTATAAATACGTAGCACGGACCGTGTCTGGCTACCTGTCAGGACCCATAGGAGTTGCATTGCCAGTACAGGCCTGGTTTGCCATCTAGCTTCAGTTGGAAAGTAAAGGTAGGAGAATGTTGAATAAAACATTTGCTCTCAAATTGGGGGAATTTTCCTCCAGAGAACATTTGACAATGTCTGGAGACGTTTTTGGTTGTCACAGGCAGGGCAGGGAGTGCTACTGCTGTCTAGTGAATAGAAGCCAGGGATAATGCTAAACATCCTACAATGGCCAGGCACAGTGGCTTGTACATGTAATCCCAGCACTTTAGGACGCCAAGGTGGGCAGAACACTTGAGCCAAGGAGTTCGAGACCAGCCTGGGCAACATGGCAGAACCCTATATCTACAAAGTATACAGAAATTAGCCAAGCATGGTGTTGTGCACCTTTGGCCCCAGCTAATCAGGAGGCTAAAGCAGGAGGATCGATCACCTGAGCCTGGGAGTTTGAGGCTACAGTGAGCCATGATGACACCATTGCACTCCAGCCTGGGTGATAGAGTGAGATCTTGTCTCCAAAAATAACCCAAAAAAACTATGGGACAAAGAATGATTCTCTCAAGTGTCAACAGTGGCAAGGCTGAGAACCTCTGAGTAAGAGATCCCATTCTATCTGCAAGTTAGCTCCCAGAGTTCTATACTGGGCTTGGGTTACAGACATTCTGTCAAGAATTATGTGTTCATTTTGTTCCCAGAGCCTTGGCATTCTCCATCGATTTTGAGGCCGTCTTTGAAATTTCATATTATTTTTCAAGAGCCATCTACTAACAATTGCTAATTTTCTCTTTCTTATTCAAGGTAAAATTAGAGTCTTTCTGGGGTGAGTGTATCCATAGGGTTATCAGGGTTGATACTCACCCCAAAGCTTTCTGACTTCTTCCCAGAAAGGGCTTTTTAATACCAGCCAAGAATAATAGTATTTAAGGAACATAAACCACCTCTTGCTACTCAGAATGCACCCTTCATTTTAATTCGCTTCCAGCATTTTCTCCAGTTACTTTATTACCATGGGATACTTTCTAAATAGGCCAAGGGATCATCTTCCAAACAGGAAAATATTTGAATAGCCCCACCAAGTCTGTAGATCATCTAAGGCTGATACTATTATTAGATAAAAGTTAAGCAATTAATTAAGTCACGTGGGTTCCTTGATTAGAATCCAGGCATGGCTTAATCAAAACTTATCAGGACTCTTTAAGTCAGGGGTCCCCAACCCCTGGGCAACAGACTGACACTGGCCTGTGGCCTGTTAGGAACTGGCTGCACAGCAGGAGATGGGTGGCGGGCCAGGGAGCATTACCACCTGAGCTCTGCCCCCTGTCAGATCAGCGGTGGCATTAGATTCTCACAGGAGCACAAACCCTATTGTGAACTGCACATGTGAGGAATCTAGGTTGCAGCTCCATCTGAGAATCTAATGCCTAATGCTTGATCATCTGAGGTGGAACAGTTTCATCTCAAAACCATCCCCCTCGCCCCAACTGGTCAGTGGAAAAATTGTCTTCCATGAAACCAGTCTCTGGTGCCAAAAAGGTTGGGAACCATTGTGCTAAGTCATGATTCAACTGAGTCATGAAACTGAAAAGCTTAGAGGAAGGGTGACTTCAGGCATGGCTGGATCCAGGTGTTCAGAAAGCATCACCAGGATCTGTTGTCTCTTAATTTATCTGCCCTACTTCCTCTGTGTAGGCTTCACTCTCAGACTTTACTCTCATGGCTGCCCTCATCAGTGTAGTAGTTCTAGTCCAGTGGGGAAAAGGCAGTGACAGTCCTAATAAAAGTCTCAGTGTGCTTCTGATGGAATCATATGCCCATTCCTGAGCCAATTACTGAAGCCAGGGGAATGTGGCACTCCACTTGGCTGGTGCCTCATCACTGCTGTTAGTGGGCGGATGGGTCCTGGCAGCCAAAATCAGTGACCAGTTAAGAGCAAAATCAGTAGCACCCATTCAGCAAGGGTTTCAGCGTGAAGAGTCAAGCACATAGCAGTTCGCCAGGAGGGACAGGCCTAGCCCTGACTTGCAGAGCGACCCTGAGGAGGACGCCTGTCCCCCGAAGACCCTCAGAGTCCCAGCCACTGCAGAATACTTTCCTCTATGGATGCCCTCAACACTGGCTTCAGTTAGAGAACAAGTGCTCCACCAAACACAGCAAAAGAAGAAAAACAGGACAAGGGTCAGCAGAACCTTCCTGCTGCTTTATGTCTTTTCTGGCAGTTACGACCAGCAAATCACTCAGGAAAATCTGCTCGGTTTAAAATTTCATGGTAGCATAAACCACTCATTTGAGTAGATTCTGATTAATACCCTTTAACACCAAAAGGGTCCTGTGCCAAGGAGAACAGCCTGAGGAAGAAGTCCTCCAGGGTCTGATGAAGATGGATGGAAAGAAGGAATAGAGAATATAGCATGTGCACTGGGCCAGACAGGCTTGTCTTTTCCCCATGGGATAAAATCATTTTCTGGTGGTCAGATTGGGTGGAGTGTGGAACTGTTATCAATATTATGATAAAATTATGTTCTTTGCTGAAAGCATGAAGGCTGTAATTGTTGATTTCATCCCCTGACGTGGCCAATTATGGGTACATATATGGGTAGTAACTCGGTTGGGCTCTTGGCATTACCTACCAAAAAGAGTTGGCTAGAAATACTCGGGTGGCTATTAGAAAAGTAGGATAAGCACGAAGTCTTGTGGTATGTGATGCACTGAGGTTGTAATTGCATTACCCAGCAAAGTCTGTGGATCTCTTAGTAAATCCATTGTCTCTAAGCCTAAAACTGAAAAGGCTTGATTTCCATCTAGAGAGTGACAGGGGATTAGATGGTAAGGCCTATGATTTCTTCCAATTGAAGCGCATTACTCAACAGTCAAAGGTGACAACATGTGGTCACATTTAAGCCAGAGCCTAAGAGCTGAAGAGGGAATTAATAAATGGAAGACAGGAAAGCATTCCAAATGTAGTCCAAAAATAAAGAGATGGATGATATGCACAAGAGGTTAAGAGACATGGAAAATGGAGTGAGAAAGTTTAACATAAATTTAATCCAAGTTCTGGAAGGTGATAAAAGACAAAATGGGAAAGAAGTACTATCAAAGAGATAATGTTACCAATTTTCAAATTTAGCATATACCATAGATGCTCCATGGTGAAGCTGCTGAAAACCAAAGAAAATGAAACCATTTTAAAAGCCGGCAGTGATAAAACACAGATTGCCTACAAAGGAGCAGCCTTTGGAATGGCTGCTGACTTTTCACCCACAAGGATACCCAAAGGAGTAGATTTTCTTCAGAGGGCTGAGAAAAGTTACTGTCAACCTAGAGATTAATACCAAGTGAAACACTCTTTCAATAATGGTGGTAAAATAAAGATAGAAACAAAAAATGGAGAGTATTTATTCACAAAATAGAAACCTACAAAATAATCCTTAAAACCTAAATTCTAAAGGATCTATGTTGGGCAGAAGAAAAAATTATGCCAGATGCAAATCTGATGTATGAAGGAAGAAGAAGTAAAGACATGGGTAAATTAGTAGGCTGATCTAAACAAATATTAATCTTATGAAGTGATAATAAAAGTAATATCAAATGAAATGCAGCGAAGCAATAATACGAGCTGAAACAAAAATACTGGACTATATGAGAAAAAGAACTCCAGCTGAAGCAAAACTAATGAATAATAATGAAAGAAGGATGATCTGGAAATGAAATCACCCAAAAGTCTGTGGATTATTCAGGAGGATGAAAACCATATTAATTAAATTTGGATTTTGTTAAGCTAAGTATGCTTATGAAAACTGTGAGTGTAACTACTAAAAGAATAAGCATGGAACATACATCCGCTGAAGAAGTAGCAACTAAAGATGAAATAAAGAAAAGAGGTCAAAAGAAGGCAAAAAGAAGAATCAGAAGATGTAAGATAAATCAAAAGCACATAATGAGGTTGTAGCAATAAACTTAAATGCATCAGGATTCACAATTTATACAAGTGGATTGGTATTTCTAAATAAAAGACAAAAACTTCCAGGCAGAGCTGGATTTTTAAAGCTCAATTGTATGCTGATATAAAAAAAATAAAACTTAGACATGGAAGAAGTGGACAAATCCACCAGCATAACAGGAATTGTTTTAACATAACTCTCTCAATAACTGACAGATCAAGCAGACCAATACATCATTCATAATTCAAAAAAGACAATTAAAAATCCTGATTTAATAGGTTACATAAATGTTGAACCAGTCATGGGGGCTCACACCTGTAATCCTAGCGCTTTGGGAGGCTGAGGCAGGAGGATCACTTGAGCCCAAGAGTTCAAGACCAGCTTGGGCAACATAGGGCAATCCTCTCCCTACAAAAAATAAAAAAATTAGCCAGTTGTAGTGGCATGCCTACGGTCCCAGCTACTTGGGAGGCTGAGATGGGAGGAGAGCTTGAGCTGGGGAGGTCAAGGAATGAGCCAATGCCACCACACTCCAGGGTGACAGAGCAAAACACTGTCTCCAAAACAAACAACAAACAAACACTGAAACCAGCAATTGGAGCATACACATCCTTTTCAAGCACAAAAACTTGCCACATATTATGCCACAAAATGAGCCTCAAAAACTTCATAAACTTTATATCCCCTGCACCATATTCTCTGACCAATATGTGCTTAAGTTAGAAAATGTGGGAAAAAAAAAAAGAGAAAAACTGCATATATTTGGAAACGTTAAAAAAAAACTAATGTGTCAATGAAGAAATAATCATGGAAATCAGAAAATACTTATAATTAAATATATAGGAGGCAGCTAATGTAGTATAACAGAGGAACTGTACTTTCAGTGTTTCATTAGAAATAAGAAAGCCTCTGATTTAGTGAACTAAGCTCACTGATTTAGTGAACTAAGCATTCAACTGAAAGAATTAAGAGGGAAATGCCAAGAGGAAAACAAGGAAAATAAAAGGAAAGAAATAATGAAAGTAAAAATCAACAAAATAGGAAACAAAAACATATGAGTGAAGGTCAACAAAGTTAGAAGTTGGTTCTTTGGAAAGATTAATAATACACAGAGAATTATTGTTAAAAATTAATCAGTAAAAACAGAGATAATGTGGGAATAATATTACAAGTGAAAGAAAACATTACAAGTGCTGCAGAGATTAATAGTTAATAGGTTATTATGGATAACTTTATGCCAATAAACTTATACGTTTTCATAAAACGGATAAATTTCTAGAAAAACAAAACCTACCAAAATTGACTCAAGAAAGGAGAAAAAGTGGAAATAGTCTGATCACTGTTTTTAACATCATATTAATAGCTCAACATGTTAAGAAAAGAAAACACTGGACCCAGATGGCTTTACAGGCATGTTCTACCAAACGGATAGGAACATCTTTTTTATGCAGACTTTTTACACAGACTTTTGCAGAGAATTCTTTTTATTAGGCTGATTCCAAACGAAACTGCTGCAAACAAAATCCTTAATGACAATAGTTGAAAAGTATTCTGTCTAAAAATATTTTTAGAAATCAATATAAGAGAATAACTTTATTATTTGAGTAAAGAAAACATTTTTAAAATAAGATACAAGCACAGCAAAGTAAAAGACTACAGTTTTGACAACATAAAAATAGATAAGTGTTTCACGAAAAACAACAAACAGAGAAGATTTTTGTAACACAGAACCAACAGGGAATTAGTATACAGAAAAGACAAGGGATTCTTTAAAAATCCGTGATCAGAAGTCATAACTCCATAGAAAAAATTCATAAACAGGAATTTAATAGGGAGGAAATAAATAAACCATAAACATCTTAAAAGTTGATCAACCTTGATTAGTTATTAGATAAATGTGAATTTAAATCACATTAAGATGTTACTTCAGATGGGGCATAATTTAAAAATCTGACCATACCAGAAGCAGGCAAGAACGTGGAGCAATGAGAATTCTCATTATGTTGTTAATGGAAATATGGATTGGTATAGCTACTTGAAAAACATTTTTATATTAATCAGTAAAGGTGGCTATGCACAAGCACCAAGACCCAGAAATTTCAGCCTTTGGTTGAAAAACTCTTGCAAGAAACTCTCTCTCAGAAAACTCTTAAAAATGTGTGTCGGGAAACATATACAAAAATGATATGGCAAGATTGTTCATAAAAGTGAAAAACTGGAAACAATGTCCATGAATAGGAGAAGAAACAGGTCAATTGTGGCGCATTTGGACCATGAACGCAACAGTTAAAAGGAATCAGCTAGAAACTGATGCCTTGACACCCATGAATCTCAATGCAATGAAAGACAAGTTACAAAAGAATGCAAATAAAATTAATTTATGTTAAGTTCAAATTCAAAGTAATGGTTTAATTATTAGGGGATTTGTAAATAATGGAACAACCACAAAGAAAAGCAAGGGAATAAGAAATTTACAATTCCGTGTATTGGTCACCTTAGACGGAGGTAAGAAATGAGATGCAATCAAGGGGATGCCCAAAGAGGGTTTGGAAGGTATTGGAATTTTTTAATTAACACGGGTACTCAAGCTTTATTCTGTTATTCCTTCTTAAACTGTGCCCACGCATTTCACAAGTTTTGTGTTTGTAATATTTACACTTAAAATAGCACTTAAAACTAAACGGCATTTTCTCAATATTAGAAAGACTCTAAAAATAAGCAGGACTTTGTTTTAATGTGTGTTTTGAATGTCCTTAAATCAACTGGCAATACTGTGCTCTTTGAAAAAAATGCTGTAATTCCCAATGAAATTAAGAACAGGATAGTGATATCATTACTATTATTTCACAGTCTTTAAAATGTAGCCAGTGAAACTGGATGATAACATTAAATTAAAAGTATTGGAAAGGAAAGAGCATAGCTATTAATTTTTATAGGTTTTTACTTGGCCTTGAAAAGTCAAGAGAATCCGAAAGTTAGTTTTTTAAAAAATAAAATATATTTAATGAAAAATTAACAGAGCCAGGAAGATAATTAAGTAAATTACTCTGGATTAAAATAAATATATAAAAATAAAATTGTATGCAGAGTCTTATAAAAAATATACCAGAAAAATATCAGATTCGAAACATATTTTAAAAACATAAGATACCTAGAAGTAAACAGTACAACATATTCAGGAACTACCTAAATAAAACTACATAATTATATTATAAAACTATATAACATAATTATAGGCCACATTTAGGACCTAGCTAAGTAAAACTATATAATTTATACAAATAAAGACAAATAAATTAAGAGATGTACCATATATACTTTTGTGTAGGAAAACATAATATTATACCTACTTTCTTCAAAACTAATCTGAAAAGTAAATACAGTCTCATTATCTAGGGACTTGACAAAAGTGTTCTGAAATTAGTCTGAAAAATAATCAGAGAATTTTGTAAGGAAAAATTTGTTTTTTTATTTTCTTTTGAGATGGAGTCTCGCTCTGTAGCCCAGGCTGGAGCACAGTGGTGCTATCTTGGCTCACTGTAGCCTCCACCTCCCAGGTTCAAGCGATTCTCCTGCCTCAGCCTCCCAAGTAGCTGGGACTACAGGTGCGCAACATGACATTTGGCTAATTTTTGTATTTTTAGTACAGGTGGGATTTCACCATGCTGGTCAGACTGGTCTCAAACTCCTGATCTTAAGAGATCCACCCACCTTGGCCTCCCGAAGTGCTGGGATTACAGGTGTGAGCCACGGCACCCAGTGGAAAAAATTCTTAAAAAGAAGAGTAATGCTACAGCAGAGATTTATCAAACTCCTAGATATTAAAATACATCATAAAATGCAGATGTCTAAAACAATATGACATTTATTCAGTTTATAAGGATATTGTACCCACATCAAAACTACAGGACACAAAAACAATGAGAAGAATCTTAGATGCAAGTAGGCAGAGGCCATTTCATGTACCAATGGATGGCATTTTAGCTGGCAGCAAACTTCTCAAAAACAACAGTATAGGTCAGATGTAAATTGAATAACATGCTAAAAATAGTGAGCAAAAATAAATAGTAAGTCTAGAATTTTCTCCTCAGCTAAATTGCCGTTCAAGAGCCATAGTAAAATAAAAATAGTTTCATACAAAGTGTGCAAAAATTTACCATTTAGAGACCCTTGCTGAAAGAACTATCCAAGAATGGATCACTGAGAAAAGGAATCTAAACTTCATAGAAGACAGTGGGATTAGAGAAGCGATGGTGAGCAAATCATGGAAATCTAAAGCAAGAACTGAGTGTATAAATAATAATTAGTAGTATTAATTCTGTAGCATAAAAAGGGTAAGACAAAACATGAGATTACACTAATATGTAATTAAAGCAAGTTAATGAGTAAAACATGACATATGTTTTGATTTTAAGTTAAGCACTCTTGTTACAAATATTTATTGATTCCTGAAACGATGTAAGAGAAATGTATAACTTTTAAACTAGAGGAGGAATTTAAAAAATTGTAAACAAAACAGATCAACAGTTCAACAGAAGGAAGAAAAGGAGAAAAAAAGGATAAGGAATAAACAAGATAAAGAAAATACCCAAATATACACAACTTTTACTTCTGTTTAAGTAGAAGGATATGATGCACCATTCTCTTATGTTGACAACAAGGAAACAGCAGAAAAAATAAAAATCATACTATTCTAAAAAGCTAGTAAAGAGCAGTTAGAAGCCTTGAATAACTGACTTGCAGAAAGAAAAGAGACCTTCATAAGTGAACAGAAAGCCTCAGCTTCAGTTTGGGTACAGATGGACAGAGGAGTGGGCTTCGACCATACACAGACATACTTTGTGCAAATGAGAAGAAATCAGCCAAGCTTTAGTTGAAAACATGGACAGATGCAACTGAGTCTAAATGCAAAAGCAAATCACTTAGCCCGGCAATTCTCACCCATCTTCTACGCCCTCAAATTTTGCCAAGAAAGTTTCAATATAGGAGGGGCAAGAAAATAGGATTCATGAATCCTGCCAGAGTTGAATTCAAAGATAAAACAAAAAATATTTGAAACCACGATCCAACCCCCTCCCAGCTCAAAAACTGGCAAAATCAAAAAGATTGATGATGTAATGAGAATAGCACTCTACCTCAGTGGTTTTTCTCCCCAAAACCCAAATCCAATCGTGAGAAAAACATCAAACAAATCTCAAATGAGGTGTATTCTATAAAATACCTGACCAGGACTCCTCAAAATTGTCAAGATCATAAAAACAAGGAAATTCTGAGAAATGGCCATAGACTAGAGGAGACTCAAGAGGCAGGATGACTAAATGCAACGTGGTATCTTGGATGGGATCCTGGAACTGCACAGGGACATTATGGGAACACTGGTAGCATCTGAATAAACTCTGGAGTTTAGTTAATAGTAGTGTACCAATGCTGGTTTCTTAGTTGTGACAAATGTACCATGGTAATGCAACATGTTAATAAATGATGAACTGGGTGAAGGGTGTGCAGGAGATCTCTGTACTAGCCTTTCAACTTTTCTATAAATCTGAAACTATTCTAAAACAAAAATGTTCTTTTTTAAAAAAAGAAAAAACATCTATTTACAAAATACAAAACGGTTGTGAGTAAATTAAAGATAAAGATAATTGGCATACTGATAACTAGAAAATATAGCTTGGAAGAATTTTGAAAAGACCTAAGTAAAGAGAGATACTGTGTTCATGGATTCAAAGTCTCAATGTTGTTAAGATGTCATTTCTCTCCCAAACTGATCAACTGACTTAATGTGATCCCAATCTAAATCCCAGTGGGCTTTTTTTCTTGCAGAAATTGATGGGCTGATTCTAAGATTTGAAATAATATCCAAAACAACTTTGATTTAAAAACAGCAAAGTTAGAGGACTTATGCTGCCTGATCCCAAGATTTCCTTGAAAGAGTAAGAGTCGGAGGGTGGAGCCAAGATGGCCGAATAGGAACAGCTCCGATCTCCAGCTCCCAGCCCCAGCGACACAGAAGACGGGTGATTTCTGCATTTCTGCTTGAGGTACCAGTTTCATCTCACTAGGAAGTGCCTAACAGTGGGTGCAGGACAGTCGGTGAAGCGCACTGTGCGCGAGCCGAAGCAGGGCGAGGCATTGCCTCACTCCAGAAGCGCAAGGGGTCAGGGAGTTCCCTTTCCTAGTCAAAGAAAGGGGAAACAGACGGCACCTGGAATATTGGGTCAGTCCCATCCTAATACTGCGCTTTTCCAACGGGCCTGGAAAACGGCACACTAGGAGATTGTGTCCCGCACCTGGCTCGGAGGGTCCTATGCCCACGGAGTCTCGCTGATTGCTAGCACAGCAGTCTGAGATAAAGCTGCAAGGCGGCAGCCAGGCTGGGGGAGGGGTGCCCGCCATTGCCCAGGCTTGCTTAGGTAAACAAAGCAGCCAGGAAGCTCGAACTGGGGGGAGCCCACCACAGCTCAAGGAGGCCTGCCTGCCTCTGTAGGCTCCACCTCTGGGGGCAGGGCACAGACAAACAAAAACTCAGCAAGAACCCCCACAGACTTAAATGTCCCTGTCTGACTGACAGCTTTGAAGAGAGGAGTGGTTCTCCCAGCACGCAGCTGGAGATCTGAGAACGGACAGACTGCCTCCTAAAGTGGGTCCCTCACCCTCGAGCAGCCTAACTGGGAGGCACCCCCCAGTAGGGACAGACTGACACCTCATTCAGCCGGGTACTCCTCTGAGACAAAACTTTCGGAGGAACTATCAGACAGCTGAATTTGTGGTCTCACGAAAATCTGCTGTTCTGCAGCCACCGCTGCTGACACCCAGCCAAACAGGGTCTAGAGTGGACCTCTAGTAAACTCCAACAGACCTGCAACTGAGGGTCCTGTCTGGTAGAAGGAAAACTAACAAACAGAAAGGACATCCACACCAAAAACGCATCTTTACATCACCATCATCAAAGACAAAAAGTAGATAAAACCACAAAGACGGGGAAAAAACAGGGCAAAAAAACTGGAAACCCTAAAAAACAGAGCACCTCTCCTCCTCCAAAGGAACGCAGTTCCTCACCAGCAATGGAACAAAGCTGGATGGAGGATGACTTTGACGAGTTGAGAGAAGAAGGCTTCAGACGATCGAACTACTCTGAGCTACATGAGGAAATTCAAAACAATAGCAAAGAAGTTAAAAACTTTGAAAAAAAATTAGAAGAATGGATAACTAGAATAACCAATGGAGAGAAGGGCTTAAAGAAGCTGATGGAGCTGAAAGCCAAGGCTCGAGAACTACGCGAAGATTGCAGAAGCCTCAGCAGCAGATGGGATCAATTGGAAGAAAGGGTATCGCTGATGGAAGATGAAATGAATGAAATGAAGAGAGAAGGGAAGTTTAGAGAAAAAAGAATAAAAAGAAATGAACAAAGCCTCCAAGAAATTTGGGACTATGTGAAAAGACCAAACCTACGTCTGATTGGTGTACCTGAAAATGATGGGGAGAATGGAACCAAGTTGGAAAACACTCTGCAAGATATTATCCAGGAGAACTTCCCCAATCTAGCAAGGCAGGCCAGCATTCAGATTCAGGAAATACAGAAAACGCCACAAAGATACTCCTCAAGAAGAGCAACTCCAAGACACATAATTGTCAGATTCACCAAAGTGGAAATGAAGGAAAAAATGTTAAGGGCAGCCAGAGAGAAAGGTCGGGTTACCCACAAAGGGAAGCCCATCAGACTAACAGCTGATCTGTTGGCAGAAACTCTACAAGCCAGAAGAGAGTGGGGGCCGATATTCAACATTCTTAAAGAAAAGAATTTTCAACCCAGAATTTCATATCCAGCCAAACTAAGCTTCATAAGTGAAGGAGAAATAAAATACTTTACAGACAAGCAAACGCTGAGTGATTTTCTCACCACCAGGCCTGCCCTAAAAGAGTTCCTGAAGGAAGCACTAAACATGGAAAGGAACAACCGGTACCAGCCACTGCAAAAACACGCCAAATTGTAAAGAACATCAAGGCTAGGAAGAAACTATAGCAACTAACGAGCAAAATAACCAACTAACATCATAATGACAGGATCAGATTCACACATAACAATATTAACGTTAAATGTAAATGGGCTAAATGCTCCAATCAAAAGACACAGGCTGGCAAACTGGATAAGGAGTCAGGACCCATCAGTGTGCTGTATTCAGGAAACCCATCTCACGTGCAGAGACACATATAGACTCAAAATAAAGGGATGGAGGAAGATCTATCAAGCAAATGGAAAACAAAAAAAGGCAGGGGTTGCAATCCTAGTCTCTGATAAAATAGACTTTAAACCAACAAAGATCAAAAGAGACAAAGAAGGCCATTACATAATGGTAAAGGGATGAATTCAACAAGAAGAGCTAACTATCCTAAATATATATGCACCCAACACAGGAGCACCCAGATTCATAAAGCAAGTCCTCAGTGACCTACAAAGAAACTTAAACTCCCACACAATAATAATGGGAGATTTTAACACCCCACTGTCAACATTAGACAGATCAACGAGACAGAAAGTTAACAAGGATATCCAGGAATTGAACTCAGCTCTACATAAAGTGGACCTAATAGACATCTACAGAACTCTCCACCCCAAGTCAACAGAATATACATTTTTTTCAGCACCACACCACACCTATTCCAAAATTGACCACATAGTTGGAAGTAAAGCTCTCCTCAGCAAATGTAAAAGAACAGAAATTATAACAAACTGTCTCTCAGACCACAGTGCAATCAAACTAGAACTCAGGATTAAGAAACTCACTCAAAACCGCTCAACTACATGGAAACTGAACAACCTGCTCCTGAATGACTATTGGGTACATAATGAAATGAAGGCAGAAATAAAGATGTTCTTTGAAACCAACGAGAACAAAGACACAACATACCAGAATCTCTGGGACACGTTCAAAGCAGTGTGTAGAGGGAAATTTATAGCACTAAATGCCCACAAGAGAAAGCAGGAAAGATCCAAAATTGACACCCTAACATCACAATTAAAAGAACTAGAAAAGCAAGAGCAAACACATTCTAAAGCTAGCAGAAGGCTAGAAATAACTAAAATCAGAGCAGAACTGAAGGAAATAGAGACACAAAAAACCCTTCAAAAAATTAATGAATCCAGGAGCTGATTTTTTGAAAAGATCAACAAACTTGATAGACCGATAGCAAGACTATTAAAGAAGAAACGAGAGAAGAATCAAATAGATGCAATAAAAAACGAAAAAGGGGATATCACCACCGATCCCACAGAAATACAATCTACCATCAGAGAATACTACAAAAACCTCTATGCAAATAAACTAGAAAATCTAGAAGAAATGGATAAATTCCTCGACAAATACACCCTCCCAAGACTAAACCAGGAAGAAGTTGAATCTCTGAATAGACCAATAACACGTTCTGAAATTGTGGCAATAATCAATAGCTTACCAACCAAAAAGAGTCCAGGACCTGATGGATTCACAGCTGAATTCTACCAGAGGTACAAGGAGGAACTGGTACCATTCCTTCTGAAACTATTCCAATTGACAGAAAAAGAGGGAATCCTCCCTAACACATTTTACGAAGCCAGCATCGTCCTGATACCAAAGCCTGGCAGAGACATAACCAAAAAAGAGAATTTCAGACCAATATCCTTGATGAACATTGATGCAAAAATCCTCAATAAAATACTGGCAAACCGAATCCAGCAGCACATCAAAAAGCTTATCCACCATAATCAAGTGGGCTTCATCCCTGGGATGCAAGGCTGGTTCAACATACGTAAATCAATAAATGTAATCCAGCATATAAACAGAACCAAAGACAAAAACCACATGATTATCTCAATAGATGCAGAAAAGGCCTTTGACAAAATTCAACAACCCTTCATGCTAAAAACTCTCAATAAATTCGGTATTGATGGGACGTATCTCAAAATAATAAGAGCTATCTACAACAAACCCACAGCCAATATCATACTGAATGGGCAAAAACTGGAAGCATTCCCTCTGAAAACTGGCACAAGACAGGGATGCCCTCTCTCACCACTCCTATTCAACATAGTGCTGGAAGTTCTGGCCAGAGCAATCAGGCAGGAGAAGGAAATAAAGGGTATTCAATTAGGAAAAGAGGAAGTCAAATTGTCCCTGTTTGCAGATGACATGATTGTATATCTAGAAAACCCCATTGTCTCAGCTCAAAATCTCCTTAAGCTGATTAGCAACTTCAGCAAAGTCTCAGGATACAAAATTAATGTAGAAAAATCACAAGCATTCTTGTACACCAATCACAGACAAACAGAGAGCCAAATCATGAGTGAACTCCCATTCACAATTGCTTCAAAGAGAATAAAATACCTAGGAATCCAACTTACAAGGGATGTGAAGGACCTCTTCAAGGAGAACTACAAACCACTGCTCAATGAAATCAAAGAGGATACAAACAAATGGAAGAACATTCCATGCTCATGGGTTGGAAGAATCAATATCGTGAAAATGGCCATACTGCCCAAGGTAATTTATAGATTCAATGCCATCCCCATCAAGCTACCAATGACTTTCTTCACAGAATTGGAAAAAACTACTTTAAAGTTCATATGGAACCAAAAAAGAGCCTGCATCACCAAGTCAATCCTAAGCCAAAAGAACAAAGCTGGAGGCATCATGCTACCTGACTTTAAACTATACTACAAGGCTACAGTAACCAAAACAGCATGGTACTGGTACCACAACAGAGACATAGATCAATGCAACAGAACAGAGCCCTCAGAAATGATGCCGCATAGCTACAACTATCTGATCTTTGACAAACCTGACAAAAACAAGAAATGGGGAAAGGATTCCCTATTTAATAAATGGTGCTGGGAAAACTGGCTAGCCATATGTAGAAAGCTGAAACTGGATCCCTTCCTTACACCTTATACAAAAATTAATTCAAAATGGATTAAAGACTTATATGTTAGACCTAAAACCATTAAAATCCTACAAGAAAACCTAGGCAATACCATTCAGGACATAGGCATGGGCAAGGACTTCATGACTAAAACACCAAAAGCAATGGCAACAAAAGCCAAAATTGACAAATGGGATCTAATTAAACTAAAGAGCTTCTGCACAGCAAAAGAAACTACCATCAGAGTGAACAGGCAACCTACAGAATGGGAGAAAATTTTTGCAACCTACTCATCTGACAAAGGGCTAATATCCAGAATCTACAATGAACTCAAACAAATTTACAAGAAAAAAACAAACAACCCCATCAAAAAGTGGGCAAAGGACATGAACAGACACTTCTCAAAAGAAGACATTTATGCAGCCAAAAAACACATGAAGAAATGCTCATCATCACTGGCCATCAGAGAAATGCAAATCAAAACCACAATGAGATACCATCTCACACCAGTTAGAATGGCCATCATTAAAAAGTCAGGAAACAGCAGGTGCTGGAGAGGATGTGGAGAAATAGGAACACTTTTACACTGTTGGTGGGACTGTAAACTAGTTCAACCATTGTGGAAGTCAGTGTGGCGATTCCTCAGGGATCTAGAACTAGAAATACCATTTGACCCAGCCATCCCATTACTGGGTATATACCCAAAGGACTATAAATCATGCTGCTATAAAGACACATGCACACGTATGTTTATTGCGGCACTATTCACAATAGCAAAGACTTGGAACCAACCCAAATGTCCAACAACGATAGACTGGATTAAGAAAATGTGGCACATATACACCATGGAATACTATGCAGCCATAAAAAATGATGAGTTCGTGTCCTTTGTAGGGACATGGATGAAACTGGAAAACATCATTCTCAGTAAACTATCGCAAGGACAAAAAACCAAACACCACATGTTCTCACTCATAGGTGGGAACTGAACAATGAGAACTCATGGACACAGGAAGGGGAACATCACACTCCGGGGACTGTTGTGGGGTGGGGGGAGCGGGGAGGGACAGCATTAGGAGATAAACCTAATGCTAAATGACGAGTTGATGGGTGCAGGAAATCAACATGGCACATGGATACATATGTAACAAACCTGCACATTGTGCACATGTACCCTAAAACCCTAAAGTATAATTAAAAAAAAAAAAAAAAGAAAGAGTAAGAGTCATCAAGACTGTATGATAATGACATAAGTATAGATATATGGAAATAGAACAGAAATAGACATACATATAGATAATCAATTTATAGCAAAAGGTGGCAAGGGTGAATTAATAAAGGATGGTCTTTTCAACAAATGGTGCTAGAAAAGTTGGATATATTTATTGTAAAAAATGAACATCAACCCTTACATATAACCTAAACAAAAATGAATACAAAGAGGCTACAGAATTAAAGGCAAAAACTAAAACTATCAACTTTAATTTAGGTCACAATTATTGCAAGTTTGAAGTAGATGAAGATTTTTTTGATAGGAAAAAAGCAGTATGGGTAATGGGAATAATTCATAAAATGGAGTTCATAAAACTCAAAAACATCCGTTCTTCCAAAGTTACCACTAAGATAATTAAAAGATAGGCTATATACTAGGGGAAAATACAATACCTATATCTATCAAAGAGTAAAGAGCCAGGTGGGATGGTGCGCACCTGCAGTCCTAGCTACACGGAAGGCTGGGGCAAGAGGATCACTTGAGCTCAGGAGTTCCAGGCTGCAGTGAGCTCTGATGATGCCACTGCACTCTAGCCTAGGTTGCAGAACAAGACTCTGTCCCTAAAAAAAAAAAAAGTGTGTAAGTATAAAGCACACATAAAATTCAATAATAGTAAGATTAGCAATCCAATAAAAAAGGGTAAAAATTTCAAAATATAATTCACAAAAGTAGATATTAAAAGGCCAATTAGAACATAAATCAGTATCTTTTGTCACTTGACTTCCACGAGTTGAGAGAGGAAGCCTTCAGATGATCAAACTACTCTCAGCTAAAAGAGGAAGTTCGAACTAATGGCAAAGAAGTTAAAAACCTTGAAAAAAAAATTAGACGAATGAATGGCTAACTAGAATAAACAATGCAGAGAAGTCCCTAAAGGACCTGATGGAGCTGAAAACCATGGCACGAGAACTACGTGACAAATGCACAAGCCTCAGTAGCCGATTTGATCAACTGGAAGAAAGGGTATCAGTGATGGAAGATCAAATGAATGAAATGAAGCAAGAAGAGAAGTTCAGAGAAAAAAGAAGAAAAAGAAACGAACAAAGCCTCCAAGAAATATGGGACTATGTGAAAAGACCAAATCTACGTCTGACTGGTGTACCTGAAGGTGACAGGGAGAATGGAACCAAGTTGGAAAACACTCTGCAGGATATTATCCAGGAGAACCTCCCCAGTCTAGCAAGGCAGGCCAACATTCACATTTAGGAAATACAGAGAATGTCACAAAGATACTCCTTGAGAAGAGCAACTCCAAGACACATAATTGTCAGGTTCACCAAAGTTGAAATGAAGGAAAGAATGTTAAAGGCAGCCAGAGAGAAAGGTCGGGTTACCCACAAAGGGAAGCCCATCAGACTAACAGCTGATCTGTTGGCAGAAACTCTACAAGCCAGAAGAGAGTGGGGGCCGATATTCAACATTCTTAAAGAAAAGAATTTTCAACCCAGAATTTCATATCCAGCCAAACTAAGCTTCATAAGTGAAGGAGAAATAAAATACTTAACAGACAAGCAAATGCTGAGAGATTTTGTCACCACCAGGCCTGCCCTAAAAGAGCTCCTGAAGGGAGCACTAAACATGGAAAGGGACAACCGGTACCAGCTACTGCAAAAACAGGCCAAATTGTAAAGTCCATCAGGCTAGGAATAAACTGCATCAACTAACGAGCAAAATAAGCAGCTAACTCATAATGACAGGATCAAACTCACATATAACAATATTAACCTTAAATGTAAATGGGCTAAATGCTCCAATTAAAAGACACAGACTGGCAAACTGGATAAAGAGTCAAGACCCATCAGCGTGCTGTATTCAGGAAACACATCTCATGTGCAGAGACACACATAGGCTCAAAATAAAGGGATGGAGGAAGATCTACCAAGTAAAAGGAAAACAAAACCGGGCAGGAGTTGCAATCCTCATCTCGGATAAAACAGACTTTAAACCAACAAAGATCAAAAGAGACAAAGAAGGCCATTACATAATGGTAAAGGGATCAATTCAACAAGAAGAGCTAACTATCCTAAATATATATGCACCCAATATAGGAGTACCCAGACTCATAAAGCAAGTCCTTAGAGACCTACAAAGAGACTTAGACTCCCACACAAAAATAATGGGGGACTTTAACACCCCACTGTCGA
Organism: Symphalangus syndactylus; assembly: GCF_028878055.3. Classification (NCBI taxonomy): domain Eukaryota; kingdom Metazoa; phylum Chordata; class Mammalia; order Primates; family Hylobatidae; genus Symphalangus; species Symphalangus syndactylus. Next base: position 105,537,990 of record NC_072423.2, on the reverse strand, counting down.
CATTAGACAGATCAACGAGACAGAAAGTTAACAAGGATATCCAGGAATTGAACTCAGCTCTACATAAAGTGGACCTAATAGACATCTACAGAACTCTCCATGCCAAATCAACAGAATATACATTCTTTTCAGCACCACACCGCACTTATTCCAAAATTGACCACATAATTGGAAGTAAAGCTCTCCTCAGCAAATGTAAAAGAACAGAAATTATAACAAACTGTCTCTCAGACCACAGTGCAATCAAACTAGAACTCAGGATTAAGAAACTCACTCAAAACCGCTCAACTACATGGAAACTGAACAACCTGCTCCTGAATGATTACTGGGTACATAACAAAATGAAGGCAGAAATAAGGATGTTCTTTGAAACCAACGAGAACAAAGACACAACATACCAGAATCTCTGGGACACATTCAAAGTAGTGTGTAGAGGGAAATTTATAGCACTAAATGCCCACAAGAGAAAGCATGAAAGATCTAAAATTGACACCCTAACATCACAATTAAAAGAACTAGAGAAGCAAGAGCAAACACATTCAAAAGCTGGCAGAAGGCAAGAAATAACTAAAATCAGAGCAGAACCGAAGGAAATAGAGACACAAAAAAACCCTTCAAAAAATCAATGAATCCAGCAGCTGGTTTTTTGAAAAGATCAACAAAACTGATAGACCGCTAGCAAGACTAATAAAGAAGAAAAGAGAGAAGAATCAAATAGATGCAATAAAAACTGATAAAGGGGATATCACCACTGATACCACAGAAATACAAACTACCATCAGAGAATACTATAAACACCTCTACACAAATAAACTAGAAAATCAAGAAGAAATGGATAAATTCCTCAACACATACACCCTCCCAAGACTAAACCAGGAAGAAGTTGAATCTCTGAATAGACCAATAATAGGCTCTGAAATTGAGGCAATAATTAATAGCTTACCAACGAAAAAATCTCCAGGACCAGTGCATTCACAGCTGAATTATTCCAGAAGTACAAGGAGGAGCTGGTACTTTTCCTTCTGAAACTATTCCAATCAACAGAAAAAGAGGGAATCCTCCCTAACTCATTTTATGAAGCCACCATCATCATGATACCAAAGCATGGCAGAGACACAACAAAGAGAATTTTAGACCAATATCCCTGATGAACATCGATGCAAAAATCCTCAATAAAATACTGTCAAACTGAATCCAGCAGCACATCAAAAAGCTTATCCACCATGATCAAGTGGGCTTCATCCCTGGGATGCAAGGCTGGTTCAACATATGCAAATAAACAAACATACTCCAGCATATAAACAGAAACAATGACAAAAACCACTTGATTATCTCAATAGATGCAGAAAAGGCCTTTGACAAAATTCAACAACCTTCATGCTAAAAACTCTCAATAAACTAGGTATTGATGGGACAGATCTCATAATAATAAGAGCTATCTTTGACAAACCCACAGCCAATATCATACTGAATGGGCAAAAACTGGAAGCATTCCCTTTGAAAACTGGCACAAGACAGGGATGCCCTCTCTCACCACTCCTATTCAACATAGTGTTGGAAGTTCTGGCCAGGGCAATCAGGCAGGAGAAGGAAATAAGGGGTATTAATTAGGAAAAGAGGAAGTCAAATTGTCCCTGTTTGCAGATGACATGATTGTATATCTAGAAAACCCCATTGTCTCAGCCCAAAAACTGATAGGCAACTTCAGCAAAGTCTCAACATACAAAATCAATGTGCAAAAATCACAAGCATTCTTGTACACCAATAACAGACAAACAGAGAGCCAAATCATGAGTGAACTTCCATTCACAATTACTTCAAAGAGAATAAAATACCTAGGAATCCAACTTACAAGGGATGTGAAGGACCTCTTCAAGGAGAACTACAAACCACTGCTCAATGAAATCAAAGAGGATACAAACAAATGGAAGAACATTCCATGCTCATGGGTTGGAAGAATCAATATCGTGAAAATGGCCATACTGCCCAAGGTAATTTATAGATTCAATGCCATATCCATCAAGCTACCAACGACTTTCTTCACAAAATTGGAAAAAACTACTTTAAAGTTCATATGGAACCAGAAATGAGCCCGCATCACCAAGTCAATCCTAAGCCAAAAGAACAAAGCTGGGGGCATCACGCTATCTGACTTCAAACTATACTACAAGGCTACAGTAACCAAAACAGCATGGTACTGGTACCAAAAGAGAGATATAGACCAATGGAACAGAACAGAGCCCTCAGATATAATGCTGCATATCTACAACCATCTGATCTTTGACAAACCTGACAAAAACAAGAAATGAGGAAAGGATTCCCTATTTAACAAATGGTGCTGGGAAAACTGGCTAGCCATATGTAGAAAGCTGAAACTGGATCCCTTCCTTACACCTTATACAAAAATTAATTCAAGATGGATTAAAGACTTACATGTTAGACCTAAAACCATTAAAATCCTACAAGAAAACCTAGGCAATACCATTCAGGACATAGGCATGGGCAAGGATTTCATGTCTAAAACACCAAAAGCAATGGCAACAAAAGCCAAAATTGACAAATGGGATCTAATTAAACTAAAGAGGCTTCTGCACAGCAAAAGAAACTACCATCAGAGTGAACAGGCAACCTACAGAATGGGAGAAAATTTTTGCAATCTACCCATCTGACAAAGGGCTAACATCCAGAATCTACAATGAACTCAAACAAATTTATAAGAAAAAAAACAAACAACCCCATCAAAAAGTGGGCGAAGGATATGAACAGACACTTCTCAAAAGAAGACATTTATGCAGCCAAAAGACACATGCAAAAATGCCCATCATCACTGGCCATCAGAGAAATGCAAATCAAAACCACAGTGAGATACCATCTCACACCAGTTAGAATGGCCATCATTAAAAAGTCAGGAAACAGCAGGTGCTGGAGGGGATGTGGAGAAGTAGGAACACTTTTACACTGTTGGTGGGACTGTAAACTAGTTCAACCATTGTGGAAGTCAGTGGAGCGAGTCCTCAGGGATCTAGAACTAGAAATAACATTTGACCCAGCCATCCCATTACTGGGTATATACACCCAAAGGATTATAAATCATGCTGCTATAAAGACACATGCACACGTATGTTTATTGTGGCACTATTCACAATAGCAAAGACTTGGAACCAACCCAAATGTCCAACAACGATAGACTCGATTAAGAAAATGTGGCACATATACACCATGGAATACTATGCAGCCATAAAAAATGATGAGTTCATGTCCTTTGTAGGGACATCGATGAAGCTGGAAACCATCATTCTCAGCAAACTATCGCAAGTACAGGAAAAATACCGCATATTCTCACTCACAGGTCATACGTGGGAATTGAACAATGAGAACACATGGACACAGGAAGGGGAACATCACACACCGGGGCCTGTTGTGGGGTGGGGGAAGGGGGGAGGGATAGCATTAGGAGAAATACCTAATGTTAAATGACAAGTTAATGGGTGCAGCACACCAACATGGCACATGTATACATATGTAAAACCTGCACATTGTGCACATGTACCCTATACCTTAAAATATAGTAAAAATAAATAAATAAATAAAATAAATTAGGACTTATTAGGAATGAAGCAATAAAGAAGATTGAAGATTAGGAGCTATGTATTTAATTTAACACTAGAACGAGAACTACAAGGTAAAGCATAGATGGGAGAAGGAAGACAATAATAAAGTTAAGAGCAGAGCTTAATGAAACAAAAACAAATGATCCACAAACTAGAAGCTATTGGAAAGATGCAACTCTGAGAATATTGATAAAGAAAAAAAAAAAACAGAAAAAACAAATAACATTAAAAGGTCAAAATTAATTCACCAAAGTTGAAATGAAGGAAAAAATATTAAGGGCAGCCAGAGAGAAAGGTCGGGTTACCCACAAAGGGAAGCCCATCAGACTAACAGCTGATCTGTTGGCAGAAACTCTACAAGCCAGAAGAGAGTGGGGGCCGATATTCAACATTCTTAAAGAAAAGAATTTTCAACCCAGAATTTCATCTCCAGCCAAATTAAGCTTCATAAGTGAAGGAGAAATAAAATACTTTACAGACAAGCAAACGCTGAGTGATTTTGTCACCACCAGGCCTGCCCTAAAAGAGCTCCTGAAGGAAGCACTGAACATGGAAAGGAACAACCGGTACCAGCCACTGCAAAAACATGCCAAATTGTAAAGACCATCGAGGCTAGGAAGAAACTGCATCAACTAACGAGCAAAATAACCAACTAACATCATAATGACAGGATCAGATTCACACATAACAATATTAACGTTAAATGTAAATAGGCTAAATTCTCCAATTAAAAGACACAGACTGGCAAACTGGATAAGGAGTCAGGACCCATCAGTGTGCTGTATTCAGGAAACCCATCTCACGTGCAGAGACACACCTAGGCTCAAAATAAAGGGATGGAGGAAGATCTATCAAGCAAATGGAAAACAAAAAGGCAGGGGTTGCAATCCTAGTCTCTGATAAAATAGACTTTAAACCAACAAAGATCAAAAGAGACAAAGAAGGCCATTACATAATGGTAAAGGGATGAATTCAACAAGGAGAGCTAACTATCCTAAGTATATATGCACCCAACACAGGAGCACCCAGATTCATAAAGCAAGTCCTGAGTGACCTACAAAGGGACTTAAACTCCCACACAATAATAATGGGAGATTTTAATACCCCACTGTCAACATTAGACAGATCAACGAAACAGAAAGTTAACAAGGATATCCACGAATTGAACTCAGCTCTGCACAAAGTGGACCTAATAGACATCTACAGAACTCTCCACCCCAAATCAACAGAATATACATTTTTTTCAGCATCACACCACACCTATTCCAAAATTGACCACATAATTGGAAGTAAAGCTCTCCTCAGCAAATGTAAAAGAACAGAAATTAAAACAAACTGTCTCTCAGACCACAGTGCAATCAAACTAGAACTCAGGATTAAGAAACTCACTCAAAACCGCTCAACTACGTGGAAACTGAACAACCTGCTCCTGAATGACTATTGGGTACATAATGAAATGAAGGCAGAAATAAAGGTGTTCTTTGAAACCAACGAGAACAAAGACACAACATACCAGAATCTCTGGGACACGTTCAAAGCAGTGTGTAAAGGGAAATTTATAGCACTAAATGCCCACAAGAGAAAGCAGGAAAGATCCAAAATTGACACCCTAACATCACAATTAAAAGAACTAGAAAAGCAAGAGCAAACACATTCTAAAGCTAGCAGAAGGCTAGAAATAACTAAAACCAGAGCAGAACTGAAGGAAATAGAGACACAAAAAACCCTTCAAAAAATTAATGAATCCAGGAGCTGATTTTTTGAAAAGATCAACAAAATTGATAGACTGCTAGCAAGACTAATAAAGAAGAAAAGAGAGAAGAATCAAATAGATGCAATAAAAAATGAAAAAGGGGATATCACCACCGATCCCACAGAAATACAATCTACCATCAGAGAATACTACAAACACCTCTATGCAAATAAACTAGAAAATCTAGAAGAAATGGATAAATTCCTCGACAAATACACCCTCCCAAGACTAAATCAGGAAGAAGTTGAAACTCTGAATATACCAATAACAGGTTCTGAAATTGTGGCAATAATCAATAGCTTACCAACCAAAAAGAGTCCAGGACCTGATGGATTCACAGCCGAATTCTACCAGAGGTACAAGGAGGAACTGGTACCATTCCTTCTGAAACTATTCCAATTGATAGAAAAAGAGGGAATCCTCCCTAACACATTTTACAAAGCCAGCATCGTCCTGATACCAAAGCCTGGCAGAGACATAACCAAAAAAGAGAATTTCAGACCAATATCCTTGATGAACATTGATGCAAAAATCCTCAATAAAATACTGGCAAACCGAATCCAGCAGCACATCAAAAAGCTTATCCACCATAATCAAGTGGGCTTCATCCCTGGGATGCAAGGCTGGTTCAACATACGCAAATCAATAAATGTAATCCAGCATATAAACAGAACCAAAGACAAAAACCACATGATTATCTCAATAGATGCAGAAAAGGCCTTTGACAAAATTCAACAACCCTTCATGCTAAAAACTCTCAATAAATTAGGTATTGACGGAATGTATCTCAAAATAATAAGAGCTATCTATGACAAACCCACAGCCAATATCATACTGAATGGGCAAAAACTGGAAGCATTCCCTTTGAAAACTGGCACAAGACAGGGATGCCCTCTCTCACCACTCCTATTCAACATAGTGCTGGAAGTTCTGGCCAGAGCAATCAGGCAGGAGAAGGAAATAAAGGGTATTCAATTAGGAAAAGAGGAAGTCAAATTGTCCCTGTTTGCAGGTGACATGATTGTATATCTAGAAAACCCCATTGTCTCAGCCCAACATCTCCTTAAGCTGATTAGCAACTTCAGCAAAGTCTCAGGATACAAAATCAATGTACAAAAATCACAAGCATTCTTGTACACCAATAACAGACAAACAGAGAGCCAAATCATGAGTGAACTCCCATTCACAATTGCTTCAAAGAGAATAAAATACCTAGGAATCCAACTTACAAGGGACGTGAAGGACCTCTTCAAGGAGAACTACAAACCACTGCTCAATGAAATCAAAGAGGATACAAACAAATGGAAGAACATTCCATGCTCATGGGTTGGAAGAATCAATATCGTGAAAATGGCCATACTGCCCAAGGTAATTTATAGATTCAATGCCATCCCCATCAAGCTAGCAATGACTTTCTTCACAGAATTGGAAAAAACTACTTTAAAGTTCATATGGAACCAAAAAAGAGCCCGCATCACCAAGTCAATCCTAAGCCAAAAGAACAAAGCTGGAGGCATCACACTACCTGACTTCAAACTATACTACAAGGCTACAGTAACCAAAACAACATGGTACTGGTACCACAACAGAGACATAGATCAATGGAACAGAATAGAGCCCTCAGAAATGATGCCGCATATCTACAACTATCTGATCTTTGACAAACCTGACAAAAACAAGAAATGGGGAAACGATTCCCTGTTTAACAAATGGTGCTGGGAAAACTGGCTAGCCATATGTAGAAAGCTGAAACTGGATCCCTTCCTTACACCTTATACAAAAATTAATTCAAGATGGATTAAAGACTTAAATGTTAGACCTAAAACCATTAAAATCCTACAAGAAAACCTAGGCAATACCATTCAGGACATAGGCGTGGGCAAGGACTTCATGTCTAAAACACCAAAAGCAATGGCAACAAAAGCCAAAATTGACAAATGGGATCTAATTAAACTAAAGAGATTCTGCACAGCAAAAGAAACTACCATCAGAGTGAACAGGCAACCTACAGAATGGGAGAAAATTTTTGCAACCTACTCATCTGACAAAGGGCTAATATCCAGAATCTACAATGAACTCAAACAAATTTACAAGAAAAAAAACAAACAACCCCATCAAAAAGTGGGCAAAGGACATGAACAAACACTTCTCAAAAGAAGACATTTATGCAGCCAAAAAACACATGAAGAAATGTTCATCATCACTGGCCATCAGAGAAATGCAAATCAAAACCACAATGAGATACCATCTCACACCAGTGAGGATGGCCGTCATTAAAAAATCAGGAAACAACAGGTGCTGGAGAGGATGTGGAGAAGCAGGAACACTTTTACACTGTTGGTGGGACTGTAAACTAGTTCAACCATTGTGGAAGTCAGTGTGGCGATTCCTCAGGGATCTAGAACTAGAAATACCATTTGACCCAGCCATCCCATTACTGGGTATATACCCAAAGGACTATAAATCATGCTGCTATAAAGACACATGCACACGTATGTTTATTGCGGCACTATTCACAATAGCAAAGACTTGGAACCGACCCAAATGTCCAACAACGATAGACTCGATTAAGAAAATGTGGCACATATACACCATGGAATACTATGCAGCCATAAAAAATGATGAGTTCATGTCCTTTGTAGGGACATGGATGAAACTGGAAAACATCATTCTCAGTAAACTATCGCAAGGACAAAAAACCAAACACCACATGTTCTCACTCATAGGTGGGAATTGAACAATGAGAACACGTGGACACAGGAAGGGGAACATCACACTCCGGGGACTGTTGTGGGGTTGGGGGAGGGGGGAGGGACAGCATTAGGAGATATACCTAATGCTAAATGACGAGTTGATGGGTGCAGGAAATCAACATGGCACATGGATACATATGTAACAAACCTGCACATTGTGCACATGTACCATAAAACCTAAAGTATAATAATAAAAATAAAAATTTTTTAAAAAAGGTCAAAATTAGAACCTAATTACAGATACAGTAGACATTTTAAATTTGTAATAACCTATGTATAATTTTGTCAGTACATTTGAAAACTTTTGACTAAACGATCAACTTTCAAGGAAAACATGTCTTCCCAAAATGGATTCCATAAGAAATAAAAATCTTTAATAAAATTAAATTTGTTAAACATAATATATCGGTAGCTAAAAATCTATATATAACCAATAAAACTCCACTAGGTTCAGATAGTTTTATAAGTGAATTTTACCAAAACTTCAAGAAACTGAAGTCAAACTCTATTTTATGCAAATTTTCCCAGAAAATATATAAATATTATCATTTAGCTCCCCACTAAATTTATAAGGCTAATGTAACATTTAACCAAAATAAGGCATGGACACTATAAAAATTGCAGATCATCCTCACAAACACAGATGGAAAAAATTCCTAAAAAACTATTAGCAAACCAAATCCAACAGGTATACCATAGCAATATTTGGCTTATCTTAGAAATGCAAATTTCGATTAACATGGAAAAATTTGTCAACATAATCCTCACATTTATAAATTAAAATACAGAAATTATATGATTATTTCAATAAAATTTCAGGAAACAGGGATGTGATCAAATTAAGTACATATACAGTATAAAACATTTTCATATCATAAGAAAAGGAAAGGAATTTCCTACGTGAGGTAATCTATAAGAAAAAAACTTACATAATACTTACTGAAGAAATATTAAAAGTAACCCCTTTAGCGTAGGAGAAAGATAAGGATTCTTTCTTCTACTACTTCTATTGAATACAAAATGTAATACAACTCTTGTCCTATATAGTAAGGCAAGAAAAGAAATGAGAAGTATAATACTTAGAAAGAAATTACCTTGTTTATTTATATAGATAATTCAGAGAACTATAAACTGTTAGGACTAATAAGAGAGTTCAGTAGGTTTACCGAACACAAGAAAAAAATACAACATTCAATAATGTTCACATGCCCAGGCAATTATAAAGTTATTTTTGAAAAACAGGCTGTATTACAAAATAACACCAAGAAATAAATTTAACGAAATATATGTAAGACCTTTAGGAAGAAAATTATAAGGACATTATTGAAGAACATAAAGCAAAGGTCTAAGATAAATGGAAACTGCTACTATATTTACAGAAAGGAACACTTAACATCACAAATAAATACTTAACAATTCCAATAAAAATTCCAACAGGGTTTTTTTTCCTAGCACTTGATAAACTGATTCGAAAATTTTAAAGACAGAAAAAAAGCCAAAGTAATTTTGAAACAGAATATAACGACTTTTCATATTCCTAAGACATTAAGACTTATTAGATAGCTAAAGTTATTGAAACAGCCATAGCTACTAAAATGGAATAGAAGCTACTAATAGAACCCTATATAGAGACATGAGAACTTGCAATAATTTCAGATGTAAAATTTCAAATATTATGGAAAAGATGAACCATTCATTAATGGTTGCTGGAATCACTGGCTATCCATAGAAGGAAGGATAAAATAAGGTCTTTATTATATTGAAGTAGGGAGGGCTTTTGAAAATATAATACAAAAAGTATAAGCCATTAAGAAAAATATAATGAAGTACATTAAAATGTATAACTTCAGGATCGAGACATCATAAACAAAATAAAAAGAAATCCACAATCTAGCAAAGGATATTTGTATTTCATGAGACACCAAAGACTGAATATCCAGAATATATAAAGAGTTCATTTAAACAATAATCTTAGAGAAAAATAAACAATGAAAATTAGCAGGCACATCACAGAAGAATGTACCTGAACGACCAAGAAATGTGAAAATCTGCTTTCAACTTCATTAATAACAAGAAAATGCAAATTAAAACTGCATCATGGCTGAGCATGGCGGCTCATACCTATAGTCCCAGCACTTGGGGAGGCTGAGGCAGGAGGATCACTTGAGGCCTGGAGTTCAAGACCAGCCTGCACAACATGGCAAGACTCCATCTTTACAAAGAAATTTTTTTTAATTAGCTTAGCATAGTGGTAACACATCTGTAGTCCCCGCTACTGGGGAGGTCGATGGAGGAGGATTGCTTGAGCCCAGGAGTTTGTGGTTACACTGAGCTATGACCATGCCACTGCACTCCAGCCTGGGCAACAGAGCAAGACCCTGTCTCTAAAAAACAAAGAAACAAACAAACAAAAGTACTGCATTATACCATTTCTAATTATTTAGATGCTTTAAAATCTGAAAACACCAGATGTGGAAAAGGACACGGGGAACTGGGAACACCTACATATTATTATACAAGACAAACATTTTGTAAAGGAATTTGGCAACATACACTAAGTGTAAATATGAAGATGGCCTATGACCAGTCTTTCTACTTTTGGTAGAATGTCCTGCAGAAATTCTGGCACAAGGTCAAAGATATTCTCTGCTTTATCCTTCTCCCCTTGACCATACATTATAGCAAAAAATAAAATAAAAATAAAAATAAATGGAAACAACCTAAATTGTTCCTCAGTAGAGAATTAGAATATTATAGGAAATGTGCTAAAGCCACATGTATAAATATGTCATTTGGAATATGTCTTTTTGACATATTTCAAAAAGATATTATTGAGTGAAAAAAACTTACAAATTACAAGGATATGTATACCATAATGTATTTAAATAATTGTGCTTATATATTACATATTACACAAAAAATCTATTTGGGATAAAATATATTCCAGAATCTGCATCAGCTTAAAGATATCCATTATTTGGTGAAGAAAGGAGAGGCAAGGGATCAGGTGGGTGCCTTTAGCTATAAATGTAATGTTTAATTTATAAAAACAGTAATATCTAAAATTCACATGTCAATATGTCAACATCCCCCATGATCCCTAATATGTGCCAGGCACTGTGATAATATGCCATTAATGTGTTGGTAATATGACAATTATTAAATAATATGACAATACTCTTTATTAACCTTTAATAATTTTCTATCTTGCAAAACCACATTATACATTATAGTTATGCTTGTCAAATACTGACAGTCATATGCAAAGTAATGGCCCGCTCAGTTGCAAGACTTTAACCTGTAGTAATGCCCGCTTTTTAGGGCATGGTTCTAATTCAGTTCTTTATAAAAAAAATTCAATGGTCTGGTTATTGAAAATCAATAAAAGAACATTCTGATAAGCCACAGAAAATTATAAGAAAATTCAACGTTGGCTCCAAAAACTGGCACTTAATCATATACTGCCTTGCATTGTTTGCTTTTTAAGATATCTGAATTACCTAATGAACTAGATTGTTAAAGATCATAGTCAGCAGAGGAAAGCAGCAGCCCAGGAACCAGGGGAAATACAAAATAAACTTTGCCCCCAGAAATCTAAGTCTCTGGGAGAAATGCCAAGAACAATGGGAGGAATGTCTTAGCTCTGTAACCTTATTTCAGAGCAAGATGCAAAAAGGTTATCTCCAGGTTCTAGAAGGATAATCCAACGTTCTTCAAGGAAAATAAAATTTACCCAGTCCTATTTGTTTTATTTTCTTCATTGTCAACACAGTAACTTTAAGCCAAAAAACACAAAGACATTGTCTTTTTAAAATGACAACGAAGATGGAAAAAGAATCGCCAGTCACCTAAATTGAGTTCAGATGTCTTCATTAATGCAATTAGCAAATATATATCGAACACGAACTATGTGCCAGGAACTAGGATACAGTAGGGAACAAGAGAGGTAAAGCTCCCCTTCCTGCTTCTTATATTTCAGTGGAGTAGGTACTAATTAAGCAAAGAAATACATCTTGCTAATTGCTAAGGAGAAAAATCAGACAGGATAAAGGGATAGTGAAGACAATGATCAGAACAGGAACATTTCATGATCTTTGAGCAAAGGCATGGATGGGGAGAGAAAGCTACTCGTGCACAGAACCAGGAGAGAAGTATTCCAGGTAGATGGAACAGCTAGTACACAGACCGACATGAAAATGAGCCTGGCATATTTAAGTCCAGAAAGGAGATCATATGGCTAGAGAGTAGTTATTCAAAAAGAAAAGTGGCAGGTGGTGAACTGAGAGGGGTAGGTGGGAGTTAGATCCCACAGGCCCTGGTAGGGTATCACAATGGGAAACCATGGAGAGTTTTAAGCAAGAGAGTACAGGATCTCACTTCCATATTTGAAAGATTACTCTAGCTGCTGAGCAAAAGCTAAACTGCGAGGAGACACACAGTGGGAAGACCAGTTTGGGAGGGGCAGGGATATTTTAATAGACTTGGCAAGAGATGACAGCAGCTTGGACCATGAAGGTAACAATGGAAAAGTAAAAAGTAGTGAGCTGTACTGCAGAACTAGAGCCAATGAGACTAACGATGGTTTAAAAATGGCACGGGGAGGGCAAAAGAAAAAAATCAAGGTGACTCCAAGGTTTGGCAATTGGGAAGACAGTGATGTCATTTACAGAGATAGGAGAGAGTAGGGGAGAAAAGAGAAATGGCAACGGGGCCAGAGAGGCATGAATACTGTGTAGGACACATAAAGTCTAAGGCACCTATGCATCCAGTAGTCAAGTTGAACAGGTAATTAATTGAAATTCATTTCATTCTCTCTGAGAGATGGCAGAATGGAAGATATGAATTTGGGAGTCACTGGCACGTAGACCGTATTTATAGACATGGGCTGGATCAACTCCCCTAGAGCACAGTGTAGAGAGCCCGGGAAAAGTCCTAAGGCACTCCAGTGATGGAGACTCAGGATGGGAGGTAAAGATGCTGACAAAAAAGAGTGAGATTGAGGGGTGGGTCGGAAAAAAAAAATAGAACCTACTATTCCATCATAATTCAGAAATTTGTATAACACTTTATGTAAATTTTAAAATTAAGAAAATTTTTTCCCTCATAATTTGACTTTCTAGCTTAGATTAATGGAGTTTGGGAATAATTTGTGCATGTAGCCATGGGCTCACTGTACACAAATCTCCATTGAGTAGAAGATGAGTAAGAAGAAAAAAAATAATTCCTGACCCCTTTTTAAGAAGGAAAGTGATGTGACACTTGGAATCGCAAACTGGCTCTAAAAGTATTCTCCAGGTGGCTTGTATGCACTTAGAAAAGAAAGAGTTTCCATTGGTCTATGTGCCTGTTTTTGTACCAGTGCCATGCTGGTTTTGGTTACTGTAGTCCTGCAGGATAGTTTAAAGTTGGGGGTAATGTGGTGCCTCCAGCTTTGTTCATTTTGCTTAGGATTGACTTGGCTATTTGGGCTCATTTTTGGTTCTGTATGAATTTTAAAATAGTTTTTTCTAGTTCTGTGAAGAATGTCATTGGTAGTTTGATAGAAATAGCATTGAATCTGTACATTGCTTTGGGCAGCATGGCCATTTTAATGGTATTGACTTTTCCTACTCATGAGCATGGGATGTTTTTCCATTTGTTTGTGTCTTTTCTGATTTCTCTCGGCAGTGTTTTGTAATTCTCATTATAGAGATCTTTCACCTCCCTTGTTAGGTGTATTCCTAGATATTTTATTCTTTTTTGTGGCAATTGTGAATGGGATTGCCTTTCTGATTTGGCCCTCGGTTTGGCTGTTGTTGGTGTACAGGAATGCTGATTTTTTGTACATTGATTTTGTATCCTGCAACTTTGCTGAAGTTGTTTATCAGCTGAAGGAGCTATAGACAGCCACAAAATAAGGTTGCACACTTACAACCACCTGATCTTCAACAACGCTGACAAAAACAAGCAATGGGGAAAGACCCCCATTTAATAAATGGTGCTGGCCATATGCAGAAGATTGAAGCTGGCCCCCTTCCTTACACCATATACAAAAATCAACTTAAGATGTATTAAATACTTCAATGTAAAACCCAAAACTACTAAAAAAAAAAAAAAAAAAAAAAAAAAAAAAAGCCCTAGAAGACAACCTAGGCAATGCCATTCTGAACATAAGAAAGGGTAAAAATTTCATGACAAAGACACCAAAAGCAATTGCAACAAAAGCAAAAATTTACAAATGGGATCTAATTAAACTGAAGAGTTTCTGTACAGCAAAAGAAACTACCAATAAAATGAACAGACAACCCAGAGAAGGGGAGAAAATTTTTGCAAACTATGCATCTGAGAAAGGTCTAATATCCAGAATTTATGAGGAACTCAAACAAATTACAAGAGAAAAACAATCCCATTAAAACATGGGCAAAGGACACGAGCAGACACTTCTCAAAAGAAGACATACATGGGGCCAACAAGTATATGAAAAAAAGCTCAATATTGTTGATCATTAGAGAAACACAAATCAAAACCACATGGAAATATCATCTCACACTGGTTAGAATGGCTATTACTAAAAAGTCAAAAAATAACAGATGCTAGCAAGGTTGTAGAGAAAAAGGTTGTTGGTGGGAGTATAAATTAGTTCAGCTATTGTGGAAAGCAGTATGGTGATTACTCAAAAAGCTAAAAGCAGAACTACCATTTGACCCAGCAATCCCATTACTGGGTATATACCCAAAGGAATACAAATCATCCTACCATAAAGACACATGCACATGAATATCCTTACAGCACTATTCACAATAGCAAAGACATGAAATCAACCTAAATGCCCATCAGTGACAGAGTTGATAAAGAAAATTTGGTACATATATACCAGGGAATATTATGCAGCAATAGGAAAGAATGAGATCATGTCTTTTGTGGGAACACGGGTAGAGCTAGAGGCTATTATCCCCAGCAAATTAATGCAGGAACAAAAAAGCAAATACTTCATGTCCTCACTTATAAGTGAGAACTAAATGATGATAAGTTACAAGCACAAAGGAGGAAATAACAGACACTGGGTATACTTGAGCGTGGACGGTGGGAAGAGAGAGAGAAACAGAAAAGATAACTATTGGGTACTGGGCTTAACACCTGGGTGATGAAATAATCTGTACAACAAACCCCTGTGACATGAGTTTACCTATGTAACAAAATTTCATATGTACCCCCAAACCTAAAATAAAAGTTAAAAAAAAAAAGAAAGCAAGCAGTGACCAATATGAACCATCATGGGTCCATGAAGAATTAATGTTGACAACTTCAATTTATTCCTCCTTTCAAAGGTGCTATTAGAGGTTGGGAAAAACC
Source organism: Symphalangus syndactylus (assembly GCF_028878055.3). Taxonomy (NCBI): domain Eukaryota; kingdom Metazoa; phylum Chordata; class Mammalia; order Primates; family Hylobatidae; genus Symphalangus; species Symphalangus syndactylus. The sequence goes on along the minus strand of NC_072423.2, from coordinate 105,522,541 downwards.
ACATGTGATCTGATGACCTCCATGCCAACAACAGGAAGAGTACCATTCATTCATGTCCAAGGGTCTTTATTTTTTCCCTTAAGAGGTCCACTGGATACCTCTATAGAAACCAATGAGTATTGGTAGGATTCTGTCTCTAAGGGTCATAAGCTATCATCTGGGGACCATGAGCACCTATTAAGCCCTGAAAAGTGCAGATGTTAACCTACGCAGCAGGGTATAGGGTAGGAGTTCTTATAGTCTGCTCTTAGGTACTGCCTCATCTTTCTGAGAAGCCAGACCATTCAACTAGTCAGGAAGCCAACTCCTCAAGGCATGGTGAGCACCAGTTGGGAGGAGGCAGGCAGAGAGAGCAGGTGGAACAGGGATACAAGAGCTTTCCCACGTGTGCCTTCATTTCAGAGTCCCTCCCGACTGCCATTTGCAGCAGCTGCCTGTCCCAAGCTGCTTCCCAGCAGTCCCTGAACATCCTGATGCCCCTGCAGTTAATTCTCAAGCTCACACATGACTGACACCATCTTTCTGTCATCTTCTCAGTGAACTGCAGCTTTTAAGCGCAAAAAAATACATCCATAGAGCCTTCCACAGGTGTTCTCTGTGAAAACACGGCCATGGCCCGTCACGACAGGAAGCTAGCAGAGAGCTGCTGGACGTGGGACCTTCCAGATTGGGAGCCCAAAATACACTTTTCTAAGGTGCGCTGCTGAGAGATTCTATGTGACTAAATCTCCACCTGCAGAAAGATACCACAATGGGGAGGCTATTTGTGCATTAAGTGCTTGAGATAAAATTCATCTCTCAGGGCCTCCATTTCCTATATCTTGTAGCTGCCAAATGGTTCTTATTAAAGTTATCTCTTGCTGCCCCTATTCCTCTATCTTCCTAGTAGAGGAACATGGTGAGAGTTTATGACAGCAAAGCTGGGTCTTAGACTACTATTCATGTGCAGTGGGTTTAGGAATATAAATTAGTACTGGTCCTGGCATACAATCAGTCTGGTTCAGAAATTACAAAGAGTACAAATGATGCTCAGCCACTCTCTGCTGAAACCCCAGTTTACCATCAGTAAACCTGGAGCCTAGACAGGATAGCCTGACGTTTCCTTTTACTCCCTGGTCCTGTGAATGCACACATTTCACTTACCTTCAACATGCATTCATTTTATTCCACAAATTGGGCACTGCTCTAGGTGCTACGAATATAACTGAACAAATTAGTTAAAAATCCCTGCTCTCCAAACTAACAGAGGAACAGAAAACCAAACACAGCATGCTCTCACTCATAAGTGGGAGTTGATCAACGAGAATACATGGACACAGGGAGGGAAACGACACACACTGGAGCCTGCCGGGTGTTGGGGGGCAAAGGGAGGGAGAGCATTAGGACAAATACGTAATGCATGCAGGGCTTAAAACCTAGATGATGGGTTGACAGTTGCAGCAAACCACCATGGCACATGTATACCTACGTAACAAACCTGCACATTCTGCACATGTATCCTTGAACTTAAAGTTAAAAAAAAAATGGATCAATGTGCTATACCAATGCTCCAGTTACATAAACCTAATAGTTATTGAAGACATCTTTTATTGCAGCAGAAATAAAAAAATACATCTTCATATAAAAAAATTATTTAAATAAAAATCACTGCTCTCCTGGAGTGCCTATTTTAGTGAAAGAACAAATGAACACAACCATTTCCCACTGTGAGAAATGCTGAGATGGAAACATGGCGAAGGATTTTAGCGTGACTTGGTGGGAGGGACACTTCCTTAGCTAAGGAAGCCTGGAAGGTAAGTCATGTTTTCTTCTCCTCTTTTATTGCCTATTTCCCTAATTGCACAGCCGAGTACCCCAGCTCTCAAGAGATTTATATTCCTATATTTTAGTTCTGTGCCTATGAAAAGCAGCCTTTGAATAGTGTTTAGGAACACAAAACTTCTACCTCTTTTAATTGCTCATTCATTCAACAAATTATAGAGGTCCCATTAGATACTAGGCACTCCCTGGAGATATGAGCCCTCTTCCTACTTCACCTGAGGGAAAGGATTAAATGAAATGCTAAAAGAATATAACCCAGTAGTCCTCCACTGGTGAAGATTAGAAGGCATCCTTTCCCTTAAGACCCTTTACTTCTACTTGTCAGAAAGATGTCATAATATACCACCAAAGGCTGCAGGCTTGACCTAATTTTCTGTATGACCTTGGAGTTGTAAACTGACCTAAGATCTAAGATCATCATGCTTAAGTAATAGTTACTTTTGGTAACCAAGTGTCATTGGTTAAATGTGAGTAAGGGTTAGCCCCACTCCACAACCTTCCTACTAAAAACAAGTTTCAGCCTAAATCCATCCCACTGGGAGACCTTTCTTAAACAAGCATTAATTAACAAGGATGCACAGAACAGTGCACACAGGCTGTGCTATAAAGTTGATGAAATCCCAGCTCTGTGACTTCTCAGGTGCACTGACTACAGCTCTCTCATGAAAGATTGACTCAAAGCAGATGTGTCAATAGTCCAGGGTCAAGCTTGTGTTAGCCATACAATCAGCATTAGACAAACAAAAACCTGTGCACCAGTGACTAAGCAGTCTCATTTAAGGTCATGCTTCAGGGTCCAGCCCCAAATGAACAGGCTATAGGTTTAATTAGAAAATGGGTAGTTGTCAACCAATAGTTGACAACAGTAGTTCAACCAATCCACATATACTGACTGCGTTAGTGTCACTAGTGACAGCCCATTTCTAACATTCATCATACTAACAGATAAGCCACCCATTCACCAAGAAAAACTCATCTCTATCATCCCTTATGCAAATCCTCAGAGCCTATGGGATAGAGGGAGAAACTAAAGAGAGCCAAAGGGCTCTCTGATAAGAATGCTGGCTCACTAATCCTGGGGTGTGACTTCCTGATGAGGGAACTGGCTGCCTGAGGGTGCCACAGCTAAGCACTGAGGTGTGCCACAGCTAAGCATACAGTTAACATCCCACTGCCTAACATGGACTGAAAAGTGTAGGCATCCTCACCATGAGAGCATCCCCTAACATGCCTTGTCTGTTTCCTCTGTCATTCCACCCACCTCATTAACATTTGTCACATACCCATTGTGATAGAGGACAGAGATATATTCTGCCCTGCAGAACTCAAAAGCCTAGACATCAAGTAAGCATAATTTCTTATTGCCAATTCATTGGTTGGCACTGTGTGGAGTACTGCCTCAAAAAAAAAAAAAAAATGCTCAGCAAGAAAAGGAATTTAGGATAACTAGTAATGTCAGCCATGGCAGGAAATGGAAAATGGCCATACATATGTATGTGATATCCCCACATTAGACATGCCATCATTAAAACAATCTTATCAACATTTTTGGATACTTTAAATAATAAAGTAGATTAGTTAGCTGTAAAATTACATTGAAATAAATCTTAAAACCCTAGGCCAATTTGAGGCATCTTTACTACCAGACTACCAGAAGTAGCTGCCAATTTAAGCAGAAAGATGGTATCAGATACTCATCTTCAGGGCTTTAAGCACATGAGAGATGAAAGGAAGATGAGAAGAGAGAAATGAAAGTGCTGGAAAGCTTTCCTATGACAATTTCCTGTAAAGAAGGGTCAGTATACACCAGACTATGCCAACCATGGCTTCTAGTTAGCCGCTCTGAGAAACCAAGGAAGGATCCAGTGAGCAAGAGCCCTGTCCAGGCTCTGCAGAGAACACCCACTCTGCCGTTCCATTAGCACTGCAGACTTGGATGCCAGTGACCCAAATCAAACTTCAGGGGCACAAGTCTCCCACTGAACTGCAAGCCCCTTTGAGAGCAGGTGCAGTGTTTCACAGATGAATAGCAAGAATCATCAGTTCTGCTATAACACAGCATATGTGTTCCTGACGATCACCACACTTCACAAAAGCATACAATAAAAACCAAAGGACTTACGACATTGGGGTACCCTCAACGTCTTCCCCAGTGACACAGTAAAATACAACAAGAGGAACCTCATAAAAATGGTAGCACGTTTTTACATATGTTAAGTAGCTGAGAAATGCATAAATACTACAATAAATATGGCACTTTACCTTGAAAAAGATCTGAAGTTTGTGGAAGTGGGTGTCATAAGGGTTGTGACTTGTGAGTTTTTGTGTAGTGGAGGGTTATCTAAAATCAGACGGAAAGTTGTAATGTCAGATGTGGGTGGCGTGACTCACAACCCATGTGCAGAATTGAGGTAGCTGGTAGGTGTTTAAGCTGTGTGCAAACGTGTTGTGTGCATTCCTACATGTCATTGTTCAGCTGTGTACAGTTTTCTGCATTCACCTAGTGTTTCTCCCAGGCAATATTGAGCATACCCAAACACAAAATTTGTGTTATGCTCAAACTGTTTCCTAATATACCAATCACATTGGAACAAACTTGAATTTACACAAGTGTTATGGCAGAATTAACTTATGAAATTCTAGCCTAGAGCACAGAGGCACTAATTAATAATAGTTATTCTTAGTAAAACTTACTAAGACCTTATGCAGATTATCTATGCAAATTATCTTGGTCAAGCACTACAACCAACTCATTAAAAAGTTAATATTTACAAATGAGGAAATCTGGGGCTCAGAAATGAAAGTATTTGCCCCAAATCATACATGCTATGAGTGGTGAAAATAAGATTTGAACCAAGTCGGCAAGCATCAAAAGCCCATACCCTTCAACACTGCATCTACAGCCTCCCTAAGAGATTATTCCATGTGAGGGATAATTTGTCCACCCATTGATGCATTCTGTGATTATGTATGTCTCCTTTTTAGCACATCAGATACCACAAGATGGTGGTGTGGCTATCCATCCCAAATGCAGATAGATAGATAAAATACCATCCAACTAGAGTAGTAGACACAGTGCCTAAGAAAAGAAATTCATGAGACAGGCTGAGGAATTGGAACTAGGGATTACCTAAGGCCCCCCAGAGGAGAAATGGTTTAGCTTAGAATGTAGCTGATGCCAAAATCTCCCAAGGACATCATCACTGCAGCTGGAGCCAGGAAGTGGACCAGCAAGAGCATCAGAGAGCTGTGGGAGAACCTTAGTCAGACCATACAGAACCCATCTCCAACAACGGCACCATGTGGTAGCACAAGGTAATTGCAGATGGGAACTGCGCAGAACAGAAACAATGAGTTCAGCCGGCATTTAAATACTGAGGCTGGGTGCGGTGGCCCACGCCTATAATCCCAGCACTTTGGGAGGCCGAGGTGGGTGGATCACTTGTGGTCAGGAGTTCGAGAGCAGCCTGGGCAACATGGTGAAACCCTGACTCTACTAAAAATACAAAATTAGCCGGGTGTGTTGGTACATGCCTGTAATCCCAGCTTCTCGGGAGGCTGAGGCAGAAGAATTGCTTGAACCTGGGGGGTGGAGGTTGCAGTGAGCCAAGATAGTGCCACTGCACTCCAGCCTGGGTGACAGAGTGAGACTCTGTCTCAAAAAAAAAGGAATACTGAGTGGCTAACGTGTTTTTTGGTCCCAACACAAATTCTGCTCATCAGGATACTTACGTGAGAATCACATGATGAAACACTATTGACATGACTTTGGCAAGTGAAGTTGCTGCTAATCAAAAGAGGCACAACCAATTAGCACTTATGGAAACTGCAAATGTACAGGCTCAGGTCTATAAGTATATTGATAAGTGTATTTGAAAGGCTGGTCTGGGTTTGTAGCTTGGCTACATCTCTTCACAGGTGTGTCACCTTTGGAAATTTATCTAGTCTCTCCAAGCCTCAGCTGTAAAACTGTGATAACAGGGTGAACCTAACAGAATTGTTTTGAAGATTAAATAGTATATGTAAAACTCTTAACACAAATGCTTAATAGATTGCCATAGACCGAACATTGAGTCCCCCCAAAATTCATTTGTTGAAAGCTCATCCTCAATGCAATTGTATCGGGGGTGGAGTTTTTGGGAGGTGATTATGGCATGAGGGTGGAGCCCTCATCAATGGGATTAGTGGCCTTATGAAAGAAACCCCAGAGTTCCCTCACCCATCTTGCCACGTGAGGTCAGTGAGAAGATGGCCATCTATGAGAAAGTGGGCCCCCAGCAGACACTGAATCTGCCAGTATCTTGATCTTGGACTTCTCTGCTTCCAAAACCATGAGAAATAAATTTCTGTTGCTAATAAGCCACTCTGTCTATGGTATTTTGTTACAGCAGCCCAAAGAGACTAAGAATAGATTATAACTTCTGCTTCAGCTATATCCATCATTGTCATCATTATCATCACTTCCTTAGCCGAAAGGGTTAGACAGAGTGGGAGAGAAACCCCAACCCATTTGGCACAGGGTTGATGTCAGAACTTCCCACACAGTGAGAAGAAGCTGGATAAAGCCTTTCCACAGAGGAGGAAAGAAGAAGAATTCTCACTGGTTCAAAAATAGTGGATCTAAAAATGCAGTTACTCCTTCTCATTAGCACTTGCCTTATGAAACGCCTGACTTTACTTCCTCAACTTTGAGAAGACCAAGTGCCACCAAAACACAGACAGCCAATTCCAAAATGACTCAAAGAACCAAGGGAATCAGAGAAAATAAGTTAGCTGCAGTCTTGAAAAAACTCTAAAGCAGCAATTATGGCCTGTTCAGTCATATCCTGTCCCACGTATTATAAAAAAAACAAAGTACTATTAGGAGACCAAGGGGACTATGGTTTGCCCTGAAGTAAATCCAGTATTACTCATTTTGACCAAGACAACTATTCTCAATTGTACATTTGTTTTAATGTAAAAGGGTACAGAGACTTAAACTCAGTATTTCCAAGGTATGAAATAGATTTTTCCAATTTTCAGATGATTATAAATCAGATATAAAATTCAAGAGAATACTCCAGACCAAACAAACACACTCTTCTGGTAAAGATCATTACTCTCCATAGGAATCCTGCCCTTGTCCACTACTGTAAGCAGCTGTTTCCATTTTGCATTGGGGATGCACCCTCTCTCCACTCAGGTCAACTGACTGTTACCTGGGACTGAGTCAATCAGACCTCAATCCTCCCTGGCCAGAGTGATTGGCTTAGGGCTAAGCACCAGGTCCAGTCAAAGTCAGTGAGTCTCAACAAGAACTTGGCCAGCATGGTTGGGATAGGGACAGGAAGTCATTGATCCATGCCATTAAAACCAGAAAGGATGAAACTGATGTTTCTGTGGCCAACTTGCCGCTAGGAGAGGCGATCCTTTCTGAGAACTGAAACTGGATCCTGGAGCCATCTTTAGAGCGTGTAGATCTATGTCTGAAGCCACACATTCTCATGGAACACCATTACATGCACTATCAAATTTACTTCTTGCTTACACACAAACCTTGACTAGCCCACCTGCCTCTGGTAGAGTTTCCTTTCTGGAGTGTCTTCATTATTCCTCCCCACATGTCTAAAATCTAAACACTCATTAAGACAGAAGTCCCTTTCTCAATAAAGTCTCCGCTGACCACTCCAGCCCCTGGCCACTGCTGTCTACTCTGGGCTGCAAGCATTGATGACTGGAGCCACTGTCCCATGACATACAAGACAGAAGACATGATGTACACTCACCATTTATCCTCAACCACATTGGAAGCATGTTGAGGTCCCATGAAGTCCCTCACAGAGCCTAGCTCAGGTCCTTGTATAGAGGTAGTCTCAGAAAGTATTTGATAGATGAAAATGAGTTTCCAGAACTCAGAGAATGATATTTAATAAAATAAATCTTTTCTTACCTGACAAAGAGATCAGAGCAGTCGGCTACTATTATAGATTTCACTCCCTTTGTTGCTTTTAACAGGAACTGCCACCACGGCAGTGCCAACTGCAATAAACAGGTGGTGGGGACTGAGTGCTCGTGGCATGTAACTCCTTTACATAATATTTTATTTCATCTTCACCACAAATTCATGATTTTAGCCCCTTATTAATCTCATCTGATCATGAAAAAAACTGAGGCTCAGAGAAAAGATGTGATTTGTGTAAGGCCACAAGATGAATAAGCAGCTCCAGGCCAGTTTGGCTGCAAGGTGCTTGCAATCACCACACTGCACTAGTTGGTAAAACCACAGCCTGTCAGCTAATGTGCTGCTGTGACTGGATCCCTTGAAGTCATGATTCGTGTATCTCACTAAATGCTTTTCATGTAAGTAATCCACAATTGCTAACACTGATAGCATAACAATGTTTATTGATTAAAGTTATCTTTCAAAATACTTTATGATAGAGATTTAAGCTAATTTTAAAGTAATTTCTATGAAAGGGCTGAATAAGTGCAATGATGACTCTAATATAAATGATCGTTGCAGTGATGTAATATCCATCATTTCTTTTTTTTTTTTTTTTTTTTTTTGAGATGGAGTCTTGCTCTTGCTCTATTGCCCAGGCTGGAGTGCAATGGCACGATCTCAGCTCACTGCAGTCTCCACCTCCTGGGTTCAAGCGATTCTCCCTGCCTCAGTCTCCTGAGTAGTTGAGATTAGTGGCACCTGCCACCATGCCCAGCTAATTTTTGTTTTTAGTAGAGATGGGGTTTCACCATGTTGGCCAGGCTGGTCTCAAACTCCTGACCTCAGGATCTGCCTGCCTCAGCCTCCCAAAGTGCTGGGATTACAGACATGAGCCACCACGCCCAGCCAATATCCATCACTTTCCTATGTGACGCACAGGAAGTATATGAAATCCTACAACCCAAATAATAAAGATTAGAAGCCTTTATAAATACAATGAAATAGATGCCTGATAAAGGCAGGTTTAATACTCTCCGTAATGATGCAGTTGGAGATTGTGGGAACTGAAGAACCCTGTTAGCCAAGGGATGAGGTGGAATTGTTATTGGCTGGACCACAGCCATCAGTGAGGCAAGTTCTGTAAAAGGTGATGTACCCCTACTCGGGTGGACCACTCAGGCCCACTTGCCTGGTCATGAGTAGAGCCCCTGAGATCTAGCAGCTCTGAATCAGCAGTTTCCATTTAGAATCCACATCTCCAAATATAGCCCAGGATAGCTGTACACATCAACACTCAGCTTCAGAGACTCTAACTACAACTGCTCAGCAAAACATGTTTTTTGATTTTGTTTTCACTATTACCTTTAAAATTTTTTTAAAGCAAATACTCCATGGTTTCTGCCAGCATACCAGTGTGTCACCCTGGAGTGAGCACAAGACGAAAGGTGGGAATTTGCTGTATGCATGTCTGGCGTCAACTTTACATCAAAGAGGGTATAAAGGAGAGGGGATGTGGGGAGGGAGGGGATCACCACAATGAGGATGACTCTAGCATTTAGAGGTATATTTTGTAAAGACTGGCCTCTAAAGCCAAGCCAAATATTTCATCTGGTGTTCAACCAAAGAAACAGTCAACTGTCCAACATTGAGGGTAATGATGACTATTTTTTATTTTTGCCATACATGCTTGTTTTGGAACCTAACTCCTATGTCAAATATGACTCACTTGTAAAGCAAACATACCCAGTATTCTGCAAAGAAGAGATGGCTCCAGTGACTTCCCACTGTCTTCTCACTGCCAGTGTGTTCAGCACCTCATCCCTTGACCATCCACCCTATATGTTATCAGTTATTCATCCGGTGGGCAGAGTTCAGGTAAGGGAATGGATTGCTTTGAGTTCCCCATAATCAGAGATGACCAATGACATAACCACTTGGTCTATGGCTTGAAGGAGTGGGGTGACAGGGGAGTGACCTTGGTGACTACCATGGGAGCCATGCTCACAGGTCTGAGATTCAGTTCCTACTGCAGTGTCTACCATAGCAATTCTGCTGCCAGGCCACCCAAAACATCCACAGATATCTCCCCATAGTGGCCCTAAAGACTTTCCCGTATACTGTCCTCTCTGGCATCATCTTCAAATGTTTTTGTATTCACTTAAAATATCATTCCACAAAAAGTCCACAAAAACACACAATCTTCACATATGTGGAGAAACCAAGAAGTACATTTATAAAAATGTTAAGTGGAGAGGTCTACAGGTGTAAGGATTATGGCTGATTTTTGTTTCCTTTTATGTTTTTCTTTTTTTCCCCTCTAATTGTGTTTTACATTTGAGGCATGTAATAATGATGATGATGAAATTGACTTGTTAGGAATGTTTGTTCAAAAACAGTTAATATAGACCTTGGGTATTAATGTCACTGCTTAACTTTAAAAGTATACTATATATGTAAATATTATATACATATATATACATATACATATACACACACACACACACACACACACACACACACACATGGAAGCTCACAGAATCCAAGGAATGGTTGACCATCCTCAGAAAGGTCAACCACTAGGGCTGCTTAAGGATCCAGGCAACAGAAATCACTGAAGACATCAGCCACTCTTAGCCCCGAGTTTCTTGGATCTATGTCAAATGCCAGGGAGACAATTTATTGGTCTACCTAGGATCACCTGCCCGTGCCCTTCACTGCTGAGGGAAGGTCATTTTATTAATAATAACTGCATTAATGACTGCAGTCTCACCATGACTACATGTGATAAGGGAAGGGGAGCTCCCCAAAGGAAAATTCAGTGCTAATAAGTACAAGAAAGGGCCATGAAGGCGAGAAAGTACAAACAACCAACGTCGACCATAATAAAGATATCAAATATTTACTGGGTACCTACTATGTGCTATACACCCAACTAAGTACACATTTGACTCAGATTGTCCCATTTAGTAATAATAGGAAGACTCTATGATTATCCTTATTTTGCAGCTGAAGAAATTGAGGTTGAAGAAGATTACATAGTTTCTCTATGTATCATAGGTGAGTGGGAGGGTTGGGATTAACCTAATCCATATGACTTTAAATTCCACTCTCTCAGTCACCATATTTACAACCCACCAAGACCTCCACATCACTGCCCTGTTATTGATATTACAGGTACATCCTCTAAGTTGAAATGGCAGAGATAACATCATGATCAAGTCAAACACTTTCACCCCATCATGCCTCATTAAATGGCTGCCCAGCCAAGTCAGGGATAATTCAGCATGGCAAGGGTTAAACACAGCCACATTCAGAGAAACAGACTGGAAAGGTCCAAATAAAAAGACTTGGGAATAAGACCAAATTTCATCTCCATTCTGTTATCAGAAAGAGAAGTAGGGCCAAGATGTGTGATTGCTGGAGTCCACAGAAAACCTAAACAATTTTCTAAACGCTTCTCCTCCTGGTTCCAGTCTGGGTGTATTTCACGGAAAGACAATCTGTCTGTTTCTAATCCACTTACATTTAATTTATTAAAACATTTCGGGCCAGAGTTATTTGAGTCCCCAAATGCATTATGGGTCTATTTTACAAGACTTTTTAAAGTCTATTTCCTTTGAACAAAGAAGTCCTATTTTGCCTCGAGTGGTTTGATCAAAACCTCAAAAAAAGTAAAATTGCTTCTAAATTTAGAACGAAAGATGCTTAAGTCCATTCTATATAAACACTCTACTCCCAGGCACCTTGAACACACTCAGGCTGTCAAACCACAGCTGGAAGTTGTCTGGACCCCATTCTCAAATGTTGACCACCAAACAAAGAGAGACAGCATGATCTAAAATAGCTGAGTGGTGTGGAGGGGGTTAAAGCTAGAAGACAGGAGCACTCACCACTCACTAGCTCCATCCTCCACCTATTCACTGCCCCTCTCTGGGCCTTGGTATTCCCTTCTTTAAATACAGATATTGTTTACATTTAGACCACAGGGGTGTCTAAAGACCAAGAGTGATAATATATGTAAAGGTTTGACCAAAGATAAAGGATAATTTCCATTGTTATTATGACTACTAGTTATCCAATAAAAAAAATTAATTGGCATGGGCAGGGCCTTAACCAAAATTAAGAAGACGAATTTTTCCAGTTTGCAACAAAGATTGGCCACTCCAAAAAGATTTGCTAAAATATCTCAGTTTACGGATGTCAGCAAAACTCAGCTCTTGGGGTGTAGTTGATGTGCCCATCACTATGGCAATAGGTTGACATGAGAACATGCGTTTGTGTGTTCAAGAGTCTAAAATAGTCACAGCATAAATTGTGAACAAATTATCCAAATAAATCTGACTCCTGCCCCTCAAGCCCAGTAATAAATATGTGCATTAGGCATGGCTTACACAAAACCTTTCCTTGAATTTGATCATGATGTAATTTTTATTGCAGGCTCAAATAGGGAAGGTTAATGATAGAGCAAATGTGAAGGGAAAGAAGCTAATTTGGGTGAAACATTAACTTGTTCAACTTTCAGACCACAGCAGAAAATATGACGGTTAATTTCACATCTTTGTATGGAATAAAACACAGAACTGTAATGGTTTCAAAATGAACTAGCAAATGAAGAATTAAGTCTTCCAAAAACTCAGAAACAATTTGCTCATTTTATTAAAAATGTATAGCCACATATATTACTCACTGACTCAAGTGACATAGTTTCCTGTAGGGAGAACCGAATTGTGAGAATCGCATTTGTTTCCCAATGTATTCTATGGGACAATGCCAAAATGCAAGCTCCCAGGCAGGAAACTTCATATCCATAGTAGATTTTCCACATGTCACTGTGAGTTGAAAGCAGCTCCCAAAAGTGGCAACGTTTGCTCCCTGGGATCACTAAGGACAACAGAAGTGCCAAAGGGGGGTTTTTTGAGGAAGAGTCTCCCACACCAACTTTTTTAAGACATGGAACTGAGACCAGCTGGTGAGGGGCAGGACAGGCAGTGATATTTTATTCTAAAGAGTTTGAATACAGATGATCAAAGTTAAACCAGGAATCCTTTCCTCAGATAGCAGATATCTGAGCCTCAGAAAGCTGAGCAAACGTAGGCCCTTTCTACCAGTGCGCTAAACCAGCATCAGCAAACTTTTTCTTAAAGGCTGGAGAGTAAGTATGTCACGCTTTATGGGTAAGAGGCAAATGGAGGATATTATATGGTTACTTCTCAATCAATAAGGATTCAGAATATAAAAGCCATTCTTCCTGTGCAGTTATAAAAACAGGCATCAGGACAGACTTGGCCCACGGCCGCAGTTTACCATGCCCAAAGTGAAAGTTAATAGGCAAATTTTGAAATCTCGACTTCTGAGGCCACTTGATGCGATAGGATAAGGTTTTGAAATACTGCCTAGTTTTTTTCTTTCCTCCTCATTATTCTCTTGGCCTTCTCTCCATCCAAGTAAGGCCACCCTGAGTTCACTGCATCAGGACAAGATAAGTCAACAGTGAAAGGAACAAGAATCTCTTCCTGTCTTTTGAAGTCTAAAAAATGATGTCTTTAGTTCTCTTCAGTGTGGGGAGTTGAAAGAGGAAAGGATTCCTGTGTAATGACAGATGTAGGAGAAGAGGTGATGGATCACATTAGCAGCTACCAAGGCCTCACCAGGTGGATGGCAAGGGTGGATGGCAGACCTGAATGTGGATATATGGATACGTGGGTATCGACGCATCATTACAAAGTGGGCCCAGAACCCTTTTTCCTGCCCATCCCAGGCTGAGTGCCAGCATGGTGAGAAGAAATCTCAGACCCCTTGATTCAGAAACTGAGTATGGTTGATGGCTGACGTGCAGGGCCTAAGAAGAAATGAGTCCTAGGCCCCAGATTCTGTGTGTAGGCCCAGAAAAACAATAGGACCCCAGAGAAAAGTGACTTTTTAGTGAGCTGGGTAAACCAAGCCTACGACAACTTCACAGAACACCCTCCACCCCAGGACACAAAAATAGTGGCAAGACCCCACATCCTTAGAGAGTAGCAGGGACACGGCCAGTAGCTAAAGGAGAGAGAACTGCATGTAAAAGGAACTTGCAAATGGTAAGAGGAGATGACTTAGCAGCAAGCGCTAAGGACCCAGCACCTAAGAACAGACGAGATGAGGGACAGATATAAGCATGCCAGCAGAAGGATGATGATTAAAGACCAGAGGATAGGTGGTAGCACTGAGACATGATCAAGAAAGGACCCCATGGCACTACCCATGCCTTCGCCCTCTGCTGCCTTCCAGAATTTGGCACAGCTCCCAGGGGAGAAGCTGATGATGTGTTGTTGCCACAAGGCAAAAATGGCTTGATTCAGACACTGATCATGGTTGATAGTTGTTTATAGCCTATGTCTTACGTACCTGGGTTGGAGTAGTGAGATTCCTAACAAAAAAAAAAAAGTAGCTACAAAAATAAAAGGCAATTATCTGGGATGAGATCTAGCCCTCCTACTAACTAGCTGTGTGTCTTTAATAAACCGACCCTATTGAGCCCTAACTTCCTGATGTGTTAAAGAAGGAACTGTTCAGATAATGGATGGAAAATAGGTTTCTTCTTTAGAAGCCACATTTCATAAATCAGCAGCTATTAACTCAAGCATTGGATTGAAGACGGATCTGAGTTTGCCTTTGGGTTCTTCAAGAAAGGATGCCACCACTGATTACTGCTTCCCAAGGGTACCAAGAGAAGGGGAAGGAATGGTGGCAGACACAACATGTTTTTCCTGCTTGTGGGTAGCTACATGATCTCTGAGGTCCCCTTTAATTCAGAAAGTCAGCAGTCTTTCAAATGCCTGGCACTCAGGAATCAGCAGACATTTTTCTTGAGAAAAATTTTCACTGAAAGTCCAGCTTGCTGGGTGGAGCCAGTCTTGGCAAAGACTGGGCTCAGATTGGTAAAGATGGCCTAGGGGAGGAGACCAAGCAGACCTGCACACTCACTTCTCCATGTCAAAATCTCACATGAAGTGGAATGAGCATTGAATATCGAGACTACCCCTTCAAAGCTGGGGGTCACCTGGCTTCTCTGGGCCTAACTATGCTTATAGGACACAGTCCCAGACAGTGTTGGGAGGACCAAGAAGACAGCAAATGCAGAATGCACTCAGCACACAGCAGGCACTCAATAATTGCTCGTTTCTCTCCTTCATGCATGGAGGACTGCATTCACCAACAAGATGGCAGTCTATGGGAAAATTCTTTTTCTGTATTTCCCTGTCATGAGGAATGTGATAATTGCCTCGTCCTTGGAATAATTCTGTTACAGGCTTTCAAAGTACAGAAAGTTTAAAGCAGTATCAAAAAAGAAAGCTGGCCTTGGGCCACCACATAAGACTTCCAGAAAAGCAGATTGCCAGGCCCTGAGCTGCACCAAAGGAATCAGAATCCCTGGGAGTGGGGCCTGGGAAACTGCATGCCACCACAATTCTGATACTCAATAATGCTCAAGGCTACTGGTTCAAAAGGCACTTATGAAAGATCCCTAAAGCCCCAACCACAAGGCTCATCTCTTCACCTTCTCAAAGAGGCCTCCCTGACCACCCTATTTAACACAGCAGCCTTGTTCCACCCAGCCCTCCCTGTTACCTTTCCTCATTTTAATTTTTTCCCAGAATACTTTCTATTCACAATGCATCCATGTGTTTTACTCATTTATCTATTCTTGTCCTCCCCTTCCCTCCACAACTCCACAAAGGAGAGCCTGGTTGTTTTGTTCACTGCCACCTCTGAGAGCCTAGACTGGTGCCTGGCACACAATGGGCACTTGGCAAATATTACTAGAGTGGTCTTTGCTGCATCCCATGCTCTCATTTTACCTCAGAGGACCCCAAAAGGGAAGGTCAAAGAGATGAAAAAGATACCAGTTTATGGAGGGTTATGTAATGATATGGCTGAAAAAAACACTAATCCAGAAATTTTAAATACTAAGTCCCCATAACCTTTCAAGATAAGAAGGAAGCAGATGATTCCTTTGAAGGTCCCTCCAACCTTGGTCATTTTCCCAGCTAAATGGTTAATCTATAGCCTCAGTTTTCAGCTGCTCAGTTCAGCAGGGGTTGAGACATGGCCTAAGTCCAGGACTAGAGGGATGGCTTGAGCTTCCCGTCTGAGTCAGTCAGTCACAGTGGCCTCAGCATTTGCTCTGCCCCCAGCTCCCAGCTCTAGTTCAGGCTGCATTGGTCTGCTCGCTTCCTGGCTGATGCCCTTACCAGCCAAGACCAAGCTGGGCACCACCCTTGCTTGCCTCCAAAAAAAATGAGGGTGTGGTTCTAAGCATCTGGAGATGATGGGGGACGCTGCTGTTTAACAAAAGAGACACATCATTATTTTCTTGCACCAGGATCATGTTTCATTTAGCTGACTTGGCTCCACATTTAAACAGCATCCCCCAGGCAAATAATACAATTAAGCAAATGGAGAGGAGATTTAGTAACAATAAATTCCACAGAACTAGTCATTCTTTTGCATGCAGTTTTAAAAGGAGCTAAGTATTTAGAAGGATCAATCATGCAGAATCTCATGGGTTCAAACATTATATAGAAACTGCTAGTCAAATCTGATGGGAACTTGACATAACACACACACACACATATACACACTCACACACACACACACACACACACACTTACTCATGGGTTAGGCCTATACTTTTTTTTTTTTTTTTTTTTACAACCTAATAACGAAAAGACAATTATAAAAATAGGCTTAGGATGCATATGGAAGAATTTAGGCCAAAATGGAAAATAAACTACAGAAATCAAATCTATTTAAGAGCCAGTCAGGGAGGAAGAATAGCCATTAGGAGCAGAGTTATGTGTTAGAGCAGGTGAAGTAATGCATTGGGAACCAAGAGATTTGAATCCAGCTCTACCATGCATATTTGGTGTAACCTTAGGCAAGATAAATAACTTTGTGAGCTTCTATTTCTCTACATGTAAAACAAGTTGTTTGAATCCCACTGTCACCATTTTTTTTTTTTTTTTTACCATCTCCAAGTACCATCTGTATTGCTATTTACTGTTTTCCTTTAAGTCAACTTTTCTTTATTTGAACATGGGTGCATACTCTGTGGAAAGAAGTATTTATTACACTATTTGTTGTGTTTGCTAGAACTTGTACATCTCATAATGAATATATTTACTTAGAAAGGAAACTATCTCATTAATATAAAAGGAAAGCTGGAATCACTGGTTTTAAAATAGAAGGTAATGACAAAAATAAGTACAATGGACTCCTGCTTTTATTCATGGCAACTAGTTTGCTTTAGACTAACCTCTTTGCCAAGAACAACTTTAAAAGCTAGATAAAATACATAAAATAGAAAAATAAGAAACAAAAAACCTCTGAGGGAAGACATTCAGGGAATACTAAGGCAACTAAGAGCCAAGAGAGAAGTAAAGCACACTGAGATAAATCTAGTGTTTCACAGCACTTTTTCTCTAGGCATTTGCTGATTTGTAAAACCTCACAGAATCCAGAAGCTCAAAAGTCAAGAGTCTGATGGTAACTAAAATTGAGGCTTTAGGTCCACCAAGGGGTGTGGGTTGGGGGAGGCCTGGTATAGACTTCAAACTTCCAGCTGAGCTCATGAATGGGCTACACATTAGAAGTGAGGGTGAGGCAGAAGTAGCTCAACTCTTACAAAGATTAAAACCTTATTTTAAGCAAGCTCAAACCAAGATGAAACAAGGTGACCTACCAGTATCAAAACACATAACAGAAGCCAAGTAAATTTAATTTTCTCTGGAAGAAGATAACAGAATCCAGAGCTTCAAATTGGATCTACAATTTGTCATACATTTGTTCAGCATTTATCAAAAATTACCAAGCATGCCAAGGGACATAACCAAATAACCAAAAATGAAGAAAAAAAACCCAGACCCATATGTGATCCAGATATTGGAATTACCAGAGGCAAACTTGAAAATATCCATGATTAATAAGTTTAAGAAAGTAGATGACATGATGGAGAATTTCATGAGAACTGGTATTTTTATAAAACAAGAAATTGAAACTCTAGAAATGAATATGCAATAACTGAAAAATAAGAACTCAACAGTTGGGTTTATGGCAGATTAGACAATGCAGAAAAGAAGATCTGTAAACTGGAATATAGGTCAGCAGAAGATTGAGCATGAAGAGGAAAAAATTGTAGAAAATGCACAAAAGAGCATGAGAGAGATGCGGGACTTGGTGAAAAGTCTTAACATGTATGGAGTTTGAGATCCTGAAGGAGAAAAAAGAATTGAGGAGATGCAATACTTGAATAGGTATTTGCTGAAATGCTTTCTCACAGCTGAGCAAAGACATCAGGCTAAAGATTCAAAAATCTTTACAATCTCAAATAGGATAAAGAAAACCACAACGAGGCACATCATAGTCAAACTACTTAAAAAACAAAGACAAATATATCATAAAAGCAGCCAAAGAAAAGAAACATATTATCTTCAAAAGAACAAAAGTAATGATGGAAGCTGAGGTTTAAACAAAAATGATGGAAGCCAAGAAACAACAAAATGACATATTCGACGTGCTGAAAGCAAATGATTGTCAACTTAGAACTCTATCCTCAGTGAAAACATTTTTCAAAAATGTATGTGAAATAAAAACATTTTTTAAAAAACTGAGATAATTAATATCCAACAGACATGCTCTTTGAGAAATATTAAAGAGAATTCTTGGAGCAGAAGAAAAATTAGGCCCAATGGAAGCATGGAAATGCAGTCAAGAATAAAGATGGTAGAAAGTGCAAATATTTGGGAAAATTAAATAAATATTGGCTGCACAAAACAATAACAACAACTTCTTGTGCCATGTGAAATATATGTAAAAATAGGTGCAACAATCACAGGAGAATTTGGAGTTAAAGTATCCTGAGGGCCTTATGTTGTTCATGAAGTAGTAAGAGGACTATCATCATACTCTAATAAGACAAGAATGCATGTTTAATTGCTAGCATAACCACTAAAAGTAGAACAAAAAAGAATGTTTTCTAGCAAGCTAAGAAAAGGAAAAAAGAGAATAAATTAATTCAAAGGAAGTCACAAAAGAAAGTTAAAATAGAAGAAAATTGTGAGATAGTGGACTTAACTACTAAACACTAATTCAAAGACAAGATACCCAACTGAATTATTTTTTTAAAAAAAACTATATGCTGCTTAGAAATGACACATCTTAGGCTGGGCATGGTGGTTCATGCCTGTAATCCCAGCACTTTGGGAGGCCGAGGCAGGTGAACCACTTGAGGTCAGCAGTTCGAGACTAGCCTGGCCAACGTGATGAAACCCTGTCTCTACTGAAAAAAACAAAAATTAGCCAAGCATGGTGGTGTGCAGCTGTAGTCCCAGCTACTTGGGTGGCTGAGGCACGACAATCGCTTGAACCCTGGAGGCAGAGGTTGCAGTGAGCTGATCACACCACTGTATTCCAGCCTGGGCAGCAGAGCAAGACTCTGTCTCAAAAAAAAAAAAAAAAAAAAAAAGTAAAAAACTATATACCATGGACACATTGATCAAAAGAAAGCAAGTATAGCTGAAGAATAAGATGCCAAGCAGACTTTAAGGTAGGAAGCATAACTAGAGTTAGACAGGGACTTTTGATAACACTGAGAGAGTTAATTCTTTAGGAAGATTCAACCATTCTAAAAGTATATGCCTAATAAAATTCAAAAATATACAAAACAAACATTGATAGAAATATTAATAAAAGGTATAATACTCAAACTTACAATCATACTGGGAGATTTTGTCATACTTTTTCAGTAAATGATATAATATGCAGAGAAAAACTCAATAAAGATATTGAAGATATGAACAACATAAATAACAAACACCATTTACACATACACACACACACACACACACTTGGCCCACACTTGACAACTATACGTGTTTTTTCAACTACACATGGAACATTTACTAAAATTGACCCTTTGTTGGGCCATATCAAAACAAATATCAAAGAATTGAAATCATATAGAGTGTATTCGTTTTTTCTTGCTGCTATAACAAATAATCACAAACTTCATGGCATAAAAAAACACAAGTGTATTATCCTACAACTTTGTAGCTTAGGAATGTGGCATGAAAAAATGAAATTACACAAACAATTCCATTTATAATAGTATAAAAATAAACAAATGTATCCAAGGAGTACAAAACTTTTACACAAAACACTACCAAACATTTCTAAAAGAAGATCAAAATAAATGTGAAGACATCTATGTTTATGGACTGAAAGATTCAATACTGTAAAGATTACCATACTCCCCAGGTTGATCTATAGATTAAATGTAATTCTTATAAAAATTCCAACTACCTTTTTTGCAGAAATGGACATGTTGATCCTAGAATTTATATGGAAATGCAAGGGACCCTGAGTAGTCAAAACAATCTTGAAAAAGAACAAAACTGGAAAACTCACATGTCCCAATTTCAAAGCTTATTACAAAGCTACACAAATTAAAACAGCATGGTACTTGCATAAGACATACAGACCAACGGGATAGAACTGAGAGTCCGGAAATAAACCCCTATACCTATGATCAGTTGATTTTCAGCAAGAGTGTCAAGACCAGTCAATGGGGGGAATGAATAGTCTTTCAACTGATGGTGCGGGGACAACTGACTATCCATATGTGAAGGAATGAATTTGTATCTGTACCTGACACCTTATATAAAAATTAACTCATAATGGATCAAAGATCTAAATGTAAAAGCTAGAACTATGAAGCCCCTAGAAACATAGGTGTAATTCTTAAATATGACACCAAAAACATAAACAACAAAAGGAAAAACAGATTAAGTTGGACTTCAAAAATAAAACCTTTTGTGCATCAAAGGACATTATCAGAAAAATGAAAAACAACCTACAGAATTGGGGAAAACATTTGCAAATTGTGTATCTGATAAGGACCTAGTATCCAGATAAAAGAACTCTTATAACTAAACAATCAAAAGAAAAACGAACCAAAAAATTGGCAAATAATTTGAATAGTCATTGCTCCAAAGAAGACGTGCAAATGGGTAATAATGTACATGAATAGTATGTTCAACACTAGTAGTGATTAGGGTAATGTAGTATTAGTTCAAGGTGAGATAGCAGACCAACAGAACAACATTTTTGAAAGCCCAGAAACAAACCTAGAAACAAAGAACTCCCATAAAGAAAACAAATGATAAATTGGACCACAATAATACCAAAAAGCAAGTCATGTAGTTGAAAGTATTTATAGCAAACTGACATAGAACCAGAATTTAGCATATATAAAGAACTTGTAACAGGTGAATTTTTTTTTTTAAGACTGACAACCTAATAGAAAAATAGCAAAAGCCTTTATCAGGTATTTCAAAAAGAGGATGTCTCAATGACCAATAAACAGAGAAAAGGGACACTTTATTCCATTAATCACCAGGAAAATCCAAATCAAAACCACAATGAGATATAATTACACACCTACAAGAATGGCTAAAAACTGTGTACCTCACAAAAATACATAGATGGATATACTCAAAGATCTGTACAAGAAGGTTTGTAGTCACATATAACTGCTAAGCAAAAACTAGAAACGCTGTCTACCCACCAGAGAATGGGTAAATAAATTGTGATATGTTAATACAATGGAATAATATACAGCAGTGAAAAAGAATGTCATATAAACAACACAGATGAAACTCAACTATAAGGTAGTCCACAAGAAGCTGACACAAAAGAATTCACAGTAAATGGTTTTATTTACATAAATTTCAAAACTGGCAAAGCTTATTTAAGGTGTCAGAAGTCAAAATAATGGTGTTCTTTTTTGGGAACAGGGAGGTGGAGAGACATTAGTTACAGAGAAGGGGACTTCTGAAATACTTTAACACTTTATGTCTTGACCTGAGTGATAGTTACACACGTGTTTGCTTTCTGAAAAATCATCAAGTCATATACTTCTATGTACTTTTCAGTCTCAATGTATACTTCAATAAATAAGTTTTTAAAAAATCAAACACAAAAGAATATTTGCAATCATCCTAATGCTTTTGGTGAATTATTTGAATCAAATGTTATAGTCATTTGGTATACTCCACTAATATGAATCTTAAAAAATAAATGTGAATTAAATATGCTTTAGGAAAAAATAAATATATCAGTGAATTCAAAACCACATATTCCATTCTTGCAAGATCCTATTGACCTGCTACAGCTCTGAGCCCAAGGCCTGATCTCTCTTGCTTAAAAGAGAAACAAGGAAGTGTTCAAGAAGTACTTAAGATTTACCACCAAGCTGATATTGTGTCTTGATATATAATGAAAATAGGATAGAAAAGGAAATTGCTTTCTCAAAATGTGATCTAATATCCATTACTATGTATCATCTACAATCCCCTGGCTAAGTCCAGGGACCTCCCTTATACCATAGGACATACTGGCTTATTTATCTCTAAGTTTCTTCCCAGCTGACCATCTGTGACTTGCTGAGAGAAGGCTCTTCACACTCAATGAGAACTAAAATAGTTCTTCACTTAGAAATGGTTTTAAAAAGGAAAATTAAGTCAAGTCCTTTGATTACAGGATTTGCTAAAATGGGTAGGCATCTTCTATATACCACCAATGACATAATAACCACCCATCTCCATGTACAACAGGCCTGACCTCGAGAGAAGGGAGCTCCATTCTAACAGGGTTCCCTGTCCTGGCTCACATCCAAGCTATCAGCAAAGCCATCAGCTTTCCTTTCAAAATATATCGCAAATCCACCTACTTCTCACTATCTTCTAAGTCACAATCATCTCTCACCTGGTGGCCTCCTGACTGCTCTCTCCACTTCCACCCTTGTCCTTCCATGTTTTCTCAACAGAGCAGCCAGAATGATTCGGTCAAACCTTAAGTCAGACCTTAGCATTCCTCTGCTCAAAACCCTCCCAACTTATGAAGAGAAAAGGCCCATATGTATCCTTACCATGGCCCATACCAGGCCCTCCAGGACCTGACAGCCCATGACTCCAGCTCACTCTTTATGGCCACAGGGGTTGCATAGATCATTTTCAACCATTCTAAACCTGCTTCCACCTCAGGGCCTTTGCACTTGCTGTTTCTTCTGCTGGGACTCTCCACATTAGATACCCCTGGCTCACTCTTTCATTCACCTCAAGTTTTTACTGAAAGTTCATCTTACTAATGAATCCTTCCCTCACCCTCTTATGCAAAATTGCGCTTGCCCTTGACACTCCCCAGCCCTGTTCCCTGCTTAATTTTTTGCTTAGTATTTACCACCATCTAATACTCTGTATTTATCGACTTACCTTAGAGTTTCTTGCTCCCTGCCCCCAATCTCTTCATACCAGGAGATTTTCCAATAAGGAAAGCAAACTCTGGGACTTGAAATTCAAGAGAGTTTAGAAAAGAACTTGAAAAGACACTAAAGCCCCTTCTGGCTTTACAGTGGGAACCCTGCCGGTTTGGGAATGGTCCACTTGGTAACAAAGCCCCTTTCATTCTCACTGGCTAGATAAAGCCAGGATGATAGTCAAGCTGCTGATGGGAGGCTGGTGTTTATCCTTCAAACCTTGGCATTCTGTCCAATTCTCCCAATTCCGGAGGGCTCCCTGATTTACTGGGGGGCGGAGAAGGGTGGGGAGACTTTACTCTGTCACTCTCTTGGAGTGGAGGAATACTGTTGTTCATTCAGCAAATATTTATCAACTCCTGTTTATGTGCCAGACAGCACACCATGTGCCAAGAACAGAAGAATCCCATACAGCCACTGCCCAAGTGAAGCTCACAGTCAGGAGAGCAGACAGGAGAAGTGGCGGTCCTCTCAGCACCCTGATTAAACCTTCAGAGCCATGGTGGACAACATACAGCTGGGTCCTGACAGGTGTCAGGTTGCTGCCAGTCCTTTGCAGAAAATAAACTCTTCAAATTTGTTAATCATTTAGTCTTTATTTTTAATTGACAGTGGCTTGAAGATTGTGCCTATGGTGTCACTTTCACTCTGACATGTCCCTTAACTGAAAGAAAATGAGGTACAAGAACTTACACAGAAACCTGGGAATACCCATGGGGTGGGGATGCCATGCCCGAGGCTGTCAGGGTGCAGACTGAGAAAAGGTTGAGAGCTTCTGTTAAAAGATTATCCCCTTAGCCTGGCGCGGTGGCTTGCACCTGTAATCCCAGCACTTTGGGGGGCCAAGGCGGGCGGATTACGAGGTCAGGAGTTCGAGACCCGCCTTACCAACACAGTAAAACCCCGCTGCTACTAAAAATACAAAAATTAGCCAGGCATGGTGGCATGCACCTGTAATCCCAGCTACTCAGTAGGCTGAGGCAGGAAAATCACTTGAACCCAGGAGACAGAGGTTGCAGTGAGCCAAGATCGGGCCACTGCACTCCAGCCTGGGGGACAGAGGGAGACTCCATCTCAAAAAAAAAAAAAAAAAAAATTATCCCTCAGATATACCTGGTTTAAATTCAGAGGGGACAATCATAGTGGCAGCTATTGCTGCTGGGCACTGATGTGTGCAGGCACTGTAACTGGTACTTGGATTAGGTTAGCTCATTTATGCCTCACTACAATAAGAGGTGTAGGTATTATCTGAGTCCACTTTTCCAACGCAGAAATTGGCACTGAGGTTTGTGCTAAACATGGTACCAAAGTTACACGGATGGTAAGAGGTAGAGTTGGAATTTAAATCCAGACTTGTCTGACTCCAAAATCTTTGAATAAAATCCTGTTGGCATACCACTTAGCAAAACCAGTTAGAAGTCTTCAGAATCAGACTTTCCTTTGAAGAGTGACGTGATACATTTATAAAATATGATGCAAACAAGAACCAATTAAATGAAATAAGATGTGTAAGGTGAGTAGCCCATGACCGTCTAACTGGTACTAAGTGCTAAATGTTTAGTAAATCATCATTACCATTTCATATAACATTTGCTTGCTATCTTTTCTCTCTCCTTTTCTTTTTAGCTTAAACTAGCTACCATTTATTCTTACCCATGAGCACTTGGGTTGCCTGGGCAGTTCTGATGAACTAGACTGAGTTCAGCTGATCTTAACTGGCTACACTTACTCCTGGGTCTGCAGTCAGCTGGCAGGTTGGCTGGGGGCTGGCTGATCTAGGATGGCTTCAGTCACGTGTCTGGGGCTTGGCTAGGTTTCAACAACCAGCAAGCTAGCCCGGCCTGTTCACATGGTGGCAGTAGTGTTTCAAGAGGGTGAGGCCTCTGGAGGTCTAGGCTCAGAATTTGCACTCTGATATGGTTTGGCTGTGTACCTACCCAAATCTCACCTGGAATCATAATAATTCCCATGTATCAAGGGTGGGGCCAGGTGGAGATAAATGAATCACAGGGGCAGTGTCCCCCATACTGTTCTTGTGGTAGTGAATAAGTCTCCTGAGATCTCATGGTTTTATAAATGGGAGTTCTGCTGCACATGCCTTCTCGCCTGCCACCATGTAAGAAGTGACTTTGCTCTTCATTTGCCTTCTACCATGATTGTGAGGCCTCCCCAGCCATGTGGAACTGTCAACCTGTTAAACTTCTTTCCTTTATAAATTACCCAGTCTTGGGTATGTCTTTTTTTTTAGCAGTGTGAGAACAGACTAATACACACTCCATCACTTCTATTTGATCCCAGGAGCCAACAGAAGTCATAAAACCAGCCCAGATTCAGGGAGTAGGGAAACAGACTCCTCCCTCATAATGGGCAGAGCTGAAAAACCACAATCCCAAAAATGCATCACATTTACTCTCGCTCAGAATCCTCCTAGCAGGCTAACAGAAACTTCACAAGCAACAGAGCCTCCTGCGTCCAAATGGATTTCCATAGTAAAGTGCAATCTGCTACCTGTTGTTTAATGCCAACAGTTCTTTAATTTAGGTTGGATAAGTTTAGTATGTTTTTGTTGTTGTTGTTGTTGTTCTTGTTGTTAAATAGGGACGCACAATATTCTTTCCTAGTGGAGCTTCCATTTGTTACCCTTGTATTTGGAAGTAGTCATATTCAATTATTTTGGGTCAAATAGTGAATAAGTTTGGCAGTTGCTCTACCAAAGAAGTTGCCCCCTCCAAGTCAAAAGTTCTTCACTAAAAGGATTTGACAGTTAGGTGAGCCCCATGGCTTCAGGCCCACTACGAACCTGGCCAAAATCTATACCTTTTTTAACCTCGTCTTCTGCTCCCAGCCCATGTGCACCCTTCTTCTGGGCCCAAGCTTAGCCTTCAAGTCACCGTGGAGTTGTATGTACTGCCTACATGCTGTTATATGCTGTTCCTGCTGCCTGACAGAAATGGCATACCCTCTCTTCTCCACCGGATAAACCCCCACTGATCACTTACAATCCAGCTTGTATCTCATTTTCATGCATGCCGTCATTCAAAAAATATTTACTGGCCTGCCAGGCCCAGGGTGCATGAGGATTGAAAATGAACCCAGTCCTTCTTCCCCTCTCTCTGTGGAGCCTACTGGCACTCTTGTGTGAAACTACTCAGCTTCTAAGTCCTTGCTTCTGCTCTGTGTGTTCCCACAAGCTTAGATATGTGTATGTATGTATCTATGTGTCTGCATATAGATACAGCTACATGTGTATATACATTAATATCTACATACACACACATAAACACATTCTTTTACAACACAGGCTACATTGGACTCTGACAATTTGTTCATGAATTTTTCTTTTCCATAAGACTGAGTTCTTTACATTCAGGATCACACCTCATTATTTCATTATTATATCATCCAGTTCTTTCCTTATAGTAGAAATGCAAATAAACATTTATTGAGATGACAAATGAATGTACGAAGGAAAAAGTGCTCTTAGAGAGTGTTTAGCTCCATTACTTCATTAAGCAAATGAGAAAACCAAACGGGGGCTGGGGGGGGGATTAAATAATTTATTATAACTATATGACCTTTACACAGAACCAATGTGGTCCCCCAACTTCAGGTCCAAAAGGGGACTTTTTTTACATTTTAAACATCCTCTCTGGTTTTAAGAAACTTTATTTAGCATTTTAGAAAAACTGTAATTTGGCAAAATGTGATACATCAAAAGTGATAAGAAATTGGGCTCCTGAGCCAGAAAGATTTGTAATAAAATCCTGGCACTATTTGACCTTGGGCAAGTTGTTTTCATTCACCTCTAAGCCTCACTTCTTCTACCTATAAAATGGAGCTGCCCAACAGTACCGGCCTCAGACATGTTGAGAAGATATAAAAACATAATAGCACAGCAAGCACGGGGCTCAACACGAAGCACATGCTTAATATGTGCAAGCTATTACTTTTATCGTGATTATTTTGCTGTTAGTTTAAATGATGCCTGGTAAATGCACTACCTTAAGGTTCAGAGGGTCAAGTGTAACACTAATTATATTCAATAGGTCCCCACAATTGTTGAATGTATGTGTTCATTTAATATATCTATGTTACTATGTTAAATTGGTTACAGCAAACCTCCCTTATAGAAAAACTTGGATGACTTTTTGTCAGATTTTAGATGTAGTATTGCTTTTTGCAACAGGATTTACCTCCAGGAATTAAAGCATTAGCAGGGTCCTGAGCATAAGGAAATGAATGCATTCCAAAGTGCGATGGCTCTTGTGCCCTGTATGGCAGAGTGATTCAAATGCCATTACTAAACTAGTAGAACCTGCTTTTAACGGCCAGAAGATGTTCATTTCCTGAGGCTTGGTGCATATACTGAACAGTCCTTTTTTCCAGCATAAAAATAGAAATGTAAAGGTTGGAACGCTATGGTTACCAGCCTGGCGACAGAGCAAGACTCCGTCTCAAAAAAAAAAAAAATGGTTTTAAACAATATTTTATGGCATCTGAAAGAAACCCTTTTATCTTTTACATTTTCACTTTTTATTGCCTGTGCTTTTATGGGCTGTGTGCTTGAATTAGACCCAAATCCTGGGTGCCACACTCAAAATCATATGGTACATCTGTTTATCTGACCAAGGACATGGTGGGATTCTGCATATCAGTCTTCCCCCCACCTCAAAATCAACACTCACTTTTGGTGGAAGAAAAGGAAAACACTGTATTCATGCCTCCTCTGAAGAAGGGCCGTCTTGTTCCCATTCCATGGGGCCACAGGACAGGGCACAGCCAGGACACTTGACATCATGTTTACTGCCCTGAGCTTCTTCCATAGGCCTTCACCTCCCAAAGGAATCTCCAATGCTGGTGAGGCCTTAGCATCACCATAGACATCTCCATGGTACCTGCTGTGGACCTTGAACTTGGCTGGCACTTGCTGGGCAAAAAAAAATAAAAAAGATGCTCTGCCATCGTTTCAAAAATCAAGCCAATGCATTTTAGTCTTTTATTTTTCCAGATTTGGGATAAATTTTTCTTTCTTGGTAACAAAGAATTTTTGAATGAAAATATTTTAAATTGGGAGAAAGCCAAAGGAGATGAGTGTGTTGAAGCAAGCAGTCGTAAGAGTTCTGCTCTCTTTTGTGGAACTAAGGGAACTTTGTCTGACAGAAGCAGTATTCTCTTCCAAAAGGAACTTGTATTTATTAAAATGTTTTACCAAAAGTTAACTGAGAGCCATCAACTGTGTCTTGAGCCTGTACGTTTCAGCAATGTTGCCCAGAATTGACCCAAACCCGGCCGTAATGGCTGGGGTGAAATGTGAGAAACAAGAAGTTGGGGAATGCAAATGGGGCTGTTGAGAACGTTCAAAGATGTGGTTGGAAATTATACTGGAAAGGTATGTTAGGGTGAAACTATGAAAGGTTTTGAATGTCCAAGAAAAAAAAAAGTCTAGAATTAACACCCTGCACAATAAAGGGCCATTGAAGTTTTTAAGCAGATCAGTTTCTACAGTTCAGAGCCTAGGCTGCTCCAGCTCCCTTCTCACCCTGCTCAGGGCCCTGGAGCTCACCCGTGATGAGAGCGAGCAAGCCCTGCGCCTATTTCAGCTGCTATTCTCAACTGGCCCACGGTGTAGCCCAGCGAACACTTGTTGGATATTTTTGGGTTCTTGTTCGCAGGCCCTGTTGCTGCCCTCTTCTTTCTGCTGCACAGAAATGTAGGTCTGCTGACACCAGATAGATCTTGTGGCTCTTGCTGATTTATCCTTACTGCTTCCATTTGGGAGTTTGTAGAAATACCTAGATTTGCGGGGAGGGAGTTGGGATGTTTGTTTGGTAAGTGTTAACCATTTGTTTCTGGCTTGTTTTCTTCTTTCTATCCAGCTGTTCTTTTTGTATGTGGGAATGTGGAGCAATTTTTAAAGGATGCACCCACTGTCGTCTTCATAGAATCTAGAATTGGGTTTTTTTTTTTCTTTTGGTGGAAATTAAGGAAATGGATGTATTCCATATCTAGTTTGACCTAGCACGTAATGGAGTAAGGAGAAAACACAGAATGATGAGACAATATGTTTTTAAAAATAAATTCAAGGCCACGAGCGGTAATCCCACCTGTAATCCCAGCACTTCAGGATGCTGAGGCAGGCGGATCACCTGAGATCAGGAGTTCAAGACCAGCCTGGCCGACATGGTGAAAACACATCTCTACTAAAAACACAAAAATTAACTGGGCATGGTGGGCATGGTGGTGCGTGCCTGTAGTCCCAGCTACTCGGGAGGCTAAGGCACAAGAATCACTTGAACTCGGGAGGCAGAGGGTGAAGTGAGCTGAGATCACACTACTGCACTGTAGCCTGGGCAACAGAGCAAGACTCCATCTCAAAAATAAATAAATAAAAATAAATTCAAAAGCAGATGGAGATCCGGCCAGAGGCAACCAGAAGGGTAGCCCCTGAAAAAGAACATAGATGTCTATGAGGGATCTGGACTTTCTTTAAAGGTGCATTGGGACCATTATCCGGTTTAGTCCAGTCAGGAGCTCTTGGGTCAAAATAACTGAACCCCTGCTGATGAGTAGCAAGACTGTCTCTTCTCACCACAGTGTCTCCTCTGAATGTCCCAAAGACTCCAGGTAGGAGTTCAGACGCAGTTCTGATGACCACTTCACAAGGAGGAGGCTCTGGTGTGAAGCACATTGACTTGTAAACAGTCATAAAAAATTGAGAGTTGAAAAGAAATTGCCTTAATACTGGTCAAACTGATTTCCCCAAGACGAAAATGGCTATGTTGGTACGACTGACCTGGAAGGGAGCCAGATGATGGGAATGGAGGGAGGTGCTGACTTGCCTGGCATGGGAGGAAGAATGTTCCCCCTTCATGGCAGTGCCTATCCTAAATTTGGGGATATGTGCTGAGGAACCTCACTCCTCCCCTGGAGTTCCAGGCCCTGAAATAAAGCCAGGTGCCTTGGCCAGGCACAGTGGCTCATGCCTGTAATCCCAACACTTTGGCAGGCTGAGGTGGGCCGATCACGAGGTCAAGATATCGAGACCATCCTGGCCAACATGGTGAAACCCTGTCTCTACTAAAAATACAAAAATTAGCTAGGCATGGTGGTGCGTGCCTGTAGTCCCAGCTACTCGGGAGGCTGAGGCAGGAGAATGGCATGAACCGAGGAGGTGGAGCTTGCAGTGAGCCGAGATCGCACCACTGCACTCCAGCCTGGGCAACAGAGCGAGACTAAGTCCACACACACACAAAAAAAGCTGGTGCTTCAAATCATCCTTGCCTGTCTGTGATGGAAACCTATCTAGGATATGAAACAGGTTCCTGGTCCCTCTCTTTCCCTTGTTCATGAAGCAAAGTCCAGGGAAAATTTCAAAACCTGACAATGGGAGAGAAATCCTAAACTTATATGAGCTGCGTGAGACACTCTCTCCCACTCACAATCTTGACCTGTGGGACAGAAGGACAACTGCACGGAGGCAGAGATGCAAACCACACCAGAGTGCTGCCCTCCGGGCAAGCCACACACACAAGAGTGGGACGGAGACGCTTCTATCTGAAGATGTGGTGTGATACCTGGTAATGAGTCACATTCCAGGCAGAGTGGCAATGGCTCAGGGCACTTTTTCAGCCATGAGTCTTAGCCCGGAGCCCTTCCAGGCTGTGGCCAGGGTTGGTCCTGGAAAAATCATTAAGTTTAACAAGGAACCATGGAGTTGTTTCTCGTTCTCCCTCATTCAAGGCCCCTCACACCTTGTTTCAGGGATATCCCTTTCCTGTAACTTTAAGAACCCACTGATCTTATGCCTTGAGGGGATATCAAAGTGCAGACTTTGAAACCAGGGGCTTTGAGTATGTGGGCCTAAGTTTCCTCATCTATAAAATGAGGAAGATACTTAGCTTATCAGTCCTCCAAGCATTAAATGAGATATATCTATACACACAGAGATCATACAACTCTGTAGAAGCAAGACATTTCCAGTTTTTGCCTGTTGTCCTGCTATCAACACAGAGTTAGCACCTTCTTTAACTCTCAAACCACCCCAGTTTGCATGCTAAATTAATTATATGGTCACCCTATATATAAAGCTCCTAACATACTCCTACAACTTGACAAAGAATAGGCTACAGGCCTTCCCCATCCCCTTCCTACCCAAATGTGCTTTCAGAACCTTCACTCACATTGAAGTGCAAATCTTTGACAATATTTAAATGTTACTCCTGCCCCAAATCTTACACTAAAGAGATATATCTTTGGTGGCAGAGTCTCAATTACCAGTTAGTAGGCTGGGAAGATCCTGGGGGAGGAGGGTGCTGGGGGCCATTGCCCCTCGATGCATAAGACTGACCCCCACAGTGGCCATACTGAGCTTTGTCATTATTCCCCAGCTTTCACTGTCACCCCAATCCCCACAAACTTCAGCATAGATACCCTCAGAAGGTAAGGGTCCAAACCCAAATGGTGATGTCTCCCAGGAAAGTAGTTGTTCAAAGCCATCTCCCTGAACAGGGATTGCTGGTGCTCTCTATGTCCCCAGAGCATGAAGAAGACATGACCACCCACCTGAAATCCATAAGGGAGTGCATGTTTGGGCCTGAAGACAGCAGGTCACTAGAGGTAAGAGACACTGGAAGAAAATCACACCTTACAAAGCAAAAATAACATATTTTTAAATATTGCAGGCCACCTACAACCATCTGATCTTCAACAAACCTGACTAAAACAAGCAATAGGGAATGGATTCCCTATTTAATAAATGGTGCTGGGAAAACTGGCTAGCCATATGCAGAAAATTGAAACTGGTCCCCTTAGTTACACCATATAGAAAAATCAACTCGAGATGTATTAAAGACTTAAATGTAAAACCCAAAGCTATAAAAACCCTAGAAGAAAATCTAGACAATATCATTCAGGACATAGGTGCAGGCAAAGATGTCATGATGAACACACCAAAATCAATTGCAACAGAAGCAAAAATTGACAAATGGGATCTAATTAAACTAAAGAGCTTCTGCACAGCAAAAGAAACTATCATCAGAGTAAACAGACAACCTAGAGAATGGGAGAAAATTTTTGCAGTCTATCCATCTGACAAAGGTCTAATATTCAGCATCTACAAGGAACTTAAATTTACAAGATAAGGAAAACAAACCCCATTACAAAGTGGGCAAAGGTAATGAACAGACAGTTCTCAAAAGACGACATACATGCAGCCAATAAATATATGACAAAAAGCTCAACATCACTGATCATTAGAGAAATGCAAACCAAAACCACAACGAGATACCATCTTATGCCAGTCAGAATGGTAATTATTAAAAGTCAAAAAACAACAGATGCTGGTGAGGTTGTAGAGAAAAAGGAACACTTCTACACTGTTGGTGGGAGTGTAAATTAGTTGAACCATTGTGGAAGACAGTGTGGCAATTCTTCAAAGACCTAAAGGCAGAAATACCATTTGACCCAGCAATCTCATTACTGGGAATATACCCAAAGGAATATAAATCATTCCATTATAAAGATATATGCACACCTATGTTCACTGCAGCACTATTCACAATAGCAAACACATGGAATCAACTTAAATGCCATTAATGATAGACTGGATAAAGAAAATGTGGTACATATACACCATGGAATACTATGCAGCCATAAAAAGGAACGAGATCATGTCCTTTGCAGGGACATGGATGGAGCTGGAGGCCATTATCCTCAGAAAACTAACACAGGAACAGAAAACCAAATACCACATGTTTTCACTTATAAGTGGGAGCTGAATGATGAGAACACAGGGACACATGGTGGGGAACAACACACACTGGGGGCTGTTGGAGGGAAGGAGGGAGAGCGTCAGGAAGAAGAGCTAATGAATGCTGGGCTTAAGATTTAGGAAACTGGATGATCTGTGCAGCACACCACCAAACCTGCACATCCTGCACATGGACCCCTGAACTTAAAATTTAAAAAAAAAATGGCAAACAAAATATGTGCAAGCACTGGGGATGTGCAGGCAGCTGACTACGTGCAGGCACTGAGGATGGGGTGGTCACCAACTGGTCAGCAAGATGATCGGGATCAGAGGCTGAGGTGGGGAGAAGAAACATGTGGCATGTGTGGGGACTGCAGTGGAACTTCCTGACCAGGGGCAGATGCTGTAGACAATTTTAAAACTTCCCCACCCGGACTCTAGTTTTTCCCCTTAAAATTGTTATAGTCTTTAAAAAAGATGTTATTATTTCAAAAACTGGAAAACATATGTAAATTAAAAGAAGTGAAATGCTATCTCAATCCCACCAGGTAAGTAAAACCACTATTAACGTTTTGGAATTTTTCCTATCAATATGTTTTTCTCTCCCTAGTTATCTCTGTTCCTTGCTTTTGTAAATATGTGTTACCACGTGGAAAACACAATTTTAATTATTTCTTCTGATTATAAAAGTACACATATTTATTGTAGAAAAGGTAGGAAACACTCCAAAGCCAATGTATAGAATAAAAGTCATCCACAATTTGCCAACCACAAGTAACTGCCACTGGCATTTTGAAATGAATTCTACTGGATCGTTTAAAACTGTAAGCACACCATTTTGCTGGTTGGGGGCTGTGATTGTTGTTATAGAAAATGAGAAAATAATGTCTCTAATCTTTTGAGCCTGATTTATTCCCATAAAAGATTATTTAAAAGATAATATCAGTGAAAATTCTTCTACGAACATGATTTATAATGTCAATCATACCATCAATGAATGTAAAACAATTTCATCTTCTCAGTGGACATTGAAGTTTTTTGTATCTTTGCTTTTGTTTGTTTATAACTTACAATTCCTTCATGTAATATTTATTTGCTGAATGTCCACTATGTGCCAGAACTTGTAGGTTCTGATGCTATGAGAAACAAGATAGACAAATATCTGTGTTCACTTTTAACAGATTTCTCTATATACATCTTATTTCCTAGAATGCATTTCTAGAAATAAAAACATTGAACAGAGGGGTCATACAGATTTAATTTATACTCTCACAAGTAGAATAGAAAAGTGCCCTTTCTTCACATAAGTAATAACTTTCAAACAGCTTCTGAGCTGGGGAGATGGGCAATAACTGGTGGGAAGAAAGCCTGAAGGTGAAATTCTAAGAGGTAGGCATGCTTTACTAAAAATCTACCAGGAATAGAGAAAAAACAAAAAACAACTTCAGATACATCATAAAATCATAAAATGGAAGACATGGCAAAGCATCCAACTCCAGAGCCAGCCTGACCATGTGTTAGCCTTGGCTCTGCAGCCCACTAGGGGGCAGCTTTGGGAAAGTTACTCATTCTTTCTGTGCCTCAGTTTCCTCACCTGTGAAATGGGAATAATAATAACATCCACCTCAAAGGGCTGCTATGGTAGTTACATGAGTTAAACATACACAAATCCCTTAAACAGTACCTGGCATGTATTAAGTACTCATTATGTCATTTTTTAAAATATATAATCTATATAACTTTCTACAGCACAACTGGTAGGCAAAGCAAAGTAAATCTAGTTCTCCAATTTCCAAAGACAATTTTAACTTGCTAACCCAGAAGAACTAGGAAGAAATACAAATAATTAGATGTGAACCCTAACAAAACTTGAGTTTTTATCTCCCTTCCAACACTTACTATACAGCCCAGTTCTTCAAGTAGGACTTGAGGCAACATCAAGCCCTTCACCATCCCATGACCAAGGAACACTCTCTACCTCCCGAGACTGAACATAACCACCATTTTTCCACTAACACCAAGGCCCACAGAGCACTGTGGGAGAAATACCATGCGTGGGGGGTCTTTCTCTGAAGAAATGATCTAAAGTAATTGTCTAAAGCTCTCAGAAGCATTGGCTTGAAGGAAAATGCCAAAATCCTGAGAGATTTGGCATCTCGAGTCATGTGACAAACTGCCCACAGAAGGTGGATTTCAACAGAAGCTGTAACTGACTGTGAACTCTGACGGTCGACCATTGGTGATTAATGACATCAGGGAAAACAAGCCAGCAGGCACCAATGTTAAGAGAGAAAGCTATTTTAAATATCCCCCCATTTTAATTAAATATTTCTTCTTTTAACACTTGCAACCTAAAAATAGTTCTGATCTATCCACAGGGGCCACTTCAAGTCGACGTGGAGAAGTTTAATTAGATTGCCTCAAGCAAGAATGTTATTCTCCAAGGTTCACAATATTGGCATTAACTCTAGGACTGAAGTAAGTACAATTTACACATGTGTGTGATGCCTGCTGAAGTGGAGGATAGTATTTTCTACAAAATCCTGACATCAGAGGAGGCTGGAAGAAAGGCATTTGTAATTGACTTCATATTTACAATTGCTTAAAAATCCAGCAACTGGTGATCATAAATACGTTTATCCCTTTAACACGGAAAGTGTTTGATATGCTAGTTAGACTCAGATTCAATGCAAGAAGAAAAATTTACCCACGTGAATACCTGGTGGAATAGAAACACTGCTTACACCACTCCCTCAAGGTATAATTTTAACTGAGTTAGTGTCCATTTGTCAACAAACTGCCAGGCAATTCATTAAACTACTGGTTATTCGGCAACCTAGACTATTGACATATTTAAGCAACACGCTACTGATAAATTTGGAAAATATCTCCTATGTTTTACTACTCGAAATACTCTAGCACTCTCAGTCATATTCATTCAGTCATCCATCCATTCATTCAACCAGCTCTTACCAAGTATCTGTTAGGAACACATGAGTGGTGACTAAATCAGACAAGGTCCCTATCCTAATGCTGGTGATAATCTAGAAGACTCCCCGAAATACTGCGTGAATCTCAAATTCTAGAAGAACTGTTGAGTTTGAAGCTTTTAATAATGCATACGGCAATGCCACCTCACTAGCAATTGACCACGCACTTACCATCATTTTATCATTGCCAGTTTGACAGGCAGAACATGGTATTTCAGGTTTGTGTTTTATTACCAGTAAGACTGAACATCTTTCCAAATATTTGTTGACTAGATGTACCTATTTCATGAGTTATCTTTATGTCCTTCACTTTGAGTTCTACATACAGGCCTCTGCATATTCTCTGCCCATTTTTTTTGACTGGTTTTCTTCCCCTTCATAGAGTATTTTATACAGTAAATACATTAACCCTTTGTCAGCAAATAAATCTGTAAATTTGTGGTTTCTCATGATTTTGAAATTTTTGGCTGTGCTGAAGATTTTTTTAATTTATATAATCAACTTTGTCTTGATATTTCTGTTGCTACCTTCAGTAATATGTTTAGAGACGTTCACTTTCCCCAAATTATGTTTTTAAAGTGTTTATTAATCATTTCATCTTGTTTAAATCTTTAACTCATCTAGGATTTTGATATGAGCTGAGAGGTAGAATCTAGTTATATTTTTCCCCATATTCAACAAGCTGCCCAAGTTTTTCTTAAACTTTCCAAGCGTTTCTACCAGTGTCCAGAGACACAGCTCAAAGGGGGCCTCATTTAGCAGTCCACATCACCAAATGACCGCCAATGGAATGACCACAAGGCAATAAACAGGTTCCATCAGAAATTATGGAGGAGAGTGCCAAATATTTTCTGAGAGTATTATTAAGAAAAGTATTTTGTCTCAAAGCTATTGCAGGAGGGACAAATGCTATTAGAACAACCAGAGGAATATTTACTCTGCACCAGTGGTCAAAAGTGGTGAGGATGAAAAGGGATGCAGATCCTACAAATGCCGGGTGAGACTGAAAGACAGATTCTCATTTTTAAAGATCAACCGTAATTTTCTTCACAAGAGTATTTAAATGTTAATGTATTCAGATGTTAACTCCCTGTGCCAGGACAAAATGTTCATGACCTTTCTACGGGTTACAGCCCAGACAGCCTGGCCTCGTTGACAGTTTGGAGGACTGAGTACAGGGAGCTGTGGCTTCTTGCTTGACACAGAATCATCTCTGGACCTGGGCCGGGTGCGGTGGCTCATGCCTATAATCCCAGCACTTTGGGAGGCTGAGGTGGGTGGATCACCTGAGGCCAGGAGTTTGACACCAGCTGGCCAACATGGTGAAACCCCGTCTGTCCTAAAAATACAAAAATTAGCCAGGTGTGGTGGTGGGTGCCTGTAATCACAGCTACTTGGGAGGCTGAGGCAGGAAAATCGCTTGAACCTGGGAGGAGGAGTTTGTGTGAGCCAAGATCACGCCACTGCACTCCAGTCTGGGTGACAGAGCAAGACTCCATCTCAAATAAAAAGAAAAAGAGAAGAAAATAATTATCTCTGGGCCTGGGAAATGCAGAGCATTTGTTGGTAGTTGTTCTAGCTAGAGGAAGAAGATGGACGTGGGTGTATAGAGATCCCTGTTGTTCTAGCTAGAGGCAGAAGGATGGACTTGGTATATAGAGATCCCTGTTGACCAGTCTTCAGATGCCTCATCTCTAAGATTGTCCAACTTACAAGGGATGTGAAGGACCTCTTCAAGGAGAACTACAAACCACTGCTCAATGAAATAAAAGAGGATACAAACAAATGGAAGAACATTCCATGCTCATGGGTTGGGAGAATCAATATCGTGAAAATGGCCATACTGCCCAAGGTAATTTATAGATTCAATGCCATCCCCATCAAGCTACCAATGACTTTCTTCACAGAATTGGAAAAAACTACTTTAAAGTTCATATGGAACCAAAAAAGAGCCCGCATCGCCAAGTCAATCCTAAGCCAAAAGAACAAAGCTGGAGGCATCACGCTACCTGACTTTAAACTATACTACAAGGCTACAGTAACCAAAACAGCATGGTACTGGTACCACAACAGAGACATAGATCAATGGAACAGAACAGAGCCCTCAGAAATGATGCCGCATAGCTACAACTATCTGATCTTTGACAAACCTGACAAAAACAAGAAATGGGGAAAGGATTCCCTATTTAATAAATGGTGCTGGGAAAACTGGCTAGCCATATGTAGAAAGCTGAAACTGGATCCCTTCCTTACACCTTATACAAAAATTAATTCAAGATGGATTAAAGACTTATATGTTAGACCTAAAACCATTAAAATCCTACAAGAAAACCTAGGCAATACCATTCAGGACATAGGCGTGGGCAAGGACTTCATGTCTAAAACACCAAAAGCAATGGCAACAAAAGCCAAAATCGACAAATGGGATCTCATTAAACTAAAGAGCTTCTGCACAGCAAAAGAAACTATCATCAGAGTGAACAGGCAACCTACACAATGGGAGAAAATTTTTGCAACCTACTCATCTGACAAAGGGCTAATATCCAGAATCTACAATGAACTCAAACAAATTTACAAGAAAAAAACAAACAACCCCATCAAAAAGTGGGCAGAGGACATGAACAGACACTTCTCAAAAGAAGACATTTATGCAGCCAAAAAACACATGAAGAAATGCTCCTCATCACTGGCCATCAGAGAAATGCAAATCAAAACCACAGTGAGATACCATCTCACACCAGTTAGAATGGCCATCATTAAAAAATCAGGAAACAACAGGTGCTGGAGAGGATGTGGAGAAATAGGAACACTTTTACACTGTTGGTGGGACTGTAAACTAGTTCAACCATTGTGGAAGTCAGTGTGGCGATTCCTCAGGGATCTAGAACTAGAAATACCATTTGACCCAGCCATCCCATTACTGGGTATATACCCAAAGGACTATAAATCATGCTGCTATAAAGACACATGCACACGTATGTTTATTGCGGCACTATTCACAATAGCAAAGACTTGGAACCAACCCAAATGTCCAACAACGATAGACTGGATTAAGAAAATGTGGCACATATACACCATGGAATACTATGCAGCCATAAAAAATGATGAGTTCGTGTCCTTTGTAGGGACATGGATGAAACTGGAAAACATCATTCTCAGTAAACTATCGCAAGGACAAAAAACCAAACACCGCATGTTCTCACTCATAGGTGGGAATTGAACAATGAGAACTCATGGACACAGGAAGGGGAACATCACACTCCGGGGACTGTTGTGGGGTGGGGGGAGGGGGGAGGGACAGCATTAGGAGATACACCTAATGCTAAATGACGAGTTAATGGGTGCAGGAAATCAACATGGCACATGGATACATATGTAACAAAACTGCACATTGTGCACATGTACCCTAAAACCCTAAAGTATAATAAAAAAAAAAGAAAAAAAAAAAAAAAAAAGAAACAAGGAAGAAGAAAGGAATAAGAGAAGGAAAGAAAAAAAAAAAAAAAAAAAAAAAGATTGTCCTTCCTTTGTTCCTGGTTCCTTTACTTCATGTTTTCAGAAACATAGTGGTCCCATGTTTGAGACATGTCCAATTAGCTCCATGTATAGCCTCCTCTCCTTCCTTTTCTAAAATATTTAGAGTAGCTCCTATATGCCAAGAAATCTTTTTGTTGTTTTTGAGACAGGGTCTCACTGTTACCCAGGCTGGAGTACAGTGGTATGATCACAGCTCACTGCGGTATCCACCTGTGAGGCTCAAGTGATCCTCCCACCTCAGCCTCTTGGGTAGCTGGGACAACAGGCTCACATCCCCACACCTGGCTAATGAGTTTTGCCATGTTGCCCAGGCTGGTCTTGAACTCCTGGGCTCAAGCAATCCACCTGCCTCAACCTTCTAAAGTGCTGGGATTAGAGGCATGAGCCACTGCACCCAGCCTTGTGCCAAGAACTCTTAATGCAGTTGAGATACTGTGCTGGACAAGATAGACAAGGTCCTTGACCTCATGGGGCTTACATTCTAGAAGGAGGTTTGCAAACTACAGCCAGCAGGCCCACTGCATATTTTTGTAAGGTCCAAGAGCTTTAAATAGTTTTTATATTTTAAAAGATTTTTCTAAATCAAAAGAATATTTCAAAACACATGAAAGTTATATGAATTCCAACTTTCAGAATCCACAAAGTTTTACTGGAACACAGCCAGATCCATTCATTTATACATTGCCTAATTGTGTTCTTTCACACTGAAACAGCAGAGGTGAGCAGCGGGGCAGAGCCGGTGCAGCCACAAAGCCTAGACCGTTTTCTATCTGGACCTTTACTGAAAAGTTCTGCTGTTGAAGGCAGCAGACCAAACAGGAAAATAAGATGGTTACAGACTGTGGAAGACAGAGGATGTAATTGGGGTGAGATGACAAGGTCAGAGAAGACATCGCTGGCTCTCCAGTAACAAAATGTTAGCTTGGGAAGGCCTGTGGCAGGAGGCGGCGGGAATCCACGCAATAGAAATAGCAAGTACTAAGACCTGAGGCAGGAAGAGCCAGAAAACCAGCAAGTGCTGGGGCAAGTGAGAATGGGATGTGGGGAGGGGAACATGAGAGAGTTAAAGAGAAGTTGATCAATGGGTACAAATATATGGCTTGATAGAAGAAATAAGAACTAGTATTAGAGAGATCAGTAGGGTGACTATAGTTTACAATAATCTGTTGTACATTTCAAAATAGCTAGAAGAGACTTCAAATGGTTTGAACATAAAGGCATATATTTAAGGTGACGGATATCCCAAATATACTGCTTTTATCTTTACAAATTATATGAATTATTGCATATATCCCAAAATTACATACATCCATTATGTATCTTATTTTTCCTTTAAAGATGAGTTAGGCAGAACCTGATTACTTTGCAGGGTGATGGCACAGAAATACAAGTATTGAGTAGACTCCAGATGTATTTTGGAGGTAGAGTCCACAAAACTTGGTGTTGGATTGGATGTAGGAAAAGGGAAGAGTCAAGGGTAGGGGCCAGATTTCTGACTCAAACTAGGCTGGTGGCACGATTGCTGAGATGAGGAGAACTGGAGAGTCACAGTTTGCATAAGACTAAGGAGAGGAATCAAAAACTTGTCTTTAAGAAGTCCAGGCAAAGATGTCAAATAGGGTGTTGGATCTAAAGGTCTGGAACTCAGAGCAGAGTTTGGGATGGAGACAGGAAATCTGACAAGCCTGCCTTCTGAGGTTGTGTGTTTAAGAAGACTCATCTTCAAGATCCCACTCATACACCAGCTGCCTCCTTGCCTATAGGCCATGGGGCTTCCATGGCTGGCAGCAGCAGATGCTCTAAGGATGCCTCTCCTCTTCCAACTAAAGGAATGCCTGATGACGTGCATTGGGCCATCTGACAAACATTGTGAGCATCTTTTGAGTCCCATTATCTCCTTAAGTCACACGTCAGTCACTACCTACTGTCCCTAGGCATGAAGCCATTGCACAGGCAGGACTCCTGGAGGATAGTTTTTATTACAAGGTCACCACACCCCATTATACAGGGCTCATGAAAAATGTTTCCTGCCCAGCTTCAAGCAACTAGGGCCTGTGAAAACCTACCTCCTGCTTTCAGCAGGAAAGCTCAGCTTGGAAACTCCAGGGTGGTTAGGTAGACAAGAGGGCTCTCTGGACTTCTGTGAGCATTATGACTTAAGTGGGTCACTGAAAAACTATTAGGAAGGTTACCTCCCAGGCAACACTATCACTAGCTCCCCATCTTCCTGGCAAGCTCCATCCTATAAGTATGCAAGCATAAAATTACCCAATTTGTACCCAAGATCCCCTCTGCATTCTTTCAAGTTGCAAGGACATTCCAACATCCATTTCATAGAAGTGTTTACCAGCTCCCAAGGTCCACAGCTGACTCAAGACATTAATTTCCCATCTCTACCTCAGGGTACTAAGTGAAGACATTCCAAGTACCAGGAAACCATCAAGTGACTATCTTGACAAAAGTTTTGTGTGCTGCCTTGGAAACACCACTAGCCCAAATCTAGAAGTTGGGTTCTGTGTACTGGTTCTTCCAACAACTGGCTGTTTGGCACAAGATATCCCCTCTCTGGATCAGACTTTTCATCTGTAGCATGAAAGAGTTCATTTCCTGTTTCAGAAGTCATCTGATAAGCATGGCAGATGCCGTGCTACATCCAGGGATACAGATACTGGTAGAAAGGTCCCTGCTCTCAAGGAGACGAGAGTCGAAGTTGGATCTTCTCACAGGGTGGCATGGACAAAGAGATCATGTTGCATCTGGTATGCTCGGGGCTAAGCGCATGACAAGAATAACCTCATTTTGCCTAGCAATCCCACGAAAAAGGCACTGTTACTATCCCATTTTAACAGATGCAGAAACCAAGATTTAGAGTAAGTCACTTGTCTAATCAAGGCACATACTTAAGAGCAAGTAAGAGGCAAAGCTGGGGCTCAGTCCCAGGAAGGCTGAATTCTGGTGCGCTTGTTCTTCAACACCTGAAGGCCCTCTCAGTTGGGTACAGCTTACCAGACAGGTTACATCCTGCAATACCAGTGCCAACGGTCAGCCAGCCCATGAGCAGAGGGCCCCCAACAGCTTTGTATGGTCTGATAATTATATGCTGTGCCACTTTCTCAGACTCTCTGGACTTCGGCTTCCCCAGAAGCAGCCCAGGATATCCAATACAGGAGGCTCCTCAGAAGCCATCAAGGCAAATCCTCTTATTCTTATAGATGGGGGAAACCGAGGCAGGAGGCAGCAGAATGACTCGACCAAAGTCTCTCCAAGAATTAGCAGGAGAGCAATGCCAGGATCTCAGTGGAAGTCCAACCTCATGGTCTCATCCATTTCCATTCTACTTCTCGAGTGCCATTTCTTAATGAAGGAGAAAACTGGGGCTCAGATAAAAGAACCATTTAACCGAAGTCCCCAGCCAGAAAGTAACAAAGCAAGGACTTGAACCATCTATTGCTGGAGGCGAGATGGAGACCAGTTAGGAGCATGGGCTTTGAAAGCAGATGGAGTTGGGTTTGGACCTTCCTAACTATGCAACTTCAGGTAATTGATCTGACACCTGCAAACTGGGAACAATCCTAGTGGTGCCCTCATTAGGCCATTATGAGGATAACAGAGGGAGGCTGGCACACACAAAGGGTCGAGCACACTGCTTGGAAAATAGCAAGCGCTCCACAAATGGCAAGCCCTGGTAAACATTTATTGAACACCTACTGTGTGCCAGGTACAGTTCCAGTGCTTTTATCCTTCTTTACAACCTACTTGGTGGGTCTTCTCCTACTTTTCATATGGACAAATTGTAGTTAGTCACTCATCCCAATTGCCTAGCTGTTGACAGGATTGAAATCTGCACATTCTCCTCCAGACCCCTGAACTCTTCCTTGCTGAGCTATACTCCTGCCTGCACCTGCTTTCGGTGTTGTAGTAAAACAGGCCTAGGGAGGGCATGGTTGGCATTCTTTCTACCACACAGCAAAGTTGCCCTTCCAAAAAAAGCTGTGGGGGATGAACAGGGAGAGAAGCCAGGGACTGGTAGGTCACACCATGCAAGGAGGTAGGAAGCAGTCATCCCCAGGGCTGACAGCAGTAAATACATTTCTGACCAGGCAAGGTCTCAACAGCCCAGAAGGCCAGTATGACCAGGCCTGGATTCCTGCTCTCATACCCCATCTTCTCACAATGCTGGGGAAGTGAGAGTTCATGTTTGGATGGGCTTTGTGGTATGGCCACCTCTGGGGAGAGCCTGGCTTTCACAGATACCATGGATGCAGGCTTTAATGAATTGAAAGGGCCATGCTCAGCCTGGCCCTCCTTGGCCCAGAAGTGAGCAGGGTGGGGAAAGTCTGCCCTCTTCACTCAAATGACAGCTTGTCTTCTTGAGCAGAAGTGAGCCTCCAGGAATAGCTTCACTTAGAGCAAATGGGCTTGTCTGCCACATCTTGGAGTATTTGTCTTCTTTCCACAGCATTTTTCTTCGGATCCACATGATGTTAGGGCTGTTCCTCCACTTCATTCCATTCTCAGACTCACAGCTCTCCCGTGTGCTTCAGAGAAATAACAGAACTGCAGGAGGGTCTTACCTTTAGGGTTAAAACACGTTTGCATCACATCTTTCTAAAGTGGAAGAAAGGGGCACAGATGTGAGCGTTTAACTTTTCTGACTTTATTTGTCCCTTCTGGTTTCCTTACCAAGAGTGATGGATAATCTGCTTGGGGACTATTCTCTCCTTGGGCTCTTCTCACACGTGCTCACAATGCCAATGTCACCATCACAGGGCATGAGTGAGCACAGCCCAAAGAGCCACACGTCCAGGAAGTACAGACAGGCAGGGACAGTGGAGATCTTATGAATGATATGGGGCTTTGAACTAGAGAAACCCCCAGGGTCGTTGACAAGGCTAAGATACTATGCTTCCCACTGCATCTTCTGAAGTGGATAGGATGGGATGAGCATCCCTGTTGTGGATGAGGAATTTGGTAATAATTATAGTTAAGCCCTAAAACTTTACATATGACTCATTGAATCCCTATACAACCTTATGTGGTGGGTAACAGTATTATTCCTATTACAGAAATGACGGAACTGAGGCACAGAGAGGTTGAGTAACTTCCCCAAGGTCACACAGGTAGTTTATAACAGATCTTGGATCTGAGCCCAGACAGACAGGCTCCAGAATCCCTTTTCTTAAACTGTAAGAAGCACAGCCTCTCTAAGATGGTCCAAAAAGTTGGAGTGACTAGCCCG
This sequence comes from Symphalangus syndactylus, assembly GCF_028878055.3. Taxonomy (NCBI): domain Eukaryota; kingdom Metazoa; phylum Chordata; class Mammalia; order Primates; family Hylobatidae; genus Symphalangus; species Symphalangus syndactylus. The sequence continues at coordinate 105,477,931 of NC_072423.2, read as the reverse complement.
TAAGATACTGAGTCATGGCTTAGAATCTAGCTTGTGTCCTTAACAACAAACCACACTGGGTTTAGAGCCCAGAGTCAACTGATGTGATCCACATGCTGCACTGGACGGCCAATGTTCTTCCCAGTCTCCCCAGTTCTCCCTAGTGCACCCTTCCCTTTCCCAACAAAGCCTGTGCAATCACTGGCTTCCAGGCCTTCGAACCCTCCTATCCTTCAGCCTGGTACACACACACCTTCCCCTGTGCCTGGACCAGCCTTACTCACCCTTCAAGACTGAACCTAAACCTCCTCGCTGCCTTGGCTTTCCAAATCTGGTTTTTGTACCCCTTCTGCCTGTACCAATATCAAACCCAACTCCCTGCCTCCGCACATCTCATAGCAGTGATGCATGGGAATGGGAATACGTAGTCCCCTTCCAGACTTCCAGCTCCAAGAGGGAACAGATGGGCTCTGTACTTGGCACATGACAAGCATCTTACTACATTTTTAGTGGCAGGAATTTCAGGATGGTGTGGAGCTTGTGGCTACCCAAGTACACCTCAGGCAGAGGTTTCATGAGGTCTAGCTTCAGCTCCTCCAGGGTGCTGTGTTCTCCTTCACCCCTGAGCCTTTGCACATGGCCTGCCCATGTCTGAAACACTCTCTAATGTCCTCCCTTTTTATTTTTTGAGACAGAGAGTCTCACTCTGTTGCCCAGGCTGGAATGCAGTGGCATGATCTCAGCTCACTGCAACCTCCGCCTCCTGGGTTCAAGTGATTCTCCTGCCTCAGCCTCCCAAGTAGCTAGGACTACTGGCGCAGGCCACCACACCCAGCTAATTTTTTGTGTTTTAGTAGAGACAGGGTTTTGCTATGTTGCACAGGCTGGTCTTGAACTCCTGAGGTCAGGCAATCTGCCGGCCTCAGCCTCCCAAATTGCTAGGATTACTGGCGTAAACCACTGCACCCAGCCTTTCCAAGCTTTTTATAATCTAGTCCCTTGCTCTCAAACCTGGGTCAGTTTGCCTTGTCTTAAGCTCTCATTGCTCCATGTACCTTTCCTTTAAAGAAGCAGTTCCCAAAGTGTGGTCCCTTGACCCCTGAAAGTTCCCTGAAAGGGAATCTACAAGATCAAAACTACTTTCATCAATTACTAATCATTAGGGATATACAAATTCAATCACAGTAGGTGCTCAATAAATCTTCAGAAAATGAGTAAACTGAAGTCCCACTGACAGACCCAAGGGCCAGCCTATCTGTGTGCCTCGGACAAATTCCACCTCACTAGGGTAACTCTAAATGCCATGCTTAGGAAGAGGCTGTGGAAGGCTCCTCCCTGAGGAACAAAGAAGAAGAGAAGGAGCAGAGGCAACCCCTCCGCTGGAATAGGGTGTCCCCTGGGCAAGACTGTCAGGCTCAACATGGTGCCAAAATGGGCAACCTCCCACTTGGCTCTGCATTTTTCTCATTCCTCACACATGCATCTGGAACACACTGGAAAGGGGTCAGACTGGTTTGGAACATGTTTGGGTAACTGAACATGGGAGGTAGGGCTGGAAACCTGTGGAGTATGACCTCTGACACAGTTCATGGTTACGGCCAGAGTGATGCCACATGCCAGCCTGGGACAACCTCCGCTCTTGTCCTACCCATCTGGAGGCCTCTGGCTCTGCCTTCGCCCATCAGAGACCCCCGAGTCTTACTTTGACATCCCTCCCTAGCCCACCTCCTGTGTTATCTTTCTCCTGTTGCCTCCCCTGACCCAAACCACAAACTCAACCCAGGCCTTGCTCCATGAATAAAAATGATAACAATAACAGCCATAAATTATTATTTCCCATCTAATGATCCCTCATGTACCAGGTAAAAAGAGTCACACACATTCTTCTATTTTATCTTTTGAATAAGCCCTCAAATCTTAGGTACTCACATTTTCATTTCACAGATGAGGAAACTGAGGGTTTAAAAGTGACCTGATTCCCCCATGGTCATAAAGCTGAAACTCAAATCCAGAATCGTCTGACACCAAAGTTTGCTTCATAACCTCTGCACCACACCGATATCCCAAGAATATAAAATAATCAGTCTAGAAAGCCAATTCGTTTTCTCCCACATCAAGGAGATTCAGAAGCTTGAATGTAGGGGGAACGTTCCCATTCATGGAACCTGGTTATCTGCAAAAACTAGCTGATGTCTTTTAGATTAAGCCCTCTCTACCCTCAGCTGTAACTGCCAAATCAAATCTAGTTTTCAAATTAAATTTTCACCCCTCTCCCCAGGAGTTCACACAGGTGAGCAGCTACAAGGGACTGAAACATCCACTTCCGCAGCCCGCTCCGCTCTCCAGAAGACAAGAGTCCTGCAGAACAGGGAGAAGTTTAAAAACACACATACGCACAAAACAAAACAACTTCTTTCACTTGGAATATCCCTGAGAAATCCAGGGTTAATGTTCAACTCTGGGTGTGTAGTGGAGACCAGCCCAGCCCACAGGTTCAGCGGAGCAGAGAGGAAAGAGGCCAGCCAAGGGGCACTTCCCTGCTCATGTCTCATAGTCAAGGGAAAGCACAACCTTCTAGCCAGTGTCCACCCTCCAGGGGCAGTCAAAGTGACCAAACGGAAACTTGGTGAAAAGGCACAGATGCAATCAACATCACACAAGCTACCTCTAGGTCTACACCTGCACCATCCACGAGAGCAGTCACCATCCACCTGTGACTCCTGGAGGGTGGCTAGTCCCAACTGAGATGTGCTGCAAGAAATACAGCCCAGATCTCGAAGACTCAGTACAAGAAAAATATTAAATAACTTTTCATATGAATTACATATTGAAATGATACATATTGATAGATTATATTAAATAAGATATATTAAAATTAACTTCACACGTTTCTTTTGTTTTGTTTTGTTTTTGAGATGGAGTCCTGCTCTGTTGCCCAGGCGGGAGTGCAGTGGCCTGATCTTGGCTCACTGCAGCCTCCACCTCCTGGGTTCAAGCAAGTCTCCTGCCTCAGCCTCCCGAGTAGCTGGGTTTACAGGTGCCTGCCACCATGCCTGGCTAATTTTTGTATTTTTAGTAGGGACGGGGGGAGGGGGGGGCGGTTCATCATGTTAGCCAGGCTGGTCTTGAACTCCTGGGTTCAAGTGATCCACCTGCCTCGGCCTCCCAAATTGCTGGGATTACAGGCGTGAGCCACCATGCAGGGTCTTCTTTTTGCTGTTTTGAATGGGCTATTAGAAGACTTTTTAATTACATATGTGGCTGGCAATGTATTTCTATTTGACAGTGCTGTCCTGGATAAAGCACATGGTCAACCCTAGAGTCCAGGCCCTGGACACAGCACACCTGGGGGTTTCTTCCTCCACCCCCTCAAATGCAGTTGGTGCAGCCACCAGCCCCACCTTCCTCTTCTTTGAAGCCTGCCCCTCCCTTGCTCCAGAGCTCACCAAGTCTCCCCATTACAGTTCACATCAACCCCAAGTTGCCCTTCCCAGCATCCTAAGCCACCCTGGTTGATCTGCTGGCCCCTGTCCTGACCTTAGTAAAGTGCCCCTGGAAACTGTCTCCATACTCCTTTCATCTCTTCCGCCTTCCTGCCATGCCAGGGCCACAGGTAGAGAACAACCCCCGTCCTGCCCGTACCCTTCAGAAGTTTGCCTTCCCTTCAGAAGTTTGCATGTAATTGTTCCTTCCCCTCCTAGTTAATGAGCTTCTGGCTCCCAGGGTGCAGGGAACATGGGCCCAGACTTGCCCCTCTGTCTGGAGCTGATTGCTGCCCAGCCACTCCCACCTCGCCCTAGTGCTCATGCCTAACAGGTGTGGGTCCACTGAATCCAGCCTCTCATCCCCAATCTGCACACCTGTTAGGCATTGACAGTGAGCAGAGCAACAGGAACTGGACGTTCCCAGCTCCCTTGGGTCCTTGTGAGACTCTTCTTTGCTAGTGGCTGTCTCCCTGGCTGCTCTTCCTCCAAGAACTGTGTCTCTTCCAGAAACCCCCTCCTCCCCGCCAGGCTTCCCTTCCTTCAGATCGACATGCTTTCACTCTTGGGATGCCAGAAGCACTTACCACTGGCACAGATGGAAGCCCCTATTTATTGTCTGAGGTCATTGGATCCTTATCTAGCACTTTCACCTGCAGCATTTAATCCTTGCAGCAATCCATGTGGTAAGAATCATCCCCATCTTACAGATAAAGAAAGTGAGGAGGTTCAGAATGATAGAGGAACTTCCTCAGGAGCCAGGCTCTGAACCCGGGCAGTTGGTCTTTATGCGTCCATGCTATTTAGTATCATATGACGAGTACAGATGGACCAGGGTTTGAATCCCAGCTTTACCATGTTCAATGGCTGTGACTTTGTGCAAGCTTCTTACTCTCTCTGTACTCAGTCTTCTCGTCTATAAAAGGGAGGCATCTCAGAGTTGTGAGAATTAGTGAGTTAGTGCAGGGTTTACACTTAAAACAATGCCTACAGGTGCCATGTAATAATTCTCAACAGTAGCTGCTGATATTAATGAGTGTTCAGTCTTGTTCTCTCCTCAGCTGTGAGCTCCTGAAGTACGAGTGATGTACCCTGGGCCATTCTTCCTACCTAGGTTTCTAGTAATGGTCTGTAAGGGTGCTGTACCCTGACAGTGAGACAGAGGGATTTGGGTGCACGTCGATATTGTGCACTGAATATGTGTGGTTCCCCAAGATTCATATGTTCAATTCCTAATGCCAGACATGGTGGTGTTTGGAGAGGGGTCCTTGGGGAGGTATTTAGGGTTAGAGAAGCTTATGAGGGTGCAGTACCTATGCTGGATTAGGGGCCTTAAAGAAGGGACACTAAAGAGCTTTCTTAGCCTTACCCTCATGAGAGGAGGCAACAAGAAGGCAGCTATCTAAAAGCCAGGAAGAGGCTGGGCACGGTGGCTCATGCCTCTAGTTCCAGCACTTTGGGAGGCTGAGTTGTGGGGATCACTTGAGGTCAGGAGTTCGAGATCAGCCTGGCCAACATGGTGAAACCCTGTCTCTACTGAAAATACAAAAGGGCATGGTGGTGGGCATCCGTAATCTCAGCTACCTGGGAGGCTGAGGCGGAGGTTGCAGTAAGCCGAGATCGTGCCACTACACTCCAGCCTGGGTAACAGAGTGAGACTCTGTGTCAAAAAATAAATAAATAAAATAAAATAAAGCCAGGAAGACAGCCCTCACCAGAAACAAGCCAGGCTAGCACCCTGATCTGGGACTTCCAGCCTCCAAAATTGTGAGAAATTCAGGTTCTGTTGTTTGAGCCACCCAGCCAATGGTATTTTGTTATGGCAGCCCAAGCAGACTGAGACTGTAGATTGGTTTGCTTCTGCTACTCATTGAGAAAAGTTCAGAAGGTGAGGAATGGTGCTGCCTAGGCTCATAGGAATCTCTAAGTCTCAAGAGCTCCCCAGCATGGAGGCCCTAATGGATATGCAGGAAGGTGGTCTTTTCACCACCTCTCTCTCAGATCCCCTAACCAAGAAAAATCTCTTCTAACAGTCTCTGTATGAGAAACAAGCCCAAGGGCCCAGCACCCTGGATGCTGAACAAGTAGCGTGTTCTACCTGAAAGCTTCACACATCGTGCAGTCCAGATCATGCTTTAAAAAACCACCATCATCACAACACAACTCCTTCCCCCAATTACAAAAGGAATAGTGCAGACGGAAATAGTCTTAAGTATAAAGAAAAAAAATACATGTTAATCTTACTATCCAGAGATAATATGCCATTAAAATGTTGTGCATTTTCCCCCATCTCTTTAAGTCCTATATGAAAAGAGAGACCTTCCTGAGATTCTTCCTTAGCTGAGCTCATGCTACAGATAGTCTTCTGTGGCCTTTCTCCTTCAATATTATATCACAACCATTTTCTCTTGTCATTAAAATTTTTTTTTTGTAAACCGTGTTTTAAGGGCAGAATACTATTTTATCATCTGGTTGCACCATAATTTATTTAACCACTTCCCTATTGTAGGACATTTAGGTCATCTCTAGTATCATACTACAATAAAAAATGCTGCCATTAACATGCTATTACATAAATTTTTATTCGCCTACCTATCCCTGATTATTTTATGACAGGTCCCTAGAAGCAGGATTACTGGAATTGACTCATTACCCATACTGAATAGCATATGTAGAAGAATACCCATCTCAGTACAGACTCACTAGCATGATTATCTCTTTTTAATCTTTTAATGACATTTTATGATGGTCTTGAATTACCTTGAACACTAGTGAGGAATAACCAGCACTCAGGTTTTGATAATTTGGCTTTGGAAGAAAAACAAGTAGGAGAAATGTTCTTTTAAATTTGAAACCAGCTGGAATTAGACATTTGTTTGTTAAAAATACATTGTTATTAAATTTAACTGCAGTTTGTGACACTAACTTGTGGCTGGCAAAATAAATAAAACGGAGGTTTGAACAGCCCAGCTTTATAGAACAGATAAGCAAAAGAGGACGCATATGCCAATATTTACTGAGTGGTTCAAAGTAACCTGCTCTTCACATGCAATTCCATATTTGTTCTTTAATCTCATAAAGTGATGTTATTTCTAATTCTATAGATGATGGGAAAACTGAGAAAGGGTTTGTTATTGGCCCAGATTACTCAGTAGTAGTTGTGTAGCCAAGAATTGAACCCAAGTTGGCTCTAGAGGAAACAGCACTACTCCAGGCTGTAGTGCAACTAATGGGTGGAAATAAAGGTGACATAGTCTGAAGTCAGCTCTCTTGTACAGGATAGCATAGTCCCATACAATCTTCTTATTTTGCTAGATTCTTTGGAACTTTTCCAAATAGAACAGGAGGAACACCTCATCTAGAAGTCACCTAAATTACTATCTGCTGAAAATAGCAATGAATTACACACAACCTTGTACATTTGTATGTACTGACTTTCTAAAAATAAAAAGTAAATATTAAAAAAATCCATCAGAGGATAAATATGTGTTACAGAGGAATTCTATTCACAGAAAGCCAAAACAGAAGAAATCTCATAGTTTAGGGTTCTAAGTAGTATATGAAATCTTTGGTTACTATACAACATGGACATGATTATTTGCAATATAACGAAATATACAAAATACTGGCTTATAGAAAATGGAAATTAATTCTCTGAAACAATTCGGTACTGCAGTCTGGTACTGCACTGGTGTCATTTAAAGTTACATTCAGAAGATGAAAAACATTGATTCTAGTGTTGGGAAAAGAGACTTGTTAGTAACGATTTAGGAAGGGACTGAGCAGGAACCCAAGAAAAGAACAGGCGATTGCTGACACTGATTTTAATGCTTTCTACCAACTCTTTTGAAAAACTGGTCAAGAAAAAAGTGGTTATCCATCTTTCTCATCTCTTAATAAAGTGAGCTGTAGCAAGTTTATCCTCCTATAACATATTCATTCCTAGCTGTGACACGTTAGCAGAAAGACTTTGATAGCAAGTGCCTTGGACTTCAGGGCTGGATCTTGTCTCTTCCTTAGAAATAAAGCCTGCCTTCCCTTTCTTTCTTCTCTCCTTTCTTCAACTGCTTTACATTGAATTACAAACAGAAATACACAATTTTGGCATAAAGCCTAAAATCTTCAATACACTTTATAAGGCTTTTGTGACTTTCAGCTGATATTTCCAGCCCAAATGGCCACCATTCCCCTCATTTTTGGTCACCTAGTCACATCAGCCATTTTTGAGGCTCTCAAAGATGCCATCCACCACAGGGCCTTTGCGTGTGTGCCTGAAATTCTCCTAACTTCACTCCTCCCAGCCTGCCTTTGCCAAGGTAACTTCTAACATATTTATCAAGGCTCAGTTTAATCCCTAGTTCAACTTCTCCTTCTTTGGGGAAAATTTCCGTTTCCCCAGATTGGATTGAGCTCCCTATTACAAACTCTCAGAGCACCATGAGTCAGTCCTTCATGTAATTTACCAATTGCACTGTATTAGACTGTTTTCACACTAATAAAGACATATCTGCGACTGGGTAACTTATAAAGGAAAGAGGTTTAATTGACTCACAGTTCAGCATAGCTGGAGAGGCCTCAAGAAACTTGCAATAACGGCAGAAGGGGAAGCAAACACATATTCTTCACATGGCGGCAGCAAGGAAAAGTGCAGAGTGAAACAGGGGGAAAAGCACCTTATAAAACCATCAGATCTCGTGAGAACTAACTCACTATTATGAGAACAGGCTGAGGGTAACCGCCCCCATGAATCAATTATCTCCACCTGGTCCCTCCCACACACGTGGCAATTATGGGAACTACAATTCAAGATGAGATTTGGGTGGGGACACAGCTGAACCATATCATGTACTTTCACATTTATTTGTGTGATGATTTGATTGTCTGTTTTTCCCACTATCTGGTTAATCTCATGATTAATCCTTTATGTCTAACATAGAACTTGGTGACCATAATATTTTGTGAGTAAAAACAATGGATGAATAGGTGTCCATTTCATACCCAGGAAAGCTTTCATTCAAGACTGACAGTCAAATGAAGATGATTTCAATAAAACAAAAACTGAAACAATTCTTACCAACTCACTCAAGGAACTCCTGAAGGCTGTACTTCAGGTACTAAGGAAAATGAATCCAGATCCTGGAAGTTCACAGAGACAAGATGTTGGCAAATATCTTGGAAAAAACTTTTATATTATTTTATATTGAATATATAAAATAATAATTACAAGTTCTATTTTACAGGTTAAACAGCTAACACATGGGTCAAAACAGAGCATATGTGTTTGAAAGACGGTAACAAAATTATCTAAGAATCTCACAGTTTGAAAAAAGGATCAAAATACTGATTAGACTTTATTAAGTATAAATGTTTGAGTGTCTAAAGTAGCCAAATAAAAATAAATATAGAAAATATAGGACAGGCACAGTGGCTCACGCCTGTATTCCCAGCACTTTGGGAGTCCGAGGCAGGCAGATCATTTGAGGCCAGGAGTTCAAAACCAGCCTGGCAAACGTGGCGAAACCCTGTCTCTACTAAAAATACAAAAATTAGCCACATGGGTTGGCACGCGCCTGTAATCCCAGCTACTCGGAAGGCTGAGGCAGGAGAATCGCTTGCACCCAGGAGGCGGAGTTTACAGTGAGCCGAGTTTGAGCCACTGCACACCAGCCTGGGTGACAGAGCAAGACTCCATCTCAAAAAAAAAAAAAAAAGAAAAGAAAAAAGAAAATATAAATTTTCGAACAAAAAGAGGGGAAATGGAGTAAGAAAAAGAAACAAAAACCAACGCAAAAGGATAAAAAAGGAAAATAAAACTTAAAGGTAAGATAAATAGAAAGCTCAAGATATGACAATGATTATAATCAATATAATGAACCAAACTCTTCAGTTCAATGACCAAGATTATCAGACTAAAATCCTGGATGTTTAAAAGAAAAACTCAAAACCTAAAGACACAGAGGAGCAGTTGAATTAAAGGATTGAAAGAGACAAATACAAACCAAAATAAGACTGTAGTAGCCATATTAATGCCAAACCCATATTTTGAGGTGTAAAACATTATCAGGTATAAAGAAGGACATTATATAATAATAAAAGTTTCCAATCACCCAGAAAGATATCAGAGGAACAAATGAGTAAATTGCTATGAATTAACTTGCATCTTCCAGTGACTGGGAAAACACATCCACAGATAGGAAGCAGGTCTGTCCAAACCAGGGAACAAACTCACATGTTGGTTGAGGATGCATCACCATGCTAAGAGCATGTGATCATCCTTTACCACCTTCCTCAAGTGGAAAGACGTCCCCAAGCTCAGCACGGCTTCATTTCCCCTAGCTGCTGGCCAGGTAGTCTGACGTCTGGGCTGCTGTTTTGCACAGTTTCTCAAGGGCCATCACTTAAGTTCCCAATTGCTTAACAAATGTCAGTGGTCTCTTCCTCTTCCAGCCCCAGGTCAGAAATCTAAAGGAACCCAAATGCTCTAAGTCAAATAACAGTCTTTGATTTTCCTTCATCCCCAAGCTTTACTATAGGAAGTCATGAGTCAAACTTAGATTCTCAGATTATTTCTTCATGCTTTAATTCTATCAACACTTTAGTGTACTTCCTAGATGCTGGGCACTGTTCTAGCTACACAGAAAAATTTCTTGATAGTTCCCAGTCTGACTGTCAGGAGCTAGCCTGGAAGACTGTTCCTATTACATTCCGGGAGGTGAGGTGCTGTGATTCCAAACTGCCAAACTGCTGAGCAATCCTAAAACAGTGGAAGCTAAAACTTCTCCCAGCTTCAAGCATGAAGATAGCCGTTCATGAACAAAGATCCTTTCCCAAAGTTTTCAAGAGGGTAATTACAAACATGTCAATCATTATTTCATGTATCCATTCTGATGCTTAAAAACCTTCAATTATTGCAACAAGAATTCATGTTCATCACAGAAAAATTAGAACAAAAGATTAATAAAATTAAAAACGAATTCTGCAACTTATGGATAATTACTGGGAACACTTTGGTGCACTGCTTTTTTTCATACACACATGAATAATTGTACCCGTTCATTCCCATTATGAAGTAGGCATTCAGTCTGAATCCAAAAAAAGGATAAAGATCTTTGGACACCATCAAAGTCAGGCATTAAGCAGCTCCTATTTTGCAATCTTTGCTGTTCATGAGATTAACTATATTTTTCATTAAAATGTTCCATAATCAACAACACACTAAATAGTAAGAGAAATACTTTCAAATGATGCCACCGAAAAGAAACTCTAGCTACTAGTTATCTATTATTGCACAACAAATGGCCTCACCACCCCCAGACATCACAAAACAAAGCACTGAAAATGGTATTACCCTCCAAAAGGAGATGTGTTTGCATGCCTGAACACATCATTGAAATTCTCCTCTCTCTCTCTCTCTCTCTTTCTAGTAATAAGAACACTTAACATGAGATCTAGCCCCTTAACAAATTTTTCAGGGTGCAATGCACTGTTGTTAACTATGGGCGCAACATTGTACAGTTGACCTCTAGAATGTACTCGTTTTGCATGACTGGAACTTCATACCCTCAAACAGCTCCCAGGTTTCCTCTCTCACCAGCCCCTGGTAACCACCATTCTACTGTTTCTATGAGTTTGACTATTTTAGATACCTTATACAAATGGAATGCCATATCACATGTATTTTATCCTTTTGTGACTGTTTTACTTCACTTAGCATAATGTCTTGTAGGTTCCTCCCTGTTGTCTCATATGGCAGGATTTCCTTCTTTTTTAAAGCTGAATAATATGCCATTGCATGTAGATACCACTTCTTTAACCACACATCTGTGGATGGACATTTAGGTTGCCTCTACGCCTGGCTATTGTGAATAATACTGAGAGTTCCTGTATCTCTTAAAAGTCCTGATTTCAGTTCTTGTGGATATAGATCCAGTAGTGGGGTTGCTGGATCATATGGTAATTTTAGGAAGCTAGCCTGCAAGAGTCAAGACTGAGCCACTAGACTCCCCCTGCTTCTCTACCTCTGAACTGTGCTGTTTGGACAATGGGCAGATAGCTGGGCCAATGAGATCCTCTGGCTCGGGGACACAGTGCTCAATCTGAGAGCTAAGGAGCCACCACGAGGAGCAGAGACCACAGCACAGCGTTTTGAATGGCTGCTTGGGTCTACCTGAGGAGCCTAGAAAAATACAGATACCCAGGACCCACTCCAAGCATAAATGAATCTGAATATCCAAGGGACAGCACTAGAATCTGTACTTTACCGACATCCTCATCAATTCTGAAGCTCTGTCAAATTTGGAAACCTCAGCAAAGGCGAATTTCTGAGTTCCTAACCAGCGGCACCCTCAGAGCTGCCCTGATTCTCCTTGGATTCCAGGAGACATCTCAACATTCTTCCGGTGACTTTGTGTCTTGTTTACTCGAGCTGGAATTGGATTATATAATTGCAGTTAAAAGAACCTTAGCTAATATGGTCCAGAACATTAGCACCCCGAATACCCATGGTGTCACAGACCTCTCTTTGCAATCTGTGCTGTTCTCACGGCTCATTTGCCACTCTGGGGAGCATTTTCCCATGTTTGGACGTTATATATGCAAGAAGAGGGGTCCACAAGAACAAGACAACTGGTGTGAGAGTTTCAAATTCTAAATACTGGGGGACACTGCTCTCTGTAAAATGTATTTCTGACACTTCCATCCACTGTTGACTGCAGGTGCTTGTACTAGTGACAGACAGTGAAAATCATAGTTTCTCTTTTAGGTTCGTAATGAGCATCTAGTGGGTGCAGGCGTAGTTCTAGGCCAGTGCTGTCCAGCAGAATTTTCCACAATGATGAAAAATCCTATAGCCATACTATCATTTTGGGTTTGTGGCCAAAGAGCCCTTGAAATCCGGCTAGTTCAACTGAGGAACTGAATATTTTGTTTTAATTAATTTAAATTTAAATAGCCATACACAGCTAATGGCTTCTGTATTGGACAGTGCAGTTCTAGATACTGTAATTAATTCAGCAAGGCATGAAGCACCAGCCATTTTACAGATGAGGAAATGGATACCCAGAGAGGGAAAATGACATACCTAAGGTCATAAAGTGAGAGGGTGAGGATTCAAACCCAAATCCAATCTACGATACAATAACTGCTACACACAATGTGTGTAACACTTTGATAGGGGACAAAATAAAACTGAACATCCCATCAGCTCTCAGGCGTCAACTCTGTTTTAGTTACAAAGCCAAAACAAAAAGGAAAGCCATGGAGCAGGACACACACTATCAATTCTGCCTAACCATGAAGACGGTCCGGCCAACGGACTTGGCTTTCTCCTCTAGCCGTCCTGGCTCGACACAGGCCTTGTGGTTGAGCATATTTTATTGCATGCCGAAAACTCCAAGATAGCTCAGCCTCCAAGAACAAAAGTGATTTCAGGGTGAAGAGGGAAGAGGGCCAGGAAGCTGTCCCTCCCATCTCCTCGGGTGGACATCACGTCTGACAAGCCGCATTCAGGCCTTTAAAATACCGCACCATTGTGGAGAGGGCCCCACTGCCCTGGGAAGCGTCCCCAGCTGCCTTCTCTGCTCACTGCGCCCAGGGAAAACTCCATTTCTAACAGTTACGGTCAGCCATTTAAATCATATTACACTGTAAGTGGATATACAAATTGTCAGCCCTAATGAAATTTAGGAGGAAGCAGTGGGAGAGGTGAAAACACTTAGAACTGGTTTTTTGGTTTTCGAGACTCGAATTCAAGTGGTTTAAACTGCTCGTTGAAAACGTGCTTGGAGTGTGGTTTTTCTGCCAGCACATGGAGGCCGCCCTGGGAATTCACAGTCAAGTCTTCATTCCTGGTTCTCCCTAGAATTGCAGCACATATAGACCTTGATCTGGACATTGAGCTCCTCAAGGAGGGAGAGGGTCTTATTTGTTTCTGCACCCAGCAAGAGACCTGGCACACAGAGGCCCTCAGGAAATGTGGAATGAAAGAATAAACCCGGACAGTCCTCGTGCACAGCCTGAATTGTGAAAGTCAGAAGAGGCCCTGGGAAGGGAAATCCACCTTCATGCCAGAATCCCTCCATTAAAGACTGCTAGGGTGAATGGGAAGATGGGGGTGAGAACTGCCCGCTTTCTGTCTATTGTCTTAGCAAACAGGCTCACAAGCCAATGAGCTGAACAACATATTGTACTAATGAATTGCCTTCCACTAGATAATTTATCAAGTTTCTCTCTCCAGGGCAGAAGGGGTTCCAGCAGAAGTGAGGGATTATGGATTAAGATAATAATATAATAGCTACCATTTATTGAGTGGTTACATGTGCCTGTCACTGTACAAACCCCTTCCTCTGTAATCCTCACAAAACCCTCGCATGGTGGAGAGGGTTTGCCCCTTTTCCAGATGAGGAAATGAGAGCTCAGAAAGGTCAAGAAACTTGCCCAGGACTGTGCAGGTGTTTCTGATTCCAAAGCTCATAATTTTCCTGCTCCCCGACCCCGTGCCAGATAGAGCACCCGGTAGGGATGCGGTGAGTGTGTATAGAAGGACATGCCAGAGAGAAGCTGTCCCTACATCATTTGGTATTGCCGGGTCAAAGCAGTGTAGGCCAGATACCATTTGCATTCATTGTATTCCCATATGGCAGGATTCGACGTCCTATTCTCCACCTCGATAGAGCATCAACTTATTGAGGCATGAAGTTGTTTAACCAGACTCACTCAGGTGACCCCATGTAAACCATCGTGCACACATCAAGGAATGAGGCCCAGGGAGGAGAAAGGATTTGCCCAAAGCTACACAGCAAAAATGGTGATGAGAGTGGAACCAGAATGCCGACAGTGGAAGTCCCTTTGGGCCAGTCATGGAGTCTGGGTCCAGGATTCTCCCAGGTGTGGTCATGTACAGGAGGAAATATCCTTGCCTGACACCCACCAGGGCCCTTCAATGACACAAGAGTGAGAACTTAGAGGAGGAACTCTGAGGTGGCCTCAACTGGAAAAATAGGCCAACTGACTCAGGGTCAGGAATTCAATGTTAGGTTTCTAGCATTTCTAACCTTCCATTTTCCTCTTCCCATTACTCCTGAGGCACCGTCACCTCATGGATGAAACCAAGAGCTATAAAATCAGAGAGACTTGACTTTGCTTCTTACTGGCTATGTGGTTTGGGAAAAGATGCTTAGTCTTCCAGGGCTTCTATTTCCTCATCTATAGAATAAGGAGACTAACACTTCCTTTTGGGATGCCATGAGATCAAACAAAATAATGTGAATGAAAAAACTTAACAACAAGCCCAGTCAATGTGCTTAGTAAATGAGAGCAGTTGCTAGTAAACCTGTGTTGCAGTTACATGGGTCTTATGTTTCCATTTTATAGATGGTGAAAGTGAGGCCCAGAGGAAGCTCAGGGGCTTGCCCAAGGGAGCACAGCTTGCCACCCACAGGAGTGATGTGGGGTGCAAAGGTGGGTACACCTAAAATTCAGGAGCCCAGGCTGCAGTACTGGCTTTCACCTTCTCATTGAAAACATCATTTCCCTATTCTCAGCCTCAAAATCTCACTCCGTAAAGAGAAGGTAAGTCCCCACCCTGTTCATGTCATGGGTCTCTCCTGAGACATGGGAAAACATGCTGCAGCGTTTCGCATGGATGGGGGAGGGATCGGCATGTCTGAGCTGAGGCTAAGCCCATCCTCTGCCTCCCCACCCTCTGCTTCTCCAGCCTGAACCTCATCGAGAAGCTTCAGGAGCCCCCTCCCAGTGCCTTGAAGGGAGCGCCCTGCCATTTGCTGAGTCAGGGAGGCTCATGAGTCATTGAAGTCGGTGATGGAAATGTGGCTGGCTCTTCCTCGATGCCAGTAATGGGCACCATCCTCATCCCTACTACTGCTGGAGTGCCTACTCTGTGTCAGGGCCCTTGACTTACACGATGAGCAATCCTCACAACCAGCTGGTAGCATTCTCACAGCCTTGTGTTATGCATGAGAATACTGAAGAGAGGCCCAATAACTGGCCAAAGGATGTGCAGCTAATACAAGCAAAGCTTGGAGCCAGGTTTTCTTGACTGTAAATTCTTTGTTCTTCCCTGTGCACCATGCTTATGGTGGATTTGTAGCGAGAAACAGATATTCTACTGAAGGTGTCTTTTTGTCTGTTTGTTTGTTTTTGTTTTTGTTTTTGACATAAAATCTCACTGTCACCCAGGCTGGAGTGCAGTGTCACAGTCATGGCTCACTGCAGCCTTGACCTCCTGGGCATAAGCAATTCTCCTACCTCAGCCACCTGAATAGCTGGGACTACAGGCACATGCCGCAACACCCAGCTAATTTTTTAAAGAATTTTTTTATACAGACGGGGTCTCACTGTTTTGCCCAGGTTGGTCCTAAACTCCTGAGCTCAAGTGACCCTTCCACCTTAGCCTCCCAAAGTGCTCGGATTACAGGTGTGAGCCACCGCACCCGGACTGAAAGTGCTACTATATAGGAGAGAAGAGGCACAGCACCCTGTATACACTGTGGAATCTCAGCCCGGTGGGGGAGACTGCAAAAATGGCTGCAGCAAGGTCTCCCATCCTATATAGATGCCCCTCTGCAACATGACTCTGCCAATCCTCCCATTGAGAGATGGAGTCTACTTCTCCACCTCTGTGAATGTGGGCTATCCTTGGGCTTGCCTTGACCAATAGAATGAGGTGGAAGTGATATAGTGTAACTTCCAAGTCCAGGCCTCACCTTCGTGAAATGTGGCATCAAAGTGTGAAAGAGCCCAGGCTGGCCACTCAAGAGATGAATATTCACATCGAGGGAAAGGCCCAGCCAACAGCTAGAATCAACTCTTGGCTTGTGGGTGAAGCCCTCTAGGATCATCCAGCCCCTAGACTATCTGCCAGGCCCCGAGTGAGGGCAGCAGAAAAACCCCCTCCCTGCTACCCCTGCCTAGACTGCTGACCCATAGAATCATAAGCAAATACAGTGGCTATGGTTTTAAGCCATTAAGTTTTGGTATGGATATGGTGTGTGATTAGGTGATAGATAACAAATAAAGCGAGTGACTTAATTTCTCCCAGCCTTGGTTTCCTCATCTGTAATATGGGAATCATGTGTCAAGAATAAATGAGATGAAGCCTGCAAATCATGGAGCACTGAGCCTGGCACAGCATGAGCATCATCAGTGTTGAGGAAGTCAGCGCTGGTGCAGGCAGCTCTGGTTAGGGACACGGAGACAAACGTCGGGAGGTGAGCCCTCTGGTGGGTGGGTGCTGGGGGCATGTTTGTAGAGGGCAGCCCTGGGACAAGACTGAGGTAGAGCTTTTAGCCAGTCATCCTGGTAGTGCAGGGGTGGGCAAGCATCTGGCTAGAGTTGTCTCAGTTACAGGGACATTAGGCCGCCCCAAGTGTGGCAGGAAACGCAGGATGGGTTAGGGAGTGGTGGCTGAGCCATGCCAGTGCAATACCAAAATATCCCCAAGATCATGGAGACCTTGAGTTTCCATGGCCAATATGAGGGTCCAGGAACTAAGGAATTGTGGAGGCAGCATTGTCTCCCCAGGGTCTTTTGTTTGCTCTTGTGTTTGTTTTTTGAGACAGTCTCACTCTGTCTCCCAGGCTGGAGTGCAATGTCATAGTCACGGCTCACTGCAGCCTTGACCTCCCAAGCTCAAGCAACCCTCCCATCTCAGCCTCTTGAGTAGCTGGGACTACAGGCACATACCACTGCGCCCAGCTATTTTTTTTTTCTTTTGTAGAGACGGTGTCTCAGTTTGTTGCCCAGGCTGGTCTCGAACTCCTGTCTTCATGCAATCCTCCTACCTCAGCCTCCCAAAGTGCTAGGATTACAGGTGTGAGCCACTGCACCTGGCCTCCACTGTCTGCTTTAAAGGTTAGTCCTGAACCTGCCTCGTGCCTGCTGAATACCTTTCACCCACAGGAGGAAGTCTAGATGCCTTATCAGAGGCCCTACTGACTGCAGTCTGAGTCTCTGTGTGCCTAGCCTCATCTTCCACCACTCCCTCTTCACCCTCTGGTTCCCATGAACCTCCAGACTCACAGCTCCTAGGGGAACTGCATTCCCTCCCACCTCTTGGCCTTTGCTCAAGCTGTGCCTTCTTTCTTGAATACTCTTACCTACCCTTCCCCTACTTAACCTGGATAACCTTTGCTTGTCTTTAAAACCTCAGCTAAAATATCCCTTTCTCCAGAGAGCATCCTTGGTTCTCCAAGTCTGGGTGTGTCTCTCCTCCTTGAGCCCCCATGGAACCCTATTCTTCCATGATCACCATCACCACAACTGCACACTATGGGAAATGTGTGCTCTGGAAGGACAGGAACAAAGTTTGCTTTGCTCACCTCTGTAACCTCATCACCTAAATCAGTGCCCAGCACACAGTGGGTGTTCATTAAATTCTCCTGTGTTAGTCCATTCTCATGCTGCTATGAAGAAATACCTGAGACAGGGTAATTTATAAAGGACTCATGGTTCTGCCGGGCTGGGGAGGCCTCAGGAAACTTACGATCATGGCAGAAGGCAAAGGAGAAGCAGGCACCTTCTTCACAGGGCAGCAGGATGGAGTGAGTGCAAGCAGGGGAAATGCCAGATGCTTATAAAACCATAAGATCTCGTGAGAATCACTATCACAAGAACAGCATGGGGGAAACTGCCCCCATGATCCAATTACCTCCACCTGGTCCCACCCTTGACACGTAGGGATTATGGGGATTATAATGCAAGATGAGATTTTGGGTGGGACACAGCAAAACTCTATCACCTTCCTAGTGTGTAATGATGAATTGATAAATGAATTGACTGGGTCTTTAGAGAAAAAAAATGACAACAACAACAAAAAAGCAGAGGCTCAGTGAGGATAAGAGACTTACCCCATATCACACAGAAGTTATATCAGAATCAGGAAAAGGGCTTGCCTTGATGGAATGAGGCCCACTTTCCCAGATGGCAGGGAGGCACCCCAGCTGATGGAGGGAGGAGCCCTTTTGATACTGAGTGTGGCCAGTCAGGACTTGTCTGAGTTTCCTAGGGGATGGAGTTCTCCAGGTGAAATGGCACACCTCTCAGGAGCCTGTGAACCCTGGGGTGGGGTGGGATGGCCTGCGAGGGACCTTCCCAATCTACGACTCTCCTGGCTAGGGGACCCCCATTGAGTTTGGGGACTCAGTGACAACCTTGGGAAGTACCAGGAGAAGCAATGTGTTGGGTAGAATTACTAATTGCTGTATCAAACTCCAAGATGGTACTGACTTAACATAAAATAGAAGTTTATAATTTAGTCACTCAACAGTCTAAGGAAGGAGTTTCTGGTCAGCTGCTGGCTTTCTTCCATGTGGTGAGCCACGCATCCAGGTTTCTCCCATGTGTGGCCCAATCAACCCCTAGGACTTCAGAGTCCTCTGCTCCAAGCTGGTGGAGGGAACGATGCAGTGAAAAACTCACACTGGCTTTTCAAAAACCTGGACTTCAAAACTGACACATTTTACTTCTGTTCCCCTTCCATTTGTGGGAACTAGTCCTCTAGCCATACCTGGATGCAAGGGAGCCTGGGAAATGTAGTCTTTGTTTAGGCAGGATCAAGGCCACATTGATAAAGGGAGAGCATGCATTTTTGTTGGGCAAATGGACTCTTGGGTCAGACTTAAGCTCTCTAATCTTCCATTTCTTCATCTGTAAAATGAGGATAACAATATTATCTCAAAAGTTTCTTGGTAATCTTACTGAAATGGGATGAAAGATACAATCCTTACCAAGTTCCAGGCACAGAAGAAATGCTTGTCATATATTACCTTCCTAAACCACTGTAATTTTTTTTTTCTAGTAGAAATGAGATTTTTCTGAAGGTCATGGTCAGAGGACAGCTGGATCTTCTCAGTCCTCATTTGCCTCCTTTGCATTTTATGCCTTTTCCCCCCTTTCCTACCCCCTTTCTGCTTTTTCTTTCTTCCTCTCTCCCACCTTTAGGTCTAGTTATGTCTTAGGAGTCTCCTTGTTTCCTCCCAGAGCACATTCTTCCCCATCCCACCACCCAGGCTATAAATAAGTAGATTAGCCACTGATTGGGACTAGCCCTCCATTAGGAAGAGGAACAGAAATGTCACCAGGTAGCACTCCCTACCTTTGCAGCCATAAATTTCAAGCCAGGCAGCTCTTGACCTCAAGAGAACATATGCCCACAAAACCTGCCAGAGAGGGGTTGCTCCACCCCAGCACTTCCCAACTTGCCCAGAGAATCGTAACATTAACAGGTCTCCCATGAAAGGAAGTCAAAAACTCAAGTCAACAAAACTCTGAATTAACAGATCTCTTTCTTGCAGTTCTTTGATTTTAGCATTGCCAATATGCTAAGGACCATCATACGTCTCTCAGCAGGGCAAGGATCCATCAGTCCTCGTTTCCCAAACTTGTTTGGCCATGAAACACTTCCTGTTGATCATTCTTTGGGTCTGTGTGTGACGGAATGCTCTTTGGAAACTGCAACTCAAAAACAAGCATCAAAAACTGGAGCTCGTGTTTTTTTTTTGTTTGTTTGTTTGTTTGTTTGTTTGTTTTTTTCTGAGATGGAGTTTTGCTCTTGTTGCCCAGGCTTGAGTGCAATGGCACGATCTTGGCTCACCACAACCTCCGCCTCCCGGGTTCAAGCAATTCTCCTGCCTCAGCCTCTGTAGTACCAGGGATTACAGGCATGTGCCACCATACCCGGCTAATTTTGTATTTGGTAGAGAGGGGTTTCTCCACGTTGGTCAGGCTGATCTCAAACTCCCGACCTCAAGGGACCTGCGTGCCTTGGCCTCCCAAAGTGCTGGGATTACAGACGTGAGCCTCTGCACCCGGCCTGGAGCACGTGTTTATTTAGCTATGCAGGGCAGGCTGGCTAGAAACATTTAACTGTTAACTTATTATCTTTGTTTTTAAAATGAATTCCACCTCTTATTAAACTGCTACTATCATTAGGCTTTGGAGGTGGCCTTTTGCAGATTCTATCATGTAATTTAAATATCAAGCCTAACTGGGCGGTGGCTTTTGTTCCCATGTTCTTGCTGCGGACGTTAAGTTCAGAGAGATTCAAGCATCTGTTCAAGGCCACACTGCAAGTAAGTCGTTAGGCTGAAACCTGGGAATGGTTGTGTTTTTCATCCATTCATTAAATATTTATTGAGTTCCTGTGATAGGCCAGGCATTCTTTATACCAAGAAACTAATCCATTTTGTTTATTTCTTTGTTTTAGCCTCATTGGCTAGCTTATAAATATGTACAGACGTTTTTGGTTTAAACCAGTGGTTTTCACCTGCGATGATTTTGCCCCCCAGAGGACACTCATCAATGTCTGGAGACATTTTTGATTGTCACAAATGGGAGGGTGCTATCAGCATCTAGTGGGTAGATGCCAGGGATGCTGTTAAACATACTATAACGCACAAAGACAGCCCTCACGACAAATAATTATCCTGCTCAAAATGTCAATAACGATGAGGTTGAGAAACTCTTAGAGGGAAAACACTTTTAAAAACAATTACAAATGTAAAAGCCTGCAGGGGCCAGTTAGGTGCCATAAATGACTGGCTAATTAGACATGCCTAGCCCTGTCTAAAAGGGAGTAGCAGCTGCTTGGATCCAGCTGATTGTTGCTACATGGGACCTGTGACGCATGCTCCTAGGTGACCAGCCCTCCCCATTTTTCAAGCCAGAAATCCAAATTTTAATGTGAAAATACTCATCTTTTAAATGTTGGCAACTAATTTTTTAAATGCTATGCCAGTCAAACAAAACACATCTGGAGGTGTGATATAGACAGCAAGCCATAAGTTTGCAACCTCTCTAAAATACTAAGTGTGCCTTCCCAGCATTGAGCCAATAGTGTTAGGTGTGTTAAACAGCACTGATCCCACGTTGCCTTGATTTAGCCTTCACACTTATTCCAGTGTTCCTTTCCTCAACACCTTTCTCTCTCAGCTAACATTTATTGAGCTGTTAATATGTAGTAGAACATGCTCTAAGCACACCCTAAGTGTTAACTCATTTTTATCTTCACAGGAGCCGGAAGAGGTAGATTGCAATGCTCTCTCTCATTTTAAAGACAAAGGCTTCAGTGGCAGTGTGAGGTTATGCAAATTTCCCGAGGTGAAAGGGGTACTGGGATTTGAACCCAGGCAATCTGGCTCCAGACTCTACGTTCTTAACTGCTAAGCCAGGCTTCCCTGGAAGAGATGCCACCTCTTCATCTTGGGAGTAAAACTCCCAAGGGTCTTGTCTCACTCATGAGTCAACCTAGGCAAGCTCAACAGTTCACCAAGGTGGTCAGCCAGTATTTCCCAAGTGTTCAAACCTCAGTCCCCCCAACTAAAGTCATGGTTTTAAACTGGGGGTGATTTTGCTTCCCGGGGCACATTTGGCAATGTTTGTAGATGTTTTTGATTGTCACAAATGGAAGGATGTTATTGGCATCTAGTGGGTAGAGGCCAGGGATGGTGCTGAACATCACATAAAATAAATCCCTACTACAAAGAATTATCCAGCTCAAAATGTCAATAGTGCCAAGATCGAGCACCTGGCACAAAATCTAAAGAGCTTATTGGCAACTGTTCTAGGATTAAAAAAGCCACCTGCAGAATATTCCACGTGGTTCAGTCTGTTCTTCATCTTGAACATCGTTTTATTTCTCTCCTCAAGTCACTCTTTCTTCCCTTGCCCTAGAATTTCATGGTATCCCATCTCACTGTGCTAAATGCCTAAACTAAAAAAATAATCTTACTACAACCCTTAGGGATTAACAGCAGCAGAGCAGATAAGAAATGAAAAAAATCAGCAACAGGCAAAAGAAAAATGAGCACTAAAATACAAAATACATGCTTGAGCTTCAACCACCTGAAATGTATGTGTGTTTTTCTGGATACCCTAAGCCGTAATCCGCCCACATCAAACTTCAATGAACACGCTCTCTGCTAAACACACACATATGACTGCACTGGATTTCATAAAATGATTTTAATAGAAAAGTACAAGATATGAACAAAAATAAATAATCTTTATCTCATTTCTAGCCCAGCAAATTGTACACTGCATATAAAAATGGTCTAAGATGCAATTTTCCTCCATTCCTTTTTTGCTTTTAAAATACTGAGACAGCATTTTAATTCAATCTTCTAGGTTCAAACTAATACATTTTAAAAAATCATACCAACCTTTAATCATTCTACATCCATTTTTTAAAGTTAGCTAACAAGACGATGTTTCACTAAAATAAGATATCCAATCATCAGATTAAAGTGTAAAGTTTGTGTGAACAGGGAAATTAGATCATTTTTCTAAGTTTTAATTCCTATGTTTCTGAATGTTTCTTGAATTAAAAATTCATCATCTTACGTTCAAAACAAGGCATCTCTCTTTCACCATTCCACAGAGAAAGACTAGAAAATACTTTTAAAAAAATAAATATTTTAAAAGTATAGTTTACAGTGACAATGTAGTATTTTAGACCTGTGCCTTGGTGCCTATTTGCATTAAATATACGCTTCAAGTTATAACTACCTTTTCTATCTCTCTATATATTTTGGGCCACTAAGTCTTTGTGGACTGATGTTGCTAATGAGCTCTTGGAGTTAGCTAGTACCGGTCTCTTATTTAGAGTACTTATTCTGCTATAGCATCATATTTGATAATTCTAGTGGCTTGAATAATGTTTTGTAAAAACAAATTGAAACTTGGTATTGGCAAAATTGTATGAGAAACGAGCTAAGGTAGGCAACTAAAACTTACACAGTGCCAGTCTCAGGAGGTCAGTAGCTCACAGAACTCAACAGATAAACTGGATTAAAACTTAAAAGTCTTCTTTTTACTTGAGCCCATAATGACTATTTTGAACATGGCTCTTTTGCTGATGCCTATATATAATTTTTTTGTTAATTTTTCTTGTATTGGGAAGATCTTGAATACACTCCAGGATGAGAAGAAAAAATACGCTGACACTGCTCAATCGGGTATATGTTTTTGCAATAAAGCACACTGGTCAATATACAACTGAGGAAAAACTGAAACAGATGTGAGTCCTAGAACCACAAGAGTTTGAATTTGCCCAGAAATGCTATTTTAAACACTCTATATGTTGGTCTACTGTTTTTTTTTGTGGAATAATGCATTCTTGGCATCCTTAAAAGGTTTCAATATGTTACAAGGTTATCCGGAAAGAGAAAAAGCAAAGGCTAATGTATCAATCTGTGCAGCACTGTCCAGATTTCCACGTACATTTTTGAAAAGCACAAGAACTTGTATTAATTGCACTTAACACAACGAACCTGTAGTTTCCAACCAGTTTTCATTCTCTGCAGACCGGGGCTTTCTTTTTATAAAAACTGCTTTCAAAGGGCATAGAGACACCACACATGGTCCACAGTAAATTCAGATAGAGAGGTGCAATAGTTGCAGTGGTAAACACACAAAAAAAATACATTTTTTTTGGACTAAAAATCTGGTCATGGATAAAAGCATGTGCCTTTTCGTTCTTCTCTGGGATGTTACAACAGCAACATGCTCTAAAACAATTAAGTTACATGCATAATGCTAAAAGAATGTGAGCAATCCTATAACCAGCTTTAAGCCATCTGCTTGATTTCTTTTCTTTTTTTTTTTTTTTTTGAGGAACATATATAGGAAAAGAGAATTCCCCTTTTGTTCCATTACATATAGAAACCTTTTGAAGCTTCCAAATAGTTTGGTTTTGGTAAAATTCACCACTCTTCTATTATTTTGACATGTAGTCATCCTAAACTATCCGTCATGGTTTCTCCAAAAATCTCCACATGAATTATCTGAAGGACAATTGAAACCACTTACCAATATAGAAGTAACGTTTTATTTTATATTCTATCTTCCATTTGGCATAAGCCTTTTGATGTTTGTTTTTTAAACCAGTGAAATATACAAATCACGCAAGACAGAAATATGTACATTAAAAGTACAGAATAAAGGCTAGAAGATATACATAATATCTGAATGACATGTAGAATATTTTACATTAAATAGTTTCTTTTAAAAGCTAGGATTGTTAAACTCAACTCTCTTCATAAACATGAATCACTAAAAAGGAACAATCTGATTTAGCAAATAAAAAAAGTACTTCATGGTTTTTGTATAATAAAAACCAAAAAAGTGACATTTTAAACTAATTAGTGCTTTTTGCTTTCAAGATCTTTTGCTCACAATTCACTGCAACTGAGGGGATGTGAATATCATTATGCAATAAATTAAGAGCCACAGTTGGCTGAGGTGATATGAAAGCCAACCTGCCTAAGATGTGTATCTTTCCAAACTTTTAAAACAACGTAAGTCTGAGATAAGAACATATTTGATGGCACTGTTTGGAAAGAGGTGTCCTTATTAAAAAAAAAAAAATAGCTATGTAGTGGGCTGAATTTTTCTTAGGGACTCAATTAATAAGTACTGTCATTTCTAATAGGCATGGGTTTCCATTCTGCAGAATGAACTAAGAAAAGAGAAACACTGCTGATGCTTCTGAGTTTTGAATATCTCTTAATGTCCATGTCTATAACAAACAAGTAATGCCCTCTCCACAAAGTAAACAGAAATGGAGATTGGAGACAAAGGGGTGAGGCAGGAAAGAAAAAAGATATCTTCAACCCAACATGCATTTCAGTGAGTCAGAACTCAAGCTTCCTCAGAAACAAGGTTGCTTCGTCGTGCTCAAGGTATGATCACAGCAGGGCCACAGCCCAAGCTCAAGACTCAAAAAACTTTTGGAATAATCCCAGCTGGACTGCAGTGAAGGACGACAATGCTCTGGACAGAGAAATAACCCCAGAGTAAACTGTAAATCTAAATCACTGGCTGCAATGAGATATATTTATATTTATATTTATATATATGTATATATATATATGTTATGTACAAAAGACTTTGAGATATCAGGCACCGTTAAACCACATTTCCCCCCCTTATAAATGCAACTGTTCAAGTACACTGGGAACAGTTTTAAGGTACACCTGCAGTACAATAGGAGAAGCTTGAGTGGATAATGTAAACACAGGATCATAACAGTGAAACGCTGCAACACCTCTGTGAATTCCATTAGCCAAGTTCTGTCATTAAAACATAGAAAACTACTGCTCCTCAAAATAAAAGTTTTAGGAAACAAAAATCCCTAAGTAGTGAACTGTTTTCCAAGCGGAGCTCCTAATGTTTCATTTCCTGTCCTACAACCAAAGGGGACCCAGTGGAGCTGCCGTTTGGAAACGTGGCCAGCATCACATCACAACACGGAGGAATCAGAGAGGGCTCAGTGTGAAGAGGAAGGTGGATTTCACTGTTTTTCCTCAAATAGGTTGTCTGCTCTGGTGCAGTGCTGAATGGCACGCAATTACCTTGTTGCTTGGGCTGAGAACCTGTGAATGGGATTCATGTATTATTTTTATTATTATAGTTTACTAACCAAGTATCCCTAAGAAAATAACAGGATATTTTCATTGATATTCAAGCCAACCTCCCCAAACAAAAAAATCTAGTGTCCAGAATCATTTCGGGATCTTTTTACAATCTGGAATCCTAATTCCTATAACAGCTTCAAATCAACACCTTGATATAAGAGTTTTAAATTTTTTAATTTCTGGGGACTTTCCTCCCTGCTGCCCAAATTTCATGAGCTGTTAGAATATGACGGTCTGTCTGCAAATGGAATATTTGAGGAGAATAAGACATGTGATATACCTTTTTTCCTTGAGAATATGAGATTCTTGTCCTTCCATTTTAAATTATCATTTTGAAAATGCAAAAAGCAAGCTACGGGGAAGGGAGGTTTGTTTTGGGTTTTTTTTTTTTTTTTTTCCCAAGACCTTTTATCTTGCACCAGAGAATTTACAACTCATTTTGGTCATAGAAGCTGAATTGTGAATAGATTTCTACCACCCTCTTTCAACTGGAACCTACCCATCCCATATGATCGCATATTTGAGAAAAAGAAAACGTATTTCTTTATCTTCTGGATGTGTACCATGTCCACACAGCTAAGTTAGGGTATGTGTTATTTCCCCTTCATTCTATACTGTCAAAAGAAGTCTTGTATTACCTTTTCAAAGGATCCACAAAATAAATATTTTTCTTGGTTCCCACCCCAATTATTGCCAAATAATAATTATAATATTAATAATAAACCACAGAGTTCTTAGATGGTAACAGAAAAAAAAAATGGTTCCGGTTGCAATTCTTGGGGAAAAATAAAAAATATTTTTAAAAACCAAAAACCAGAATCACTGTACTTTCTATAAATAAGCGGGTACTGGGAGCGGGGCTGAGTGCTGGGCGACGCCCACTACTTGCACACAAACTGGTCCACGATCTCCGTGCACTTCTTGCACTTGACGTAGCAGCACCAGTGGAACTTGCAGTGGCAGCGCTCCGTCTGCACGGTCTTGAACTGGTCGTAGCCGCGGCCGCAGCACATGAGCTCGCAGCCATCCATGCCCTCCGACGTCTTGTTGCACAGGCGGCCCTGCGTGCCCAGCGAGCCGGTGCTCTCATTGCGCACGCAGTAGTCAGGGCTGGGGTCGATGTAGACCAGGTCTTGTGTGGTGGGCGAGTTGAAGCGGCTGTTGACCTGCACCAACTTGCCCCGGCTGTTGAGCCGCATGGCCGCCGCGCTGTCGTACTTCTCCTTCAGGGCATCACCCACCTTGCGGAAGTCCGCCAGCTGCAGCCAGCATGTCTTCAGGCTACATGAGCCGGACACCCCATGGCACTTGCAGGCCACATCAGCCAGGTTGTACACCGTCTGCAGGGAAATGGGGGCAATCAGTACACACATTCATGGAGGAGTCAGATGCAGGCTATGGGAACAAAGTTCTCCTCGACCTTCTCCATGGAGCTATGTTCCCCAGCTGAATTAAGTGCTGTATTATATTTCCTTCATTACCAGAAGTCTTGTGTTGCCTTCTTTAAAAATTCTTCCAAATAAATATGTTCTTAGCCACTCATTATTATATCATCATTATCAACAACTGTGGTTTTTTAATAGGAACAGGAAAAAAAATTGTTCCAGCTGCTTTTTTCAAAGAAAGAGCAGCAGCAACGTGTGGACACTCATCCCAGAGGTTGTTCACAATGCATTACCTGA
The DNA here is from genome assembly GCF_028878055.3 of Symphalangus syndactylus. Lineage (NCBI taxonomy): Eukaryota > Metazoa > Chordata > Mammalia > Primates > Hylobatidae > Symphalangus > Symphalangus syndactylus. The sequence continues at coordinate 105,450,358 of NC_072423.2, read as the reverse complement.
ATTCATCCCAGTACCAGCTAGGTGAGAAGTGCTAGTATCATCCCATTTCACAGAGAAGGAAAGTGATACCCAGAGAGATGAGCTACTCACCCAACTCCTGTGAGTAAAGGTGCCAGGATTTGAACCCAGGCAGCTGGACTCCAAGCCCGTGCTTAGTGACTTGCCCATGGATATCCAGCCAGTAAGTGCAGAATTGGGAGGAGTCCAGCCCCAGTGGGATCAAGGTTCAAATCTTAACCCATTACTACTATTACTGCTGTGCACCAGGCACTGTAACTGTCCCTACACTCATGATCTCATTTGACCATCCCAGCAACATTATGACATAGGCTGGATTGGATGATGGCACAGTGATGCTGAGTGGCCTGCAGAGGTCACACAGCTAAAGTGTGGGGGGACTGCGCGTGGAACTCAGGTATCCTCAATCCTGTTTCCCACACAGTCCCTACCCCATCTACCACCCCCCTAGACCAAGAGCACCCACTCTGGAGCCAAGCAACGTGGATTGTGTTCCTGACTCTACCCTTGAATTCAGACAACAGGCTGCAGCTTTCCGGGCCTCTGTTTCCTATCTGTGAAGGCAGCAGTGATGGCACCAACCTCCAAGTGCTGTTATAAGGATAAAATTAGGGGAGACATGGAAAGCGCTTGGCACTTAGGACACAGTAAATCTGGTCTTTCTTTAGGGTGACAAGGGACACACTCAGTAAATCTGGTCTTTCTCCAGAGTCACGAGGACATGGCGTCTGGGCCCTTGCCCAGTCACCTCGGGCCTCCCAGTAGCAGTGCCCACGGGTCTGGCCCTACAACACTGTGCCCTGCAGTCTGGGAGGTGGTGGGTGCCTATTTATAGACGCTGCTGCCCACAGATCCTTGTGCCAGTGACCCTCCAGAGTCCACGTGGTGTGAGTGTGCTGGAGAAGACCTGTCAGGAACCTGGAAGCTGGGGGTGCATCAGAAGGCCTCTTCTGCAGAGAACAGCCACCCTCTTCCTCCAGGGATTCACAGGGGCTCTTTTAAAGGGAGCCAAAGTGTACTCTCTTGGCATAAAGAGTTTCAGGCACTCAGCTAGTCTGAGGAAGGGTTTTGCAAACATATTTAACCTTTGCTCCCCATTGAGGAAAATTAAAAAGCTAACACCCTATGGAAATTCTAATATGATTTCCTGGCACAGTGCCCAAATTTCCATCCTCTAGCCCCACCATCCTAGAGAAAAAAAAAAAAAATGTCTTCTTCATAACCTCACTCACCAAAATCCAAACTCAGCTCACTACTCCAATGATCAAATTTACCCCAAAAAAACTCACTACTAAAAAAATGCAGAAGTTAAGTGTAACATTATAGGTGCTTTTCAAACTTCCCCAATCCTCTCTTGCCACTTGGAAATCCCTTGAACTGCTCTCCTTGGTTGCCAAGCCTCTGATGATTTCTGGACATGAGAGAAGGCTAAGAAAGTCCCAAAGATGGATGAGAATATCAAATATGGGCATACCCCTGGATAGGGGCCTTTAAGAGTCAGACATATCTCTCTTTTTGAGGCATTTCTGATCTGAGGCACTGGGCATGTCGTATATAGAGATCCCAGTGATACATCCCTGAAGAGGGTGAAAGCAAGGTTTTATGGGCTTCCAGAAAGAATGGGGCTGGCCCCATCCCCCTAGATTTTCATGTGTCCCTGGGTCCACCACAGAAGAGGCCACCCACACTGCACACACCATGGCAGTGAAAGGCCTGAGAAAGGAGAGGCCACACTCTGTCTGTGGCAATTATTTGACCCCTCAGGGCAGTACAGGCAAAATTCTGTAGAGTTTAGTCCTACCCCGAAACACCCAAATGTTTAACGTCAAATTTGAGAAGATAAGCTAGCTGGAATTATCTACACGATCTTTGACTTCTCTATGTCCTTTGCTTATAATGTTTTAGAAGTTATCATCTATCAAGCATTTACTACTGGCGGACACTAAACTAAGACCTTTAATTAAACCAAACGAAATTGTTATTTTGTAATCAAAAAGAGTCAAGTGTTGGGAATTTCACATGGTTCAACCTACTAGATGATCTCACTTAGGCCTCACAATAACCTCATGTGATTGTAATTGCCATGGCCATTTAACAGATGTGGAAATGGGAAAACTGAGGCTCAGAAAAAGCAAAGAAGAGACAACGCTGCATTTTAACCCAGATTTCTCTAATTCCCGAACTGCTAGCTCTTCATCTCTTAGCTGTGATGCATGGATTCAATAAAAACGTACCTAAGCTTATATTTCCATTCTTTAATTTTCTCCCACGGTCATGAAGTGGTTTTCTGGGCCTCAGTTTCCCAATCTTTAAAATGAGTGTGGGGCCAGAGGCTTCTAAGGCTCCGTCCAGTCCTCTACAGTTTACTCTGTGATTATCTTCCTTCTCCCTCACCCCAAAATACAGAAGAGTGAAATCTCTGACCAGAAAGTTCCTGGCACCTACCTTGGGTTCTGTGAAAAAATAATGGCCCTGGTTTTCAATGCTGCCAAAGTTAAGAAAAGTTTTCACCCCTTCATTTTAAAGCAGCCATAAAGTGCCACGTGTTTAACCGCAGGAAAAAAAGGGTCTTTTTAACTATTGAGAAGTAGCTTTTCATATCCCCACCAGGGGAAGGAAAGAGCGGGAACCAGGAGACTCGTGAGGACTGCAAAGATGGTCCTCCCTGGGTACTTCTGCTGCTCTCTTCTCTCCAGAGCCACTTTGTGATTGGCCTGAGGGTCAGACCTATAAAATCCCACACTGCTAAAAATGCTGTCCTTTTCCTAGAAAAGCCCTTTTTTAAAAAAAAACCCTCCATCCATCAGGCCTGCTACCTAATGACATAAAGAGAGGCAGGGAGAAAGAAAGGAGGGAAAGAGCCTGAAAGCTGGGGTGAGGGCTTTCGCATCTGGGCACCTACAAAGACAGAAAAATCCCTGTCTCAAACTGAAAGCCAACCACAGACATCGTCCAGGCAGGAGGGAGAAAGTTATTCCCATTTTTATTTCTGTGCTCCACTAGGCAAAGGTACCGGGGACTAACTAAAAAGGCAAGGAAAGGTCTTTTTCAGACAACTGCTGGGTCACCTTGGCTGGGGGCGCAAGGGAGGATGACCCCCCCAGGAGGCCCTTCTGGGATGTGCAGGGGCAACTATGGGGAGAGATGGAGGAAAGAGAGATAGACAAAGGGGGAGAAGAGAGAGACAGGGAAGGAGGAAAGGAAGAGGGAGAAAGAAAGTGAGACGGGAACAGGACGAGGAGGAAAGAGACAGCAAAGACAGAGAAAGATAGGGAGAGACAGAAAGAGAAGCAGAGAGAGAGAGACAGGACCACATAGCAAAGGAGTGGTAGAGGAGGGGACGGAGAGACAGGGAGAGACCCGAGGAGGCTGGAGGGCAAGTTGAGGGGACAGAGATGCGGGGCGGGGACGAGATGGGGCACTCACCCTGCGGCCCGCCTCATTGTTGTGCAGGTTCATGAGGATGCGAGCACTCTCGTAGGAGCCTTTGGCGTGGATGCGCTCCCGCTCGCGGGCGTCCACAAACTCCTTGGCAAAGCGGTAGCCATAGTCGATGTTGTCGCCGCAGCCGCCCCAGAGCCAGTCCCGCGGCAGGTCCTTGGGGCGTGCGGCGCGGCTGCAGCCGCAGGTGGACAGCTCGCCCTCGCGGCACGCCCGGCTCATGGCGTTCACCACCCCTGCTGCGCTCACCGCGTATGTGAAGGCCGTCTCGCGGCTGCCTGTGGGTGAGGACAAGGGATCACTGGCCGCCTGCCCCACGCGCTGGGCCAGGATGCTGCCGGGGGTGAGGGTGGGGGCAAGGTAGGGAATGGGGGGGAGGTAGGAGGTGGGGGGCAAAGTAGAGATGGAGGGGAGGTAGGAGGTGGGGTTGGGGCGAGGTAGGGAGGTGGGAGGTAGGAAGTGGGGGAGGTTGGAGGTTGGGGGGAAGTAGGAGGTGGGGAAGCAAGAATAGTGGGGAGGTAGAAGGTGGGGGGCAGGTAGGGGTGGGGAGCAGGTAGGGGTGGGGGGAGGTTGGGGTAGAGGGTAGGGAGTAGGGGATGGCGGGGTAGGGAGTAGGGGATCAACAAGGTAAAAGCTCGGGCTGCCCCATCCTTAACACGCACCAGGCCCTGGGCCCAGTTTGAGGGGAAGCCAGGCAAGATCTCCCAAAACACACAGAAGCAACAATTAACAAAGGAGTAGCAGATCCCCAGTATCTCTGCTCAGCCGTTTGAGAGTTGCAGGCCAGATTCTAAGTAGTGCTGGATTGATTTTCTCTGCAACTCTTTTGAAAATAGTCAAAACTTGATATTTCCAAAAATGCACATGAAAGAAGTCATTGAAGGAACACTCAGAATATGGGTAGACTTCCTTACACTTATTTTAATGTTCAGTATTATTTTCATTTGAGTTACATATAGGGCAGGATTACAGAATTTGCTAGGCCTTGAATCTAAGGCAGACACTGCCAGCGGCCACACTAGTTTCTGCCACACTCGTTTTGGCCTTGTGTCCCCTCCTCCTCTGGCAGTTGTAACCTCTCCTCCCTCTTCCTTCATACAGCAGAAAGTATTTCTCAGGACAAGTCTCTTTACTTTCCCAGAGGACAATTCTAAATCAGCTCATAGAGAGTTCTAAATGAAGGCTGCTATTCTTAAATCCCAGGCTGACTGGCCTGATACTTCTCATTCAAGAATGAGTGTCTGCTTTTAAAACAGCCTGTTGTTCTTCAATGCCACTTCTGCAAACACACCCTGCCCACTCCCCCAATGCCTTTGCCTCAAAGTGTTAGAACGACAACAAGAAGGAAAAAAGCACAACCAATCGGGAAAAGAGGGATGGAGAAGTTATTTTCTTCCCAAAACTAGGAAAGAATATCTCCCCGTATAATAGTCACAGGGACCCTATTTGTGAGGAGAAAACTGGAGGCTATCATAGACTACCCTAAACTTCGCTTGTACATGGAGACATTTCTGCATGTAATAAGAGCTACTTAATAAAAATACTGTAATCTGACAGAGAAAGGGTTATCATCCAGCCAGCTAAAGCGTGGGGTAGGGTTGGGATTGGGGGCAGGCTCACTTTCCTCAATTGCAAAATAAGGGCACTGAAATATATGCAAGGAAAGGGGCCTCTTCTGGTGCTGAAATTCATGTACCGCAATCAGTTTCTCCCATACTTACTTTGAGAGCTTGCTAACAATCTTTTTTTCTGAGGGGGAAGTGAGGAGCACAAGAAAAGCTGACAACAGGACTCAGTCTGAACGACAAGGGTCATTCTGCAGGAGGACGGCAATGCCAGTTCAAGCATCCAGCAGGCCACCTAATTCTTGGTCTTCTGCTCCATGCCAGTCACAGCCATTTATGAATGGTGATGGTTCTGATTTATCATATATCCTCCCCCTCCCATATTTTCAAAATGAATGACTTGAAGGTGTGTGCTGGTGGTCGGCAGGAGGATCTAGAAAGTTCCTGTGATGTGTTACATCAATCTAGTGGGATTAGAGAGGCAGACCACATCAGGGGAATGGAAAGGAATGAGGACAATATACAGTTTCTAGGGAGCAATTTGATAGTACAGAAAATGCTGTGGCCCTGGATGGGGGATTTGTAGAACAAAGAGGTAGTAGCTAGAGGAAGAGGAGATGAAATGATCCTCTGGGGATAGAGGAAAATAAGACACTGCCCTTGGAGTATACAGAGCATAAGAAGGCTTTATACAAAACACAGACAATGCTTCTTTTTTCATAAGTCTATCTTGAGCATTTCCTTTTATGCCACAGAATACAAACCTGGGAGATCCCTCTAAGCTAATTGGTCACTGCAGGGTAAACGTCAGCTTGAAAAGTATTCTTTGGCTAATTGCCGGGGGATGCAGTCATCCTGGTTGGAATACTGCTGATTGAGTTAGGTTTCCCTTCCTGTGAAACCCGCATCTACTCCGATCCTCACACCCCTTACAAATCGTGCCTTCCTTACATATCTTTTCACAGCATGGAAACAAAGAAGAGACAGATGGGGACAAAAGCTGGAAGGAAAGGGTAGCATGATGAAAAATGAGAAACTTTCCAAAATGAAGAGTGGGCCCTTCACGAAGTAATTGTGCATGGTGCCTCCAAGGCAACTGGCATCTTAGAAAAATGAGTTGAGGAGGGGGGTCAGAGGTGGCGGCCTGAGTTTCTCAGACACTGGCCCCATCACAGGGTCAGATTCTCACAAAGAAGAATTACTCTCAATGTCGTTGATGTACTGAGGGGCTTTGGGGTGGGCACACACACACACACACACACACCTTTTGGCATCAAAGGTATTTTAAATTTTCCCTTAGCTCATTCTCTTCAAATACACTCTGAAGTGGAAAAGTGAAAGCAAAGAAATTTTCCAACTATTGGAATTGGGTCCATGTTCCTCTTCCATAAAAATCTACTGTTTTCTGTTCTCTCCTTTCTCTTTTTTAATTAAGTAAAAAACAGAAGGCCCCATCGGTGTCCCACCACAAGCCACCCAGCAGCAGCTTTCTGCTCTGAGACGCGAGGCACTTGGGGGACCTCTCGCAGGGGAGGATGCCATATGTGCTCTCATCTTCCCAGGACATCAGCTGACTTGATGATAGTATCTAGGAGGGCTGTCTCAGAAGCTGTGGGGAGGTACCACTCCCATCCACTTCCCATCGACCCAGACAGTAGTGCCGTGCAGCTGAAGACCAGAGAGCGTACTTTCCAGGGACAATTAAATATAGGCTTCTGTACCAAGGGTTCTGCTTGTTCCCTGAGGAAGCAGGCTCTTTGAATCTTGGACCGCATTTAAAATAAATCTCCAGCAGAACTCAAATTCACTTAGCAAATGATAGCTTATTCTGAACATTTTGGCCCAAAACAGGCTACGTATGAAAATGAGAGGAAGATCTTAAATCAAAGCTGTGTTCAAGTGACTACACAGATAAACAGTTCCGATTGCTGTTTTCCTTCCTGGTTACCATCAGAGGTGTATGATTTTTGCTAACTCATATACATGTGAAAAAGTAGTCCCATAGGTTGAGAGGAAGGCAGTTTAGGAGGAACATATAAGAAGGGGGAAAAGTTACCATCCTCATAGAATTTTTCAAAAGTATTTAAGTTCACTTACAATATCAACACACGGGGGAATAAATCTACCACACTCCCAGTTAACTACATAAGACAGCCCACAGTCAGGGAAAACTCCTGTGTTCCTGAAGCTTAACTCTTAGATTCAGATCCCAGTATATACATTAGCACATTTTAATCATTAACAGAAAGGACAAAGCCCCATGAAACTTTGCAGGCTGAGGCTACAGACCATTCTCCCATTCAACCAGAGGAACAGCTTCCAGTCTCGTATTATTTTAGTTAATAAAACCACTTGGCTCAGACATCCCCTGACAACTCTTTTTTGTTCTCAATGAATGTAATTTTTGGGTTTTTTTTTAAAATAAAAAAGGCATTTTATCCATCTGTGATGGATATTAAGCCAACCTTTTCTCTTCAGTCAGTATAAACAGTTAATTGCCTTGATAAATTGCTTCTTAACTTTGGGAGTCACTGCAGTCATATTAATTATAAGGGCTTTTTTGCATAAAAGTAGGCAAACCTAAAATATTCACACTAGAAAACACACATTGGTCCACATCTGTCAAACAGTATCCTATACTATTTAAACAAAAGCAGAGGCAAACAGATTTTTCAAAATCTTTGCCTTTAGCCCATTTGAAATGCTATCTCTTTGAATGGGGAAGTAAGACATTCAACAACATATTTAAAATGAAGAATTGGACTGTGAGCAATACTCTCAATTTTTTTTTCAAGTTCCTAGGTTGACATCCCAAGCATGTGCTTTTATTATATCAATTGCTGAAATCGCAAACATAAATTGGATCACTTTTAATTAAAATTCTTTCTGGGACTAAAAATAAAGCTTTTAACGTCTATATCTTTATAGCCTCAGGAAATGGTTCTATTAGGAAAATTAAAACTTTGTTCACTTTCAATATATCCAGGATTCTAAAAGATGGCAACTTTTAGTTTGATGCTCGGGCCATTTGAATTGTGGCTTAAAAAACTAACAGGCAAGAGAGTTTCAACGTTTAAAAGCATATAAATGACTTGCTTTCCCCCACCTACTTTTAAGAAACCAAAATAAGTGTCCTGCTTCTATTTTAAACAAAATGCTTTATAGAAAAATGAAGTGTTTGGAGAAATGAAGGTGTCTGTGATACTTGCCTCCTGATTTGATTAAAATCCAAAACTAATCATCAGGTGTAGGGACAGGAATTAACATCATTTGCTATAATGACAAAAATGCCCAAGCTACCACCCGAGCTGGAAGGCATCCTCCTTCATGCTTTCTATCAAGCATGAAGTAAATGCTAAGGATTTCTTCTAGGAAAAAAAGTTAATGTTTTTTAAAAAATATTTTAAATGTTTTCCTACCTATCTGCATCACCCTGCCAAAAACAGAGGTGTTATCCACAGTGCTGCAGTTCCACCTTCGATGTCGGAATTGATACTGGCATTCTTTGATGCCTGTCTTCGCGCCTTCTCCAATGTACTGCATGTGGTCCTGATACAAGTGGCACAGTTTCTTCTGTCCTTGAGAAAGTCCTGCCAGTTGGCTGCAGAGAGGCTGTGCTCCTATAATATACACTTCTGACATCTGAACAGGGTTATTCATACCTAGCGACCTGCAAGGGGGGGAGATGTGCATTCAAGATTTACGTGAAATCTCGAGGTGGGCCCCCTGAAGGCATGTCAGCAATACATAGTTTTAAGCACACAGATGCTTTTTTCTCTCCTGCTTGTCCTCATAACAAAGTATGAGAAGGACTTCATAAAACTCCTCTGTTTAAACTGCACTCAGAAAACGGGGGTATTGTGCAGTCCCCATCCTGCCATCTGGCTCCTCAGTTAGTATTTTCACTCCCTTCCTAGCCCCTGTCACCATATACCTGAACCAGTATTTCCAAAATCCACTCAGAAAAGGGGGAAATAGCAGTTTGAGGGACAGGCCTCTGGCATTAGAGAAAGTGACCCACTTTGCCCCACAAATTGGACCAATGTGCCTTGAAAACTTACGAATGCTGAAAGTAGACACAATCAGATACGGGTAGGAGATAGCAGTTCCTTTTGACTGATGGAAGAACTGCTGGCCCCTGCTTGACTGATGGACAAGTATACAGACTGGAGAAAATTTACCATGTTTCTGGACATTTTAAAAGGGCTCCTTATGTGATTGTGAGGGACCAAAGACAGGGTACCCAGTGAACAGAAGTCATGTTTGACAGTCAGAAAAATGCTGTTCATTTACAGGGAAAAAAAATACCCAGAATGCCGTCGAAAATAATCCTCTGGATATATTACAGTCTATCTACAAGGCCCCTACCCAGAAAGAAACCCCCACTTGGGGACATTTGACTACTTCAGGTTAACCTCCTTTTGATCACATTTCAAGCCCCAATACTTCTGCACTTGGAGTGTAGCTGTCCTCCTAGAACTCTGCCTAATTCAAACTCTGTAGGTTAATAATAATCTCGAGTAACAAAAGATAAAAGTTGAAACTCACTTTTACTACCTAGAGGTGGCAAAAAGTAAATTTTATAGATAGGCTTACAATTACTAACAAAGTGAATTTCTGTTCTTTTTTATTGCATGATGTACTACAAGCACACATCTGAACAAGGGCTTCATAGAAAAAGGCCTAGATTTATAGTTTCCCATTCCCTAGGAGCTGAAGATAAGCTTTGCAATATTAACAAGTTAAAAGAAAATACTGATCTAAAACTATATATAAATAAAATGTATACATATGTCTTGGATAAATACACCCACACTCACTATCCAGCATTAAATATTGCCGCATCATACAAACAAACCTTAAAAAAAGAAAAAGAAGCGGAAGAACACGCACATAGAATGAACTTACCACCAAGAATTGGCTTCAATTACAACCTGGGCGAAGGAGAAAAATATGGCCAAAGCCATTAGGAAGAACTTGGAAGACATTGCACTTCCAGCCATCCCCAAAGCAACTCCTGGGCTTAATATTCCAATGGACTTCTGGAGAGGGAAGAAAGGAGCAGATGTTTATTGCCTCTCAGATAATTTTCAAGCATACAAGTTTAAACAACGGAAGCATCCGGGGTCTCTTAAGTTTACTGTTGATTGACTGCGCTTCTCCTCCGTGAGTTTTTTGATGGCAAGATATAGGCAGTTTCTTTTTCCAAATTAATCCACCCACGCAACCTCACCAGGAAATCTGATTTCGCTGGGATCCTGTGTGCGGGCCACGCCAGAGATTACAAACATGTCTCAATTCTGTTGAGTCAAAGCCCTGGTGCCAGGCGCTGCCTCCTTCCTGCTCGCTCGAGTCCCGCACCCCCTGGCTCCCCTCTAGTTGGTGCTGTGCTCAGTCCCTCCTGGGTAATTCACTCGGGAACCCGCCGTGGCCACCCGCCGTCCTCTCCCCAACCTGGGCCGGGCAACAAGTGGAGCCAGAATTAATTCCATGGGCGAGAGGAGCACAGAGGCGAGTGGAGCGCGCTGCCGCCAGCGGCTGCGGAGGAGGCGGGGTGGCCAGCGCGGGGGGTGGAGGATGGGGGCAGGACGCGGGAGGGAAGGGCAGGGGGTGGGGGGCGAGGCCCCGGGGACCAGCGCGCGAGAGTGCCCAGCTGGGAAATGCAACTCCGAATTAACATCGTATGTTTCATAATCAGTTTACGAGCCGATTTGGGGAAAGCCACTTCCAGATGGGGAAGAGCAGCCCGGATTTCCTTAAGGACGTTCTTCAGCCAGATTAGGGAGGGGAGAAGGAGATGGGGGCCCTAGGGGATAATGGGGAGAGAGGTCGGGCCTCCCAACCAAGGAAACTGGAAAAGAATGCCACCCTCGCCTGCGTCGCCCGTGGCCTCTTCCACGGATTGAGAGAAGGGATGGAACCCTAGAGGAAAGAAGGGAGTCTGGGTCTCGCTGCCCGGAGAGAAGATCCCTTCCCTGCCCTCCCCGCAGCTTTCTCCCAAATTCTGATTTTTCACTCTCCCTCCCACCCCACACCTGGCTGCTGCCAGGGAGGGAGGAGATGGGAGGTCCAGAGAGACTCCAGTTTCCCTTGGTCCTGATCTAGGGTTGTGGGCCACTTTGCCATCACGGCACTGCGAGCCTGTCATTGGAACCCTGCCACCTTGCCTCCAGTCTAGCCTCTCCAACCCAACTCAGACTTGGTTCTGTCAGTCCCGAAAGGTGGGGGTGCGGGGCGAGGCCAGAGCCCTTGTGGATGAGTCCAGACGGGGCCAGAGGCGCTGGCTCCCGGGCCGCAGCTGAGCGCATCGATTCCAGGGCAAAGAGGCCCCCAGCGGCGAAGGTTCCCTTCCTGAAGAATTTCAGGGGTAGGAGTTGGCCTTGGAAGCTTCCGCTGCCGTTCCTCCCCACTGGTGACTTCTCCACCTGTAGGCGGCGGCGGAGCGAGTAGGTGGCGGGTGCGGGTGGGAGGAACGGGTTTTAAAAATCCCCTTACACATAAGTGTAACCCTGCCGCGGTGCATCGCCCATAGCCCCTGAAGGAGCCCCTTCCAAAGGAAAAGAAAAGAAAGGTGAGCCTCTTTAGGGCGGTGAAAAAGCCTGGCTAGGAACCTGTCCCGTAAAAGGGACAGAGGGGACCTAGGCAGCCCTGGTAAAGCTATGGGGCTCAGGAGCGTGCCAAGGTTTTTCTCCGTGAGCCGCCCCTTTGGCCTGGACGCTTCGGGGCTTCTCAGAGAGGAAATGCTTATGTGGTCCCCAGCGCCTGCTAAGCAGGGCTCCTCACCCAAGGCCCAGTTGTCCCCAAAACGCTGCAAAGCTGGGGGGCGCATCCTGGAGAATGGAAATCTGGGGTTTCCTCAGCTAGGAGAGAGAAGGCTCCGGCTATCTCCCCACCCCCGCCCTAAGTGTCAAATTTCCTCCAGGGGAGGGGGTGGGCAGCAAAGTCTGCTTCTCGCGCAGCCCAGGCTGCAAAGTCAACTCTCCCCAAGGGCAGCCGATGCCGCGCGCAGGCACATCATACACACTCACACTCGTGCACATTTACACACTCACACGCGTACACAGACACACACGCTGCGACACGTTTCCGAGTCAGCGGCCCAGATTGCTGCTGGCCGCGTGCACTTTCCAAGCTTCGCGGCGGGCGGGGCGCGTGGGGCGGGGCTCAAGCGGTGGAGAAATTGATAACAGATTCCGCGGATTACAGCGGATCTCTTTGTTAGAGCCGAAGCCACACAAACCGAACCCACTCCCAGCCCGACGCCCTCGGGGAGAGTCCACCAGTTCCCAGAGCCCAGGCCAACTGAGAGCGGGCCCATCCGGTCTCCACGACTTGGGTCTCCCTGGCTCAGAGGTAGGCAGACGGTGTCCCAAAGGGGGATCGGAAAGGAGAGCCTCACGAGTCGCATCTCCACTTAACCCCCGCAGCTTGCCCGGAAACACCTTGGCCCTCTTCCCTCTTCAATCCCGGTGCAACCTAGAAAAGGCCCCACAAGTTTGAGACACTCAAGGAACTCACAGCGAACTCACACATACATCGGCTCTGTAGGGTGAAACATCCTCGCCTGTTTACCAAGAGATCTGATCCGAAAAGACAGTATGAAATGAGACCTCTGGGGAGACTGCCAACCCCAGGGGTAAAACAAAAATTCTGATCAGAAACTGAGTTTCCCAAAGAAGGGGCTAAACGTTTTCCAACACTTTCGGGGCCCAGGGAAGATGACTCTGTAAGGACACTGAGAATCTTCCTCGCGTGCCACGGGGAGGAGGGCTGGGGGCGTTTGAGGGGCTCAGCGCACCAGAGGAGTGAGGTGGAGGAGGGCGTTCCCGCGCCCTCCTCTTCAATCTAGAGCAGCTCAACGACATGGCTCCCTTTCTATGTATCCCTCAAAGCCTTCGCGTCGGATTAAAGGTGTTCCTGATCCTTCTTTACCAACCACGGCGAGGGCCAGGGGTGATGAGGACGCTCGGAGGGCGCGGGGAGCAGCCGGATGCACACCTAAAGTCTCGCAACACCCAACTCCGCAGGCAGTCCCTTAAGAGAAATGATTAAAAGGCCAGGCAAAGATCCTCTCCCCTCGGCCCCGGGGCGCTGCCACATTCAGTCTAGGCATCCCCTTCTGCTAGACTCTACGTTTAGGCCCCAAGTTTCTGGGAGTGCAAACGATGACGGACGCCAACTAGGTGGAAGAGGCCCATTTGACCCAGGCTCACGGCAGCGAAGGGGAGGATGGGAAACTCCAAAAAGAATCTCCACTCTTGGGGGAAAAGAAAGCTGTTTTACCCACTCTGATCTCTCCCTAAAGCAAGGAGAAAGATGGAGAAACGAGCAGGAGAGCCCTCAGTTGCAGCCAAAAACTTGGGACGTCCTGCCCTGGAGAATGCGGGGAGCGGCGCGCGGAGCAGCGCGAGGAGCTAAAGAATGGGCCGGCCCAGGCGGGTAGGAGGTCCGCTTTAGGGAAGCAGACAAAGGAGCCACTACTCCCTAAGCCTCGCGCCTGGGCGCAAGGGTTGTGTCCACAGCAGTATGCGTGTTGGCGCGCGCGGAGCGGGGTAGGGGAGGAGGGAATTACCAGATAGGGAAGGCGGAGGTTACACCTTGAGCCAGAATCAGTGTGACAAAAGAGAGCCGCCCAGGCCTCAGCACTGACGGCAGGTTCCAGGTTTGGGTATAGAGAGTCCCCAGGGGAAGAACGGTCTGGCCTGGTTCTCCTCTGTTTCCTGCCTCCTCGTCCATCCCTTAGACTGGGCTTTCCAGACCCCAGGATACACACACACACACACACACACACACACACACACACCACTCACACCTTCTCACATAGGATGTCTAACCCTCTCGGCAGAGGATCAACTTTGTCCAGAGGTGGAGGAGAGTCCTTGGACTGAGGAAGAAAATGAAATGATAGTCCAACCCCCACTCTTTAAGGGTAGTTTCGCTCCCACTTTTTAATAGATGATGAAAGTGAGGCGAGAAGCGGGAAAGCAACACTTGTTCTCGACCATAGAGAGTTGGGAGGCAGCTGAGGCCAGACCTGAGGCCCCCTAGGGCGACACTCTCCTTCCCAAGCCCAGAAGAAGAGGTACCAACCCTGTGTCCAGCTGGCCGAGTCCCATTTGCTGGGCCGGACCCGTGGCCCCTTCCGTATTGCAGCGGCCGGCGGCGCAGCGAAGCCGGTCCTCTGGGGTCCTCCGAGGGCCCCTGCTGGGAGAGTGGGGTCTGGTGTTCGGGAGGGGTGAAGGGAGCAGGGGTGGGAGGGAGAGGGGAGCAGCTGCCCCCCCGCCCGCCCGAAGGAACCGAGGCTCGGAGGAGTCCTACCTCAAGGCGGCCAACAGGGGGCAGCCGGCACCGCCCCGCGGGGAAGAAAAGGCGGCGGGGATGGCTCCGAGTTCTGCGCGCATAGTGCTAACCCCTTGAGCACCGGAGCGCACGGGGGAGGGGAGGAGAAGACGGGGGACTCTTGGGCCGGGCCTCCTGGGGAGGGTCTTCCGTTGAGAGGGTCGGGGGGTGGAGGAGACGAAGGCTAGTACGTCCTGGACCCGAGAACAACTCCCCTACACACACAGACACACACACGCACGCACACACACGCAGCCAAGGATCCACACACTCGGACACACACACATTTGTCGGCCCGCGGTTCGCTGCGCACTCTCCGCATTGCCCCCTCGAAACTCCCCTGGCAGAGTCTGTCTAGAAACTAAATCTGGCTGGTTCGGCAGTGAATGTGCGAAGGTTGGCTGGGGGGAGGGCAGGGGCTGAGGAGGTGCGACCTCACCGCAAGGCCCAAGTTACTTCCAAACAGCGAATTGCCCATTTAAAGAGAGAAGAGAGAAAAGAGAGGCGAGAGAGGAGAAAGGGCCTCGATACCAGACAGGGATGAGAAAGTCAAACAGGGCCGTGGGGTCTCCAGACTTGAAGGTTTTTTTTTTTTAACTTGTTTGGGGGAAGAGGGGTTGTTTGCTTCCAGAAAACATCTTAATTTCAATTCTAACCTTATTTTCTAAGAAATTGAAAATGGGAAAGACCAGAAAAATGGAAATAGGAATCGAAGCTTGGAGGACAGATAAGAAAAATTGTTTAGAAAATAACAACTTATGTTGCAGGAAGAAACGTTAACTTTTCGTAAAAGTGAACTCTCAGTGACCCTCGGAGTGTGTGACTCGGCTTTAACATACAACTGACAATTAAAACAAACAAGAGTTCACAAACTGGCCCCCGCCTGCTCTCCCAACGCGGAGGCCCAAGTGTTTTCTAAAGGACAAGGCGGACTCCACTCAGGGGGCCGGGGAGCGCTCTCCCGGAGTACGGGATTACAGCCACTACCACCACAACTCCCCGCCCCCACCACCGCTGCAAAGTGCCTGAGCTCACCCAGTGGCGGCTAATAATGCTAATAACGCGACCCCGCTCCCCGCGCCGGGGTGCGCGCTGGACCCCCGCCAGGCACTCTTAAAGGCAAAGGGGCCTGAAGCGCTCGAGTTACCCGGCCAAGGCAAGCCTACAATCTGGCCTCCGTCGGTGCGGAGGTGTGTGGGGAAAGGTGTACGCCGCTCTGGAGTAGTTGGCCCCTAGTTCCTCTGCGGGTTCTCTCAACCAAGGAGTCCCTTTCCCTATCCCGAGCCCCGGCCACACACCCTCCCGGTGCCCGCGCAGTGGGCGCTTGGTAAATATTTGTTGAATTGAATCATTATCCTGTTACTGAAATATACATAGTGAATTACAGTCGATGTTCTCAGAGCAAAAGGAAAGTCGTCAGTGAACCGCACTCAGTTTTTCTACTATCGCTCTTCCCCACTTTTTCTCAAAAGTCGAAAAGGTTTGCAGAACGGGTGGTGCGACGACAAGTGATCTCCTGGGACACTGAGGCAGTGCGCCCGGCGTGGGGGGAGAAGGGGTAGGGGTTCCTGCCAGCGACGCTGGAGTTCCAGCTTCTCAAGGCGGTTGGGGAAATGGAGGGATAGGAAGAGGCGAAGGGAACTCAGTTAACTTCCAACAGGGGGTGGGGGGAAGTAAAGAAAAAAAGTGGCAGCGCACTGAACACCTACCTTCATGGCGAGGGGGAGGGGGCGCGGGGAGGAAGTCGCCACCCGAGCGAGGGCAGCCGAGGAATCCGAGCGGAGCGACCGCGTTAAGCCTGGGGGGACGGTCAGGAGCAGGGCTGCGGAGTCCTCTGGCGCGCGTCCGGCGGGCGCAGTGAACCGGAGCTGAAGCGGGCACTGGCGCCCGGGCCTGGACTCCCGAGTTGGGGCAGAGCTGGGATGCGCCCAGGAATGGAGGGGATGCGGACGCGCGCGAGCCGGCAGCAAGGGCAGGGCCTGGTCGGGGCGCAACTAGGGAGCCGCGGGTTCGGCGAGGGCGCGCAGGCAACTGTTCCACGGAGAGGCGCTCCGTTTCCAACGTCCATCAGCGACGGCAGTAATTAGGGCTTTCCAACCCCAAATGTGGGCGTGATTGTGCAAAAGACCTTACGACAAATAATAATAAAAAGAAATTCTTCACAAGAGGGTGAAAAAAATGTCCCACTACTCAACTTTGGCCCGGGGCGGGGGAAGGGGGCGATCTGTGCGCCCAGGTGCCCCCAGTTCAATCACACCACGGATTCTGCAAACTCTTGGCGGCTCACGCCTCCTGATCTCCAGCTCCTCCTCTCCAGGTCTGTGGCCGAAACGTCTGCTTCCAGACGCTGATCCTGCAGCCGCGAGTTAGTGTGGACGTCTCTGTACACACACAGACACACACCCCAACACACACACCCCCGCTGCAGCTTTGGGGCCACAGAACAATCAGGCGCGCATGGCTTTTTCTCCGGGAGATGCCGCTGAAAACGCACAAGTCGCCATCTGAGCTGCAAGAGTCAGCCCCAAATTGTGTCCTTTCATTTTAGGGTTCGGCAAAAACGGGGAGCAAAATAGGTGAAAGTCGCCCCGGAACTTATTGCTGTGCGGTGAGCTGGGAGAGTGCGACTAACCCAGGGGAGACGCGGGCTCCCCCCCCCTCCGCCACCACGTATCCCGTTCTTTCTCTCTTCGGGTTAATCTCTCTTTTCCCCGTTTTTCCAGGGCGAAGGGCGAAGAGGAGCGAGTGCACTGCGGGCGCGAGGCTGGGGAGGGGCGAGAGCTCGGAGCTCCGCGGCGGCGACTCAGCTCCGGCGGTCCATGGCCGGCGAGGTTGCCCACCTCCTAGTTTGGCGCCCGGGTCCGAGGGGCGGGAGAGCGGGCCGGCAGGAGGCGGGCGGTCCCGGGCACAACGGCTGCGGCGGAAGGGCTCGCTGGGCAGCTGCCGCACAGACCCCGGCTCTGGGCGGCGGAGGCGGCTCCGTGGAGCTCGCAGCAGATTTCCACGCGATCCTGTGCCCCGCAGACAGACTGACCGACCGCGGGGACGCGTCCCCCCCTCCCACCCCCCAGCCCTTCTGGCCAACTGCCTTACTCTCTCCCTCCCTCTCTCCAGACTCCTCTTTCCCCTGATGTTCTCAGAAGGAAGAAAAAAAAAAAAGAAAGAAAGAAAGAAAGAAAAAAGTTCTTTAAAGTTTCAGAACTAGGGGCGGCTGGAAAGAGAGAGGGAAGGGGGGGAAGAACGAAAAAAACTCAACTTTGCCTATGCGCATGCGTGATGAGGCCGGCCTATGACAAACTCTGCAGGATTTTAAAGCCGTACTACGGGCTGGGGTGCCGGGAGGCGGGGTACACCCCCCTTGTCTCCCCTTCTCTAAGTTCCCCATCCCCCGCGGCATCTGCTGAAAGAGAGAGGTCCACTCCGCCGCCGCTGCCTGCCTGCCGCCTGGTTGTCTGCGCTCCTTCCAGAGCCACCGACTGGCGGGAGACTGAACCCCAACTTCCCCGGCTGGACCCCTTGGCTCGCCCGCGTATCCCAGACCGCTCCCATTGGGGCTCCACGGAGACTGCTGCCTTGACATGGAAGCTCATGGGGGACCTCCTCATTCTAACCTCTGGGGGAGGATACTTAACCACTGGGGCTGAGGGATAGGGTTAGGCGAGCATCTCCTGCGAAGTCCCCAGAGTAGTAGGGACTTGGGTACTGGGATGCATGATTGCTCATCTGGCTCTGGCCCAGAGCATCCAGGCGCGATGCGTGGTCCTGCCACGGAGATCTTGGCGGGTGCCCTCAGGTGAGGAGATTGCGAAGTTTGGCAAAACCGGGTTCCGGGCACCGGAATTTCTAGACGCTTCCAGATGGCCGTGGTTTTGGGGACTCCGGAGGGGCAGGGTTGGTGGATTTGTGTCCTCTACCTCCAGCACCCCGGGGGCCCCACCCCACAAACAGTGCCTCACGCTGGAGCGTAATAGTTATTTTCCTCCGTCCTCGTCCTCCAGCTGTCAAAGGTGAAGACACACACACACACACACACACACACACACACACACACACGCACAATTCAATTTTCTCTGTCCATTGGCATGCACTTGACCTTAAGGCGAAAAATCCGTGGCCTAGGTGTTTTGGTGTGGTGGCTGTTTTGTTTTGTTCCTCCAGTTCTCCCCCACCTCCACCCCCACACCCCAGGGCGCGCAAGCCCAGGCTCCAGCGATGCCGTTCCACCCTCCACAGCCCCTTCCCATTCCTTAATTTTCCTAGCTGACTGGACCCTTCCCCAGCCCTGGCCTCCTTCCTGGCGTGCAAAGATGGCAGTGTGAACCTCCCACCAAGTGGCAGAGACAGATGCTCCTGCTTAGCACCCCCCACCCCCACCAACTTGCTCTTTCCCCCAGGGCGTGTGCGGCCTTAAGGAGGGGGAATCCAAGGTTCTCGAAGCTCCCCTTGGGACATCTCCCCTTTACCTGCTGAGTCTCCATTCCTCTAACCTTCTCCTCTGTAAGCCTTGACCACTTCCCGACCTGTGGGCATTTTACAGTCTTCGAATCTAACCTGAGATCTGCCCACCGGAGGAGGGTGTCAGAAAAAGAGGATCTCCGCCCGGCAAATCGCCCCCGGGCTGCCTCCCTCCGCCCTTCCCCCTCTCCCTTGCTGTTCTGCCCAGTGGCCGCAGACTGAGATTTCCTGGCTGCAGGAGAGCATGTGCCTCCTGGGCAGACACCCCAGCCCCGCCCCGCGGGCATGGATCTCCGGGACGCACCTTAGGTGCAGCAGCTCTGAGAAGTGGCAGGATATGAGCTGACTATGAAAGGGGCTGCCAAAGGGCGCTCCCGAAGAATGGAGAAACTAGCATCCCAGTGTCCCAGAGTCCAAGGCAGTTCGTGTAGAGGATCCTATTCCATGAAGAAAAGGGCCGTTAACCTGGGAATTTCCTCCACACATACAGCCAGTCTAGAAACATTGGCTACCCAACCACAAACCTTTTTTTTTTTTAATGGCTATTTTCTGAGTTACCTGGATAATCACCTGCTTCTCTCCAGTTGCCTTTGCTTGTAGAGACACAGCCCAAACAGTGCTATTTCCTGTTCTGCAGCCTTTCCTCTAGTGGAAGTCAGTATTGGTTAGGGTTAAGAGTGCCAGCTGTGGAATCTGGAGTTCCAGTCCCTGCCCTGCCTCTCTCCAGCTGTCACACCTTGTCTAGCCTCTCAGCCAGCACTTCAGAACCCTCTTACACACAACAACAGCAACAACAACAGCAAACAGAAATTTCATGATCTACCTTGTAGAAATGCATTGAGAATGAAATGAGCTTGAATAACAGTGGAGTACTGAGAATGAAACGTGATGTCTAGGAATGCTCTTAGCATGGGTCAGGCACTTACCTGGCACTCAATGCCTGCTCTTCTAGAAAAACAGCAGCTCTGAAAACAGAGGTTTTCAAACCCCTGTGGTGGTAAAACTGGACCTCACATGACAAGACATAGTCTTGATTGATTCCACTTGCTAGGAATACTCTTCACTGAATAAATGCAAATGCATTTGATTCCTGGGTATTTCCCCAGACCCCACTGGCCTGCTTGCAAATTAATAGCAATATGCCCCATTTTACTTTCCCAAAATTTCCAGCAAAACCGTCTAGTCCCAAGGACTTCAGAAAAAGAGTTGTGAGTTTTATCTGATAATATTAATAATGAGTGTGCTGAGATTATGCCCCAGGAGCAATAACCTTCACGTCAGCAGGACCTCATCTGCGTTTTTCATGGCTGGAACCCCAGTCCTGAGAACGGTGCCTGGCACTTAGTAGGTGCTTGGTAGTAACAACCAAATGAATGGGTGAATGGATGAAAGAATTATTTCAGAGGACGGTGTTAAGGAGAACCAACTTGAAATCCCTTTTGATCCTTCAATAGTGGGTAGGGGTGGGGACTGCCTTAGAAAGCCAGGCTCAATTGTAAGCACCAGTCCCATGATGGTGTTGATTGGTTTGGCTGGGAAATGAGCAGACAGTTGGAAGGAGAGAAATCAATGCCTCTCCATCTGTGAAGGTTCGTGTTCGACAGACCTCCAGTTTGTGGAACTTCATGTTTCCCCTTGCAAACCGTGTGTGCATTTGGGTGTGTGCCTCAGATTGAGTCATCCGAAGATATACTGGCAAGGCATCACCACGCTCTGCTCATTAAAAATGCTTCTGAATCTGTGGAACAAATAAATCAATATTTTTGGCTGCTCTCCCAACCGGATTATTCACAAGATAAGGAATTTATGAACGACTGCATCCCTGTACCGCCTTTCCCAGCAGGAGAAAGCAGGGCCTGGGTTGTCATTCTGGGAAAATCTACCCCCCTTTTATGCCCAGCAAATAATATTTTATGGCCCTGGGTTTATGGTGGTGTTTTAATGATCTGCTGTAGAAAGCGGTTTTCTCTCCAGTCACTAGAATTTGTCAAGAAAGGCTGGAGGCCATAAAAGAGGGATGGGCCCCAGGGGCAAACAGGCTCCATCTTCTGAAATAAACTAATAAAGAGCCCCAAGATGTTTACTCCTTCGCCTCAGAGTCAAGACCAGCAGGGCTGTGTGAGCAGGGCCACAGATGGAGCCCGAAAGAAGACAAAGAGGCCGGAAAGGGGTCGGGGGCTTCCTCACAACCACATGGCCACAGTCAAAGTAATACCATCGCTTTGTGCTGCCACTGGCCTGTGGGGGGCAAAGGCTCCCTTGAAATTAGAGGACATTTTTGGATTCTGGGTTGACTCCAGGAGGCTCTTTGAGACTCTCAAGCTCTCCTTGCACTGATCGCTCACTATGCCTTCCTAACTTACTTATGTGTTAAATGCCAATTATCCCAGTACCATTTGTTGAATAGAGTGTCCCTTCCTCATATAACACTTATATGTTATGTGTTACATGTTATATTGACTATGACCATTTCATAGTCAATGGTGCGTTGGGGGGAAACTAAATGGATGCTTTAATTTTGTTTCATTTTAGGGAACCTGAGGGTCAGATGGATGTGAGTCTGAAGCCCAGCTCTGCCTCTTGCTGACTGAGTGGCCCTGTAGTGGTCACTAACCCTTTTGAGCCTCAACTTTCTCACCTCTACAGTGGAGATAGGAAACAAATATATTAGGATTGTTCTCATAATTGAGATAATGTACAAAAGACCTTGGTCCAGCTCTGTCTATGGAAATAGCCTGATGAATGGCAGCTACTGTGATTATTTCTGCACTGTAAATGTCTGTTCCTGGGTCCCCAGGTGAAATCTGGAGAAAAACGAGGAGCCTGAGGAGACTAGGGGTAGGGGCTGGGAAGAGGAGAGAAATGTAGCAATTACAGGATCACTGGCCATGCCTATATGATGGAATTCAACAAAGATGGGGCAGGTATGTGTTGAGATAGTAATCAGTAATAAACAATCATAATAATTGCTGGCAACACATACTGAGCTCTATGTGCCAGATGCCAGCCCTGTCTAAACTCTTTACATTCATTGCCTTGTTTCATCCTCACTGCTTTGTGAGATAGATCCTATTATTATCTGCGTTGTGGAGAAAAGGGAAGGTTCAAACAGGTCCTGATTTTGATAAAAACCAAGCTGTTTTAGGAGTTGCGAATCCTGACAGCTTCTGATTTCACTCCACTGAACACCAGATGTGCACACAACCAGATTCAGCCATACCAGGAATGCCTGATTCAAGCTCAGCTCAACGGAGCTGTCAAAGATTTGTTCTTATTTCATTAACTGGCTGGCTTTGACGTCTCTGCCCTTGCCCCACCACCATCAAGAACGACAGCATCCATACTCAGCAATTCACCTTGAATTCTTACCTTGTATTGGGCAGTGCCCTGAGAATTCCCTTCTCTCTGGAAAGAGCTTGTTATCCCTGAAGGAATGAATGAGGGCCCCAGTGCTGCTCAGGTCATGTCACATCTCTGCTTAAAGCCCTTCAGAGGCTCCCCAGAGTTTATCAGATAAAATCGAAACAAGTTAACCAGGACTTCAGGATAGCTTCATCCACATGCATCCTTTGTGCTTGTTCTTCCCTCTGCCTGCAACGCTGTCCCTTCTGACCAGTCACCCTCACTCCCTTTAAGTCACCTCCTCATTGTACACATCAGTCTCAAAGAAGCTGCGGTCCTTTCCCCGTGATTCTCTCCTCCCTTACTTTGTCTGATTGTCTTCTTTCATCCTGATCTAAAATTATTTTATTTACAAGTGTGTTTGTTTACTTGTCTGTCTTGTTTTCTCTCAATAGAATATAAGCTCCAGGAGGGCAAGGACCTGGTTGGCCTTGTTCATAGTTGTGACACAAACCCCTAGTGACTCACACGGAGAACATGTTCTAAATAAGTGAATGTAGGAATGATCTTACCTGTGGCCACGCCACTACTAAGCAAAAGTTTGAACCCTGGTAATCTGACTTTAAATATAAGGGACTTAATCACCATACTTTACCCATAAATAAAAACAAAACTATTTTTTAGAAGATATCTCTGTGGTTTCCCATATGTGTCCCCACTTTTTCCCTTGGCCTTACCCATATAAGGCTTACCTTAGTGGAAAGAGTCTAATAAGAGAAATAGTTTTCATCTGAAGAAAGATGGTATTCCATTTACTCTCCCCTTTTGTCATATTGTTTCTTCTGAAAAGTTGTTTGCTTCTAAGTGGCATGTTTTATGAATGGCAGCTGGTATGTTCAGTCCTGTGACACAGCTCAGCATTTTCCATTTCATATCCTACGTGGCCCACTGATCATTTACATGCTGGGTTTAGAAGAAAATAGATTAACCGGTTCTGGGGAATACAAGTCCCTTAACTTACATGGAAGAAGCAGACTTTTTTATCAAAAAGATAGGAGAAAATGCTGGGATTGTATTTTGTTTTATTTTATTTATTTATTTTTGCAATTGTCAATATTATATGTCTAAATCCATGGCACAGGGCTTTGGAAATCTCATTTGACTGTTCTCAATAATTACTTTTGTTCTCAAACAGCTCAAACACGGCCATACTCCTGGGTATGTATTAATAAAAGCAGGTTTTTAAACTGCTCAGCTAAGTCCATTCTCCGGAAGGGAAATCTAGAAAAGTGGAGTGTTTTCAAAGTTTTCACATTCAGCATGCTGTGAAAACAGATGGCAGAAGTATAAGAGCTCATTAGAAAGCAGCCAGCTAATGCTCAAGTTTGGTCCAAACTGGATTCAAACATATTAGGTTGGTACAAAAGTAATTGCGGTTTTTGCCATTACGTTTTTTTTTTGTTGTTTGTTTGTTTGTTTTTTGATAGAGTCTCACTCTTGTCTCCCAAGCTGGAGTGCAGTGGTGCGATCTCAGCTCACTGCAACCTCCGCCTCCCAGGTTCAAGCGATTCTCCTGCCTCAGCCTCCCGAGTAGCTGGGATTAAAGGCGCCTGCCACCACACCTGGCTAATTTTTGTATTTTTAGTACAGACAGGGTTTCACCATCTTGGCCAGGCTGGTCTTGAACTCCTGACCTCATGATCCACCCACCTCGGCCTCCCAAAGTGCTGGGATTACAGGCGTGAGCCATGGCACCAGGCCGCCATTACTTTTAATGGCAAAATTAAATAGACCAAATTCATCCCTTCCAGATAAGAAGCAACAAACAGTCCTCCTTTCATGGCCACCTGGAAAGCCTACCTGGGGACACATTTGGACAAGTGTTAGAATTTGGCCAAAGAATAAAAGTGCATCCTCAAATCTCAAGACTACCACATAACAGAATTTTTAAAAATGTTTCTATAAATAAAATTAATTTATTTTTAATTGACAAAAATTGTACATATATCTGGTGTACAACATGATGTTTTGAAACATGTATACTTTGTGAAAAGGCTAAATCAAGCTAATTATTATAACATATCCATTACCTCACATACTTAACATTCTTTTGTGATGAGCACATCGAAAATTTGTAGTCTTAGCAATTTTCAAGTACACAATACCTTGTTATTAACTATAGTCACCATATTATACAATAGATCTTTTGAACTTATTTCTCCTATCTAACTGAAAGTTTGCATCATTTGACCAACATCTCCTTAGACCTCGTCCCTCTCCCTACCTTGGCAACCACCATTCTACTCTTGGCTTCTGTAAGTTCAACTTTTTTAGATTTCGTATGTAAGTGAGATCATGCAGTATTTGCCTTTCTGTGCCTGGCTTATTTTACTTAGCATAATCTCCTCTAGGTTCATTCATGTTGCCTCAAATGATAAGATTTTCTTGTTTTTTAAGACTGAATAGTATTCCATTGTGTATCTATGCCACATTTGCCTTATCAATTCACCCACTGATGAACACTTAAGTTGATTTCATATCTCCACATTCATTGTGATAAATAATGCTGCAATGAACATGGGAGTGCAGGTACCTTTTTAATATACTGACCTCATTTCCTTTGAATATATACTTAGAAGTGGAATTGCTGGATCATATGGTAGTTTTTAATTTTTAGCTTTCTAAGGAACCTCCATGCTGTTTTTCATAATGGCTTTATTAATTTACATTCCCAATGATAAATGTTACACCATTTTTAATATTAAACCAATGTTGAGAAAAATGGTAAGAGAGCTACACAATAGTTCAACATTTCTAAGTGAAAAGGACAGGGTTTAGTCATTCAGTAAGTTACTTGGTATTCCTGACATCAAGCTGTACACAAACCATCCAGGAAGCTGACTGCATTTTTTAACTTTTCAAGAATTTTCTGAAAAGTTAGAACATAGAAATTTTACATTTTGTTGAATTTTAACATGAGGTACCCTAATATGCTTTTTTCATTGTAAATATCCCCAACCTCCTTAAAAGGTACCTGATGTAATTCTAAACGGCAGAATTAAATCCCAAGTCCTTTCAGTTTTGTATATTTTGCTGCTATAATCATCAATGGTGAATAAAATGACTCTGTTATGACTTCCCCAAAATCTCTCAATGAATCAGTGAATTTTGGATAAAAGCTTCTTTTCTCCACTCAGTTTAATCTTCAGTTCAGTGATCTATATGTGTCCATTAAGGTCAGATGACAATTAATTGGCTTTGAAAAATATCAGAAATATTCCCAGGGCAAAAGATCCCCACGTTATTGAATGTGTTTAAGGTAAGTGGTTTTGACTTAAGCAAAGATTTCTACTTAACCCAGGAGAAAAGCAGTCACTCTTTGGAAATACCACAGAATTCAGGAAAGTGAAGTGAATAATAGCAAAGGATTAAATTTACCTATTCCGACAGGTACATATATCTATTGAGTATATACAGGAACGCTATGGCTCCACTCACATGTCATTTGTGGACAATCCTCTTCTGCTCAACCCAGGAGCATGATCCTTCCCCTGTGGCCCTCAGTCCTTAGTCATGCAGCTATGTCATAACAGAGATTAGTGGTAACATAAGCGCCTTCCCTCTCTTGTTCTGCATGCATGCTCCATTCAAGGAGGTTTGAAAATCTCTCTTTGCTATTTGAAAATGGGATTCCATCCAGAGGATATCAACATCTATTTCAAAATTTGCCAACAGAAAATAAAAGCAAATCATAAATTTAGAGAGTCAGTTTATTGGGACTGAATTATAGCTACAAAAAATAAATCGAAGAGTAGCTTAAAGCTTATGGAAAGTAAGGGCCATAGACATGACTGATACGCTATGCATTCATTCATTCATCCCGTTGTTTGCTCTTTCAACAAATATTTATGGGTCACCTACTGTGGATCATCAGCCATTCATTTAACAAGCATTTGCGGCCTACCCATTCATTCATTTGTCAAATTAGTATTGTACACGCCAGATTACACCGGTTTGTCCATTTTAATCAACAGATAATTACTGAGCACTTGCTGAGTACCAGACTTGAACAGGCTCTGGAAGACAGTCCCAAATGCATGGGTGAGGTGGGAGCCCCCTAAATATGTTTATAAACATATCCTGGATGTTACTGCTGCGTGGGCAGTCATTAGGCCTGTGGCCTCTTAGCTCAGTAGTCCTGGAACAGGGCTAAAGGGCTGAAAGCCCAAGTTCAACATTAGGGATTCCTCCTTGTGCTGGCTGGCTAACCCTAGAAATCTCTCCAAAGGGGGTCCAGCAAGCAAGTGAGTCACTCACCATTAGGAGACAAACACTCTGCAGTGGCCATTTCATTGGCAGGGCTTCCAAGCACTGTCATCCAACAGATGAGGCACTTTGGACTCAGAGAAGGCTAGTTTGAGACAGGGAGAACTTAGAACTAAAACAGTCTCTTGTTTACAATCCCCACTACCCCACAGCAAATACAATTTTCTCCTACTTCTACTTCTCTTCAAATGCACTCCCTCTAGTCTGTGCTGAGCATTTTACATACGTAATATCATTGAGCCTGACTGGAATATTAGTAATGCATATTAATATTCCAATGTTACAGATGAGGAGAGTAAGCTCCAAAAGATGAAGCAACTTGCCCAAGGTCACATAGGCAGAATTTAAATGAGCCCTGTAAATCAGGAGCTGTGATTCCTGCAAAAGGCAAAAGCAGAGGGGAGCAGTAGAAAAATATGAGGAGAGATGGAGAGAGAAGGGAAGAGCCAAGAGAGGAGGGAAGGATGGAAGAAAAGGATGGAGAAGGGAATTAGGAAGAAAGAAAGGTGCCAAGACAATTCTTCCGGAAGAGCAGTGAGAAAGAATTACATTTGTCCTCTACTTGTCATCTACAGAGGTTAAAATGAAATCCTGGCAGGATTTCAAATTACTGTATTCATGTTTAAATCAAAATTGTATCCATTTGCCTGTTGTCATACATCTCATGAAGTGTTCACAAGGCCAAAATTAGGTGACTTCTTTCTACTTGTTTTGTTTTGAACCCAGCAGTGCAGACTCACAAGGGCACATTCTTCAGTTTGCTTCCAGGCATCTTCCTTATGTGACAGCTGTCACTGTTCATGATGGAGTTTTCACTTGAGCCTTAAGACCATGTTCATACCTTTGAACAGTGTCACCCCAGTCAGGGACTTGATTTCCAGGGAGATCATCAATTTCTTCCTTTTTGGAAAACTCATCAGATTATCTACTATGTATGTGCCAGGAATTATGCTAATCAGTGGGGATGGTGAACTAAATGAGCCGCGGCTCCTGCTCTCAAGGACTCACAATAAAGCAGAGTATCCAGGCCTGTACAATAAGGATGATGAGAGTAACACTGATTAATGCTACACAATGAGGTACGTGGGAGACACGAGGCATAGAGGAAAAGCAGACACACTACTGAAGAAAGAAAACAAAGGATTATGACAGCTACGGAGACAGAGCACCTAGTCGGAACACCTGTCCAGCATCAATTATTTCTTCTTCTGTTAAGAGCACCTTTGACTCTCCTCTGAGGACTCACCTATACTCTCCTTCCAAGACAGATGATTTGGTGGGGCTAGCTCCACCCCCTGACTTAAGGTAGGGGCATGTGACTCAGGTCGGGCCCATCAGAAGAGTCATGTGACACAGGCTTGACTAACAGAGATAGTCTCAAGATTTTTTTTTTTTCCCAATAGAGACATAGGGGAGCCACCTTTCATTTGAAATTTTTAACCTGTTTGGCTCTAAATGTGGAGTTTCTGGTAAGGGTTTGGAGGCGTCATATAACAAAAGCAACACTGAAGATGAAGGCAGTCTAAAAGTAAACAAAGCCCAGCAATGCCAAGAAAAATGAGACACTGGTCTTCTGACCTCGTTAGAGCCCTCCGGTCCAATTGTGCCTAAGGCCATTATCCTCCTTGTCTTCTTTCTCTATTTAGTGAAATCAAGGCTTATCCCTTGCAGTTGAAAGAGCTCTGACAATACAAAAATGCTTGGTTGTTTTAGGAAAATTAATGTTTAAGTAAAAAAGGCAAAGTCAGGTTTAGAGTTAAATGGAAGATACCTGTTCCCTGCTGGGATTTGGATAGCCTCACAGAGGCTGCAGGAGGTTTGATCTTCTCTTGAGGCAGAATATCTTGTCGGGCCAGGAAGAAACCACGGGAAGTGAAGGCTGATGAATTAACGGTGCAGAGTGGGAGGTGATTCCACGTGTGAGTAAAGCAAGCGGCTTGGGAGTACTTTGAGGACAAGTCCATGAATGCAAAGCGGGAAGGGAGTAGGTGAGGAGTTTCTCTTAGAGACAGACCACTCTGAGGCTGACTGACAGAAGATGCAGCCTGTGACCTACACCTACAACTACACCTACAGGACGTTTGGCTTTGACGTATTTGGGACTATCAGTGGGAAAGTCACCAACTGTCTTTGAAAAGTACTCTTGATTTCCGTGGTTTTTCTGATACTATTTCATTTGGAAACATAATTTAAATGGTTTAAGTAAACTAAATCCATTAGCAGTTGACTTTAAGTCTTAAAATCTAAATTTTCACAGAGGAGAAGAAAAGACCTTAGATGCCCTATGACCATTAGAAATAAAATTTAAGGCCGGGGACGGTGGCTGACGCCTGTAATCCCAGCACTTTGGGAGGCCAAGGCAGGCAGATCACTTGAGGTCAGAAGTTCGAGACCAGCCTGGCTAACATGGTGAAACCCCATCTCTATTAAAAATACAAAAATTAGCCGGACTTGGTGGCGCATGCTTGTAGTCCCAGCTACTTGGGAGGCTGAGGCAGGATAATCAATTGAACCCAGGAGGCAGAGGCTGCAGTGAGCCGAGATAGCACCACTGCACTCCAGCCTGGGCAACAGAACGAGACTCCATCTCAAAAAAAAAAAAAAAAAATTAACTAGACTTTCCCTGTGGATTCGGCAATTTATCCCACAGTAAATACTTACTGTAAGCCTGCTGTGTACCAGGCAGGGCCACAGAGTTGGGCAAAAATTAGATAAAATTTCTGCCCTTCCAGAAATGAGAAAACAGGATTCACAGTGTTTACCATTAGTTTTTTTCTTGGTAAATGTCAGCTCTTCATAGCTACCCTGCAGGATTGCACCTGGAAAATCAAGAGCTTGGACTGAATCAGTATTGACAGAAAAATATACTATGGCAATTTGCATAAATCCCTGACACAAAGTTATTTCCTTTTGATTTGCTATTTTCCTTAATCTAAAGGGCTCACAAAATGAGAATATTGTTAATGGATGGCTATGAATACCCAGGTTAAGCACAAACTCTGATGAGTTAAGTTTTGGTTCACTAAAAACTAGCACTCATTATATTTCTTCATGACACTAGAAAATACATGCAGTTACTATTACACATATTATTAATGTGGATAATGCTTCCTGACAGCTTGTCATGTGTTGGACATTGTGCTAAGCATAAAGGCAGCACAGGAACATTGAGTGATTTGCTTGGGGCTACTCAGCCAGGAAGTTGCAGAGACAGGGCTCAAACCTGTCTGTTTGACCCCAAAAGTCTACGAATTACTGAAGTAGAACTATTCTGAGTAATTCCCTGTGGCCATGAAATCATAGTTACTTCCTCAGAGCTTCGTGTACTATTTAGATAGAGGATAAAGCCTGGTTTACCACAGGAGTTCCAGCACCAACAAAGAGAATCAGAGATTTCATAGTGATGAAAAGTTCTGCTTTCAGTAGAGGCCTTTCCTTAGTTATAAAGAGGGAAAGGACATGACTCTGTAATAATGACTTCATTAAATGCAGCCTTACCCATCTATGGCCCTAAAACATTACCAACCAGAATCAAAAAAGAGGTAGAACGTTTTCTCTCTTGAGAATTTTCCAAGACTTTACAAACATGACCCCATTAATCCACTCAATACCCGGATGAGATAGGTAGTTGGAAGTTATTATTATTATCACTTTCAAGATAGAATATCTGAAGCCAAGAGAGATTAAGCAATTAGTTTGAGGTCAAATGGTGAGCCAGAGACAGGCCTGGGAATGAAACAATTATCTTCCGAAATTCCAATCAAATGCAAAAACTGATTGGCTGGCTACCACCATGTGCTAATATCCAGTTATATGCCCTCCTCCTTAAATGACTGGCCTTAAATGAGATTTCTGCAGCTGCATCAAACTGGATTGGTTCAACAGCAATGTCCAAACTGACATCAGATTTTTCTAAAGTATTGGCTAAAAAATAAAAAATACAACTCCTTGCTCCAAATGTGGTATTCATTTTACCTAGTTCTTACATTTAATCAGACCTGTGCGCACAGTTTTGGAGGATAAAGGGAGAATTGTTCTACAGAGAAGTGCTGGTTGTGTGTTCTTTTCTTTAGAGAATCTGTAGAACGTAAAAAGGTTTAGGGAGCATCTTGCAATTTCTCTGATGTTGAGACTGAGAAAAGATGAGCATAAATGATCTTTGAATTGTACAAGATCTGGAATCCAATTACTTACCTTTGAGCTCATGTTCACTCTTCAGTCAAATACCCTTTACTCTTTTCATCTGTGTACTTTTAACAGTAGGTAAAGTTGTATAATCCAAAGTCATAGGTTAGGAAAAGAGAAGACTTCCAGGTGGGCCAAGAGAAATCTATTCTTTGAGCTAATAATTCCAAGGGCATACGCAAAGAAAATTGGTCTGTTGGAGAAAATGCTATTAATGACCCCTCTTGTCCAATTTTGTAAAAGGCCCTGCCCCTCCAAATTCCTGAAGCAAATTTTTATTCCTTTCTGTCCACTTGAGTCTTTGGGGATTTAAAATAAATTATTCTGTTATCAATTTTGACTGGTTTGGGGCAAGGTGAGATTTTGGTGAAATCGTTATTATCAAGAGGAAAATAAGGCCCCATTTAGTTAGATTGGTGGGAGGGCAACAACCCCTTTACAACTAGCCACACGTCATGCTATGAGCTTGTTCTTTAAGAATTCAGTGGCCACGAAAGGACATGAACAGACACTTCTCAAAAGAAGACATTTATGCAGCCAAAAAACACGTGAAGAAATGCTCATCATCACTGGCCATCAGAGAAATGCAAATCAAAACCACAGTGAGATACCATCTCACACCAGTTAGAATGGCCATCATTAACAAGTCAGGAAACAACAGGTTCTGGAGAGGATGTGGAGAAATAGGAACACTTTTACACTGTTGGTGGGACTGTAAACTAGTTCAACCATTGTGGAAGTCAGTGTGGCGATTCCTCAGGGATCTAGAACTAGAAATACCATTTGACCCAGCCATCCCATTACTGGGTATATACCCAAAGGACTACAAATCATGCTGCTATAAAGACACATGCACACGTATGTTTATTGCGGCACTATTCACAATAGCAAAGACTTGGAACCAACCCAAATGTCCAACAACGATAGACTGGATTAAGAAAACGTGGCACATATACACCATGGAATACTATGCAGCCATAAAAAATGATGAGTTCTTGTCCTTTGTAGGGACATGGATGAAACTGGAAAACATCATTCTCAGTAAACTATCACAAGGACAAAAAACCAAACACCGCATGTTCTCACTCATAGGTGGGAATTGAACAAGGAGAACTCATGGACACAGGAGGGGGAACATCACACTCCGGGGACTGTTGTGGGGTGGCGGGAGGGGGGAGGGACAGCATTAGGAGATATACCTAATGCTAAATGATGAGTTAATGGGTGCAGCAAAACAACATGGCACATGGATACATATGTAACAAACCTGCACATTGTGCACATGTACCCTAAAACCTAAAGTATAATAATAAAAAATAAATTAATTAAAAAAAAAAAGAATTCAGTGGCCACGGCCGGGCGCGGTGGCTCACGCTTGTAATCCCAGCACTTTGGGAGGCCGAGGCGGGCGGATCACGAGGTCAGGAGATCGAGACCACGGTGAAACCCCGTCTCTACTAAAAATACAAAAAATTAGCCGGGCGTGGTGGCGGGTGCCTGTAGTCCCAGCTACTCGGAGAGGCTGAGGCAGGAGAATGGCGTGAATCCGGGAGGCGGAGCTTGCAGTGAGCCGACATTGTGCCACTGCACTCCAGCCTGGGCGACAGAGCGAGACTCTGTCTCAAAAAAAAAAAAAAAAAAAAAAAAAAAGAATTCAGTGGCCACTTCTGGATTTGTTGGATTTCAGTTTCTTTGAGCAGCCAAATCAGACTCTTGGAGAAATTCTTCTCCCATGACTTCATAATTTCTGGAAGTACAGGAGATTTGGGACTGGTCACCTTAAGAAATTCCAATTCTGTCTCCTATCACTGCTCAATCTGTTCAATCTTTTTTCAACTCCTTTGGTCTTGTGCTGATGGGGTCAGCTCCTTTCAGAAAACACCAACTGTGACCCATGCCTACTGCAGGAATGCTAGCTTGCTAATGCACAGACATTGTAAGGGAAACAATTTTAAAGCTTATCCATTTTCTTTTTTTCAAAAATCAAACACTTTTTATGGAATCAAAAGTCAAGACAATTCCTTCCCTGCAACCTAGTTCCACCTCATTTCTCTCAAGCTAAAAACATAATGTTCAGAAACCAGAACATCATCAACCAGAGTTTGGGACCCAAATCTGACACCTTGCAAAGAACTATCTTAAGCATTTCCAAATGGAGTTATAATGTCTTGATATTTCCAAAAGTCCTAGTAGGTTTCAGACATGGGATATTTTCATAGAACCCATTAAGCTACTATGTTTGAAGAATGTTGAACAGCATGGCAAACAATCATGCTGTAAAATCAACTGAGAAAGGCATTTTGTATTACAAAAGAAACACTGAAAACCAAAGCTGTGGATTTTGGACATAGGCAAAGATACTGATTCCTAATCAACCCATGGCTAATCCTAAAGCCTTGAATTCTTATAGATGTGTGAATATGCAGCATTTGTGTGGGAAAGAGGAAATGGTCCCATTCAAACCGAAGGCTTATGGTGCTTATGCCATACTGGCATTAGGCCTTTTTCTGTTTTTCTAACCAGGCCCACATTTCTTATCACACAAGTTGGGCAGGTCTTTCCTGAATTTTTAAAACCTGGTGTTTTATTGTCCAACACTCTTGCTCTCAACTTGAGTTCATGTGTCTTGTGGAAGTACAAGTGGTAATTACACAAGTCTTTCCTTCCCTGTCATTGGCAACAGTAACCAGGGAAATTTACAGCCCCCAATATCCAGATCTGGAAACTGGTTATTAAACGTGGTTGAGGAAAACCCTGACGTGGCAAGTGGGATCTGAGCAAGGACCAGCTCGGCAGTGGTTCTTCTGAGAGAATGGCTGGGAGTCAGCAATCTTACTTGATTGAACATTTTTATTATTTGTGATTTTATTACTGGTAATAATAGCTATCATTTCCATTTGTTCAGGATCTATTATGTGGCTGGCATTGTATTAAATGACCATTTGATCCTTGTTAAAAAACAAAAACCCAAACCTTTTGGAGCTATATTACAATTTTAGGATGAGGAAACAAACACAGGGAGATTGAATCACTGGCCAAGGGTTACTTATTTGGCGTGCTGTGGAGTCAGGATTTTAAGACTCTGTAAACTCACATGCACTCAGGGGTCAGGCAGGTTACACACAAGGGTGAAGTCGGCCAGGTGTAACATTTTAGAGAGAAGTGAGGACAAGAGAAATGGCAAGTATACCCAACACTTCCACAGACTTGCAGGGCTCCAAGCCTACCACTACTGCACCATGAAAAAATTTTAGCCGGGTGCTGTGGCTCATGCCTATAATCCCAGCACTTTGGGACGCTGAGGTAGGAGGATAGCTTGAAGCCAGGAGTTCAAGACTGGCTTGGGCAATATAGTGAGACCCCAACTCCATAAAATAAAAAAATTAGCTGGGCATGGTTGTGCGTACCTATAGTCCCAGCTACCCAGAAGGCTGATGCAGGAGGATTGCTTGAGCCCAGGAGTTGGAGGCTGCAGTGAGCTTTGATTGCACTACTGCACTCCAGCTGCAGCAATAGAGCAAGACTCTGTCCCAAACAAACAAACAAACAAACAAAAAGGAGTTAGAGAAGAAATTTTGGGGCACGGTGGCTCACACCCGTAATTTCAGAACTTTGAGAGGCCAAGACAGGTGGATCACTTGATGTCAGGAGTTCAAGACAAGCCTGGCCAATATGGAGAAACCCCGTCTCCACTAAAAGTACAAAAATTAGCCAGGTGTGGTGGCACAGGCCTGTAATCTCAGCTACTCAGGTGGCTGAGGCAGGATTGCTTGAGCCTGGGAGGTGGAGGTTGCAGCAAGCCAAGATCATGCCACTGCACTCCAGCCTGCGACTCTGTCCCAAAAAAAAAAAAAAGAAAGAAAAGAAAAGAAATTTTTAAGACATCGTGCCTGCCCCCCAAAACAAAAACAAACAAACAGAAGAAACCCTAAAGCCTACATTTATTCTATAGGCCTTAGTTTTCCAGCCTCTGTGATGTGAAGCTGGATTAATGCTTGATGGCATTAAAATTTTTTAGGGTAAACCTTTTTTTTTTTTTTTTTTTGAGAAAAAAAAAAAAAATTGTTGCCCAAGCTGGAGCGCAATGGCGTGATCTCGGCTCACCATAACCTCTGCCTCCTGGGTTCAAGCGACTCTCCTGCCTCACCCTCCCGAGTAGCTGGGATTACAGGCATGCACCACCATACGCGGCTAATTTTGTATTTTTAGTAGAGACAGGGTTTCTCCATGTTGGTCAGGCTGGTCTCAAACTCCCGACCTCAGGTGATCTGCCCACCTCGGCCTCCCGAATTGCTGGGATTACAGGCGTAAGCCACCGTGCCCGGCCTAGGCTAAACCTTTTAAATAAGATAAAACAGAGAGGTAGAAAAGTACACAAATTGTAAGTGTATCACTTGATGAATTTTCACAAACTGAACATGATTATGTAATAAATTTCCAGGTCAAGAATCCCAACTCCTAACCCTATACACTAATTTTGTCTTTTTCTGAGCTTTATATAGATAGACTCACATAGTATGTCCTCTTTTGTACATCTGCTTTCACCCAGTATGCTGTAAGATTTGTTCCTGTAGCAGCAGGAAGCAATGGTTCTTTCTGAAGAGCTTTTATTCTCAAATCTGGTGCTTGATTTATTCACCCGATGTATTAGTTCATTCTAACGCTGCTATAAAGAACTGCCCGAGACTGGCTAATTTATAAAGGAAAGAGGTTTAATTGACTCACAGTTCAGCATGGCGGAAGAGGCCTCAGGAAACTTACAATCACGGTGGTAGGCAAAGGGGAAGCAAGGCACTTTCTTCACAAGGTGGCAGCAGGGAGAAGTGCAAGCAGGAGAAATGCCAGAGGATTATAAAATCATCAGATCTCGTGAGAACTCACTATCATGAGAACAGTATGGGGGAAACCGCCCCAGTGATCCAGTCACCTTCCACCAGATCCCTCCCACGATATGTGGGGATTATGGGAACTACAGTTCAAGATGACATTTGGGTGGGAACACAGCCAAACCATTATCACCTGAGTATCTTATACCTGGGCAAGGAAGGAGGAAGACTTCCTTCTCTGAAGGTAGATTCTAAAAATGAAAACAAGCTGCTCTAGGACTTTGTTAGGGTTGTGGAAAAGTTTTGCTATTAAAATGTGTTTTCTCATGAATTGCCTTGTTCTGTCCACTCACATCCCATATCAGGTAGTTGGGAGCCATGTTGTTCCCACTGATTATATTCAAAAACGGAGGTCACATGCAGTTACGTGATTGTATGCTTTTCCCGAGCACAAGTGTGGCAAAATAGTTAGACAACGGAGATTTTAGTTGAGGTGTATTGATTACCAATCTGATGCTACTGCCACCTGAACACACACCCCTTAGCATGGTACCCAAGGCCCTCTCCCACCTCAGGGTGGGGGGGATCTGTTCAGTCCTCTGTCGCTCGGAGCTCCATCTGCAACCCCAAGGATGTTCAGGGATGCCTGCGAGGTGAGCTGGGCTGGTGCCCAGAGACTGAGGGCTTGGAAGAAATCCAAGAGGCCCGAGGGTAGCAAGGTGAAATACAGTGCACTAAGCTTTATCTAGGCTGTCCTTTTCCTTGTGTCTTGATTTCCCGTGGGAGTCACAGCCTTTCTGTGTGGTAGTCCATTCTCTTGTACTATTGGTTAACTATGGAAGTCAGTGATGAAACCACCAGCCCCTTCAGGCCCTGTGTGCCATGTGGCCACGTTAGAGACTAAATGCATCCCAGAAACACTAAGTGGGCTCTGAACCTCAGCGCCTAATATCTCACTGGTCTGACCTGTGAGATACCTCAATACCTCCCCTAAGCAGAAGAGCCTGCTGGGCACTGGGTTCAAAGCCTGGCTCCACCACTTACTATCTGGGGGACCCTGGGTGAGGCACATAAACTCTATAGGCCTTCTTTTCTTTGTCTGTAAAGTGAGGTTAATGATAGTGCCTGCCTCAAGGGATTCCTATGAGGATAAGAGTTCATGTAAGCAAAGCCTTTAGCACAACACTGGCATCAAATATACACTCTAGAATTGCATGCTGTTTCTGGTCATCTCTGTGGGCCTCCATTTCCTTCACTGTAAAATGTGGGTCATGACAATATCTACCTCGTGGGACTGTTGTCAGGAATAAACAGAGTCGATCCACATAAGTCCTTAGCATCGTGGCCAGGTTCCCAGCAAATGCTCAATAATGTTCAGTTATTTATTAGTAGTACGATTATTATTATAGATCAGTAATTCTATGAATTAGGATGTCTCTCCAACCTTTTGTAATGGCAGTCCACAGATATCAGATGCAGTCAAACCTCCAGAGTACCAAACTTAAGTCTATGTGCTTCCGTGGAACTAAAGGTACAGATGAACCTGCAGTTGGAGTCCAGCAGTGTGTCGGCCTGGTACCCTTCTTACCAAAAAGACCAACTTGTGGGTAAAGAAGCAAAGGTTTCATGTGGCCAGATGGGTTTACATAGCCAGGCCTGAATGCCAGCTGCCACTTCAGGAAATTCTAGGAGGCAAGAAATTCTTGTCCAACAAGAAGTTATCGTTCTATAAAAAGGCAACAGAATGGAAAGGGCAAACAACTTTGCACATCCCCCCAAAATTACCCAACTTTGAGGGAATGTCACATGCGGTGGCTTTGAGCCCAGAAATGTTTCTTTGAGTACAGAAACAAAATGATATTTCCCCCATGTTGTCAAGGGTCAGCTGGAGGGAGGTTTTGTTCCTTCCTCTCCTTCTCAAAGAGCTTCAGGGACACATATTCCTGTTTCAAGAGCTCTGGGGACAGTCTTAGATTGCCATGAACTTACCATGCATGTGTGGATCAGTCACTTCTGACTTGGCCTTAGTTTCTCCATCTGGTAAAATGAAGATGTTGGATTACATGACATCTAACATAGTTTCTAGCTCTGACAATCAATTACTCATTGATTTCAGTCATGGTAAGAATTGGACATTCATTCCCTGGCATATAGATCAAACCATTAAAGGAACCAGGGGCTGGTTCTGCAGGCTGAACAAGGACAGCTAGCAACGAGGTTCTTCACTGATCCACAGACAGGCTGTGAAGGCTGGCGAGCCCTTGCATGGACGATTGTGTGTGTATCCACGTGGTGGCAGGGCTAGCTAGTATTTTTGTCTGCCTAGCTTTCTTGTCCCTCTCTTCTAGAATAGAATCCATTTTTCCTTGTTGGAAACTGCTCCCCCCACCCCCACCAGCGAGGCTGTCAACCACATGGCCTTGAAAAAGGTAATTGTGTGCATGATCCAAAAAAGAACCAAGTGTCCCTTTAGGGGACAGATGTAGATGTAGCTCAGAAAGACAAAGTCTCTCCTCTAAAAATCAAAAGTACTCAAAGCTGTTGGAAGTCATCTTTACAACCAAGTGGAGAGAGCTTACCAGAGTCCAAAGCCAACCCAATAGAAAGGGCAGAGGGAAACAGGGAGAGAAGAAGGAGGGGAGAGGGAGAAGAAGGGGAGAGGGAGGGAGAGACAAGAAAAGGGAGAAAAAGGGAAGAGACAAAAGATGGGAAGGAGGAAGAGAGGGAGGGATCAAGAGAGATAGAGGAAGAGATTGAGAGAGTGAGAAAGAGAAAGGTAAAAAGAGAAAGGAAAGAAGAAAGGAAGAAGGGAGACAATGCCAGTAACTTAAATTTCCTAATTTGAACTTCCGATTTTCGAATCTGAACCTGAGATCCAGATGTACACAAAGGAAGACTTACGTCTTCGCCTTTCCAGTTAAATGAGCCAATAACTTCCCTTTTTACTTAAGTCCATAGGGTTCTTCAAATGGGGATCCATGACCCTCAAAACATTAGAAACTGCACAATTGGAGCATTTATTAGAGATAAAATGAACTCACTTCAGAAAGAAACGAGGTTTATTTGATGAATATAAATAAGGCGATCAGCACAAAGTACTTCTCATACACATGATAACAAATTTATGAACTGTACATACCTTGTACATTGTTCTACTAGACACGAGGTTACAATGACTGGCTAATACATGCCCACTGGTAGTTTCCAGGGTTCCTTAATTTTATTTATTTATTTTTCATATCGATGTCCATAATCACATGGTCAATATCACAACCCACATGCCACTCACTTGAGGAAATATTACAAGAAGCACTATCAAACGAGGGTCTCGGGGAATTAGATACACTGACCCTCGGCAGCATTCAATCGCCACTCTACACAAAAACATTGCAGATAGAGCTTATGTCAACACATTTGAGGTCTCGTCATAAACACTGTTTAAAAAGTAAATTGAAACCCACTTTCAAATGAAAGTTGACACGCTGTTAACGTGCATACTGGATACACAAAAATCATTAAATACAAAATTGAGATTGTACATCGAAATCAAATGGGGTATAAAGTACAAGCCTGCTTTTGCACAAAGTAAGACCAACTTCTCCTAAATGTTAGCCCAAACTTCTTTTCTCAACTATGTTATGATTAGAAGGAAACCTGCTAAAGTTTGCGCAAAGGAAATAGCTTCCCAGCATCACAGTGTTTGTTGTAAACCCAGAGAATATTCTTAATATGTGAAAAAGGGATATTTTTGGTAACCCCCAAACATCAGAGAATATTACATGAAATGGGAAAGGTTGTTATGTTAGAGAGAATTTAATTTTTAAGGGACTAAATGATATGCCCTCATAAAGGTAAGATCAGTAATACTTTTAACCAACGAAAGTTGGGCAGAAAATGATCCCTCCAAACGAGCTGTGACAAAATTGGCACATACATAGAAATAGCTAGCTATACATGGGTTGGTTGTTTTTTTCTGTTTCAAGGACCCTATTTTCCCTACTGGATTTCCTACTTCCTACTTCAAGTATTCAGTTGCAGAGTTCAGGTCAAGACCTGGTTGTAGGAGGCAGTGAGAACCACTTCTTTGAGGACATCCAAACTGTTCACTGGGACGCATTTGTGGCCTGGGTTTTCAGTGCAACATTGTGTCAAAATGTGCTAAATAAGCTTGCAAAGAACTCTGCTTACTTCTCTAACCAAGACCTAGATCCCTCTGATAGTTAAAGGACAAACTTTTAAAACATGAATGCATTTGGATTGTTTATGCAACACGTAAGCATTACATAGTTTGTTACACTTACTGATGACAAGAACAAAGCCAGAAGCAAGAAACCTGCTTGAGTATCTTAACCACGAATGCACCAAGAAAGAATGGTGCAACTCAGGGATGGTTTCATCTTCCCCAACAAATAAGGTGTTTGTCTTTTAAATATCTCTATGGCTCACAAGAGAGGTCCAGAGTTAATTGCATCAACATTTTAAAAAGTAATAATAATGACTAAATTCAATGCAAGACTTCAGGGACATCTGTTTAGAATCCTTTCCACAGCAGCAAAGAAAGACGACTATATTTATTAAGGCCACTCATGCTTAAATTCACTGTTTGTCCTTTAAAAATGCAGGTTTTCATCTCCCACTTGCATACACATGGAAGGGTTTCTTCCATTGACAAGAAAATGGAGCAATACAAGAGTTGCACATGTTTGCCAGACTCAGTCATAAGTTTTATGAAGTTATAACAATTTTAATTGTTTCTTAATATTCAGAGGAAGCAGTAGGAGTTTAATTCTCCTTAGTACCATATCACTGTATGTAAAAGACCTCAAAATTTGGTCTTTTTCCCTGGCATGTGCTTTAAATAATGACTGTATCCACATACATGTTGTGTAGAGCTATATACAGAGACACAGCTTTTGTGATTGTTCCTCATTCATCAATGTTTTCATGTTTGATGCTGAAAATGCTTTGGAATCCATGTTGCAGACACATTTTCTTTAAAAAAAAAAAAAAAAGAGAGAAATGACCCTTCATTTACAGAAAATCTAAGCTTACACTGTTTGCACAGCATTTGGATCTTGAAACGTGAATGAGTCCCAGCTTCTTCATGGAGACCTGCATGTACCGGGATGGTAAGAGTCTGAGGCTTGGTGGCATGTCCACCGTGGGGATGTGCGGAACACAGGGACTAGAGATATGCAGGTGCCTCAGGCTTTTGCCACTCTCCAGTACATGACCGGGTAGATAAAATTATGAATGATCAATTTAGATGTGCCACGCATTGTCAGAGACACACACCATGTTCTCATAAGGCGATTTCTTGGCAAGTATTAGTGGTTTAAAAAATTGATTTCATTTCCAACCTGGCCCAGAGGTAACTACTGGTTACACCCTCAAAATGTGGTTCTTCAAACAACAGATTAAAGAAATAGAGGAGGGTAAAGGCTCGCAATTTTT
The DNA here is from genome assembly GCF_028878055.3 of Symphalangus syndactylus. Taxonomy (NCBI): domain Eukaryota; kingdom Metazoa; phylum Chordata; class Mammalia; order Primates; family Hylobatidae; genus Symphalangus; species Symphalangus syndactylus. The sequence continues at coordinate 105,409,407 of NC_072423.2, read as the reverse complement.
GGTGTTTTTTGTTTCTTCGTCAAACACTCCATGCATCATGGTATACAAACACTGCCAACACCACTCACTCACAGCGAATTTATACTTTTTGATAATCTAATGCATTAGGAATGACCAATTAGACTGAACCAGCAGGATACTGGAGATGAGGCTAGTTGTCCAACAGAAGCTGAATCCACAGATAAAATCTCGTGGACTTCAAATTTATCCAATGATGTTTAAGTAACATAAACAAAATGTTATCAAATAATGACATTCAGCAAAGATGATCACATTCAAAATGCCCGTATCCTGACAAAAATGGAGGATCTGTCACTTTTCTCCTCCTCTGCATTCTTCCTTTCCATCATATCCAAATCCATGAGAAATGACATGAGGTGATGAAGGAAATATCAAGTAGAACAGAATCACGCTCAATAATGTAAGTGAAAACTCCCCTTCAGTTCTGATGAGCCGCTCCAGGTGGTGGTGGACAGTGATGTGAGCTGCACTGCAATAGATTATCAGAATATTGCTGCAGAGCTGCATGTTCCCTTTATTCAGCCCTTCTGATAGCTGCAACAAGAAAGCACATAATTTAGCAGGAGAAGAAACTGGCAACAATATCTGAGATAATCCTGGCAGAATGTTTCCCACTCTTCACCCCTACACCAGCCTCTCCACCACTCTCAATTGTTGGGGTTGGGTGGGAGTGGGGAGGGGGTAAGGGGAAGAAACACAGAGGAAGGACAAAGGAAACAGAAAGATAAACTATGTCCTGCAAGTGCATCTGAGAAGAGGCCTCTTTCAAAACATGTCACGTATATGTATAAATGTCTCTTGATATACAAAAAAGGAAATTGAAGGGAAACATGCCAAAATGTTCCAGTGATTATTTCCACATAATCGGACTATATGTCAACTTTTATTCTCTCTACACTTTTCTACGATGATGATGTTTTTAAAATTATTTTTTTACTTGATTTTACGGAGATTAAAGAATTAAAGATGGTTAAGATATCAGAGAACTTAGCATGCACTTAAAAACCAACCAAACATAAATATGACAGTCATCCATTTGTCTATTTACTGCCCTGGGTAACAGGTATCCAGAAGCACCCCAGTGTTTCTCACTGTCCCAGTGAGGGGCCCTGAGTGTGGATACAACTGCATCCTGGGAAGCAATAGTACAATGGGTGAGAAGGGGGGTCCCTCCCACACTACTGCTTCAGATGAGGACTTTCTTGCCTGCTGATGCTCAACTTTGTGTGCCTGTGCCATTATCATTCACATATGGCCTGTGAGTGCTTCAGGGTTTCCAGCCACATGAGCTCAGCTATCTGGGAAATACAGCAGGGAAAGGAAAGATCAAACATACACACACACACTCGTGTACACACAAGTCACCTTGTATATATATCCTGAGTTTTCTCATTTGGTGGTTGGTATGTAGCATTTTTCGAGTCACGTCGACTAACAAGAATGCCAAAGATCCCAGTGTCTGCACAGGTAGGCAGCTATTTCAAGCCATCGTTAAGTAGTGCAAATGAAGTATGTGGCTTGGATGAACTCTGCTAATTCATACTCTGAGGACTTTGGTGTAACCTTTCTGGTTAAGAAACTTGAATCGGGGCAAAAAAATGACTTTTGCAGAGCCAGAAAGTTAGGGAGTTCCTAGAGCAGATCATATTACTCATTCTGGCACATAAACTCTCTGCAAACTTTGTATGAAAATTGTAAGTCAGAGCACGCTTTCTGTTTCATGAGCTGTGCATAGCTCTAATTCTTTTGTACATTAAGCATTTCTTAATCATCCTTTTAAAGGGCTGACCGATATATTAAAAGGCCACATGATTAAAAGGTAAAGAGAAACCCTAAGTAGTATTAAAATGCACCCGTCTTTTTTTGTTTTGTTTCATTTTGTTTTACAGATGGGGAAATGAGTGAAAAATAATTACAGTGAATGTCCGATGTCCTTGATGTTTTTCCAAGATAAAGTAGCAAAGAACAATCATTTATTCAGTGGTGAGAAAGATTTCCAGCTGGGCAACAGGTCACAAGGCAGAATACAATGCCCCACAATTGCAGCAAACTGCTTTTGAGTAAGGTTTATGCTGGAGACAAGAGAATTCTCAAAAAGTGTAGCCATTCTTTCAATCAAACAATCCATTCACGAGGAGGCCTAAATGGCTTTAAGGAAAAAAAGAAAAACAACAAGGAAACCTCAAGTGACACCGCCAGCATTTAGAAATGCAGATGATCCCTTGTGGGGGGGCAAAGAAGCATATGCTTTAAAAAATAATAATAAAAAATGAATCCTGGCTTCCAGCAATGAGCCAATCTGGGCTGCCACCCACTGTGAGATGATCCCCGGCCAGGCCAGTCCTCCCTCACCTGGACAGTCACAGTGGCCCTTACCCTTCTCCAGCTTCCTCTTACAGCACCCAACTCTATGCTTTCAACGCAGCAGCCAACAACAGTGCCATTTCAATGGTAACATCCACTCCATAGTGCATTCCTGTTTACAGTTTACAACCCCTGTTTACAACCCTGTTTATAATCCCATTGCCCTGAGAATGCAGGACTGACGGACTCCTGGCCATACTGGCGAGGCCCCATCTGGCCTCTCTCTCTACAGTCCTGTACTTACCCCTGACATTCCACTCTTTATGTTCCACCGAAGCTGAGCTTGCTTCTGCAGCCCTAAAAATTTATTTTCTCCCCATCTCACAAGCGTGTCTTTCTATCTAACATGCATTTACAGCAGCTCTTTATCTGATCGATCCCTGTTTATTCTTCAGTTTCAGCTTGGATGTCATGTCTTCCCAAGAAGCCTTTCTTGACCCTCTCAGATGTGATATAGAGTGGGAAGTCTCACACATACTGCAGGGTCCCCTTCTGATAAATTGTCTAGACTTGTACATCCAATAGAGCGTGTGTGTGTGTGTGTGTGTGTATATATATATATATATATATATCTTTTATTTTAAGGCAGGGTCTTGCTCTGTCACCCAGGCTGCAGTGCAGTGGTGCGATCATGGCTCACAGCAGCCTCGACCTCCTGGAATCAAGCAATCCTCCTAGCTCAGCCCCTCAAGGAGCTAGGACTACAGGCACGTGCCACCATGTCTGACTAATTTTTGTATTTTTTTACAGAGATGAGTTCTCACTATGTTGCCCAGGCTCGTCTCAAACTCTTGGGCTTAAATGATCCACCTGCCTCAGTCTCCCAAAGTCCTGGGATTACAGGAATGAGCCACTAAACCCAGCCTGCCAGTTTAGAGAGTAGCTCAGGTAGGCAGAATCCTTAAATCTACTCCTTATCCAAGATTCTCTATCCTAATCAGGGTAACTAACGCACAGGGAGTGAGAACGTTTCAGACCACGTTTACTGTAAAGTTACCTTACAGATGTAGTTACTAATCAGTTGACTTCAAATTAGTCTAAAGGGAGATTATCAACTAAGCGAGGTGGCACACGCCTGTAATCCTAGCACTTTGTGAGGCTGAGGTGGGTGGATCTTTTGAGCCCAGAAATTGGAGACCAACCTGGGCAACATGGCAAAAACCCATCTCCACAAAAAAAGTTGAAAATTAGCTGGGTGTGGTGGACACACCTGTGGTCCCAGCTACTTGAGAGGCTAAGGTGGAGGATCAACTGAACTGGGGAGGTCAAGGCTGCAGTAAGCCATGATTGCGCCACTCCAGCCTGGGTGACAGAGTGAGACCTTGTCTAAAATAAAAAATAAAATGTTTTAAAAAAGGGTGGGTCTGAGTGGGCCTAATTTAATGACAGAAGCCCTTTGATAGCAGAGACTTTTATTTGCTGTAGCAGAAGAGAAAGTTAGGGGAATCTGAAACCAGAGGGATTGGCTGTGCTGTGATGCAGGGAGGCAGGGGCAAGGACCTGAGAGCTTCCTACAGGATGTGAGAATGGCACCCAGGTGACTGTCAGCAAGGGAACAGGGACCACAGACCTACAACCACGAGGAAATGAATTCTGCCAAAAACCCGAAGGAGCTTGAAGGTGGGGGCTTCCTGGAGCCTTCAGATTAAAGTCCAGCTAACTCCACCTTGACTTTGGCTTTATGACATCCTAAGCAGAGAAACCAGTTGAGCCCATCTGGACTTCTGACCTATGCACAAAACTGTAAGCTAATAAATGGGTGCTATTTTCACCACCATATTTATGGTAATTTGTTATGTAGCAATAGAAGACTAATACAGCAGCTCTCTGGGTCAGGCAATGTGCTTGGTGCCAGGAATATAATCATGAGAAAAACAGACAAGGTCCATGCCTTCATGGAGCCTGTATTCTTGGGAGGAAGATAGAAACAAACAGACACACAGATCAATAAATGAATGAGAATGTAAACATTTGCACCATGAAGAAAAGGAACGAGGAACTGTGATAGGGATGCCTAAGATTTATTAAGTGACTGATGACAATTATGATGTCAATCTTTATTTTCTTTTGATAGAAAAAGATGTCCGTCCACAACTTTTCAGTGGAAAAAGCAGATTACCATTTTATATGCATAGCTCCATCTCATTTTTGCATCAACATGCACATAAACAAACATTTGCAACTGTATACATTAGAATATTATTAATATTTATCTCTGGGTGGTATTTTTAAAATTTTCCCCTTTATTTAATTTTTATGTTTTTTTTTTTTTTTTTTTTTGAGATGGGGTCTCTCTCTGTTGTCCAGGCTGGAGTGCAGTGGCACAATCTTGGCTCACTGCAACCTCTGTCTCCCTGGTTCAAGCGATTCTTCTTCCTCAGCCCCCCAAGTAACTGGGACTACAGGCATAAGCCATGTCGCCCAGCCGTTAAAATTTTCTCCTTCAGACTTTCTTTTTTGAGCTTTTTGGATTTTTTTAAACCTAAGAATATATAAATAGTATCATACTAAAATATAAACCTATTTTCTCTGTGGGGAGAAACCAGTGTTGGGTGGAACTGCTGCTCTTGACTTGGTTCTAGGTTGGGGGGTGTGAGGGGCGGGGTGGGTGACTGAGCACAGCAGTAAGATTCTGCCCCAGGACAAACGCCCCAGGGAGAGCAGGCTATAAACGTGTGGTGTCTCACAAATATTCCTTCAGACTGTTTTTCTTTGGAATAAAGACACCTGCCCGATTATGGCTTTCTTCTCCTGCCCTTTCAGTAGTGATTTGCAGAAACAGGCTGGGAGAAAGGGGTCTTTGGTAAACACGGAGGGGTTAAAGGGGAAACTGTTTAATAACAGTAGTAAAACGCAGGCTATTTTTGACATCTGGGTTAATGTCCATTATGTTCCATGTGCTTTCCAAATGTGTGCACTGTGCCCCCAGGTACAAAAACAGACACCCATTCACGACGGCTTCAGATGCCCCTAACACGCTGCACGTGGTGCCCACATAAAAGGCAAGCCCCTGATAGACTAATTAACAATGGTTGGAGGAGAAGAGCTGCTCCTTCTGGGGGCAGCTGGCATCCTGCAGAACAGCTCCATGAAGCCACTCTGCTCACAGGAAAACCCAATAGAGTCGTTTCTGCTAAAAAAAAAAAAAAAAAAAAAAAAAAAAAAAAAAAAAAACAACTATAACTACATCTGTGTTATTACTTAACATCTTTAAAAACGGGGTGGAATGGGTTTCCCGTTTTCCTCATGAAGATTTATTTATTATTGTTGTGATCAAAGTGGCAACAAATTATGTTAAATCATTTAATTTTCTTGATAGAAGCAACCACCTTGAAACCATAATTCAAAAATATGAGTGGAGAGCAACATTTTACCTTGAGAGTGGACTCCTACAGCTCCATGGGGCAATAAAATGTAACACTTCAGAGCCCAAAGGGCTGGGGGCTGGGATGGGGGTGGGCCGGGGCCAGCCCTGTGCTCAGAATTGCACACTGCTGTTAGGGATGACGGAGTTTGCTGGGAGGAGGCAATGGAGGCACTTGGTATTTCATCTCTAGTTTCTGTGCATGGGGTATAACTCAACCATAATGTTTTAAATGAAGGGATTCAAATGAATATAGCCTGTGTACATCAAAATGGCAGCACAGACTGCTGTGTCTCCGTAGGATTTATTTTTGTCATTATTATTGTGGTCAGAATTATTAACAGCTACCATTTGGTGCATGCTATCTGCCACCACCCTCTGTGTTTTGCATTAATTATCTAAAACCAGCTTGATAGCACTGAGGTACTGATGCAGTTGGTTAATAGCCCCTCATGCAGATAAGGAAACGAAAGCTGAGAAGAACTGGATATTTTGGTAAAATTCCCCAGCTCCCTGGGGCCTCATTTGAATCCAGGTCTTTTGGACTCCAACAACCATTCTCTCCAGAGACCATTGCCTCCTTGAGGCAAGCATTTCCTAAACCTGTCTTTTGTGTCCTACTTTTTCCATTTTTGTAACCTCTCCACAATACCTGTGATATGTAACTAATATATTTTTTTAAATTATCTAAAAACTGGCCGGGTGCAGTGGCTCACGCCTGTAACCTCAGCACTTTGGGAGGCCGAGGCGGGCCGATCACTTGAGGCCAGGAGTTCAAGACCAGCCTAGCCAACGTGGCGAAACCCCATCTCCACTAAAAATACAAAAATTAGCCAGGCGTAATGGTGGGCACCTGTAATCCCAGCTACTGGGGAAGCTGAGGCAGAAGAATCACTTGAACCAGGGAGGTGGAGGTGGAGGTTGCAGTGAGCCAAGATTGTGACACCACACTCCAGCCTGGGTGACAGAGTAAGACTCTGTCTCAAAAAAAAAAAAAAAAAATTATCAAAAACCTAAATGTTTCCTTTTTAAAGAAATATTTATTTTGCTACCGTAATAGAACCATTATCTGTCTAATATGCACTATGATAATTGCATGGCTATTAAAGTAAAAGTGCTTGTTCACAGAACACCTAAAACTATCTCCTGGATATGCTCTCCCTGCCTTCAATCAGCCTTGCCTGGAAGACCGTTCCCAGCGCCCAGCCATGGCCTTCTCCCCACTGGCAGAACCAGGCATGAGTCGGCTGGTCTTGCATATACCCTGGCCACCAGCCAGCCCCAGCACCACCCTAGTCTACATTTTGGGCTTTTGTCTTCTCAAGGGCAGAAAGCAGTGAAATAAAAAATCAGATATCTGCCATTTAACACAAGCATTAGATACTCTATGTACTTTTTAAGGCATTGGTTCAGTAGAAATATATTTGATTGTTTTTCCTCAAAAGAATACCTTCTTTAACCGGAGAGACTGCCCATGGCCAAAGGTCTTTGTCACTCTACTCCAAGGTTTCTCCATCTCGGTACTGCGGCCATGTGGGGCTGGATGATTCTTTGCTATGGGGGCTGCCCTGTGCATGGTAGGATGTTCAGCAGCATCCCAAGCCACTGCCCACTAGATGCCAGTAGTACTGCCCCTCTCCCAGTCATGCAATCAAAAATGTCTCAGGACATGGCCAAATATCCCTGGGGGATAAAATTGCCCCACTTGACAACCACTGGCCTAATCGATTGTTATTGTACACAACTGGTTGACTGTGCTGTTTTAAGCAGTGATATGTTGATAGATATGTACAGTATATGCATACATGCATCTACCAACCTATATAAGATAGGAACACTTTTGGAGAAATAAAGATTAATTTCTAAGCTGCTTTCATATTATTTCAGAAACAGCTGCATAGATTTAAAAGTCCTGTGGAAATAGGTAGGTACAACCTCAGGAATAAAAATAATGAAAATGTACAACTTTTCTGACATAAAAATAGAAATGCTACAATCCTGAGATAGCGAGACACCTAAGACACTTGCTGAGTTAAGTGAAAAGGTGAAATCTAGTTTAAATTTATAGCATTCCTTCAGTGTCCCTCTAGGAGTTTGGCATTTTGCCAGGCTTCCTTGTTAAAAATTTGTTAAACGTGTTTGGCATTAATGCAAACACAAAGTGGTCATTTGTTACAAATTCTATTGGAATGCATTCATTTAAGGCAATGAAGTAGTTACTGGAAAAGAAAAAAAAGTTCATTAAGTACATTTTAAAAATACAATGATGTATGCAGTGTGTAACTGTGGCGCCCTGGTGGCTATATAAATCGCTGACAGAATAACCACACATTGTGTTTAGTTTGAAATTGGAATCTTTTAAACATAACTGATAGAACAAAAACTGGTTTTGTTTGTTGTCAAAACTAATGATAGTCTTTCTTTTCTGAACTAGTTAAAATAACCAAAGGTTTGGAATACAATTTCTAACATCTCAAATCAGTGTAACATACAGGTTAAAAGAATGCTTTGGGAATCTTTGCGGGTGCCACTACTGACATCAGAGATGGGAGCTGATCCAACAAACAGAACACCTGCACTCTGGAAAGAGGGGGATGTCCGAGCCATCCTGGAGAACCCCACTTGGGTAGCGCCAGTACCTCTGCTCTCTGAGCTGCCTGAGGTTATTAGGTTACCTGCAGAGGGAAAACCGTGGCTTTCATCACAGAGACAATGGAATCCTATGAACAAACATCCTAAGCCTGTGTCTAGAACTCCCACCGCCTGTCCTGCCCTAAACTGTTCACACAAAGGAATTATTGCTGAGTAATAGTGATTCCTTAGCTTGCTGAAGAAACAGTTCTGAAGCTCAGCTCCATGAGAAAGGGGATACTTGACATCATCTGACATGTAGCCCTGCCACATGGCTCACGCTGTGGATGTTAATGTGGAATACCTCCTCTCAGGGCCCATTGATGCTGGCTAAAAATCATTGTTAAAGGTGAATGAAAAAACTCACCATTTCCAAGAAATATTCAGAAATGATTTACTACTTTCTTCCTCCCTTTCTCTCTCACACACTGACATATTTAATACTTAATACCATGAAAGTGTCCAGATGAGAGAATCCCAGTGGTCCTGAGACCCTGGGACCAGATCAAATTCCCATGGCTCCCAAACTTCCTTAGATTGATCTCTTCTGCCATCTGGGTTTGATATTATCTAGGCTGCCCTTGAAGCAGATGGATCCAGGATCTCTTGGTCCCAATCTCTGGAAACATTCTCCTAGTTAAGAGTAAATTTAGGCTGAGCATCATGGCTCATGCCTGTAATCCCAGAGCTTTGGGAGGCTGAGGTGGGTGGATTGCTTGCCCCGGAGTTTGAAACCAGCCTGGGAAACATGAAAAAACCTCATCTTTACAAGAAATACAAAAAATTACCCGGGTGTGGTGGCAGGTGCCTGTAGTCGCAGCTACTTGGTAGGCTAAGGTGGGAGGATTGATTGAGCCCAGGAGGTCAAGGCTGCAGTGAACCATGATTATGCCACTGCACCCCAGCCTGTGTGGTAGAGTGAGACCTAGTCTCCAAAAAAAAAAAAAAAAAAAGAAAGAAAGAAAAAGGATAAAATTAGACAAAACCTTGCACCTTGCACCCTGCATGTGGCCTGGAAAAGTTTACCCTACCCTTCACAAATGCCAAACAGACTCAAGAAACAAAAAGTCAGCCGGGCGCCATGGCACACACCTGTAATCCTAGCACTTTGGGAGGGCAAGGCGGACAGATGGCCTGAGAGCCTGGCCAACATGGCGAAACCCTGTCTCTACGAAAAATAAAAAAAATTAGCAGGGCGTGGTGGCAGGTGCCTGTAATCCCAGCTACTCAGGAGGGTGAGGCACGAGAATTGTTTGAACCCAGGAGGCCGAGGTTGCAGTGAGCCGAGATCATGCCACTGCACTCCAGCCTGGGAGACAGTGAGACTCTGTCTCAAAAAAAAAAAAAAAAAAAAAAAAAAAAAATCTAAGAACAGAGAGAAAATACTTATCTCCAGAAGCAACAAGAACACATGATAGGAAAGGGAGAAACACACCTTGAATACTGTGGAACACATCTTGGTTTTGTGTGGCCTAAAGTTCATACCATTTTAGAGGCCTTCTTTTAGAAAAAGACTACATAAATAATTGACTATTTCAAGCTTGATAAACATATATGGCCTTGTGAATACTTCACTGGGGCACCTCCCAGGGCCTTGGAAAAGTCAGCGTACCTGAGGTGCTCCAACCGTAAGCTCCATTATCTTCATGCTAATAAGCCCTGTTACCTTATTTTTGAGATGGCATTTTCAAATTCCAATGAAAATAAAGTAAAACACCGTTAAAAAGCCCTTTACTGAAAAGAACTTGGTTTTAAGATGAGCCTGCCATAGCATATACAAGTCACAGGAAGACATCTCCCTAAACTGGATGCTCAGAAAGCTGTCATGTTCAGGAAAGAGATGCCCCCTCCTAGAAAAGGAGCCAGAGAGGCATTCTGGAGAATTTGAAACATGAAGGAACAATTTGATATCTCAAGTTTGCTGACCAGAAGTGGCTCCAATGACAAGTGTTTACAACAGGATCTTCATAGAGCCAATAATGGCAATTAGTCTCCAGGATTTGAAGGCGCCCTTCCCGCCTCACTGAGGTGGAATGCCATTTACTCTTGGGCTGCTGACTAATTAGGGGTCTCGTTTGAAGATCAAGGTTTTGCGATCCCTGCTTCCTAATAACATGGTTTGCCTGTCGGCCACCTGGGTCCAGGCGAGACCTCCCTTTCCTCCTCCCCAAACAGCAAGCACTGCCTTAGGCCAGAGCAAGTGTGGGCAGGAAACCACAGATCCAGCCTTTTGAGCAATTTAACCTCTTCACCGCCAAGATCCTACAAGCCAGTGCTTGATTCAGCTGTGCAAAAATGGAGGCATTTGACCTTGTTTCTCAGGCAGGGCTGAAGGCTTGCCTGTGGTGCAAAAAAACCACCTTGGAAGTGAAATGCTGTGCAGCATACTTTCTTGGAGAAGAAGAGAGAGAGGAAGACTTCACTTTTCCAGGTGAGTAGCTCATCAAGACGCTCTCTGCATTTGCTTCAGGCTGGGCCATTTCCAGAATGCCTAATAGAAGTGACTGGCAAAAGAAGGCGGTAGGTAAAGCCCTGATGTGACTGCTTATGAGACCAAAGAGGCTGAGGTGCCTGCGTCTTCAGACATCTTGCCAGGACCCCGTGGCCTTGCTATGTGAGGCTGGGCTGGGGCTACACTTTCTAAGACGTGGTGGGGGAGAGGCCAAAACAGCAGGAAAAGTAAGCTGCAAAGAATTAAGCTTGTAACAACTTGGGCAAAGCACAAACAGTGACTGAGGTTGGTCCTTTGGCTGTTGACACACGCTGGCCTGGGTCGGTTGTGGTCACTAAACCCATTAGCGTTCCAATGTGGCAACAGCTAATGCAGCAAGTTCAATGTGTTTTTGTTTAATTTCTAAATGCTGGGTGCATGCCTGCAAGGATGGCCTGCTGAAGACAGACAACTCCACTGCCATAAACACAGTCATCATTGTCAGTGATCTGAAATTCATTTTTTAAACTATTTATTTCTTGGCAGATAGGGGCTAAATGGAGTTTTGCATTTCATGAACTGTTTTTTAACTTCAACTTGCTACACACTTCTTTGTGTTTTCTAAGCAACCACCAATTCAGAGTTTCCCCTCAACAAAAGGAAATAGCCTTCTCCGGGGGGAGGGGACCATCTTTGGTAGGGGAGAAGGGAAAAGGGAAACATAAACACAAGCCAGCAACCAGCTGGGTGAAGTCAGGCCTTTTAACGATACTCTGCCTCTCTGGGCCCTAATCCTCACCTGCAAACAAAGGAACAGGAAGAATGCTGCCTCATTTTGGTCTGCAGAGTTGAAAGTGAAGTGGGTTCTTAAATGAGATACAAAGGCAAATTCAGTCTGGATTTTATATTGTCTTCAATCTTTGTTTATGAAAACTACAGGAATTCTTCCTTCCTTTCTCCTTTCCTTCCCACCCTCCCTCCATCTGTTCCTGTCTTCAACAACTACTTTTTAGCATTTACCAGGAACCATGCTAAGTACTAAGGCCACGTGGCTGAACAAGACAGCCACTAGCTCTGACTTCTCGGAATGCACCTCTCATAAGCATGCCAAACATTATATTCAACAAATCATTAAACAGAACATGTGACTATTTAAAGTCATGCTAAGTAAAAAAGATGAGAATGGCCCGCCAACATTCACTGAACACAGACAATAGTTTTACACCATCCAGTCCTTATACTTTGAAGAGGCTGTCATTATTAACCCATCATACAGCTCCAGAAACAGGTGCAGAGTGGTTACACATGTCCTAGTGTGCAAGACTCACACCACTGCCCTACCACCTATTAATCCCATAGCTAGTAGGTGGTGAGGCAGTGGTGTGACCCTTGCACAGCAGGATGTCAAATTCCCTGCTTACAGGAGCACACTGGGACCCTGACTTGGTCCGATAGGAAGGTTGGAAAGACTTTCCAGGGAAGTCGCCTCTCCTGTGGTGTATGCATACATACTGGAAGAGAAGGACTTCTTATTTTGTACCGCAGTAATTGACAAGGAACTGTGGATTTTCATGCATTCCTAGGGTTGTGCCCAGACTCTGTGCTTTCAAATCGATTTTCAGTCATTAATTTTTGTTTCCCAACACAAGCTCACCTGCAGCCTCCTTCAAAAGCCTCCACTTTAGATGATCAAGCCACAGGCATCCTCCTTCCCCTCCATGAGTTTGCATTATGGTCTTCTGGCTTCATGGTATTTGAGATGATTAATCACTTTTAAATATGAAAAAAATTAACATGTCCAAAGCATTCTTCCTGACTGTCAAATGTTTTGCCTTAACAAAGATCCAGAATGTCTCTCTTTCCCTGTCACACCAAAGCAATACATTTTCTCTTGGAAATTCAACTGCATAAATCCCATTCGGAAACCTCAAGCAATATATCTTGACATCTTAATTTCATTTAGGAGGAATGCAATGATTGATCATTTATCATTCTGAACTTGAGTGAACTATCGGGAGGATTCCAATCTATTGCTTCTATGAAACTGATGGGATATTCACATGTCTTCTGGCTGCATGAGGGTTTTGGGGTCCAAGTTGTCTTTGAAAGAGTGGGGATGCTAAAAAGATTATTGAGGAAAGGTATGCCTTTACAGGCAAAGTATACTTCCAAGGCTTGACTTCCTCCAAATTAGAGCCTCCCCCAGTGATGGCCAGGATGTGTGGTGCTCAGTTACTCCCCCTCCTCTATCTCCATACACAGAATCTTGCCTTCCTGCCCTTCTCCTTTCATAGGTAACACTTTGAAAGGACTGGGGAAAACTTGACATGAAATCCATTGATACTGGTAGAACTTGCCTTCTAATCTGTAAGGTTTCTATTTAATCTAAAGCTGTTTTGTCCAACAATTTTTACTGCAGTATAAACAAAATGGCACCTTTCTGTGACACCTGGGCTAGGCCATTGGCATTGTAGCTGACATTCTGGTTCCCACATCATATAACATCTTTATGTTGGTAGAATTGCTTGGTCAGCAGGAGAACTGGCTGGGGTGCTACAGAGTAAGGCTTTTGGAGTGTCTACGGTGTCACTGCTCTTGTGCTATGTGTGGGGGTAGGGGCAGGGCTATCAAAGCAACAAATAACAAGTTTCTCAAGTCCAAGGATGTGTTTGATAATGCCAGGTCCCAAGTGAGTATCTGTTATGTATTTTTCATGGTGTAGGTTTTGAGAAACAGACAGAATGGGATGCCTCCAGAATTGCAATCAATCCCTGCAAATGCACACATACACAGCATTTGCTCAGGAGGCCCCTTGCCCAACAGACCACCTTAAAGGGAGACAATAACATTCCCCTCCAAAGAATGAGGAGTTTGAGAAAAGCAAGCAGAGGTTATTTCAGTGGGAATCTGAGGCCAGTCACATTTGCACAGTGCCAAAAAGCAGCCATGCTCTCTGGTTTGAACTTATATTTAAATCCCATGCCAAAGCCTGCCCTTGTAGGTCTGCATGAAGCACAAGGGCCCAGGGCTGAAACCCTTTGTCTCCCATCTCCAGCTCCCACTCAGGGATATAAGTGAACTCTGTAATTGTCTCCACGTGTAACTGGGAGAGCTGTAACAATGGGCCTCTAAGATGGGCCCATTCTCCCATCTGTCACGGGGCTTCCAGCTATCATACATGTTTCCAACTTAGATGTAGAGGTACCCTGAGAGGGAATTTCTGTACTGCTTTTGTCGCTGGTCACTTTGAAGATTAAAGAGAGGAAAATGTGTTTTCATAATACGTGAACTGGCTGGAAGTTTCTCTATTAAATCCCAAAGTCCTGACAGGCAGGGGTCAGGCTTAACTCCTCTAAGACTGGGTTGGCATCCAGGACTGAAGGCTAGGAAATGCCTTTGGGCAGACCTGGGCCAGAGACCAAGGGGCTGGGGCATGACAAAGTTGTCACCTGAGGCATGATGCCAGTGGGTTCTGGGGGCACCCTTGAAGCCACTGCCAAAGCCCAATGCAGCGGGACTGCAGAGTCCCCTGGAAGACCAATGGATATACCAGTGGCCTCAGCTTTGCTACGGAGAACTTGCTTGGGAGCTAGCCCCTTGAGTGATATTGCAAAGCTCTACAGAGATGTATGAAATTCCTGATCAGTGGTGCCAATCCATGAACAGAGATTCCTACTGCTGGAGGAGGCACATGGCTGGGTCTTCCTTCAGAGCTTTTGAATAGATGTTCCCTCTCACTTGGGCACTTTCCCCATCATCCTTTATCTGGCTGCCTTCTGCTTATCCTTGGATGTCAGCTTCAATACCGATTCTTCAGGGGAGCCTTCCTGACTTCCATTCCTGGTCCAATCCTCTTGCCAAACACTGTCTTGACAATTTCTCCCCCCCTCCCCATATGCACTCCTGCTTCTGGGTAACTTGGCATCAGATATTTGTGTTGGATCTGATTAATGCCTGACTGCATCTAGGCTGCCTTCATGAGGACAGGCTGTGTGTGTCTTGCTCACTGAATTGTTTCTTGTGTTCCTGCCACACAGTGGGCATGCAATAAATATTGAAGTAGATGAAGAAGAGAGCTAAGTTCTCTTGATTGATGGTAACACACATTTATCAAATGCTGACTATGTGCCAGGAATAGCCCCAAATGCTTCTGCAGCACTGATTTTCAACCTCAGCACTACTGACATTTTGGACTAGATAATTTGTTGCTGCCATAAGCACTAAATGTGAGAGCCCGAGACAGGGCCTAACAGGAGCTTCATATGTGTGGACTACCTATTACTCCTTCCCCTTTCCATTTTGCTGACTTCAGGTAAGTCACTTAACCTCTCTGAGCCTCAGTTTTCTCATCTCCAAAGTAAAGACAGTAATTCTAACCTCTCCAGGTGGTTGAGAACATAAAACAAAATGAACTCTGCCTATAAAGTCCCTTACTAATGGCTGGTATATAACAGGAGTGCAATGAGAAGTAGTCCTTATTATCTATCCCTCTATACTAGCCCATATGCAGCAGAGAGCTGGGCAATAGGACCAGCTTGATCCCGAGTGCAGAAATAACCAGAGTGGGGTGTTCATGCCCAGGTTATGTATGGGCTTGGTCATCTTCATGAAAAGATGTATGCACAGTAAAGAGAGAACACATCACTGGGGCCAGGAAGGAACAGTGATAGAAGGAAGCCCAAGCTTCCCCAAAACTGTTGGCAGTTTTGTTCCCCAAAACCCACATTGGCAGCCTCGTACTTTCTCTTGGGCTCTTCCTGCTGGCATAGCCCACCCTGTTTTACAAAACTCCAGTGTTTATTTTTTTTTTTTTTCATGGCTCCAGCTGTTAGATAAACTTTCAAGGATATTTCTGTAGCAGGTACAAACCTGGACAGGAAGCCTTGGGAAGAAATCCTAAATTAATTATATGTCAACATTTAAGCCACAAGAAGGAGCAGTTGTCATAAATTTTTGGAAGGTTAAAATCCAATTTTAGTTGTAAATGTGAGCAAGCTCACTGACTCACTTGTGAACGGGTGCCAACAAAATGATATATTTTACATTCTTTCACAGCTTGTTTTGGCTAAACACAATGAAAAAAGAGAGAGACAGAGGAATTACAGTTTTTATTCTTCAGTAGGCTGAGGTGTTCAATCATGCACAAAAGCTACATGTGCCAAAGCAGAAGAAATTAGCTGAGTTTATCCATATTTTTGGGTGCCTTCCACCTTTATATAGAAAGGAAATGGAGCTGAAAACTCAAAAGACGGCCACAGGTACCACAGTTGGTCATCGTTAGTGCTGATGTCCCAAGGCTGGACATTCCTGATGACAAATCAAGACTCCTCCAGGAACTACCCTCATGGTTTACCCTCAGTCCTGACCAAACCCTGGCACACTAACAATTTCTGAAGCATCATTTCTCTGAGTATTGGCTTGGGTTGAATGCAATGGTAGGGTGTTATGAGCAGAAAGGCAGAAGAATTACCTTTAATTTTCACAAAATTAGGAAGGTGGCTGGGATACAGTTATAATTTTTGCTTATTTTCTCATTCATTCATGCATTCATTCAGTTCTTCAATTCAACAAGCAATCATTTTTGCCAGCCATGGGCCAGGACTGGGGATTTGAGGGGGAGTAGGACATAAACCCTGATCTGGGAGACTTGCAGCCAGGTCAGGGGCACAGATGGGTAAGAAGACAACTGAAATACAATGTGATGTGTGAGTTCCTGGAGGCCCAGGATGCCCCGAGACACCTCGTATGGTGTCAGAGAGGGACAGCAAACATTTCCTCATAGAAGATGACTTCCAGGTTGAGATGTGAGGGGTGGTGAGTAGGAGCTACCCAGTGGAAGAGGGAAAAGAGGAACTATCTGAGCAGACAGCAGCATGTGGTAAGGCCTGAAATAGAGCCAGGCCAGAGCTGACCCAGTGAACCTCAAGCACCAAGGACACAACATGGAATGGGAAGCGGGGAGTAGCAGAGTCAGGGCAGAGAGGCAAGCAAGGCCAGGCCATGTGGGACTTTATGGCTACATTAAGGAGACTAGATGCTGCCTTCAGGCAGTGGGACACCATGGAAGGGGAGTGACCTGGCCAGATGTGTGACTTCAGGGCAAAGTGGAAGTTGGGTGGAGGCAGCTGGGGACTACATAACCTTTCCTTAAGGGAAGAACAATTCCTTGGGTGGTATCAGTTGAACTCCGTCCCCTAAAAAGATATTTTCAAGTCCTAACCCCTAGTAACTGTGAATGTGACCTTTTTTGGAAATAGTGTCTTTGCAGATATATTTGAATTAAGATAAGGTTATACTGAATTAGGGTAGGACTTAATTCAATGACTGGTGTTCTTAGAAGAGGAAAAATTGGACACAGAGATACAGAATCCATACAGGGAGAAGGCCATGGGGTGATGGAAGCAGAGGGTGGAGCAATGCATCTATAAACCAAGGAATGTCAAGGGTACCAGCAACCACCAGAAGCTCGGAAGAGGAAAGGAAGGGTCTCCCCTAGAGGGCTTCGAAGAGGGATTGGCCCTGCCGGCACCTTGATTTTGGACTTCTGGCCTCCAGAACCATGAGAGAATAAATTTCTGTCATTTTAAGCCAACCAATTTGTGGTACTTTGCTACAGAACCCCTAGGAAACTAATACAGGAGTCATGGTGGAGTTTTGCTGCACTGCTCCCAACAAAACTGAAACTCCAGGCAGCCTTGGTGCTGAGACCATGGGGGTCCATTTGGGAGAGGGTCATCTGAGATCCAAGAAGCATCTCCTCTTGCTTCTGTCTCTCTTTGACCTGGTTGAGCAACTTGTGCTCAAATGCCCGCGTCATGGCTCTCCCAAGGGTGGCCGTCCGTGAGAGAGTTAGCACCAAAAGTCAATATTTGTCCACAGGCAACAGTTGTGTTTGCATTATGAAAGCCCCAACAGGTTTTTTCAGAGATTTCAATTGGCCATGAAGTAACCCTGTCCCAAGGAAACCCCTGAAGATGAGCCAGGAGGGACAAAAGTCCCAAACAGTAGGCTCTGGCAGGCAGCATCACAGGAAGCACGAGGGGACTCGTCCCTGGGCCAGGGTCTTCACGGGTCCTTGGTGCACAATCGCTGTGCTTGTGCTGCTGCTGGGGTTGGACTTCCACATGCAGCTCAGCCAAAGCCTCCTGGCCCTCCCTTGGTGCCGATCAGCTGTTCCCAGCTGGAAGCAGCAATGTCATCCTCTTCTCAGGACTCCAGCCGACACAGCTGATGGGTCTGCAGGCCAGCAGGAGCACATGTGTCTCCACATCTCCTTTGGGAGGAAGAGATGTCCTGGCCACCCCAGTTCTGGCCTGGATGGGGGCAGGAGAGTCAGGAAGCATCTGCATGGCTATTCAGTGCCTAGCACAGTGCCTGGCACTAGGAGGTTCTTAATAAATGAATCAGTGAATGAATGAAGACCTTGGGGTCTTTAATCCAACTGAATTTGAGTCCAATCGTGGCTTAGTCCATGATTAGCTGTGCAACCTTGAACAAGAAACTGCACTTTTCTGGGCCTCCACTGCCCCATCTGTCAGACGGAGATAGTAAAAATATCTACCGCATAGAGGTGTTGAGAGAAATAGCATAGACCATACATGTTAGTGCTTAGTGGGGTGCCTCACAGTCTTAAGGGCTCAATAAATATTAGTCAATATGACTATCATTTTTATCATGGAGTTGTATGCCAGTGTAAAAGAAGTGTTCATATTTGCCAGCTCTAGACTTGGGGGAAAAGGATGAGAGAAGAGAACATAGCAAAATCCTCTTAAGACTCCAGTTCACAAACCCTTTGCTATTACCTTGATCTCAACTGACTGTCACGACAACTCTGTGACATAGGGCAAGGGCTGTCATCTCCACTTCTGATAAGAGAATCTGAAGTTCAGGGCAATTAAGTGACTTAGGCAAACACTTTTCAGTGATAAGTAGCAGAGCAAAACCCCAACCCAGAAGTCTTCCCATGACATCACAACAGAGTACAGGGGCATGCCATACCTCCTCCTGGAATGAATCAATGAGAAACTCAATTGCAAAATGATTCTCAGGTATAGGTGGGAAAGAAAATAAGAGCTAAAAACTATAGGATGGAAGCGTCAGAGACTTGGGCACTACTTCCTGCGTGGGTTTGGGCAGTCAACTCCCCTTTCCTGACCTCTGTCTCTCAATCTCTTCTAGTTCTCAAATCCTAGGAGGAGGCAATAGGGTAGAGTCAGGGTAGAGTCAGAGGCCACTCTTCAGCTGTGATTTAATGTCCTGAGCCTCAGTTTCCTTACCTGTCCAATAAAGATGGTAACACCCCACAGGCTTCCTTGGAGGATGAGGGGTAACATGTACATGAAAGGGCTTCATAAGCAGCACTGATATTAAAAAGGATGAAGCAAAATATGATGGCAGATTGGAAAAAAGAACCGGAAGGAAATGGTCCAAGATAAAAATGCATTAATATTAACCAACAGGTTCCTTTAGAACAACAAAGCAATGAAACAATAATTTTAGAGAAAGAAAACCCTGCCTAGGAAAAGCCTGCCAGAGGGAGCGGAAATGAAGGCACAACCAAGTGGCCCTTGGCTTACCTATCTGGAAAATAACAAGATGAAAAAGATTCTTTGTAAACCAATATTTGTAAAAGCCCCACTGGGCTTTCTGCCTGCACAGACTGCCTATTATCTTGGCAAAGGATGAAAACAAGTGAATTCTTATTTAAAACGAGTATGAAGCAAATTCAGGTAAATGTTATCGGCATCATCATGAGCTGCCATTCACTGAATACCTACTATGTGCTGGGCACTGAGCCAGGAACTGTGCGTAGATACTTTATTTGACAAAAAAAAAATTTAGCACTCTCACAAGGCAGGCATAATAGTCAATCATTCATATATTCATAAATATCCACGTTTCTTTGTTCAACAGATATTTCTTGAGAATCCATTGTGTGCAGGTATGGTACTGTCTGGTACAGACACAAGGATAAACAAGGTCTAGTCCTTTTCTGTAAGACAAGTCATTTCTGACTTGTTGAGATTATTCTTTATTTAAGAATTCCTGGGGGTCTGCTCTATGAATTACAGGATGTTTAGCAACATCCCTGGCCTCCACCCACTCAGATGCCAGTAGTACCCTAGTTTGATACTGAAAAATGTCTCCAGACCTTGCCAAATGTCCCTGGGGGTGGGGAGGGATATGGGGATGGGGTTGCTCCTGATTGAGGACTGCTGACTTAGATCTTAATCTCCACATCTTTTAAGATGAAGAGAGTGAATCTCAGAGAGGCTAAATCCAAGGTTGCAATCAAGTATGGGATTCTGCCATATGAAGCAGAAACCAGAGCTGACCTTTGAAGTTGATAAGGTTTTATTTCTGCATGTTGAGTTCCAGGAGATGGGAGTCCCCAGGCCATAGCCCTGGGATTCTGTCTCATTTACTATCAATGCATCTCCACCCTTCAAGTCTACCTTTGGATTCTTTTTTTCTCTCCAAATCTGCCAAATCTTAACCATCATAAACATTTAATTATTGAAAGTTGAAGGAAACTCTAGCTAACCCACATTCTGAACCCAAGACATCCCTGCATATTGCTATGAATGTGAGTCAATTTTCCAGTGAGCTCCTGGATTGACTATGGAGCACAGTTCATGTTTTGCCTCCTTAAACAGTAAGTCAGTGAGGGTGTACAGAAACTCTTAGAGGGAAGAGAACTGGGATTATTACATTCCCAAAATATCTTGGAATTTTTAAACTTCAAAGTTGTATTTCAGTTCCAAGAGTAGCCTAACCTTTACAAAGGTTACTTTGCAAATATATGCAAGATAAAGAATTCCCTGGGAGAATGTCCACCAGGATCCTAAGCCTACATTTATGTTTAATTTATAATCACCCTGAAAAAAATGGGTTCCTCTTTCAAGGAGCTCACATTACCCTTGGTCTGACATTGTGCAAAGGAATGACAGGTGCAATTTACGTGAATAATCACCACAATCAGCCACACTTAAGAACAAACTAGAGACATGCTCTTCAGGGGGAGAAACTGCTGCATCACACAGTCAACTACTGCTCCCCCAAATGGTGCCCAGGCCACTGGCTGCTATTGATCAAATGCGGAGGACACAGGAGAAGTAATACGGTTGACTACTGTGATTCAAGTACTCTGGCCTGGGAGACCTGAGTTCTAGTCCCAATATTGCCATTAACTCATTGTATGGTCTGGAAGACTTTTTCTTCACTGGGCCTCAGTTTCCCCATTTTCAAAATTAGGTCATTGGTCTAGATGGAATAAAGGCTCCTCTTTATTCTCTTCCTAAAGCAAGAGGAATAAAGGATTCGTCTTTGGAGATGATGTCATTGGCAGCAGTGATATCTCACAGTAGGCATTTCATGAATGAATGAATCAACAAATGAGTGGAGTTTTCCTGCAACTGCAATGCTGAGCTGCCTCTGCCATCTTATTTAATTCAAAACCAAGGATACCTTATTGTGGGGAATAAATGATGTATAGGTTTATGAAAACCATGCTATGGACCAGGGATTGGTAAGATAGCAAAGGGCCAGACAGTAAATGTGCTAGGCTTTGCAGGTCTTATGATCCTGTCACAGCTACTCAATTCTGCAATTGTGGCAGGAAAGCAGTCACAGAAAATAAGTACATGAATGGGTGTGGCTATGATCCAGTAAAACAAAAATAGGAGGCAGGCTGGATTTGGCCGTGGGCTGCAGTCGGCTGGCTCCTGGTATGGCTTGAAACATCTGACCTGACATATGTTCTCTCCATCTTGATCAGTCCCTGGTGCTCAGGGCCTGGAGAGCAGCACAGCAGCTTCCCAAGATATCTGCAATAATTACAGCCCCATCGCTCCCTCAGCTCATCTCCTATGGTTGGAGCCTACAAAAATCTCTCTGCAAGAACCTCCTTTTCAGCTCAGGAACAAGTATCTCCAAGATTATTGGCATCAAAAGCCACACTTTCTCCATGCATTAGGCTGGGGCCTCAAGAGCTGGGAAATCAGAAGGAAGAAATGGTTGGAAATAGAGCACCTGTGCACAGGAACTTGGCCCACCACTGTCACTTGCTCGTCACTGGGAAATCAAATCCAAGTGTTAAGTGTTACGAAGCCTAATTATTACAAGCAGCAGTCGGAGGTGGCGTTCGGCATTCCCCCTCCACCGGAACACCTTTCCATCTCACACATGAGCACGGTTTGGATTCTAACAGGACTATGAAGGAATAATTTGATCGTGAGGTCATCGCACAGCGCTCCAGAGCTCAACTGACCTTTTGAAGTCTGCTCAGGGAACCTCATTATGTTACATTTTGGAGTCGATCCCTTCTCTGATTTTTTTCCAAGTCTTTTTGCCCTTTCATTCCTTTGATGGTTAGATTTTTGCTTGATAGAGAGGCACAGGCTGTGGGGAGGGAGAGCCATGGAAGGAACCAGGAGGAAAGACTTGATTATTAAGTGAATGATGCACTCTAGGGGCCTTGGCCTGCTACTCCTTGGGCTTGGCTTGCTGGCTAGGATGTCTTTAAGGAGCTGTAATTCTCCAGAAGGCAAGACTCCCATTGGTTACCAACACAATTTGGAATGAATTGATGCAACCCTCAAGTCGCAAGCAGGAGCCCTTGCCAAAGCAAGCACAGTTTCCCTTCTTGTAAAGCAGTAATTGGGAGTAACTTCTAGGAAAAGGAAGCTGATCCTTCCCCATGACAAGCCACCCCTCCCTTGCCCCTGAACATTAATGTGTTTGCTCAGCCCACTGTCTGCCCCTGATGTACATTTGTGTCCTTGCTGCCATTTTTCATACTAATGACTCCTGACTTCCTGCTAGCAGAATGTCAGAGCACAGAGAAGTCCCCAAAGATTCCTGGTTCCCTTTTAAAGGATGATGTAGGGTGACCTGGCGTATAACCACATGCACAAATCACAGATACTCACGATCTCAACAGGAAAGGAGGTCATTCTCCCTCTGATTTCAACCTGCTGATGGGAACCCCCAGCCAGGCCCAGGATTTCAGCTCAGCAATAGAAACGAATTCCCCTGCCTGGCTGCCTTTGTCAAATGGTTTGCCCTTCCCTTGGCCACCACTGGCAATGACAGGACACAATCCTCCTCTTCTCTCCTTCCCACCTCAACATATTTGAAGAGTTTTAAGGCACAAAGCAAACCTAGTGAAGGGGCTCATCTCACTTGCTTGAATGAAAGCCTTGGCAGTTTCGCACTCATTAATCATGGCTGTAAAAAGACTGGCAAATAAAACTCAAGGAACTGTCCTCAGCTTCAGCCTTCCGTGCTGATATTCCAGATCCAAGGCTGTTTTATACCAAGACTACGCAAGTAGGGCTACACAAGATCTTTGGCTTGAGCTACATCATCCTTTTCATAGGATTTCCGGATCTCCTTGGTGGCCATAAAGATATCAAGGGCCATTTCAAAGTAACTCTGACTAGGAGAATTCCCTGCGTGAATGGGAAGACCATAGAGCTGACTTCTAGTCCAGGCTAGACCTGCATCCCTGTCCCAGCTTTAACATGAACACAGAGGGTGACCTGGGTTGAGCTGCTCAGCGTTTCACTGCCTTGACCAGAGCAACCCAGCTATATAGGTCTCTTCCTCTGAATCTAAGGACCGACACAATATGATTGCTTTCATTTTATAATTACAAACATCACCAGCAACAGGGACTAAGCTGGGGCTTATCATGGGGTACAAAGCTCAGTGAGATTCATCCCTGCCCTCAAACAAACAAGCAAACAAACCTCTATGTCCAGTGGTATCTCAGGTATGTAATAATGATGATGATACTTTTTGAGCATGAACCGGGTGTCAAGTATAGTTTCTAAGGCTGTTTACATATATTAACGCCCTCAATTCTCCCCAAGTCCCTTTTCAATACATACTCTTTTTATTCTCATTTAGAGATGAGAACACAGAGGACTGAACAGGTCAGGACCACTGTTCAGGGCCACAAAGGTATTAAGTGGTACAGCCAGGACCAAACCCAGCCTGGCCACTGGGCCCTAGTATGCTGCACTCCCATCTCATGGACATAAAGGTACTATCAGCCTCCTTCTTTACTTGTGCTGTGTTCTCAGTTAATCAATTCACTTTTACATTTATTCCAAAATATTTTAATGAACTCTTGGTAGAGCCTGACCCAAGGCTGGGTGCTGGGATGATAGCAGCAACTGAGAAAGACAAGGTCCCTGGCTCTCACAGGGCTTTCAGTGGAACAGGAAAAAAACAAACAAACAAAAACTGCCTAAAACCCTTCTTCTCTGGTGAGGACCTTGGCCCCTAGAATCCTGGAGCATGAGTCAGAAAATGTCTTCCTAGCTGTCAGGACTGGCTAACCTGCAAAGACAGGGTCAACATTGGAAGGACGACAGGGTAAGGCCTCATTTTACCAAAATATGCTTCTCACCTAAGGGATTTTCACAGGGTTAGCAAATCCTGTGTCCGTCAGGGGACAGAGTGAGATCTGGCAGGAGTGTCACAGATGGGAGCGGCCAGGCTGTGGCAGAGGCCTCCTGGCAACAGAGGCTGAGTCCAAGAATGGCTCAGGGTGCTTGGGTGAGAGACGGGGCAGAGGGAGAAGAACATGACTAACCATTCTAACCAGGGCCCATGACTGTTCAAAGGTTCCCTCATCTCCCTCTGTGTCCTGAATGATACTGACAATATTCACATGAATCACCTTAGGAACCACCGTTTGTGCATGCCCTGTACCAGGCTTGATACTAAGCACACAGCATGTCTTTTTGCATTTAATCCACACTACCTCCCTGTAAAGGGAGTGATCATAGTTCCATCCAAACCCCGATTCCACTCCCTCAGACAAAAGGAGCAAAGAAGCCAAAGAGTAGAAGATTACCAAGAAGAGAGGAGGTGAGAAAGGAAGGTGGTGGGGTGAGGGCAGTGGGTAGGAGACCCAGAGGCAGCTCAGGCCACTGGGGCTAGTGTGGAGAGATCAGGATGCCAGCAAACCAAACAGCAACACATGTGTGCTGCTCCTGGGGAGATGCTTCCGTGGGAGTCCCAGACCCGCTCCTTGCTCTCCTGACTCTCACGTGCCCACACTTCACCCGGGACAGCTCTTCATTTTCTCCCTTCCAGATGCTGAGGTTCCTTATAACATTTCCTTTGAATTCAAGATTTCATATTATTTTGATGATGCAGAGACAGTGAAGCCCAGCGAGGGGCAGGTCACCCAGGGAGTGAGTGATGGCGTGGCGAGCTGGATAAGAATGCAGCCCCTACAATCGGACAGGTCAGGATGGTATCCCAGCTCGGCCACTTACTGGCCATGTGCCTTGGGCAAGCGACATCCTCTCTGAAAGCCCAGCTTCTTCCTCAGGAGAAGAATAACAGGAACTCCACACTGGATGGATGTGAAGATGTGATGAGATCCTGTACTGAAGAACTTAGCACAGTGGGGTGCAGTGGCTCATGGCCATAATGCCAGCACTTTGTAAGGCCGAGGTAGGAGGATTGCTTGAGTCCAGGAGTTCAAGACCAGCCTGAGCAACATAACAAGACCTCATCTTAACAAAAAAAAATAAAAATAAATTAGCCTTAGCCAGGCGTGGTGGCACACGCCTGTGGTCCCAGGTACTTGGGAGGCTGAGACGGGAGGACTGCTGCAATCATACCAATGTACTCTAACCTGGATGAGTACAGAGTGAGACCCTGTCAAAAAAAAAAAAAAAAAAAAGGCCAGGCTTGGTGGCTCCCGCCTATAATCCCAGCACTTTAGGAGGCCAAGATGGGTGGATCACTTGAGCCCAGGAGTCTCGGAACAGCCTGGGCAACATGACGAAAGCCTGCCTCTACAAAAAAATTACAAAACTTAACAGCATGTAGTAGCACACGCCTGTAGTCCCAGCTACTTGGGAGGCTGAGGTGGGAGGATCAATCGAGCCTGGGAAGTCGAGGCTGCAGTGAGCTGAGATTGCGTCACTGCACTCCAGCCTGGGCAACAGACCTCGTGTTAAAAAAAGAGAAGAACCTAGTACAGGACCTGGTGCAAAGTAATAGCTCAATAAATAGTAGTGAGTATTATTTTCAGTCCTATTCAAATTCTTCCCTTTTCTTGGAGTCAAGCTGCAATCTGAAGGAGCACAAGGTGATGACAGGAGGTTCCCCAGGCATTTCAAAACCAGGACCCAAACAGAACAGTGATGGTCCCCATGGTTTTGAGAGGAAATGGCTAAGCATCATGGTCAATGGAAGACATAACGCTGAAGAGGCAGCATCTGCACAAAGAATCCAGTGGCTGAAATCTAGCAGCTGAAACAGCCAGGGACACATGTCACTCGACCATCAACCATCGGTCACTGTGGCCATTTCCACCAGGGTTCCTGCTGTGGCCGTGACTCATCCCAGGTGTATCCAGGATGTAGTATTTCATTGCGTGTGAGTTCAGTATGTTATTTCAGTGGCTCGGAGCTTCATTTCCCAACCAGCTTTCCAAGTGGGGCTGAAACATGTTCCCCTTCATCCTGCCTGACTTGTAATTTCATCAGCTCCTCTTCTAAGTGACAGGAGAAATATCCTCTGGAATATTGGAAAGCAGGAAACTACTGTACAAAAATAAATGGGTACCTTAAGCCAACTCGCTGGAATTCCACTGCATGACTGCCTTCCAAATTCAACTAAGGCCCACAGCATGTGCGAGTGCCAGGAGGTCCAGGAATATTATTTTTAAAGAGAAAGGCTGTGGGTGGGGTTGGGGGAGAGAAGGTGGAAGTCTATTCTAAGCCACAATTGAGGGGTGTTGCCAGAGCAAAAGATTCATACCCAGGAGACAAATGTTTGGAGAAACCGAGGTTCTGATGACTGGTGTGAGCCACCAGCAGCAGATAACAGTGGAAAAGGTGGGACTAAAATAGAGGTAAGGCTCACACCCATGAATGGGGCTGTCTGTACCCTCTTCCTAAAGCATGACCTGTGAAAGGGGCTAGAACCATCTCCCCCATCCCATGTGGACCTTCTTCCATTCCTCATATGAAAACAATACATGCTGGGCGTGGTCGCCTATTATCCCAGCACTTTGGGAGGCCAAGGTGGGCGGATCTCCTGAAGTCAGGAGTTTAAGACCAGCCTGGCCAACATGGCAAAATTCCGTCTCTACTAAAAATACAAAAATTAGCCGGGCATGGTGGTGGGTGCCTGTAATCCCAGCTACTCAGGAGGCTGAGACACGGAGGGAGAATTGCTTGAACCTGGGAGGCGGAGGTTGCAGCGAGCCGAGATCACACCATTGCACTCCAGCCTGGGCAACAAGAGCAAAATTCCATTTAAAAAAACAAAACAGCAACAAAAAAACAATAGTTTTAAGTCTCAAATTCTAATCCCATTGTCTCTGATGTGCCCAGAGTAAACTTTCTAAAACATAAAAATTGGCATAAGTCCCTTTGGTAGCTCCTCATTGTTCTAAGGAAATACCCACAAGACCAAGTCACCTCCTTGAGCTTCTTCCATCTGCCCAGCTGCCTCCACTCTCTGATTTAGTTTTCTCCTGTCCTCCTTCAATGGACAAACTCAAACTCACTGTTCAGACCTCAGGTTAGACAATACTGCCTCTGGGAAGCCCTCCCTGAGCCCTGGTCTGAGTTAGATGATTGTTGCCCTTGCTTCCAAGGCCCCGTACCTCCCCGACCCTGAGACTTCCCAGACATAGCTGTGCGGTCCTCCCAGCTGGGCTGTGAGCTCCATAAAGACAGGGATCCTGCCTACTCAGTCTGCCACTGTGGCCCTAGCACTGTGCCCAATACAGAGTATGTGCCCAATAAGCACATATTGTATTGATTGGCTGAGCTGACTTGATGCAGGGCCTGGAGTAAGGTCTTACAGGATCCAAGTTCGTTAGTCTCTGTCGAAGGAGTTGAAGTCATAAATTGAGAAATCGTGAAACATAAAAATTGAAACTTATTTAAAGAGTTTCGTAGTAATAAGCTGAACTTCCTGGCCCCTGCTAAGGGGCTACACTAAACAAATGGGTGTGGGAAATAACTGAAGGGTAGGAGCCCCTACCATCTTACTCAGATATCAAGACAACCTACCAGAAGTGGGGCAAACCCTAGATCACTCTCAGAATGCTGATGGCCTCCCAGCCCCCTCGGCCCCGTGCCTCAACCCTGTCCTACAGGAAGGGACTGTGAAACTTCAAGCTTTTGCCTTGAAATTAGAGGCATCTAAACCTGTTGCCTAAGAACTTTTGCCACATATAATTATTGACCTGAGACATCAGTCACATTAAAAAATTCAATGCTGACAGAGGGCAAAAGAAAAGCGTCTAGAATATCAAAAGGTAAAGGGTCCAGATTAAAAAGAGAGATGCAAGGAGGGCTTTTCCCAAGTCACAGCCTTTAATTGACTCCAGTTTCTGCCGAACACCTTGGCATCCTTTGTCAGCATGCTGGGAGGCCGCATGGGCTCCACTGACACCCATAACTCACTGCAGACCGGCAGCGCTGGCCAGTCACATTTCCCCAAGAAGTCTCCCCTCACAGCCATGCTGGGTGCCACAAGCAATCAATGTCTGCAAAAGACAAGTTTGCTGAAAGAACAGTCTTGGAAGCCAGGATAGGTTTGGAGCATAGAGGTGGAAGACAATGGTTTCCCCCCCTGAAGTGACAGACTCCAGAAAAGCATCTAGAATATCAAAGGGTGAGATACCAGGCCTGAGACTTAACAAAGTCTGGGCCAAAGGGAGGCTGGCTGGTGTTTTTCATTCAAAGGTCAGTTGAGTAAATGTTATAGTCAGCTAGTTCATTTCTTTGGGTCCTAGCTTACCTATCTGTGAAGTGATTCTAGAAAAATGATCGGTGTCTCTGCTCCCCGACTCACACCTTAGAGCAGAGGCATACTTTTAAATTAAAAAGCTCCCCCTGCTTACAAAGGCTGCATACTCTGGGTCAACCTCTAGTTTAGAACAAATGCAGCTTTGCACTCTTTCAGATATAAAGAAATCATAAGCTGCCTTGGAAGGAAATTAAAAAGACAAACCAGGGTAATCCCTGTAGAAAGCCTTAGAAACCAAAGTCCTGCTTATTCTGCATGGAGGACACAGGCCATGAGGACACATTTCAACATCTTTCCCTTTTGAAAAAAGTTTCATTAGCATCTTAGTTTTCTGCAAAGAAGTCCAAAAATGGACCAAAGGGCTTCTGAACCACAAATGAAGGCTGTGCCTGTTACTCTATTAGAACACTGCATCCCCTTCCCCCAATTGCGGACGAGCCCACCACCCTCCAATTGTCTCTCTGGTAGGTGTGTGGGAGGCGGTGGGGAGGAGATACTCTGTATGATCAGCATGTCAAATCCTCTGAGGTCATTTAGGATAAAACTGGTATCAAAAGGAATGTCAAGCTGAGAAATCTAAATAATTAAAATCTGTTAGTAGCTATAGACCATCATCTCTTCCTCTTTGGGGTTTTTGTCCCTGGCCTTTTCTTTTTATCTGAATTTTGCGTCAACCCGTGAGATTTTGCTGGGCAAAACCAGCTTTCCTCCAGTTGCTGGGCTGTGCTTACTAAATGTGGATGAATGTCAATGTCACCCATCTCATTAATAATTGATTTCCAGCCCTGTCTCTATTTGCAGAGCAGAAGCCACTTACAGAGTCTATTATTCCAATTCTGTGTGTGGGTCACAGGGCCAAAGAGGTTCCACCAGGGGTAACCTTTGTTGACAGCAATCACCATGACAACACCACACATCTCCAGCCTCAACTTGGATGCTGAGAAGGTGCCGAGTCCTGTCCCACACTGGGGACTGGGATGGAGTTTGCTGTGCTAAATGGCTATGTGAGCAAAGCTGCTGGCAAAACGGGATTTTTCCGTTTTAATTTTTAGTCTTTGTCAAACAGCATTGCGTGCTTTCACGAACGCTTTTGGAAACCACCATGGAAAAGGGCATTTTTGGATTCACAAAACAAAACCCTGTTTTTCTTTCTGTCTCCTCAGGCAAAAAATAAAGACAAGGTAAATCCCTCTCTGGCTGCTTTTAGGTCATTTTAAGTCAATGAAACCTATATAATCCCGGAATAACCGATTGTTTCTTTTCCACCCGACCAAAGACTGTGAGCTTAGACGGGAAGAATTACTGTTTTGCTTTTAACCGCCTATTAATATTTTGTCCTACCAGCCACCCTTCCTCTATCCCTCTACCCCTTCTTTGAAGATTCCCCCCACTAAATTAATGTTTAACAATTAAATGAAGCCAACGGAGAGTTTTGAAAGATCCACACAATTGCAGATGGGGTGGGCGTACAGAGCCTTTAATTTAAGTGGGAAATGTTTCCCAAATTATGGCCTGAGACCTCACAGCTAATTACATAATTTTCTGCATCTGAAAAAACATAAGCCGAGAAAATACAAACAGAATCACACTGATAATAAGAGAGAAAAACCTGGAAGTGGGTCCATCCATTATTTTAGAAAACAGAGCTACTAAGAATGAAAGAAGCACAATGTTATAGTATATTAACGAAGAGTGCATAAAAGCCCAATGCTGGAACTTCACATGGTTTCAGAGATCGTCTGCCCCATGTTCATCAGGTTGAGGCAGGACACTGAACTGAACAAATCCACTGTGGTCAAATACATCTGAGAAAATAGCATATATTTTATCCATGCTTGGAGATTTTCTAAGACATATTTTCTTTTCTTTTCTTCTTTCTCTCTCTCTCTCTCTCTTTCTTTTTCTTTTTTTTCTTTGACGGAGTCTTGCTCTGTCACCCAGACTGGAGTGCAGTGGTGCAATCTCAGCTCACTGCAAGCTGCACCTCCCAGGTTCATGCCATTCTCCTGCCTCAGCCTCCTGAGCAGTTGGGACTACAGGCGCCCGCCACCATGCCCGGCTAATTTGTTTTTTTGTATTTTTAGTAGAGATGGGGTTTTGCCATGTTAGCCAGGATGGTCTTGATTTCCTGACCTTGTGATCTGCCCGCCTCAGCCTCCCAAAATGCTGGGATTACAGGCGTGAGCCACCGTGCCCTACCCTGAGACATATTTTCACACTGAAAGCTCTATGTCCTGCAATAAAAACAATATATTTAATGTTGTTTAGCCCAGAATTGGCCAAATGTTTGTGATTATAGATTTTTTGAAAGAATACTTATTTCAGTAATGTTTATTAAAATAATAAAAATATTTTAAAATCCCCTGTGGGGATTTTTTTTTTTTTTTTTTGTAAACTTTTTACAGTTCTATGGAACCAGTGTTTATCAGAATATATTTAGGAAATGCCGACTGGATCCCATGCCTTATAAACAAAGATACTGAGGCCTAGAGAGGAAAGGATTTGTTCAGGATCCCAAGGGCAATTTAGGGAGTTCTTGGGAGATAAGGATCCTGGATCGCTGCATTTCCAGGCTAATGCCTGTGGATTAAACCTCATTTATGCCCTACCTGAGGCTATATCCTACCTGAGAGGTGACAATACAGACTAGATGCTCTTTAAGATCAGGATAAGTCAATGTGCCATTCTGTGACATCTTTAAAAGACTGTGATTTTTAAGGGAGAAAACAGAATGCACTTGGGGAATTGGGGAGCAAGTTCATCAGAATAGGTGCCCACTGAGGATTCACATAGATCATTTCACACCTTACTCTTCTACTTTGGGCAACAACTTGTTGCGGTGAGAATGTTCCAGACTGAGAACTAGGGGACTAAGCCAGTATTATTTAAGGCTGGCTCTGCAAAGTATGGATGCTGAGATGGCTAGGGAATAGAGGTAAGAAATGGTCTATGCTCATTTGGGAGAAGAAAATCCAAGATTTAATGAAACTCAGCCACTGAGTTGCTGTCTGAGCTCAGCATGGTGCCTTCTTGTCCAGGATCTTAGTCTCCCCATCTGTAAAACGAGGAAGGTGAACCAGAGTATTTTGGAGGTCCCTCCCAGCTTTAACATTCTTTATCCCAGTCTCCTGGGAGTGACACTCAAAGCCACATTCACACAATGACTGTACCATGAATAGCTGCTTTTAAAGTCAAAATTCTCTTCTCTGGGAAAGAAATGTCTTTGTTCCTTTCAAGAGCAAGGTCAGTTCGGACCGGCACCCCACGGACCAAATGCTTATGCAAAGCTTATGCCATTTCTGGGAGGCACCTAGGGCAGTCCTGGAAGGGTTGCCTGTTCCTTACTTCCCAGGCACTGCAAGACCCTCAGATAACAGCTTCTCTTATTATAGTCTGGCTCCCACTCCCTATGAAGAAAGTGAGAGGTGCAGATGTGCAGGAGCCAACAAATATACATATAAACATCAAAGTTTTCTTTGGAAGGGAATTTCAGAAACTCAAGAAAAGTCAGATCCAAACTTTGGGTTCAGCTCAGGTCTTCCTCCTTAACAAAAGCCCCATTCCTGAAATGCTATCTGAGAAAAAACAATTTCATTCAGGACATCAAGCCGTGAAGTCATCAAGTCTTGAAAAACATCAACCTCCCAGACCACCATCTGTTATGCAAGCTACATGCAATGTACAAGGTTGCTAATTATTTTGGCCAGAACTTCAAATTCCATGCTTTTAAAAATTAAGATGACAAACAACTTACTTTTACGAAGACGCTGAAACAGCCACAAAAACCGTCTGGCTCCCCTTTAGGTCCCAGAAAAGCCACAGCTTTGATGAAAGGCCTTAGATTGTCAAATCACGCCATTGGTGCTCGCTGGGGTTTGGACCCCGTAGCCTACATGACAAGAGCCCTGGTTGTATGGTTGACTTTCCATTGTAAATAAAAGCCATTGGCTTTCCATTGCAAATACATGCTAGGAATGGTCATTCCATTCTTGGCTCTTATCTGGCTTGTGCATCTGACTATCTCTGGTAGGGAAAGTTCATGGGAGGGTTTAACAATTCATCAAGAGCAGCTTTCACAATCTTTATGTTGTCTTCTCCAACATAAAAATTGGCCATTCCTAAGCACATACTATACACAGAATCCAAAAATTGTGAGGCTAAGTGTCTACACAAAATGGATTGTCTAGAAAGCCAGACAAGGACTGTCATGAGACTCCAGATAGTAATCCAAGCAGGAATGTTTTGCCCTGGTTAGTTTTGCAAATGTTGAATATAGACAAGTCAATGTGTTAATATGCCAAGTCAATGTTTTTTGAACCAATTCATCCAAAATCATACTAAGGCAAGTTGCTAGACTTGAAAGAGTCTTAAGAATTTTCACAATTTTTGCCAAACTACCCCTTACTGAGCATTTTCCAAGCACTGTGAAAAGCAATGACATAGAGCATCTTTAATCTTCACAGTAATTCTGCAGAGTTGATGTTTTAAACCCATTTTACTGTTGAGAAAATTGAGACAGAAAATCTAAGAATCTATCTAAGATCACAGGATTTATAGAGGATGAAGCCAGGAACCAACCAAATCTACACAAATAAGTTCTTTTCCCTATATCCTACAGAAGAGGTCAGTTCTTTTTCTTTTCAGTACAGCTATGGTGGAGGTCACCACTCCCTTGTGCCACGTTAATCCCCCAATGCTGAGGTCATTGAAGACTGTATCAAAAATGGGAACATTGCCCAAGATGGTAAATACATCTCATCTAGAATGTTATTAAGACAGGCTTGCCCTGGCTGCCTGGAGAACCATACTCACTGTGGCTCTGTGAAAAGAGCACAGAAGCTATTGGTTAAGCCAGCCTTGGGACTGGAGAGTAGTGGCATCTGTATTATAGATTTCTGACTCTGAACTATGGATATTAATACTGTCAGGACTAAAACTCATCTCTCTCTCTCTTTCTCATGCTTTGAAAAAGCAACACGTTGACTCCGTAACTCATGGCACCAAACTTGACTTCCCCCAAAACTTACTCTGGCAGTGAAATATCTAAGAACAGAAAAAAGGAATATGAAAAGATGGGACAGATCTTTCATGAAAAAATGAAGAGCTTTCAGTGTCTTTCAAATTATTTCCTCTTTCTCCCCTTCTCATTGACTGCAGCTCTGGGTCACCTTTTTCATCCAAATTTTTGTCTACTTCAAGGTTACCCACAGCTTCCCTAACAGCAGATTAGTTACCTCTTGACTAAAGGACAAAAGGAATAGTCAAAACTTTGCTAAGCCTTCTAATGGATTCCATAGTGGCCAATACTTGTCTTCCTTCTGCTTTCTATTTCCACCCAGAAAGTTTCAGGTCTTCCTAAAACAACCACTCTCAGCTTCTACCCCTTAGAGAAGGGAATCCTCTGCAGGGATTCCTCCTGGGCTGTTACCACTGGGATGATTTGCTAGGTCCCACATCTGCTCAAAGCCTCCATACCTCTGGTGTTTCACTGCAAGTCCATGAGTCTCCTTTCCCCTGGCCTGCCTTCCTGCCTTCCTGCCTTCCTGCACCCGCTGTGTTTAATCTGTCCTTCCATCTATCCCTGAACTCCATCAGACCTCGTCTCTGGGGCAGTGGAGGAGTAAGGCTGAAACAACAGGGGCTGTGGAGGAGCTGTCTCAGAGGGGGGTGGCAGCAAAAGGCTGTCCACGTGTAAGCAGTCAAATATCTGCACTTGGAGGGAGAGCGACAGGGAGACAGGGTTACATCAGCCAGTAACATCGAGGGCCAGAGCTTAGACTAATAGTAAGAAATAAAAAATGGAAATGTTTCGGCCGGACATCAAGAAAAACATCCCGATGAAAAAGGAAGCCTCCCACGTGGGGGATGTTCTCATAAAGATGAGTGAGTGGCCAGGTCACTGCAGCACTCTCCCCAGCCTGATTCCAGTGCGGTCACAAATGAGGCCTGGTGGCCTCAGGCGGGTTGGAGGTTGGCCTCCCTCCAGTTTCCCTTCCCTTGGAGAAGACCACAGAGGAGGGTCATGCAGATGACGTGGTGTGTGGTCACCTTCACCCTGTAAGTCTCTCTTAGTTGTAAGAATGAAGGAGGCACTTAAGCTAAATCAAGAGAACGGGAGCTTGGCTGGGGAAGGATTCACCCAGTCCATAGGATCTGGAGGAGTGTCAGGAGCTGGGGCAGCATGGATCTCCTCGTTCCTGCTGTGCTGGCTCTGTGTGCCATTTGCTTCTCTCTAAGTCCCTCTTCTCTGGTTCCTCGGAACTACAGCTTGCATGTCATGGCTACCCTGGCCACTCTCACACTCTCTCTTGAAGCCTTACCTCTCACCACTAATCAACTCCACCTCCCCACGATCCTCAATTCAGATTCTCAAGAACAAGAACCTGCCTGGCCTATTTCATCCGTTCAGGGAGGCTGATTCACAGGAGGCCATCCAGATGATGAGGTGGCTGCTGTTGGTCCCAGTGCTCAGCCCTCATCCAATCAGCCATGGCTGGGGCAGGGCAGCGTGGCACTAAAAAAGGCTGCCCAGGCAGGAGAGGCTACCAATGGGGACGAGAGTGATGTGGGGCTTTAGATACCTCTGGGCCTGTCTGGGACGCTCCCCATTCCCCTCTGCAAGCACGTAAGTCTAGGCCTACAAGCTTCAGGTCTCAGCCTCCCAATTAGAGTTATATTCCTCCTTGAGCTCCAGGGCCCTGCTGCTTGGGTTGGGCAAGTGCTCAACAGACAGAAAAGGGCTGTCCTCCCACTCACACATGTGGCCCAGTGGTGGGCTACTGGGTTTATTAGGCCTCAACAACAGCTTTTTATTAGTGACTGATGTGCCATTTGGCCTCCATTCCTTACCTCCCACCCCTAGCTCTATCATATCCACCCTTTGTCTCTGGCTGGGAAGAGGCCAAATCCTTCTCCACCTAAGAAATTCTCCACCTCCCCCACCCCATATCAATGGGGGAAGGTGAAGGGGCAGTCCTTCTAGGAATTGTCCCCTGGGGCATTATTTGTTTTCCTCTCACTTACCAGAGTCACTTAGGATAAATCTGAATTCTGAGTTGTTTGCCAAATGCTCCTTGCTGGATACTCCTTGGATTCCTTGAAGAATTCAGCATAATATCAAACAGCTTAAAGTCAAGAAACCCCTTCTGAGACCCTTACCAAGGGAGGCAGGGGGAGGGACAAAATACAACAATCACTATCATTCCACACAACAATATACAAATCATCATAGCAATGGATGCTGCCTACTACGTGCCAGACACTGTGCTAGGGCTGTTACCTCATCACATCCTCAAACAACAAAGGAAGAATTACGTCTCACAAAGTGTGAATTCCTTGCCCAAGGGTCTTGTGACCAATGTCAGACAAGAGATTTGACATCCATGTTAATCTTTGCTAACGGTGTCTACTTCTGTGGTTATCATTGTGATGTTTCCATCATGTAATGCAAAATAGCCCCTACTTTCCACATCTATTGAACTGCACCTTCATCTGTATTGTCAGTCATCATTTTTCTGGCTGTATAATCGCTTTCTCCAAAAGACTTCTCTCCCATCGCATCAATCACCAAACCCTGATGCTTTTATTCTTTAGAATATCTCTGGAAACCAGTGCCCATTCTCCATCCTCACTCCACCACGGCCACATCTCTCTTCTAGATTCTTGCCATAGCTTGCTAATAGAACTCCCTGAGTCAACATCCTCCAGCCCATCCATACTCCAAACTCTGAATGGCAACCAGAGAGCTCCTTCTAAGAGGCAAATCCAATTACATGACTCCACTGGGGAGGGATCAAAAGGATGGAGTGGTAAGAAGCAGTCAGCCGCCAGGACACGCAGTGAACACTGATGTCCTACTGCATTTCTGCAGAGCTGCGGAACGTGTGGGCTGCTGTGCATCGGATCAGGTGGGAATGAATGGGATCAGGTGGAATGGATGGGTCACAGGAGTGCCAGGCATCGTAAATGGGAAAGAGTTGAACATCTCAGTAATTGAGGAACAATTTATCCTTTCAGTGAGACTCTTAGGGATAATCTGCTTCCATTGGTGACACTCCAAGAAGCACTCATCAGACCTCTGCCCTCCAGTCAGGAGTTTCTGTGTGTGTCATATGGAGCAGACAGAGTACACAAACACTGCAAAGAACAGGACAGGAGGAGAGTTAAAAGAGGCAAAGAGAAGATGGCCAGCTGTGCTCATAGCTGCTGTGCCAGGGGGTACCCACTGGGCCGGGTCCTCCTGCCAGGGTTGTGAGTTCTTGGGTGTGGTTCAGAGCATGGCTGGGCGTACCCACTGGGCCGGGTCCTCCTGCCAGGGTTGTGAGTTCTTGGGTGTGGTTCAGAGCATGGCTGGGCTGGACAGCTGGCAGCCTCTGCTGCTAAAGGAACCCAAGGGGCAGGGGAACTAGAGAATCCCATTTGGGGGTCTTGGGTCCCGTCACCCTGTTTTTGGTGCCTTCCTTAGAGTCCCTGAGCACACACAGGGTTACTCGGTAATGCTGTGAGAAGTGAATACATGGACGGAAAGGACAGCAGAAAGTGAGGACCCAGTGGTCAGGAGCCAGAGAGCATCATCCTGACCTATGTGGTATGGGATAAGCTAGGAAAAGCTTCAGACTGGGGAGGAGGGTCTGGACATCTGGCTCTGTGGTTAATACAACGAAAAGAAGAATAACGGCAACAGCAGCTACCCAGGAGTCAGGGGCTCTGCTCAGCACTTCCTGGGCCTCTTCATTCCATCCGGCCTCCCTGCTGGTCCTTCACAGACCAGGCTGGCTCCTACCTCCAGGCCTTTGCCTTCCCTATGCCCTCCTCCGGGAACACTGTCCCCTCAGCCCTGGCA
Source organism: Symphalangus syndactylus (assembly GCF_028878055.3). Taxonomy (NCBI): domain Eukaryota; kingdom Metazoa; phylum Chordata; class Mammalia; order Primates; family Hylobatidae; genus Symphalangus; species Symphalangus syndactylus. Next base: position 105,371,955 of record NC_072423.2, on the reverse strand, counting down.
AGACTTTGTTTAAATCATTCCCAGTGAGACCCTCCTTAAGCACCCTATTAACCCTGTTCCATGCTGCACCCCCACCCCTTCTCTGAGATTCATTTTTATTCAAGTGACTGACATCATTTTCTGACATGCAGCCTCATTTCCTTGTTTATCATATTCATTGTCCATCTCCACATTAGAATCCGGGTCCTGTAAGGGCAGGGATTTTGGTCTGTTTTGTTCACTGCTACATCTCCAAGGCCAAGCACAGTGCCAGGCACTAGAAGCTGTTCAATAATGTGTGTTGAATGAATCTTATTTCACCATCACAGTGACACCAATCAAAACGAGGTGTTGAGGCTCCTCCCATTTCATGGATGAGAAAACTGAGGCTCAGTGAGGGTAGGGAACTGTCTATGCACAGACAGCCAGTAAGGAGTGAGGAAGGAAGATGTGTGCAAGCCCAGGCCTCTCTGGTACCCCAGAGCTGTCTCCTCCCCACCCCTAACCCAGCCACTTACAACTTATGTGGGAAGCGAGGAGTTCGGGCTCGATGATTTATTGCCAAGGCTCTCTCCTGAGGTCGGAAGCTCAGTTCAAGTCCATAACCATTTCCTCATAGGAGGTGGAGTCGCAGGTGGTTTGGGGCACTTTCTTTGGAACAGAGTTTAAGTCCCATTTTTCCCACTCAGCCCTGGGACTTTGGGACAACTTCTCAACATCTCTGAGCCTCCCTTTCTATCCTTTGCTGGCTGCAAAACGAGAATGGTAACAGCGTGTCTCTGTAGGGGCGTTAGCAAGACAGCAGGGGATACCTGTAAAGGGCTTCTTACAGTGCCTGGCACACGGCGCCTGTGAGCTGCTGTCTTGGCACTCTGCTGATGCCCAGGACTGTCCTCGACTTGCCCCAGCCCGGCCCACCACCACTGAATCTCCCGGGGTGGGGAAGCACCCCTGGCTCCTTTCATTCTCTGCATCGGCCAGGTCTGGATAGTTCAGCCTCTGGGAGGCGGGGTAGGGCCCAGCGGGCCATGTTTGCAGCCCAGCAAATGTTCCTGGAGCCTTGTTTTTTGTTCTGTTGCTGGGTCATTTGTTTTTATAGCTTATCGTTTCTGCAGGGGGGCTATGAAAGGCTGCCATTGCTCCAATGGACGTTTCCGGTGCGCCTCCATCAAGCCACATTTAATGAAAACCAGTTTAAGGTCTTCTTTCTCATAAAATGTCTCATTGTTGCTCCAGCAGCTCCTCTTTAGAATAATGAAGATGAACGCTTCCTCCGTGGGGTAGCACACAAAACCCCCAGCCGTAGGAGAGCTTTGCTCAGTCCCCAGGAAGTCTCAGAGACCAGGGTAGAAATAAAAAGCTAGTGCAGTTTCCATTAGGGAGGAGGAGAGGTGGCGGCTTAGGAACCCTCGGTGCTGCAAATATAGGGAATGAAGCTTGGGTTCCTCATCCTCTCTGAAGGGATTGTCAAATGAAGGAATTTTGCTGCTGAAGGTGTTTTATAAGCCCCTCAACAAACACTTGAGGTCCAAAGAAGGGAAGCAGCAGACCTAAGGTCACACAGCAGAGTTGGACTAGTTGGGGTAGAGCTGGGGAGACAAGCAGTTTTCCTGGGTCCCCATCCAGACCTCCTTCTGCTCCAGAGGACCCCCATGAGACAGGGCCAGGGGGCCTTCTTTAGGCTGTCAGGTCTAGCCCAGAGTTGAAGATGCCTGATGAGGATCCGGCTGGTCCACAATAGGGGCTGGGGAAGCAGCTGGTGGCCAGTTTCACAGACAGCAGGAGGCCTCCTCCAAATAAAAATCACAAGGATTTTAGATGCATATGTTGAATGCCAGGCTGAAGTGACCTGTGGCCCCCACATTCCAGGGGTTACCAGCTGATGTGAATGCCTACGGGTGAGATCTAGTCCTCCCAAAACATGCCACATGGGCAATGCCCTCCATAGCAGTTGTTTGAAAAGGACCTAGTGCTCGTCTCCCAGAGATACAGTAATTTTTCTCCTTTCAGATTAAATTTAAATAAATCATTTTGGAATTACTCTACTAATTGACTATTTAGTCAGTTGTTACAGGAGATGTAAATAGTGTGGCTTGATCTGGGTGTTTTGCAAATGAGACATGGCCTTTTCCCCTCCAAATGTGCCTACACAGTTACTCTTAATTTGCCCATTCATTGCCCCATGTGCCACACTTGCTCTCACTTAAGTCCCTATCTTCTGGGCTAGAAAACAAGGGCAGGGAAAAACCCCAGCCATATAGACACCTTTCTTGTGAGCCTGACATACGTGTGTCAGCAAGGAGCTGAGCATGGCCAGGGGCTGGGATGGAGAGAAGGCATCCAAATTCTCTGTCTACTCCAGTTCTGGCAATCAAAAGCTGGGTGTCCTTCGATGGGCCACTTGGCTTCTCTGGAACTCAGTTTTTCTACTTTTATAACGTGGGTAGCTTAGGTGAGGGGTCCCAAATGTGCACTCTTCACTTGGGTAGCAGGCCGGCTTCTTAGGAGTAGAAGGCATGGTGGCAAACTGGGAGAGTTCCTGGGTCAACTAAAGAGACAGCCACCACCTCTCCCTCCAGCCAATGTTGTTTTTCAGAAATGGAGATCTCCAGCGGCCAGATCCTTCATTTCTCAAAAGAGAAACCCCAAACCTAGATTTTCATGTGAACTACCAAATTCCTACACCTTGGCAACAAAATCAGATGTGTAAGACACCGTGCTATGCAGGTCAAACAAAATGCATCTGTTGATCTCTAAAGTAACTCCGGTTTTAAAACCCCATGATCCATACTTATTTATTACAGAAAAAGAGTGTGTATTAAACAGAGAACTGAATTTGGCTGCATAAGACAGGAGTTAAGAGTCCTGGATTCACCACTGACTCAAAGAACCTATCATTTCGAGCATCTGATCTGTCTATGAAATGGTGTTTGCAATACCTGTCCTATGGTTACACCAGTAGCCTGTGAGGATGAAATGAGGTCCCTCTTGCAAAAGGCCTCTATGAAGGGTAGAGTACCATGTCCTGGTTATTCTTATTATCCAAAAATTTTTCTCTTCACCACTGGGGACCCTGACGCCTAAACCTGGAACTTAAGCAGCCATCTCCCAGGCAGCTCTCCGAACACAAAATGCCTGAGACAATATGGAAACCAGATGCGGAGCAAATGCCGCCTTACCTTTTTTTTTTTTTTTTTTTCCTGTGCTTTTGTACGTTTTCAAAGCCTTTCCACATTCATGGGCTCTGATATCAATAAACTCACAGCTGCTCTGCAAGGCTTTTATATCAGGTATTATTCTATTCCAGATGAGGAAACTGAGGCTCAGAGCTAAGAATGATTGGGTCAAGGTGCCAGAGAAAGTATGTGGCACAAGATGGAAGCCCTCTGGCCTAGACTGCTGTCTGCTGGCAGTCCTCTCTGGGTGGCTGCCTGCTTGCAAAAGATACACTTTCTAAATATAGGCTTAATGCACACGGCCCTGTCCTCAGCGAGCTTTGCAGCAGCTGAAGCATCCTGGTACATGGTTTTGGTAGTGAGGATGATAAAAACAGCAACAGCAGCTTCTTCTGGTCACCACCACCTCCTTTCTCTCTCTCTCTCTCTGCCCGCCCCCGACACACATGAGAGAGAGAGAGAGAGAGAAAGAGAAAGAGAGAGAAAGAGAGAGAGAGAGAGAGGGGAAATACTATGTTAATAGGACACTTTTCTGTGGCTTCTTACTGCACATTGTCTAGACCGTACTCTTTGACAGGACTTCCCGCCTGGTCTAGCCTGGTCCTGTGCACCTTTGCCCTTTGCAACCTTCCCTGGGCTCATGCTCCCTCCCTCTCTGCTGAACCTTCTTGCAGTAATGCTTGCCTCATTCCCTCCCTCTTCAAGGCCTTTGCACCACCTGTTTCCCCTCAGCTCAAGTGTCACTGCCTCCAGGAAGACTTCCCTGAAGCCTCCATTCTTGGTCATATTCATCTCTCATAAAATCATGGTCCTTTCCTTCAAAGCCCTTATTCTCATTTGTGATTGTATGTTTGGGTGTGTGATTATCTCACTTAGTTCCATCTCTTTCACTGAAATGTAAGCTGCTTGAGGGCAGGGCAATCAGCCCTTTGTATTCAATGTCACGACTCCAGCACCAGGGATGATGTGCAGTAACTATTTGTTGAATCAATGCATAAATGAATATGTGAATTAGGTAACATCTACCTCATGTAATTCTCTCCAAACCCAATGAGATATTATGAATTGTTATTCATAATATGGATTCATAACAATGGATATTATGAATTGTTCCTTATTGCAGGGGATGGGGAGAAGACTGAGAGTCTGAGAAGGTCAGTGGCTTGCCCAAGGTCACACAGCTAGTAAGAGATGGAGGAAGATTTGACTACAGGTCTGCCTGATTTCCAAATTTTCAAACAGATATAATTTAAGAAATACAGGCCGGGCGCAGTGGCTCACGCCTGTAATCCCAGCACTTTGGGAGGCCAAGGCGGGTGGATCATGAGGTCAGGAGATCGAGACCGTCCTGGCTAACATGGTGAAAACCCGTCTCTACTAAAAATACAAAAAATTAGCCAGGCGTGGTGGCGGGCGCCTGTAGTCCCAGCTACTCAGGAGGCTGAGGCAGGGGAATGGCATGAACCTGGGAGGCAGGGCTTGTAGTGAGCTGAGATCACGCCACTGCACTCCAGCCTGGGCGACAAAGCGAGACTCCATCTCAAAAAAAAAAAAAAAAAGAAATAACATGATGAGCCTCTATGTTAGTCATGGTTCTCCAGAGAAACAGAACCAACAGTATGTGTGTGTGTGTATATATATATATATATACACACACATACATATATACACACATATAGATACACATGAATATATACACACATATATACACACACACATATATATATTATGGAGAGAGAGAGAGAGATTTATTTTAAGAAATTGGTGGCTGGGCACGGTGGCTCATGCCTGTAATCCCAACACTTTGGAAGGCAGAGGCGGGTGGATCACCTGAGGTCAGGAGTTCGAGACCAGCCTGGTTAACATGGTGAAACCACGTCTCTACTGAAAATATAAAAACTAGCCAGGTGTGGTGGCGGGTGCCTGTAATCCCAGCTACTCGGGAGGCTAAGCCAGGAGAATTGGTTGAACCCAGAAGATGGAGGTTGCAGTGAGCTGACACGGTGCCACTGCACTCCAGCCTTGGAGACAGAGTGAGACTCCGTCTCAAAAAAAAAAAACAAAAAAACAAAAAAAGAAATTGGCTAACGTGTTTGGAGGTAAATCCAAAATCTGATGGGGTAGGCTGGCAGGCTGAAGACCCAGGGAAACATTTAAATTCAAAGGCAGTCCACTGGCAGGGTTCCTCCCTAGTCTCTGTTCAACGAAGGCCTCAACTGATTGGATGAAGCCCACCACATTATGGAGGGTAATCAGCTTTATTCAAAGTCCTCCGATTTAAATGTTAAACTCATCCAAAAAAATATCTTCACAGAAATGTCCAGAATAACGTTTGACCAACTATCTGGGCACTGTAGCCCAGTCAAGTTGACACATAAAATTAAACATAACAACTTCTGTATACCCATCACTCAGATTCAGCCATTATCAATGAAATTGCTACATTTGCTCCAGCTGGCCCCCTTCTTTTCTTTTTTTCTGTTGGTGAAGTGTTTTGAAACATACCCCAGGCCCTATATCCTTCTATCCCAACCTACTTTATAAGTCAAGCTATCCAACTGCAAGGCATGCCCATAGAACCCCGCACCTCTAAGAGCTAGCTCAGTCCTCAACTGTGAGAACCCTGGCCTTTCAGAGTGCAGAGAGGAGGCTTCCTGATGTGCAGGCCCAATCAGCATGCCCAAAAGGTGAGGTCTGATTTGTGAGACAATTTCCAGTCTTAGAAAGAAGTTTCCTCTATGCCCCAGCCACGTCTGTTTATAACTTGACCTTGGCCGGGGGTGGGGGTGGGGGTGGGGGCAAGGAACAAGACTTGCACTTTCCACTCCAGCAAAGCACCCTCTGTTTTTCCATGGCCATACATTGTTTTCATTTTCATGTTGCACCCGCCTGCTCCCCATCCATTTATTGCTTTCTCCTCCTTCTTTCTTCCCTTCTTCCTCCCCCTCATTCTTCCTCCCTGGCTTTGAGGCGTCTGGACTTTTGCACACCAGAGAAAGAAACCTATTTCATCTACCATATTTACAAGCTGCATAAACAAGGTACAGTGAGTGAATCATGGAAAAAATGCACTTTATGTGAAAAAGTTCATTATATGACTCTGTTCTATTAAAACAGCCGGGTGTAACTAACCCCAACCAGAGAATTTGGAAAAAAGGAAAAAAAAAAAAAAGGAGAAAAGAAAGGAACCCCTGAAAATGCCCTGTTAGCATATATATCTTACAATTTCATATTAGCATTCATATAATTTCTGTTGGTTTAAGAACATTTAAATGGAGTTCTCCTCTAGGGAGAAGATATAGGGACTCATTTTCTGTTGCTTTCTAATAATCTCTTCCTTAAAAATATATACATATATTTTTTAAAATTGTCCCAGTGGATTTAAGGAACTAGGGTTAAAAACCAACCAACTGAATTAGTTCTTTTCTTCAGTTGTTGAGTAATTGGTCATCATTCTTCTACATTACTCTCATTTTGTTTGGGTCTTCTAACTTCATAATTTCTGTGTTGTTATTATTGTGGGGCTTCCAGATTTTTTTTTTTTTTTGAGATGGAGTCTCGCTCTATCACCCAGGCTGGAGTGCAGTGGTGCAATCTCGGCTCACTGCAACCTCCACCTCCCAGGTTCAAGCGATGCTCCTGCCTCAGCCTCCTGAGTAGCTGGGACTATAGGCACACACCACCATGCCCAGCTAATTTTTGTATTTTTAGTAGAGATGGGGTTTCACCATATTGGCCATGCTGGTCTTGAACTTCTGACCTTGTGATCCACCTGCCTCGGCCTCCCAAAGTGCTGGGATTACAGGCGTCAGCCACCACGTCAGGTCCAGATTTTTCTATTTTTCTTATGATGATAACAATAGCAAATTATTAAAATGCATTGGCACTATGCTGAACACCCCACATTAATAATTTTATTTAATCTTCACGAGAGCCCCATGAGAACATGGAGGTATTGTGGGGTTAAGGAACTGGCCCCAGTTCACAGTTAAGAAATGGTAGCACTGTCTGGGTGCGGTGGCTCACGCCTGTAATCCCAGCACTTTGGGAGGCTGAGGCGGGCGGATCACGAGGTCAGGAGATCGAGACCATCCTGGCTAACACGGTGAAACCCCATCTCTACTAAAAATACAAAAAATTAGCTGGGCACGGTGGCGGGCGCCTGTAGTCCCAGCTACTGGGGAGGCTGAGGTGGAAGAATGGCGTGAACCCGGGAGGTGGAGCTTGCAGTGAGTCAAGATCGTGCCACTGCACTCCAGCCTGGGTGACAGAGTGAGACTCCCTCTCAAAAAAAAAAAAAAGAAAGAAAAGAAATGGCAGCACTGAGGCTTAAGCCTTACAGCCAAGCATCGGCATCATTCAGAGTCTAATTTTCTAAGTAAAAAAAGCCAATTGGAAACAATGACTGTGTTAATAGTCATAGAACTAACTTTAGGAAGTGGGAATATGAATGACTTAGTTTCTTCTTTAAATTTTATTAAAATTTGCAAATTTTCCATAGTGAATTATGGAATAGTGCCTTAGAACTGTTTTATGGAGGAAATAATGTAATCCTGCCTAGGCTTAACTAGGGAAAACTGAATGTCTTTTATGAAGTATCTAAATACATCTGAGAGGAAATATACACATCTTTGCATAATTCTTTGCATATACTGAGGTAGAATGCGGTGTTCTAGGGTGCAGACGACCTGGACTATCTTACCATCCAGGAAGGCAAGCGCTTTCCCTTTCCCGGGGCCCAGTTGTTCCATCTGTAAAGTGAGACTCATAGACTGAAGTGGCTTTAAAAGACTTTTCTGGCTGTAAACTTCTTTGTTTATGAAAAAACCTCTTTGAGGCCAAAGATGGCCTCTTTGTCACCAAATATTCAAAGATACTGCTTTATGGGAGCTGATGACATCCTTAACAAGTAGAAAGGCCTTTCAGGCATTTTCCATCCTTCTATTTTGTCAATTGCTTTCAAGACAGAGGTGCAGACGGGACCTGAAGGAGTGAGTAGCCAGGCTGAAGCTGGACTCCTAGGAACTTTGACAAGAGACACAGGCCTGTTTTTAGGAGACACCAAATGGATGATACCCCTCTCCTGGGGTGTGGATGGTCTCAGGCTGCTGTGAATGGCCTTTTCCTCTTCTTCAGAAACAGCTTCAAAACCTTCCTTAATGACAAAACAAAGACATTTGCAAACTGCATGGTTCAGAGTCCTCTCTGCTGCTTTCCAGGGGGCTGGGTTCCCATGCATGTGTCCCTTCCCCCCTCCCCACTTCCCCGTGCTGCAAGCTGCCCTCGTTTTAAACCAAGAGTTAGGGCTCAGCCTAGGGGCACTGTCAGCCTCATCTCAGAGCACCTGGGTTCTCAAGGCTGGCAAATATCTCTCTTCCCAGGCCCCAAGAGAGGATGCAGCTGCTCTGCCCGCTAAGCTTTCAGCTTACCCCAGCCTCTGGAAAGGAGGGAGGGGGCCTTGGGCTGCCTGTGAGGTGGGGCCCAAAGCCAGCCCAGAGCCCTGGCTCTCAGACAGAAACTTCACCAGTGATTCTGAGGATCCCATTTCCCACCACCACGCCCAGCCACCTTGGGGAAGTCAGCACCGAGAGCAGTAGAAACAAAATCAAAATGCAGGCACAAATAAGAAGAATAATCCTAATAATTTGAGACATGCCGCCCTTGCTAAAGGGACCATAAAGGGCATTTGTTTCTAATTAAACACCAAAACCCTAAACCTTTCAACTCTGCATCCACAACTACTGTAAATGTTTATGAAAAACGGGAAATTCTCGTTTAATTCAAACCATGCCAGAAATGCATTTTCGTTGTCTTGACCGGTGGAGAAACCCTATCGGCCCCAGCTTGAGCACATCTGAGCTTTAAATTGAGAAGGGCAACAGGCCTGCAAGTGAAGTTGAGTCCTGAGCAAGACCTGGGTGAGGAAACAGTATCTCCTCATCATGGCCAACTCTCAAATGACACCAGAGCAAATGCCTGGAGCGTCTTCCAGAAAGAGAAATGGGTACTGGGGCCGCTTGCACGTTAGGGGGAGGGTCACAGATGTCTCAGAAATAAATTAGGCTGCCCAGCAAAATGGTTAAAAGCAGAAGTTGTAGAGTCACACAACTTGGTTGGATCAACCTCTTACCACTGGGGTGATGTGGCCAAAATAGTTAAACTTTCTGTCTTGGGTTCTTCAAGAATCATTGTCACAATTAAGTGAGATGAAGCCTTTAGTGTGACGGCGAGTGAACCTGCAAGGCTCCTGCCTTCATGAAGCTGATGGGCCAGGCAGAGAAGCAGATTAATCAGCAACCCGTGCTCAGCTCTAGAGGGTCTCCAGGTAGCTTTTCCAGTGCCCTCTCTACCTGCGGAGTTGCTGAAATCCTGCACTGCTCGCTCAGAAAACAGGTCACCGAGGAAAGATTTCAGCAGGAAAGAGCAGCCCATTCAATAATTCCAAAGTGACTGTACCCAGGGACTTGAGGAACCTTAAATGCCTATCCCCCAAGCCCCACGACTGAGCTCACAGCACCCAGAGACCATCACAATGAAAAGTACACTGGGCTGTGGAAACTCCCGGGGCAGGAGGAAGCTCTGCCTCCTTAATCAGAGGATGGAAGTCCTCCCTTGGAGACAAACATTTCAATTTGGCTGAGAAGGACACACCAGGGAAAAAGCCTCCAGGACTCACGTGACTGCATTTCCTAACTCTTCATCCAGCTTTAAAAATCAGGGGATTTCCTTTCCTAGTCTTTGGGGAGGAGGGTTAGGACCTAAAATCTAGGCCTGATTTACCCTTTCTCTCACTGCATGGATATTTCCACTCTAACAATGTGAACAGCAGCCTTTCAAAAGCAAAGAGCTACAGCCTCTCAGTGCCCCACATGGAGTCACATTACTGCCTGCTAGGCATGGGGTTTTGCTCCCCAGCCTCCATTCACCTTACTTCCAGGAAGACAGACCAAGTTCCCACCTCCTCCACTTTCTGTCCAGAAGCTCCCACCACCCCCATAAGCTCCAGACGTACAGCATATGACTCAACTTGGCCAATCACAGCATCACATTCTCTGGCCTGCAGTGATTCAATCAAATCCAATGAGAGGACCTGAGAATTTTGCTGAACTACTGCAGGAAAGGCACCTGCTCTTTGCCTGTGGATCTGAATCTGGACGGATGATGGCTGGCAGCCATTTGCTACCAGCAGAGCCTGAGGGGGTAACCAACACACGCAGGAGAGAAGAGGCTCAGGGTGGAGACAAATAGCTCCTGATCACATCATCTGAGTCCCTGGGACCCACCATGCATGAAGGTAGGTCTCGATCTTCTAATTCCACATGCCAATAAATCGTCTCATTTGCTTAAGTGATTTTGAGCTGGTTTTTCTTTTCACTTGCAAATAAAAGAGTTGAAAAAGGGAAGAGCTGAATAGGGGATAGAGAAGAGGCAAAGGCTATGAGTAAGATCAAACAATTATTTCCTGCAAGTCTACTACACGCCTGGCACAGTGCTCTGTTCACTATGGGATACCAGACACACACATAGACCCAGAGTTTACAATCTTTTAGGAGAGATGAGACATGAGTTTGAGTGACTGTAATATAAAGAAAAAATATGACAAATGCCGTGAGCAGGGAATAAAAAGTTCTGCTGACACACAAAGAGTGAGAGCCTTCTTCTGGCTTTAGGCCAGGAAAAGGATTCATGGAGATGGCTTGTAGCAATGCTTTGAAGAGAGTTGGAATTTGACAAGCAGAATTTGGGGTGGAAAGTGGCAGATGCCCCCCCCCCAGTGGAAGGGACAGTGTGAGCAAAGGTGAGAGAGACATGTTCTAGAATGGCAGACATCGTGTTGACAGACAAGCACCAGGGGAAACAAAGGGCAGACATCAGGAATTCTGCAGGGTCCTGGCCAGGGCCCTCCCTTCCTCTCAGGGAACCTCAAATGTCTTTGTCTCTATACTGCAGCCACATTCTGGCTGAAGTTCTGTCATCTTGGGTTGCTGAGGGAAGGGGTTTCTATAACAGATATCAGCCTGCAAAGGATTCTAGCTTTGCTTCTCCTGGCCACCCCTTGGGGGAATCCTTTATATATTAAGTAGTTGCCATGTGAGATCTACTACCACTAAAAGTTAAACAGCTCAGCTGGCACTCTCCAAAGGCTGCTTCCAGCATAAACCCATGCCACATGGGCAAAAATCCATTTGGGAAAAGACTGGGAGGAGCATTCCAGTCAAAACCTTACATGGTCTGATCCCTGCCAACCTCTTCTCACTCCATGGCCCCCTCTGCTTTCTGCATTCCCTATGGCTTCCAGCCACAGGACCTTTGCACATGCTGTTCTCTCTGTCTGGAACACCACCTTTTTACCTAAGCAACTCCAACTTATCTTTTAGATCACAACTGAATTGCCACTTCATCACAGAAGCCTTTGCTCGTGGTCCTCCAGGGCTCAAGGCCTCCCAGTACAGGAGTTAAAGACAAGGGTTCCAGAGTCAGAATGCCTGAGTTTGAATTCTGGCTCCAGTGCTTACTAGTTTTATAACCTTTCTGTGCCTCTGTTTTCTTATCTGTAATACTGGCTAATTAACGGAGAGGCTTGATAGTGGCAATAGTGTTGGCAGGTAACACTGAATGAACATGAGCTATCATCATATGATTTCAGAGCAACTCGTCCTGCCTGTCTGCCTAGTCACAGTTGCAAGTTAATGCATTCATGTGATCCTTTGATCAACATCTGTCTTTGCCAATTGACTAAAGGCCCTACTATTAATAGGTAGAACAATGTCTGGTTTTGCCCACCTTTAGCACTTAGTACGCTGCCTGGCACATAATAGATGGCTTAAAAATATTTCAGAAATGCAGGTATGAATAAAAGAACCCAGAGGGGGGGAAAATAAGGTCCCAAATATTCTTATATTTGCAGAAACCCTGACCTCAAAATGTCACTCCAAATAACCAAGGAGCAAGATTTCAAAGGTTGCAAACATCTGTGGTTTCAAAGACGAAGAAAACAGGTTCCAGAAGATGCTCCAGCCACTGAATTCCTCTTTAGCAATTCATTTCCTGAAAAGTGGACATGAGGCTGGAGTAAATGTGGCCAGCCAACCAGATGCAATGCTCTGAAGTTAACAGAAGTTTGTCTGATGTGCATTGAATGACTATAATCCCTTTTCTAGTATCCCTAACAGTTACAGAGAGGTTTCTGTGAGTGTGACATTTGGCCCAGATTTTAAATAATATTATGCTTTGCTGCAATGCTGTTTTCTGAGAGTTTACATCTTTGGGGTATGTTTTTAATATGTGCCTCATAATGGGTCAAATTCTCCTCTGAGATCCAAGCTAGATCTCCCAAGTATAGACTATGTTATAGATCTAGGGGTAAATAGTGGTTTCCATGTCAAACTTTTGATCTATCATTATTCTGTGATCCTCCAGGAAGGAGGGCTCAGATGCAGATGACCAAAAGTGGGCACGTTTTGCAGGGAGGCATTAGTGTTTCCCTTTGCAAAACATGTTAGTCCCACAGCAAGGTCTGGAGACACACATGGGCAGGCTGAGAGAGCAGGAGACCCAGATGCTGGAGCCCTCACCTTGGGATTTAGCAAGGCATGTGGCTCCAACTGGGTACTGGTTTTCCCTGGAGCAGGGCATGGCCTTTTAAGCAGTTTTCCCTTTTTCATGCTCCCTTAAACCAGTCCAGCATCTCTCTATGGGCCTAGACCACAGAGATGCCTTTCTTCCTGACTCCTGAGCCTTCTGAAAGTTTTTCCACATTTTTCCTCCTTCCAAGAAAGCAATGGTTCTCCAACTCAGAGGTTCTGATTTTAGGAAGCATCCGTGGAGTGTAGTTCTGAGAAGAAAGCACCCAAAGTGGCAAAGAGTAGTGTGTGCATGCACCTAAGGCGCATGCCCTCCTAGGGTGGGACTGAAGCCATAGCTCCAGGCGCCTGTAAAATCCAGAACTCACAACCTCAAGGTTCCTACCTCTTTACCTCATTTTAGGTCTCAATAGCTATCTGTTTAGCAACTAAGTTGTTGGTTTCCACCATGCTACAAATCAAATTAGTGACATCAGACAACACATGTGTCCCCAAGAGACCTGGCCCATGAAGTAAGACTGGAAGTCCCCAGTGGATGGGGCCTGGGCACTGTGCTGGGCTAGACTGTCAGGGGTGCAACCTAGATCCCTGCAAAACTCCCCATGGAGCGGCCTCAGAGGACAACACCCTCAGTCTATCCATCAATGTCCTCCTTGCCTTTGGCCTCTCTCCACTGGAGATGTGAACAAAGAGAGAACAAGAGAGATTAATCTCTTTTTAATCCTTCCTTTCTAGCAAGGGCCTGACCTCGGGCTTTGGCCTGTTTCAGCTTCTCCCCAGGCAAGACCATATTTCACGCTGAATCATCAGTTTCTGGGGAAACAGAGCGCTACCCCGCAGAGTACGGATGGCCACGCTATCTTGAAGGAGCCCACAGGGGCTGCTCAAGACATTATCTCATCCATCCCTACCCTCGGAACAAGGTGGGAGCAAGGAGCCGTTATCTTGGTTGTGCTGCTGAAGGAACTTTAGCCCAGAGACAAGGTGCTTCTCTGGAGTAGTGCAGTACCAGGACCTTCTTAGCTCCAGGCAAACCCTCAGCAGCCCCTTGCTTCTTGGGCCAGAGGAAAGCATGGTGGTGAGGAACCCTGCAGACCTTGACTACTCAGCTCTGCCACTATATCTCAAGAGCAGCCATAGGTCAGCGAACAGGTGTGGCTGTGTTCCAATAAAACTTCACTTAAAAAAACAGGCAGTGGGCTGACATTGGCTCACGGGCCACATTTTGCTGAACTTTGCCCTTAGTATAAGGCTATTTCTTGCTCAAGAAATGATCTTAGAATGTCACATTGGAGAAAGGTTTCTCAACTGCAGTACTATTGACATCTTAAGCCTGATAATTGTTGTAGGGGTCTGTCCTGTGCACCTTGGTCTCCTGGAGCCCTAAGCTGCCATGTAAGAAATTGCACTACCCAGAGAGAAACCACAGGAGAGGCTCTGAGAGTACATGGAGAAGAGGGGCCCAGAGGCACCCAGCCTGCAGCTGACCCCACCAAGGCCCTTGGCATGTGACTACAGCCATCTTGGATGCTCCAACCCAGAACAGCCACCAGCTGAGTATCACTGAGGGACCACACTCCGTGTCCACATGGAGTCAAACTTCCCAGCTTAGCGCTGATGGAATTCCTGACCCACAAAATTCTGATATGTAAGAAAATGGTTGTTTAAGCCACCAAGTTTTGGGGGCATTTGTTATACAACAAGAGGTAACTGGATACATTTCAGCGAAGAATGAGAAAAATCGGTCATTTAGCCAAAAATCTTACCAACCTAGGTTAGAAATCTGATCAAAGGGGAACTAAATGATCAGAAACCCACTGTGGTGGCAGAATATTAGGTCACTCTCTTGGCAGATTGTTGGCCCAGTAAGCCCCTAATATTCCTTTAGTGAGTACACGGAACTTCTTCTCCCAACAAGACTCGGGGCTTTTTGGGGAGGGCCCTCCACACCACCTCTTCATGGCTTGGGAAACCTGAAAGGCTGGCTCATCAATATGTCGATGGCCAAAGGCAAACATGGCTTCACCAGTTCAGGCAGAAGCTTTAGATGATGTTGGCACAGTCACGGTAGAAAGCTCACCGAACTACTGCTGCTTTTCTTTAAAAAAAAAAAAAAAAAAAAAAAAATTAAGAGCAGGAAGTAAAACTTTAGCCTAGAAATCAGACATCTTGGGATTTCTATCACCGTGGAAGATGACAAGCTATATGACCTTTGGCAAATTTCTTTACTTCCCTGGTTTTTCATTTTTTCCGTGTGGCCATTATGGCTTTGGACAAGCTCAGAGGTTTTCATATCTACTTTTTGGAAGCCCACAGAAGCCCCTCAGAGGCTGTGGGTGCATTTCTGTGGGTTAGAGGGTGGGTAAGAGGGAAGACTTGGCAAACGGGGCTCCAAATCCACTAGCTTCATTTCACTCAAAGGCATTTATGGGCATTTGTCAGAACTTAATTTGAAACTGAAAGCTAAACCATGCCTGCACATCACTGGTCTTCACAGTTTGTAAGGTCCTTCTAGAATCCTCATCCCTAGATTCTCTGCCCCTAATTTTGATGGGGAATGAATGTGGCATTTTTGTGTATCTATTTTCCCCACTGCCCCTTTCAGAAAGGTAGGCATGGTGGGCTACTCGCCTTTTTTCTTGCTCTGTATCCATCCTCCCTTCTTCTAATAAAAGCACCCCCAATCTCCTCTAGGAAACTATCTGAGGTCTACTCTCAGTCCATGACACATCTGAGTGGGAGCATGTGAGCAGACCCGGTCTATTAAAATGCAGCATCCCCTTGGCCATGCCATATTATTAAGTCATGAATGGGCACAGAACCTAAGCCAGCCCAGTGAGAGTCTGCCCTGAATTTTCACTGGAACCATCATAAAAATGGCTCTTTGTGGAATTGTAGAATGCTAGCCTAGAGTTGACAGAAGCCATCCTGCCACCTCAATGTGAAAGCCAGTTTAAGAATGAATCCCACCTAAAGGAGTGAAAAGCCAAGTGATGAAGAAAATACAGCATCTTGATAGTATTGCCTGGGCTGCTGGATCGAGCTATACCTCAAGACAATAGGCCCTTGGATTTTCTAGTTCTTTAAGCTGAAAAATTCTCCCGCTGCCTTCTTCTTCTTTTTTGAGATGGAGTTTTGCTCTTGTTTCCCAGGCTGGAGTGCAATGGTGTGATCCCTGCTCACTGCAACCTCCACTTCCCTGGGTTCAAGCGACTGTCCTGCCTCAGCCTACCGAGTAGCTGGGATTACAGTTGCCCACGACCATGCCCGGCTAATTTTTGTATTTTTAGTAGAGATGGGGGGGGTTTCTCCATGTTGGCCAGGCTGGTCTCGAACTCCTGACCTCAGGCGATCCAACTCCCTAGGCCTCCCAAAGTGCTGGGATTACAGGCATGAGCCACTGTGCCTGGCCCACTGCCTTCTTTTTTAATTAAGCTAATTTGAGTTGAGTATTTGTCACTTGAAACTGAGTATCTTAGCTAACAGAAGAAGTAAATACAGCTTAATTGAGTCTGGGATGCCATATAAGAAAAGTCCAAGTGTTTTGCATACTCTGCTTGCAAAGAAAACAACCTCCCAGGCTGGTGGCCTGAGGGTTTGTGCAACACCAAAGAACACCAAGCTCAGCCAGCCCAATTGCCCTCCCATCCCTTTTCTTTTTTTTTTCATTTCTTTCCAGCTGCACTGTCTTTTATAGAGCTCATCTTTCTCCAGCTAAGACATTCAAAATGACATGCTATTGGAAGACATTTCTGTCCATGCTAATACCTGTGTTTAAATTTTTTTGTTGTTGTTTAAAAAAAAAGATCATGATATGATAGCAAATGAATGTTGGCAAATTGCCAACTGACAGGCGTAAAATTTTATGAACATGCACATTCCAAAGGAATGTGGAAATAAGCCATCCACTGTAGTCCGGTTTGGCAGAAATATTACAAAAATATAAGTTTGGCATATATTGTAATTCATTTAAAGATGCTTAAAAACCCATCCATCAACCTTGCACAGAAGGTCAAAGAAACACATGAATCCCAAATAAACAGCAACTGATGTACAAGGAAAAGGCCTGAATATCAGCTCCAGATACCAGAGAGACTGTACACATATGAAGAGGATGAAGGTGCTGTTTGTTTGGAAGGCTAAGCTTCTAAAACCTTCATTAGTGTTTAAAAAGAAATAATAATCATTTCTTAGCAGTAAGTAAGGTGGACTGTTTCCCTCTGCGTGGCCATCAGAATTCTGCTCCTCTGGGAGAATTTTGCTGAAGAATTGGTGAGTATGCATCCTGAGTGTCTTTCCTTTTTTTTTTTTTTTTTTTTTACTTTAAGGACCATATCTGCAATAATCAATTGCTCTCGCGTATCTGGTACCTGGACACTCTTCACTTTGTCACAAGCATGAAGAAGCTAACTTACTTCTTCCCAGCCCCAGGATGGGCTCCTGATTAGGACTTGGCCAATGTGATTACTCAACCTCTGGTCACAGTGATGGGTTCAAGGTTGGGTAAGTGCTCCATTTGAGTCTTCCATGAGATCTGATAAAAGAACACTGAGAGAGAGAGACAGAGACAGTGACAGAGGATCCCTTCAGAATCCAAAGCAGAAAGGGCCATGGAATGTGGAGAAATTTCTACCTTTCCCCCAGCCATCTAAAGGGAGCTTCCTGTAGAAGAGAATGAGTCCAACATGCAGAGAAGCAGAGAAGAGAGATGAATGCAACAGGGGTGGGAGAGATGGAGAGATAGAGAGATAGACAGAGACAGAGGCAGAGAGATCTGAGAACCAGCTGTGCCTGCCAAGAGAGCCACTCCTGCCTGGGCTCCTTAGTAATATTAGCCAATAAATATTCTTTTCAGCTTCGTTCAGTTTTGAGCTGGGCTTCTGCCACTTGGAACTGAACTAATTTTCACTGATACAGTTACCCACAATATTTGCAGCGTGATCAAGACCAAAAGAGAAGTTGGATACAGGAGAAGGATGACACGGTTCTTACTTCAAAGGAATTCACAATCTAATTTGTGTTCGGTTTGGTAATGGTTTGCTAAGCATCTATTCTGTTCTAAGCTGTGGTGTCTGGTGACTCCAAAATCAGGATGACACAGATCTCATCCTATGGGATCTCCCTGCTGAGCAATGGGGTGGATGTCTGCCTGATGTTTTGAAGACGGAGAGATCTGTTATTATTTGGAACCAGGAAGGCACCATTCTGCTGGAGAGGAAGGTGAACAAAGTCTAGGGGAAATGAAAAAGCTTGGGGGATATAAACTTGGAAGTCTAGTTAGGGTATTTCATATCGTGGAAAATTATTAAAAAGAGATTGCAAAATATTCATGCTTCCCTGATGCCCTCTAGTCCCCAAATTCTAAATGGCTTTTTTCCACCCATATTTTAACCAGTTGTGAAACGGAGGTGCGGTTTATCATAAGTTGTTTAAATGCTTGAGATTGAGCTTCCCTGACTGTAATATGGGAATAATACTCACGCTGCAGGATTCTTGTGACAGAGACACTGCCAGCTGTCCACTCCACTAAGTACACTTTTCTACTTAGTTATAGAGTTTGTTACTTTCAGATGGACACAAAGCTATTAGAATAATGACTACATTTCCCAGGCTCTGTCACAGAGTTCTGTCGCCTCTGTCCCAGGCTCTGTCACGGGCTCTGTATAGCCATTTGTCTAAATTCTGACTAATGAAATATAAGCAGAGGGACTGCAAATAGTTTCTAAGAAGTGTCCATAGAAAGACCCTCCTTCTTTGACCCATCCCCATTCCTGTGGCCAAAATACAGCCACTAAGGCTGGAGCTTGTTGAGCAACCATTTTGACTCAGAAGGCAGAATCCGTGTCCTCGGACAGGGACCAGCAAATGTTTTCCATAAAGGGTCAGACAGTAAGGATTTCTGGCTTTGCTGGCCATATGTTCTCCGTGGCGGTACTCAACTCTGCTGCTGGAATACGAAAGCAACCATGCATAATATGTAAACGAACGAGTGTGGCTGTGTTCCAATAACACTTCACTTATAAACTCAGGCGGTGGGCTGCAGGCCATAGTTTGCTGACTCCTTTCTCTAGGATGGGAGAGCAGCAGGTTAAAGGAACCTGGGACCCTGATGACATTGTGACACCCATCACCCAGACATGGACTGCCTCCCACCAGATTTATATCATGTAAGAAAAAAAGAAGTTTCACAATTATTTTAGAATTTCTGTCATGCGAAGCCAAACTTAATTCTAACTAAAATAGTTGTTTAAGGAACGAATAAGTGATGTATATAAAATATCCAACAGAATTATTAGAAACAAATGAATATTGAATAAAATAGGTATTTCATAATAATAACCAGATAGCTGTATTCAGAAAAGCTTTAACCCACCCCTAAGTTAAGAACATAGCGGCCGACGTGTACTGGAAGCCTGCTGGGAAGAGACGAGAGAGGTCCAGGCCACAGGCAGAGTGTCCCCTTTCTGCCCTTTGCTGTGCACTGATCTAGAGGGGTCGGTGAATCCACATTCCACCTCTGCATTTACCTCTAATATATTAGCATGGTATTCCTTCCCAGCCTGCTGAGATGCTGCCATCAGGAATATCATAAACCACTCAGAAAAAAAAAAGCGCTAAACTTTATTAAACATCATAAAAAAGACGTGATGGCCTAGATCCATGTAGGCTCACTTGGGTTAGAGTGCCCAGGCTTGGCCGTAAGTCACTCTTTGGCAACCAAAACCACATGAAACATCGTGTTGAAAACTTGCTAAATCATTTGTCACTCAAAGGCTCTTAAAATAAAATACTTTCAGAAATAATTATTTGATTTCAGACTCTGAACTGCAGGCTGCACTGAGATGGATGTAAATACTCTGTCTGCACAGGCACATTCAATAGCAACTGAAATCAGGGCGAGTCAAAAGTCTTTTGCTGCTAAGTTTCAAATCCAAAACTACACTTCTCTCAAATTCCAAATTGCTTCTTCCTTATATCTCAAATGAAACTGTTGCATCCAGCAAGGAGGCAGAGTGGTCTCTTAGCTTAGGGGGAAACATCTAAGCCACTGAGTGTTCTGGCTCTGAGTAGCTTGACTTTCACTCTATGATGTCCATTCACTGAACTTCCTATGGTATATCAAGAGCATCTACTTGGTCCTAACAGTGTGGGTTCAAATCCTGGTTTCACCACTTACCAACTGTGGGACTTTGAGCAAACCCATAATGTCCTATCTGCGATCGTATAGGTACGTGATGAATTAAATCCATTCATTCATTCACCACGAAAAATGTTTTTACACATGCACTATGTGCCAGGTACTATTTGATGCACAAGGAACAAAGTAGGCAAATAGCCTGCGTCTATCAGGCCTGGTGCAAAGTAATTATTCAACGAACGCTTGCTGTTACTATGCTGGTAATTCTATTTACTTATTTATTTATTTATTTATTTATTTATTTATTTATTTATTTATGATGGAGTCTTGCTCTGTTGCCCAGGTTGAACAGGTTGGAGTGCAAGGTACAATCTCCACTCACTGCTACCTCTGCCTCCTGGGTTTAAGGGATTCTCCTACCTCAGCCTCCTGGGTAGCTGAGATTACAGGTCTGTGCCACCACCCCTGTTTAAGTTTTGTGTTTTTGTAGAAACAAAGTTTCACCGTGTTGGCCAGGTTAAATTCCTGGCCTCAAGTGATCCACTCGCCTCAGCCTCCCAAAGTGCTGGGATTACAGGCATGAGCCACCGTGCAACAGAGTGCTGCTCTATTACCCAGGCTGGAGTGCAGTGGTGCAATCTTGGCTCACTGCAACCTCTGCCTCCTGGGTTCAAGCAATCCTCTCACCTTAGCCTCCCGAGCAGCTAGGATTACAGGTGTATGTCACCATGCCCGGCTAATTGTTTTGTATTTTTGGTAGAGACAAGGTTTCACCACGCTGGCCAGCTAGTCTCGAACTCCTGACATCAAGTGATCTGCCTGCCTCGGCCTCCCAAAGTGTTGGGATTACAGGCGTAAGCCACTGTGCCTGGCTGATCGACAGTTCATTTTTAATTATATATATCAGACCATATTATATTCCAAGTACTGGAAATCCAGAGGGAAATAAGAGAAGACCATATTCTCATAGCACTTGCATATGGAGGGGAGGGCAGGCAATATACAAATATGTAAACAAGATCCTTCCCTGTGGTTTATTGCCATGAAAGCAACTAGCCAGGGTTATGTAATGGCAAGCAATCAATGATGGAGTGGTGAGGAGAGTTGTGAGTTGGAGAAACTGCTTGAACCACCATGTGACAATCTGGAGGTAAGCACTCCAGGCAGAGCAATAGACCTGTGCAAAGGCCCTAAGGCCAGCATGTTGGGAAATAAACAGGAGGCCAGTTAAACAAAGGGAAGCATGAAATAAGGCAAGGTTGGAAAGGTGGGTAGGTACCTTATGGGACTTGGAAGTCCTTATAAGTCATTTGGATTGCATCCAAATAAAATGAGATTCCACTGGAGGGTTTTTAGGGAGAGCTTGATCTGATTTGCATTTCAAAAACTGGTCTTTCTGAGCATATAGAGACTAGGGTGGAAGCAGGACTCAGCTGGGAGGTGATGGTGGCCTGGAGTGGGTGGTGAATGGTGAGATGGTAAGAAAGGGACAGTGGTGAGGCTGACAGGAGGTGAGAGAGGAGGGAGAGGTGAGGATGATGCCAAGGTTTTTCAGGAGGAGGACTGCATCTGGAGTGAGGGTGAGAAGGCACTGAGAAGGAGATTCCCCAGTGGCCGATGGAAGCAGGATCTGGGGTCCTGATCAGGGCTTTAGAGTCATCACCCATGAAGCCAGGGGGAGGGATGAGGTCACCACGGTGATTAGTGAAGTAACAGACAGCAGCCTGGAAAATTTCCTTCCGGCCTTTTCCCTCATAACTGTTTTATCACTATCTGGTGAGTTTCACTCCTGGTGATGGCTTCCCTCTTTGGGCCCTTCTAATCTGTTTCCTTTTAGAAGGTGGCTGTTTTCAGTGGTTTTTCATTTCTTTCTCTGGACTAATTTTATTGCTTATAGTCTTCTCTTCAGCTGCCTTGGCAGGGAGATGCTGTATAGTAAAATAGTTATTATTTTATTTTATAGCTCAGCTGAATCTATATTCAGCTCATTACAAGTGTATAGGCCTCACTAGCCAAGTACATTTCATAATGGCGAACGCTTATTGAGACAGAAATCTCATGTTCTCTCAGTGTCTCCCAGGAGGTTGCCCTCTGAATTGTGATGAGTGGCATGTGGGCAC
The DNA here is from genome assembly GCF_028878055.3 of Symphalangus syndactylus. Taxonomy (NCBI): domain Eukaryota; kingdom Metazoa; phylum Chordata; class Mammalia; order Primates; family Hylobatidae; genus Symphalangus; species Symphalangus syndactylus. The sequence goes on along the minus strand of NC_072423.2, from coordinate 105,349,958 downwards.
GAGAAGCCCACAGGTAGGATCAGTGCTAGTTAAATCACTGCCCTGGTTCAACTTGGCCAGGGACCCATGTGGTCTAAGCTCAGAGTGACGAGGAGGTAGAAGAGGAGTCATCCAGCAAGCAATAGTTAGCAGGCATCTCAAAAGTAATATGTCCAAACCTGAGCTCCGGAACAGCATCATTTGGCTCCTCCTGTGATCTTCCCCACTCTGGATGGCGGCAGCCTCGCTCTTCTGGCTGCTCAGCCCAAAACTCTGGAGCCATCTTTGGCTCCTCTTTCCTTCATGTTCCACATCCAATATTTCAGCAAATACTATTACCTCTCACTTGAAAACCCATCCAAAATCCAACTGCTTCCCTCCATCTCCACTGCCATCACCTTGCTCCAAACCATCAAACGTCTGTTTTCTGTATTACTTCAATAGCCTTCCTGCCTTTGCCCCCATCCTGTTTATTCTCACAGAGAGAAATAGCCAGAGAAATCCCATTTAAATGAAGTCAGCTCATGACCAACATCTGCCAACATCTTCTGGTGACTTCCCTCCTCGTTCACAGTAAAAGCAAAAGCCTTCACTGTGACCCATGAGACCCTACACAGTCTGACCTGCTCCCCCTCTGACACGTCCCTCACTGCTCTACCCATGCTCGCCCCACTCATGTCACGTGTCATGAACACGTGCCAGGCACAGTCTCATCTCAGGGGCTTTGCATGTGCTGTTCTCACCGCCAGGAAAGCCCCGCCCCTAGGTATCACCAAAACTCACTCCCTCACCTTCTTCAGGCCTTCACTCAAATATGACATTCTCATGGAAACATTCCCTTGGGCCTATACAAGGAACTTCCAGGTAATGTGGTTAGGGGGAGGGGCTGCACATGACCTTTGAACCCACTTCAAGGAAATACCACCAAAACTCTAGAAGTCATCACCCTCAGAGAGAAAGAATGCTTATCTATAAGAAGCCTAGCACACAACAGCTTCCCAACCTATCTGATTAAACAAATACACATGAAGACCACATTTGGTGGCAAGAAAGGATTAAAAAAAACTCCTCCAAGATTATCTTGGGCCAAATCTGAAGAAAGAATCTGCACTCATTCCATTCTGATGGCATGTTTAAGTTCAGTGGCTGAAAAATCTGCAGAACCAGTTGGGTCCCTGTGCGGAAGGGGCAGGGAAGAGGCATGTGCTGCTCTGCCAATGGGGAGGAAAAAAATTTAACGAGGGCAAGATAAGAGCCAGACGTGTGGAAATATTTCTCTTTGAGGATATTCTTTGTACCAATTACTCTTCAAAGATATCATGTTAGCATTTTTGGCACGACTTGACAATTAAATTAGACAAATCATTTTCAATGTTTTTGCATTTGATGTGCCTGAAACTCCTCTTAAGCTAAAATGTTCAGCCCATCACACACATTTTTTTAAACTTTGGCAAGTCACATCAACACTGATTTCAATTAGGTCAAGAATTTAAAAACATTTCACTACTCATCTTTTTGAAAAATTACATGACATATAATTAATTGGGTTTGATGATCATTTTGTGGTGTCCAAAGTTTGGGGATAGAAAGAAACACAGTCAATAAATTTCTACTTCTGAGATGACTTCATTTCTTTTTTTTTTTTTTTTTTTTGAGACGGAGGTTATTACTCAGGCTGGAGTGCAGTGGTGCGATCTCGGTTCACTGTAACCTCCACCTCCCGGGGTTCAAGCGATTTCTCTTGCCTCAGCCTCCCAAGTAACTGAGATTACAGGTGTGCACCACCATGCCTGGCTAGCTTTTTGTATTTTTAGTAGAGACGGGATTTTATCATGTTGGCCAGGCTGGTCTTGAACTTTTGATCTCAAGTGATCTGCCTGCCTCAGCCTCCCAAAGTGCTGGGATTACAGGTTTGAGTCACCATGCCCAACCCCCCATTTCTTATATTCATTGAGTCTCTCCATTTCTCCCAGGAGCCAGTGGGGCTTTAAATCTCCCACCCGTCTCAATTTCATGCTCCAAAATCGGTTCTTGTCCTGGTACTCTGGTCCCAGCTCAGTCATAGGCAGGGTAGGGCGGCAGGAGAGGCTGTGCTGAACGCTGGAAAGGCCCCCAATCACAGCATGGTCAGGGTAGGAAGTTCGGCCAGAAGAGAGGCGAAGTCCACATCTTATCTCTATGGTTGGAGTTTTCCGCTTGCTGATGTGACAAAGTAACCTGACGAGATAATGATTTCCAGGTTGGTTCCAAATGGTCTGGGATGAGATGAGTGCAGAGGGAGGGCCAGGAGGAGCTGCAGCCGGATGATGCATGGGGCTGTTCTGCAGGACATCTCTCCCAGGAGTTCAAAGGGTTCTGACGATATTCTCTAACTCACCACTGGCATGCCCGGGGAAGAACAGATGGTCTGTGGTCAGATAAGCCACCTAGACTGGGATGTGATTAGGGTGGTCAAGGAAAATTACAAAACCTTGGAGCTTCCCTTTCCTTCCCCAACTTCTGGCCTCTGCCCTTACACGAGTCTTGTTTTGTTTTGCTTTGCTTTCCTTGCTTTTGACAGGCTCCAATTTTTCATTTTAGTTTAGTCCCTTTTGACCAGCATTAATGATGAGAAGTGGGCTGGGAGCAGTGGCTCATGCCTGTAATCCCAGCACTTTGGGAGGCTGAGGCGGGCGGATCACAAGGTCAAGAGATCGAGACCATCCTGGCCAACATGGGGAAACCCTGTGTCTACTAAAAATATAAAAATTAGCTGGGCGTGGTTTGGCGTGCGCCCGTAATCCCAGCTACTCAGGAGGCTGAAGCAGGAGAATTGTTTGAACCCAGGAGGTAGAGGTTGCAGTGAGCCGAGATTGCGCCACTGCACTCCAGCCTGGCAACAGAGCGAGACTCCGTCAAAAAAAAAAAAAAATCAGTAATTCAATGTCTTCTTCCCTACTAGATAGAAAACTCTATGAGGACAAGAATCCCATCTGTTTTGTGCACAACTGTGCTCCTGACAGCCTAGCTGTAGCAAGTGTGGCTTTTTATTCTGATGCTGTGATATTTGTGGCCTTAGGGACCTGGAGGACACTGCCTCTCCCAGGGCTAGCTAATTCCTAGAGATAGTAAACAATTTTGACTGGGAGCTCACCTTTTATATGCAAACCAATCAATCCAAAGCCCCGACCCCAACCAACTCCTCCCTTCTGGGGCTCTTCTAGGGCTCTCACACTCCGGACCATTATTCCCCTGCCCTAATCACCCTGGGGCCAAGCACCAGACAGTGAGGAAAACAACTACACCCCAGAGTCCGATGAAATTATTCAAGCTAGTCAGTTCTAAACCTGCTCACCCTGCCTTGCTTGCCTTTCCCACAAAAGCCACAATAAATGTTCTTGCCCCTGTTTTCCCCTGGCTCCTTCTGCTTTCTGACCAAACAGAATAGTCAAATTCTGTGGAGTGTTCAGAAGTGTTTCCTGAGTGGCCCTGCATGATGTGGTGTGCCTTCCCCTCTTGGAATGGTGAGTAACAAATCATCTTTTCAGTGGCCTCACCAGACTTGCTTAAGAATAAAACCTACATTCTAAAACACTAGCACAGGGCCTAGCACACAGTAGGTGCTCAATTAATACCTGCAGGGGGTACTGAATAAGTCTTTCCTTAAATGTAAAAGTCCACAAAACTTCCTGGACACTGTTCCCTCTTGCTTCAGCCTTGTCCTTCCTTACAAGATAATGTGAACACCAGGCCACCTACCTGGGCCGAAATTCAGGTGTTCCCTCCAGACCCAGGGAGTGCAGTTCTTCCTGCCACCCGCAGGGTCTGTGCAGCCCAGGAAGGCAAGACTGACGGCGTTCCTGAGGGAGGTGGCTTTGGGACAGTGAAGGGGCATTTCCTGGCTGCCTGTCATCATGAGGCATTCCAGCTAGAGAGGAAAACAAAGACAGCGGCCAGGGAGCGTCGCTTTTTATGGTTCCATCCTGGCTGCACTTCAGAAGCAGCCCAGAAAGTGGCCTGGGGGCCAGGCAGGCTTTGTCACCCACTTATGTTCACCTCGGTCGCTGGGCCGGCAGCTGGGGAAATGCTTGTGGCCCGGCCAGCTAGAGGCACAGGAACCTGAGGGTGAGAATTTGATGGTAGAGGGAACACCATTCCTGGCAGTGTGCTTTCCTCAATCCTCAATATCATCTCCCACGAGCACCCATGTAGGCAACAGAAAGAAGGAGGTGAAGCAATTCTATGCTTAAATAACACCGGGGGCCATTTTTTGGACCCTCAGGGGATATCTGGAATCGTCTAGAAAATAACTAATATTTATTGAGCAGTTACTTTACACAAGCTCCTACATGGAGCACTTTGTATTCTTGACAGCCAAGTCTCACAATAATCTTGCCAAGCCGTGTCAGTAACCCCATCTTTAGATGGGAACACAGATTCTGACTCGGGCTGGGGGACTTGCCCAAGGTCAGAGAGTGAAGGGTGGGGCCAGGTGTAAACCCCTGCTATCTAGCTTTCCCTTACCCTGGAGGGCCTCCCTCCAATAGTCAAATTCTGTTAAGTGTTTAAAAGCCTTAGCTGGTGACCTCCAGGGTTCTCAGCTGCCCTCTCTTTACAGTGAGGCTGTTGCCCCAGATGATCCCACTAAGGGGTTTTTTTCTACTGTCTTACTTTAATTCAGCAACCAACACTTCTAACAACACTTCTAAGTACTGCAGGTCTTCCTCCAGGAGCTCAGAAACCCCAGGGCCCCTTTTATATAGAGGCTGTGTGACTTTGAACAAGTTGCTTAACTTCTCTGGGCCTCAGAAAAGAGAACAAAATAGTCCCCAAGCAGGTTTGACCGCAAAACGCCAGGCATCTTCCAAGTGTTCTCCACTTATACCACCTCCTTCCCCATCAATAGTCTTGTCTCAAAGTAAATACTTCTGGTATGTTATGGAATGACAGGACATAACACAGAAAGATGTTGGTAAGAAATGGGCTTTGGTATGGAACAGACCAAATCTTATCTCCAGTGCTTATTAGCAAAGTATTTAGTTTTCTCTGTGCCTCAGTTCCCTCATCAATAAAATGGGTACGGATAATAGCAATTTTGTTTTACGGGGTTATTTGAGAATTGTCTGAGATGATGCATTTAGCATGAAGCCAGGCAACAGCAAGCACTCAATAAATGTTAGCCAGCCATTTGATTGTTGAACTTTAAGATTCACTTTTCTTTTTTTGCATGTCTCTCCATCTGGAGTGATGATGTGAAGAGCAACAGATGCGAGGGGGGCCAGGATAGTGGGGCCTGCAGCAGCACCAAGAGGCAATGTCACAGCTAGTTGGAGGTAGGCCCTGAACAAGGAAAGGCTGGGGTAGGTAGATGACACACTGGGCTGCCCCTCATGTGGTTCGTCACAATTTTTATGACTTTCTTTTCCATTTGCACAGCCAAGGAGTCTTCCTCCTTAGTCCTCTGCTTGCGAGAGTCAGCTGCCTGGACCTTCCTCAGCCCACATGTCCCTGCCTCATCTTTAATGTGAGTGCACACAGTTCATGCAGCAATGAAGCCTGCCACGTGCCTTCAGCCTAAGTATGGATTCTGTCAACACACTTTTTTGGAGTGATGAAGAGCCGTGAATTTCCATAGTCCTAGACTGCAAGATCTCCCTACCTGTAAGTTTTTCTGAATTGAGAACATAGCTTTTATTTGATGAGGGCACTTGATGTAGTGCTTCTCCTCATCACCAAACAGCTGTCAATAAATGCAAGAGGCATTTAAGAATCGAGGGAACACACTCATTTATCCTTGTATTTGTACAGAGATTAAATGCTGTCCTGCCAGGGTCAGTGGCAGTAATCACAGTAGTTATTGCTATTATTAGAAGCTACTTTGTGTCAAGTTTTTTCAAAGGCCCGGGGCTTTGCATGTGCTATTTTTTTTTATCCTGGATTAGGTCTGGTTATTCTTATGTGACCAATGATGACACTGTGGTCCGTACAGTGAAGTGACTTATCCAAGGCTTCACAGCTTCATAGCCTGGGATTTAAACCCAGGCCTGCCTGGCTTCCAGATTCCCCCTATTTCATCCATACCATTCAGTGGTTGCTGTTTTCTCTGTCAATTCCCTAATAAAATCTTGGGCAGGACTTTCCTTTGCCAAAGTCCCTTGAAGAAACTTTGCAATAAAACAAACTTTTATCTCCCAAGTCATCTGGCCGATGCATAAGGGAAGTACAGAACAGACCTTCCCAGGAGGAATGAGCTCTCTCACACCAGGTATCCAAGAGGAAGGACATGCCCTATGAAAGGGGTGCCAAGGAAGATTCCTGTGGCCTTGGGAAGAGCTGGGGTGGGAGCGGGGGCGTCTAGATAAAATCTCAGGTCTGTTACCTACTAGTTATGTGACCTTGGGTGAGGCACTGTGCCTCTCTAAGGCTCTGTTGGCTCAGTATTCTGCATGTGCGCATCGAGGACAAGAGTCTTATAGAGCCACCTGAGGATTTAAGAAGTTTGCAGGGTGATGCTCCTAAGAGGGCTCAAGTGATGGTGGCGTTGCTACCATGACTGAGAAGGCTCCAGTTGATCGCTGAGGCTGTCTCTGCAAGCTCCAAAGTCCCATAAGTTCTCTTCAGTGAGTCAGAGCCTAGATTAACTATCACAAGTGCCCTCCAGACACAGGCCAGAATGGGCCCTCTGTTTCCCTAGGGCCAGTTCTAAACCCCTAGCTGACCCCACTGCCATGTAAGTGCCCACTCATCCACGGTGGAGAAACCATGCACTAGAGGAGTGGAGACTTCTGGGTCCCCTGGCTAAACTACTGGCTCACAGAAGGTGCACTTTCTTTCCTTCTTTCTGTTCTTTTTTTTTTTTTTTTTTTTTCTGAGACAGAATGTTGCCCTGTTGCCCAGGCTGGAATGCAGTGGCATGATCTTGGCTCACTGCAACCTCCACCCTCCTGGGTTCAAGTGATTCTTGTGCCTCAGCCTCCCAAGTAGCTGGGATTACAGGCATGTGCCACTAAAGCCAGCTAATTTTTTGGTATTTTTTAGTAGAGACGGGGTTTCACCATGTTGGGCAGGCTGGTCTCAAACTCCTGACCTCAAGTGATTCGCCCACCTTGGACTCCCAAAGTGCTGGGATTACAGTTGTGAGCCACCACACTCAGCCAGAAGGCCAGAGGTGCACTTTCCTACCCTCTTCCTGGTCTGATCACCCCAGGGTTCTTCTGACCAACAGAATACAGTGGATAAATGGGGTCCTGTTACCAGACTGCCTTGGTTCAAATCTTGGCTGCCTTACTCTGACTAGCCCATGTGACCTCTTGAAAATCATGTAACCTCTTGATTGTATCACCTGCAAAATGGGGATGATGGAAACAAACCCAGCAGGGCTCTTATAAGAATTCTTTGGAGTGGGTGTACGAAAAGTGAGTAGGACACAGAAGCCCATCACTATTATTCTGATGCTCATGGACTAGGGTGCCGGGCCCAGTTCCTGGCCCCCAGAGGGCTCCCCACCAGCCACCATGATCCTGTAGATTGCCCTGGCTCCAGGCCTTCTCCAGCTCCACTAAGTGGCTCAGTTGAGGGGAGGGGAAGGACCAAGGGCACCAAATTTACCTGGCTGAAACAGTACAGCTTTAGGGGAAAACCAGAGTAGCAAGAGCAGCCAAACCCTGGCTGGGACTTTGTGCCAAGCCCTGGGCTATGCATTAGACATATCTGATTGCTTGAATCCTCACCTTTTTAAATAAGCACGTAGGTATTTTTCCTATTCCCACTTACAAAGGAGTAAACTGAAACTCAGAGAGGCTGCTCAGTGATTTGCTTAGAGGTCACACAGTTAGTTTATAACTAAGCTATTTACCTCTATAAAATTCTCCAAAATAGGTTGGGTGTGGTGGCTCACGTCTGTAATCCCAGCACTTTGATAGGCCGAGGTGGGTGGATCATCTGAGGTCAAGAGTTTGAGCCCAGCCTGGCCAAATGGTGAAACCCTATCTCCACTAAAAATAAAAAAAATTAGCCGGGCATGGTGGCATACCTGTAGTCCCAGCTACTCACGAGGCTGAGGCAGAAGAATCGCTTGAACCCGAGAGGTGGAGACTGCAGTGAGCTGAGATTGCACCATTGCACTCCAGCCTGGGTGACAAGAGCAAGACTCCAACTCAAAAAAAAAAAAAATCCAAAATGAAAACATTAATGGAGGCCCTACCATGCACCAGGAACTACTGGCAATTTATACAGATTAGCACGCTTGATGCCCAAAATAACCCTTCAGGGGAGGTATTGTGATGTTATTTTACAGATGAGGAAACCGATGCTTAGGGAGGTAAAGGGGCCTGCCCCAGAGCAGTGATGCAGCAGGGCTCGAACCCAGGTCTGCCAGGCTCCAGGCACGTGCCCTTAGCATATGTGTGCTGCTGCCCAAGGGCTTCTAGTCCCAATTTCCAGAGCAAAAGTAGGAACACGGCTTTTCCTCTGAACTCTGAGCCAAGCCAAGAGATAGAGAAGCAGCTGCGGAGGAAACCCCCACCCTGTATCCTGCCCGTTAGCTCACAGCCGTCCCCTGTCTCTTTATGGCCTGGGCTGACGGCCCCATCCTCATTTCTAGCCCCTCAGCTTCCTGCCCGACCCCACCATGTCGGAAAACTGCAGCTCCAAAGTGGCGACAAGAGTCAGTCACACCGCATCGTGCGAGGGAGGCTTGGGGGAGGATCTTAGGCTGAGCTCAAGCTCTCAGGGCCCTGTGGCCTTTCCTGAGCCCTGTTCAGAGTCCTGGCCTCTCTGTCCAGAGGAGAGTCTTGCCGTGCTCTATCTTAGACAAGTTGAGGTGATTAAAGATCAAAAGACAAGCTAAGACGTCTGGCTTGCCAACAGGCTATTGTCTGCCCTGTCCTCAGCGCCAACTTCCAGGCCCCAGAGGCCTGCGATCAGCCCCTCTCCACCCGACCACCTTTTCTTTCACAACTGATTTAAAAAAAAATCCCCTCCTGCTCTTAATTGCATGCTGTGTGTTCAGATTTCCTGAAGTTCATGAACTGCTGTGAAATTTAAGACAGGTCTGCATTCCCACCGCATTGCTACTTTTTAATTCTAAATTCCACCCACCTTCCCTAGGAAAAAAAAAAAAAAGAAAAAAAAAATCCAAGCTGAGTCAAAGAAAATTTATGCCAGTTGAAAGGAGAAGGCCAGCCTCGAATAATTCTAGTAATAAAAGGGCAGTGAGAGACAGGGTAAAAATAATAAGGTTATATCCTCATAAAGTTCCCTTTGTTTGTGATTCCCGAGGCACTTGGGGAACGTTAGCTCATCAGGGCAGGGTCCCAAATGTAGCATCTGCTCCCCAGTGGCTGCCTCTATTGCTCCGGGTGCTCCATAAACACTGGATCACAGCAATCACAGGCCTGCAAGGTGGGCTGGTGGGAAGCGCAAACCAGAGGAATTTTGTAGCAGGAGGAAGAGGAGCCAAGAAGCCTAAAGACATCCCCATGGTCACCAGACGAGTCAGGTTGAACCCCAAACAGACCCCAGGCACGCACCATACTCTAGGCCTTGGAGAGGAACCCGCTAGGTGGTAGCCACAGGTCATTCATTAAGAGATGCTCCCTACTAACAAAGACTAGGTCCTAGAGGGCTTTATGCGACCTTCATGGTCCTGCGAAAGAAGAAGGGCGCCTCTCCTGACCCACTGGAGTGAAAGGAAATGGAAGAGGTTGTCTAGGCTGCCACAGCTTGAGTTGGGGTAGAAAATTCAGAGAAGGGCTTTGCTGAGGCAAGTATTTACTAAGGCCCTACTCTGTGCCGGGCACTGGAGAGGGAGAGAGAAAGGGGACGTGGCCCCCACTGCAGGGAGCTCGCCAATACATGGGAAACCTCACTGGGTCAACAGCAGGCTCTAAACAAGGCAGGATATGGTGAATTCTGTAGCAAGCAGAGAGGGGCTTTCCCACTTAGGGCCATCCTCATCTGAGTTCCCAGCATCTCTCATCTGACTTCTGCAGTGGTCTACCCACTGGGTCTTCCGAATTTACTCATGCTGCCTCGCAGCAGCCTAGAATGTTGAAAATGCAATGCCACCCTCTTGTACAGAGCTGTCAATGGCTTCTTCCAGCACTCGTACCAAAATACAAACACCCTACAGGACTCCATGGGGTCTGGTCCCTGCCACTCTCCCAGACCTTTTCTCCTACCAGTCCCTAAACCCCACCTCAGGGCCTTCCACACACTTCACTGTGCTCCAGGAAAGCTCTTGCCTTGGCTGCTACCTTTCATTGAAGTCTGCACCTCCTATCATTGAAGTCTTGGCTCACCTGTCTCCTCAGAAAGGCCTTTACTCAGCGTTTTATCTAAAGTAACCTGGACAAGTGACCCTGTTTTATTTCCTGCAAGGCAGTTGTCCTTATTTGAACTTCTCTCCTTGTAAAAAATACAGTGAAACAAATACTATCTACTTACACATTGCAAGTCTCCCTGTATTAGTTAGCTATTGCTGTGTAACAAATCACCCCAAAACTTAGTGGCTTAAAATAGCAACTACTTATTATTGCTCATGAGTCCACAGGTCAGCTGGGTGATGTGTCTGGTCTTGGCTGGGCTCACTCATGTTCCTCTATAAGTGGAATAGGTAGCTGTGCTGATCTTGGCAGGGCTCTTTCACACATTTGGTCTAGGGTGGTTTTGGCTGGGACAACTGGGCTCTCCTGCACATGGCCTCTCATCTACCAGCAGGCTAGCCTAGGCTTGTGTTCACATGGCTAGGCAGAGTTCTGAGTGAGGGGTGGAGGTGGGAGTGGGGAGAGAGACAGAGAGAGAGCTTGAGCTCTTGAGGCTTAGGCTGGGAACTGGCATACTGTCATTTCTGCTACATTCTGTTGGCCAAAGGAAGTCTTAAAACCAGTCTAAATTCAAGCAGAGGGAAAAGAGAGCTATACAGCTATTCCCATTTCTTTATGGGAACAGTTATAAAATCACATTGCAAAGGGCATGCATATAGGAATCCTGAAAATTGGGGACATTTTTGCAATCAACCTACCACATTCTTCTACAATGTAAATTCTACAAAAGGACAGACCTCAATGAGGACTTACCATGCATCATACACATTTTAACCATCTCCTTTGTATAGTATATATAATTCACAATCTACATTTGGTACGTTTTTCAATTTGAAAAAAAAAATGTCACGAACCCCTTAATAACACTGGATTTAGAGACAAGGTTGTATTCTGGGTTAGACAAGTTACAACAGGCATCTGCTGTATGGAGTTGTTCTATGCTGGGAGACATATTTGCCCCATGGGATATCAAAATCCACGTAATAACAGGTCATGTTATAATGAGGTTTTGCTGCACATGCTTGCTCTCAATTTAGACAGCAGGCCCTGCCAGGTCTTCCTCCAGCTGCTGGCTTCAGACCTCTCTTTCCAGAAGGATAAGAACTACCTGTCAAAATGCAAAGCTCTAACAATGAAATATACAGCGCATGCTGTGGGAAAGCCCTCGGTTTACTTCCACAGGCTGCAGCTGGTGTGCACGGCTGAAATGATTCATTCTTCCACCCAGCAAAACAAGTCCGTTTACAGGGTCTCCTAAACAGAACACATCCTCAACCTTTCACATGCTGCGCACTCGGCTCATGATTTAACCTCCTTTGCGCTGAAGAGCCACAGGCTCAGCGCTGGAAGAGAACGCTCCTTCCTGCATTGCTCTCTGCTCCGAGGCAATATACTGTTACACTTCTAGGAAATCAGAATGTCTTTTAAATCCTGCTTCAAGTATCTACGCATTCCATGCTAAGCTGCAATGCTTAATTTAATATCTCCACGGCAGTGGCGAGGGTTTCAAATAGAGTCCACAGCCTCAGGGACATAGGAAGAGAATTCAAAAGGTGATATGATAGTTTGGGATGAGTGTATTTAGGTTGGTGCAAAAGTAATTGCGGTTTTTGCCATTAAAAGTAATGGCAGTTTTGCACCAACCTAATGTATTTGAGAAGTGGCAAAAACACCAAAGTGGGTTTTGCCACCATTGCCGAAACTGAATGTAAATACCACTTAACAGCAATAGGAAGCATTTTTTTTTTTTTTTGTCTTGGGGAAGCTTGAATCCTACTGAGTTCCATTTGGGGAGAGGGTAGTGCTGCTAGAGGCAAAAGAATAAAGGCTATCACTTTGCGAAAATCTTGAGGGCAAGAAACCTATTTCAGCCACAAAAATACAAATGTCTTTTCAATGTCAGGAAACTCTGGAAGAAAAGACAGAGGATGGGACCAAGAGAGGCCAAATTCATTTCCTTTGGAAATCACTGCCTGGATCAGGGGTCCTCAGGTTGTTACCAGCTCCCACAAGAGCCTTGAAATCATTTCTCCAAATCACAGGTGCTAATTGCTTTCATAAGGGTGCTGGCTAGAGCAGAACCCAAGGGCTTGGTAAGTGTGATATTCTCATTTCTCTGGGCTCGTGTGATGCTTGAGTTTGGAAGGCAAGTGTCTGGATTGACTACATATATACATATGGTCCTAGAGAAGCTTATCTTTTTCAAACTAATCTGGAAACATTATTGGTTTGTTAATTCATTAAATACATATTGAATATGACTCATGTGTGCCAATAACTGTTCTGGGGACAGAGAACAAAACAGCCTATGTGCTTGCCTGCATGGGGTTCTAAACAAAATTGACATTGAAATACATAGTATTCTAGATGATGATAAAGTTCTAAACAAACCAGGGAAAGGGATGGGGGCTATTTTTAAATAGGGTGGTTAGATGAGGGCTCATTGAGCAGGTGATATTTGAACGAAGGCTTGAATGAGGTGAGGGAGTGAGCCAAGTAGTTATCTGAGGGAAGAGAATTCCAGGCAGCAAGAAAAGCCAGTGCAGAGGCCTTGAGGCAGGAGGTGCCTGGCCTGTTTCAGGAGCCCAAATGTGCTCCTCTAACTAGGAGGCAGTGCTGGGTGATTCTCACTGGTTTGGTTGGCCCTTGAAGGAGTCAGTTTTAGGATGAGCATCTCAGAGGGGAAACAAAGGTACTATGGTATTATCAATCTTTCTCTTTTCAAATGCTTAAGTCCTAGGTCTCCCATCGCCACTTCATTTAAAGAGGAAAGTAAGGGGGAAAGAAAACCATGTGTCTGAAAATACCCATGCAATAATACCATTTAGCCTGGCCCGTGGGGAAAAAAGGTGAGACGTCTGGGGGTCATCCTTCAAGGTGAGTTTATATACTGTGCAGATTTTTTAAGAGTATGGTACAGTAATTACACTGATGGCTGATTAACTCAGGGGAGTTACCCAGAGGTGAGGTCTTTAGATGTGTAGGGAGAAGTCTGCATGCACAGGTAAGAGTGGCAGGGTTTATGGAGAGGGAATTCACCATTTGCGGCCAGCACTATTTCCAGGTGGAAATGGTGCTCCACTGGTGAAAAGGAAAGAAGCCAAGGTTTCCAACCAGTGGTCCTTACACCTCCAATTCATAGACAAGCTTCAAGAGGTGCCTGTGAACCTCCTGAAATGATATGCAATGTTTCAAATGTGCCACATGTTTTTTCTTGGGAAAAGGGTCCAGAGCTTCTCAGAAATTTCCATGACCTCTTCCAAAATGAAGAACCATTGACTTCGCACGGAGCAACCTCTGTTCTCACTTCTCTTCCAGGACAGGTGGGTCAGCAGATGACCCCTGGGGAGAACTCTGCCATCAGGGAGAGCATAACCAGCTCATAACACATGAGTCTTCATCTAGAGTCATGAGGCCGATCATTTGTAATCAATACCCAAGAACTTTGAAATATACATGCATGCTGTCCCCTCCCCACATTCCAACTGGCCTGGGCTTTATCCAGTCCTGCAGTTACACACAGGCTCTCATCAACCTCCTGGCCTCTGTACATGCTGTTCCCCCTGTCTGGAACACTCTTCACTTTTCCCATAGCTAACTCTCACACACTGCTCAGGTCTCAGCTAAAACAACATCTCCCATAGGAAGCAATTCCTCGTGGCTAGACTTGATCATGGGCCCCAGTAACATCCTGCATGTACTCTATCATACCCCATCAGAGTTTATTGTGAACTCTGGTTTCACAGAAGCTTTCTCTGCTGGAATGTAACCTCTGTGAGGGCCTCTCTCCCTTGACACAGATCCCTGCTCCAAGTAGGTACTCAATCCAATAGGTATTTACAGTTGGATAGATGGATGCATGCACTGATCAATTACTCTTCTCGGGGTGGCAAGTCCTGGACACCGACCTGCTCTCCTCCTCAAACAGTGTCAAGTATCTATGAAGGGGTCTACCACACTCTGCAACTGCTTGTTCTCGTGAGTAGTTATATCCAGAAGTTGACTATCAATATTTTGAAGTGGAATCTTCTTTTTTAAAGGAATGATCTATCTCAATGGCTGAATTTTGCACAGCTAATTGATTTCTATTTCAAATTAGTTTGTAAGCAAGCTCAGACTACTGACTGCCTTTGTATCATATCAGTCTTCACAACTTCGTACTGTTTTTCTTCTGCAGGGCTCTGACCAGAGCCCTCCCTTGCCTAAGGGAGTAAACTCTGTCTTTGAAAGGATTGTTAAAACAGACAGGATCACATAAGAAGTAGCCTGAGTTCAAATCCTGACATTATTACAAATAGCTGAGAAGTCTTGGCAGGTCATCTAGCATTTCTGAGCCTCAGTATCTCCGCACATGACCAACTCAATGTACTGCATGGTGGTGAAGAATACCAGGCTTTGGAGAGGAAGCCCTGAGTCTGAATGATGACACAGTTCTTGCCAGATAAGTGACTTTATGCAGGTTACTTAACCTTTGTTAGTCTCAGTTTTCTCATCTGACACAGTAGGACTAATAAAGGTTTATTGCAAAAATATTGGCTGCTTAGCACAGAAACTAAACATAGTGAGTACTAATTAGTTAATGTACTCATGCCATTATTGTATCATCCTTACAGTGGTAACACCAATTGTTATGCTCTGTGGACCAGCTAAGCCAAAGAGAGAGGACTTGGATCATTTACTCAGAGCTACCCAGACTCTCCAGAGTCAAAGCAAAATGTCACTTTCTTACCCACCAAAAGATGGCCTTTGGGTTCTGTGCATTAGTGAATATCAATCTAAAGAAATCACAATGTAAAGTCAGGCATCTGTTAGCTACTGGCTGGTTTCCAGTATGGAAGCTTGCCTGCCTGTCAGCCTGCCTGCCTGCCTGCCTTCTTTCCTTCTTTCCTTCCTTCCTGCCTTCCTGCCTTCCTTCCTGCCTTCCTTCCTGCCTTCCTTCCTGCCTTCCTTCCTTCCTTCCTTCTTTCCTTCCTCCCTCCCTCCTTCTCCTTCCTCCCTCCCTCCTTCTCCTTCCTCCCTCCCTCCTTCCTTCCTCTCCTCCCCTCCCCTCCCCTTTCTTCCTTCCTTCCTTCCTTCCTTCCTTCCTTCCTTCCTCCCTCCCTCCTTCCTTTCTCTCATCCCCTCCCCTCCCCCCTCCCTCCTTCCCTCCCTCCCTCCCTCCCTCCCTCCCTCCTTCCTTCCTTCCTTCCTTCCTAGAAAGGCAAGGATGCACTGGACGGTATCAGCTTCCCTATTAATTTACTGAGTACAAGTCTATGCTAGCAACTATGGTTAGTGCTAGGCTGGTATAAGATGACATGGGCTCGTGGAAGCTGGGGGATCTGCTCAGCATAGGTGTTGGAACCAGCCACGTCTGTAATGGGAAAATCCCTCTTCCCAAGTATCCGAGAGCTCACTGTGTTGCTTTTCCCATTGCAGGCTTCAAAGGGCAGCAGAGGGCTTAGAAAGTACCTTTGCCAGCAAGTCCAACCACATGCCAACTTGCTAGCCCCCCCCTTCCTCCCCAAAAACAGGTACAGGGTTAGGAGTCCAAGCTCCCAAGACTTTCTGGGCTAGAATTTTGGCTTCTTCACTTATTATGTGATTCTGGTTAAGTTCCTCAAGCCTTAGTTTTCTTACACATAAAACGGTAATAAGCTCAGGGTCGATTCATCGTTAAAAGAGCTAACACATGGAAAGTGCTTGTTGAATAGTACCTGGCACAGGGAACACACTCAGTCAATGACCACTGTTATTATTCTTAGCAGTAATGTAGCCTCAGGGACCCCTACAGGGAAGCCTAGTGGTGAAGAGCTTAGGCCCTGGAGCCAGATGCCGTGGATTTGAAGCCTGGGCCTGCCCCTTCTTGGGCAAGGTACTTTCCCTTGCAGACTCAGTTTCCCATCTGCCAAATGGGTTCAATAATAGCCCCTACCTCCTGGAGCTTTAATGAGGATTTAAAGCATTAAGAGGCATGCAGTCCTTAGAGCCACGCCTGGTTTACATCAATGTTCATTCAACAATGGCTGCTATGACTACTAGTTGTCCATGCCAGGTGTTCTGGGCTCAGTTCCTTCCTCTACCCTTGCCTCGCCGAGACTCAGAGGAAAGGCAGTTTCCCCGGCAGAATTTCCACTTAGATGAGGTTCTGTAATCACACCTCTCCTACCTTCCCACTTACCCTATTTAGTGTGGAGATGGTGAGGCATTGGGGAACTCTGCTTGGAGAGGCCAGAGACTCTTCCCTCTCTCACCTGCATATGCCATGTAAACCCTCATGGGTGGAAGCAGCCATAACCCACATCTCCCTGCTGAGGCTGCCTTGTTTCAGGAGCACACCAAATACGGTGGGGAGAGAAGGATGTGTGTGGGCAAGGATAACATAAGACAGAGAGTGGCACCTCCTGAACTGAGAAGATTGACAGGGGAGCACCACCAGCAAATTGCAATCTGCCATGTAGTACTTGGGCATTCCCACCCCAAGAAGGAAGATATCCAAGCGCATGGCTTGTCTCAAGCTAAGCAGAGGCCCTGATTTTATCTCAGAGTCAATGGACAACGAGAACCAGACCTGCCTGCAAAATACCCGGGGAGTTACAAATCCAAATACGGTCTTGTCTTTGCTGTTTCGGGAGCCTGATGTATGTCAGTCCATTTGGTGGGGAGAAGCTCAGGAGGAAGCGAGGCTCTTTCGGGCAGGCTGCTGCTTCCGCTGTGGTCCCTAAGATTCAGTGATTAGCATTCCTCGGTTTACCGTAAAATTCAAACAGTGCCATCCATTCGGTCCAGATTCTCTGGCCTGATCTAAGACAAATAGCACCCGGTTTGGCCTCCACAGCTGTTTGTGCTGTCAACTAGGCAGCACTTTGCAAGATGGGTTAACAGATTCAGGACTAAAAAATCTCTAAAGGGGCCTCCGTCTGGTCTCCTGTTTCTCCTGCTTTAGGGCTCAGGGTTTTTGCACCAGTAATTGCCCTTGGACATCAAGTGGCCCATTAAATGGCTAGATTTACCACTGCTGAACTGGAGCTTCACTCAAACAAATGTTCCCCCAATAAGCACCTTGTCAGTTGTGACCTCAAGTGGCTGCTGGTTCCATAATAATCCAACTAACAGTCCAGTTAATCAGTTATAAAAAAATTTCCCAACATCTCCTCTCTTCCCCTCTCTATAACTGTTGGGGTTCTAGATGTTTAAAATAAAGTCTTTTGCATAGGGTGTGGCTCAAAAACAAGCAAGATTTCTATCTGAATTACCC
The DNA here is from genome assembly GCF_028878055.3 of Symphalangus syndactylus. NCBI lineage: Eukaryota > Metazoa > Chordata > Mammalia > Primates > Hylobatidae > Symphalangus > Symphalangus syndactylus. Next base: position 105,332,438 of record NC_072423.2, on the reverse strand, counting down.
CTGTTAGAGAGAGCTCTTTGGGGGGACCCTAGAAGGTAACAAAATCATGTAATTGTTATTCCCAGTCATCCAGGCCAAGGGTAAGGCTACTGAGGGGGCTCCGTGGGTTTGAGGATTTTTTGACCCCAGTCCTTCCTTTGCAGCCATGTGAACTACCTTCTTGATTATTAAGAACACAGAGTGACCTAGAAAAAGCTGCAGGTCTTATGGAAATGAAAGATCCACAAACAAACACAGCTGGTTTCAGCTTTGATGCTGATAAACAAAGCGAGGCAGAGCAGAACCGCAGAACGAAAATCAAAAAACCAGATTGAAATAAAGTAAAGAAAATCCTTTCTTCCCTTAGCCTGCAGCCACAGGAGGGAAGGCTCCAGGAAGCTGTGGAAAGGGCAGTGTTTGAGAGCAGGGCTTCCTGGAGAAGAGCCTGGGAGCCCTGGGGGCTTCCTCCTGGTTCACACAGAGGCCCCCACAGGCCTGACTTGGAGGCACACTGGTGCACCCGAGGTGACGGGAGGGGTGGGGAGGGAGTGGGGACTGCAGAAGGTTGGGGAAAGGACCATGAAGAAACCAAGAGGGGGTTGTATTTTCCCAAAGAGAGATGGCCCTCGGACTGTGAGTCTTTGCCTTCCCTTTCAAAGCCAACTTCAAACCACCTTAGGCCAGCATGAAGGCGGATCCCAGCCATGATGCTTAGAAAATCCTATTCATAACTCCCATATTACTTTGGGAAAATAGTTTAGTGTAACTTTATATTAGTCTATTTGACTTTGATAGCAGAAATGCCACTATGACTGAAAGCATCTTACCGGATATTTCCCCATTCTAAATTCACAAACATAAGAACGCAATCTAAATTGGTCATCGAGTTGGTGACCTCTTTAGCCATTATTAATTTCTTTAGATAAGAACATTTAAAATAACTGTCATTTCCAACTGTTCTTTTAAAGAAGAATCATATTTTTTAAAACTAGCCTTTTAACTTAAAAATCTAATGATCCAAACTTTTTCACATTTGTGACATAACACGAAGTTCCTTAACACCCTCTCCTCTTACTGTAGGAAAGAAAATGCAAATGCCTTGAAAGGAGTATTTATATCGTCTTATTCTTTCTCTGCATGAGGCAATTTAATTTCATTTATTAAAAATTTTTATTCTGAAATATTTCAAATACGGAGAATAAAATTGAAAATAAAATTTAAAACACTTATTTAGCCACCATCCAGTAAAACAAATCTCAACATTTTGCCATATTTTCCTCAAAATTTTTTTCTATGAACAAAAAAGAAATATAATTGAAATCTTCCTCCCACTCATCCCCGTTTTCATTCTATTCCCTCCCCTAGTCCTGAAGTAAACACTAAACTGAAGTTAGGGAATATACATTTAATGCTGTTGTACTCTATATTCATTCACTAATAAATGTAGTACAAATTTGCAAGTTTTAAAATTTTAAACAAATGCTATCATACTGCATGTATCATTACATAACTTGCCCCTTCCCCTTCCTCTCCTTTCTTCCTTTTTCTTTTCTTTCTTTCTTTCGTTTTGCTCATGTTGCCCAGGCTGAAGTGCAATGGCACGATCTCGGCTCACTGCAACCTCTGCCTCTCAGGTTCAAGCAATTCTCCTGCCTCAGCCTCCTGATTACATGAGATTACAGGCACACACCACCACGCCTGGCTAATTTTGTATTTTTAGTGTCACTGCACCCAGCCTGCTTCTTTCATCCAACGTTATGTTTTTGCAATTTATCTATGTTAATGTAGTTGCATTAATGCAGAGTGCATTTTCAGGCTGTGAAATATCCTATTGCATAAACATACCAGAACGTCTATCAATGAATATTTGTATTGTATCCTTTTTTTTTTTTTTTTTTGCGATTACAGAGCTTTAATAACCCTAATGGCACATATCTTCTTGTGCCTCACCCAAGCATTTCCCTAGGGTATACACTTAAAGGTCACATTGCTATGTCATAGCGAATGTTTAATTTAAACTGGCCTACTTACTGCAGAATTACTCTCCAAAGTGGTTGTGAAATCCACACCAGTAGAGTGAGGGCAATGCACTTTCTGTGCCGTGTAGAGTATTTTCTACCTTGCCTGCTGAGCTGGTGATAATACTATTCAGCCGTTTTTGTGTGCCAAACCTTGGACTAAGCTATTCACATGTACTATCCCACTTAATCCTAGTAATGACCTTTTAAAGCAGGCCTTATCAATCCCATTTCACAGCCAGGGGTAAGAGGCTTGGAGAAGGGAAGCCACTTACACAGGGTCCACCTGACAGCCAGTGGTGGGATGGTAATGGTAACCAGCTGTGGCAGAGCTCTTAAAAAGTAAATATCATTGCCTATTGCCTTCCAAACGCAAAACATCCTTTTTCATTGACCAGACACATGAGTTGAAGCCATAAGTATAATAAAGTTATCCAAGTGCCTAAAAATTGGGTATACATCCCTAGGCTGAACCCAGAGCCTGCCTCCTTCCTCCCAACTTGTGGCTAGTGCAAACATCAAGGTCGTTTCCTGGTTGGATTTCCCCAAGAAACTGGCTGAAGGCTCCCAGCTGGGTGGCATCAAGGGCAAGCATGCTGGCTTTCAGAGCCCAGAAGTAATGACGTTCACAGTCCCCAACCCCTCCTTCCAGCCAGGGCCTCCCCACCATCAATCAGGGCGATGTGGAGTGCATCAGTTACACGAGCAATTTGGAGCATTTCTCCAAGAGAAGGAACAACATCATAAAGCGTCGGCAACTGAATCAGAACAAAGGGATCCTAAAGACAACTTTTCACTCAGGCCCTGGTAAGCCGAAGGAATGTTAAAAAGACACACGAACCTTAGAAGTGAAAGCAGAGAGCGAGAGGGAAATCCCCCTCGGCCTGATGAATCAATTCCAGAAAAACCCTCTCACCCGTGCCCCATCCATCAGCACCACAGTCAGAAGATGGGAAACATTGGCTCTCACTCTTAGCACCTCTGTGTTAGTTACCTAACCTCTGAATGTGGTCGGAGAAAACTGATCCCGGGACAGAGACCAGAAAACCCTGACTCAGGATTAGAGCACATCACAAAAGTGGGGCTCCCCCTTCCTTCCCACAAAGGGATCCAGAGATGCTGATAAGATGGCTGCTTGACCGCAGCTGGGCTCCAATGCTTCAGTTTTTAGTTTGAGTTCAAGTTCACACCAGCTACAGCAATCCTGCACACTGGCTACACCAGCCCGCCTCGAGTGTGTGGGAACACTCGAGGAAGGCCGATTATCACGGCTTGGGGCATTTCGGAGGACCATTTTGGGGGTGACCATATTCCAATACAGAGGGAGGGTAGGGCAAGCATTAAACACAGGCTTTGGAGTCAGCCAGACCTGAGTTTGAATTCACTTATTAGCTGTGTAACTTGGGCAAGTGACTAACTTGAGACTCAGTTTCCTTGGCTATAGAGGAGGTAAGGCTGGGTGCAGCGGCTCACACCTGTCATCCTAGCGTTTTGGGAGGCCAAGGCAGGAGGATTGCTTGAGCCAGGAGTTTGAGACCAGCCTGGGCAACACAGCGAAACCCAGTCACTACCAAAAAAAAAAAAGAAACAAAGGAAGAGAGAAGGAGGTAAAATCATCAACTTCAGCTGTTATTGTAAGGATTTTAAAAACCATGTGCCTAGAGCACTCAGCCCAGTGGTTGGTGCGCAGTTAATCGAGTGGCTTACTGTGATGGCGACTCTGTGAGAACTGGAAAAAGGCACGCTTCTTCAAGACACGTGACGGTCATTTGGCAGAAATAATTCCGCGCATCTACCATGACTACATGGGGAATGTTGTCTGCTGGAGCTGTGCAGTGGACAACTTGCATAACCATGAGTACTGGCCTTGCACATGGTAAATGCTCAATAAATGGTAACTGATATTTTTTTAGTAAGGATAAAAACCACCACCCCCTGAGGCCTCCATGAGGAGTCCTTGGGGTGGCACTGGATTCCTGAAGGAGCTTATACCTGAATTCCCAGCCTCCAGGAAAAGCAGAACTTGTGGATAGAGGCATGGGAGGGGCAGTGAGGGGAGGGCGGGAAGAGTTGTCAGGCAAAAGTCCCAGCAGGAGACGGGGCTCATGATTCTCAGGTCAAGCCCAAGAGGCAAGCCTCATTAGTCAGGGGCAAGTTGAAGTTCTGACTTCCACCAGGGAGGCATTTGGAGCTCAGCTGACCTCCCAGGGCTGCACTGAGGAGCACATGGGGGCAAAAATGTATGTGAAAGAAAATGCCCTGTGCAGCACACTGAAGGGTTATTACTGCCTTTCACTCCCCCGTCTCCCATCCATGAAAACCTTCTCCTCCCTGCAGCCTTGGAAAGTCTCAAATTCTCAAAAAAACCTTTTAAAAAATCATGTATATTCTTTTATAAAAAACTAATTATAAAAATAAGACAGGCCGGGCGCGGTGGCTTACGCTTGTAATCCCAGCACTTTGGGAGGCCGAGGCGGGCGGATCACGAGGTCAGGAGATCGAGACCACGGTGAAACCCCGTCCCTACTAAAAAATACAAAAAAAAAATTAGCCGGGCGTGGTGGCGGGCGCCTGTAGTCCCAGCTACTCGGAGAGGCTGAGGCAGGAGAATGGCGCGAACCCGGGAGGCGGAGCTTGCAGTGAGCCAAGATTGCGCCACTGCACTCCAGCCTGGGCGACAGAGCGAGACTCCGTCTCAAAAAAAAAAAAAAAAAAAAAAAATAAGACAATACATTTTTTTGAAGGTGGCAACATCACTCAAAAAATAAACCAAGGATACAAGTGGGCAATTGTAGGATAATGATGGCCAATGAACAAATGAAAATAAGAGAAATCTAAGTAAGTGAAGTAAAAAGTAAAAAGCGTGAGATAATTTTCCACTCATCGTGCCCTGTGTGGCACACTGGGAAAAAAATAAAGACTGATGATATCCAAATTTGGCGAGGTTATGGGGAAGCAAGAGCTCTCTCATCCCGTTGGTGGGTGCATAAGGTGCTTTCAAACATCATAGAAACAAAGTTGGAAGTCTTCATTAACATCTAAAAAGAGCACATCCTCTGACTCAGAAGTTGTCCTTCTGGGAATTGATTCTACAGAAATAAAAGCACCAGAATGTATAGTGAAACATAAACGATGTTCACTGCAGCCTTCTTAAAAAAAACTGGAATCACCCTAATGCCCATCAAAAGGATACAACTGAATAAATATGATTTTTCCATAGAATGGATGCTGCATTAGAGACCAGAGGTACAACTACACGCACTGACCTGAAAGGAGGAACTTGATACAGTATCAAGCCAACTGCAATGATCCAACAATGAAAATTGCCCACCACAATTCTGTAAAAATTATATATGTACTTATGCATGTAAATGTGGATGTGTGTTTTAAACTCAGGAAAACATTGGGAAAGACATATACCAAATTGTCCACAGTGGTAGCATCTGGTGTTGTAATCAAACTGCCAAGACGGGTTGTGGAGGACATTAATGTCCTGTTTTATAGCTCTATAACATTTTTTTTTCTTTGAGACAGAGTCTTGCTCTCTTGCCCAGGCTGGAGTGCAATGGTGCTATCTCAGCTCACTGCAGCCTCCGCCTCCCAGGTTCAAGCGATTCTCATGCCTCAGTTTCCTGAGTAGTTGGGATTATAGGCACCCGCCACCATGTCCAGCTAATTTTTGTATTTTTAGTAGAGATGGGGTTTTACCATGTTGGCCAGGCTGGTCTTGAACTCCTGACCTTGTGGTCCACCCACCTCGGCCTCCCAAAGTGCTGGGATTACAGGTGTGAGCCACTGCACCCAGCCATATCTCTATAACTTTAAGGGGTAGAATTGTGGTTGATTTTCACTTGTGTCTTTTAGCTTTTTTTTTTTTTTAAATAAATTTTGAAAGCATATGCTTGTTATAGAGCAGTTGGGAAATTGTGAGAAATGTTTTTCTCATTTTTGTCTTTTGTCTCTTCTCTTAGGATTGCCTTCTGTCACGTAAAACCTCATGTCTCCACCTTTGTGGGACCCAGCACTGTGACTGGGAAGTGAAGTCTGGGGTATAGCAAGCATAGAGAATCCTTGGACATTATGGGGGGAATGGAACCCCTCAACTAGTTTAAATGAATGAAAACTGAGTCACACATTTTGTTTTCCGCATGTGGACACTGAGACCCAGGGCGCAGGCAGGGCTTGGAAGATGTTATTCAAGCAGGCCAGGAGCTATTTACAAGGAAAATGACCCCTCAAAACAGAAGTTTGTGCGTGTGTGTGTGTGTGTATGCGTGTGGTTTTGACCAAAGCAGCAGCTGACCAAGGCCCAAACCAAACATCCACAATGAGGAAAAATAAGCACAAGTCTTGAGTGGGTCCCGGGGGTCTCCCCAGCCAGGTTCACTGCCAATCACTGAACTCCTTTTCTTTGCCATCAGGCACCCCATCCCCATTATTCTTGTCCTTCTTCTACCCTGTGAAGTACATTCTATTTTTCCCATTTCACCAATGAGGAAAATGAGTCTCAGAGTAGGTAACCCCGTTGGGGAAGGTCACACAGCATATATGTAGCAGAGGCAATTCTGAATCCAGTTATGTATGTTTAATGCTGACACATAGCTTCTCAAGAAAAGCTACTTCCCTGTCTCTAAGGCCTTTTTCTAGAGCATTTGTAGAAAAGAATCGTGCTTGAAAAGAGGCCAAGGAATGGCTGGTGAGGCTTCTGGGGCTGTTCCAGTGTGTAGGAAGGGGAGGAAGTTAACATTCTAGGTGACCCTATAAAACGGGAAGGGTGATGGGGCCAGACTCAGCCTTCCTTGAGCCTCTGGTTGCTCATGAACGAATCTGGCTTCCTCAAAGTCTGCCTCCAGAGCAGTAACAAAAGCAGCTCTTGCTAACTCAGTGGCTGGGGCCGCTGCGGGCATATCCCCGTATCTGGGCACAAGCTTTGCTCATTCATTCCATTTTTCTCATCTGTTGAAAAGTACCTGATCAGTAAGCTTCTGTTTTGAAAATAAACACCCTTTTGGATTCCACCCTTTCTAGGCCAATCCCTTCAGCCTTTACTGATGCTTGTATCTCTCCCCTCTGCCCTCTCCTTCCGGGAAGCTATTTTTCTTTCATTCTTTTGGGATTTGGCTGACAGTCGATTTCTCCAGGCTGGTTGAGGCATGGGGAAAGGCAAAGAGCTCATTCAGGAGGGGATGGAAGGGAGGAGAGGGTAGAAAAAGGTGAGAAGAAGGTTCTGCTTCTTTATCTGGAACCTGTTTTTCATCTCTCTTTGTCTTGCCAGGTCCTCAGCTTCTTGTCTACAATGATGAAGTGTTTTTTTTTCAACAGCTGGAATGAGAAATGACTAAATCACCTTGGATCAGATTACTGAAGGGAAAGGAGCTCATTTATCTAAAAGCCAAACCAAATACATGTAGACACCTACGTAGTTAAATCACAGCAGCTCTAGGTAGTTAAATCAGCAGAAAGCCCCCACCCAGATCTGCTGAAAGTATCTCCCTTCACCTACCCACCTTTGGTAGCTGATATTCTATTCTTAGAGAGTCATTTGCTTAACTATTGTACCCGTTAAAATGCACATAGGTATGACAGTACTTTACATTTGCATAGGTTGACAGGGTGTTTGAAATTTTTTCCTATCTCCTTCTATTCACTCATTCAAATAAATTCTATGAACACCTATTGTGTGCCAGAACTGAACAATATGCTGGTGCTACAATGGCAAGCAAGAAAGATACGCCATGTTGTGCTGTGAGAGCACAATGGTAGGTTAACTAACTAGACTGGGGACTACACGCTAGGCCCTTTGCTCCTGATCCAGTGCTGCTTTCATCCAACTACCTGCCATACTAATGTTAGGGTGGGAGGAGACACTGTGTTTTAGCATCATCCTTGCCTTGGTGCAAATCAGTCCACTGGTTCATTTCTATGTGATAACCATTTGAGAGCAGGGATGAACATGGAGATGGAGAGGGAGGTCCCATGGGGGTGTGGGAGCACTGAAGGGTCATCCATGGGATTCCAGGGTGCATAAGGGAGATCCTAGGAGGAGGGCCCAGGATGAAAATAGGATGAGAGAATGTACACACACCTTCTTTCCTTCATGGTGTCCCTTAGCAAGTATTTTAATCATCTCTGGCTGACTTCCTCTCCCATTTCAGATGGTGCTTCTTGTTAAACTCTCTCCCAAGCTCCTTATGTCTTCAAAACATCTCTCACTTTCATTAGAGATCTCACTTTCCCTTAAGAGAAAGTCAAGTCCATCTAGCATGTGCCTCACTGATGACACCTTTCCTCCCCTAGAAATATCCCTGTCTCCTCACTTTTCCACTTGGGGGTGGGGCAGGTACTTTTATGGGCCAATGAATTCCTCCTTATACTTCTCCCATTTCCTCCAGGGCCAAATATCTGAATCCTCTTGCTCTTGTATCTGAAGACTCAACCTCTTTTGGCTCCCTCCTCTTGGTCTACAAAGAGGCCCCATTCTCCCCTGTCTAAAAAATCTTTCTACTCTGGAGCCTCCTCTTTCTCATTCCTCCATGTCTGTGGCCTTCACCCCTTCATCTCTCAAGTATTCCTCGACTCTCCATCTTTCACCACCCCAGTGATACTGTGTCAGATGCCAGCATTGACCCTTCAGTGCCAGAAGTTATGGTCCTGCCCAGCCTTCTTCATCCTCACCCTCACTTTCATGCTCAAAGCAGTGACCTTCCTCCTGTGTCTGGAACTGTCTCCCTCTTTTACTTCTGTGACACAACACTCAGATTCTTCCCCACTCTTGCTGTTGGCACCTTTTTTCCTCTCGTATTGTCTTCTTTGAGTTCCTTACTTATATATGCAAACGACTACAGAAAGAAGAGTTGGCAAAGAGATGGCAGATACATGTTCAAGGAAAGACAGAAGAACATCAAAGTGTGTGGCGTCCTAAAGTATCTTTAGGATGGAGATAGATGGCAACAGGATTCCATGACTCAGAATAACTCTAACTTTTTAAAAGACAAATCTAGGCCTGAAAACACAGTTGCCTGAATGAACTGGGCTTTTGTGGTTTGCTGCCTATAACAGAATTTTGCTAAGAAAGAATCTCCTAGTGGCTGAAAGTGCCCAAATAGAAACTGGGAGATTATAGAGCAGGTAGTTTTTTTATTATTATTATTATTATTATTATTATTATTATTATATAATTATTTGAGATAGAGTCTTGATCTGTCACCCAGGATGGAGTGTAGTGGTGCGATTTGGGCTCACTGCAACCTCCGCACCCTGGGTTCATGTGATTCTCTTGTCTCAGCCTCCCAACTAGCTGGGACTACAGGCGTTGTGCCACCACACATGGTTAATTTTTTGCACTTTTAGTAGAGATGGGGTTTCACCATTTTGGCCGAGCTGGTCTCAGACTCCTTACCTCAGGTGATCCACTGACCTTGGCCTCCCAAAGTGCTAGGATTACAGGCATGAGCCACTGCGCCTGGCCAATCAGGTAGTTACAGATAATTCTGCTTCTTCTCAAGTTCTTTGATTACGTGATAACCTTTCTGTCTTTTTCAAAACCCCAGCTATCACCACCACCAGCATTATCCTCATCAGCATCACCATCAACACTCTTACCACTACTCTCCCCCCACCATAATCATCCTCATCTTCACCACCATAATTCCCACCACTACCTTCATCATCACTGTCAAATGTCATTGAATGGTCCCCTACTAAGAACCAGGTTCTGTGCTGAGCCCTTCATATATATTATCTCTCTTCATGTTCATATCAACTCTGAAAAGTCAGTTTATAATTTCCGTTTTATAGATGAGAAAACCAAAACTCAGAAAGGTTCATTAACTTGCTTAGAAGGACCCAGCAGTTTAAAATGTGTTCCCTACTAATACACACAAGAGAGTTTATTAATCCAAAATCAAGATATCTGTTTAAATGTCAACCAAAAGATTGAGGTAAAAAAGACATTGATATGACTTGCTTATCTTTAACAGGAGACACTGAAACTAAATAGTGGTTTAATAGCTTCTCCTCAGCATTCTCTCTCCTAATGGACTTTGCAGGACTATTTTAGGTTGAAATTTTTCCTGTCTAGTACCAAAGCTCTTCAAAGATTCTATTCCCATCCCTTACCCTTTTGGGAGATGGTCGGGGAGAGAGAGAGAGGTGTAAAATCCCTCTTACAAATCCTTTTCCAAAGATCTTTGGCTGAACAAAGACTTTCCCATTTAAGAGCAGGTGACAGAAAGATTTCTCCCATAGGCAGCGCATTAAGGCTCTCTGCAGAAGTAAACAAATCTGTTATGATGAAAGCCGGACATTCCTCAGGGCCAGGATCTAATGAAAATGTCAGTGTTTTATGCAGTTTAAAAACTGACAATTCAACAGTTTTACAGGAGCTATTTAATGTTTATCATCACTTAGAAGGGCTCAAATGCAGACAAAGGGAAGGGCAACTGAAGAAACCAAGTGGATCTTTGCTTGGAAGCCGCCATGTTATCTATAACACATGAGAGTATGGCAGTTTATAAATTACCAGGCAGCCTCAGGCAATAAAGTGTAGGTCTTAGCAAATGAAAGTTGGAAATCCACACTCCAAGATACAATCATCATAGTGACCATATTCTTCACTTTCATTTACACCTCACCCCATTAAAGACCCAGCCACTGGGGAGTGAGGATACTAGAGAAAGCCCTTAAACTAACCTAAGGTGATCCATTAAAAGCTTCTGAGTTCTTGCCAAATTGTGCTTTAGATACTATCAAAACCACTAAAGAACAGAGAAATAGAATATGTAACTCCCAAACCAGTAGTGGGAAAATAGAAATAAAGAAAGCACAGTAATCCCAGCACTTTGGGAAGCGGAGGCAGGAGGATTGCTTGAGCCCAGGAGTTCAAGACCAGCCTGGGCAACATAGTGAGACCCCATCTCTACAGAAAACAAAATTAGCTTGGCATGGTGGCATATGCCTGTGGTCCCAGCAACTTGGGAGGCTGAGGCTAGAGGATCACTTGAGCCCAGGAGTTCAAGGTCACAGTGAGTTGTGATCATGCCGTGCACTCCAGCCAGGGTTATCAAGCAAGACCCTGTCTCTGAAAATAAAATAAAGTCAGTAAAAAAATTAAATCTAGTTTTATGTTGCTTTTAAAATGGAAAATGGACCAGTGACACACAAAGGCTAAAAATAAAAGGTTGGAAGAAATATGCACTTGCACATAGGAACAGAAATGTAAAGGCAAGAGCATTAGTAGAGATGAAGGAGATTATTAATGAAAGATAAGAACAACCTACCAGGAGCTATAACATTAGTTGATGACATTTCATACAATTAAAAGTACATCCTAGATAGAGAGAAAAAAAAAATGACCGAATCCATAATGATTATGAGGATTTTAATGTTTATCTCTCAGAAACTGAGCAGTTACCAGCTAAAACATTAATAGAGATTTAGAAGATTTATTAGATAATTTATAAGCTTCATCTAAAAAATATACAAAGAACATGCACCCAAAGAGAGAATTCTCTTCAAGTACATATGAAATATTTACAAAAAATTGAACATGTTCTTGGTTACTTAGAAATCTTAATAAAATACAAGAAGCATTATTATGTACTTGATAGCTGCACTTCTCTGTTAAAAGAAGAATGATTTGGCCGGGAGCGGTGGCTCACGCCTGTAGTCCCAGCACTTTGGGAGGCTGAGGCAGGCAGATCATGAGGTCAGGAGATCGAGACCATCCTGACTAACACGGTGAAACCCCGTCTCTACAAAAAATACAAAAAATTAGCCGGGTGTGGTGGCAGGTGCCTATAGTCCCAGGTACTTGAGAGGCTGAGGCAGGAGAATGGCATGAACCCAGGAGGCGGAGCTTGCAGTGAGCCCAGACCATGCCACTGCACTCCAGCCTGGGCGACAGAGTGAGACTCCGTCTCAAAAAAAAACAAACAAAAAACAAACAAACAAACAAACAAAAAAACAGAAACAGAAGAATGATTTTAGAACCTTACACATCAAGGCCAATCCACCCAGTTTCCACCCAGCCTAGAAAATAGTCCTCATTTTCCAAGGCTTGTCTTGGTGTTACCTCCTCAGAAAAATCTTCTCAGGTCACCTTAAGTCCAGTAGTTCTTCTCATTCCCAGTGACTCCTTAATAACTCTACTGTATTTTTCTTCATGCAACTTACTAGTTTCTGAAGTCATCCTATTTGTTACTGGTTCACTGCCTCCCTGGCCCCACCCTTTGAAATATAATGTATTTGCAACATCTAGCTCCTGGAATGGAGCCTGGAACAGAGTAGACATCAATGAACATGTGCTGATGAAAGCCTGACTTGGCACCCTACAGTGACCCTAGCCCCTCTATATATAGCCCCTGTATATATATAGAGAGAGATATAGACCTTGCCCCTAGAATAGATCACATTACATCAGGATTATTTGTGTTACAATCTCAGTAAGAGATAGTGAGTTTGTCGTCATGTCCACTTACATAATAGATGCTAAATAAATGACTAAACTATGTCCTTCCCCATGCACCAAAAGAAACCACACCTTGGGAAGCCACGTCACCTGCTTACAGCCACATCTTGCTAACGACAGAGACTGATTCCTGACTGTGAGCATTACTCTGCTCCTCCACATGGCCTCCACGTCCCCTGCAACACATCCTATTATGTGTGGAGGCTGCAACTGAGGACAGAGGAGACAACTTGCAAATGTCTTTTTCACCAAATTCAGTGTTTCTCTTACTATTATATAGATACTAGCTTTTGCCAAATCTATTAAAATTGACTCAAATTATCATTTCTTATAGTAACTGCATGTCTGCACAAGGACTGCATTGTCCAATTAAAGAAACAAAGAAAATAATAGTTCCTTGACTCACAATCAGCAGTGTGGCCATATTATCAGCCCAATAGTTAAAGAAGGAGGAATCACTGTGTGACCTTGGGCAAGTTGCTTAGTGGCCGAATTCTCAAGTTTCCACATGCATGAAATGCTCATAACATTAGTGCTGATTATGCAGGCTGCTATGAAGACTAATTAGATTACTCCATTAAAGCACTGAACATAGTACATGTGTCCGAATGAGCTCGATAAATGTCACTAGCATTTCAGACACCTGCATAGTCAACTTGATTCTTTTGCACTGCTTTGCAAGCTTTGCTCAAGAAACTGGTTTTTGATCACCTACCTTCCATAGCCCTTCCAGAGATGCACCACTGTTATGGAATGAGTCTTAATGTTCCTTTGAATCTGATTAAATCCATTCCTCCCTGTTACAGTGGAGCTAAAAAAATCCTGGCCATGGCCGGGCGCGGTGGCTCATGCTTGTAATCCCAGCACTTTGGGAGGCCGAGGCGGGTGGATCACGAGGTCAGGAGATCGAGACCACGGTGAAACCCCGTCTCTACCAAAAATACAAAAAATTAGCCGGGTGTGGTGGCGGGCGCCTGTAGTCCCAGCTACTCGGAGAGGCTGAGGCAGGAGAATGGTGTGAACCCGGGAGGCGGAGCTTGCAGTGAGCCGAGATCGCAGCACTGCACTCCAGCCTGGGTGACAGAGCAAGACTCCGTCTCAAAAAAAAAAAAAAAAAAGAAAAATCCTGGCCAATGCCAGATGTATTTGTTGGATGGCCTTTTTACTGAAGATTTCAGGAAGATGGGGCTGCTATAGGGGCAGTCAAGATCACAGCATTGATTAACAAAGGGGCAGGTTGTCTGGGGAACATTCTTCTTTGACCTAACCCTTCTTCCTGAGAAGGAGCTATGCTAGAATAGAAAGTTTTCACCACAGACATCTGCTTGCCAGATCTGTCCCAACACTGTAGCCACTGGTGAGAGCCATCAGGCAGTACAGATTTTCCCTTGGATTGGCAGCTACTTGAGGAAGGGCACAAGCAGGCTTCAAATTTATCATGGAAGACAGGAGCAGTACAATTTTGACAAGGACTCCCTCTAAACATCAAAAACTTTTGCAGACTCCTCCATCTAAGTGTAATTTTATTTCTCTTCAAATAAATGGCTGTTGAATAAATGACTAATAACTATAACCTCCCCTGTGTGCCAGAAGAAGCCTGACACCTTGGGAAGCCACGTTGCCTGCTTACAGCCAAATCTTGCTATGGACTGAGCCTGATTCCTGACTATAAGCACTACTCTGCTCCTCCACGTCCCCCGCAACACATCCTATGAAGCATGGAGACTGCAAAGGAAGACAGAGAAGACAACTTGATACCTGATGATCAACAGCTACTAGGAATTCAGTAATGTTCTGAAATGCTAATGTATTTAAATTCAGTAATGTTTTTAAATTTTAGAACTCATAATAGGGTCTATGCACACACCAGAGAAATTATCACACATGTATTTATGAGGCATTCTGTTCTGGATCATGGCTCATTATGTGTGTGTGTGTTTGTGTTTTTGCAGATTTGAGGACTCCCAAGGGTCTTTAGTCCACAGATAAGGAGATAAGTCATGGAAAATGTAGAATTTGTTCCTTTTAAACTGGAGTTTTTAAACTTCAGCACTAAATCAATAGTGCTATGCTATAGAAAAGGAGGACTGACTACAGTCATCTATAGTAAGAAATTCTCAGTTGGAATATTCATACTCAATATGTGTAACATTTTGATCAGGTTGAAGATAATGACAATTTTTTTCTACCAATTTATTTATTTTCACCTCAAGGTTGATCTTTAAAATTGAGTCTTGTGGGTGAATAACGCCTTGGACTGGTAGAAGATCAAGTTCTACTTTCATTTTCACCAGGAACTAACAACATAACCTTTGACAAATCATATCGCTATCTGGGCCTCAGTTTCCCTATCAGTGAAAAAGCTCATGTGAGCCACCGAGGCAGAAGACTATAGACAGGACAGAAAATGGAAGGGAATTTCTACAATTGACCACCCAGGAAAAATGCAGTAATGGAATCAAAGCCAGCATTAGAAGTAGCAAGGAGATGAATCACTGATCTAGAAAATATCATCAGAAAAATAGGCTGTAATCTTGTGAAGTTATCCCAGAATATAGAGATGTAATCTGTAAACGACAACATGATAGATATGGGAATTACATAGTGAGAACCTGAGGATAATAGATGCTCTAGAAAAAAAGACCAAAAAACTAAGAAAGGGAGCAATAAATTTATGCAATGAAACATGCATGTGGCAGGTTAAAAGGGCATACCAGAAAAATGTAAAAGGGGTAAGCAGTACAGATAATTTGGCACAATTATTGACTTGCTGATGTAAAGAAAAAACAATCTGTATACGGATCTGGAAAGAAAATAACAGGCTGTCTTTAAGAGCACATGTCAAGGTGGGCCTCAAGAACCCCCACCCATAGAAGTACCTCTCTGTCATCATGCAGAAGATGGGGGAAAGATTCATGTCTGCCATCTTCTCCCCACCACCCATGTCCCATTTTTTGTTGATTTATTTGGATTTTCAGATCAAGACATTATTTCTGGTTTTTGCATTATACCCCTTTGAAGAGCCTCTTTTGACATGCATGCTCTTCTCTGATTCCAGTGTATGACAGTGGCTTGTGATGCTCAACACCAATTCAGGAAGAGGAATAGAAGCCTAGAAGAGTGCCGATGGGGGCAGAACACTTGTCCCAGAGAGCGGGGGAGCTCTGCACAAGCCTCAGTGCAAGCCTTTGGAAGTTGTCTGTGTGGACACGGCCTCTGTGCCTCACCTAGAGCCATTAAGTCAGAATCCCTAATGCAGTGCCTGGGCAAGTGCCCACGTGGTTCTTATCGGCAGCCTGGGTGATGAGCTGCTGATGTCGCTCTTACTGGCCCTGCCACGTGGCATCTGGACGAGGAGCTGGGGAGGCAAATCTGGGCATCATTAATGCCTGCTGCTGCCCATGGCAAGCATGCCACAGGCCCTCTTCTGCAGGGCCAAAGCAGGTTCACGCACTGTGCGGACGGGGGCTGGGGGTAACACAAAGGAAGGAAGTGAGGCAGATGTGAGGAAGGCCTCATTGGTGACCAGTAAACTGGAGAGGGCTGGCTGGACAAAGGAGATTGCTGGGGCGATCTCATGGGAATATAGCTCGCTATAACCAGATCATCTGTTTTTTTCCAAAAACCCAGAAAGCCAGAATCATATATTATATTTTCAGGTTTCTGGAACACTCTGAGCCAAACAAAATGCCATCTAGGCGGAACTGGCTTATAAGCTCCATATGTAACTCCAGGCTTAAATTC
This sequence comes from Symphalangus syndactylus, assembly GCF_028878055.3. Lineage (NCBI taxonomy): Eukaryota > Metazoa > Chordata > Mammalia > Primates > Hylobatidae > Symphalangus > Symphalangus syndactylus. The sequence continues at coordinate 105,316,229 of NC_072423.2, read as the reverse complement.
TTCATGTCCACAGAAATTGCCCTTTTATTTTAATCAAAAAAGTCCTTCTTAGAAACAGGTCAGGCCTTTCTCAGCAAGTAGAAACCTAGGTGCTCCAAATGACTATCTTCATTAATTTGTTAATTGTTTAAAAAGCTACTCAGACTGCCCTGAAGTTCAGCTGCTCCCTGTCATTTCACATTCACATTGGTTGTGTGCAAACAACCAGCGAGCTGTCCTTCGGCACTCTAAAATGCCACAAGTCCAGGAAATAAGTGCTTCCTGCCTATGGGAGAGCTCTGCCCCTCTAAAGAGAAGCAGACACATTCAGAGCTGGTAGCCTGGACTATCACTCCTAAATAAGAGAAGGATAAAGAGTGGGGAGCTGGGTGCGGTGGCTTATGCCTGTAAGCACTTTGGGAAGCTGAGGCAAGAGAATCCCTTGAACACAGGAGGTCGAGGCTGCAGTGAGCCGTGTTCACACCACTGCACTCTAGACTGGGCTACAGAGTGAGTCAGATCCTATCACAAACAAACAAACAAACAAACAAACAAACAAATATTAGGGCTTCTGGAAATGTCCATCGGACAGGAACACAAAGGGATCCAGATGCCAGAGTAAGTACTCCACTTCCTTTTTAATAACCAGCATCCACCGGGAACTTCCTATGAGCCAGGCTTTGTGTTTCAGCTACACAGTCAAACAGTAAGTCCTCAATAACTATTTCTGAATGGGTGGATGGATAAATGAATGAATCAGGTATCTCTTTTATTTCACATTCCTGAAATTGAGCCTTAGCATTGTGAGGGCATTTAGATTTGCAAAATCTCTTCCTTCCTTTGTCAACAATTTTCAAGAGCCAGATCTGTGCAAAGTCAGCGTGTGAGAGATTGAGAAAACAACAGAGAACCTGCCGTCAAACTGTGTCCTGGACAGAAGGACATGTGAGACCTGTGAAAGATGCCTCTGGATCCAGAGGGCGGTGAGAGAAGGCAGTTCTCTGGGAAGATTCCCTGAAGATGCTCACAACCCTTCCCTAAAAGCCATACAAACCCCTCCATGGAATAGTGAATGTCCACTGCAGGCAGCTTTGCTCTCAAGGAGACCAGCAGAGGCTGCTCTGAAAAGGAGGTATCTCAGACAGAGGCACCATAAGAGTTGGAGGAACCAGGAAAACAACCAGGAACAGGTACCACGGTGCTGATGTCATGCTAGGACAGTGCATTTACTATTAGTGGACACTTGGAAATCTCAGTCTCTGCAGGAGGAGCGCTCTGCCACTGGGGTTCATTCTGTGGCAGTGTTGCTCAGGAGGTTCTCTGCTGTGTAGCCTCTGTGGGCAGAACCCTAGCTATTGTGGGACATGATGCCAGCTCCCCGGGGACATTTTCCCTTGCCCCCCTTCCCATGCCACCACAACCTAACACCTAAGCCATCAGATGTTCATTCACCCCCGATGAACGCCTGATCCTCTTTCATTTCACGGTCTCAACCTCATGTCTCTCCTTGCCAGCTCCAGAGGGGCCTTGTTTCCCTCTTCTATGCTGTGCTAGTTTCTGTACTCATCCTTCGCAGTGTGTTTCAAGGTGTGAAAATGTAGCTATTTGCTAAATCCTGCCCAGCCTCTGGCTGTGGGTTCTCAGAGGGTGGGACAGGGCATCCTTGTCTTGTCCCTACTCACAAGAGAAGACGAGCATCTCCTTAACAATAAGAAGGGCTCCCTCATATATCCACAGAGCTTAACGTAGTAAGGATATTCTTACTCCTCATCCTGGGATATCTTTACCTGGGTAAGGAGAAGCTGGAAGACCTTAAGAAGCATTTCCCCCTTCCCTACCTCCATGACTTCTCTCTTCTACAGATCTCAAATGAAAGGCTTCCTAATGAGCAAAGAATGTCTAAAACCAGAGATACTATACTTATAAAATAATAGCCTGTTATTGTGAAAGTTAGAGCTAGAGATAGTCAAAACAAAAATAAGACAAAAAGTCCAAAAACCATTGCCCTTGTTCTTGGACCCAGAAGTCCTAAATCTTTAAGAAGCCCCAGCCAGGTGCGGTGGCTCACACCTGTAATCCTAGCACTTTGGGAGGCTGAGGCGGGCGGATCACAAGGTCAGGAGATCGAGACTATCCTGGCAAACATGGTGAAACCCTGTCTTTACTAAAAATACAAAAAATTAGCTGGGCGTGGTGGCAGATGCCTGTAGTCCCAGCTACTCGGGAGGCTGAGGCAGGAGAACGGCGTGAACCCAGGAGGTGGAGCTTGCAGTGAGCTGAGATCGTGCCACTGCAGTCCAGCCTGGGCGACGGAGTGAGACTCTGTCTCAAAAAAAAAAAAAAAGAAGCCCTTTGCCTCAAATCCAATTCATTTTTTGAAACAAATCATATTTGAAATATGTGTTTCTCCCTGTCTCATTATGAAGAAAATCCTGAGATACAATATTTTCACATTCCGTAAAAATCTGAACAGCTGCTTTATATGCAAATCACATGGTATACATGATATCCTAAAGATCAAAACTGGCATTCATAGATAATCTTTTAAAAAGACAAAATCCAATGAATATGATCACCATCCTTTCTAAAACTTGAATAAAGACAGTAAAAATCATTCACTGACTCCATCAATATTCTTGTGCAAAACAGATGATTTCACCCTCCCCAGCATGTCTCTCTGGCCACGTTTATTCAGTTCCCACTGTGCCTGCCAGGCTGACTCTCAGAGAGAGAAAGCAACGAAAATATATTACACTAAGATGAAACTGAACGACTTTAATATTTCCTTAAGATTCAGCAAATCCTTTCAGACTTTGCTAGCATTGTGAGGGCATTTGGATTTGCAGAATCTCTTCTTCCATTTGTCCACGACTTTTGAGGCCAGATCTGTGTGAAGTTAGTGTGTGAGGGACCAAGAAAACAACAGAGAACCTCCCCTCAAACTATGTCCTGGGCAGAAGGACACCTGAGACCTGTGAAAGGCTTAAAGGTGAGGCCATTAATATTGATTATGCTATTAATATATTACACATCTATATATATATATATAAATAACAATAATATTAACTAGTGGAGAGAGTAGCTTAGGAATATTTTATAATGTGAAAAAAATACTTCAGTGTCCAGGTCTCTTATTTAACCTTTACAATTCTCTCTACCCTACTTCCCTTTTCTCTATGTTCCTGCTGACACTACACTCAGCAGGCATGTCTGAGGATGAGAAAGAAGGCCAGTGCAGCATGGCAGGGCACGGGGGAGGGAGAGAACAGCATCAGATGAGGTTGGGAAGGTAGTCAGGGGACGGAGCATGCCAGGCCTTGTAGGCTTGAGCTAAGCATTTACATTTATTACAAGTACAAAGGGGACTGCCTGGAGGGGTTTAAGAAGGAAGTGTATGATGTAATATACATTTTGTAAAGATCACTCTGCCAACCTGCCTGATGAATTTATGCCTTATTCCCTTGATCAGATCACAAGGAGCTAGAAGGCAGGGCCATATGTAGTTACTCTCCCTTTAATACCCACATATCATGGACTGGTAGAATGTTAAACCAGTGGCTCTCAAACTTTCCTGTGTATCAGGATCATCCAGAGGCCCATTTAAACACATCTTGTTGGACTCCACCTACAGAGATTCTGATTCAGTAGGTCTGGGCAAAACCTGAGAATTTACATTACTAAGAAGGCCCCAGGTGATGCTAGGATGCCAGTTGCTCTTCAAGGCACTGTACTTAGAGAACCTGTTTAAATCTGTTTGCAGAATAAATCAGTCATAAAGAAACATGCAAATTTTTTTTTTTGGTTGGTTAGTTGGTTGTTTTTGAGACGGTCTCACTCTGTCGCCTATGCTGGGCTGCAGTGGCATGATCATGGCTCAGTGCAGCCTTGAACTTCTGGGCTCAAGCAATCCTACAGACTCAGCCTCCTAATTAGCTGGAGCTACAGGCATGCACCATTATGCCTGGCCAATTATTTTATTCTTTCGTTGCCCAGGCCGGTCTCCAACTCTTGGCCTCAAGTGATCCTCCCACCTCAGCCTCCCCAGTCACTGGGATTACAGACATCAGCCACCATGACTGGTGAAAATATTTTTAAAACAAACAACAGAAATAATCAGTGGTTTGAATTTTATGTAAAATGCAATCATTTATTCTTTCTCTTTTTAAAAATTATTCTTTTCAATCTATAATGTGATGATAACAAAAGGACTAATCATTGCATACGGAAGTACTCTGAAAGGAAATAGATCATTGTGATTAGGCAAGATGAGACACTTCAGAGGCTGCACTGCCAAGTTTAATTATAAAATTAAGTGTCATTCAAAGAAATTTTTATTGCAAAAGTATGTGATTTACTTCTGCAGGCAGTTATTACAATACTGCCTCAATCCAGAAGGAATATGAGGTGGTGAGGCATCTCTTGGTTCAATTCCAAAACTGAAAATTAAACTACAATTTCCTTAGAACTCAGGAATAAAACTCATCATGGCTCATTCTGTTTGGTTCAAAGTGCACAACATTGATGAACACATCTACTATAAAAGCAAGTAGATTCAAACTCTCTTCCTAGGAGGAACCCCCAAAGATTCCAACTTAGGTGCTTATTATGCCAAAGCAAAAATGCAACTCAAGAAAGCAACGTAAATACAGACTCAGAGCCAACAGATGAGAATAAAAGTCAGACCTAGGAGAGTTGAGTACAGATGGCTGCACAAGAAGCATAAGGCCAATGCCCTGTGGTCTCTGTGGGTTTATTATTTTCTGCCACATGTGAGGCTTCGGTTTCCATGTACCAATGTCCATCTACTCAGAAATCATGATTGCAGGCCAATCAACAACAGATAGTCCAAACTCCGTGATGGCTTGGGGTTTAGGGGTTCAGTAGGAAGCTCTCTGGCCTGAAGCCTGAAAAGTCATAGGTTCATATTCTGCTTAGGGAAGAAGCTGGTTAGGTATACCCAAAATCATATAGGGCTAGTGAAATCTCATCTATTCATTCAGTAGTTACTCTGGATCTCATGGTCTAGGAAGTCAACTGGGCTGGGCTGGGGGGTAGAGGAGGATTCAAAACATCAAAAGCCACAAAATCAAAACAAGAAAAAGTGTTGAAAATCACAGGCCTTGAAAAGCAAATAGTAAATATAATAGTCATTAAGTAGCAACCAATGACCAACCTTCCTCTCTGTCCATGTAGCAAGATCCAAACAACACTGTGTGGCCACCATGAGGCTGACACAACAATTTACATCATGTGGATGATGGACCTAGATTCTTGTTCTACACTGGTGGGAAGCACGGAACAGTCTGGCTGTGAATTAAATACAAAAATAGCAACTCCTACACTCTAGCAAAATATAAAGTACATGTGAGCCCCCAAATCCAAGCTCATTATGCAGAGTCTTTCTGAAACCCAGCACCCAGCATTTGCCGTTACCCACCTCCAAAAGGGTAAAAGTAAACATTGGACCTGCTCTGGTGTTAAACTGCCACCGGATCCTCCCCGCTGTCTCCCTCCTCCTCTTCTTCTTTACAGACAGGTAATGTTGGATCTCGAAGGAACTGGGGGCTCCCACTCTAGGCAAAGGTTGGACAGGTGATCAATGTACAGCATGAGATTTGGCTGTGCCTACGTGCCTCCGACAGAGCTGGATCATCTGGGACAATGAAAATTATAAGCAACAAGAAAGCAGTATTAACAGCAAGGGCAGGGAAACCAGGACAGCACATACCACAGTTCCTAGGACACCCAGCAACCATTCCTCTTCTCATTCAGTCATTCTACACACATTCATTAAGCATGGTGCCAGGCTCTGGACATATCATAGTGACAAATAGGAACACAGGCCCTGCCCCCATGGAGCTTATGGGGTATGTGGGAGAAAGACGAGACAGGCAGTTACAGGACAGCAGGTAAGGAAACCTAGAGGGTGCCATGGAGCACAAAGCAAAGGCAGCCAACCCAGACTGGGGGTCAGTGGTCAGGGAAGGCTTCCTGGGAAGAAGAGACACGTAACGCTGAGCCTGGAGAACCCATGGAGTTAGCCAGCCAAGATTGGGGTGGGTCAGTACATGCAAGATCCCTGAGAATCTTTGGCTGGTCTGAAGGGCTGAAAGTCCTTTATTCTCAGCCATTTCTGCAGCCTGTAATCCTACATCCAACCATAGCACCCAGATTTGGAGTCTGCAGCCCTGATTACAGGAGGAATTGGTGCTCCTCCAATGGCCACAATCCAGTTGCATTTTGACTTCTGCCGGTGGGATCTCAGGAAAAGAAAGAACTTAGAAAATAGCTTTTTGTTGTTGTTGTTGTTGTTTTGTTTTTTCTATAAGAAGAGAGAAAAAAACAATAATGCAGAGTTGAACTGCTATGGAATAGACCCAATTGCAGCAATCCTTTCTGCACACCAGCATCAGGGGTAAGGGAGATGCCATCCCCATGGAGATTGTTGAAACAGACAAGAAGGTGGATCACAGTTTGGTATCACAATATGGGAGCCCGCTTTGCCCCTTCCTTTCCTTCAAGTTCCTGAGAAATTGCAGAGGGAGCGCTTTGTTCTTCTTACCCTTGGTGTTGACGTCTAAAAGGCTATCGCAGACATGATACCTCCCACTTGCCTTATGCAACTAAGGGAAACCAGATAGCTTATGAAGCCAGTCTTGTTAGGGGCCTCCACGTGGGGGAAAAAAACAAAACAAAAAACCCCCCAAAGGCTGGGAAAGTCCCAGCAGCTTGAATATTGCCCAGGACTCTAGCCACCTTTGCATTACGAAAGAGATCACTGGAGAGGATGGCTTAAGACTGGGTAGTAAGTGTGTGGTCATTTGACCAGACACGTAGTCCAAAGTAGCTTTCTGTTTTAATATTATCATATGATCCAAGTTCTACAAACAACATCCTTGATTGAAATCAAAAAGAAACAAAACCCTCACCTCTAAGAAGCAGAGCAAGCGGCGTTTTTAGAGACAAAGAAAGGATAGCTTCCTAACCTATGACAACACAAATTTGTTTAGGTTTTCCCTCCACCAAGTAAGTAAGCAATTAGGTTTTTTACAATAAAAATATCCCCGTGCATGTGCAAACACCAGAGGCAATCATATAATTACCCTGCCCAATCAGATTCAATTGCTGACAGTTGAGTTCCCACTGCTCATTAACTTCAGATCGCAAAGAGGTCTTTACGGAAGCCCTTTCCTTCTCTTTACAAAGGTTCCTATGATGCCGTGATCAGCCCTGGCACTACCTCATGCAAGATAATCATCCCCAAATCACCAGGGCCAAGGCCAGCCTCCTCTGGCTTCCTTCTGAAAAAATAAAATGAGAAATTCGAAGACACGTTGGCTTAAACACCCTTGCTTCATTTGGGGATCTCACTTCTAAATATAATAGTAACCTTTCACCCCCACACTTTAAGTGCCGTAATTACATAATTAAAACCAATTATGTCATTTAACAGAGACTTTTTCAAGATACGGCAAGCCAATTACCTCAATCATTGACCTCAAAAGATTTCCCACACTGACCTGCAACAATGAGAATTGGGATAAATTTAGACACTGGCTTCCGAAGGCTGGCATGGACTAGCAGGGTGGGTTGTAACTGGTCTAGATTCTTTGAGACTTTAAAAGCTAAACTGAATTCATTCCCACCTACACCATCACTAATTGTTTGCACAATCCTTCCCAGATCCCAAGATAATTGCTTGATTTTTTATAACCACTCTGATGGAATGATTATTTCCATGTTGCAGACAGAAAAAGGAGGCAGGGAGAGTCCTAAAGTTATCTGAAGTCAAGCAGCTAGTGTTAACAGCAACGCTAGGGCAAGACCTAAGTCTTCCACCACAGAATTCAAAGTCTCCACGTAGTGAGTGGTGGGTGGGTGACTCGCTTACCCCAATTTCCCTTTGAGGCAACACATTCGCCCCCACTTTTATTTAATTCACCTGCATGGCACAAGATTCCACTGCAGCTCAGGGGGTGTGACCTAAGTTAGGCCCCAGCCAATCAGCTTCCAGCATTCCTCCCCAAGCCACAGCATTGGTTCAGGATGAGCACATGATCCCATCAAAACCAATGAGAGACACTGACACTTTTTGCAGGGCCTGTGGGACCTCTGCCTAACTGTACTTGGAGTGACAGGAGGGAAGACTGGAAGTTGAGCAGGCATCATGCTCCACCAAGGAAGTGAGGGTGAGTGGAGCCAAGAGATGTGGAGGGAGAAACTGGTTCCAGGAAACACCCTCTATTCCCTATCGCTTCATGCTGCGAGTAACAGGGGTTATTCAAAAGCACACTGGAGAAAGCAGGAAGAGCGCCACCTACAGCTTGGGTAGGCTCCATTTCGAGGATGGAATCAATCCACTGTGGCTCTGAGGCCTGCCTCCTGCTTGCGACAGTTAAATGCCTTCAGTTTTTGAGTTATTTAAAGAACCTACCATTTTATGGGCAGGAGGAAGCACTTTAATCTGCAAAATGATTTTTATCACAAACTAAACATCCTTGTAACTTTTTGGTCCTCTGCTTTGGTAGAAGTTGTCTCTCCTTGGAGCTCAGACAGCTGTTGGAGCTCAGAAGATCTTCCTCCACCCTGTACTTTGCCCTGCTCCCTGGTACTCTGGTGCTCCCCAATTCCTGGATCCATGTGGGATGTAAGAACTCAGGATCAGGACGCTTGCACGCATCAAAATGGGGCATTTTCTTTCTCTTTATCCCAGGACTTGAGGGAAAGCAAAAACCAAACAAACAAAAAACAAAATGAGAATTCCTCTAATTTAAGGTTTTCAACCTTGACACTTGAAGTTTTGGGCCAGACAATTATTTGTCATCAGGACTGCTTTGTGCAATGTAGGATATTCCTGGCCTCTACCCACTAGATGACCCATTAGCACCCCTCATTTGGGACAACCAAAAATGTCCGTGGACATTGACAAATGACCAGGGATGGGGGCCAAGATCCCCCCTCATTCCCCAGCTCCCATTTCCTGGTTAAAAACCACTGCTGACAGCATCTTTAAAAACATAATTCCTTGTAGTATTATGTTGTGAGACTGAGGGAACCACCACCCTCCTTAGAACTTTACAAGAGCCATATAAAATATTCCCTGAGGAGAACTGACTTCAAGAAACTCCAGGATACCAGCCTGGGCAACATAGTGAAATCCCATCTCTACAAAAAACAAAACAAAACAAAACAACACAAAAAGTAGCCAGGCATGGTGGCATGAACCTGTAGTACCAACTATCCGGGAGGCTGAGGCTGAGGTGGGAGGATTCCTTGCGCCTCGGAGGTCAAGGCTGCAGTGAGCCCTGATGGTGCCACTGCACTCCAGCTTGGCCGACAGAACGAGACCTTGACTCCAAAATAGCAATACTACTGTCTGTCAGGGCTATGAAGCCACATAAGACTTGACCCATTAAGGACAAGAGTGAAGAAAAATGTATCAAATAGAAATAATTTTACCTAAACACTGGCACGAGGAAAAAGACATGGAGGAGAAACTTAGAAATGAAAAGCAGTGAGGCATCTATATGGTGAGTTCCAGCATGGGTGCTCAGCTTCTCACTTTCACAAGTAAGAAAACGGAACTTTAAGGTTATTGCTGGGTTTCTGGGATTCAAAACCCAAAGCTAAAAATGTGGAAGAGGTTGGTGTTATCAGAAATGATCTTTCCAGTAAACGCCTAAAACTCACTCACTCTGCAGAAAAAAGCCAAAAATAGTAAAGTTTCACTTATTTGGACAAATGTGGGAGAAGTCATTTAAAATAAGCAAAATTGATGGATTTATAGATTTCAAATGCCAGCAGTAATTAAGAGTAAGCTGGGCCGGGCGCTGTGGCTCACGCTTGTAATCCCAGCACTTTGGGAGGCCGAGGCCAGTGGATCACGAGGTCAGGACATCGAGATCATCCTGGCTAACACGGTGAAACCCCGTCTCTACTAAAAATACAAAAAATTAGCTGGGCGTGGTGGCGGGCGCCTGTAGTCCCAGCTACTCGGAGAGGCTGAGGCAGGAGAATGGCGTGAACCCGGGAGGCGGAGCTTGCAGTGAGCCGAGATCGCAGCACTGCACTCCAGCCTGGGTGACAGAGCGAGACTCCGTCTCAAAAAAAAAAAAAAAAAAAAAAAAGAGTAATCTGGCAGAGGTCCTTCCTTCAGGATTGGTTTGAATGAGAAGACAGAATTTATTGAATTAATATAAGCATTGTTAGGCTGGAAAGAAGGGCTTTGAGTTAGTTTGTCCTCTCCATGAGCTAATTAGTTGTATCTTCACACAGGCAGCAGGCTGAGACCAGCCCAGGAATTCCAGAATAGTGGGGTTCCAATGAGGCTTTGCTTCCAGGCACAGACATCTGTGCACCTTGAGGTGCTGATCAAGTCAGTCAGGAGAACCAGGCTGGCTTGTGTGTGAAGGCTGGGCTGTTTGGGGGCCTCGCTGTGTGAAAAGATTTGGATTCTAGCAGTTTCTTTCTCTACAAGTTCTAGTGTCTAGAGAGATGGAGAGGCCTATTAGGGGAGTTCAGATGACTGCAGCTGGGACATCACTTCTTCTTCAGGTCCCAGGCAGCCTCCCCTCCAGCTATCAGCATGTCGCGGCTGTCCCATGCTGTCCCCTCAATCTCCAATTGCTCTCCTTTCTCTCCATCACCAGAGAAATGTGACTGCCTAGGGAGCAACCATGTCTTGAAAGGAGAAAGAGCAAGAATAAAGGTGTCTCTGAGGGGCCTTGGTTCTCCTCCCCTAGTTCTTTTAGGCATTTTGTTTTGTTCCATTTGGATAAAGAGCTAACATTTAGAACAATAATAGAAAATAAAAGTACTTGTCTGGAGGGTCTAGCAGAGGTCCACAGTGACTCTTACGAGCTGTATAAAGGACTGTCCCTTCTGGAGTCTAGTAATTAAATCTGGAGGAGTAGTCCTCAAATCTTGTTAGTGAATGAAGTTCTCAGGGCACACTCTTCCTGGCTAAGCAATTCCATCCCAGCCCCTCTCTACTGAAATCATTCATCCTGGTCAAGTGTCTTTCTCAGAATACCTGGGTATGTCAACAGAAATAAAAGAGAAGTGCACCCCACTTCCTAGTTTCAGCTGGCACTAAAACAAGAGAATGAGTTGTACGTTTTTTGGTGGAGGTGCCTCCTGATCGAGTCTACACACTGGCTTGTGAACATATTGTCTGTACTGAAGAACTTATCCCAACAAGGAGGCTCCACGTACACCATAGACAAGTACTGTCCTCCCCATGTCCTTTCAGCATGAACTGAGAGAGGGGCAGTCTCAAAGTGGTAGGTGTCACAAGAGGTCACTCTCATAGTCAACAACTGAAGACTTCCCAAAACAGCAACTCCTTGCTTTTGCCCCAGATAAGCCTTATTCCCAGCATCAAGAAAAGGATTTGAATGGTGTGTGGACTCCTGGTTCAGGTAGAAGTTGGTATCCAGAGATGTCATTCCTTATTTATCAAGTACTTATTCAGCAGGTCCAGAAATGTTATGCAAAATTTGGTGTTCATGCTTATATACTTTATTCTGAGGAGCAGAATTATGGTAGCCATATTCTTAAAGTAGTTTGAAGCTCAGAATTAAAAATTAAGCAACAGTTGGCATAAAGCGATCCCTTAGTTTTTTTTTTTTACCAGTCTTTCCGAGGCAAAATTTACACACCATCAAGGTCATCCATGGTAAATGTAAAGTTCAACGATTTTAAGTAAACTTACAGAATTGTGCGATCAGCACCACAAACCAGTTTTAGAATGTATCTACTATCTCCAAAAGACCCTGCGACTGTTATAGTAAACTTCCCTTAATTTTTGCAGCAAATGTTCTAGAGTTGAAAAGAAAGATCTTTCTACATCTGCAAGGCTGATCCATTTTTCTCCCTTCCAAGAACTCTACTAAAAAATTATTTGTTGCTTATCTGAAATGCAAATATAACTGGATGTCCTGTATTTGTGAAATTCTGGCAACCCTAATCCAGGACCAAAGCAGAATTAACCAAATAAATGAAAGTGCATGTCTAGAAATAAATGTACTTTTCTGGAGCATTGTAAATAAACGTGAATTATTTTCTTAGTTTTGAGCCATTTGAGTTCTAAGATGGTCAGAACCTAGTTCCAGTTAGAATACCGGTTGAGAACTAAGCTACAGAGACAGCCTGAATAATTCACAACCCAACTGCTGTTTTACAAGCAAGCCTGGGACCTCAGACACTCATAGGATTATATGCTACATTTCCCTTCAAAGGTTAAAGTGGATGTAATTGTTAACCTTGCAGCTCACAATCAGAACTGGAAAAGTGACTTTTAGGGGCACAAATTATAGGGAAATCATTCTTAACCTTTTTGGGGGGCGGTGTCACAAACTCCTTTGGGAGAATCTGATAAAAGCTATGGACCTTCACCATAGGAAAATGCATGTATACACATTCACAACATTTTCCAGGTAATTTTCTTTTAGATGGGACAGATTTCATAGATTCCATGACATTGTTCATGGAAAATTCAAGGGTGCAAGGGCCTGGGCAAGTTGATTAAAACCATCCCGGATTCTTATGCCTTGCTTTTTTCTTCCTCCTGTTTGTGTGGGAAGTGAAGAAGTCAGGATAATGGCAAGGGAACTGACTAACTCAAGACGTGGCTGTGGCCGGGTGCGGTGGCTCATGCCTATAATCCCAGCACTTTGGGAGGCCAAGGTGGGCGGATTACCTGAGGGTCAGGAGTTCAAGACCAGCTTGGCCAACATGGTGAAAACCCCATCTCTACTAAAAAAATAAAAAAATTAGCCGGGCGTGGTGGTGGGCTCCTGTAATCTCAGCTACTTGGGAGGCTGAGGCAAAGAGAATTGCTTGAACTCAGGAGGCGGAGGTTGCAGTAAGCCGGGATTGGGATTGTGCCACTACACTCCAGCCTGAGAGACAGAGTGAGACTTCCTCTCAAAAAAAAAAAGACATGGCTGGGCTACTTTTGGCCATCAGTGGTAAGACCTGGAGCAACTTGCCCACACTTCATAGACTTGTGTTCACTGTCAATAAAATGAACAGATCAGCCCGACTCTGTTTGCACAAGTTATATTCTACAGATCTACTGGAAAGGTATCTGGGAAGGGCTCTTTCAGGATCTGAAGCACTGCACAAGATTTTGTAGGAAAAACAAAGGTTTTAAAATCACTAGGCTACATGGTCCTCAAAGTCACCAAAATACTCTGAGTTTTAAGCCATCTGATTATCTGATTCTAGATTCTAAAGAGTGGAAGCCAGGCATCAGTTGGGGAGGATCTGGGTGTTCTTTTTCTCTGAGTCCAAGGCATTTGCTAGGGACAGGAGAGAAAGACATCCCAGCCCTCACTACTCTCCAGTTCTGCAACATTTCTTTCTTCCTTTGAGCTGTTCTCCTTCCTTCATATGAAAAACTGTCTACAGGTATGGTAATGGTTTGCCAAAAACTACCCACATTTTTTCTGATAAAATTTAAAAAATCCTTTCCCAATTATATGAATTTTCCTTTGGGTGACAAAGATACCCAATGATCTATTATATCATTATATACTACTATGCCAATGATACTAGTAGACCAAGTGGATAAAAGACGAATGTGCTCACTCTGAGTTTTATAGATGGCATCTCTTTAGTGCCTTAGAGGCCCCTACAAAGTAGCCTCCAGTATTATCATCCTCATTTTTTAGAAGAAAAGACTGAGCGGGGAAAAAAGGTTGAGTGACTTACACAAATTCACCCACCTAGCCAACAGCAAAATGGGATTTCAAGTCACAGAGCCTATGCTCATACTATGTTGAAGAGATAAATTATACCACTTACCACTAAAATAAACAAACAAACAGGTTTCATTCACTTGTTTTCTCTCAAAAACAAATAATCTACCACTTTAAGGAAGTGTGTTATCACACCCAATGATATGAACCATAAAACTATTTTGGACGTTTATTTGATACTTATTGATGTTTAAGCAAGTCTACTATGTTCACAGTTATCACCTCAAAGAAAAATATATTATTTAGTTTTTAGGTTTTATCTTATCTGTCCTTGGTCCTTGAAACAGCAAGAGAAACACGCACACTCTGTTCTTACTTGTTGTCATAGGATACCAGCTGCCTGCTGGGAAAAGCATACTGGGAAGTACTGTTCTACACTTTGTATTAAGACTTAACAAATAAAAAACCCAGAGCCTGTATAAATCACAGACAAAGTTGACAAATTTCATGGCTTAGTCATGGTTAACGTATCAGATTTCATGGCTTGACAGTGATTAACAAGAAAATCATATTAGAATTACAACTATTAGTAGATTCTTAGAGATTTGATAGAGAAACTCCAAGCTCTCCAAACGCCATTGCCCACTGCACAGCCCTCTTGTCCTTCCTCCTGTGGATAGAGCCTCCATGAATCCAGGGAGAGCAAATGGGATCTTCCATTGTTGGTCCCAATCACCTCACCTCCTGACTATGGCAGGAGTGAGCCAGTGCCTAGTGGGCCCCAGGGAAAGGTCTTAGCATCCGCAAAATAAAGTGAGGTTTAATATTTATAGCCTAATTCATAAAACTGTAAGGAGAAAAAACATACTTCATTTGTACATAACACAGGTATTTTACCCAATATTACATGCACTAAGGAAAGGAATGAATGATCATTGTTGGAACTATGATATTTTCGGTGAAAATTAAGTTTCCATGTCTTTACGAGGAAGCAATTCAGCAGAGGCCTTGTTGTTAAAAGTGGCATGGGAGCAGGAACTTCAAAAGACCTGCTGACTGCCTGCCGAGCCATTTGGCCGGAGGGCTCTGCATATCCTCTTTCGGGTAAGAGGCAGCTTACTTGTCAACTTTGCATAAAAGACAGCCAATTTGTCAGCCATTTGCTTTAATTTTGTTTCTGAGTCTTCCAAAGACACACTCCATATACCTTCTGGTCTTTAATATCATATATCTGACTGAGGGATGGAAATTCACTCTAGTGTCTCAGGCTGGTTTCCTTCCCAGGCCATCCTCCTGGGTCTTATAGGATGTCCTTAATCAGAACCACATTACTCAGCTAGAGGAAGTCCTTGTGCAGACGCTGGCAAGACACTATGGCAAAAGAGTTTCAGAACATGAAAGGTCAGATTGAGAATAAAAGCTGCAGTTATCTGTTGTGTTTTCTTTAGTTGAGAAAATGAAGGCAGGGTGCCTAATTCCTGAGGAACCAAGATTTGGATAAGTAGCAGCCACTTAGGAAAGGAGTTTCATTGGCCGCTGAGCACAATGGCCAGTTGTGGAAACGGAAAGTCCTTAAATTCCAAGTATTCTGGACCTGAGCAAGGATTTTCTCATTTTATACAGATAGGTTTTTATATTTCAGTAACACCCTAGACTGGTAAAACAAAAATAGCTACATCTTGTCAAAAAGTATAATTGTCACTGGACTGTGTAAATGTATACACACACACATATATATATAATATATACTACATATATGTGTGTTAGATATACACATATACATAATATGTATTTTACATATACATGTTAGACAAATAAAGCACATTTTAATCGTAAGAGCTACCAGTTATTGTGCATTTTTTTAAAGTGCCAGGCACTATGCTAAGTACTTTCCGTGCATTATTTAGTCTCTCAACAAACTAGCATGGTAGGGACTAGCTTTGTCCCTATTCTACAAATAGAAAAAACTTGAGATTAGAGAGGAAATTCAAGGCACACAGTTAGACACAGAGCCAGAAGTGGAACCCAGGAGTGCCTGACCCCTGAGCCCAGCAAATTGAACCCTGGCAATTCTCACTGGTTGCATTAAGATCAGTGCCCAAGCTGACTGTGAAAAACAGGGGAAGAGGTGAAGTGATGGGCCATTTCACTTCACTAACACATGGGTGTGAAGGAGTTAGGCATTACTTCAACCCTGTATCTTCCTCCCAGGGAGGCAGCCTGCAGGCTTTGCCTGTGGAAGGCAGGGTGTGAAGAAAGGAAGAAGTGATTGCAAAAACCCAAGACCCACCTCCTTTACAAATTTTGCCCAATATCAGCCTGGCTGGGGAGACTCTGAGAACTCAGAGGGACCAGAGGACTTAATGGAAATCTGTCCCTCACCCAGTTTCAAACTGACAGCCTTCCCTTCTCATGAAAGGGCTTGCCTTAGAGATTTGGGGCAAGAAACATTTCCAGTGCGCCTCTACCTTAACTCACACCACAGGGGCAGCTAACAATTACAGAAGGAATGAACTTTTTCATCAAATGTCCTTCCATAAAACCATTTCCCAGGAAATGGAACACAGCATGAAGCAAGCCGACTGCAATTTTCCACCAACAATGAGCATCGTGGGGCACAGGTACTATATTTAAACAATTTTCCTCCAGCGTTTTGGCAAGGCTGTCTCTCAAGGAGACTTACCGAGTTGGGCTGAGGTCTCATTCCCCTCCGGCCAGCAGGATCAGAATGTTTAATATGGCCCTGTCTCTTCAACACCCATGTGTAAACCACCAATAAACAAGCCAGGAAAGACCTGCAGGCCTAATTGCCTTTTAACTCTGCCAAGATGATAAACTCCCAGAGCAAAGAAGGAAAGACTTCCAGGGATTTAACAAGTTTATCTGCCTGCCACTTGAACATTTTCTGTCTGCCTACACTTCAGTGAATTCACCAATAAAAGGATAAAAGGGCCCAGAATGTCAGACCCCTCAAATGGCCAAGAAGTTCCAGATTCAAAACGTATGACCAGCAAAAATTAACCTGTTAATTGAGCTTCATTTTAGGTGTTTTTAAGATCTGGAGCAAGGGAAGTGGGGCCACTTGACTCTTTCTGGCACTGGCCATTTCTCTTTTATTGACCAAGGCCTAGAAATCTTTACTTACAATAAAGAAAATTGTTTTTACAAGGAAACTGGGATAGGCAACCCATTCTGAAACCTCTAAAATATTAGATAGTGCATTACACTGACAGGAGAGAAACTATACACATCTCGGTGGTGGGGGAAATGGGGTGTATCATATCGGCAGTCATAAGATTGGTGTTTACTACTTCTTTAAAGATATTTTTCATCTCTCCCTGAACCAACTTGCAAATTAAGCATGTTGGTTGTTTTTGTTGGTTTGTACCCTACCACCCAGAAGAAAAATACTGAGAGCTCTTTACCTACTGGAGTTAAATCAGAAAAGCAAAGCAATACCAAACAAGAGACTTAGGGTAAGTACAGAGAGGTGGTGCCATTCAAGGCATTAAAGTAGCATGAATGGGCATCACCTCTGGGAGGCCATTTCACAATCTTTATCAATATTAATGTGCAACTTCCCTTTTAGGAATTTATTCCAAAGAAATTATTGGATAAGGGAATAAAGGTTAAGCCCAAAAGGCTTTAGGGAATTCTACTAGGGAACATTTTAAAACATCTAAAGTTCACCATTAATAACTGGCTAAAGAATGCAAAATTCCATACTTTGTAACTATAAAAATGATTCCATAGATGTATATTTATTAATGTGGAAAGGTGTCCAACAAACAATGTTAAGTTCAAAAAGTAGATTATAAAACCATTTATAATATAATCCCATTCTTTTTAAGAGGCTATACATAGTAAAATTAGAAAGATACATAGTTCACCAAAATGTTAGTACTTCTGGATGGTGGATTAGAGGGGACTTTTATTTTCTTTGGCAAAGATTTTTGAATTATTTGAAATGTTTAATGAGAAAAATGCATTGCCTTTAGAAATGTTAAAACACTAAAGCAAAACAATAAAATTGAATAAAAACAAAACATTCCCACCACCATCATTACTGTCCTGATCAACAGGAAAAGTCACATCTGAAACAACATTATGGGAAGACCCAGCTATCCTTTCTTGGGGAGGCAGGAGTAGAGAACGCTAATGGATTTGGTCTTGCCTTATCAGCACATATAACTGTTGTTCAAGCGTAATCTCCAATGAGATGAGAATGGAATGGTAAAACCACAAGTGGGCTCAAAATCCCAACAAGTGTCTTCCCCAGGGGACCCAGGTGTCTTTCTTCCCTGGAATCATGGCACAAATGTCGAGGACTCCCCTATTAGGCTAACCTGTACCACTTAATAAAACAGGAACAGCTCTTAAGTACGGTGCTTGCCAACTGAAAAATCTGGAGCACTATTTTTCTATTAAAACTTTGTCCATGTTTTTCCTATTGGAACCTGGAAACTGGACAAATTCTGAAGAAATCCAAAAGAATTTCTTTAGAAAAGAATTCTGTTAACACCAAAAGCTCCCAAGCACTACACAAGGCAAATGCTAGGTTGCGTTATGCTGAAATGTAAAAGCAGGGTTCCGATCCAAAGTGATGTGTCCTTCACACCAGGCTTTGTGTGCATCGTCAGGGTTTATACATTTGTACACTGATCCTCACACATTTCTGCATCTCCCTGCTTCATAATTTCATAATCAGTCCCAGATTTCCTATTTCTTCCACATCGTAAGGCACAGAATTCCGGATTTGAGAGATGCAAGGTTTAAGGGTATGAAAGTACAGTGAAACGTACGACAATAATAAAACCAAAACCGAAGTTTTGTTTCATACCCACTGAGAAGTAACAAACTGAGTATATACCTTGGGACCCATCTGATCTTCAGAAACTGTTGGAACATGGTAGACACGTACAAAAATTTCATATGTAAAATGGATCCTTTGGTTGGTAAACCTCCTTACCAACAAAGCTAAAAGTGTTCCTACATTGCTATAATAAACACATCAGATTTGGACATGCCTGCCAAAGCACCATAATGCCTCTCTCAAAATTCAGAACTCTGTCTCTACATTACACGACAGAGCAAACTGAAAGATCAGGTTAATCTAGGATAAACTTCATCTCTTGAGTTCAAAGACAACTGGCCTCTCTAGGGGTTTCAATCAAGGTTTCTTTGAAGGATTGCTCTCAAATTCATTAAAGAAATTTCACTGACTTCACAGACTTTGGCATTGAATAGATAACCTGAGCTCTTCATTGCCTGGCAAAATGACTGTTCACCTTTGAAGCTCTGCAAATTGGGATTAAGTTGGCTGTTTGTCTTTTACCTCAAAGATGACTCCACTCCATTGACTAGTGAGTCCCCACGCAATGACCTGGTTGATCAGTGACATCAAATTTATCTCTACAATGTGTCTCTTAAAACACCCATCCTTTCATGGATTGGCTTTGTTACGATTTTTGCTTTGGACGTAGTAGCACTCTTGATAATAATGCCATCCCCCATAATAAAAATTCAGGAAATGAATCATATTTTAAAAATCCAAGTGTAATTTCCAACTAACTTGAAAGATGTGTGGGGTTTTTAGATGTATAAACTCAATTTTTAAACCCTGCTTTGAATTTCGCTTCCTCAATTACCACAGAAAATGAGGTGTCTCATCAGACCCTGGAGCGAGCCCTAAAGCAGCACGGACTTGCTTTTCACAATGACTCTGCACATTCCAGAGAAGGCTCAGCATAAACACACAGGCTTTCACCCTCTAACCCCACCGTCTGCTTCCTCTGCACCCCATCATCTAAAACATCTCTACTTCGCAGGTATATGGTCTTGGATTTGTCACAGTGTACGGGAGACTTTACAAGGCCAATAAAATGACAGCTGCACAGAGGGAACTGGGTGGGTTTTACCGACTCTGAAACACCACTGCCTTTAACTCCCAGGGATCAGGAACTTGAAAGCACTCCGATTCACTTAGCTCTGTGTTTGTCATAAAGTTAAGGCTAATCAGATTTTCCCCAACTTGCAGCCCTATCTTAAATCCTCAAGCTGCTCCTATGCAAACTTAACTGATGGAAGATGTGATTATGCCTTCTCAGGTCATAAATTCTAGATATTTATAACATAACTGTTGTCATTTAGGCCAATTAAGATGCTTTTACTAGCTCGGAACAACTACCTATGGGGCTTGTCAAATACTCTGACAGTGGTTTATGACCCTTCACAGTGATTTTATCTTATGGGGATATGAAAGATGGTTGCATGCAAAAATAGCCAGGAGGCCTTGAAGCACATTCTTTATATTATCATCATCCATACCCCATTTCCATTCTGTCCCCTTTCTTATCCACTAAAACCCTGATTTGACTCTAACTGCCCCCGCCAGCCAGAGTTGGTTTCTTTGATCATCTTTTTTTCCTCCAAAGACCTAAAAGAGGGAGATAACACCTCTTGAGACACTACTATAAAACACCCAAGTGGTGGGCTGGTTAAACGCCCAGCTGGGAATGCCAGACTTCCGCATGCATAACATGTCCCTAAAGACAAGTGGGTTTTACTTTTCACTTAGGGCAAACACTCCCTCATGAAAAGCAAAAGAGGGTGACAACAAAGAAAGAACGGGACATATTTGGGGATACAGACAGGTTATAGCTTCTCCTTTTCCCTTGTGAAATATCACTTATCTACTACTGTTCCCCTCCTGCCATTTCTTCTTTTAACAAGACCCCTAAGCACTGATTTCAGGCACTGTACTAGGCTAGGGATACAGCGATCAAGAAACACCCAGGCTGGCTGGAGACACAGACACCTTAATAATTATAATGCAAAGTGTTAACAGGTAACAGGACAGTCATGCACAGCAAATTCTGGAAGCACTGAAAAGTGGCATTTCACTTTTGGAAGGGAGGTGGTCAGGAGAGATTCCTTGGGAAAAAGAATTCCTAGTCTGGGCCTTAGAAAATGCCAGGAGACAGCTAGGCCAACTGGGGGAGAAAAGTATTTCCAGAAGGGAGAGAAAGAACAAAGGCATGGATTGGAGGAGGACATGGGATACGTGGAAAATGCCAGGCAGGTGAGTGTTCCAGAGAATCACATCCCTGCCAAGCAGCGGTGAAAGTTGAGGCTGGAAAGGAAAGTCAGGGCACGCTCCTGTGGGACTTTGTATTCACATGACATAAGCTATTTCCTTTCTCGTTCAAAGGAGGCCTGGTATAATGGTGCTCTTTTCATAAACCCAACTGGACATAGTTGGGTAAGAATTTTTTCATCCGAATCTGTTTGCTTCATACCGCCATCCATAGCTGGCATTGTCAAATTCCCCAGACTAACTCGACAGACATAACAGTTTGAAAATCCGGCCACACTTCCCTTGGTAAAGAAAGCTTTGCTTTCGATGACCAAAACAACACTATTTGTAGAAGCCAGGTAAAGCACCCAAAATTCCACCTGATATAACAAACATGAAGTGCTGACTCCACACAAAGTCCTATTCTGGGAATGAGTCAGAAATGTGGTGCAGAAGGCACAACCTCAGCAGCCAGTGGATTCTCAAGTAGACAGTGACACATCCTGGATCTTAAAATGTAATGGTCTTTTATCAATGTGATTATTTCCTTGTGTTTCTAATGATGACAATTTGATTGAATTTGACCAAAGGAAAAAAAAATAAAAAGTACAACATCTACTTGGCCAAAGGAAGATACAAGTGTGGAAAATATATCATAGTATTTGAAATTCTGCAGTATGGGCAAATGCAAGCTACCAGCAATTTCTTCAAATTAGCAGCTTAAATGTGCTACAGAGACACAGGAATCAGAGTAGCAGTGCTAACCTAGGCAGTCCTCAAAATGATCAAATTGGAGTTCATTTTCAAGAGTCTTATGGAAGTTTTTGCTGCTGTTAAACATTTTAAATATTTGACTTTGTTTGTTTATACTCTGCCTTGGTCCAGAAAGGATTAAAGCATCTAATACCAAACAGAAGAGGGTCATATTACTGGAAGAGTGAGTGCTTGAGTTCCTCCTCCTCATATTAGAGGAGGAGTGAGGCCTCCAGTTCCATCTGCCATGCAAATGTCAAGTTGGTTCCAACCGCGACTTGGACCATGCTGATTCAAACCCAGAAAATGTTTCTAAACCAGAGCATTCTGATTCAACACAGAATTCCCCAGCTGTGGAGCAACAAGGGAAGAACTGTGACTCCACTTCTAGTAGAAGGCTGGGAACCAACGAGCTTTATCAGTTGAGCAAAATTCCAGATAAAGAACGGATGTTCTCTGATTTGTTCTCCATGCCCACATGTGACTTGTCTCTGACCCGAGGATGGTATAAAGTGGCACAGTGCAGTGGGAGGCACAAGCCCCACTGCCTGGTTTGCATTTCAGTTTCACCACTTGGGCAAGTCACCTGAGCTTTCAGTCCCTCAGTTTCCTCATTACCACAGAGGATTACTGTACAGATTGAAAGAATTAATACATGAAGACAGTGCCTGGCACATATGAAGTGCTCAATAAATGTTAGCTGTAATTATTATTTTCTATTCCTCTGTTAAGCACAGAGAGAACAACAGAAGACCCCTACTATGTCATGTTAAGTATAGTGAACCCCAAGTTTCTCTTCAAAGAATCAGTATGTCAGTATGTTCAGCTCTCTTATTCTTTGATTCTCCATTTTAAAGTTTAACTTCCTGGTTCTCTTCACCCTCTTGCCTCTAGTTTCAGTAAACAACATTTTCCACCAGGTTTAATCAGTAGTTCACATCTGTTTCCCTGGTCACCTGTTCCGTCCTGACTCATCCCAGTCACCTGCTTTGACCTGAGTCATGCCTGGTCACCTGCTCTGACCTAAGTCCCCTTTAGTTATCTGTTCCTAACGGTCCTTCCCACCAAACTACTCACCCTGCCACTCTGGCTCATACCCCTGCTCTCTTTAAAATAGCCAATCAGAATTAGCTTAGACTGAGTGGTCCAACCCTAGCCAATAGAGGAACGACACAGCAGTAGGGCCCTGCGTCAGGAATAAGAACTCCTTCCCCTCCCCTGTCCAGGTGTGCCCCTGCCATTGTTCCATCTGCAAGGGGCACCCTTTCTGCAGAAAGTAAAAATTGCCTTGCTGAGAGAATTAAATTTATGTTCAAGTGCTATTTCTTTGCAGCACTGGGGAACAAGCATTTTGCATTTCTAACAGTCATGAGGAATTTCCAGTCTTGCTTCATGTATGATTGCCAAAGGAGAAACTGCCAGTGGTGATCAAGAGAAGGGGATTCCAAGGAAAATTGGGTTAGGACTCCAACAGCTCAAGAGAGAGGGGTTTATGGCATATTCAGAATTTCAGAGGAGGTTTCCTAAAGGAGCATATCTGGGCTGAATCCAACTGGTAGGATGTAGGCAGATATCAGGGCATTTCAGATAACGGCAAGCAATAAGCACAGAGATGTGAAAAAAGGAATGAACACTATTTTTAGAAGAGGAAAAATGATACCTCATTATCTGGGAACGGTGGAAAATTCATAAAAACTGCACAGGGGGACCCCTGGGGGAGGAATGTGAGGACCAGTCCAAGGTAGTTGAACCTAATATGGTTGGAAATAAGGAGGAACTGACAATGTGTCGCCAGGGGAAGGACACAGAGAATGTGGTGTTTCAAGAAGGTGAACGTGGCTGGGGCATGCAGGGTAGATGGGATGGGAAAGTTCTGAGTCAGGGAAACCACCCCAGACTGGTGCTGAGAGGACAGAGAGGAAGTGGTGGATGGGAGAGGCGCCCTGTGGGAAGAACAGGCTGGCCTTGGCCAGTGACTAGACATGAGGTGTCAATGCTCAGGGTCTGGAGTCTGACGGCGTGGGTCTGAGGCTCAGCTCTGCCACTCAGCAGCCTTGGCTCGGGGCACTGACTCAGTGGAAACCCAGCTTCTTCCTCTGCAAAATGGGAATAAGTGTGCTGACTTCACCTGGATGGAAAGCACTTAGCACAAGGGCTGCTCATCCCAAAGTGGTCAATAAACGGTAACCACGTCTGTGGTGCCGGTATGATAAAGAAGAAGGAAGAAAAAAATGAAGAAACTGAGGTTCTCTACCTGATCCTGAAGCCACTGAATGAGACACAGTCCTGGCTGGTCCCTAGTTCCCTCTTCCAGAGACCTCATTAACATTTAATATCAGCCACTTAATGCCTGATAAATCAAGATGTCAGTGTAAATGGAGGCTTGTTTATTATATCCCTCTTATTATACGCTCCATCCATTTCCATCTGTCCATGGAAACCAAGTCTTTCCAAAAAGGAAAATGGTGATAGCCTTGTTTTATTTAAAAGAAACAGCTTAGGCCGGGAGCGGTGGCTCACGCCTGTAATCCCAACACTTAGGGAGGCCGAGGTAGGCAGATCACTTGAGGTCAGGAGTTTGAGACCAGCCTGGCAACATGGTGAAACCCCATCTCTACTAAAAATACAAAAATTAGCCAGGGGTGGTGATGCACGCCTATAATCCCAGCTACTTGGAAGGCTGAGGGAAGAGAATCGCTTGAATCTGGGAGGCGGAGGTTGCTGTGAGCCCAGATTGCACCACTGCACTCAAGTATGGGTGGCACAGCGAGACTCTGACTCAAAGAAAGAAAAAAAAAAAAAAAAAAAGAAAAGAAAAGAGAAAGAAATAGCTAAGTTAAAAAAAAAAAAGTAACTGTTTTTCACTTTATTTCATAAGAAGAGGGAGGAGGCTGGGCGTGGTGGCTCACGCCTGTAATCCCAGCACTTTGGGAGGCCAAGGCCAGTGGATCACGAGATCAGGAGATGAGATCATCCTGGCTAACACAGTGAAACCCCGTCTCTACTAAAAATACAAAAAAATTAGCCAGGCGTGGTGGCGGGCGCCTGTAGTCCCAGCTACTCGGGAGGCTGAGGCAGGAGAATGGCGTGAACCCAGGAGGTGGAGCTTGCAGTGAGCCGAGATCGTGCCACTGCACTCCAGCCTGGGCAACAGAGCGAGACTCCGTCTCAAAAAGAAAAAAAAAAAAAAGAAGAGGGAGGAAAAAAGATGACACATTGTACCAGTGATTACCTGCCCATTTTAAGCCCTGTCAGCAACACAAAGACTTAAACCGAAGTGAAATCCAGGGTGCATTATCCCTTTAAGCCCTTGAGTTAACTCAAGAGGACTGAAAGACATGTCTGCATTTCTACAGGAGGTTTGTGGTGGGTTCAGAAAACATTTAAAGAAGTACCCTATTATCTCAGGTAGGTGTGTTCCAAAGAATCTAAACCGAATGTACGTCTGTTTTGGTTCCTGAAAAATGTTTCTCAGCTACTCTCGCTTCCCAGAGTCCATCTTGCACAATACAAATTACAGAAGTGAGTTGCGTTTTACCTCGTAAGTCTGGAATGAGCAGCTAAGGAAGTGGTAACACAGGGAAATGTTTCTTTAGCATGCCTTTTTGACCTTTGCAGAACTGTCCTTGATGGCCCTGAGCATGCCAGCCTTTGCCTCCCAGTTAAGCTTGAGGTATTTGGAAAACAAGTTTTGAAAAAAGCCACACAATCAAAGGAGGTCAGGCAAATGACTTGGTGCTGATCAGCACCAATGATTAGCCCTGGTGGTTACTGATATAAGGACCTCGGATCCTTTAAGAAACCAGAAGGAGAGAAATGATGGAGTAACTTCCCTAAGTCCGCTAAAGCATATTTGCTGAGAATATGCTCTCCAGTCAGCCTAGGCTCTGGAATCCCTGAGCAATTATCATTTTTTCCATTCTTTACACATGCAACTCATTAGCATTACAGCATAAATGAGTTTTACTAGCCAGGTCTGCTTATTTACTGAATAAAGCCCAAGCCAGTGATTGCTTTTATTACAGAAGGAAATTCATGGCTTCTCACCAATCCTTTGGATAAGGTGGCATTGGAAAAGTTACCTCTAACAGACACATGGTACAGAAGAATTGCTACTGCTCACCAGAGATATAAAATCCAAAAGGAAATGACTTTAGCCACCATAGAAGCTCCACATTACTCACAACTTGTCATCTGTGCATAACAGCACAGGTCGCAGGTCCTCTCAGACCTGGAGTTCCTTCAACACATTCAGAGCCAGGTGACCCCGGACAAGTAACATTTCTGAGTCTCAGTTTCTAGCTTTTAAAATGCAACCAATATCTACTCACCTCACAGGACATTGTACAGGTCAAATGGATTAGTACATATAAAGTCTTTAAGATTACGCCTGGCCTGTGGGAATCATCCCAGAAATATTTGCTATTGCTATTAATGTAAAATCAAAAAAGCACAACCTCTATCCCACTGAACAGTGTTGTCATTCAGGGCTCTGAGTAAATTATTTTCAGTGGATAAATCATCTCTGAATGAGACAGGGACAAACTGAAACTTGGCTTCAGCTCCACAAATCTATTGGGTCCACTCTTTCTTCAGAAATTTCTTTTTTTGGCCAGGTGTGGTGGCTCACGCCTGTAATCTCAGCAATTTAGGAGGACGAAGTGGGCGGATCACCTGAGGTCAGGAGTTCAAGACCAGCCTGGCCAACATGGTGAAACCCCATCTCTACAAAAATACAAAAATTAGTCGGGTGTGATGATGGGTGACTGTAATCCCAGCTACTTGGGAGGCTGAGGCAGGAGAATCGCTTGAACCCAGGAGGCAGAAGTTGCAATGAGCTGAGATCGCGCCGTTTTACTCTAGCCTGGGCGACAGAGTGAGACTCTGTCTCAAAAAAAAAACAAAAAAAAGAAATTTCTTTTTTCTCTGGGTCTGTTTAACAATCATTTTTAGCAGAGCAGATCAGATTGGCCATATGGGTAAGCCAATATTGTCACCTTAATATTTAGAAGCTAGGCAAGATTAACGAGAAGACGGGTGTCTTAAAGCCACAGAAACACAGGACCACAGAGCTGCTCAGGCCCTTGAGAACCTTTTAGTTTAACTCTTTCTTGATAGAGACATCACAAAAGAAAGTGTCTTTCCATGGGCCATAGGTCATGAAAGAGACAGAAGCAGGACTGAAATCATCAATCAAGGGACTTTCTGTACCTTTCCACTTTTAATTTAAAATATTAGATGTTCCTTGGAATTTTTTTTTTTTTTTTGAGACGGAGTCTCGCTCTGTCACCCAGGCTGGAGTGCAGTGGCGCAATCTCGGCTCACTGCAAGCTCCGCCTCCCGGGTTCACGCCATTCTCCTGCCTCAGCCTCTCCGAGTAGCTGGGACTACAGGCGCCCGCCACCACGCCCAGCTAATTTTTTTTGTATTTTTAGTAGAGACGGGGTTTCACCGTGGTCTCGATCTTCTGACCTCGTGATCTGCCTGCCTCGGCCTCCCAAAGTGCTGGGATTACAAGCGTGAGCCACCGCGCCTGGCCTGTTCCTTGGAATTTTAATAGAACTTGGATGTAAAATCATCTGGACTGAGACTTGGTGCTTTTTTTTTTTTTTTTTTGAAGAAAGGGGGTGGGGGTCATATTTTAGCTACTGATTTAGTCCTTTTAGTGGTTACCGATATGTTTAGGTTTGCTTTCTATTTAATTTTGAGTAAATTTAGAATTTTTTTTTCAGAAAATTGTACCTAATTTTTAAATATATTGGCACAAAGTTACTCATAATACCTTTTATCATAAAAAGTCTCTTTGTATCTATAGTTATGCCCCCATTTTTCGTCCCAAGGAAGCATTTTGTATCTTTTCTGCTTCCTTTTTCTTGTTTAACCTGGACAATGATTAGACTAAGAGATGTCAACAGAATTTTCTGCAACAATGGAAATCTATTATCTACAGTGTATGATATGAACAGACCTGCATTGTCCAATACTGTAGCACTAGCCACTAGCTCAGTGTGGCTGCTGAGCTCCTTGAAATATGACTAGTGTGACTGAGAAACTGAGTTAAACATTTTGTTGAATTTTAACTAATTTGAATGTAAATAGTCGTGTTACCATATTGTATCGTGCAGGTCTATGGTATACATAGAGTCTTTTCAAAGATTCAGCTTTTATTTTGAAGACCATCTTATATTATTTTTGTTGTTGCTATTTACTATTTACTTATGCCTTTGCCTTAAGCATTTTTCCTTCCTTCTACTTCTTTCTGTTTACTCTGACTGTTTTTATGAAGATCAATCAGTAGCCAAGAAATAGACTGGCACAGGGTTCCGTCAAGGCCCGAATCCCTTCTTCCTTGGATTCCAGTCCTAAAGGCTCAGTAGCAAAGGTCTGGGAAAAGGTCATTGAAAAAAGAAGATGAAAAGCGGAAGGCTTCTAGATGAAAGCCAACCCAGGAACCCGGCTATTAAGAATATTTTCTCTCCTCCCCAAAATGAGTTGGTTGAATCCAATGTGACACTGAAAGGGAAATCAAAATACTTGAAGAACAGGTTGTAGATCTGAACTCCCAAGTACCTGAATTCCTCCTTGGGACTGAAGCCTCTGACACATGATACTTTGTAGAGAGTGTCCTGCTAGCCATGCCGAAATGTGGACACCAAGAACCTTTCTTATATGACGAATTTTTCACATGAATGGAGTTGAGAACCAGGAGCTTTGCTATCCAGGGATTTCACCATTTGGGACTAAGAAGCAGAGATGGAAGGAAACAGATGCAGATGAACTACTGTAAAGGGACAAGAAGAAATCTCCCTTTGCCTGGAGGGAGTCTGTCTTCAGGCTTGAAGATGAGACCCACCCTCCATAAAGCAAGGATTCATTACACTTCCAGTCCCCTGCGCCTCGTGGCTCACTTGGAGCCACTGAGCAATAAATACCATGAAGCTCACTATCATAGGGATGCCTAGGGAGTGGGGTGGCAGGGATGCCATGGCTCCCAGAGATGATTGGAAGCCAGTACACGATGAACTCTAGAAGGCTTAGGCTGCTTCTGCTTTGATGCCTGGGGTTGGGAGGAAGCCAAAAGGCTTATCCCAAAAGGACTCTCAAACACCAGAAATAAAACACATTGAAACTTACAGTGACTTGGAGAGCATGTTAGGTAAAGTTAGCTTATGACTTCCGTTTTCCTGATGATTTTATTAGAGTAATTCAAGGTTTCTCATAATATTCCTTGCCTCTTGTTACTTTTGAATTGTATTCTAAATGACCAAAGTATCCTAAACACCAACATTGCATAATTACCTGTATACTCAGAAAGTGACTAGCTGTTCCCTGATCATGTATGTCATTAAACAACCTGTTGCAGAGCTGGGCACTCTGCCAGGGCTCGGCTTGCAATGGTAAACCATATAGATAAGGTACTTCTCATGAATGGATGTTCTACTGAAGACAGGCAAACATGTTAACAAATAAATAAGTTAATTCATATGGTGACAAGTACTATCAACAGTATAAAACAGGGGAATGTGACAGACAGGACCTGGAGGGTGTGGGAGTCCTCTTCAGGAGGTTACAGATAAGCTGAGCCCCACATGATGAGAAGGAGCCAGCCTTCTAACCACAGACTGGGTGGGCTCCAGGCACACGAGACAGCAATCTCAGAGGTCCTGCATGGCAATAAGCTAGTCGTACTGGTGGGGAGGGGTAGAAAGAAAGTGGGGTACCATGAATTTGGTGAATCAGTGCAAGGCTCTATAATAGGACGGAAGAGAAGGATACAGGGAGCCAGATCAGGGGAGCCCTTGTGAGCCAGTAAGGACTTCACATTAATTAAAGGCTCATGAAATATTTGCAGCTACTCTCCTAAAGTATACTATCAGATAAGACAGTTTTGTTTTGTTTTGTTTTGTTCTGTTTTTTTTTGAGATGGAGTTTCGTTCTTGTTGCCCAGGCTGGAGTGCAATGGTACGATCTTGGCTCACAGCAACCTCTGCCTCCCAGGTTCAAGCGATTCTCCTGCCTCAGCCGCCTGAGTAGCTGGGATTACAGGCGTGCACCACCACGCCAGGCTAATTTTGTATTTTTAGTAGAGATGGGGTTTCTCCATGTTGGTCAGGCTGGTCTCGAACTCCCAGCCTCAGGTGATTCACCCGCCTTGACCTTCCAAAGTGCTGGGATTACAGGTGTGAGCCATCACGCCTGGCCAATAAGACAGTTTTTATACTTCCTTACTGACTCTCAAAGCAAAGTAGACCCTGACTTGGGGGAGAAAGGACAGATAACACTGGTGCGTTTTGCAGATTATACTGGTACTTTTTGCTCAATGAGTTCGGCAAGAAACCAGGTCCTTCCGAGAACTCCTCATGTGTCCACAGCCATCAAAGACACAACTGTAGGGGCTTCACAGAGCTCACGGGCCTCCCTGGTGGACACACCGTCAACTTGGATAGGCCCAAATTCCTTGGCAGTCATCCCTGCTTCTGCCTGTAGGTTTTACACAAAGATTTTTTTCTTTTTTTCCTGCCACTGGGAAAAGTTCATAAAAATAGGTGTGCCACTTGAAAATTAAACAGAGAGTAAGTATCCAGAGTAGCCGGGCTGTGATCTAGATAACACTGGAGAATCTAAGAGTGGGAAGTCACGTAACATAAAAATAAGAAAGAAGGAATCATGGCAGTAATGATCAGTTTGGAAAAAAAAAATAGATGGAAAGAATTTGGAAGGTAACAACTTCCAGATGGTCCTGGTGGTGAAGATAGCTATATATAGAGAAAGAGAGGCTAATTAGTTCCCAGGCTGAGGCCCCAGTTTCTGTTAAGTAAGTGATTGTCTCATGGTGGTTTAGTTCAATACTAGGGGACACACACCACATTGTGAGTAAATTAAGTATTTGGTTTTTTTTTTCCCCAAGCAATGGGAATTGCCCAACCTTAATACAATTAATTAAGACTCAATGAATGTTTAATTGAGTTCTGGTGCTTGTACCAGGGACACAATGGGCTCTTTGTTTTGGCCAAGCTCCTAAATATTGGGAAAAGGAAGAAAGGCCGAAAAAGAGCAAGGGTTAGTCAACAGCTTTCCCCTAAATGCTTAGATGCACAAGTTGGTTTCCAAACATAACAGCCAATTCAGTGAAATCCAGGAGATTGCCCTTGGAGGAGGTTGTGGACCTTCCAGGAAGAAAGGAAAAATATCGCCTGACACCTTCAGGTTGGCACCGAAAGTTACAAGCTAGTTTCAAACTCCTCCTCCAAAACTCTAGCTCTGCCAACTAAATGGACCATCTTTACAGTGCACACTCAACTAAACTCCCACTTAGCTTCTTCCTATTGTCGAGTCAGGGGCTCTCAGCAGTGAAAAGAAGGTTGAGAAAATTTAGGAGGTGGGAAGAGTCATTGGAATGCTCTTTCCAGAATACTGTGACCAAATGGACAGCTTTTGGCCAGCCACCAACCATCACCTGACAGGTGGCTGGATAAAGATGTGGGGATTTTTATCACTCTCAAATCCACACTATTGGCCTCTAAGAGAATTCCACAAAGAGCAACAATAACAATCAGAAAGTGCTTCCATTTGTTTACCATGTATCTATTCTATGTCAGCCCTGTCTGTGGCATTCCACTTCTATTATCTCATTCAACTTTCACAACAATGTTGAGTGGTCAGCCCTCTTATCATCTCCCCTGGAACATAAGCAGAAGCTGAAGCTTTGAGGTATTAAGTCCTTTGCCCAAGGTCTCATAGCTAATAAATGGAGGAACTGCGATTGCAACCAAGGATGCTTGACCTTGGAGTCTGCACTGACTCTTGCTCACACCTGATACTGTGCTGAGTTACTCTCTGAATGAACTCCCATTGGGCAGATGAGCTGGAGGAACAGCCAAACAGCTGGTTCCCTCTATGCACACCAGCAGAGGAAGTCTTGATCCTTTAGCCAAACAGGAAATGTGTGATGCGTGCCCATATACATACCAACCTGCAGAGCTGCCAAGTGGCAATTAACACTGTGGATCCCTATAGAACATCAGCTTCTCATCTTGGTCCAGTTGTACCTGAGAACTAATTGATTGGAGAAGAGAAGCAAGGAGGCCCAGGGTACCAGGGTATGGATGACCATGAGGTTCAAGCTCATATTTTTTTTTTTTTTTCCAGGAATCTGGTCTTAATTCACCGCTGGAAGGCTGTCAGGCTCTGGGAAACCAGGTGAGATGGAGACAAGGAGGCAAGGACTATTGCCCCCAATACCCAGCTCTCTATTCCCTTTTTTCTTTTTTTTTTTTTTGAGACGGAGTCTCGCTCTGTCGCCCAGGCTGGAGTGCAGTGGCGCAATCTCGGCCTCACTGCAAGCTCCGCCTCCCGGGTTCATGCCATTCTCCTGCCTCAGCCTCCGAGTAGCTGGGACTACAGGCGCCCGCCACCACGCCCGGCTAATTTTTTGTATTTTTAGTAGAGACGGGGTTTCACCGTGGTCTCGATCTCCTGACCGCGTGATCCGCCCGCCTCGGCCTCCCAAAGTGCTGGGATTACAAGCGTGAGCCACCGCGCCTGGCTATTCTCTTAAGTTTGGTTTCAGTGGAAGCCCAAGGGGTGGCCCAAAGACATCTGGCTTGGCCATGTGTTATGTCCCACCCCCACTCCATCCTATAGGATCTTTAGCAGCCTGAGATGATTGCAGTCCTAATCTAGAACTTTGGGATTACTCAAAAGATGTAACTCACCTAAACCATCATTACATCATAATATTTAGAGCTGGTAGGATTCTTGGGTATAATTTAGACTAATATCATCTCTCACCCCAATTAACACCAAGATCCCCAATATAATTCTGTGAAAGAAAGGAAGGAAGAGAGGAAAGAAGGAAGGAAGAGAAGAAAGAAGGAATGAAGAGAAGAAAGAAGGAAGAAAGGAAGTTGGTTAGTCAGCTAGCTGTTTCTGAGAGGCTAAAGGGTCCCAAATTAGTTTCGCCAGGACTAAACCACAAGTGTTCAAATTCTTAGTATGTGATCTTCCCATTTTATGACCTTGTCACTATTTTTTCCAGAGTACCCATTGTCCACCTGTCTATTTATCCATCTAATCAAGAGAAGCCTTATTGCCTATTATCTCCTAGGCATAAGGAAGTGCACACATGAGTAACCTCCCTCTTTGGTGGGCTTTTGTGGGCTCTAGGATAAGTAACCAATGTCTGGTACTGTGCCTGGCCGACATCGGCATGCAATAAATGTTTGCTGAAAAGATGCAAGAAAGCACCCAGATAACATAATCCAGGGTAGAACATAAGGACTTAGGAACACCCCCAACAACTGAAAGAGTACCTGACATAGAGAATGCATTCCATAATATCTGCTGAATGAATGAGTGAGTGAATGAACAAACAGAATTGAGTCCAGCAAAACCTGCACTGTGGGCTTTAAGAACACTAGGCAGAAGGGTCTCTGGAGGGATGACTCCCTCACATGACCTTTTCTAGGGGGTCTTGTCTTATTCGGGAGCTAATATCCCAGGACTCTGGGGTCAGAAAGACCTGAATTAGAAGTCTGCTCTGGCACCTACTCATCATATGTCCTTGGGTGAGTCAGTACTTTGTCCTCTCTGATTCTTCCTCTCTATAAAGACAAAATAATAGAATTTCCCTCACTAAGTTGCTGGGAAGATTAAAACTTGGTAAAGCAAAATGCTCAAGAAAAATGAGCAAATCCTACAAGGAATTCCTATCAGATGTAACTCAAAGCTTTTATATTCCATCCATCCATCCGTCCAACCATCCATCCATCTATCCATCCATCCATCCATCCACCCACCTATGTATTATCTATGCATGTATCTAATTATGTACGTGTGTGTATGTATTTATCTATCTATCTATCTATCTATCTATCTATCTATCTATCTATCTATCTATCATCTATCTATCTGCACTTTCTATTTACCAGGACTTATCTTAGGTTCTAGAAATATTAACACACTCAATCCTCATAACAACCCTATGAGTCAAGTAAAATATTCCCCATTTTTCAGATAAGGGAAACAAGGAGGAAAGAGGTGAAATGGCCTGCCAAAGTAACATAGCTAAAAAGTGACTGAGCTGGGGGTCTCTCACAGACAGTCTGGCCTCAGTGTCTGTGCATTTAGCCACCGTGCTGTGCTGCCTGCCAATAGCGGGAGGACACTCACTTTCTGTCCCCTGAAAACATGAATGGTCTTTTTTTTTTTTTTTTTTTTTTGAGACGGGGTCTCGCTCTGTCACCCAGGCTGGAGTGCAGTGTTGCCATCTCTGCTCGCTGCAAGCTCCGCCCCCCGGGCTTACGCCATTCTCCTGCCTCAGCCTCCGGAGTAGCTGGGACTACAGGCGCCCGCCACCATGCCCGGAGAATTTTTTGTATTTTTAGTAGAGACGGGGTTTCACCGTGTTAGCCAGGATGGTCTCGATCTCCTGACCTCATGATCCACCCGCCTCGGCCTTCCAAAGTGCTGGGATTACAGGCGTGAGCCACCGCGCCCGGCCACATGAATGGTCTTTCCACCACTATTTCTACGTGGTTCAAAACGCAGGGACAGTAACTTATATGAGATAATACCTTACAATTAAAAATACTGTGATTGTTGGCTGAGCACAGTGGCTCACACCTGTAATCCCAGCACTTTGGGAGGCCGAATCAGGCAGATTACCTGAGGTCAGGAGTTCGAGACCAGCCTGGCCATCATGGCAAAACCCCTTCTCTACTAAAAATACAAAATTTAGCCAGGCATGGTGGCATGCGCCTTGTAATCCCAACTACTCAGGAGGCTGAGGCAGGAGAATGGCGTGAGCCCGGGAGGCGGAAGTTGCAGTGAGCCAAGATTGTGCCACTGCACTCCAGCCTGGGCAACAGAGAGAGGCACTGTCACAAAAAAAAAAAAAAAAAAAAAAAAAAGCGATTGTTGGCCGGACACAGTGGCTCATGCCTGTAATCTCAGCACTGTGGAAGGCTGAGGCGGGTGGAGTCCCAGCTACTCAGGAGGTGGAGGTGGGAGGATTGCTTGAGCCTGGGAGGAGGAGGTTGCAGTGAGCCGAGACTATGCCACTGCACTCTAGCCTGGGTGACAGAATGAGACCCTGTCTCAAAAAAAAAAAAAAGTGATTGTCAATATGAACATGCCAAAATGGCAAAATGGCCATGTCAGCCTGGCAAGGCATGACTCCAAATGAGTCAGAGGAGGAGGCTAAAGGCGAGTACGGCACATGGTTCACGCAAGTAAGCAGTGCCAGGACACCAGGGCTAGACACTTGTCACCCGCAGCTCCCACAGCAACAAGAGGCTGTGATGATGTCATTTCTCTACCCACAACACAGCTGGGTAGGTCTGGAACCTCGATTTGACTCTGGGAGAAGCCCAAGATGTCCCAACAACTCTGGTGGCATTTCTTACCTTGGGAGATTTGGCTTCTGCCTCATGCATCATCTTCTGAACCCTGTCCTATCCACCCTATTTCTTTTTCATCATAATAATATTTACAGTTATAATAAAAATAATAGTTTTTACTCATTAGCACTGTGAGCCAGAAACTTCACATAGGTTATCTCACCTAACCTGGTAACAGCCCCATGTGTTAGGTGCTGCTGTCTATATTTTTTAAATGGTGTGCAGGCCGGTCATGGTGGCTTGCGCCTGTAATCCCAGCAATTTGGGAGGTTGAAGCAGGATGATTGCTTGAGCCTGGGAGTTCGAGACCAGCCTGGCCAACGTAGTGAGACTCCGTCTCTACAAAAAACAAAAAATTAGCTGACTGTGGTAGTATACATCTGTAATAGTCACAGCTGCTTAGGAGGCTAAGATGGGAGGATCACTTGAGCTCAGGAGGTCAAGGCTGCAGAGAGCCATGATGGTGCCACTGCACTCTAGCCTGGGCAACAAAGCAAGACCCTGTCTCAAAAAATAATACAAATAAAATTTGAAAATAAAAATGGTATGAAGAAAGGTTCCTTTATTTCTCTATCTGACCATCTGCCCAGGCCTATGACATGCCAGCGGTGTGCCATGCACTGAGGGTGTGAAGATGAGCAAACTCAACACTACCCCTGCTCTCATGGAGGTTAATTAACTACCAAGTCTCACAAACAGTGGTAATGCAACAAAGGATATGGGGAGCCACAAGGGGGGGTCTTGGTGCTACGAGAGCAGGTAGTGAAGGAACCTGCCCAGGTGAGGTGCAGGAAATTTTCTCCGAGGAAGCAGAGGGGAGTTAACTGAGCTAAGAAGGTGGGTGGAGGCAGGGGTGACATTGCGTGGAATGATCCAGGCAGTGGGAAGAGTGTGTGCACAGTCCTGGTGGCAAGAGGGCTCTTAAGACTTTCAGGGGCCTCCAGGATCCTCCTCCTAGGACCTCCATGGGCCCTTCACTGCCTTGCCCATGGTTAACCAGCTGGTCTTGGTGGGACTGGGCACACACCCAGGTTACTCTTTCCACCACACAATTCTGCCTGCCCGTGTATAGAATAAAACTCTAATCTCAGGATGATGATTTTATTATCTATGGGTGAGGAATGACATGATTACAAAAAGTATCAGGAATACATTAACCCTGTAAAATTATTTGTATTTTGTCAACGATACCAAGTCCAAGTCTATATAGATTTGAAAATGTCAACTGTCAATATATATGATGAATAATAATTGATACATTATTATCAATCCAGTGAACATATGGGCACATTTGGGGATTTTATAAAATAACTCTATATCCCTTCCCCACGAAGGTTCTGAAAAGGTGGAACCACTGAGTGGCATATCTATCTCCCTCTACTGGGCTGTGAGCTTCTCGGGGACTGCTCCTTATTTCAAGGGCCTGGCATAAAATAGATGTTTATTTAACAGGTATCGAGAAAGCAGATACATACATGAACACTCAATGGCCTTTCATTCATTCAGCAAATACTTATTGAGTGCCTGCTATTTGCAAACACTGGCCTAGACTCTGGAGCTGCAGCAGTGAGGATAATGGGTGAAATGTTTGCCTTTATGGAGCTTACATTCTGCTGAGTCCAGGAAGAATGAATACATTTCTCCTTTCATATTTCATTCAAAGCAAAACTAAACCTTAAATGATTTCATCCTTGATTGTTTTTAATCAACACAAAGCTGACTGATGCACATCCCTCCAGTCCCCTTCGTTTCTCATCACAAGACACACCATGCCTGGGAGTCAAGGGTCTCGGGTGGGAAATGCCACATATTCTGCCCACCTCCCACATGGCCTGTATAGAGACTTCATTTGTGTTCCAAGATCAGGGGACTTGCCACTCCAAAGCAGCCCCTTCAGATGTGGTGAGTTTGTCAGCACATATCAAATGTGGCCGAGATCTCCGCATTAGGGCAGCTTAGCACAAAAGGGTCTGGTTCCCTCCTCTTCCTATGTATGTGGTTTTCAGGCAGCTCTGAAGGGGTGGTGAGGAATGCAGGTCATGGAATGCCCCAGACACGAAGACAGTTTATAAGAATCTGCCCATGCCGTAAGTAATAGACAAAAGTTGAATTTATTTTCCTTGAATATTACACTTTATGTATCCATGCATTCTCCCAGGATATCCAATGCACAGACTGCCTTGAAGCTACTTAGGATGTATGTAAACCATACATTCATGCTCCTACTATTTATTGGGACCAGCCTGCTCTATTTCTACGATCTTGCCTAAATTCTACCTATTGAATATTGTCAGTCCCTGCTGTAACATAATCCTGGCTGAGATTCACATGCAAGATGTAATCTTGACAAGCCATTTAGAATCTCTTCTAAAAAAATGTAAAAGCCAGCATTCTTCCAGAGGAATGAATCAGTCTGATAAAAATGTCTACGGGGGAAGCCTAATCAGTTCATACGAGAACCTGTCAGTAGAACCTCTACTTGGACTGTAAGATTAAACCATCTTCATAAATAGTCATTAGAAGGAAGTGTGGTCCATTCAGCTAAGATGGTCTTCTCCTATTTCCAGTTAGAAACTCTGGTTTGCATTTATCACATGGAGATACTGGCAAAAGCTGTGTCTAGAATGAGCATTAAAAGGATAATGCAGTCTCACTTTTGCTCACTAATAGTGGTTCATTTTTAACCTATTAAAGCAGGAGGGCAACTCTTCCCTTTCCCATAGCACTTCAGAGTTCTCAAAGGGAAAACCTGTCTCACTTTATTATTTCTTTTTTATTTTGACGGAGTCTCACTCTCTAGCCAGGCTGGAGTACAACGGCACAATCTCGGCTCACTGCAACCTCTGCCTACTGGGTTCAAGCAATTATCCTGCCTCAGCCTCCTGAGTAGCTGGGACTACAGGCACGTGCCACCACACCCAGCTAATTTTTGTATTTTTAGTAGAGACAGGGTTTCACCTTGTTGGCCAGCATGGTCTCGATCTCGTGACCTCGTGATCTGCCTGCCTCGGCCTACCAAAGTGCTGGATTACAGGTGTGAGCCACCGTGCCTGGCCTATTATTTCTTTTTTCTACAAATCCTTTTTTTGACCTCTTATCCAGACAATCATCTGCTGATTATTTTAAAGGTATGCTAATATTTAGACAAATCCTCCAAGATCTCTGTCAGGTTGGAACAGGAAATGCTTCCTGTCATTTTAATGTTTATCAACATTAGTGGTGAAATCACATCATTATGAGGGAAAACATTTTCGGATGACTTTTTTTCTTTCTTTTTTTTGTCTCTTTGAGACAGAGTCTCGCTCTGTCACCCAGGCTGGAGTGCAGTGGCTCGATCTCAGCTCACTGCAACCTCTGCCTCCTGGGTTCAAGCAATTCTTCTATATCAGCCTCCCAAGTAGCTGGGACTATAGACGTCCGCCACCACTCCTGGCTAATTTTTGCATTTGTAATAGAGACGGGGTTTTGTCATGTTGGCCAAGCTGGTCTTGAACTCTTGGCCTCAAGTGATGCATCTGTCTTGGCCTCGCAAAGTGCTGGGATTACAGGTGTGAGCCACTGCGCCCAGCCTCAGATGATTTTCTGATATCATTTAAAGCAATTAGAGTGCAAGTTCAGAAACACACATAATGAAGAATCATCTCAACCCAGCAGAGGCTCTCCCAAATAAGTGGCAACTTCACTCATCCATCACTTTAAATAGCAATCGTTCCCATCAGAGATTTTTTAGTTATTATTTTTATTTTATTTTGTTTTATTTTCTGAGACGGAGTCTCTCTGTCTCCTATGCTGGAGTGCAGTGGTGTGATCGGCTCACTGCAACCTCCGCCTCTGGGTTCAAGCTATTCTCCTTCCTCAGCCTCCCAAGTAGCTGGGATTACAGGCCTGCGCCACCACGCCCAGCTAATTTTTATATCTTTAGTAGAGACGGGGTTTCATCATATTGGCCAGGCTGGTCTTGAACTCCTGACCTCAGGTGATCCACCCACCTCTGCCTCCCAAAGTGCTGGGATTACAGGCGTGAGCCACTGCACCCGGCCTCCATCAGAGATTTATAAAAATGTATTTTCAACATTTTAATCTTTCTTCCTTTCTCACAGTAATCCATATTCACAGGGCAGAATAAGGACAAACATGGAACACACTGTCAAAAAGTAAGGCTGACAGCACAGAGTCTGGAGACTAACAAGCCTGGTTCCAGTCCTGGTTCTGCTCCTTGCTGCTGTAATCTTGGGGAAATCATTCACCCTCCCTCAGCCTCCACTTCCCCACCTGCAAAATGGGGTAATAACATCATTGCCTCACACAGCTGTTATAAGATTGAGCACAGCACCTGGGACACTTTGTGGGCTTGGCACAGTGTATAGAGCATCTTAGATGATCAATAATTACATGTGTTCAATGAACGAATGAGTGCATCGATGACTGAATCTCTTCCTACCCAAACTGTAATACATTAAATCAGGGGTCAGCAAACTTTTCCTGTAAGGAGCCAGCAAGTAAATATCTTAAGCTTTGCAGGCAATATGGTTTCTGTCGCAACTATTCGCCTGTGTTGTGACATGAAACCAGCCACAGAAAATAAATGAAGAGGTGTGGCTGTGCTCAACAAAACTTTATTTACAAAAACAGGCAGGGGACTGAATCTGGCCCGCAGCCCTACGGTTTGCAGACCTCTGTTCTAAAGGCCTACCTTGCTAATGACAAACCAGACCTGATTTGCAAAATAAGTGCTCAGTCATGACTTAATAAGCCTAGTGTTAGACCAAATCACTCCAAGGGAAGCTAGGAGGCCATGAGAAGTCAGTCCCTCCTAGCTTCTCTCCAATCATTCACTGTGCCCTGTCACACACTTCCCGACCATTGCCAGGACCTGTTGTGGTCTCACAGGTGTGCCCGTTCACTGCTGCCTTCCTGTCCCTCTCCTGGGGACTGGCCCATCCAGTATAACAGCCTGTTGCACCCAGTTCCTCCTGGGATCAAGCCTGTGGCTGAGGCCCTGACAGGACAAATGTCCTTCTGGAATGCTCCCCTTCTTTTCTTTCTCAAACCAATGACAGCCCTCCTTTGTCCAAATCCTCAGAGTTGGGGATAGAAACTTTCTCATCTATGTCTAGGCAGAAAAATAGAAATGCAAGTCCTTCTCATTCTTCCTTTCACCTGGGGAGTACAGAAACACACGGTGGAATATGGGAAGGCATGAACCAGCGCTGCTCAAAGGATGGGTGGGAGTGAGCTCAGGTAGCATCTCTACCTGCTGAGGACTCATTAAGTTCCAAGCACTGCCAGGGACCAGGCCCATGTGCAGAGGGAGAAGTGGAGTTCAGAAGGCATGAGGGGCTTGTGTGAAGGCACAGACTGGGAGCAGGGACTGGCATCCAAGCTGGTCTGACCGGGGTCTCCTCAACTCTAAAACCCAAGTTACTGCAAACTCTAAAATCCAAGTCTCTGTCACTGGGTGCAAATGGCAGCTGGAATGCATTGAGTACTCACTGGAGCCAGCTTTCAAAT
Source organism: Symphalangus syndactylus (assembly GCF_028878055.3). NCBI lineage: Eukaryota > Metazoa > Chordata > Mammalia > Primates > Hylobatidae > Symphalangus > Symphalangus syndactylus. The sequence goes on along the minus strand of NC_072423.2, from coordinate 105,275,808 downwards.
GCAGTACAATTTGCAAGCATTTTACTTATTGATATGTTTAGTTTTTTTTTGTTAACTCCCTACTAGACAATCAAGTCAAAAGAAACCGCTGTCTCTATCGAGCATCGTCACTGGCACACTGTAGGTGTTTATTACATATTTGTAGAATTTGTTAATAAAGAAAAATAATATGAATACTAGATAATAGTAACTACCTACAGGCCAGGCACTGGGCTAGGAATTTGACATGCATTTTCTCACTGACCCTTCCGACTCAAGTTAGCTACTGTTATTTTTCCCATTTTATTGATGATAAAACTAAGGATCTGAAAGGTTAACACTTTTAGCCCAAGGTCAGAAAGCTAACAAATGGCAAAAGCAATAATTGAACCCAATTCTGTTAGGCTTTTAACCCAGATTCCTCCTACTCCATTCAGTTCTCCCCACACAATGATTTCCCTTGTCCCAAACCAGACAGTGAGCCCGCTGGCCCAGGGCCCCATTCCTCCCACAACAAAAAGTCATCTTTTCTCTTTCCCCCCCGACCATGTTCATTCCTAGTGTCTGGAAACTGCCCTCACCTATAAAATCAGGATAATTTTCCATTGTCAACACACATCCCAACCTCCTCCATGGGGTTTTTGTGAGAATTAACCCCATTTGCAGCCATTAATTAAGCTGTTAAAAGCACAAGTAGCTTTTTCTCCATTTTTACATGGCTTCTCAAATGGTTAATGTTGGGTTCTTTCTTGGTGCAAGCACAAGGAGCTCATAACTTTTCAATGGATTATGAAAGTTATTCCCCCAGGGGCTCGGCAAAGCAGTCATCGTTGTGCATAGTTTTGGCATTACGTCAGTGAATTTAGTCCTTCCTGAGCTAATGGTGGTTCTTAATAATATTATTGGAATTATTATTACCTTCAATTAAAATGTTGGCCATGAATGACTTACTACTTCAGAGAGATTCCCCAAAGAGTCACGTTAGAGTTTGTAGTCTTTTTGCCAAAGGGCACCATAAGAACAGGAACCAGAGTCCTTGCCCATCCCCCAAGTAAATACATTAATTAATAAATACACAGCATTCAAATACTTTTATGTTGTTGGCTGGTTACCAGGTTTTAAATTGACTTCCTTAAGGGTGGATAGGGCTGGCTAATCACTACCACTTTGTTCTAAAAACTAAAAGGAAATCGGGAAAACTTTATGCATTGTTCTTTATTGTTACTCACCAAACTACATTAGAATAGTATTATTGGTACAGCTACAACCTCCACAGGATGACCTCCATCTTATCTTGGTGGAGATGGTGGGCAGCATGGGGTTTGGTTTCAAAGACAATAAGATGAATGGTACCCGGTAAAAGCACTACCTATTACATCTCCCCTGACAATACCTGAGCATTGAGAACACCCTATAGAAATGGCTTCAAAACCAGGCAAATTGCTCATTGGATTCAGGGTCGGTGAGCTATCTAACTCTGCATATGTGCATATAGGTGGAGGAAGTTCTCAAACAAAGAGCAGAAGTGTGTAGGCTGGGTCAAAGAGGACTTTGGCTGTGTCCAGAATCTGATACTCAGACAGTATGAAAATGTGTCACCACTTCTAGGGAGACCACGTAGGAGAAGAGCACTACCTCCATCTGCAGGGAAAGTAGTGCTAGCATGTCCCAACCCCAAATGGACAGAGAGAGAACTATCTCAAGGGTGCAGTGATGCATCTTGGAAATCCAGGTGCTGAACTGCAGGGGAGGAATATCTGAGGCCAGCGAAGACAATGTATTCATAATCAGGAGATCGGGGACCAGGACATGAGCCACAGAGAAGCCTGGGGAGCCTACAGGAGGGAGAGAAAGTACAGGCTGGAGACAAAGAGGAAGAAGAGTCTGGGACATACTGTCTGGCACAAAATAGACACAGAAATAGTTGTTGAATCAATGAACAAACAAGTGAATAATTGGGAGAGATCTAACATCCTAGCTTGGCCCAAAAGCTCTGTCGCTTACATCTACATCAGTCAGGAAAGATTTTCTGTGTAAATACCTTGGCGGATTTCAATCCTTATATTTAGAAAAACTGTCCCTTGCTTTTAACCCAACCAAACCTAATTCAATCTATTTGCCTGAATGTGTGATATTTTGGTTTTTGTGGGGTATGTGTGCGTGTGGGCACACGCACATGTGCATGCACACGTTTAATTTTCATTTCTAATAAAATTAACTTAAACCCCTGTGTTGCCGATGAGTTTATCAAGGGCAAGAAGCAGATGTTTTCACACTTGGATCGAGGCTGAGGGAGAAGAGGTGGTGCAACACTCAAAGTCTCACCGTTGCCTCTAATAAGAAGGAGGCAGATCCACACAGGGCAGGAGCCCCAAGGAAAGCTGTCAAAGTCGGAGGGAGTAGCTTTAGGAGGGCTGCCTGGGAAAGCTTGCTCTGCGTGATATTAAAAGATGCCACAATTCACGTGTCCTGTGGCTGAACTTCACCTCCCCAGGAGAGAAGTCTGTGGCTGTGTTAGTGCAGCAACGCCCTTGCCTTGATTTTCTGTCTTCCTCTTTGATAACTAACTTGGACTTCATGCTTCCTTGATAGCCCATTCTTGGTCCATCTGTCTTTGTCAAGGAAAGTGATTCCAGGTTTTTCTACAAGGCTCACATTCCAAGAATGGCCTTGTAGCCTGATTCTGCCCAAGTTTTTGCCTGTTCTTGACATATATTATTGCCTTCTCTGCCACACCTTTCTAACAATCCTACCTTATGCACAGCCCTGGAAAGAGAAACCCCACAGACAGCTTGATCTGCCCTAACTTGTACACAGTTGACTGTACCAAGTAGGACTCCTGCTTCAGACAAACACATCTATAAGGCTGGCCAGTGCCATGTAGCAGGTGACCTGGTTCTGAGATGGACTAATGAGCTTCCTCCCCTAGGGATTGAGAAAGAGGGATTCCAAGAGACTGAACCAGTCCATGATAAGGTTGTGGGGACATGGAGGCTGTGGTAAGGGCATGAGGAAGGTAAAGAAAATTGAATGAGAGGGGACAGAAGACCATATGAGAAAGGAGAAGACAAACATCCTGATTTTCCACTCCCCAGATGGAGTCCTGTGTAGCTCAGCTACCCCTTTAGCCCTTTGACTCTGCAACAGTCCCTGCAGGTCTTCAACAAGCCCCTGTAGGAGATGTTCTTTTTGCCTGTTCATTACTCAGTACAATTTATTTTTGTAACAGTAGTTTGATTTTTCTTTTGGGGACTCACACTTCTCTCATTCTCAGACTGTGGAGAGCGAACAGGACATAGGACTAGTCAATTAAAATAACTTATTTCTTGGCCATATAGTAATTGGTTCATGGATAGGAACGTGACAAAAGTTGATACAATGACATTCCATCTGAGGGGAGAAAGAGGCTTCCATACATCTGGGGTGTCCACACTGCTATATAAGCATCTGGGGCTGTCGGCAGCTGTTTTTCTATTTTATGGGGAATCTTACCATAGAAGTCTGCTAGAGAATGAAATCCCCTTGGGGGAAAACAAAGCCAAAAGATGGTGACAGACAGAGACCCAATGCCATTGTTTTTAGCTCCTAGATCCAGCCATACCCGAAGTCACTATACCCTGACTTTTCAGATATAAGAGCCAATATATAGGCCAGGCATGGTGGCTCATGTCTGTAATCCCAGCACTTTGGGAGGCCAAGGCAGGCAGACCTCCTGAGGTAAGGAGTTCGAGACCAGCCATGCCAATGTGGCAAAACCTCATCTCTACTAAAAATAATAAAATTAGCTGGGCATGGTGGCGTGCACCTGTAATCCAAGCTACTCTGTAGGCTGAGGCAGGAGAATTGCTTGAACCTGGGAGGCAGAGGTTGGAGTGAGCCAGGATCCCGCCATTGCACCACAGCCTGGGTGACAGAGCAAGAGTCTATCCGAAAAAAAAAAAAAAAAAAGCCAATATACACTCCTTCCCTTTTAAAAAATAGTTTGAATTGATGCAAGACTCTTGACTATTATATATCCTTTTAGGATCCAGATAGCCTGTATAGGTTCCTATTTCTTGCACACAGGAACCTTCCCTACCGATGCCTCCCTCCTTTTCCTTCTACTGTTTTCGTTATCATGAATAAGGTGTTAAAAGAAGAGCTGAAATTTCAACTTTAGGTGCCTTAGTGCCTTTGTAAACTGCATACTCACCCATCTAGCCATCTTTTCCATCCATCTTACTAGCCCATTAAGTTTCTCAGTTTGATCCAAGTAGTCTTAAATGTCTTCAGAGGGCACAAGGAAGATTACAAAGACTATTTTATGGTGAAGAGTAACCCACCACTTCCACTCAAATTCTATTGGCCAGAAATCATTTGCATGGTGGAGACATGCAATGTTCCCTTACTCCCAGGAAGGAGAAACACTAGTGAGTAGACACTGTGTGCTGCACTAACATAGTACTGGCCCAAGATAGGCACTCAATATTTGTTGAATGAATAAACAATGAGGAATGTATAGAGTTGGGGATTGTAAGTAATTCAGAGATTCCTCCTTACACTATCAGGCAAAGAGGAAAAGCCATATCCCACTGTCATTCATGAGTGGGCATGTTCTCTTTCCCCAGGGAAATACGCTAAGTTCAGTCTCTCTGCACTCTCACCCAAATTTTCTCTCTGGCTCCTATGCTTTCCACAGATCACAGCCTTTTTTTTTTTCCTTTTCTTTTCTTTCCTTTTTTTTTTTTTTTTTTTTTTTTGACAGAGTCTTGCTCTGTCGCCCAGGCTGGAGTACAGTGGCGCGATCTCAGCTCACGGCAACCTCTGCCCCTGGGGTTCAAGCAATTCTTGTGCCTCAGCCTCCCAAGTAGCTGGGAATACAGCATGCACCACCACACCCAGCTAATTTTTTGTATTTTTAGTAGAGATGGGGTTTCGTCATGTTGGCCAAGCTGGTCTCGAACTCCTGGTGATCTGCCTGCCTCAGCCTCCCAAAGTACTGGGATTACAGGTGTGATCCACCGTGCCCAGCCGGATCACAACTTTAATTCACCAATTTTGTTTTCTACACTGATTTGCTCTCTCCACATAATGATACTGTGCCATTCCTATGTCATCCCAAAGTGTGCCAAATATCTCATCAGGTGGGGTGAAAGGAGAGGAATGGAGGAGTTCGCTTGTTAAATTCACATTGTATATGGATTTACAAGTGTTTTACTCTCAAGACTAAGCAGTTCAGAAATAGATGAGGGGCAATATCTTCCTTTACTGGAAAAAAAATATTTTTACACTGAAAGTCACATATATACAAGTGTATGTATGCATCTATCTGTCTAAAGAGGAAATCATTATGAAATTTTGTTACCACTTTATTTACCTAGTTTTATATTTTCATGGGCAAATATAGCACAGAAATTTACTAAATTTACTCTCGAGTATTTTAGAGGTAGTGGCTACCCAGTCTGGAGAAACTTTTCTGCCGAACCCAGCTGTGGATGGGGCTCTGTGAGCCAGTCTTCCTGACACTGCTTGGTAGGATCAAAGTGTTTTGTTTAAAGGAATATTTTCAGAGAATTATAATGTAAATTTAAAAATGGGATTAGCAATCATCACAGATTTAGAATGCAACTTAAATTTTTTTTTTTTTTAAATCTAGGCTCACCTTTCCTTGAATACTTCTTTGATACTGGTATTTCCTTGATTGTGGGGAAGATTTTTCCAAATCTTATTCTGCCTTGAGGTAATCATTATGAGCATCAATCATCATCATGTGGATATAGAGTACTGGCAAGGCCAATGTTAGATAAAAGAGAGTTTCTAATGCCTCCTCTAGGGTGTGGTTCTGTTTTCAAGGGACTTGCCATTATATCCTTGAACTGAATTTACTGGACTTGAAAAAAATTTGCATGCAAATTCCTTATTAGGGTTACAATCTTGGGCAAGCCACTCAATCTGTCTGTACGTCACTTTCCTCGTCTGTAAGATGGAGATAATGATAATTCCTACCTCATAGGGTTATCATGAAGATTAAATGAGTTAATGCACATAAAACATTCAATAGAGTTTCTGGCACAGAGAAAACTTAAGCTATTATTATTTTCTCATTATTTTTAAACATATGTATTACTGAACAAGTACACCTTTGGAGAATTTTATGGTTTCCATTTGTAGTAAAATCAGATGTAAGTTGGCATCTAATGTTGAAGATAAAATATTTAGAGAAAAAATATTAAAATTTAAATACAATTCAGACTCTGAATTATTAATGCAAAGCAGCTTTCACTATAAATATTTGGTCTCTGAGTTTCAAGATAAATGGAAAAAATAATGAAAACCAAACTCACAAATGCCCTCCAGACATGGGGATGCTAGGGCTAGTTAAAATGTGACTGTGGATGCGTAATGATTTTGGGGCCTTTCTGGAGAGGATGAAGGGGGTCAAGGAGATGCTGAGGAGGGCAGGGTGTGAGAGGGCAGCCTGGCTCTATCTGCAGGCCCAATGACCGGCCAGGCCACCCAAGTTAGAGCATCAGTGAGCTGTCAACTAGTTGGTTGATCTCAGCAAGTCACTGAAGTCCCAGTACCTCCCCTTTACCATCTGTAAAATGAGAATAATAATAATAGTCGCACTCTCTTCAACTTAAAAAGAGTACAAGGGAGAGAGAGAATAGAAAACACTTCAAAAGTTAAGAGTTAGAACGTGTAATTCTTCTACCAAAAACAAGCATTTCTATGGGAATAAGGAAAGACTTTGTGAAAGTTATTTATTAAGAAAAAAATTTGGCATGGCATATGGACATATAAAGTTGACCTGATGTCATAGAAAAAGTGTGGGCGTAAGCCTTAGAAAACCCAAGTGTTTGAAAAGTAGGACCAAGCACTTATTAACCTTGGGCAAGTCACCTAACTTTACTCAAGCTCAGTTTCTCTATTAGTAAAATTAGGACAATATTACATGCCCCATATGGTCACTGTCAGGAACAAAAAAGGCTGAAAATATATAAAGTTATCTGGCAATTAATAGGTACTTAAATGTATGTGCATAAGTGTATGTATGAGTGTGTATGTATATGTTATCTATATGACGGATAAATAATACATAATTTGGAGTTGGGTGTAGATTTGGGGTTATTTATATCTATGATCTAGTATATATGATCCCCTTGGATAGATATCAAGAGGGTATGTGAATCCCTTGAAATTTACTTTATGCTTGTGCATTTTCTGGGGAGAGAGTCCTCTGTTATCATCATGTTTTCCATCCAAGGAGCCCATGACCTTGAAAAGATTAAGCATCACCAGTGTAGACAGAGAGATGGTTAGAGTGATGTGTAGCTTTGCTTCCATATTGCTCACTACCCATAATTCAGCATATCTATGCAGTGGTCATCTAGAGTGAGAACTTCCCCCATTTAAATATACAAGGTTCTTCTTACTGGAGAAAAACTGAAACCTGGAAGAGGGTACTCCTCTTTGACAGGGACCAAAATTTCAAAGTAAATAGTGGGAAAGAGATCTGGGACTTCATCTTTAAAAATGAGACCAAAATTTTTGGAAATGAGTATATGCATATTATTTTTAATAAATTTTAGGCTATAATTTCAACAACTTGCCAGTTTTATAAAGAACAAAGAATAAAATATGGGTTGATTTATTTGGCCCATATTTTCCCAATCAGGTTGTATGAGGGCATCACGTGACCTCCTTTACTTTCATCAGTACAGTTGTTAACAGTCTTTTTTTTTTTTAAGAGTCTGCAAAAAAATATTTGAGACATGTGCCACTTTCCCAAGAACCTCTCATAAGCCTCTAACATCCAATCCCTCACTTTGAAGCCCTTGGGCTGTCATCATGCTTATTGGCTTTTCTTTTTAATTGATAATAAGTTATCTTCATTTGTTAAGGAATTTGTATGTGACACAAAGCTGGCTTCCAAAATCCCTTTCACCAGCTTGATAAAGCCTTGCATCTTTTGAAAAATGTGCTACTTCAATTGGCAAGTGTTGTGCAATCTATTTTCACTGTGTTTCTTGATGCTGGAAACATCCGGATGATCCAGAAAAGACAGATGTACATAGAGTTGACTCTCGACACAGTGGGGGGCCCACCGTTAAAACGGGAAGGATGTCTGAGTGGGGCTAATTTGATAAGTGGTCCATTAATTTGTGAATGTTTCAATGTTATGACAACTTTGGCTTTCCTGCTACCTTTTAACCATCACCCTTGGATAATGAATTTTCGGATAAGGGAAAACCAAGGGGAATCTCTGTACAGTTAGTACAAACTGGTACCAGCTTGGAGCAAGGAGAAGAGGGCCCTTTCAGTGCATTCTTCCAAAAAAGCCATGTTGCACATAGTGGCTGGTGAGGGGGAAATAATACATTTCAGGCAAGTGTAGGTTAAATAAGCCCTTGAGAATTAGTCTATGAACTCTACTCTAGTGGAAAATGAGGCCCACATTCCAAACCAATTTCACAACGCCCCCATCCCCCTTTTTAATAACAGCCCATTTTTACATAGGAGATTGCCTATTATGCAATTCTGTAATAGTGAATTTTTGCTTATTGTGTTTCTGGATAACAAGGTGAGCCTGTGTTTCTTTCTTGCATATCGGTTTGCAGAAAGTAATTGCCCTGCAATTCTTAATCCAACCCGTTCATGCATTCCTTTCTGCATTGTTCTTGTTTGTCATGTCTGAGCTGTCACCTGAGAGCTGATCTTCCTTTGCTAAAATCCATTCAAGAAGCATCTTTACCCTTCAAGATGTCTGGTGCAAAGATACACTGTTTTGACTGATGTAGCAAAACATCTACAGAGCATCTTTTTCCAAAGCGTTATACTCTTGTGGTACTTCCCAAGGAAAAATCTGTTTGTAGAATAAAATGGTGGAATTTAGATGAATGACTGTCTTTTTGGGAGAGTGTTGGAGGGTTGTCATTTAGTAAATATAACCTAAAGAACAATAATGCTAATATTTGTTCCTTTTCCCCGAAAATCTTAAATCTTATTATGTGCTAGACACTGTGCTAGGCATTTTGTATGCACAATCTTTTTTTTTTTTTTTTTTTTTTTTTTTTTTTTGAGATGCAGTCTCGCTCTGTCGCCCAGGCTGGAGTGCAGTGGCGCAGTCTCGGCTCACTGCAAGCTCCGCCTCCCGGGTTCACGCCATTCTCCTGCCTCAGCCTCTCCGAGTAGCTGGGACTACAGGCGCCCGCCACCACGCCCGGCTAATTTTTTTGTATTTTTAGTAGAGACGGGGTTTCACCGTGGTCTCGATCTCCTGACCTCGTGATCCGCCTGCCTCAGCCTCCCAAAGTGCTGGGATTACAAGCGTGAGCCACCGCGCCCGGCCAATCTATTTTAACCCTAATGATTACTGTCCCTGTAAGGCTTTTTCCCCCAGTGGAATGTAAGCTCCATGTAGACAAGGATTTTTGTCTTTTTATTTATTGCTACATCCCTCGTGTCTAGAACAGTGCCTGGAATAGACTAGATACTCAACAAATATTTTCTGTAATAAATGAATCCCTATTTTACAGATAGGAAAGCTGAGGCACAGAGAGGCCAGTTATATACAATTTACATAAGGTCACAATGGTAATAAGTGAAAAATCAGATTTCGAACAATATTTACTAGCAAAAAACCTACAGTCTTAAAAGATATGCTCCCTTTTTCCATCCAACACACACACACACAAACACACACAGGTACACAACCACTCTCAGACGCATGCACAAAGAAGCCTGACCAGTTCACCTGCTTCTTCAGCTCACCATAGGCCGACTGCTGAAGGACACATTTTTGTTACCCATCCTCCTCCTCAAACTGTCCTCTTCGAACAAAAGTCCTCTGTAGGTTCCTCTGCTGGCAGTCTTCATTAGTATTTAGTGACCTCCCCTGCCCAGTTTTCGTTTCCTGCACTACAGTCCCCGCCTCCTGATGAACTGTTAATTATAACTACTACAAAGTCTACACTCGCCTGGGAGACAGGCTGTTTGGCAGCAGCTGTGAAAGCCGAACTAAGTTCTTTGGGGATTAATCCGCTGCTGAATGTAGTCTTACAAGTACAGCTTTGGAGGAAAGGAAAGGAAGATAAAATAAGCTAATGCTGTTCGTATAAATGTGAACTTCTACATAACACACACAGGCACACCCACAAATACGTTGACTAAAAGTTAAAATATGATTATCAAAGGATAAGAAGGACTTACAACTGTAATGTAAAACGTTAAGAAATATACCCTGGCTTTCTGTGTTCTGCAGGGATACAAGTGTGTTCTGAGCCAAGGAGAATTAAAAAAAAAAAAAAAAGAGAGAGAGACGGAGATATCACATTGAAATATCTTTACACAGACTTAAACATAGCTTCAGAGATTATAATTCAGATCAAGGCTAGAGCTCCATTTCAACATTCCTTAACTGCTGGTAATATAACAAAGGTCTGCAAATTGGGAGGTACGTCTGCTTGGGAAGGGATGCTTATCTGATCTAGGCCCATCTTTCTTCATGTTTCAATCCCAGAACAGCTGCCCTTCCCTTGGTGAGAAACTCAGCGATGAAGGCACAAACCCAGCAAGCTGAAAGCGCAGCTGGCTTTGGTCCTGCTGCAGCCGCCTCCCCCTGTGGAAAGTGTGGGTTGGCGGGTGGAGTAGAAGTGGGCTACTTGGGGGAGTCCTTGGTGGCTGCTGGCAGGCAGCTGCATGCCCTGCAATAGGGAAGTGCCATTTGTAACCCAGCTGGGGGTGGTGGTGGAATACAGCAAGACGATGGGGCCATAAGAAGGAGGCGTGTCCATCTTCCCCCAGGGCCAGCTGAGCTTCCTGAAGCTGGGGATAGGTTGGAAGGGTTATTCTTCCCTTTCATTCATTCCCTCACTCACTCCTTCATTCATCCACTCCTTTTATCTTCATTTATTTCACTCCTTCTATCTTCCTTTCCTTTCCCCCAAATTATTCATTCAAATATTAGTAGAGCAATGCAGTACTAAAATCAAATGCACAGACTTGGGGGACAGACTTGGGTGGGATTTCCAGCCCCCTCAATGTGCCAGCTGTGAGACTTTTGGGGAATTATTCAACCTGGATGAGCTTCAGTGTCCTCATCTGATTAGTAGACATATTAACAATGCCACATCTCATAAGACTGCTGCAGGACACTGTGATTCAGTGATAAAGGACTTTACATGCTGCCTGGCACACGCTAAGTGCTGAATAAACAGCAGGCATTAGGATGAGGATGACAGTTCTGTGGGAGCCACAGAGATGTGTCTCACAGGCGGCTGCCTCCAAGGGCCACTTGAAAGATACCCAGTCTGCATGGTTGTCCCTGAGCAGAGGAGTCATATGGGAGTAACAAGATAAAAAGTTCAAGAAGTAAGAGAGTCCCAAGAGAAAGGTGCAAAGAAAGCCCCGTGGAGAAAGACCATCAGATCCAGACTTTGTCTGTTAGAAGAGTATCCCTTTGCCCCTGTTAAGAGACATGGCTGCTGAGGACTGAGCCCCAGGCAGGAGAAGTGGTATGTTAAGGGGCTGGCACACACAAAGCTCTGAGCTGACCCCAGAGTAAGAGATGCTGCTTCTGCTTGTTATGCTCCCTCAGAAGACAGCTTTTTTGTGACAAGGGGGAGCGGCGGAGAGAGGGTACAAGTGGGACCAGGGAGGGGACACACACCACGGGCACACTGGACAATTTGCCACTCCGTAGCAGTTGAACAAGGCCAGGCAAGGACATGAATGAAGATTCCCTTTCATCCCCCATCTCAGAGCCTGGGGCTTATCCCACAGACCAGCTCACTGAGTGTCCTGAGGAACAAAAGTTCTACAAGGCATCCTTCCCCAAACATTCCAGGGACACATGCATAAATACACCTGTGACAGGCATAAGACTTCACTTCCCTCTAGGAGTCAGACCGTGCTCATTAGCACATCAAAGGCTCTGAGAAGTCCTGCAATAGACAATCTGTTTAACTTGATTCTTTCAACGTTATCCAACGCTGAAATTTTTTTTTTTTTTTTTTTTTTGAGACAGTCTCACTCTGTCGCCCAGGCTGGAGTGCAGTGGTGCAATCTTGGCTCACTGCAACCTCTGCTTCCCAGGTTCAAGCAATTCTCCTGTCTCAGCCTCCCGACTAGCTGGGACTATAGGTGCGTGCCACCAGGTCTGGCTAATTTTTGTATTTTCTAGTACAGATGGGGTTTCACCATATCGGACAGGCTTGTTTCAAACTCCTGACCTCGTGATCCATCCGCCTTGGCCTCCCAAAGTGCTGGGATTACAGGCGTGAGCCACCACACCTGGCCAATAATTTTTTAAAATAATGCCTTTGTCCCAATCCAATTTATGCATTTTATACATAAAGAAGTGCAGGTCCAGGGTGAAGAAGATGAGACTCTCTCAAGGCCACACAGTCAGTGAGGAGCTATGCTGAACCTGAATGCTAGCTCTGGTGAACAGCTCTTTGCCCTCCTCCTCATTTCCCCATGGAACCAAGGCACCCCCGTCATGTGCCAGTGCTTCTTGGAATAGGTGGTGACAATGCTGACACTTCTGTCAAGCAGAAGTCATTCAAGGTGACTGCCTTTTAACACACTTCTAAAAACAAACTGTAAAAGCCCTCTCTGAAATGTCTGATGGGGAACAGATTTTTAAATCCACGTCACTGGAAGACATGCAGGTGGGCCAGGAGGCAGAGGGGCCGGCAGGGAGGGGCACAAGGCTCTGCATCCCAGGTCCTGAATCCGGGCTTAGCCCTTCCACTGCCCTCACTGGCCATGTGCCTCCAACCCTCCAAGCCTGATTCCTCACTGTGAAACAGAGGATTGTGTTGTCTTTTGGTCCTGCCTATTTATGACTGGAGAGAGAAAGGCTTGTCAGGATTCAGGGTGACTGCTTGGCATTTGAGAGAGCCCCACATCCACCACTGAAACGCCCACCCCACCGTGGTGATTGTCATGCTTCTCTGTCTCCTTATTCATAGAGCATTCCCTGCAAAAAGAGTCCTCCCAAGGCTCCCCAGTTCTCCTAGAACATTCAGTCTACTGACTCTCACTTCAGGCTCAGTGCACACTGGATACCACTCACCTCTCCAGTTTCATCTCCTACCATCTCTCCCCACATCCCCCTTGACGATCACCACCCTGGCCTGCTTCCTGCTGGCTCCTTCTCATCCCAGGGTCACCTTCTCACATCAGCCCTTCAAACCATTTCGTCTGAGGCAGCATCCTCCCCTCCTGGTCTCTTCCCCTTCATTTCCTCCTTTGTACTTACCACTATCTAAAATCATCTTACTTATTTGTTCATTTATCTGCTTAATTTCTGACTCTCCCTGAGAGAAGGTAATCTATGAGGGCAGAGTATTGTTTATTGCTTCATATTTACTGCTTGTTTACCTGGCAGTCTTTACTGGCAAAAAGTAGGTGCTTATTAAACTTCAATTAAATGAATGAATGAAGAAATTCTCTTCCAGAAAAAAAGCTTGCTTATCCCCTCAAAGTCGAGGTTAAATAAAGCCTTCTATGAATCACCTAGGCAAAACTGAAAAGCCACCTTTTTTGTATTCCTATGGCCTTTGTGTCTGCCTCTCATAGAGTGTTTTTTTTCTTTTTTTTTTTTTTTTTTTTTTTTAGATGGAGTCTCTGGCTCTTTCATCCGGGCTGGAGTGTGGTGGCATGATCTCAGCTCACTGCAATCTTCACCTCCTGGGTTCAAACAATTCTCCCTGCCTCAGCCTCCCAAGTAGCTGGGATTACAGGCATCTGCCATCACACTCAGCTAATTTTTTTTTTTTTTTTTTTTTTTTAATAGTAGAGACAGAGTTTCATCATGTTGGCCAGGCTGGTCACAAACTCCTGGCCTCATGTGATCTACCCACCTCAGGCTCCCAAAGTACTGGGATTACAGGTGTGAGCCACTGCACCCGGCCTGCCTCTCATAGGATGTTATATGACACTCTGCCCTCACTGCTGTGAGGTCAGGGACCTGTGCTCGTCATTCTGCAAGTCCACAGCCTTCGCCAGAGGCTAGCCCTCTGTAGGTCTTCCACAGTGCTTAGAGAATTAAGGAATTGCTTGTCTAGAACCAAACTCTCTCTGGACTCATACAATCAGGGCTTTGTTTGCTCTCCAGGAAAGTTCAGCCATAAGAGTTTTAAAGCTTACATTAAATTATCTACATCTTCCTGTCCATGGGCCTCCCCTAAGAGAAACCTCATCTGGAAGCCATCGAGCGGACACTGATTTTGTGTAAGCCCCACACCTTGGGTTCTAGTCTCAGGCTTCAGCTGGGGGATCTTGAACTGCGTCTTTCACCTCTCCGAACCTTTATCTCTTTAGTTTATGAAAGTGATTGAAAAACCTAAGAAGACTGCCCCACCCAGCCCTTACTTATTTTGAATACCTGGCTCAGTCTTTCATACTCTCCCTCTAGCAGTCCACACATGTGGTTCGATAAGGAGTAAGTCTACTAGGTATATAGCCAAACAAGTATTTTGTCAATGAAATCTTACCCTCAGAGAAACAGGGGATCATCCAATATTCTCTGATTGGTGTTTTAAATTAGAATCATTCTGCCACACACAAGCTTATACCAAATGAGGGGATTCTTATATCTGTTAAATGTTCAAGGCTTTTCACAGATTGCAAAAAAGGCAAAATCCCAGCAGCTCGGGACCGTGTTGCATTTCATTTTATCCAGCCTTGCAGATTAGCTCCAAAGCCTGCTTGGTCAGCAAACATTTCTGCTGACCTCGAAAAGCTCTTCAGTTCTTCCCAATCCCTATCAAGACTGTGCCACCACAGCGATGAGGAGCGGGATAAGCCATTTTCCTTTCCTACGAACATTTCTGGGCCTGAGGCCTGCCTTTTTTCAGATTCTGTGGGCCTTTGCTAATTTGTGTGACAGCTTAAATGTAAATAGGACACATCTGCATGGGTTAAAAAAATAGCTGCTCGTTGTAAGGGGCAGTGCACTGTGTTTATTTATCATCTACAACTGGAAAGCAGGTTCTGTTTCTAGTCTGTAATAGCTGATGGTTTGCGACAACCTGAGGCATTCTGGAACAGTTTTAGTTGACTATTGCCTTTTGACATTAGTCTACGTTCATTTTATTTTCTTTTTTTTCCCCCAACTACTTGGCTGGGAGAAGAGAGTGAGCACCTATAAAGGTGGACATTTACAGACCAGGTCCTTGAGGCACACACAACTGACCAGATGCCTGCTGTCTGCTGGTGATCACATACCTCTTCCTAACTCTACTAACCACTATTTGCTGGGCAGGTACTTCATGCCAGGTAAGGGCTTCATATGCATTCTCTCTTTTGCTCCTGTCAACCACCCAAAGAAGTGCACGTTGGCCAGGTGAGGTGGCTCATGCCTGTAATCCCAGCACTTTGGGAGGCCGAGGCAGGTGGATCATAAAGTCATGAGTTTGAGACCAGCCTGGCCAACATAGTGAAACCCCATCTCTCTTAAAAATATAAAAAAATTAGCTGGGCATGATGGCAGGTGCCTGTAATCTCCTGAGGCAGGAGAATTATTTGAACCCGGGAGGCAGAGGTTGAAGTGAGCCAAGATCAAGCCATTGCACTCCAGCCCGGGCAACAATGCGAGACTCTGTCTCAAAAAAAAAAAAAACAACCAGTACATGTTACTGTTCTGTTTTGAGAAATGTAGAAACTGAGGCACAGACAGTTGAGCACACTGACTGTGTACTGAAAAGTATCAGAATTGGTGTCTGAGCTCATGGCTTAGATTATTCTTAACCATCTATATAGTATCTTTCAGAAGTCTCACACTCATCTACCAAGTTGGGCTGCCAGTCAAGGGACACACACAAGCCTCAAACTAAATCTTGGTGGTAGGTGAAGGAATTCATTCAAGAAAAATAACTCATGTATAGAAGTGACATCTTTAGTTTTATTCAGACAGCCCAATATCTCTCTTGAATTTCATTACACTATACATATATATTTTACGTGTGTGTGTAAGTGCATATTCAAAATCATCATTTCTGTAATCACTTTTTTTATGAATTTTTCCATGGTTCACTTTAATTCTATTGCATTCAACAGGTAAGATAATAAAAGATTACTCTTACTCGCAATAGTGATCACAGCATCAGCTGTGAACACTTTCGGTTGCTTACCATAGGCTGGCAATTTGGAAAGCAATCTGAGAAGTCACCTCAAAAATTTTAACAAAGTATTATAATCTATCAAAAGAGCACCACAAAGCGATGACAGATTATACTGATGAGGAAAGATGTCCACAATACACAAAGTCCAAAAGAGGGAGTTGTGGAATAATTTGTATAGAACAATCTCAAACCTGGTAAAAGTGTGTGTGTGTGTGTGTGTGTAAGCCTGGAAGAATCTCTGGAATGACAGAGTGCATAGATGTGGGGATGTTGCAGAAGGGACTTCCACTTTTCACTATATGCATCTTCCAGACTGTTTAACTTTTTATGCGTATGTATTTTTAATTTAAAAAGTGATAAAAATGACATTTAAAAGTGTTCCCAGCCAGCTGTCCCAGGCAGTCCAAGTCACCACTGGTGTGCTCTCTATGGTGATTACTGCCATCAAGGCCATATTTGTTCCTCCGATCATCTACCTGCTGGCCCCAGCTCTTTCTTAGAATGCCCACTCCACCTCATGGCTGGCTAAGCCAGCTAAACCATGCCCAGCTGATTTTGAGCCATCTAGTTCTCCCTCCTCATTCCTGGTTACATATTGTCATGCCCTTGCTCTTTGCATCCAAAAAGGCCCAGATAGCTGGGAAAACAGTTTGCACCCCAGAAGACGATGCTGAACTCAGCCTTCTTGATGAGGACGGCTTGCCCCAACTCAGCTGGTAAAGAGGAGGTCAAAAGAAACACACAGGTCTCAGCTCCTCAGCTAAGTCACCCTCCAAACTTGATTCCTCTTTCATTCCAGGCTGCCCAGCAGGGCCACCCATACTAAACATGAACACCAGCAAACTGTATCACCTCACATGCTCAGCATTTCAGAAGGTGCACTGTCTGTCCTATCAGCAGGACACAAATCCAGTGTTGGGTGGTAGCACCTGCCAATCAAATGGCTTTTCCGTGTGTACTTCTCCTGAGCTTTGAGGATGTGGTTTTCAGTCTGACTTTCTTGTTTCAGAGCTGAAGTTTCAAGGATGCATCTGGACAAAATATGCTTTCCAGATAGGCCAACAATTTATTTATTTATTGCTTATGACATTGTATTTGGCAGCTAAGGAGATATAAAACCATTTGAACCACTCTGCAGAAAACGGTTGCAGAGTTGCCACTGGAGACTGTGGTGGAAGATAATAGAGGAGAATGGAGTCTCACAGATCTTTCTGTAATTGACAGGCAGAGCCTGTAGAGGCAAGCGCGGCCAGCAGGCATTCCTGCAAGGAGCTCACATCTCTTTCCAGCCTCAACTCCTGCTTTGGCACGAGAAGGAGACCGGAGGCACGTGTTGGAAGCCTCCTCTGACAGGACAGCTGGAGCCAGTATGAGGATCTTTGCCATCCACCCCTAACTGCCAGGTTAGATGGATGTTTTGGGCATTTATTAATGCAGTGAGGGGTGCTGACCTGCTTCATTCCTCTGCCTGTCTCTCATTGACACTGTGGGTGCCCCTTCCATGGCCGGCTAGGCTTGACCGTTTCAGTGTATGCAGCCCAACCTCTAACTGCCCATTCTTGCGTGCCTTTGCCTGAGGGCTTCCCTGGCCTCTAAGGCTCACCCTATACAGGCTTGTGGCAGGTCAGGAGTGTGAGGGTATTGATGCCCCTGGGAGCAGCCCTCAGCCGATGACCATCAGGCATGAAGACACACATATCACAGCTCCCTCACCCCTAAAGTGGGATGACTCAGGTTCCACACTAGCCTCCAGCGTTCCACAGCAGGACTAAGCTGCAGTCACCGGTTGCCCACAGTGGTGGCTTGACAACTCCCCCTTTATTGGCTTGCCTTCCCATTGCCTTATTGATGTTTCCTGGGAACACATCCCCCAAGGACAGCTTGTACTACATCCTTGTCACAGAGTCTGCTTCCAGGAACCCAAACTCAGAAAACTCCTACCTATTTCTGCCCAGCCCTTATGTTATGGATCATAAATTAGACGAGCCCCAAGATTGTTTCTTGCACTTGGGCTGGTTGTTGGGCCTGAAGAGTGTTTAAAAGAATTCAAATAAGTTGCTATCATAAAGAAATCTAGATTCTTGGATTCTATTGAAAAATGGCACAGATATGGCTATACTGAGCTTGCATTCCCTTATGGCATGTGGGGCTGAAGCTGACTTGGGATGCCCCTCTAACCAAGCCTCCCTGGCCCATTTCCCTCATTGACATTTCCAGACTGGACCATATGGATAGCTGCTGGGTCAGCCAGGCCACCTGTAAGGCCAGATGCCTTCTTTCTCCAAGACTCCCTGCCTTTCTGAGAGTCTGAGTCACTGTATGGAACATTCAGGCCTAGATCATACATAGAAAAGTATGTGGATAGGGATGTGTGTTCATCCCAGGATGCAAAAATATCAGCAAGAAGAGAGCCACTAACAGCTAATGAGTGCAACCATGTCAGGTGCCCTGCTAAACCCTTTGCATTCTTTTCTTTTCCATTTTAGTCTTCTAGCCACTCTGCGAGGCAGATCCTATTATTATCTTCATGTTTTATCTGAGGAAACTGAGACTTAAAGAGTTGGAAAACTTATCCCCTTAGCTAGTAATGAAGCTGGGACTCCAGTTCAAATTTGTGGTGTTCTTTCTGTCTGCAAAGCTGCTTGGCGCCTCTCATCCAGGGCACAGATATATCCATGCAATGCACTTCATTTATTTATTTTTCTGAGTTTTGATTTAAAGAATTCTTTTTTAGAAGACAAAATCTCACTCTGTCGCCCAGGCTGGAATGCAGTGGTGCAATCATAGCTCATGCAGCCTTGAACTCCTGGTCTCAAGTGATCTTCCTGCCTCAGCCTTCTGAGTAGCTTGGACTACAGGTGTACACCCCCACTTCCACCTATTTTTGTTTTGTTTTGTTTTTACTTTTTATTTTCTGTAGAGATGGGAGTCTCACTATGTTGCCCAGGCTAGTCTTGAACTCCTGGCTCAAGTGATCCTCCCACCTTGGCCTCACAAAGCATTGGGATTAACAAGCATGAGCCACCACTCCTGGTGGAGAATGCACTTTACATGGTAGCTATGCCATCATCCAGGCCTGGCCTTGAGTCTGGGAGGCTCTGAAACCTTCCTTGTCAGGCTACAGAAGAAGTACATCTCCAAATGGGCAGCTTCCAGAGTAGCCAGCTCCTGTCTCCTTAGCATTACAAATTAGAGACCTTGTGATTATCTTACAAGGAGAACTCTGAAAGATGTATAGACCAAAATGTTCATTAGCTTCTGACCAACCCAGTCTCTTCTTGTAGGAAGTCACAGGGGAAACCAAGTTAGACTCTGAATGCCAGCTGAATTTACGATGATATGAAACTGTCACTGCAGAACCTGGAATGTCCACCTGTGGCAAGCACAGTCCCCTTCCCATAGACATGGCCTCTAGGGAAGAAGAGGCCTAGAGATAATTTAAAAAGAGAGTAGAAGGGGTCACAATGAAGAGAAGAACGGCATCCTCAAAACTAGGGATGTTGGTCAAAGTAGTCATATAAGGGCAACAGGCTAAGAGGCCCTGGGGAACTATTCCACAGCAGAATGGTGGCTTTGATGGAAAGAGTGACTGCTGGATTCCTGGCCCTACCTCCCCTCTCATCTCCCCCTAGAGATGGCCTGGCCACTGGGAAGCTCCGTGGCTATGACACCCATCTCCTGGATAGTGCTCTGAAGTGCATCCCCAAGATCCTCCTCTTTCACTCCCCGACTTTTGCCTCCATGGTTGGCTGACGCCTCTCCTGACGTACCCTTTTTTTTTGTTTTGTTTTGTTTTGTTTTTTTGCTGTCAACACATTCAGGCAGCTAGATCTAGCCTGGCTGGCTGGAAGCTGTCCTGGCTCGGTAGGCAACTTGGCAAATCTCTACTCTGATCTATTCCATTTTGCTTTCATGGGTGTACAATCTTATTTCCCTTACTTCCAAGTCCTTGAGATGGGAGGAAGCAACCTCTTTTGCCTGCCAGTGTGTAGACGATAACTCACATCCTCTGTCACTATTATTACTCTATTAGACATACTTCTTTCTTTCTTTTTTGAGACAGGATCTCACTCTGTCGCCTAGGCTGGAATGCAGTGGCATGATCTCAACTCACTGGAATCTCTGCCTCCTGGGCTCAGGTAATTCTCCCACCTCAGCCTCCTGAATAGCTGGGACTACAGGCACACACCACCATGCCTGGATAATTTTTGTATTTTTTGAAAATAGAGACAGGATTTTGCCATGTTTCCCAGGCTGGCCTTGAACTCCTAGGCTTAAGCAATCCTCACACCTTGGCCTCCCAAGATGTTGAGATTACAGGTGTAAGCCACCGCACCCACCCCTGGATGTATTTCTTAACTGCTCTGGTCTAGGTTTCTTTCCCTGTAAAGTATAGATAATGATTTTTAATTAAAGGATGTGCTCAAAGGGTGAAATGAAATAATGTGTGTAAAGTGCTGAGGAGTGTCTGAAATGTCTAATAAATGTCTAATAAATGGAATAATAATACTGGCAATGGCTGTGATTGTAGCATGCCTCCTGTGCTCCCTGGAGCTCTGAGGTATAGCTCCCACTGTGGATCTTAACAAATGATTGCTAAATTTACTTGAGCCAGGACTCAATAAGGGATGCAATTTCTATTCATCTGGCCTCAAACTGACTTATGGAAAAAGGCATTTATTGGTTCTTGTAACTAAATCATTCAGGACTAGTCTGGCTTTGGGCACAGGTGAATTCGGAATCTTAAATGATGTCTTCAGGGATCTCTCTGCCTCTCTCTCCACCATTCTTGTCTACTTTCCTTTTCCTTCTGACTTCATTTTCAGGTAGGGTTCTTTTCTCACTATGGCCCTGTCACCCCTGGTACCCCAAATTTCATCACTCCAGCTCCTATTTCCATAGAGTAAACAGTTCTTTTTCCAAGCAATCTTGACTCAAAATTTCAGAACTGAGACTCATTGGTTTAGTTTGATCACGTGCCCATTTCTGAACCAATCACTGTGGCCTAAGGGATAGCTCCCTCTGAGTGACCAAGTCTAGGGAAAGTGAACTCTGATTGGCTGGCTTGAGTCATGTGCCCATATTGACATAGTGCTGGGTGAAGTGTAACTGTCCCAGAACTGCAGAAACTGAAAGGAATTCCCCAGAGAAACTTGGCCCCTAGTATCATAAGATAGGGAGACAGACGCTGGGCAGACCAAAGCACTGGATGGCTGTACACCACTAGCAGGCATTAAATGCATTTTGCACACTTGCTCACGAATATCTCCCTCTCCCTGTTGCGGAGCCACATAATCAGAAGACTGAAGAACCACTGCTGTGCCAGTGAATCTGAGTAGTTCTGACTTGCCAGCCTGTGACAGGGAAATAGCAGCCACAGATGTTTAACTAAGCAAGTACTACCAGGCCCCAGGCCCACGGGCTCTTCCCCAAGCCCAGTCCCAGCTGACAGGCAGGCCTGACAGGACATGTCAAGGCCAAGAGTCAGGACACCTGTCAAGATGTCACAGTGCCTCAGGACACGTGGGGTGGGCAGGTGACAGCTGCAGTGAACCTTCCTGAGGCCCACAGAGCAACCTGCATCTGCCGCCTTCAACAGGCAAGGCATCTTTCTTCTCAGGAAACAAGGAAAGCAGGCGAGCGTTTGAAACTGTATATCCTTTCCTGTTTCATTAAGGGGTTGGGCTTTGTTTTCCTGAAAGCTTTCGTTCTTCTGTCAGCATATTCAAAACAACCAAAAGGCGTTACCTGCTCTGAAATCCCCAAGATGCCTGTCCTCAGAGGTGCTTTTGGCTGTCTCAGGCAGCAGAAGGAAGATTTGCTTCCTAGCTGATTCTCCACTCCTCAGGAGGTTCACAAATGGCAAATTATAAGCCCGTGTTGCCTCTGCTGACTGCAACTTGGGCCTGTCAGCCCAGAATAATATTTGGATGATGATTTGGCCAAATCAGGCCCGGCTGTCATCCTGGGCTCCCTTTTCTCCCTCCACCAGACGAACAAACCCCGTGGCCCCTCCTCCTCAGATAGCTCTGGAATCCAGCTGCTTTTCCCCATCCCTGATCTCCCCACCCTTCCTTTCTACCCCCTACCACCTCTCTCAGGTCCCAGTAGTCTCTGTGCTCCACTCACTCCCCTCCATCAATTCTTGGCTTTTCCACCAGAGGGATCCTTCTAAAGCACCTACATCCGTCCATGCCACTGCTCAGCCTTTTCTTTCGATGGTTTCCAAGTCCCCTTAAAATTAAGTTCAATCTCTTCACAAAACTAGTAGAAAGGCTTTCTGACCTCAGTCTCAACCGATAGCCTGTTTGCCTCCTATACTCCAGATGGATTTATGGACATAGGTAGGCTTCCAGATCAGATTTACAGCATGACATCCCCTGGGGCTGGGCTATTCTCCTCTGCTGCCTCTGTACCTGGCCAACTCCTACTTATCCGTGAGGCCACAGCTCAAGGGTCACTACTTCTGGCTTCTGAATCTGGGTATGGCGTCTCTCCCACATGTGCTCTAGGCATCTAGTGCCTCCTCCACTACAGCACTTATGATACTATCGTGAAATTGCTTGCTTATCTGTGCTTCCTTCGTTAGCCTGGAATAATGGAGCCTGGAAGATCTATGAGTATGGAACTCACCTTATTCATTACTGTCTCATTAGCTTCTCATGCAAACCCCATCACATTATGGAAGCTCAGTTCATATTTGTTAAATGTCTGAACAACGTGAATGTTCATACTCAGACTTTCCATTGGCTGAATTTGAGGTCACAATTTCTGTACATGCAACTGAGAGCAAATTGGCACATCAACCCGCACCCCCACCTCCAGATAAAATGTCAGCAATAGCATTTGTTCCACCTGATATTCCTTTTGGCTCCTGATCTTTATGTCCAAGGTATAAAAATGCCTCCATCACAACTTCCACCCCTGGAATTGAGTGCCTGGTGCAGGGAAGGGGCACAATCTTTGACACAATCTAGAGCAAGTGAGACCTCCAAGGATTTGAAGCGAAATATAAGAGTGTGTTCTGAGCTTTGGCTTGCAGAACCTGGGGGGTGGGGCGGGAGTGGGGTGGGAGTCTCCTATTTCCTTGACCATCCAACTTTGATTTTTTTTCTCCTTGCTCAGCACCTCGTGGTGTAGTATTCCAAGGGCATTAAAACAAGGTTAAAGGGCTTTATGTGATGAAAGGCATTCTTAGTTGTGAGTGTTTAGCAGGAGTTTAAATATCAGCAATTTTGTATACGGGAACATATTAGCTTCATATTTAATTGGGGTTGTGGTGCACTGTGAAGTATAGCACTTACGTGCACAGACTTGGGTATGATGTCCCACAGACATGGGTTTGAGTCCCAGCCCTGCCATTAATAAGCCATGTGACGCCAGCCCAGGTAGCTAACCTCTGTGAGCCTCAATCAGGTCCCTCACCTTTAAAATAGGGATAATAATAATAAAAGCATAAATCCTTGTAGGGCTGTTGTGAAGAACAAGGTAAGAAATGCACATAAAGTACCATGTACAGCACCTAAAACGAGGTAAGCACCTAGAAAATGAAAGCTGGTCTTCTTCATATTATAACATTGGGCCCTTACCCTGCTCCAGTTGCTAGCAAGTAAAAAATGCACCAGCTTGTCCTGTGGGCCAAGTCTCACACACTGATATTGGTTCAACCCATCTGTGCGTTAGTTTTCTATTGCTGTCCTAACACATTACCACACACTTAGTGACTTTAAAAAATATCTATTTATTATCTCACAGTTCCGTAGGTCAGAACTTTGGCACAACATGGCTCAGTTCATTGTCTGCTCTGAGTTTCATGAGGCCAAAATCACCAGGTGTCAACAGGGCTGCAATCTTTTTTGCAGCTCTGAGGCTGAATTTACGTCCCAGCTCATTCAGGTCACTGGCAGAATTCAGCTCTGTCTGGTTGTGGTACTTTCCTGGCCGGCAGTTGGCTGAGCGTCATTCTCAGCTTCTAGAGGCCACCTGCAATCCCTGGCTTGTAGCCCCTCCCCTTTTATCACAGCCTCTTCTCTCCTCTCCTCCCCCTTGGGACCTCTCTGCCTCTTTTGCTGCCTAATCTCTCCCCTTCCCTCTTCCACTGCACCATTCTGACTCTTTTACTTTCTTTCTCGACTTTTAAGGGCTAATATCATGACATTGGGTCCGTTTACATAATCCGGGATCCTGTCTCTATTTTAAGATAAGCTGCAAAGTCCCTTCGTCCAGTACCTGGTTAGTGTCTGAATAAAGCACGGGCATCTTGGAAAGACATCTTTAGATTCTGCCTATCACATCTTATTTGCTGCATTTTAAAATCTGAAACAAAACACATCTCAACACAGCACACTCATTAGGTGTTTAGTTTGGGCTATTTGTGGAGTTGGCTTAGCTGGGAAGAAAAATGTGAAAAAGTTATTTTCAAAAAAAAAAAAAAAAAAATGGGCCCACCTCCTTTCCTGGGAAACTAATGCTTTGTTAAATATGGATTTTTCAATCCATTTATCAGGAAAATTCCCTTATATTTTCCCTTTTTCACTTTCTGTTTAATAAAGTCCATGCCATTTTAGGGTATTTAAGGATTTAAATATTGCAAATCTAAGGTTTTTATATATGAAGCTCAACTCCAGATTTCAAATTGTCAGCCAGCAGAGTCTGAACAGGGAGGACTCTTGGGGACAATCCTGCATTAATACAAACAGGACAACGTGGGCTGGGAAACTCAAGACTCAGATTGGAATGTATTTGCCAATTGGCAACCAATCCTGTTCTCATCAGCTTATCAGATTTATTTCACGTAGAAAATTAAAATTCTGGGTCTCTATTCTACAGAAATACTTGCACATACGCCCAAAGACATATACACAAAATTATTTACTGCAGTCTTGTTTGTGATAGCAAAACATGGCAAACTATCTAAATGCCCATTAACTGTGAGTGGCTAAAATAAACCTTGGCAGGGGAAGTCCATGAAATACTTCTGTCGCTATTAGAAAATAAGGTAGGTTTATATATATTAAAATGGGAAGTTTACCAAGACATACTGTTAAGTGAAAAATGCAAATCACAGAAGAGGCTGAATAATATAATCTAATTTGTGTTAAATGAATTATGTAAATGTACATTATTTGTAAATGCAGACAAAGGACATATCTACCAATTAATTGGGGTCTATTGCTTCTGGGGAGAAGTGTAGAGTTGGGGGACAGAGTGAAGGAGACATTCAGGTTTTAAGTTGTCTACTTCAATATAGCTTAAATATTTTATAATGCGAATTGAGTCATGAATGTAGATTATTTTAAAGAATTGGGTGAAAAATACCATGTTAGACATATCACTAAGGGTAGAGGCATACAGGTTATCTATCAGTGAGACTTGAAATATGATGTTATTTGATGTTTCAGAAATTAAGGCCGGCCAAACAGCTAAAATGACTAACCTCTGAGCAATTCAGCTTAAATTCCATGCTTATTCATTGCTACAGTAGAGCCAAGTCGTGATGAGACATGCTGAATGAGAGAGGGCTATTTAACTTCTAGTTTCTGGATGGCTGTGACCTTCCACAGACCTGGCACATAGAAGGTGCTCAATAAATACTCGAAGAATAAAACAAATGGCACTATTAAATTTGGGAAAAGTCTAGTATCTGCCTTTGATTAAATAAATCAAGCCTACTAAAATCACAGGAGACATATATACAAGATTCAACCCACTCTCAAGAATGGATGAATGGAAGGGAGATGGTTTTCATTACAGAATACAGGCAAGTAAGATTTGGAATTAGACAATCTTTCTTTACTTTCAAACAGAACCAAACAAAAAAATTCCCCAAAAAACAGATCTTAAAAACCAAGTCCTAACCCTACACAGCCCCTGGAATAAAGCTTTTCCAATGTATACCTGCCAGAGCAGCCAGTAGAGGAGAAAGGGGCTCAGAGGAGGAGGAACTTGCTGTCTGCAGCGCTGCCCCTTCATCAGTGAAGTAGGGCTAGAACCGATAATGGCTAAGCTCCCTTTCAGTGCCAACTTTCTGGCAATCTGTAAGTGGCCACTCTGGTTGCCCAGTATCCTCAAAGGAGCTAGAATCAGTTCTTTCAGCTTCAAAGAAACAGACCCTTGGGTTTGCATGTCAAATGTCATTGTAAACCTATGACCCAGCCCCCACCTCGTCTGCAGATCACTTATCAGGGTTGAGCTGCAGGAGGAATTACAGTGGCCCCTTCCTTTCGGAGGGCGAGTTGGAAAGGGAGGCAGAATGTGGCAAAATGCCTTCTTCAAGGCCCTCAACATTAAACTTTGCATTGTTTTTAGCTCTTTAAAAAAATCTTCTTTTACTTTTA
Organism: Symphalangus syndactylus; assembly: GCF_028878055.3. Taxonomy (NCBI): domain Eukaryota; kingdom Metazoa; phylum Chordata; class Mammalia; order Primates; family Hylobatidae; genus Symphalangus; species Symphalangus syndactylus. Next base: position 105,249,380 of record NC_072423.2, on the reverse strand, counting down.
TAGTTCTAAATTTACTTTGGATTTACCAATATTAACTAAGTGGCTAAGTAAATAAATACATAAAGCAAACATGAGTACCACACTTTCCCCCAGGACTCTAAGCCTAGGAATGCAAGGAACCCTGTTTTTAACAGTGTACACACACTCTTTGCTGCTATTGGTTTGTCTCTGCCTACAGCCAAGTCACATTTTGCAGTGCGACTATTCTGTAAACTACGCGCTTGTTTGTAAATTGTGCCAGATGCTCATCCACTAATTCAGCCTTATACTTTCATCAGATTTTTATGTCTTTATGATGTACATCTTTGCCACTCAAAGGGTGGTTCACACACCAGCAGCATTAACATTGCTTGGGAGAAGGGTTGCCAGATAAAATATAGGAAATTCAAATTTTAGTGGATGTCAAGCCTTTTATTTCCCCCCCCCCCCTAAATCTGATAACCCTACCTGGGAGTCTGTTAGAAACGAAAAATCTCAGGTTCCACCCAGACCTAATGGAATCAGAATCTGCATTTAACAAGTTTATAGGTGGTTGCAAAATCAACTTGAGTCTACTTAATTCCTGTGATACAAACCTTCTAAGTTCCACTGGCAAATTCTGATCTCACTCTGCATCAAATGTAGATGAAAAGAGTAAGCTGTCAACGAGCTTGGTTTCTGCGTTTCCCCCATTTCGTCATGTATTCTGTTCGCAAATGCGCACATTTTTCAACCTGGGCACAGAGGGCACCCCCACTTTCAACCACTTTCAGCCCGAGCTCACGAACCGCCATCGTTGCAGAGGAGACGCCAGGCAGTGTTAATTGCTTGCTGGGTGGTGGGGAGGAGGGGTGGGGTTACCATCTCTCCTTTGATCAGGAGGTAGAAGTAATGGTTTTACTTACATCCTGCTTTGTCTCTGCACAGGCTGAGAGCCAAGGATCCATTTCAGGCTCTCTCTTTCTTCCTAGTATTCTGTTACTGCCTACATACCGCGGCCCAGAGCTTCAGGCGAGGTTAGGGGGAAACCAAACGCTCTTTGTGGTACACCCACATGACAGGCTTCAAAATGGAAACAATATTTAAGTTTAACCTGGAAGATCAAGTTTGCTCAAATCTCGCAACGCAGGGAGCTTTTGAAAACTTTAGCAGTAGGTCTGCGTTTGATGGGGAGAGGCAAGCAGTGATGGAGAAATGAGGCCTTGTTAACAGACACTGAATCCCCACGCGGGAGTCAATATTTCGCCTTATGCCTTATAAATAATGGGGATAATAATAACACACTGAGACAGAGCCTTGAAAGCTTCAAGGTGTCTTTACAGCCACATTCTTCTGCAGTCTGCAGAATAATTTTGGGCAGAGGGTGCACGGTGAAGGTGTAGAAGGTAGCCGTCGTCAGCCCCACAGGACAGAAAAGACACATAATCAAGTAAACTGATTTTAAAAGTCAAAAAAATCAAGACACTTCCCTCAAGTAGCACATTTCCTGACTCTTCAAGCAGCGCTCTTTCCACTGTTCTCAGGGTTCCATTATTTGGTTGCCCCAAGCTACTCAGATCTCAGCCATTCCTCATGGAATTTCACAGCTGGAAGAAACCTTTAAAAGATACATAGAATCTTGCTATGGATTGAATTGTGTCCCCCTCAGAATTCATGTGTTGAAATCCTAATCCCTAGTACTCGAGAATGTGACCTTATTTGAAAATAGGGTTGTTGCAGATCTCATTTGTTAAGATGAGGTCATCCTGGATCCTGATCCTAAGTGACTGTTGTCCTTATAAGAAGGGGAAATTTGGACACAAGGAGACACATGCACCCAAGGAGAACGCCAGGAGAAAATGAAGACAGAGATCACAGTGATGCATCTACAAGCCAAGGAACACCAGAGATTGCCACCAAACCACCAGAAACTAGAGAAGAGGCATGGAATAGATTGTCCCTCACAGCCCCAGAAGGAAGTGCCCCTGTCTACACCTTGAACAAAGCCTGCAGAACCTTGTTATGGCAGCCCTAGAAAGGAAAGACAAATCATAAGGTGGGAAGTGTCATCATGGTGCTAATGCTGATGAGAGTTTGCTAGGCTCCAGAACTGGGCAAGGGTTCACTGTATCATCTCATAGCTTCCATACATGGACTCTGCCAGGTAGGCACTAGAAATGAGGGCTTTGAGGCTCACAGAGGCTGAGCTACTCAGTCAAGATCACGCAGCTAGCATGTGGCCAAGATGGATTAGACTTGGGCAGTCTGAGTCCAGACCCTGTCATATTATCCCTTAAACATCACAGCCTCAGGTGGGGTGGCCAGGACAACTGATTAGCATCTATGAAGCCCTTTCTCATGTAGCACCTGTAAGGGGTTCACAACACCACCATGAGGCAGAAACTAACATTGCCTAGGTTTTGTAGGGGAGGAAACAGGCACTCAGATTAAATCACTGACCCAAGGTCACAGAGCTCATCAGCGGTGGAGCGGGGATTTGAATCAGGTCTGTTGACTACAGCAGGAGCTCTCAATCACTGTGCAGGAGCCCAGCGCATTCAGATTTGCTGGGTTCTCAGTGGCAAGTATGCCACCCTTTCCAAATCACCATCTCCTCCCTCTGTACCTCCACCTGCCATGCACACCTTGACTGTCGGTCCCCTCTTCCATGTCGTAACACACACATGGACATTTTCAATGTTCACTTCCCTTCCCTCCCTCTGTGAGAAAGCTCTGCTTCCTCTGAGTAGTGTCAAAGGTAACTTTCAGACTGTAAAGTCTGTGAGGTTCCTTCAGTCTGCGGGTCAAACTTTGATAATGTTCAAAGTCAAATCCAGGAATGATATCTGGGGGTAAAGCAGTGGTTCCCAACCAACCAGGAGCCATGCTGCCCTCCAGGGGACATTCAGCAATCTCTGGAATCATTTTTGGTTGTCACAACCAGGGGCTGGGGGTGGGGTGGCAGGGAAGCTATTGGCATCCAGTAGGTAGAGGCCAGGGATGCTGCAATAGACAGGATGCAAGACAAAGAAGTATCTAGCCCTAGATTCAATAGTGCTGAAGCTGAGAAATCCTGGCATAGAGTGTGTTCTCCAGGGTGCCCACTTCTCAATTCCAGCTCCATCACTCACTAGTTCCACAACTTGGAGGCAACTTTCGTAAACTCTCTAGGGTCTAGTTTTCTTCTCTTTAACATGTAACTAATAATAGCACACGCCTCCTGGGTTTGTTGGGGGGCAAAGTGAGTTAGTGTATGGCCAGGCACTAAGTGAAGGGCTGGGCACGGTGTAATTGCTTAGGAGAGGCACCCTTATTATTTCCAAAACTGGAAGGTAAGCATCTGACTGTGGGGCTTCCATAGCTGCTTCTCAGCTGTACTAGCTGGCAATCTTAGCTGCAGCAGGCAGTCTCAGGATGACGAATGGCAGACTCAGGCACTTAGCATGTGCACAAATAGCCAGGTGCAATGTAGAAGGAAACTCTTGTTTTAAAGTGAAATTAAGTATAAATAATTTAGGCGATCACTCTCTAAAGGTTTCACTTTAAAAGTGTTCAGAAATTCCCTTTGGAATCTTTTTAAAGGTCTCCATTTATCTACGCAACTAGCATTTACATCACTTTTACAATGTGCTAGACAGTTTACATGGTTTAACAGATTTAATTCTCAAAACATCATAAGATGAGCACTATCTTCCCTTGTTCTTTCTAAACAAGGCCACTTCTCCTGAAGTATGTGGCCCTGAGTTCAATCAATGCTCTTAAGTTTTCATTCAATATTGTTTTTCTTATTATGTTTTAGCTATTATATTATCTTCCATTATCCTCCCCAACCCTCTCCACAAGCATAGGAATTTTAGCAACATGACAACATGACATAGGTTTTTGTGGATTAGCCTGGGAAACTAACACAATGTTTAACATATACAACATGTATTATGTAATAATGTATACATATAAGATATATAATGCATAATAAATTATATATATCTCACTATATACATGTAAGATATATAATGCATAATAAATTATATATATATATATATATATCTCACTATTTGATTTCCCAACCATGAGTTAGCTGGCTCATAAACTCATCTGGGGAGAGACTTTTGCATGTGGTTTAAGGAGCTGGGTCTGAATAACTCCTTGCTATATCGGATGGCTAGCAGTGGCCACATAATACTGAAGAAAGAACACGGAATGTGATGGGGAATGACAACTGGGTTACAGCCTGGGTTCTTCTACCTCTGAGTTGTGTGACCAAGATGTAATTTAGCCTCTCCTCTGTAAAATGGGGCAACCTAAGACCCACATGGTGGGGCAGAGAAGGACTAAGTAGAGTTACACATGGACAAAGGAAGCCTTCCTTAATGGTTGTGCTCCACTCCAGGACAAGTTATGCTCATCGTCATGACTTGGATTCCATGACTACAAGGCTCACAGGACTCCACTGGGGTCTGCTGGCTGATGACAACACCTCATTCCAATGTGGCAGTATCACTTTCCTATCTTCTTTTTAGTGCCTTTGTGTGTTGCCCCTCTTGACCTCTGGGCCTGGTGTTCAGGCCACAACACACAGCTCTTAATGCCAGCCTGTTGAATCGCCCATGCTAATCTATATCTATATAGAATTGATGGCAATTATAGATTATGCAATATAAGGTTGCCCTGTGCTAACCTCCAGTGTCCTTGAATTCTTCTTATGACCAGAACCTTACATTGAGAGATGATTAAGAATATACCTAACTTGAGTAAAACTACTCAAGGAGAGCAGGAACTTGAATATTTAGCTTCTGTTGAGTTGCACATAGCAGATACTCAATAAATATTTATTGAACTAACTGCTAAACAGGTAAGTATTAGTTAAGTGCTACATAGCATAGTATGCAATGGTTTTCGCTCCCAGTGTCTTCTTTCATTTCTTTTCAAATAATCTGAATAATTTGTAGGCAGGAGCACAAGAGCTTAGTTTTTAATCTCATCAACAAATAACCCTCCAAAGAGGAGACATTCTTTTGGCCTTGGTTGTTGGCATTTCAGGTATAATTATATTTTTCACCCTAAAATTTCCCAACAAGATTAAGAGTTACACACAAAGTCTCCTTAACCTTTGGCTCAGAAGTTTGCACAAGGAGCTCTGCCCACTTTTCACATGATTTCTGAAAGATGCCAGCTGCTGGCAGCCATGAAACATGAAACACAAAGAACCCATAATCTGCTAGAACGTACCCTGCTTGCACAATTCCTTGAAGCCTCTCTAAGAACACACCAAAGCCTGCAAGTGTGTACATGCTTTTCTGCAGGCAAGGAAGATGCAACATTGCTTTCTCAACAAGCTGTTTCCAATATTTAAAGTAACTATTCTGGCTTGGCCAAGATAAGAGAGTATAAAGATCTAGGGAAAAGACAACTTTCACATTTTCTTTGTAATTTCACTTGGTTATGGCCTCTGTTGAAGTTTCCCCTGACTTCAAAACATGATGGTATTTCTTGTAATGGCTGAAAAGTTTTAAGCTTCTTCATGCACCTAAGTTCAACGGGCTATTAACTGGGCTAGTTTATTGGTACTGTGGATTGAGGGCTTTTGAATTTGTAGGCATATATTTTTTATTGCCTGGACAGTTTGCTTGACTCTTCAAGAGCTATATCCAACCCATCCCAGCCAGGTGGTTTTTGGTGCAAAGCATGAAGTCTCCAGGGAGAATGGTTCCATTTGTTCCTTTGGCCACGTGTGCCAATGCAAAGCTCAGCACTCAATGCTCAACCTGATTCAGGAGACATGGAGCGAGTAAACTTTTAAAGCTTTGTAACACATAGTAGACACTTGATAAATAATTACAGAGATATTGACATGGCAAGCGTATGAGAGGTGATCAATGTAGAGTAGGTAGTGGTAAGGAAGAAAATAAAAACAACAAGGCTAGTATTTATGGAGTGCCTTACTATGTACTAGCACTGGGCTCGCATTTTACGCCATTATTTCATTTGATCTTCACGAGAACTCCATGAGGGAGGAAAATGTAAGAAATCGCTTTCCCCATTTTCCAGATGAGGACATTGGAAATTCAGAGAGATTAAATATTGTGCCCAAGTTCACACAGCTTTCAGGGGCAGATCTGGAATGCAGAGCTCACACTCTTACCCCATGAGATCCTATATGCAGACTGGACATTCTACTCATGAAAAAAGGGAAGAACAAAACGAGGAAGAGGTGGTGAAATAAAATGTGAGAAGGAAGCAGAGAAGTGGTCAATGGAGAAAACTCCTAAGGTGAAAAGGAGGAAAATGGACAGAGCCCTTGTTGGCTGTCTTCATGATTCTTAAAGAAATGGACCCATCTTCCCCTTCCCATGAGGGGAGTTTGTTGGGGAGCTTGAAGACTACAGCAGAGATTGAAAAGGGTCACCATGGTGAATGCAATGTGAGTCAGTTCAGACAAGCAACCGCCCTGCAGCTCCGGAATCAGACATACCTGGGTTCGAATCCTAGCTCTGAGATTTCGGAGCTGACTTTGGGCAAAGAGCTTTCCCTCTCTGTGTCTGAGTTTCCTCATCTTGAAGACAGGATCATAGTGGTACATACCACATACAGAGATGTCAGGATGAACAAGGTGACCAATGTGAAAGCACTTAGAATGGGGTGGCAAATAATGGCCCAATAGGTCAAATTCAGCCAGCCATTGGTTTTTGTGTAGTCTGCAAGCCAAAAATGGGTTTTACCTTTTTCAACAGTTGGGGGGGGGGGAATTTTTTTAAAACGAATATTTTGTGACACATGGAAATGATATGAAATTCAAATTTCACTGTCCATAAATACAATTTACAGTGGAACACAGCCATGCCCACTCGTATGGTCTCTGGCTGCTTTTGCATGGCAATGGCAGGGCTATGGAGTTGCAGCCAAGACCACACGTGGCACACTCATGGCTTTGCACTGCTGTTCACACACTACAAATGGCAGCAAGGTTGTCCACATTTTGAGTGTCATGCATATCACCCATCTGTATGGACAGATATTTTTAAAGATGAAATACATAAAATACCATTACAGATCAGCATTAACAGATGAACATTTGCAATTATTTTGATAACAGAGAATACTAATTTTGATCCCCAATAAAGTGACATGTTATCCCCTAAAAGAAACCCACTCTCTTCTCATTAGTAGAGGTATATTGCAAAAAATTATACTCATTATATTCTGAATTTCTTCAAAAAAAAAAAAAACTATGAACATTTGTTTTCTTTCCTGTTATATAAACATCTATATCTGGATTTTGCCCACAGATTTTGGACCACAAAACCTAAAATATTTACTATCTGGACATTGCAAAGTTTTCTAGTAAGCCACTTGGGACAGTGGTGGGCACGTGGTCATCAGCACAGGAGAGGAAATGCTAGCCTCTCCTTTGCCGACATCCTTTGAGAAAGGCCCCAAGTTCCTTTTTATTTGTCTCAGTCTTGCTGAACAGTGAATACATATGCCCATTAAGCTCCACATAAGTAAGCACTTGGCAAAACATAGTTGCCAAACATAGTAAGAAAAAGAAAAGCCTAATGGTGGTGCCAGGCTGTCTGCCTTCTCCTTTTCAGGCCGATTCATCATTTTTGGCATGAGGTTGTCCAGGCTTCGTGTTAACCACCTCAGTCAGTGGTGGTAGCTCCACCTGCTTGGAAAATGGCTCATCTTATAGTCCAAGAGAAGTCAGGCTGCAGCAAAACTTTCCCCAGATATATTCTGTGCACCCTAATTCTACATGAGGGTCTGAGAAGAAAAGGGACTGTGAGCAATAAGCACAGCAAATGCTCTTTCTCTGGAGAGTGACAGCTGGCTGGAGGACCCTGGCCTATTGAAGGCTCTGAGAAGGCCTGCAGTGGAGAAACCTATTAATGCTGTTTAATCCAGCTTTGCTCAAACTTATTTGAAAAACATATGCCTTTATGACTATTTTTTAAAATAGTGGTCAGGTCGGGTAGCTCATTCCTGTAATCCCAGCACCTTGGGAGCTGAGGTGGATCACCTGAGTCCAGAAGTTTCAGACTAGCCTGGGCAACATAGCAAGACACCATGTCCAGGCCCCCCACCCCTACACAAATAGCCAAGCATGGTGGTGTGCGCCTCCTAGCTACATGGGAGGCTGACGTGGAGGATCTCATTTGAACCCACAAGTCTAAGACTGCCGAGAGCCATGATCACACCATTGCGCTCCAGCCTCGGTGACAGAGGAGGACCCTATCTCAAAAAAAAAATTGTCTTTTAATATCCAACACCATCAGCGCACTGAGGAACACCTTAGGGAATTACTACTATAGTGGAAGGAGTAGCTGGCCAAGAGTCACATGTTTGAAGTTCACGTACTAGTTCCCCTGTGTCTCATCTGTATAGCCCTGGACAAACCTCCTTTTCTTACCCTATAAAATAGGCATGGTGTCACCTGTCTGCCCTCCTCATAGAGCTGATGGGAGATCGGATGAAAATCAGAGACACAGGGCATTTTCTCTAAACTGGCAAGGGTGCTATGTGAGTGAGACAGAAGTAGAAGAAATGGCAGTGTCAGCTCTTGCAACTTTAAGGTGTTTTCCCTAAGATGAGTGAACTAGGCATAAAGCCACTGTGCTGAAGGCCCCGTCAGTGTTTGTCAGGACGGCAGTGACCTACAGAGGGGCAAATGCCAGAGTCCATCCTTCCCTGTCCCCAGTCCCTGCCATGGAAATGCAACCCAGCTACATAAAGCTCCTGCAGGCTTCGGCGGGTAGGAGTCTCTTGCATGGAGTCAGGCCCTCACATGAAAAAATGGCTCAACGGTCCGGGCTCCATCAACATGTTGGTGCATTCATAATTTTCAAAAATAATAACATGGAGAAAATTCACCTGGTGCATCTCAGCTGGCACCCTCACACATCGTCACCTCTTTATCTGACATATTAGATTTCCCTGTGTCCCAAGTCTGTTATATAATGAGGGACAAAGATTGCTCTCTGGCTCTAGAAGACTTCCTCATTCTCCCTTTCTCATTCCACATTCCGGGAGGGGGAAGGACAATTCTTTTCAGTGGCCAATTGTACTGACCCGAATCATGTTTCGGATCAGCTGGGGGAAACACTGTTAGCCCTGCAAGCCCTTCCTCTCTGAGAAGAAAATAGGCTTGCCATGAGTTTCCCAATGTGTCACCTGCCTTCAGATGAAGGGGAGCAGAGGCCGGGCACGGTGGCTCACGCCTGTAATCCCAGCACTTTGGGAGGCCGAGGCGGGCAGATCACGAGGTCAAGAGATCAAGACCATCCTGGCCAACATGGTGAAACCCTGTCTCTACTAAAAATACAAAAACTAGCTGGGCATGGTGGCGCATGCCTGTTGTCCCAGCTACTCGGGAGGCTGAGGCAGGAGAATCGCTTGAACCTGGGAGATGGAAGTTGCAGTGAGCCAAGGTCGCGCCACTGCACTCCAGTCTGGTGACAAAGCAAGACTCTGTCTCAAAAAAATAAAAAAAAAAAAAAGAAGAGCAGAGAGGTTTCTTCGATAACATGATTTTTATCATGCTCCCAAGCTAGTGCCCCAGCAACAGGGGAGACAAGTACAAAAAAAATAAGTAAAACCAGAAACCCAACACAAAACAGCAGCCAGAGTCCCACACACTGAATCTGTTTACAATCCAGTGTCGTGGGCCAATGGGGAGACTCCCTTTTTAATTACCGAGGTTTTTTTGTTTGTTTTGTTTTGTTTTTTTTTTTTTTTTTAGTAGAGGGATTTGTACAGAAACTCCTTTCAAATAATACAGTGACTTCAGAGATCAAGGTCTACAGAAAGAAGAACAGAAGCTGGGGGATCAGCAGGGTTGCTAATTCCATCTCAGGCTGACTCAGGGCAATCAGAGGCACTCCTCTGACACCTGAGCAGGGAACAATGAAGGCTCACGCCACTGCCAAGAACAAACCCACTGGGCAACAGTGTACTCTTCCCAGCCTCTGCATCCCAAGGGCTCTAATGTGCGTGGCCACTCCAGCCTGCCCTGACCTCCCGAGTGCCCAATGCAGAGCATATCTTAAAATTATAAACAGATGTGAAAAACAGTCATGTAATGCCAAGTAAATGATAACACCACCAAAAACAGTCTTAGCTACCTTTAAAGGCTTAATCCATCAGGTGGGAGTGGTGGAACCAGTATTTGAACTTGGTCTGTGAGGCTCTAGAGCCTGGGTACTGCCCGACCACTCTGCACCAAAGATTATGCAAAGTCAGATTCCCATCTCCATCAAGTACATATTTACAAGACCATCTGCATAGGAAAAATATGGCAAGATATATACTGAAAGGTTAAAAATGATGCTTTCTCTGAATGAGGATTTTGAGAAATTTTTTTTCCTGATATACTTATTAAATTTCCTAAGTTTTGTAAAATGAACATAAAAGTAATACATGGGGAAAATGAATTGGTGGCTGTAGGAAGCTCAGGTTTCCCAGTGAAAGCAATCTGCGATTATTATTTCAGGGCCTCGTCCTATGTTTGCCCTCTGATGGACAAAGATACAATGTACAGCGAGGGGTCTTTCGCCACATATGGGAGTCTGCCTTTTTATTCTGGATCTAATAGGTTTAACTGAGAAATCTTCTCTCAAAGAGATTATAACAGTCTTTCTTCTTCAAACTTCCAGGGGCTCTGTTTCTACCTCTCTGCATATACACAGTGACTGAGGAACTAACGAAATGTTTGGGGACTGGCAGATTTTAAAGCTACCCTTGCCCTTCAACCACCCACACAAACCTAAAAGAAGGGACCTGATTTATTAAGGTGCACAGCAGAAGGGCATATGGTGGGGTTGCAAAGGTTGACTCTTAGGCTGAAAGACATGGCAAGGAGTCTCCTTATAAAGGCTCAGCATCTCAGTGATTTTGTCACCATGGGAACAACCCTGTGAGCTGCAAGGCATGCATGGACCCATGTTTACAAGTGCAGGGTCTGCTTCAGAGGGATGGGGGCCTGACATCCCAATCTTACTCCACTCAAGATCGAACACACGAGCAGCTTAGATCCTGACCTGGCACAGTGGAAGTTCTCAGCTGCTGTGTGCTTGTTCTCAGCATTTACATTATATTTCCCAGAAAACAAAGCTAGAGGGCATGTATATTCCCAGAATACATTCCCATCTCAAAGTCTCTGACAAACATGTTCATGGGAAAGGCACAATGAGGGTTGCAGTACCAGTTTCATAAGAACACCAGGCAGCCACCAGATGGTGGACTAGCAATTTTCCTGCAGGGATCATGTGACTCTGGAGAAGGAATATATGGGGGAGGCCTGAGGATAGAGTTAAGGTACGTCTTGGTAAGGCTAATGACCTCCAGCCAATGGATGCTCCAATAGCAGAAAGGAATCTAGCCATTCTGATTGATACACCTAGTGGTGGCCATAATATGTGCTCTGATTTTAGATGTTGTCTTGGTTTTCCCCTTTGGTTGGGGCTGTGGAGATGGTTGGAAAGAGGTGGGGCTGGAGTTGCTTTCCCTGAACCAACAAGACAATTCTGACTCAGAGCATTACGTTGCCCACCAATTGGATGGCTCCTCAAAGAGGCCTCTGAGAAGTATCTATTCTCAGTCTACAAGTCTCAAAATGAAACCTGTGAGCCTTCTCAACCCCACATTTGCATATTCTAGAGGAACACCTTCTGGCCTCCCTGAAAGTACCATTATGGCCATTTTCAAATGCTATTAATAATTCTTTTAGAAGCTTTGGTTCTGCCTCCAACATTAAATGATGCCCTGCATTGTTTAAAAACTCTTTCCGTCTTTCTTTCTTTTCTTTTTTTTTTTTTGAGAGTTTCGCTCTTGTCGTCCAGACTGGAGTGCAATGGCATGATCTCTGCTCACTGCAACCTCTGCCTCCCAGGTTCAAGCAATTCTCCTGCCTCAGCTTCCCAGGTAACTGGGATTACAGGCATGTGTCACTACGCCCAACTAATTTTTTGCATTTTTAGTAGAGACAGGGTTTTGCCATGTTGGCCAGGCTGGTCTTGAACTCCTGACCTCAAGTGATCTGTCCGCCTTGGCTTCCCAAAGTGCTAGGATTACAGGTGTGAGCTAGCGTGCACAGCCTTTCTTTCCATCTTTCTGATAACTTCGGTGATCCTCTGAGATAAAGCATGTATAATATTGCGATGTCCCAGGTGTAAGACAATTGTCACATAAGATCACACATGTCTCTCTGGCACCTGCTAACACTGACAGTGCTAACTGCCAAAGGCACCTCTCTCCCTACTCTTATCCATGGCAGACTTTCGGGCTGGCTGGTTTCGCTGATGTTTACTGAGCTTATTATTATTATTAATTATTATTATTTTAGCATTCAGCTTTTCGTATCCCTCCCACCCATTGGTATCTGTGTCTCAGATTAATTTTCACCAGATGTGAGTGTCTGGACTACTCCAAGATTTGTTATTTTCCCTCCATGTTCTTAACCTTCTTCAGGCCATTTGTGTGATTTCTCTGACCTCGCTAGTGTTTCCAACACCTTCCAAATTAGTGTCATCTGTGACTTTCCTTCACATGCTCTTTTCTCCCCTTTACAGATCATTAATAAAGAGGTTAAACAAGACCAGACCAACAGCATACTCTAAAGCCAATGACAAAGGGGTGGGAGAGCCATCGTGCTCCCTGTGCACCAGCCCTGGCACAGGAAGGATGTAATGTAATGCAACAACACTCTGCTAGACGCCTCCCGCCTCTGGCCCGTGGTAATTTATCACCACTGTTTGTTTATGATTTCTCAGCCAGATTTCAGGTCCTGAGAGTGTGGTCATATCTAAGCCAACATGCATTGCTTTGCCAGGTAACCCTTATGAGCTCCAGAAAAACCCACAAGAACTTATTTACTGCCCTCCAATCTGCTTAAAAGCTTCTACCTCGGCCCCCAAGTCCATCACCCTTGAGATCAGAAAGAGGTGGACTGAGACTTTATTACCCTTTTCTCTCTTCCAATTCATTAGCTCGCAATTAATTATTTGTTAAATATTCATCGGCTTTCATGTTACTCATTAGATTTTTCTTTTAGCTGAAAGAAACTGTCTGCGACAAACATGGACTAATTCATACTCTCCAACAATCAAACTTTCCTTGGCTATACCCAAGTGTTCTAAAAATCAAAGGTAACTGGAGAGGGTATGTTTATAGGGTAAACATGCTTTAAGGAAGGCCTGCTATGTAGGTGGCTTGGGTGTAGCTATGGCCATAGGAATAGATTACCTTTCTTTTGCCTTTTCTTTTACCTCCCAAATTCAACAACCCCAGTATCAACCACTTTCCTCTGTTTATGGATACAGTACACTTTCCTGAGCCCAGAAGTAACAATAATAGTGATATACTGATATTCTACCCAGGGTTGAATACTCACCGTGCACCAGGCATGACTTGGCATCTTACTCGGCTCATCACAGCCCTGGGGGTGTCACAACCTTCCTCAAAGAGAAAATGGAGGGGAGAGATGGAAGGTGACTTACCCAAGGTCATCCAAACCTAGGTCTATCTGAATCCAGAGACCACACTGTTAGCCACCCCACCATAGATGAGGGTCTTCTTCACTTTTTCTGAGTCACTGGACCCTCTATCTGCTGAGGAACATAAATAAATACTCTCTTTGCGGGAATGTGCATACATCCACATTGAAGCCTATTAACCAAATCAGGGGATTTGCAGAGCCTCCAGGGTTTATGGACGCCTGCTTGAGAATCTATGTACTACTGTAAGCTCCTTGAGGGTAGGAATCACACTTTGTTCACTACCTTGATTCAGTACCGAGATGTATATCCAGTGCATCTCCAGTACTAAGATGAAGAAATATTTTTTGAATAAATTACAATTGCAAAGACTGTGAATAGGATATTCAAGTTGAAGCTCTAAACAGCAGTTTTGCAAGCCTGAATAGAAGACATAAATATACAGACACCTTCCAGAGGAGCAGAAGAGCAAAATAAAAGGAGGAAGTGGGGACAGAGATAAAGCAAAACATCTTACTTTGCCCAGGAATCGATTTTGCAATTGGAAGTAGGCAGAGACATTGTCATGGTGGTTCTAAAACATCTCGTAGCTACTTCTGGTTAGTTCTCATATCAACTCCTGAAAAGAGATTATTGAAAGCTTCTTCTGCAGAAAAATAATATACTTAGAATTTCAAGATGAGAAGTCAATTATCAAGAGCAATCAAAATCTCATGCTGTACCCCTTAACTGACAGAATTCTTGATCCCTGGAGATCTCAGGGGGAACTGCAAGAGCCAATGGCAACTTCCTCCGCTGTAGGTCCCTCTAGTCCCTAGGTCCCTTTCAACCTCCTACAACTCTGGGGTTTTTGTTTTTCCACAGATCGCTACCCCTTACCTGTCTCCTTATTCTATAACTACTGATTTTGCTTTGCAATCTCCTTTTCTTCAAGAGTTGGAGGAGCCACCCACTCTTGAAGTTAGACTTCAGACGTGCTTTAAACTTGTCAGCCTGCACATTACTGCAATAAGAGGCCAGAGATTCCCCTGCTGATACGCAGGAACATGGAAAAGAGCCAAGGTCAAAAGCCTGCCTTTCCCTTGGCCAGACCGACTGGACATCTGGGGAAACCAGAACTCTGAGTTCCCTCTCAGTGCCCCCACCACCACCAATAATGGCCTGCTCCAGCTTTGACACCCAAGGTAGAAATCTGGAGGCATTCTCAATTTTGTCCTTTGTCTTACTTCCCCATCCAAGTCCTCCTGGCTTCACCTTCCTAGTCTTATCTCCAATTTATCCACTCTTCTGCATCTCCACTACTGCTGCCCGGGATCAGTGCCATCAATTCTCTCACAGATCATGGAACAGCCTCTACTTCTGCTCTTCCTGCCATGACAATTCATCCTCTACACAGCCGCCAGGGTTGTTCTACAACATAAATCAAATCATGTCATGTCCCTGCTTAAATTCCTCTGATGTCTGCTCAGTTTTATTAGGCTTAAAATCTAAACTCTCTACCTCGCCATAAAAGGCCCTATATTTTCCGGTCACTTCCCTCTTCTCCATCCTCATCTCACTGTTTTGTGCTCTACCCAGGGTTATGGTCTTCAAGCTTCTTCAGCTTATAAACTCATTCCCACCTCCAGCTTTTGAATGCCTCCCGGGACCACCTCCCAAATGCACGCCTTGGCATGGATACCTCCTGACTCTCCCCTTTTAAGACTTGGCTTAAAACTTACTTCCTTGGAGAGATGCTTGCTGAACACCCTTCCTTAAGTAGGTTCCTCATGTTAATCTCAGTATCTTTCTGGTTTCCATCAAAGCCATGACCAAAATGTGCAAGGTTTCTATTGAGATGTCTAATTATTTATATTCTGTCCCTTGACTAGATGGCAAGATCCACAGGGTAGCAACCATGGCAATCTTATTCGTCACTGGTTTCCTAGCATTTAACTGAGAACTTAACCATTTGGTGAAAGAATGGACAAATGAGTGAATAATAAATGAATAAATGAAAGTTTTAGTAGCCAATGGCACAAGAAAGAGATACATCAGATCCTCAGTTATACAAAATCTAAATTGCATTAAAAGCACCAGTAGGTACCCCTGTACAGGACGTGTAAAAGAAAACCTGCACTTTGCACAGAAACCACTACTTTGTATAGAAACCTCTGCTTTGTGTAGAGCTCAGAGCTCTTTCCTTGATTTTCTTTTTGCAGCCATTAAATTTCTCTAGACCCAGGACAAGCACAGGCCTAGTGTCCAGACCCTGTCTGCTAAAAGAAGGCAAGTCAGACCTGAACTTCCTAGCCACAATAAAACATCTCCTTCCTCCTTCTTTCATTCTTCCAGAGGGGAGGCATGGCAGGGAGTTCCACTGGGCCATCCAGCACTGCTTTTATTTGTAAAACACCACTTCCTCATGTCTAAATGTTCTGGGATTCATATTCTTACTCAGCACAACTTTGTCCATGTGCTGGTGGCAGATAGCTACAATTCTTCATTTTGAACAGGCTGTATCTACTAGCATCACAGCCTCATGCCAAAACTTGTTAATGCCACATCTGTATTTTTATGAATGGGGTCCTAAAAATTTGCATATGTTTTCAATCAAAAAAGCCTAATTCCTTTCTAGTGATTTCAGAAATAAAAACTTGTGTTCTATCTTTGCTCAGTTACAAGAGTTCACAGTAAGAGCTCAAACATTCAAATGTCAAGGCAGAGGTGGCACTAAATCTCATAAGGTGCCTCGATTTGCTCGTCCATTGCCTACCTCATCTATGTTTGCAAACCCAAATGCCTCTTGGGGGGTCCATGGAAAGCACCTTCATTCAATGTAAATGAAGAAGTATTTGCTGACACAAATGATACCTATATTAAGGGATTTTCCTGAAGGACAGTTATGGAGAATTGAGGAGCTGCTTTTTCTGCATTTTGCAAGGCAAGATAGGGAATACAGTTAGGCCTCCAAGAGCACATTTTCACAATTGAAAGTATGTGTGAGTGTGGGGTTTGGGGGGTTGGTGGTGAGAGCACAGTGGTTGAATATGCGTTGCCAGGGATGCCTATGAGGGCAACAACTTGCTGGAAAAGTGATCCCATGGGGTCTCTAGAAGAAACCCAGAACAATGAGGCTGGCCACAGGTAAATCTCAGGCATAAGAAGACAAGAGTGTTGATGATCCAACAGGGAGGGGGAATATAAAGAGAATTGGGAAGCAGAATATAGGAATATATGGTTGGTGTAGGCAGCATAGACTACATAATTAGTGGCACTGAGAGCAAATGAACATGTGAGGCCCCTCCTTTGAAAAACATTAGGAATTTCAAGACAGTGACAGCAGAGTTTTAACCTAAGAGTGAAGCCCTTCTAAGTTTAGGGCCTGTGGACTGCACAGGCCACACGCTGATAAATCCAGGCCTGGGTGTGAGGTTTAAGAGGGGAAAGGCTAGCTCTAGGGGCTGTCAAAACTCTTTAGAAAAGTAAACTTTCCCCTGTCCACTGTGTGCTCGGAAAATGTCACCCTTGAATGACCATAGTGAGGCAAATAAATCATGTCTGGACTTAGCCTCCAGAAGTGGCAAAAAAGGGAGGAGCTGAAGAGGTTGTTATGCTAATTCCAATTTGTTGTAATTTTTACAGAGACTTTTTCTAAATTATGATTCATTTCAACACCAAAACTGCAGATTCAAGTCAGAGCCTTCCGATGCTATTATGAGCATATTACTGATGTCTAGTAAAATAACATCTTGTAATGTTTCTTTTATAGGGGCCATAAATCAAAACATTGAAAACAGTTAATTTTTAATGTACCACTATTATCCATCTTTAGTTATAAATTTAATGTCTCCTAAGGCCTCATGGATTGTAATGCAACTCAAAACATGCAACGGCTGCTCAAAAACAGAAGTTTCCCTCAGTATCTCATTATTTAAATCCTTAAAGATATGTTTTTAAAAGCCTGAGGATATCTAAGCAAACTTGTTTAAAGGAGTCATAAAGAAAGATAAGTAGTTTTCCTCTGAAACATATGAAATTTATTACAGCATACTAAAGTAGGATTATATATTGACTAAATTTCTAAAAACATTTATTTTCTGGTGTGCATGGCATTTGGGGAAATTCATGAAGAAATAAAGGGGATAGGGCTTAATACAGTTGTCTGCATTTGCCTTAAGCAAAGCAAGATTTCCTATGGGTCTTGGAGCCAATTCCATCCCGAGGATAACAACACTGTTCATATCTCAGGGTGTCATGAATCTTGTGAAAGAACAATAAAAAATCTTCACTATTCAGGAGGACACACGAGTGCAGCCTAGCGCCCTGATACTCATGATGGCAGAAGTAGCTTCACAGAAGAGCCCCAAGTAGGAGCTATATTTTCAAGACAACTGCCAAACTCTTAGAACTTTCCTTTGCCTACCTCTTCCATGCATGTTTGAGGCAGGCTTCACAAGTTTGCTTTTTAATGCTATAAAACGCTTTCTTCTCATTTCATATTACTTTAGGTCAATTTCCACTTTTATTAGCTTTTCTCTGTGAGTAAATGTGACATTTCTCTTAATATTTTCCCTAGATGGGAGAGAGTTGCTCCCAGAGACATCCAGAACTTCTCTGATTTCCCCACTTCCTCATACTGACAAGCTTTCCTACGGAATGACTTTGCATCTGGAAGTGTTAATTCCAGTGCCGTTTTCCCCTTTGCCAAGAAAAGGGAGAAGAGATGAGATACTTCTGTATTAACATGAAGCAGGTTTTACTGGCAGCAAATGGATCCAGGAGGCATTACATCTTTACTATGTAGAAAGACGTTGTACCTGAAAACCACCATCCTGTGAACCGCCCCCTCAGTACCAATAAAAGCAAACTGACCCATTAGTGGGACGTGTAACAGGTTCAACTAAGAAGTAAAACACAACAATGAAACTCACCGACAGGCAAAACGTACCAGCTCTTGGTTAAACTTCACCTGAAGCACTACCTGCCATGCTATTTGAAGGCAAGACCCGGGGAAAGACATACACGCTAAGTTATCCCAAAGAATTGTCCCACACCTGTTGATTCTCCAGCACTGTGTAATTTCATGCTTTTCCCAGAATAAAGAACTATACATTGAATACTTTCTGATCAGAAAAAAATCACCATGGCACACAATCTACCATATTCCTTGTTCCGAATAAAATGTCATATGCAATGTTATCAAGTTTAATACCATATTCCATGTAACCATATATATATTCAACTCCAGGGAGTTTGTGACTTGGTGTTAAACAGTCTGCAGTATATAGGAGAGGTGTAATTCCCAGCAGCAAAAGTTGCTAGACTTCAGTATTCCATTTATAACCATGTGGTAATTACATGTGTCACTATTCAATCGTAATGCAGATAGGACGTAAATAAAGGGTGGGTTCTTAATAGCTAAAGATCAGTTTTTAAAATACAAAACCCTCTGATAAATACAATGTGTATAATTTCTAATGCAAAGCCTCACAGAAGTATAATTTTTAAAAGGCAACAGATAAAATGTCACTAATAAGACCTGCTAATATGAATATTTCTATTCTAATTCATTTAAAGAGTTACAGTTACCCATTCACCATTACTATGCCTTGATCCTTGTGTTTTCTTCAGAACTGCCATAGAAGAGATAGCACAATCCATTAAACGGGCTTCTTAGAGATGATACTTTCAGCTCCATGAAGATACATATTTTATTTTCCTTATACCTTGCCAAACATTTGACACAACCAGAAGGACGTGAAAGTCACACCACACTGGCATATCTGGTAAAAGCAAGCAGTCGGCTGAAAACCACGACCGGAGAATTGCGACAATTTCTGAGTCCACAATCATGCCTTAAAAAGTGTGTATAAATCCTAGTAAGGGCACAGTTTACATCTTAAATAACATAGAAACATTTGAATCGTGCTAAACCCAGCCCCAACAAGGCAGAGCAGTAATGTGGTTGTGGGGTGGGGAGGTGAGGTAGGATGGGCGGGGCTCTTGGGAAGGGTCAGGGCACGTGGACATTCTGCGCTCACAGAACACAGTAGCAAACACAGGGCACAATTCACAAACATCAGCGAGCACGATTGAGCACGCACACAATACAACACTAGAATGCAATTTTTTAAGAAAAATGATATAAAAGATGGTTTCTCACCCCTCAAAACAAAACTGGAACTTTGGTTTACAGGCCCGGCTATGCCCATATGCCCTCCTCGTCATCCTGCGGCCGGCCCGAGGTGGGGAGGTGCACAGAGAGGAGGGGAGCACCAGAATGAAAGAAGAGAAGGTTAGTTACACCGAGATGCACTGGAAAGGCACACTAATCTTCACTTTGTTTTTTAATCTTCAAGACTGAGGAAAAAAATCCATAGTAACTTCAATTCCACATCACCGACTTGTCAAATACATACCGAGTTTTGTATCTATGGCAACCCACACACAAAAACATTCCACCCACCCAGCTCTGAGTCTGTGTCAAGATTGGATTAGAAGATTAAAATTAGTCTACATTAGCAGATGATTATTTTTTTGGAAAGCATGCAATCTGAATTGCATATGCCTAAGGAGTAGATTAAACCTTTTAAGTAAGCAGAGAAGTAATTATAGTAATCAAATACCCTTAATTTCTCTTAAGCTTAAAGTATCAATAAAGGCTGAAGAAGAATTTAAAAAAACACACACACACAACTCCATCTACTTGGGTGGAACAAACTTTTTCAGCATGCGATAATTCATATTGGTTATTCCACAAAGGCTCAAACATGCTGCGATCTTCTTAGCTGACAGATTCTATTTTGCTCTCAGCATGAAAGAGGATGCACTCACGATGGTATGATTATACAGTTGCATGGAATGATTATATATTTGCAATCAAATAAGTTTCAAAGAAAAGAGAGATAAACTTTCAATTCAGTAGAATGCTTGTAGAAAGAAAGTTTTGTTTAACTTAAAATTGTGTTCAATTATGGATAAACTGAAACTTCTTTGGTCGGAATTCTTGTTGAAAAGTGTTTCAAAAATAGCTCTGGTGACTTTCCTCACTTAGCGAAGTGGCTAATATATAGGGAAATGGAATCTTTGAAGACAGAAGTATATCCCCAAAGCAAAGTCCCTGTTTTGAACAATTCTCACAGTTTACTGCAAGGATTGAAACATACACTGGTGTCACACATAGTTTGACAGCTGTGCCTTTTAATAGGTCTCCAATGAAGTCAGATTTTGCCATGATTTGCTCTTGTTTTGAAAATCAAGAATAGAAGAAAAAAAATAACCTGAAACATTTTCTCATTATTTGACTCCTTATTGGTTAAGTTGTTACACTATTAGGTTGAATCCTATGAAAATGCCAATATTTGGCCATTTTTACCTAGAAAAATAGCAGTTTCATACAGTTCTACCTAATCTGGCCAATAGGCCTAGTCATTTTTATCTACTCAAAGATTTATTTTTCAACTGACTTTCAATACAGTTTGTTTCCTTTGTATTTCTATGTATTTTATTGAAAAAAGTATTCTGAGAAGAGATCCAGAGAGTTCATCATACTGCCAAAGGGATCCATGGCCCACAAAGGTTACAAATCCCTGACTGACTTGAGTCAATGGAATGATTTGCACAGAGTCTGAACTGGACAACTCAGTATGAATTTTCACTTGACAGCTTAGGTAGGAATATTCTGGCAAACAATAAAATACATTGATCATTTTAGCTGGGCCTTCTTATGTAAAAATTATCTGTGTTTATTTATTATTAAACAGTCTAATAATTGCTCCTGGCAAGAAACTTCCCTTTTCCCTATGTGACTTAGGAAAAATGTATTTTTACATTCATTTAACTTCCTCTCTGTCCCTGGAGAAAAGAAAATTTGATGTTCCTTTTCATCTTCATAAAGGAGGAAAGTTTACACCATGAGACCCTAGGGCATTCATAAATGGGTTTTAAGGGCCCTAGCAACCCCCTGAAATTCAATGAAGAATGTTGTTGAGTATGTGTGCAAATATATGTCTCTGGATGGAGGCCCTAGCTTTCATCATATGATTCTTGACCCCCAGAATCGCTGCTGTAGAAAAACTCCAAGCATAGAAGGATGCTATGATTTGCCAAAGTCACAAAGCAAAATAGGAGGCTTTCTCTAAAATACAGCCTACGGCCACTGCTGACTTCTTCCTAAATAGCTATAAAATAACTTGCAGAGCAGTTTATTTCATTTCACATTTAAAACCCAACATCATATATACATTCATTTTGTTCCAAATCCATTCCTATCAGGTTTTAATTTTTAAAAGAGAAGAAAGTAAGCAAAAAGAAAAGCCACTGCCACCAAAACCTACTACTATTTTCTTAACGGTGAAATGTGGTCTAATGCAAATCACTTTTAGCAAATTAAATATATTAAAAAGTGGTAATTAATTATGATTGAAACAGACAGGAGTTGTAGTTTGAAAGTACACGCTGCCAATATCACTACTACTGTTCCTCGTCCACCATAGGAATAAAAAGGGGCTCCCAGATGTCGAGGGTTATTAAAAACCAGATGTTCAGATCGACATCTTGTATGCTAGTGAATAAAGTAAAGAAATATGACAGTCCAATGTAAACTTTGCTAACATTTAATGTGGCAGAAATGTGGATAAATTCCTTTCATGAACTCAGAATATTATGCATTTTTAAAAGTTTTTAGTTTTTTAAAGTTTAAAGTTTTTAAAAGAAAATAGAGAAGTGGTGACTCTTTCTGGTCTCTCTAATCTTCAAAGCTTATACATGAATTGACCCTCATCGCCAAATGATCTGGGTCAGAGTGAGTGTCCGTTTGGGGAATAAAAAACAAAAATGCAGGAGCTAATCAGTGCGGGAGCCCCAAGTCTTTCCAAACATACGCAGCTGTTTCACTGCTGCGCTGCCTGCATCTCTGTATGCAAATATTAATTTGTTCAGCAACCTTACCGCACAGAAATGTGAATTTGGGGACCCAAAAATAAGAAACAGACAAGTATCACTTGATCCCTAACTTCATGCTAAGTTGTTGAGAAATACTTGGCATTTTAAAATGCATCTATCAGGCCTGGGAGAGTCTGTTTCCTTTCCTTGTTTTTCTGTTTCCAAATCTACTTTGCAGTGGCTGTTCTGAATGCTGCTTGACGTTTGATCCCTTGTGTGTCCTTTGTGAGTGATTGTTCTGCCACCAGTTGCCAAAATATCTGGATGGGAAGAAAGACTCTAGTCCATCAGTCATCTGCATGCTTTTGTTCATCTGGGGATGGGAACATCCAAGGTGGACTGAAGCCCAGAGAGCACAGTAATCACAAAACACAGCAAATTCTGAAGGGGAGGAGGCTTAACTATCAAATAACCTCGGGACACATCTACAGTTCCAGGGATGATGTGACAAACAAGGAGGTCTTGATGGAAATCCTGTAGTCCCAGATGCTGTGCCCTAATGGGATTCTCTAAATATTGAGATAAAACAAAATTCCTCACCGATGGGCTGCTCACAGCGGCTATGTTGATGACAAGCTCTAAAGGCAAAGGGACTGAGTCATTGTTGACAAGACAAGAGACTTGTTGTTGTGGGGGGGCATTTATTAGCTCCAGCAAAGAGGCTCTGAGAAGAAACTCTATAATCTGACATAATAAATGGCCCAGTGTAAACCTTTAATTGGTCTCTATTTTGAAGTATTAGGTATAGCCAGCAGGCAAACCTGAGGCCACCACCGGATTTTGTTTTTTGTAAACACCTGAAATTCTCTTTGAGTTGATAGCTGGCTTTTTTTCTTGAAATCAAAGAATTAAGTTCCTAATGGGGATCTTACTGTCACACCTGTCCTAGAAAGGAAAGAGGGCTAGGCGCGGTGGCTCACGCTTGTAATCCCAGCACTTTGGGAGGCTGAGGCGGGCGGATCACGAGGTCAGGAGATCGAGACCACGGTGAAACCCCGTCTCTACTAAAAATACAAAAAAAATTAGCCAGGTGTGGTGGCGGGCGCCTGTAGTCCCAGCTACTCGGAGAGGCTGAGGCAGGAGAATGGCATGAACCCGGGAGGCGGAGCTTGCGGTGAGCCGAAATTGCACCACTGCACTCCAGCCTGGGCGACAGGGCGAGACTCTGTCTCAAAAAAAAGAAAGGAAAGAGAGTAGAACCAGGGAAGTATCACTTTCAAATAGCCTATTGCCTTTGTGGGAACTCAGCCAAGGCCTCTGCCAGGAAGGTCCACCTGGCTTCCTTGCTGGACGGGGTGCAAGGAGATGATCCTGGTTATAACTAGGTCTGGTGTGGGCAGTTTTCAGACTCGCCTCCACCCCTAATTCATTCATGGCTTCTCTAAAACTTCTGAAACTTCAAGCCCCAGGACTTTGCAAAGTTTGACTGCACAAGTCATGAAAGCAAGATCACAGTGTGGAATTTATGATGTGCCCTGAGCCTGGGCTCAACCAAAGCAGACCCTGTTAGCATTTCCAACTGCAGGCTTGGCCAGAGACGGGAAAAACAGACACATCTGTAAAGGAAAACAATAGGCTTAGGCATGAGCCTGCAAAAGTGGGGCACCGAGCCTCATCAGGGTACTAGTAGGTTTTGTGCTAAGGTCAAGTCCAAACCTTCCCTCTGGAGACCATTCATTCTGTCTTTTATCTCTCCTGCTTCCTGGAATGCTTAGTCCATGGATGAATGTCTCTGTTCAGGTGATGGGGTCAGGTATGGCTATAAACTCTTACATGACTTGTATTTATTATAATCTCTGGGGCCCATTTGCAGGTAAGATCCGCCGCCAAAACAGGAAAGTCCTAGCCAGGTTCAGAAATCTGCTTCCTGCTCTTTTAAAAATAAACGTTAGCTTATTTCTGAGATGGGATAGAAAAGAGCCAGTATGTATTTGCACCTCCTGCAGATTAGAAACAGTGCTGATGGCTTCTGTGTTTCCACTCTGAGGCTCACCAAGGCCCAGTGACTCAGGTGTCAGGAGGTTCTTTCTGCAGATATGGAAAGGAAGGCTCAGGCAGGGAGGTCAGGTAGCTCACCAAAGGACACCTGGCCAGGAGCTGGGGAGCCAGGGTCAAACTCCAGTCTGTCTAACCACAAAAGTACACCCTTCCGACTCCACCATATGAGCCGAGAAGCCACAAAAAGAAGAGTTCACTTTGACCGCGGAAGACATTTGTTGGTTCTGCTTAGCTCAGCTCTAGAGTACGTTGAACTTGGTCCTGCCTTCTTTCCAAGCTGTTGAAGACCCTGGTTGGAACTAGAAGCTATAACTTAGTTGGGTCCCTCTGGCTCTTGGAAGAAAGGGGTCTTCACATGCAAGTGGAAGCTATTTACGTGGACATGTCAGCAGCACCCCAACACGTTTTAAGATCTCTGAGGGGAAAGGCAGCACCTTTACTTCCTTCATACTGTGCCACGATTCTCAGATGTGGGAACTTAGATATTTCTAAATGAGTAATTATGGAAGGCTCAGTTCTCACTGTTTTGAATGACTGGATTCCTCTGAAGGAATATGCTTCCTGGATTCCCAGAGTTCCTTACGATTGCCAAGATTGTGTTGACTTGTGTCTTCTCAGAATGACTCTTCCCCTCTTCTATCGCACGAGCCACATCTCTGGTTTACTCTTCTACACTCCAGTGGTGAAAGCAGAACTTCATTGGCTGAGAGGGAACACAGTAGGAGATGTCCATATTTTAAAAGACACACTGGGGTGTCTCTCAAGGGAGAGGCAGAGACTGGAGAATCTGTGCAGCCTGGATTGGTTCTTCTCAGCAAGTTCACCTCACTAGGACACGCTGAGGCAGGGCAGCCACCTGAGACCACTTTGCCAAGCCATCGAGAACGTTATAGAAGTTTGGGTGGCCTTTTCCTCCACTTCTAATATAACATCTTTAAGTGCTTCCTCAATTTTTTTTTGCATCGTCATTATAGGGCAAATTGAAGAAACTAGTTTTCTATTTCCTTCAAGCAAAAGTAGCTGTGACAAACTAGTCTTTGGTGCACTGTGCCAGTTCACTCAGCTCAAGGACATCAGATACCCAGCTGAAGATGAGAATGGTCGAAGCCTCTATGTCGGCCAACAATATCGTTGGGAAGCTTAAAATCAACATCTGCTAAAAGCGGAACCATTGCCAGATAACCATAAAAAAGGGTGGGAGTGAAGACAGGCTTTATTTTTGCTCCTTCATCGATCAGTCATTAACACTTGGCTTTGTTAAACACAGTGAAAATTGTGTTTTTAACATGACTCTGGTTCTGCCATTTCCTTCATGGTAGGCAATCAAATTTCCTTTTGACTCTTCATTTCCTCAGCTGCTTAAAAGAGAAAATGAGGGGAGGCTGAGGCAGGAGAATCGCTTGAACCCGGGAGATGGAGGTTGCAGTGAGCCGAGATCGCGCCATTGCACTCACTCCAGCCTGGGCAACAAGAGCAAGACTCCGTCTCAAAAAAAAAAAAAAAAAAAAAAAAAAAAGAAAAGAAAAGAAAATGGGACCACCATATCCTGGCACTGATGCTTCATAGGTTTGCTGTGCAAATTAAACCCAAGAATGTAAATTAAACCACTTTGTGGATGTTACAGACTTAGACCAATATAACTAGACATATCATCCCTGTTGGTAGCATTAACAGTTGATTACTAGTAAAACAAATTATTTGATATTACAGTAAAGCTGAAGGCAAAATGGTGTGTCTAAAAAGGATCTGATGGGGTACAAAATGATTCTTAAATATTTTACAGTCTCTGGGCTGTTCAAAATTGACATTATTAAGATCATTAATAGATGGATGCCCAAATCCGAATTTTTAAAATGCTATTGGTCTGTAAGGTGGTTTCCTGCAATAACAGACTTTGTGAGTGTGTGCAGCGTATGTTTAAAGGATGTTTCCTACTCCCTTTCCTCTGCTGGTCCCTTATCTTTGGAGTGCTGCAAGTGCCTGGAGTGTTGTAAGTCAAACATGATCCCTATTACATCAGTTATAGAAAAACAGAGAGGCAATGGTGTTTAGCAATATAAAATGGATTTCCCTGCTTCCTGACATTTCAAGATTGGCCACCCCCTCTCAGTGGGGGAGCTAAAGTGCTGCCTCTTATACAAATGTGACTGGATTAAAGCAGCAAGTTGAAAAGAAATCAACCCTCCAATGTTGCCAAGATGCGTTGCATCTGTAAGCTGGAGAGTGCAGGCTATGTCTGAAAAACCCCTGTTGACTCAAAGGATACTGCAACAAATCTTTTAATGTAACCCTAATACTGCAAACAAGGTGTAAAACCTAGACAAATCAGTAAAAGAAAAAAAAACCACCGTACCCCAAATAGAGTAAGACTGAATGAAATCTTCAGCAGGCTCAAACCTCCTTTAAGGAAAAATCCTTTTCTAACAGGAGGATCCTGATGCATTAAGCAGCTCTGAATTTTTCCCATACTCAGTGAAGACCCTACCTGGCAGGGCTTATTAAATCACGTCCTCATGTGCTTACATGCAGGGAATTAACATCACACCCAGATTAAAGGGCTTTGACAATAACCTGCTCATCTGCAAAGCCAGCTTCTCAACTGCTGCGTAACTCCGCCTCCCTTCCTCTCCTGTAGCTCTTAATGGTTGGGTGAGCATGTAACTGCTGGTAGAGGAAGGAGGCAGTTAAATACCTCCCACAACAACAGTTCAGACATTTGTCCCCATTTCCTTCTTTACCTGTGGCCTCACAGAGAGCCACCGCAGGGTTACTCTACAGCTTCTGCTCTTAAAAACAAGCAAACAAATAAACTGCCACTTTTATTTCCCAATGGTGGGAAATCACATATGCCGTCTGGCTCACTTTTTAGTAGTTTTGGGGATTTTTAGTAGTCTCTGAGGGGTAAAGAAAAAAGAGACATCTGTGATATCTTTCTATTTCTTAACCTGCTAAACACAGTATCCTCCAACCTATTTGTGAGAAAAGAAGTATTAGGAAAGAGGCAAGTGGCTCTCAAGAGCTATTTCAAAATGCATGCCAGGATATCCTTGGCTGCAGTTCTGAAAGGACTGGCCCAGGAGTGGCAACAGTTAAAATTTCTGAACCCTTCTCCCATGCAATACACATCAGTACCAATAAGAGGTTTCTTCATGGGTTGTTGAATTTGAGGGCTTCATCCCCACATGAAACAAAACTCAAGGCTCCTTCCAAGAAGTGGGCCATGACATTAGATTTGCAATGCGAAAATATATATATATATATATATATATATATATATATATATATATATACTGTCTCTTATCTGGGCAAGCTTTAGACATACTAGCTTGGTTGGAAACTGATATTAAAAGGCTAAAACATGTAACTTTTCTTATCAGGTTACTATCATGGGGAACTAAAGATTCCTGTTTTTTTGTATCTTCCATAACTATAGTTTAGTAAGCCCTGATATACGGTGTTAATTTTTCTTCAGTGGAGGAAACATGAAGATATATTTATGTGCACACATACATATATATGTATATATAATGTATATTCAAACATGCACTCAGAGGAATTTAGGGAGAGAAGTTTCTAGCTAAACATGATCTTGTGAAATTCTTCCATATGTGGAAAAGTCGTCAGTTCATCTGACATAGAGCAATACATACATATATACACACAGGATGCTATGTATACATTTATCCTACATTCATTTAACCTCAAAACATAAAATAAATTCTTTTTATTCCTCCCTAAGCAAAAGCTAGGAATAACAACTCTATATACAGAATTCATCTTCTGGGGGGCAACAGAGCAGGTTGGACCCCTTGCCTGTCTGTCGGAGTTCAAAGGGCTGCACTTTGACTAATCTGATGGTGAAAGTGCAAGGGAAGCAGAGCATCAATCACAAAAGCTGGCCCTGCATTCAGAGAGGGGTTCAGTGGGAGTAGGGGATCCCACGGCCTCGAGCTGGTGCCCCAGGAGGGGCTGCTGTGACTGCTTCATTCTTCTGTTGGACTGTGAGGCCCCACCAACTTCTTGTGGACTAAACATAAAATGCAGAAGGACAAAAGCAGGTGGGTTTTATGAAAAAAGATCTAGGGCCAGGAAACACATGGGCCTGGAGCTGTCACCTGCCTCCAGCCACAACATCGATGAGGGCCTAATTGCACGGATGGCTGGAAATTCCCCTCTTTCAGGAATGCTCTTATAGGATGCTGACTAATTCTACCTGAGAGCAGTACCCAAGGTTCAGGTGTATGCAGAATGGACAGAGGTAGGAGGGTGAGAGAGCAAAAGCTCTGCTTTTCTTTTCTGAGCCAACTCTACCTTATGGCTCTTTTGCCTGTAGAAAGAGGGGAGAAGGGACATATTTAGGGACCAGAAATCTCAAAACCAAGGCAGTGAGTGCTGCAGCCTCTCTGAAGCAGAGTATAGGTTCAGTACTGTAAGCATCTGCCTATATTCAAGAATCCAGAATCCAAACACAGAAAGGAAAAGCAGATTCCTATCAACCATTATAAATTGGGTCACTGGGATCATTTTACTATATCTTAAAATACAATCTATGTATCAGTTCTGTGACCACAGTTTGAAGAGAAGGACAAATCTAGGCTTGGGTTCTTTAGTAACCAAGAAATTTGATGGCTTATGGCAAAACAACATGTGTCCCAAGTAGAATTCTATGGGAATTTTCAGCAGAAAATGGAAGTGAATATTCAATGCTCTGAAATATGTCCAATGGTACAAACACGCACTTTGGCTGAGAGCCAACACATGCTGGGACCACACAGTCATCAGGAGCAGCAGAGAAAGCACCAAGGATTACTATTTATATCTACAGACAGATTCTGGAAATTACCAAGTAGAGTGGATAATATTTAGGATTAGGGCAATCAATTTCCTAGAACAAGATCCATAGAATGGACAGACACCTTAAAGTGCAGAATGCAAAAGGGAAAACCTAGCTTCTACCACAGAAAAGTCACTCTCTGAAAGTACCCCTAGCGCCCTGGCTGATCTGACAGCAGCCCTTAGCAGAATAAAGCATCCTCTGTTTTGCTCTGGGGGCATGGTTTGCTCCAGATCCTTGCATGTTCAGAGGCTCAGGGGAGAGTGAGGAGGGAATGTGAGTCTTGGCAACCCACTCCCAAGAACCCTGTGACCCAGAGCAGTTCCCCTCCCTCTCTGGGCCAGTCTCTCCACTACTTGAGGATCTCATTCTGGTGATTCCATAGAAGCAGGAGAGTTTGCAGTTGGCACAGGGACAGCAGGAATAGAGAAGAGTAAAAGGGAACAGGTAAAATGGGGGGAAATGGAAGGAATAAAGTCACAAAACAGAAGAATGGAAATAAAGACAATGAAAGCTGGGGCAAATGGAAAGAGAATGGATGAGATTATATATTTTTTTCTTTTTGAGATGAAGTTTCACTCTTGTTGCCCAGGCTGGAGTGCAATGGCGCGATCTCAGCTCACTGCAACCTCCACCTCCCAGGTTCAAGTGATTCTCCTGCCTCAGCCTCCCAAATAGCTGGGATTACAGGCACTCGCCACCACACCTGGCTAATTTTTGTATTTTTAGTAGAGATGGAGTTTCAGCACATTGGCCAGGCTAGTCTCGAACTCCTGACCTCAGGTGATCTGACTGCCTCAGCCTCCCAATGTGTTGGGATTACAGGTGTGAGCCACTGCACCCGGCCAAGATGACATTTAATTCAATTTTGGAAAATAAACAAAATAGGATAAAATTTACTACAATTCCATGGGAACGGGAAAAAGCACATTTGCACTCAAGAAGAAGTGGATCCATCATAGTTGTGCAATCATAAATACACGTGGTTGCATAGATGTATCCAAGGGGTTTGCCACCAATGTACAGTACTCAGAGACTTAGGATTTCATCTGGGGCCTGTTGACTTTCAGTTTTGTGACTCTGGATCATTAACAACCACTGAGTTTCTTTATTTATACAGTGGGGATATTTCCATCTGCCCTTCCTATTTCCCGAAGCTACTATGGAAGCAGTTCATTCAACAGACATTTACAGAATACCTCGTAAGGGCCAGACATGTGTGAACATGCGACAAAGAATCTGAATATAAAATGTGAAATTCAACCAAATTTTTCTGAAATTGATCACATAAGTATCATGTCTCCATGCTCCTAAACTCATAGCCCTCATTTAGAAGTAGGTTTTCTGTAAGTAAAATGTGAAATTTAAAATTTAAATACTATCAGAAAGTCTCAAAGGTGGTCAAAATCCCTTGAGCTCTCCAACACCTATGAGCAAGTATTTCCATTCAATGAAGGAGGAAGAGAAGAGAAGAGTTTTCTCTTGGGCTTTCAAAAGTGGCCACCTATTCTGAGGTTTCCAGCCCCAAAATATTTAGGTTCTTTGCCATTTAGGCCCTTCCCAACTAGAATCAGAGTGGCAAGTGCTTTAACACATAGAAGTACATTTTGCACAAACAAGCAGTGAGATCCAGGTCCTTGAAGACCTAACAACCAACCCAAGACCCAGGAAGAGAAATGTGAGTCCTAGATGCACAAAGGCTAGCCTGCATGGTGCCTGGCATTTTAAGTTGGCTGGAGTGTGGACCTCATGCTGATGCTGTGCTTTTCTTATTCACCAGGTTAGTCTATACCTGGGAGCCGCTGGAATGAGCTTAATAAAATATGACTTTTACTGGGACAGCAAAACTTGTATGATGCCTAGAAAAAGGAAAGTAGAAAGACTTGGTATCATTGATATGTTTTAAGTCTGGGAAGGAGATGCTATTTAACGAAAATGACAGATGAAACTGATGACAGCAGGTACAGAGAACATTTAGGAAAAGCTGAATTTCTACTTGGCTTTGTGAAATCAATCTTGGTAACCTAAGAAAAATCTCTAATGTGTCTCCAGCATGTTTCATTTACTCTTTGGACTTTATTGTTTCTCAAAACACACCAGCAGCTTGTGTCATGGGAAATATTTGTTGTCTGCCCCCATGGCCACTTCTCGATTTGAAGGATTTCCCAAGTCATTATTGGGATTTGTCTAGATATTCTACTCGGACATATTCAATGGCTGTGACCATCCTGGGGGTCACAGCCCACCAGCTATTAAATGCTTCTCTCTCAGGTAGGGGGCTAGATTGTTGAGCTGCCACACTGCACTGACTTCTCTTACATCTTCTCCAGATCTTCCCACCCCCTCAGTAATCCCTCAAGGGCTGCGTATTTATGACTATTCTTGATATCCTGGGTCCTCAACCTTAATGACTCCCTTAGTTTAGATCTACTGGGTTCTTGGTGGGATCACTCATTCTCAGATGTTGTTGCCTTTAAGAAGGTATCCCAGGAAATGAATGGAAGAGGCACTTCCATTTTCTGTTGTGCAAAGCAAGAAGCTGCCGGAAAATCCCACCTTCTGATAAAAAATACTGCTGGAGACTGGATCAGTCATGTTATAAAATGGGTAGTCTCTTTTTTCACCTGATACTCTGAGAACAATATTTTTCACAGCACAGATGTTACTTGAAAGAAAAAAGAAATCTACAGTCAAATAAGTCTGGGAAATACTGGATTAAATTAAATTGGGGAGCTTTCTTTCTTATATGACTTTTTAGATCCTTTGATCTGCTAATTGCCCCAGGACACTCGAAGATAGAGTTATAATATGGAGCACTTTCACAAAATTCTTTGCCCAGAGAATCTTTGTTTCAAGGCCTTCTTCATGGGACTAATGTTCTAAAAGTTACTTTGGGAAATGCTAGTCTAGACTTATAATACTTGGATTCAGTTTCTCTTAAGGAGCAAGAAAAATCATAGTGAAGGAGAAAGAAACATGGAAGAAATGGAAAAAGAATATAATTCTGTAAGTACCTGGCAATACTTAAATTGAATGACCTAAGGAAAAATGAGTTTTTCTGGAAAAGTAACAAGGCAACTGACTTTTCATATTTCTCCATTTTCATGTGTTCTGATCTCTTAATAAAGCTCAAGAGGCAATATCAACATTTTGTAGCCCTTCTTCCATAAGTCATCGTTGGTCAAGACTTTAAGGTCACAGGAAGGCCAGGGCTGGAAGATTCACAGAAAGGGAATCAGGAATCCCTGGAAGAGACCTTTCCCCTTTAAGTCAGGTAAGCTAACATGGGTACATTATGAACATTTAGTTAAAATCTCATCCACATCACCCCATTATCAGGACTCTCATGCTTTCATATGGCTGTCATTTTTCTCCTAAGAAGAAACATATATTCATATGTACCCTGTATGTATTAGTGTATGTGGTCTACACAATTAAGTGTAGGGTTTGTAATCAATTGGGAAAGATAACTATTGATAACTATTATCCATTGATAAAGATTTTATTCTGGGACTTAGATTTATAACAATACATACACTGATATATTAGTTGTTGACTACCAAATCTCAAATCTTCAGTATAGGAGAGGGTATCATTCCACTAGACCTGGGATGCCCAGTCAAAAGGGGCATCCAGCTCAGGAGATACAGCCATCTCCAGCACTGGTGCCAACCTACTCTCACACTAGGGTTCCTTGCTTAATCTCTCCTTCTCTAATTAAAAAAGTCTAGCAAAGGAGCCTTACTGACTTGATGACTTCAATATAAAACCACAGAAATATCCTCATGGTCAAGGGTATTTTACTTTCACAGCGAACCTCACTGCAGAATAAGTTTCTAAGCTATGGGCCCCTAATTAAGTTGGAGCTACCTTTTATCTGTCTTGTTCTGATTGACATGAACCAGAAAAGAATTGAACAAGACATCAGACGACCTGGATTCTTATTCTAGGACTAGACAGCAAATGCCTTGAAGACAGGGGTTCTGTCCATCATGCTCTTCCCCAAGTGCCACATAGTGGCTGCCATGGAATTAAGTTAGGAACTCGGAACAGGATTCCAGCCTATTCACCCACTTCCCGGGCCCCAGATTTCTCATCCGGAGAAGGCGATGAGGTTAACTGTCTCTATGTCCATGGGTTGCTTAGAGTGTTTACTGAGATGGTGGATGTGAAAGTGAAAGACCATCACCATCTTCCTAACAGTAGCAGTGAGAAACATGTGCCAAAGGTCTCAACAACATGGCTTAGCCAGACACTCTTCAAGGAATGCTAACTCTTCTGGGAAGGACAGCACCCTATGACAAACTCTAGTGTCGGTGGACAAACATGAGAGTCAACCAAGTAGACAAGACACCTTAGTTTGTGATTACAGCTCTCTGGAAAAGTAGCAGGACCCTAGCTTTTGTAAGAAATATCATTCACAAGGCAGAGAGATGTGCTCTAGTGCCTCATTCCCAGTAGAACATACGAGCATGTGTCTCTGTGATGAGACAAGCTGGTTTGTTATCTCAGCAGGTCCCTGGATGACCTACTCCCCTGACTTGGCTCCAAATCCTTCTTTCTACTCCTATGGTACTCTCTGTTTTTGTCTCTCTGTTGGGGTTTGAGTGGGGGAACCCAGGATGGTCTTCTAGCATGTGTGGCTCAGAATGAGTGGCCAAAGTGGGGACTGCAGGCTCCCACCAATAAAACCTCATACTCACCCTATCTGGGAGAATGCCAAGGAGAAAAGGGCAGGGACCAGGAATGAGAACGAGTTGGTTTAGTTAGCAGGATGCCAGGTCTACTGGGGCAGGCAAAGGTGGGGAGGTGGTAGTGGTGGCGGTGGTGATGGTGAAGGGTGATAATTGAATAAATAAAACCAAAACAAAACCAAAATACAGACATACAAGATAATGACATGAAATTGACACCTCTCTCCACATTTCAGATCTCCAAATCAAGAAAAATATTTTGGGAGCTAACATATGAAATCATGCCCTGTCTGTACTTGGCTTCAGAAATCTAAATTTTTTTCTGTGTGAACAGCTTCAGCAATGTTGGGGTCTCTGAGGGCAAACGCTTCCAGGTACAAAAGTCAGGTCAAGCTCAGGGGCTGGGGAGCCTCCTGGTGCTGGCTGCCTCACTGCACAGCTCCCAGGAGAACTTCTAATGCTGTGTTCTATATAAACTGCTCCCTCAGGACTTGTACTCCAGGTGAAATATCTTGGAAACTTCAAATCTTAACTTCTTTGGGATGCTAGCAACAGGAGGTGAAAAGGAAACAGAGCCACGTGAAAAGTTTTAGGAGCATCACAAGTACCTCCTCCCCCAGCAAACAATTAAACTGCCTCTTCACACAGGTAATTCTGACAAGCCCTCACCCTGCCATATCCAAAGGAGTGCATACTTATCCAGATGGTTCTATTTTGTTACCTATTGCTCCCATCTATGGAAATGTATCAGTTACACTAGGATCATCAAAAACGGGGGCAGGGGAGGCAGGAATCTTAGTACAACAAAGTAAGAAATATTGCTCATATTGACTATATTATCCTGCTAGTTTTGCATTTAATTTCCTAATTTCCATAAAATTCACCTTCAAGAGTTTTAATACTAAACACTGTAAATAGTTTTTGCATTTGGTGGGTGAATGTAAATATTGCTGTAAAACCACAGGCAGTTTTGTTTTTGTCAATCCATCTTTTCACATGCTTTACTTAGTCAAGGGAGGAGATAGGGTCCAAATCAAATAAACCAGACTCCTTGACTTCACTGGCTAAAACGCAGGCAAAACGGATTTCTCTCCTTGTTGTTTTACCCCACCATTAATTTGCATCACTAAAGAATTTTCTAGGAAAGTGCTCAGCGAACTCAAGGCTTCTCTGGTTGCCAAGCTCATGGAAACAAAGTGCTTTCTCTTAAAACTCTGAAAGAGACATTCCAAAGTAACCCGCCATGAGATACTGAGCCAGCAATAGACTACATGAAGAAAGGAGGGGAGGAAAGAAAATGCATAACATAAACAAGAAAAGACAAAACCTTAAAGAGGAAGGAGAAAGAAAAACATTTAGATTCCTTGACTGATGGAAATAAATACCAAAGCTATTAGTTTCAGTTCAAAGAACGTATCACTTTATGCTGTTTATTATTTCTTGAGGATTATTTATTTTATCTTAAAATATCTAAAGGGTAAAAGGGGTCTTGGAGGTAAGCAGTGATGAAACTGACCTGGTCCGGAGAGGGCCTGTGATTGGAATGTTGCGACCTCCCAGGAGATCGATGGTGGTGGTGATGGTGGTGGTGGTGGTAATGGTGATGGTCCTCATCATAGTTGTCTGCCATCAACTTCATTCTGTTCTGGGTCTGTGCAGAACAAAAACCAAGGAAGATTCCATCAGGAGCTAGAAGATCAGTCAGAGATTCAGGGCATAATTATAGTACCTATAGGGATCCCTTTGTTCCTAATTCAGGAATTTTCACTGTTAGTCAAGTTGAAACTTAATAAAGAAAGCACCACGCCATTAACTTTGGTGAAAAAGGCTTTGTCACATCCTTCAAGCTATTATGTTACATCTGTAAATGTTAACGTACTTCCTTCTTGTGATTTAAAAGGGAAAAGATGGACATACTCTAAGGTGCTTTGCTTTACATTATCAAGCAATCACAGAGATCCAAGGTGAGCTTGCAATTGCAACAATTATGACTGAGACTCTAGACCAACATCCTAGAGCAAGCTGGAGATGGACGTCCTGTGTGAAAAGATGGGAAGGGCTGGGTGGAAACACAGGACTACAGATAAACAATGGTCTCACAAGACAAGGCAGAAAAATCCACTCAAACGCTGCCCAATGCAAAAATACTGATGGAGATGGTTTACTGCTATGATCACTTCTTGGGAAATGGCTCTCTATGGACATTTTAACTGATTTTGTTCCTTGAGGGAACTGAGCAAAAGGTACAAAGTCAATGGGAGAAGAACTGATCACTCTAATTTACAATCCACGATGCCTGTCACATGAGGCAACTTAGAGTCATGGTTAAACCCCCAATGCAATAGAAGTGTACTGCTTTATTATGCAGGGCAAGAAATGGGCCAGTGATGAGTTGGCCTGACAGGCTCTCAGAATCTAGAAAAATGCCGAAAGACCACTAGAAAAAAGCAGACAAAATTATCCAGCTCGGAAAGTCAGGAAATTAGGGTTTGAGGATAGACCTGCCTGGATTCAAGTCCTGGCTCCACCTCTTTGCTGGTTATGTGAACTTACCAGAGTAAACTGTTTATAAACCTTAATTTCCTCAACTCTAAAGTGAGAGGAATAGTGCCTCTTTCCTTGGGGTTGCTGCTAGGAGCAAATGATATGAGGGACTTCAAGTGTCAGTCCAGTAACTGGCAATGAAAGTCAAATGCTGTCATTACTTTAATTACTGCTGTTGTTGTTTGCTCTAAGACATTTTTCCTCCTTTGTATGTGCTGCTTCCTTTGCTTGCAATGCCTCCTTAGCCCCCTTTCTTCACCTTTAACTTCTATGTCTGGCTAACTCAAACTATTTAATCTAGGAGCCTTTTCCTCACCCTGTCCTCGAGGCTGAGTGACATGTGCCTCCTGTGTACCATCGCTCTATAACCACAGATTTATCCGTCCGTCCGTATGTCTGTAGACCTTGAAGCTATTTCTTTCATCTGCCTCTCCCCAGAATCTCGCATAGGGCCTAGCAGATGTAGATATATAATACATGCTGCTGTAATGAGTGACCAAAAGAATGAAGGGGCCATGATTTTGAGGGATGCTGCCATCCTAGAGACAAGCTGCATTTTTGTTTTCAGCAGGGAAGGTCACAGAGAGTTGAGGACATTTCATGAGTTGCCATAACAATCCCACTGGTGGCTCAAGATGACAATGAACCAACAGTACTTTCAGAGAGCCAGAAGTCAGTGGTTGGCAGAGCCTCCAACCAGTTGGAGTTTTATTATGTAATATAAATAATACACTGACAATAAAGAAAAGTCTGGACCTAACATTGTGTATTCTTACAGTATTTTTCACATACAATCTAACTTATTCTCAATACTTTTCCAGGAGCAATTATTACTATCCCCATTTGGCAGCTAGAAAAGTAAGGTGTAGATTTCAGCCCCGAGAGTCTCTTTCTTGACATAGAACATGGAGATTTTCTGGGTCATCCAATTCTCAATCTCTAGGCTTTTTTCTTTGTCTTGCTGCTAGCAGAAAAGGCAAACAGCTCAACAGGTAGAAAGAGCTTTCCCATAAAATGCTTTGATTCTGTTAAGTTTTGGAAACACCTCACATCCCAATTCTATCTGCCAGAGGATGTCTTATGATTTACTCACTCCATTTTAAAAAATGTGTACAACATTTGAAAGGCCCCAGAGTGAATGTTAAAAAAAAACTGTCTATATGAATAAAAACAATAAAAATAGAGGGAAAGAACCACTTAAAATTAAATAAAAAATCCCAGGCAACCTCTGGCAGCTGAGAGCATTTCCATCCTTCACTTGTCCACTTAAAGTGTCAGAAGACCCAATGGGCAAGTTATGTCTTGTGAGAAAGAGCAGGTCAATGGAGCTGCGGCAGACTAAGTACTGAGATTCCCCTCAGCCAGCCTGCCATTGCACATGAGATTCTGAAATTCGGCGTTCACACCTAAAATTCCAGTATTGTCAGGATCCTGTACTTTTGAACTCATGAACTAATAAATCTGGAATGGTTTCTTCTAAATAGAATTCTGAGAGCCTGAGGGGAGCTGTAAGATCTGCTGTGGGCAAGAAGGAAGGGACTCGCTCAAGAATGAAGGATGGAGCCTAAATGAACAAATAATAATTCTGCTATTGTAAACATCGTAATATCCTCATCCTTTGGGGAAGCTCCTGTGATTTTATGAGATTATTTTCTTACCAGCAACAAGCCTAAAGTTCCCTACCTTTGAACTGTATCCCATAAAAGAATGTACAAGCTAAACAAGATGCTATATGCAGTTCTAAATGTGTCTGCTAAAATGAGGTGCTGGAGAGTAGGCATGTCATGGGATAAAGACTGTAAATGAATGATGTCATCTTTCCAATTTGGTGCTGAAATATAAATAAACCACGTTGTTCATGTGAATACCAGATCTGGGGGAAATGTACACAGAGCAATTGTGAGCGGAAGAGGCTTCTTTTGATTAGTCTGGGCTGGAAGAGAAGAGTGTGAAACAGAGATGAAAAATGAGAGTTTGGTCTGATACTCTAGACCGTTTTTATTTATCTTGCTTGTAACGTATCCCCTAAACTGTGACCGATTTCTTACCGGCTAGTTGCTGGTGTTCTCTCCTATAAAAACAGTTTGACCAATCTTGATCCTTTAATTGTCAAATTTAAAATGGATCTCTTTTAAAATTTTTTTTTTTAAGTCTGCACTATCTAGCTTCATCCCCACACAATTATATTGGTTTACACATAAACAAGGGTCTGGAAGGACAGGAAGTCACAAATAATACTCCCTAACAGTCAATGAAAGAAAAACTACAGAAATTTGTAACAAGGATTGGACAGGGATACTGTTTGTTCAAATAACTCTAGGCCAACTTACCAGGTGATCCCATATATAATGATCCACAGCCCTGTAGCCTCAGATGCTTGAGGTGCCCACTGAAAAGCCTGAAGCAGCAAATCTTCTGGGCAGGCAAAACTAAAAACCCAGGAAAACTAATACAGAGTTGGAGAGGGATTGCTTTCCATAGCATAGCACTTGGGAACTCAGGGACTCATTTAGCGATTCACTGAGGCCCACTTTTATTTCCTTTGCAGTGTCTACCAAACTGCT
This sequence comes from Symphalangus syndactylus, assembly GCF_028878055.3. Classification (NCBI taxonomy): domain Eukaryota; kingdom Metazoa; phylum Chordata; class Mammalia; order Primates; family Hylobatidae; genus Symphalangus; species Symphalangus syndactylus. Next base: position 105,210,373 of record NC_072423.2, on the reverse strand, counting down.
GACTAGACACCTTTGCCTTTGGCTAACTGTGTTATACTCTTTTTACTATATTACATCATGACTGTGGAGACAAATCTAATCAGATTTCATTTTCTATTTCCTCTTTCTTCCAGGCAACATCTTATTTCTCTGGGGCCATCGCCTCTTAACAGCTCTCCTGCCACACTCTCGCCTCCCATTGAACACATTCCACAGCCAGAGTGACATCAGATTTCTGTTCCTCCCTGGATTCAAGTTCTTGGGAGGCTTCCGCCATACTCAGGAAAACAGCCTGGGTCTTTGACATGCTTAGGCATCTCTTGCTAGGTGACTGCTAGTTACTTCCACAGTTACACCTCCCGATCTCCTTGTCCCAGCCTTGGGACATGCTATTCCTCTCTCGGTCCTGCTCTTCACGCACTACCCCTTAATCCTGAGTTATACCCATTAGTTCTCCGGTCTTAGCTTCAATGCCACCATCCCCAGAGACAACTTTCCTAAGCCTGCCTCTTCCACTGCTTTCAGCAGAATCCTGTAGCCACCCCCCTGGGTCTCTGTCATCACAGAACTTATCTGAACCAATGGTAACTAACTGCAGGTTCGCTTGGCTTTCTCCACCACTAGGTTGAAAATCTCCTGAGGGAAATACTATGTGTGGATTGCCCTTGCACTCCCCATCTAGTGCAGAGTCTCATGTCTTAGCTGTAAGTAAAAGTGTGTCAAAGTATATGAGTGTAAAAATGGATGGATGGAGAGGGCACGCAGGCTACTGTGGAACAGATAAGAGGGAAGATGGGAGTCTAGGATGAGCCAGTTGAGTATTTAACTTTTGATGTGGCAGTTTAACTTTTCCTGTTTATTTGTTTTTGCTTGTTGTAATTCTTGGGAGTGGCAAAGGAAGAGTATGTGCATAGCTTTGGAGCTGTCCGGCAAGTTGAATTGGTCTTCTTCAAGAAATATCCCATTCCTTAGCTCATTGGACCCAGTGAAATAATCTACCACCTCCCTGATTACTTGCCTCACTAAGAATAAGGGGTGTTGAGGTGTTATTAGTTTCATTTCTTACTATCCCCTAGTGTTTAGGGGAGCAGGAGCCTTTAGAAAACCTCTGTTAGTGCCAAAGTCAAACATGGAAAACTGAAACTGTATCCATTAACTAAAATATCTGATGAGCACCATCTGTGAAAAGGTGCCAGATACTCCAACTCTTTTGACATTTCTGAAGAGTTTATCCAAGGAGCTCTTGAAACAAAATGAAAATCCTTGATTGACTAGTAATGGACTCAATAGCCTAATGGCAATATGTAGCGATAAACACATCGTATTAAAACTGCTTTTAAAAATATTTTAGCAAGGTGGCAATAACAAACTATGCTTTGATCAGTCATCTGGATCAAGTTAACAATAAAACCTTCATGAATATGGTTTAAATAGAAAAAAATATAATAAGATCTGTTGCTATGGGATATGGAGATAATACTGTACAACAGCAATTACAGTTTTATTCTATCAGGCTTTCTTTTCTGTCCCTGTTTCCCACCAGGGAAATCCCAAATGTTCAGGAACTCTTCTACTGTCTTGTTTCCACCTAATCAGAGCAAGGTGAACAGCTCTTGTCACCAAGTAAAAGATGAGGAAACCAGACAAGAATGGGATAGCTAGGAGAGGAGAGATTTCCTGACCATCCACTAGACTCACATAGCAATGAATCATAATTGAGTAGAATCTAAGTTGCAGTGCTCAGGTCACAGTTGGAGGACAAAATGAAGCCAGAGGATGCAGAAGCTATTAAAGGAATGTGCCGTATTGGGGAACTTTCTGGGAACATGTAAGAATAAATGATGTAAAGGCTTCTACTGTGAACACTGCACTGAAATTCACTCAACACTTACTGAACATCTGCAACTGCAATGATGCCAAGAATAATTATGTGCCAGGCTAAGTGTTTGGCCAGCATTCTCCTGCTGAATCCTCACTCCTGAGATGGCTATTCTTGGGGCCCTCTTTTACAGATGAGGAAACTAAGCCCATAACTATTCAGCTAGTGAGTAGAAGAACAGAACTCAAACCCAGGTGTCTGACTCCGGAGTGCTACAGCAGTGTCATGAAGGGTAAGGTCCACTCCAGGTGCAGGGGTGAGGCAAAGATGAATAGGACATGAGGAAATAGAAGCCTGACTATAAAACAGTATAAGAAGAGGAGCAGGAGAGAAGGGTATGGTTTAAATGGATGTTCACAGGCAACAGAGATCCCCTCCAGCTGAGGGCAGAGGCATCAAATAGGGCTCCATGGGTCAAATGCCCCTTGAGTTAAGATTTGAAAGTTGGCTTGGATATAGGTATAAGGAGAGTACACTGTGGAGATCACACAGTAAAGTGGCCCTCTAATCACCTTGAGAGGAAAGCAGGTCAATGAGGGGAACTAGAACACCAAATGTGAGGTATGCAAGTGTGTGTATGTGTGCGGGCTTTCTTAATTCCTTTACTGGATGTGGGAAGAGCAGGAAATGAATGTGAGATGAAAATTCACCACCTTATTTTTCAAAGTAACATCAACTTGTGGCATTTGGAAGGAATTTAAGACAGAGCCACAGCCATATACTCACCCATGTCAAACTGTAACATCTCTAGGAAAATGGGCCAGGCTCTTGACATCTGTGTGTTTACAGATATCTACACAATCCGCTGCTATAGCATCAGTCCTTCCCTGAGCACTGGTCTGATCTCCCCAAACTCATTCAGCTGATCCATCCTTCCTGCCCCTCATCTATAGCAGAACAGAACACTGGTCAGACACTCCCTCCCAACTTTGTTAAAGGTGGCTCTCTCTCTCGGCCCCTATTTACAGACAGAAATTTAGTAGATCATCATGAAGGTTTGGCTGGTGTTTTTATACCTACTCCTTAAGCACTTTTATTTTATTTTATTTTATTTTTAATTGTTGCAGAGAATGTCAGGGTCCCTCCTATATTCTCTTGTTCCACACCAGATCTTATCTGCAGCTTGGATGGACAGTCCTGGATGTGCTGCTGTCTTCCCACCAGGAGCTCATGCATCTTCCTCTGCTTGAGGTCTTGCTTTGGCCACAGGTGCACACTTGGCCAGGGAACGGGGCAGATGGGAAGTGTTAGAGAGCTCATGCCCCTGAAACAACTCTCAAAAACAGCCAGTACCCTGGCCCCTCAGTGGACAATCCTACAGTGTGCCCCAGAATCTCTCACTAGGTCCTCGGCAGTGGGAGCCCTGGTTGATTATAGCAGAAAACTGCCCATTGATGTACCCTTTGTTGGCCTTTTCCCTTCCCTGTATCACTGCCCCATTCTCTCACCATGTTTCTGGAGATCACTTCTCAAATAAACTACCTGCAGTAAAAGCTTGTCTTGGGATCTGTTTTTTGTTTCTGTTTTTTTTTTTTTGTTGTTGTTGTTGTTTGTTTTTTTGAGACAGAGTCTCGCCCTGTCACCCAGGCTGGAGTGCAGTGGTGCAGTCTCGGCTCACTGCAACCTCTGCTTCCCGGGTTCAAGTGATTACCCCACCTCAGCCTCCAGAGTAGCTGGGATTCCAGGTGCCTGCCACCACTCCCAACTAATTTTTTTTTTTTTTTTTTTTTTTTTGTATTTTTAGTAGAGATAGGGTTTCACCATGTCAGCCAGGTTGGTCTTGAACTCCTGACCTCAGGTGATCCACCCACCTCAGCCTCCCAAAGCACTAGAATTACAGGCGTGAGCTACCTCGCCCAGCTTGGGGTCTGTTTTTGCAAGAATCTCAGCTAAAACCCTAATCATAGTTGAATAATTAAGAAGCCTGAACTTAATTTTTGCACAGGACTAATATGCCTGTGACTCCCAGGCTCTTTTCCATGGATACTTATTGAGAGTTCTCATCACTTAGCGTGACAGAACTCTCACCTTCCTTAAGGAAGTAACACCTGCCTGGCACTAATTCAGTTTCGGCCAAACATTCATATTGAGACTCAGACTGAATCAGGATTCCTTGAGTCTCATTTCCTGTACCTATAAAATGGGCAAGAGAGGGAAGAATGTCTTCAGCATAAACCAAACACCATAGATAGATAGACAGATGCTGATCTACTGCTCCTATTGCACATTTTGTGCAGTTTCTCTTTTCCTTTTTCCTGCTAAAATCAGGGGAGGGAAATTATGTTGCTAAGTTGCTTTCTGTGGCCAGGCGCAGTGGCTCATGCCTGAAATCTCAGCACTTTGGGAGGCAGAGGCAGCTGGGTGGCTTGAGCTCAGGAGTTAGAAACCAGCTTGGGAAACATAGTGAAACCCCATGTCTACAAAAACAAAATACAAAAAATAAGCTAAGTGTGGTGGTGCATGCCTGTAGTCGCAGCTACTTGGGAGGCTGAAGTGGGAGGATCACCTGAGCACAGAAGGTTGAGGCTGCAATGGGCTGTGATCACGCCAATGCACTCCAGCCTAGGCAACAGAATGAGATCTTGTCTCAAAAAAAACATTGCTTTCTGCTGCCACCTTAGGAACCTGGGGAATCCCCTGAAGGGTTATGGACAATGATTGTAGCCAGAAGCATCATCTCCCCTGTTCTACTGTCAGCCAGTGCAGCCCATGAGGAAGGATTATTTATAGAGCAAGAGTTCTACGTGCTTTGCTCATAATGTTAGGATCCTAACTGACATTGTGAGATGGAGCCACCTGTTAACATAAAAAATAATAACCAATGACTGCTTGGCCCTTGCTGTGTGAACAACACTCTGTTGGCATCATCTCATTAAGTCAGTCTGACATCAACCCTGCAATGCAGTCAGGGGTGGAGGTTGTATTTAAAATCTTTAATAGCTGCTATGACAGACGCAGAAACCCACGAGAACCAAGAGTGACACAGTTGCACATGCCCTGAATATTTGCCTTGGTAGAAGCTTCTTATTACTCCCGCTTTACAGATGAAGAAGATGAGGCTTAGGGATTAAGCAATTAATCAGAGCTCAAATAACTGGTAGATCTGAGGCTCTGACTACAGCCTCCTTTGTAACCAGTGCATCCCACTGCTCAGATCCTTAAGGACCAGCCCCTTCATAAACAAGTCAAGACTGACCTGGGAATGGGCTCTGATCACCCACTCCAATCATAGCTTTAAAGAAAAGCAGCTCACTTTTGATTTTAAAATTCCCTCTGAAAACGATGGAACTCGGACACATTTGAAAATCTCAATGGAGCCCCAAAGAAGTCCATGTTACTGACCATCCCCTAATATAAATTCAAAAGTCATTATGCACAGTCCACACTAGCTTTTAATGCTTCAACCAATGAGACAGCTAACAGCTAGGCTAACACATTAGCAACTGCAGACAACCAAGGAATTTCTACCATCCTGAGCACCATTGCTAGTGGCAGAGTCTGGGGGAAGGGAAAGGCCCTAGATGTTTCCACCACAAAGTTACTTAGTTAAGCGCAGGTCTGTTTAATTAAGTCGTGGGCAGCACATGCTATACTTAGCTTTTAAACACTTGTAAAGTCCTCTTCATTCATTTATCTTACTTGTCACTGACAAGCTCTTCAAGGACTGTAACAGTATGCAGAGCATGAAGAGCCTGGGTAAACAACACATATTTTATGTGGAGTCTAAACTGTTTCAACTCAGAAAGTCAATAGGGGGTCTCTGAAAAAAAAAACCCCAGACTCTTCGACTAAAGTGTGGAAGCATTCTGTGCATGGTCTGTTAGGAGTTTCTTTGGAAAGTGAACTCCAAATAAAATCCTAATTTTTTAACCCAAAGGTAAAAAGACAAAAATAAATAAATAAATAAATAAAGGGAGGAGTGGAAGAAAGAAAGGAGGGAGAGAATGAAGGAGACTGGGAGGAAATGAAGGAAGAAAGGAGGGAGAGAGTGAGGGAGGGAAGAGAAAGAGGAGAGAGAGAGAGGAGAGGTAAGGAGAAGAGAGGGAAGAGAAGACAAGAAGAGAGAAAAAGAAAGGAAGGAGAGAGGAAAGACAAAGAATGTTTGCAGGTGTTGAGATTCAGACTCTATAACTGTGCTGACAAGTGAAGACAACATTTTCATTCCATTCATAATTCAACAAATATTTATTATCACTGGTTTAGGGAGAACCAGCATCATCAAAACAGCTCCCTAACCAATGAACGGGCAAAACAGCCTTGGGGTATGGCCTAACAGAATTGGCCAATAGGCTAGAAACTGGAGCGTGAACATTCTAGTAGAATTCTAGGAGAATGTGAGATTCTAGGAGCATGTGAGGTTGAGTAAAAGCCAGCAGTGCCCTCCGCAAGAGGCCGTGAGAGTCTTAAACAGGGCTATGAAGAGAGGTGTTCACATACCCTTGGAGGCAAGATAATTCACAGGGGGTAAATGAACTGCTCAACAGTGATATATTTACTCTAAAATATATTAAAACAAACTATAAAAAGCACATCAAAGAGAGGTTTCATAGAAATTATGTTTTAGGATGTGGAAAACACTGTGAAGGTAATCCTCAAAATGTCTGAAGCTTGAGACACCACCATCGGAAGGGAAGGGTAAAGCAATGGAGAACGGACTGGGCAGGCAGAGGAGACTAGAAACTCAGGTCAGCCCAGAGAGAATGAACACGTCCTGAGAACCGTGGGAGGACGGAACGACACTCTCCTTCAAGGGCTTTGACCTTCACGCAGAAGTGGAAGCAAATGCAATCTGGGCCTGCTCCCAGTTCTAAAGCAGAATGGAAGGGCATAAACCTCCCAGCACCTCACCTCCTTCAAAACAAAACAAATGACCCCCAAAGGGGGAGAGAAGGGATGGGGTGAGCCATGCAAAACATGTGGTGGGGCTGTGTTGGCCAGCACCGAGCACAGTTTTGACCCCAGGAGGCGTGGAGACAGCCAGGAGAGGCTTGGCAGCTGGGAGGGAGAATGAGACAGGGAGAGGCAGCCAGGCCCTTGGAGGGAGAACAAATCGCTCTCCCCAGCTGGTCTCACGCTTGGGTGAGACAACTGGAGAAAATGTAAACATGCTCATTAGCAGTTTTCCAATCAGTTGAAAAACAAATGGGAAGAGAAAAATGGCAGGAGATTGTTCCAAATACCAACTCGCTGCCACATCTCCTCAGGTGTTTATCTTTATCAGAGTTGCCCGCTGTGCTGTCCTCCCTTTTGTCTGGATCTCAACACCCTTACTAGCTTTACACGGAACACTTGGAGCTCATCCTAACTAGGGTCGATTTAGTTCTATGAGGAGTCACATACTCCACTCAGGATAGAAGGTCTCTGTGGACACCCCCCGAGATGCACAAACAAGACAGGGACATCATTTGCAGGTCTCCCCACAGCCTCGTCCAAGCTGATATTCTCTCAGTACATGAACATGAAAACTCATCAATAACCCCTACCTCTTCTCCTGCGATAACTCACCCCCCAAAGAAGAGGCAAAGTGGAAATTTTGTGAATCTGACAGAAATCCAATTTCCAGAAAGGATGAAGTTACACTCAAATTTCATCTGGAAATGTCTACTGTGTTGAGTCATATGGTTTTTTTTTTTTCCCCTAACACATAAACTTGAATTCATTGAATGGGTACATTTCAAAAAACACTTTCTCTTAATCACCTATTTAAGGTGGAATCCAAAAAGCCTGGTTGTCTGTGACCCTGAAGTTGAAATAGCTTAAGTACAAAATGTCCAAATGTATTTAAACTTGAATCTGAACAAAAATAGATACTAAAGTACGTAACTGATGTTTCTTGATAGTACTAGGAAAAGGCGGGTAACTTGAAAGCTGGGGAGACCATCTCGTAGACTAGAGAATTTTAGAGCTATCTCAAATCTCTCCCCTACAAATAAGGACTTGCCAGACAACCCAAATTCATAAAATGTTAATACTGGGCCACATCTTCAATTAGTGAATCCGAGCTTACTGCTTTACAGAGGGGAGACTGAGGCTCCAAGAGGGGGAAGGTTAGTTGCTGATGGGCCCAGGAGAAACCCCCAGAATACTTGACTGCTGGAACCTGGCCCTGTCCTTGCCCCTGGCCATCTTCCCATTTGATTCACAAGTGCAGATGAGTCCACCATGTCCACGACCTGTAACACCACAGGCCCGACTCATGTCATTGGTTTTGTGTTCCAAAGTCCTATGGTATTAATTTCCATTCTTTCAGTCTAAACAGCATCAAACACCTAATCATTTTGTTCTTGATGGCTACAGATAGGTTAAGCAATTTTCCATTTCCTTTGAGATATGAGCCTTACTTCTCTAGCAGAACTACTGATTAGGCTTTATAATTTTTCTTTTTTAAATAACGTCTATAAGTTTTTATTATGTAAATCATGCATGCTAGTTATGAAAAATTAAAGAGTACAAAAGGGTTTATAAAAAGAAAAGTAATGTTCTCCCTTCTTCTGCCCCAATATTTATTCCCGCTGTTAAGGTTTTTCTGCCAATCTTTCTAAAAAATTTCATGCTTAATGCAAGCACAGACACACATACGTACTCTTTAAAAACAATATCTCCAATATGTCTTGGCTGTTCTTCCACATCAAGAACATGGAGAGCTTCCTCCTCATGAATGGTTGCATGTTATTCCACTCTATGTGTATACTTTTGTTTACCAGTCCTCTGTTGATGTGTTCAAATAGAGACTCCAAAAGGGAAGATACCTTTTTTTTCATTTTATTCCAAGATGCATCCCAAGCACCTAAAGCACTGCCTGGCACATATGGACATATAATAAATGTTTGTTGAATGAACAAGTGATGGGCATTTGGGTCATTTCCAGCTTTTCATTTTTTCCAACAATGCTTAAAAGAATATTTTTGCAAAGGAACAGCTTTGCTTGTCCTAATGTGTTTGTTTCCAACAAAGACGGATGCTTAAACATATCATAGCTGTTTCTATAATGTGCTAGGAAAAAACAAGTTCAAGAGAGAACCCTAAAATAGAATATATACATTTTAAACTTGGAAGGATATCACCAAATTCCCTTCAAAACTGTCAATCAACATCCAGGCTGTACCTCTTTCTCTATGCTGTGCTAACATGGAGTTTCTCCAAACTCTTTAATCTTCAAAAATATGATAGGTAAAATATTGTATCCCATGTGTTCCCTAATTATAATTTGAAGCTGAGCATAATTTCATTCATTTAGTGTCTATTTCTACTTCATTATCTGTGAGCCCCTTTTTAATGTCCTTTTTTCCCACATTTCTTCTTGATCATTTGGGAACTATCTTCTTATTGGTTGTGAGAATAATTGTATATCTAAAGAAAATCAGTTGGGGCTGATTTCAGGAAGAGAAGAGCATAAGTGAAGGTGGGAAGAAGGCACATAAAAGCAGGCCATGCAGGGAAGGGAAGGGAATTGTGCAGACAGGTGAGAGGCGAGGATGCCCAGCAGCCCAGTCATTTGAACACTTCAGGTGTTCTCTTGAGCAGAAGAGAAAAGGGGGGAAAGTGGTAGGTAGTTGATATGATGGGATGTGAACAGAGTCGGCCCCTGTTGAACCATTAGCAGGAATGAATGTTAGCAGTTAATATGGGGCTTTACTTCTCTGCAAAAGATTTTTGGGTTTTTTGAGTGTGAAGCATGCAAATGCCACTCATGCTTGTGTTGGTAGAAACAATCTAATACAACCTGCTTTCCCAAACAACACTTCTCTTTGTAGCCATCCTGGTGGATGGTGATCCAGTCTTCATTCCTTATCACTGGAGATGGGAGACTCAATAGCTATTTGATAATGTATTAAGCAGCTTAAATAGGATGCTCCCTGCCTCCTACACTCCTATTTTGAGCTTTGTACCTGCAATTGTACCCTACTTCTGCCTTTTTTGGGCAGCTCACGTCTTCAGATATTTGAATACAGTTATGCCCATTATCTATTTGTTGTTCTCTCAACTATTCACTCCCCACTTCTCCTAGTCCTCTCTCTGTACCCCATTGCACAAGGGGCTACTACATGTGTCAAGGCTCCTTTGAGAGAATTCTTTGAATAAAGCCTGAAACTAAGTCTTCACATGTGTCCTTACATGTGCTAAGCACGATTTAAAAATAATTAATATACTCTTAGGTTCCATTGATTTTTACCATCTGCTGTGCAATGCTAATGCTCTAATTTACAATTGATTAAGCTCATATCCTGGTTGTTAGTTCCTCTGCCATTCTCTCTCTCTCTCTCTCTGTCTCACACACACACACACACACCTCAGAATTTTAATTCTAAGTATATACTTCATTCTTTTCCTTATTAAAAAAAAATTTTTTTTTTTTTTGAGATGGAGTTTCACTCTTGTTGCCCAGGCTGGAGTGCAATGGGGCGGTCTTGGCTCACTGCAACCTCTACCTCCCAGGTTCAAGCAATTCTCCTGCCTCAGCCTCCCAAGTAGCTAGGGTTACCAGCGCCCGCCACCATGCCTGGTTAATTTTTGTATTTTTAGTAGAGACGGTGGTGGGGGGGGCCCTCACCATGTTGGCCAGGCTGGTCTCGAACTCCTGACCTCAGGTGATTGGCCCACCTCGGCCTCCCAAAGTGCTGGGATTACAGGCATGAGCCACCACTCCTGGCCCTTACTAAATATTTTGTTTAGACTTATACTGACTAAATTTGGGTCTATAGTTTCATCGCGCTGAGGTGTTTCTCAAGTCTGATTTTGTCTTTGGTAAGCTACTTGTTTTTGGTAAGCCATTGTTTTTGGTAAGCTACACGGCTTTGATGCATCCCATTTTCACCAAAAGGCATGTTTTCAAAGGCTTTGTATAATTAGTTCCTTGTACATGCTGGCAGGTCACAGCCTAGCTCCTCTGGCAACCTCCCTATAGAGGTGACAGGATTCCCTAACCAACCTGCCTACAATAAAGCTGTTCAATCAACTATAAATCCATCCATCCAGTCCTTATTTCTCCACGTGGTAAAAAACCTATTCATATACATCTAAGTTTGTCCTGTTGTATTCCTAGCTGAAATCTTGGTACCCTGGTACCCTGCGACTATGCCATTCCCTTGACTTGTCTTTCTATCAACCTTATCAAAAACCAAAGTGACGTTAGCATTACTTAATCTTCAGGAACAAATAAATCTTAGTGATTGCTGATTTTATTCTGATTTTATTCTCACTTCATAAGCCATCAATTTAAAGACTTATTTTGCAATCTAGGTGAGGACCAATATTGAACTTATAGAACTTAATCAACATGACATTTGTCTTTTAGGCATTTAGTGGCAAAGTTCTGGAGGTGGGTAAAATTCAGAAAATCCTAAAAAAGTGGAAAGTTAACTTCTCTCTTCTTTGGGTGCTTTCATCAAAATTTAACATATGTCTACCCTGTGGTCCAATAGTCTCTTCCTGGAAAAAACGTTGAAGAAGAACACAGGGATGAATACAAAAGGGTATTACTGGGATGGCAATCACAGAAGCAGTTAATGAGAAGTAACCAAAATGTCCATATATTAGGATTTGGTTTATCAAATCATTAAATAGCTGTTATTCCTATAATGAAATATTCAGAAGCCAGTCAAAAGAGTGATATGTATTTGTATTCACCAGAAGGAAAGTGCATCACAACATATAATTAAATGGAAATGAAAGCAGGCTGTAAAACAACATGTTCATATAAAATAGTATATAAAAGTCTACATTTAAATATATATATGGGTTTGTATATATGTGTGTGTGTGGACACACACATATATATATATATATGAAAAGTACAGAAAGATGAGCACCAACCATTTATAATTATTGCTGGGTATTTGGATTTTAGGGAATTAATTTTCTCCTTTATTCCTTTCTATATTATTTAAATATTCAATCAGGTACAGGAAATAATAAAACAATAAAAAAGGTTTCTCTGCTCCCTATACAAAAATGCAGAGATATAAATTACATGTCATATTAGGGGGAGATACTGCTCTGGGGAAAAGACTCCTGAGACTGAGAACTTTGACTTTGGAGAATTGAGACTCCTGTTGCCTTCTATTTTAGTGAACTACAACAGTCCATTCAATGGAGCACCCTAACTTACTGGCCACAGCTTTCCTCCTTCCACCTTAATCTTTTAAAATTTCAATTTCTCCTAACAACCGGCATCACCAATCTCTCTCAAGTTTAGCAAACTGCAATGACAGGCATGGCTGTGTCTATGCACAAACAGCTGGATGGGAAAGGAAAGGTTCCCAAGGCCCTGTCAGGCTCTGAACCAAGACGCTAGTGCCAAATTCAAGTCCTCCCCCAAGAATCCAGGGGACCTCAGCTGGATGAAGTCATTGTCTATCTGAATGTCACATCATGGGCCAAAGATTGGGAGTATCTCTTTGCTGGGTCTTTTCAAGTTGAGAGAGTTAATAGTATAGCTCTAAGTTCAGAAAATATCTTTTAATAATACAGCAATGCAATAATGTATAGGCTAAAGTCACGCAAAAAATTTTTTCTCTTTCCCACACACTGAACTTGGTAATTATACAGAAGCTCGGACATTAAGGACCCAGACATAAAGGAGTGGATTAAAAAGCATAATTATGGCTCAGAAATAGCAAGTGCCTGGGGACACTGCCGGCCAAGTCCTACCCTACAAAACAAAACAAAAAAATGTATGCTGTCGGGTGTTTTTTTTCCTCTCTGCCATTTTGGGAAATAACCCACTAAAAGAATAAAGCACCATAATGATTATTTAGGAACAGACCTGATTTGGAAACTGGTAGCAAAACAGGTCTTTAGTTCTGGAATTTTAATGGCCCAAGGATCTCTCAGACTCTGAAGCTTTATAGGACATTTTATTTGAAATCTGTGCTCAAGGGAATATACTTCAAATTTCCATGTCTCATAAGCTGTACAATAGAAGGAAGCTGTTATTTTACTCTTGGAGTGGTGGTTGGGGGATGCATTAATGAAAGACCCAAATCATAACCTACTAACTACAGCTAAGTATGCAGAAAATAAGAACATGCCCTAGAAGGCACCCAACCTTCATCAAACCCAGGGCAAGCTTTCATGAGCAGAATGACCCAGCAATCTAATCTCAGCAGCCATTTTATCATTAATTGAAAATACTGGTTCCAAGCTGACTTTGTGTTGACAGTTTTCATATCACACTCTTACTTAAGAATACACAGTGGCTCCCTATGTCATGTGCATCAGATAGAAACAGTTCAGTTACTGGGCAAAGCCAACCTCTCACTTTCCTTCTTTAACAATCCACCTCCTCCCAGCTTCCTCCACAGAAACTCTCTCAAAGATTGTCTGTCTCTAATTGCAAGCACACAGACTCATCTCAACTCTTGTGCTTCCCTTGCTGGAAATAACTTCTCCCTACAAAACCAGGTACTTCAGCCTCCATCACACTTGGGTTCAAAATGTACCTTATTAAGAAAATTTCCATAACTAGAAGGGTCCTGGAGAGTAAAGAAAACCAGAAGTGGGATCAGAAGGCCTGAGCCAAATGGTCAAAGTTGAGCCACTTAACAGCTGTGAAACTACCCGCAAGTTATTTAACCTCTCCAATTATGTGCAAAAGGCATCAGCAAGCCACTTGATATCAAGGAAGCTGCTCTAGATACCTAAGCTAAGTCTGTGTCTTCTGATTCCTTTTTACAGCTCTTGAAATTCTGGAACGAGGTCCAGACCCTCTCTGGGCTCAATAAACTCTGTGGATCAACTGTCTGTCTTACCCATCATCATGTGCCCTGAGCAAACAGGCTTATCTCTACTTTCACCCTGACTCCTGTGACACAGTCCTAAACCAGTCTCCAGTTATACCTTTCCTGGTGACAATTACAGCCCAGAGTGATCCAAAATCTTGCCATTTATTTTACATTCCCAGTAGGTGAATTTGCAAGGCTATCTATGTATGGAGACCAAGTGTTTGGGGGCCCAGGGATTCCCACCTTTGGGGGTTACTGACTCATTTCATTAGATCAATGCCTCTCAAATGCTGATCTGTCAACCAGATCTATCAGCTTCTTGGTGACTCTCCCCTGAGATTTTGAGCGTGTAGGTGTGAAAGTGGCCCTAGAGTAGGTATTCAGGGAAGGAGAAAAAAAAGCTTGCTGGGCAGTGTTAAAACAGAGTCAGGTTTTAGGAACTGCTGCTGCAGGTAATCTAACTATTTTAAACATTGAGACTCATGGACATTGTTTTCAAAGATTGTGCCTTGAGATAGCCAGAAATAACCCAGAGAACCAGAAGTTAAAATAATCATCTGTATCATTTTTATAATTATTTCCTCTAATTTCCAACTTTAATTTGACACTGTCCTTAGTTATCTATCAGTCTATGGGGCACAACGTTAAGCCTCTTGGGAGTTCCAAGCTGGGAATCATTGCATGCTAGAAAAGGTCCAATGCTGTTCACTACCTCTTCTCAGCATGTCCCTGCCAAGGAATAATCAAAAAAGGCTTCCTTAACCTTCTCCTTCAAGTTTTCTCCTTTCTCCCTTAGGGATGCCTCTCTGGGGTCCAGGGAAGCTTTCATGCCCGTAAAGACCTTGGTGTTGTCGGACATGAAAACCAGCAGGCGCATATACCAACTTTGTCCCTGAGTAAGTGTGTAGTTTCTGTTTGGTTTGTTCGAGAAGCTCTTTTTTGAATTTGCATTTCAACACCGTAAAAGATCTGAGAAACATCCTAACATCCTGGCAAACTGTCAGGAGAACATTCGTTTGACTGGAGAACGAGGCCTCTCCTTTCCCAGAACTATCCTTTGCATTCTCTGAGTTTGAGAATAAATATAATAATAAACAACCAAACAACCATAGAAGTTAGACCCAAGCCTTGACTTCAGATGGCTCAACGTGAGGATAATAATCTACAAATCAATCTGCAGATCGTGCAGAAGGGGGAAAGATGTTGTGCTGGTGCCCTGATCCCTATCTGGGGTCCCAGAGTTCCATGGAACATTCCAGAAGTAATTTGGCTTTGCTCAGTGCACAGGGACTAATGTTTTTCAACAAAATTTCATAAGGAGATGTGGGGATAATTTTGGGTCCTGCTCTCAGCAGAAGCTGAAAATTAGGTGTGGCTAAGAAGACAGAATCAGGCTTTTTTATGTGACCACTGTTCTGACAAAGCACCCAAGAAGTGAAAAATCATCTGACTTATCACCACAGAGAATTTGTGATGGATTTGCCCAAGAGGAGTCCTGCTCATAAAAGCCTACAAAACAGATCTATTAAAACAAACCTCTAATTATGAACAGAACAAGAATCCCACTGAGATAATTTTGCAGCTATAATATCAACCAATTCAATAATCCCAAAGCCCAGTCACAGAATCATCCGACTTGAGGAGATCTGAGTCCGTTAAGGGTGATTACTGGGCACGCATGACTGACCACCAACCTAGGTGAGATGCTGCTGATAAAAGAGAAAAGAACAGGACAACAGCTTTCAACCCAAGCCATTTAAAATATCCAACAATGGCTTACAACATCAAACTGTTTTGCGGCAGAAAGGGGGAACCTATTATCAAGTATATTTTCTGGATCAAATACCAGAAATGTAAGTAAGATGACAAGATGTGCCAGAGGTCATGTAAATGTGGGTGACCTGCTAAAGGAATGTGGAATGCCTGACTTCCAGCCAGCACTTAGCTCCTTCCACTGTGGAGGAAGTAAGGACCAAGGTCAGAAGGATGCTCTGCCTGCCCCTCACAGACTCTCTCCATGCTCAGCATAGTTATTACTAGACTCGAGCATCACACATCACTCTAACATTGTCCTCAGAGAGAAATCTTAGGTTTCTTCTACTTCCTCAATTCTCCTGGTCTTGGTCAGGACATTAATATTTGTTGAACAGCATGTTTTTAAAGTGGAAAGATATTTCAAAAATCAAATATTCTGGTTTGTTTCAAAGAACATGTTCTCAGCTAAAGCCTGATTCTTTCTTCCTGTGGGGGAGAGCCACAGTTGGCAATGAGTCACTGAAATTTCCACCAGCTAACAATAAAAAATTATGTCCCATTTTGAAGAAACAAAAGAAAAATTGTAGTGAAGTCGTACATTTCCTTTCCAGTCCCCAAAGACAATCTGAAGAACTGATTCAACATGCCGAATTAAGCCCTGAGAATTTATCCATATCTAATAAGGATTAGCAAATGTTACAACACTGAAATGGCTTGGACGTAATTTATATTCCAACTTCTAAGGCATTGGGTTTAGTGTGGTCTCATTCCAGCCCTGACATAGGAGGATACAGAAAGCAGTCATGCTGTGTCCTCCGAGAATCCCTGCATGACAAGCAGGAGGGCTCTTTATGTGAAAAAAGGTTTCTTTACACAGGACCAGTACCCACAGAACCAGAATGTGATAACTAAGTCTAAAGAACCACCGAGGGGAGATGTGCAGCTCCCCTCAAGCCTAAGAACATTGTTCTAGGAGCAGAAAATCTAGTGATAGAACCCACTCTGCCTCTTGCCAAAGCTGGGTGTCCACCTGCAACTTGGAAAATGTTGGAAACAATTCTAAATTACATATTGGGAGTGAGGAAGATTAAGACTCCTAAACTTTGGGCTAGCAGCTCTGGTTGGGTCTGCTCCATTCCATTTCTCACCCATACTTGCCAAAAGCACAAAGAGGCAACTGGGACATTTGCTCATACTATCTGCTATTAAGATAAATCAGAAACACTTAAGTGTCTTTGGTTCATAAAAAATAAACCCCCAGAGATTGCTCTTCCCCCACCAATATATCAACTTTTTGTTTCCCTGCCTTACCAAGGATTGCATCAGTAGAAAGCTTAGGAACACACAGGCTTTTCCTGGAAGCCAAACCTCATCTCAAGAAGCCTCAGAAGACCCCGGCCCCAGCAGAACCCCCAGGAGCCTAGACATGCACACATTATTGTTGGATGGGTATAAACACCCCTTTCCTGGAGGGAAAAATTCTGGAACCCATCCTGAACCGGGTTCTTTCATTCCTTTCTTTCCTTTCTTTCCCTCTTTCCCTCCCTCCCTCCCTCTCTCCCCTCCCTTCTTTCCCTCCCTCCCTCCCTCCTTCCCTTGCCTCCCCACCTCACCTCCCCATCCCCTCCCCTCCCCTCCCCTCTCCTCTCCTTCCTCCCTCTCCCTTCCCCCTCTCCCTTCCCCCTCCCCCTCCCCTCCTCCTCCTCCTCCTCCTCCTCCTCCTCCTCTTCCTCTTCTTCTTCTTCTTCTTCTTCTTCTTCTTCTTCTTCTTCTTCTTCTTTCTCTCTCTCTCCCTCTCCCTCCCTCCCTCTCTTTCTTTTTGAAACAGGGTCTCACTCTGTTGCTCAAGCTGAGTGCAGTCATGCAACCATGGCTCACTGCAGCCTCGACCTCCCCAGCTCAAGCAATTATCCTGCCTCAGTCTCCTGAGTAGCTGGGACTACAGGCACAGACCACCGCGTCCAGCTAATTTTTGAGTTTTTGTGGAGATGAGGTCTCACTATGTTGGCCAGGCTGGTCTCAAACTCCTGGACTCAAGCAATCTTTCCGCCTTGGCCTCCCAAAGTGTTGGGATTACAGGTGTGAGCCACCGCACCCAGCTAACAGGGTTCTTTGAAGACAATGTTTGTTCATTCTGTTCTATTTGTTTTTCTTCACAGATAAATGAATATCTGGCTCCCAAAAAAGCAGAAGAGAGGACCCTCTGTTTGAACACTGCCACTCAAGTTCTTTCTTCCTTGGTCAGTGAACAAGTCATGTAGATCCTAGTTTATGTTGAGAGATTGTCACCAGAGACGGTATGGGACCACCATTCCTTGAAGCACAGTGCTACCCTGTGGGGAAGAATAAGATAGCCCCATCTTTCCACCTCACAACTAAGATCAACATCTTGTACATTTCTTTAGTCCTTAGGGGTTTTAAAGACCTTGCCCCACGGAACATGCTTCAAGGTAATGCTTCTCTGTGAGTTAGGTAGGAAACAATGTACCCATTTTATAGGAAGGTAAGTTGACCTGCTCAGCATCATACAACTAGTG